>NC_135335.1:81357908-82671241 GCF_023851605.1 Tamandua tetradactyla
TTATGTGCAAAGTCCCAAACCAGGGAAGTTTCTCCTCTGTTGCTACAGCTCTCTTAGAGCCTCAACTTTAGAAAAAATGATACGTTTGCTAGTAGTAGCCAAAATCCTGGTTCTTTTCTTCTGTGTCTTCACTTTCTTTTACCTGTATTTTTCAATATTTATGTGTGCCTCACTTTTCTTTGCAGGAGTTGTGCTCTGGAAAATTTGCATGCTTTATGTTTTCTTCAGGTATATAATAGTGTATGATTGAATTACAAGAAAACTGATGGACTAAGGAAAGACTGCAGTAATGCAATTTGTAAAGGAAGAGTTCCTTTGTATAAGTAACCACAGTTTAATGGAACTTCTTGGGAATGATCTCTGTTTCAGATATATTGGCTGTTCCTAAATTGGGAACCTCTGTGTCAGTGGATGAGGTTCTGCCATTCTGTATTTGACAAAAGAGGAAATAGAGAGTGATAGAGGGATTGTCTGTAACTATATTTTAAAATTTATGTAACTGCTCAGAACTCTTGGGGAATCTCAGTCTGTGTGTGGACATTGCAGTATATTTTGGTGTTTTTCTTGTGCACAGCTGTCTTGTCAGCCCTAAATTTGTCTCTGGCGTTGATGATAACATTGAGTTAGTGCATACAAAATGCATGGGGCACTGATTTTATGCAGCCGATTATATCCCGGGTAGATGGAGATATTTTGGCACTTCCCAGGGCCACCAAGGATGATGTGGATTTGCAGGGTGTGGAGAGGCAGAGGATGTGGAGTTCAGACAGGGTCTGGCAGAGTTGCTGTTGGATTGGCCTGGGTCCATGAGCAGGAAGTCAAAAAGGAGGCATGTGTGGGCAGCAGAGTTGAAAACTATTAGGAGATCATTTCCACATCAGCCAGAGCAAGGACTGTGATAGAACAAAAAGAGAGGAGTATCTCATAAAGTCAAAGCCAACTGTCTGCAAAGCCGAAGGATGGTTGAAGCAAGAATGGAGGTAGGTGTGGTGGAAAGACCTGGTACTTCTGCTACCTGTGTGCCTTTTTCCTTTCTGGGCCTCGATTTCTTCAGCCTATAAAATGAGATGGCTATACTTGATGAGTGACTTTTCAAATGTATTATCTTTTAGACACCGGAACCCTCTCTTAAAACAAGCTATTGCTTAGTAAACCCAATGTATTTAACAAATAAAGAAGAGTGTGTTCCATTCAGCACTGGGAGGAGCAGGCTTCAGCACCTGAGCCCCAACTCCTTTGTCTTGGCTTAGTTATCAAGGTAGTTCCTTGATCTCCCAGGGGCAACATTAGAAGACACTGGATGGAATAAAATGAAGTATCCTTCTTAAATCAGAAAGTTGGTCACAAGACTTTAGAATCAGTGTTGCCTTTTTTCCAAAGAGGCTTATGGTTTCTTAGACAAGCCTACCTGAGGGCAGCTCCTTCTGTTTTCAGATGTGTCACATCTACACAGGGTCCTGCTCCTCTGTCAGTCACAGGCCAACCAGAAGTTTCTGCAGGCCTGCAAGTAACAAGAGATGGGTCCATCAGATGGCGCGAGACCCTGCTGTGGACACACATGCTGTCCATTGTCTGCTTGAGGAGATATCATGGAGCATTAGGCAGCCCTTTCTGTCCCAGCCCTCTCATCTTCATGTGAGGCGGGGGTAAAGGGATTTGGTGACAACAGGTGGGTCTTGAGATTCACAGTCTGTGGGATTAGGAAGGGAAGGCAGCCAAGAAAACCACATTGCAATAAGGCCAACATTCATCCCGCATTCCAAGGTCTCCAGTACGGGAGGATGTGGGAAGTAGGAAAAGCCATGTCTGTCAGAGTTTGATTTACCTTACTGCAGAGACCGTGAACTGATACCCGACCAAATCGAATTGATGTTCATATCTCCCTTTTCCTTTACTTAAAAGCAAATAAAAACTAAGAAGTCTGTCTTAGACTTCTTTAATCATGAGAGAATGGGAACTCAAGTTTCATTCTATCTATACAAGAAAAATTGGGGGTTTCACTAGGAATTTAATACAGTTTGGTGAAAAAAGCCTGAAGTTCAATATTAACACCTGAATTGTCACCCCAGCTCTGCTCCTGGCTGTGTGACCTTGGATAAGTGACTTGGGCTTTCTATGTCTTGGTTTATATGTCTATTAAATTAGGACAGTGCAAAGTGATAAGGACATTTTGAGGTAATAGAGGTGACCCTGTTAGCAATAGTCACCTGCACTCTATAAGAAAAGGTGAAAACTGAGATCAATATGGAGTTGTTGTATCCACAGGATCCACAGTTACCTGGGCTGAGACTCCTGAAACCCCATGTGCTCATCTCTCTTTTGTTCAGTCATGATAACAGCTTTATGTCCAGGGCTGAGGTCCAGAACCCAGTTCACCCCAGTTGCTGGAGTGAGTGTGGACTGAGTATGGGTTCTGCCTTCCTGGAGCATGGAGCCAGCTCACCTGCACTCATCACCTGGAGTTCTGGCTGCACCCAGAAGTAGGTGAGTAGTTTAAGATTTCAGCAGTGCCCTATGCAGAGAATAAAAACCCAGGGTCTAGAGTGGGATGAGATAAAAGAAGAGGGAGGAGAGGAATGACTCAGAGAGCTCAGGAGGCAAAGAAGCTGCTCCCTCTCCATTTTGAGAGAAGGTTGGTTATTATACAAAGAATACTTTTTCACTTTATAAAAAAAAATCTGATAAAATAAAAGATGATAAAAACTACTTGTCAGTTTATGGTGTATTGTAGTGGCTGGAGGGAAGTACCTGAAACCGTTGAACTGTGTTCCAGTAGCCTTGATTCTTGAAAATGATTGTATAACAATATAGCTTTTACAATGTGACCATGTGATTGTGAAAACCTTGTGTTTGGTGCTCCTTTTATCCAGGGTATGGACAGATGAGTTAAAAAAAAAAATGATACAAAATAAATAATAGGGTGGATAAGCGGTAAAATAAGTTGGGTAAATGGAAATGCTAGTGGTCAGTGAGAGGGAATGGGATGTGAGATTTTTCTTTCTTCTTTTTATTTTTCTGGAGTGATGCAAATGTTCTAAAAATGGTCATGGTGATGAATACACAACTATGTGATGATATTGTAAGCCATTGATTGTACACAATGTATGGACTGTATGTGTATGAAGAATTCTCAATAAAAATTGTAAAAAAAAAAAAAAAACTACTTGTCAGTCTCACCACCCAAAATTAAAATAGTTAATGTTTTAGTGATTTTACTTCCTGACTTTGTTACCAGCAAAGGCCGTGGATTCTTCTGCCCAATGCACTCAATAACCAATTCCTGAGACACTGGGGTTTCAGAAAGAGAGAGTTTATTTTTAGGTGCATAGTAGGAGAGCAGATGGTCTAGAGGCACAAAATCTGTCTCCCCCAGTTTAGGGGGCTCAAGATGTTTAAGGATTTTAGCAAGGGGAGATGAGGTCATTTTGAATACCAAGTTCAAAGTGAAAAAGGAGGCAGTGTTATCATTATCATTTCAGTAGAACATAAGCTGAAAGAAGGGGAGACAGAGCTATCCCTTCAGTACTAAAGGTGGAAGCCACAAGGAAGGAAGACACATTATCTTTCAGCAGCAGAATCTAGCTGATGATTTACAAATGTTCTGGGCTGAGGCTAGTTAATGGCTGACTTCATTAGCATTAAGGCCTCCACCCTACCAGAAAATGACCAGGTAAAGGGTATAACAGCTCTTATAGTCACAAAGGCACAAGACAAGGGCTTTTACATTCATTTCAGATATAAGGGCAGCTGAATTTATAGTTCAGGGATTTCCGTATTTCTCTGTCTACTCCAATATCCCAGAAAATAAAAAGGAACATGATTCAGTGGTTAAAATCATCCCTTAAATCCTAATTTCTCGGTTACAACTTTTTCACACATGCGTGAGCATACACTTACTTATGTGAATATAAATAAATCTTTAAAAATGAAAAATGTTCATACTCTGTGTGCTGGTAAATGAATTTAACAAATGGCTGGTGGGGAGAAGTCATTCCAATTTGTAGCATTTGCCAATTCCATGGTGTAAATACTCTCATCATAGCTGATTTCAAGCTATCGAGAGTTTGGTTTGATTTGGTTTTGCCTGTTTCTTATGTTCACAGATGTGTGCGTTAGGAGTGAACCTGAACTTTTTTATTATGTGGTAGGAATAGAAATGCAGTTGAAAGATGACAGATTAATGGGATCAAGCAAAGGAGAGGGTGGTGGTCTGGAACTGATTCTACAGTCCATTATCTGAGGGCAGATTATGACTTAATAGAGGCAATTTTCTCCTTTGCAGCTCCTTCTCCTTGGCTCAGCCAGCTCCATTCTTAGTTATCACTCATTTCCCCTGGCTTTTCTGATGGAAATTGGCCCCCACTGAGGCTGCAACTGTTTGGCCTGAGTAAAATCTCCTAATCAGATCCATGTTTTCCTTGTTGAATGAGAGCTTTGGGGAATTGGAAGGAAAGCCGAGTGGAGGGCTGTACTCGGAAAGCAGCAGTGTTTGTGTGGAGTCGGCACCCACTTGACTCTGGGGATTACTGCAAGGAGTAATGCTTCGGCCTTCCCAAGTGGGTGGGTGAGTGCCTCTCTGTTGGTAATAGTCTGCTAGGTGGAAAAAGTAGCTGACACTAAACGTTGTTTGAATTGCCTGAAAAGAGGCTGAGCCTTGTGAGCTCATAAAAGACCTGGCTCTTGCAGGTCCAATGAGTTTAAGGGCAGGGATTTTAGGAGTAGGGCCTCTGGAATGTGGGGAGCAGGGTGCTATGGGGAGGATGAATGAGGGGTGCAGTGCATTGCCACAGTAAGAAGGAAGGATGTGGCCTCTCCCTCTACTTGTGTAACCAGTGTGAATAGAGGAAGGCAAGAAGCCCAAAGTAGGACTCCTGAGAAGATGGTCAAATTCAGATGCCTGGAGTACAGTATTGAGTGAAGAGGCAAAGGACAGAGTAAGGGGTCTTGTTCTTGGGATAGCCCCAGGCCTCTCCAATTCCACATCCAAGTGTTGGTCAACCTTGACCGATTCTTCCTTTAAAATGGCTCAAAGAGCCACCCACTTCCCTCATCCCCACTGACACTGGCCTGGTCCAGTGCGTGTATTGTGCTTGAGCTACAAGTACCATCTTCTAGTGGGTCTCCTGACCCATGGCCTCTCACTCAATCTGTAGGCATCTCACCCCCTCTCTATTCATCACCCCCGCCCCCACACAGTATTTTTTATATTATTAAAGCAATACATGTTCATAAGCATTAGAAAATCCAAAAAAAGAAGAAAGGAAAAAAATCATCCATAGCTTCACCTTCCTGAGTTGAAAAATGTCATCATTTTAGTGACTATCATTGAAATAAATTTTTACCCTTTTTATATATTTTAAACTTATTTAGAAATATTTTCAAACTTACAGGACAATTACAAAAATAACACAAGAGCCCATACAGAGAACTCCAACATACACCTACCTGCTGCCCTCCCTTGCCCCATACCCAGATCTACCAATTTTAATATTTTGCCACATTTGCCATATTGTTCTACCTATCCCTCTATCAATCTATCTATTATCTATCTATATATCATCTACCTACCTATCTATATATCTATCCGTTTGACTATTTATCAATCCATTTTCTAAACACTTGAGTGTAGGGTGTATACATTGTGTTTCTTGAACATTTAATACTGTTATACACATTTCCTAAAAGCAAGGGTGTTTACTTGTGTAGCTACCTTAAATGCAGCTATCAAGTTCAATAAATTTAATATTGATATAAAGCTTACAGTCAATATTTCAGTTTTTTCATATGTCCCAATAATGTTCTTTTGAGCCTTTTTCTTCCCATAATAGGTCCTGTCCAGAATCAGGTATTGCATTTGATTGCCATTGACTCTTTAGTTGCTCATTCTTTTTTTTTTTTTAAACTGTGGAAACATAAATACAATATAAACTTTTTCACCCCAACCACTCCCAAGAATACCATACCATGGGATTTTTCATATTTACCCTTGCCACCTCCCATTATTGAAACCTTACCATCTCCTTAAGCAGACAGCCTGTACCCATTATGCATTAACTCTCCATTCTGCCTGTTCCCTGCCCCTGAAACTTGTACTATCATTTCTATCTCTGTTAGCCTGCATATTCTCAGATATTTTCTTTATAGTTACTGTGGAGCTTAAATTAACATCCTAAATCTATAACAGTTTTGATTGTTTGCTTGGATACTTCAACTTCAACAATATACACAAACTATAAACACAAACTCTGTCCTCTCCCCCCCACCTTTGGGTAGTTCTTGTCACAAATTGCATGTTTCAAAAGAATGAGTCCAAAACCATCAATTTATCATTATATTTTATGCATTTGCCTTTTAGATCCTGTAGGAAGTAAAAAATAGAACTACAAACCAAAAATGTAATAGTACTGGCATTCGTATTTACCCGTGACATTATTCTTACAGGAGATCCTTATTTCTTCATGCAGCTTCAGTCTATGGCCTGTTGTCCTTCCCTTTCAACCTGCAGGTCTCTCTTGAGCATCTCTTACATCTTCAGTTTTCTCCTTTGCCTGAGTCATCACTTCCTGTTTATTTGTATGTTTTGTATTCTTTTGTTGAAACCTGGACATTTTTACATTTATTGTGTTACCACTGGAATTTAGACTCTGAGGCATTTGTTCCTTAAGCCTATGTCCAGCTAGTGTTAGGAGAGAACTTTCCTTGAATGCCAGTAGCTAGGGGGAAGGAAAAGGAAGAAAGGGAGGAAAAAAAGAAAATGCTTTTCCCATCTTTGCAGATTGACCTGTGTGAGTGCTCTCTTTCAGAACTTATCCATACAATGAGTTTAGAGACTAGCTCGAGGCCAAAGTTTACGGGCCTGCCTGATCCTTTCTGTGCATGTACTTTGTTTTAGGCATGTGTCTGTGGCCCTAGGAATTCCCCCTGGATGTCCTCTCTTCCTTGGGAAACAGTTTCCTCACAGTCTAGGTACTGCACTCTATGTCCTATGGCCAGCGATCCCTTGCTGCTGGCAGCCACTTGACTGCTTTCCCACAGTGTTCTGTAGGACATCTTTGTGAGCCTCCTTCCACTCAAAGTGTAAATTCTGGGACAGTGAATACGGAACCTGTGTCCTGGTTCATCCCCTCAGGCCGCACTAGTCAGATTTGACTAGTCATATATCCTAGCACATGCATGATGGTTACTTGCTTTCTCTGGAACTGGGTCCAGGGATCCATACAGGAAGCATAGGCCAGCTCCATGCGGAAGAGTACAAGGGATGGGAGAGGCCAACCTGGGCACCATGCATTCCTAACACTTTTTTTTTTACATTCATAGGCACTGGGAAATGAACCTGGATCCCCAGCATGGCAGGCGAGAACTCTGCCACTGTGCCAACATTGCCTGCCCTCCTACCACTTTTAAATGGCCTTTTCCTAGTTTCAGCACTTGCTCTTTTTCCTTTAACTGTTTTCTGGAGTTTTGAGAAAGATGTTTTGCCAGTTCTTGCTAGTAGTTCAAAGCTTCTGTGAGGGTATGGAGCTCTGAAACATTGCACTCTGTCATCTAAATGGCGTGGGCCGTCTATCTGCTGGTTGTTTTTCCTTTTAAACCCAAGTGGTAGGCAATCAAAACTTTTTGTTGTTGTTGATATATATTATATATTCACATGCCATGTAATCATCCAAAGTATCCAATTAATGGTTCACAATATTATCATAAAGCTGTGCATTTATCATTACAATTGACTTTTTTCTTTTTGTGTGTGTGAAAAATAATATATATACAAAAAAGCAATAAATTTCAAAGCATATCACAACAATTAGTTATAGAACAGATTTCAGAGTTTGGAATGGGTTACAATTCCACAATTTTAGGTTTTTACTTCTAGCTGCTCTACGATACTGGAGACCAAAAGAAATATCAATGTGATTCAGCAATCATGCTCATTTGTCAAACCCTACCTGCTCTGTATAACTCCACCTTTGATCTTTCTCCCTCTCTTTAGGTGTATTTGTCAAACATACCTTCTCTGTATGACTCATTTGTCAAACTCTACCTTCTCTATATAACCCATCTTCGATCTTTCTCCCACTCTTTAGAGGTATTTGGGCTATGCCCATTTTAGTTTTTTTATGTTGGAAGGGGTTGTCAATAATATGGGTTGGGGGGATGGAACTAGTTGATGTTCTGGACCGGCTGGCCTACTTTTCCACTTATATTATGGTGAACAGTATCTTACATCAATAAGTATTTTCTGAATTATAATTTCAGAATTGCTTATATCACTCCCTTGTTTAAAAAAAATGAAAAACACCACCAACCCAAACCCATTCCCTGTGTGACGAAGTTCAAATTCCTCAGAGCAACAAACAAGGCCGAGCATGATCCCTACCCTATGCCTTCATGCTGTCCACCAAACATATCCCCTACGCTGCCCCTTCCTGCCTGGGCACACCATCTGCGTATTTGCTCTGACAACTGCATACAAATTGGCTATCCCTAATTCTCACCTTATGAATTCTTTCATTCTTTAAGATTCATCTTAAGTTACTTATTTCTGTTCCTAGGAAAATTGGGGATCTCTTAAGGGCAGAAACAGAATTTATTCAGTTTGTATTTTTAGCAACTTGCAGTAATACCTGGCACAGTATGGTAGGTTCTCAGTAAATATTTATGGAATGAATTGGCATCAATTTGGTATGTCTGTTTTCATCCCCTTGCCAGTTTTATGTGTTTATTTTTATTAGTGTCCATGATTAATCCATATTATATTTTCTTATCAACCTTTATGACCTTTCTGTCTTGCTGTGCTAGAATCAGAGCCCCTGGCTTGCAGCCACCCACTATTTCAGTTGTGTCTTTGCTGGTGGGTTGAGGTTGTTTTGGGTTTTGAGTAGTTTTAGAGTACTATTTAGAATCCTTGAGAAGCAGGCTTACTTTTCCAGAATCAATTGCCCACAGTTAGGCCTCCAGCCCTCTTCTGAAGAGTTGATTTATGGATTTGTGGAAATTTGGAAACAGCACAATGTAGCATTGCTAGAAAGCTTTCAGAGTAGAAGTTCCACCCTCAGGGCCAAGGGCCTAACTCAGCACCAGTGGAGGGGAAGGTGGCAGGAAAGCTTCAAGGGTATGAAGGTGTTGGGCTGTATCTATGGGTGTGGGATTCTACGCCTTAAAGAGGGCTGAACCTCTGCCTTTACCCATGTTCCAAAGAAAAATGCACAATTCTGTTCAAACACTATGTGCTATTTCTTGTGGTTCTGAGGATGCTTAAATATGAATGTTTTACCAGATGGAGGAGTAAATTTATTTTTGATACTTCATCAACAAATATTAAATTCAAGTTATTTTAATTCAGACTTGTAGAAAAGGGAAAGCTAGTCAATTCAGTTTCTATGATAAGCAATATCTGTAGAGAAGGAAGAACAAATTTCTGCCCTCTAGTATAGGGTATCTAGGAAGACCCACCATTATGGCTGCAAATCTCAGAAGCTTGAATTTGTACATGTGTGCGCTTGTTATTCCCTTTTAATAGACGCTTGGAGCCCAGAACCACATATAAAACATGACGTTTTCTGGATGTAAGTAATAGGAATCCAACCCAAACTGACTTGAACAGTAAGGATAGTCGGTGATTCCACAATGTCCTTAATGTCACTGAGGAGCCAACTTCCTCAGCCTCAGTTTTATATCAGGCTGGTAGCAGCTGTTACAGGCATCTCCCTCCAAGTGTCTGGTGGCATCCAGAGGAAAAAGAGGGACCATTACTTCTTGGCACTTTTCCTTAGGAGTGAGGAAAAGCTTTCCAGAAGACCCTTACAGCTTCATCCCATGACTCATTGACCAGTGTTGGGTATGAAACCATTGTTGGCAAGAAAGGATAATCCCCATTATCTTTAGAGTTGTAGTATCCAATGAGTGGAGCATAGTCAAATACCACAACAAAAATCAGGCTTCTGTTAGGAGGCCCAAAAGGGGAAATGGATGCTGGTTAAACAATCAACAGTGTCCACTACAACTCAAAAGTAAACATTTCATAGACATTGTTGCTGATATATTCCTGTGGTTTCCAAATAGTTTTAAATTACTTTGTTTAAATAAAAGCTTATCCAAAACAGTAAACAAATACAGCTAATAAAATCTGAGCAGCTCTGGTTGCAGCCCTATGGAAGGCTGTGCTCCCGGGATCATGAGAGGAAAACCACTGGAAGATGACTTCTGCATGTGCTTCAAACATTTTTCTATTCCTTGTCTCCTTTCATTGTTATGACATGGTCAGTATAACATATTTCCATGTGTCAAGGGCTATTCTAAGAGGTCAGCTGTCCAGAGTACTTACAGGGTCCAGTCATGCAGGGGCATTCATAGAGGACAAGTGGGCAGGGAGTAGCAAATTTGAGCAGATGAGGCCTGTTTTGGGTTGAGCAGTGTCCACCCCAAATTCACATCCACCTGGAACTTCAGAATGTGACCATATTTAGAAATAGGGTTTCCACAGATAAAATTAGTTAAGATGAGGTCGTACTGGATTAGGGTGAGCCCTAAATTCAGTATGACTGGTGTCCCTATTAGAAGAGGAAAGGACACACAGAGACACAGATGCAAGGAAGCCATGTGATAATGGAGGCAGAGACTGGACTGATGTAGCTGCAAGTCAAGGAATGCCAAGGATTGTTGGCAACCACCAGAAACTGGAAGAGGCAAGGAAGGATTCTTCTCTGGAGGCTTCAGAGGGAACATGGCCCTGCTGACACTTTGATTTCTGACGTTTAGCCTCCAGAACTGTGAGGGGAAGAAAATGTCTGTTGTTTTAAGCCACCTACTTTGTGGCAATTGCCCTGACAACCCTAGAAAATTAATACAAGGCCAGAAGTTGAGATGACAGGGAGCCAGGAAGAGAAGTTCCTCAGAGTGGGGTGGCCAGCTCTGATCCTAAAGCTGACTCATTTACTCTCTGCCTGCATAGTGTGGGTGCCTGGGCCCGTGGGTGGTATTTGCAGCCAGGAGGAAGTTCAAGGCCTGTTGAGGCAGAGACAGTGATGCAGGATAGGATTACTTACTTCACAAAGGGCTGATAAAGCCCTTTAGAGTCAAAGGCTCTAAGAGCTTCATTTGGGGATGGAGTGGGTGTAGGATTGCAAGATAAAATAAGCACAGATAAACTTGAATTTCAGATAAACAATGAATAATTTTTATTGTAAGTATATCTCAAACATTGCATGTGCCATAATTACACTATAATATACTAAAATATTGGGGATGTACTTATACTGAAGTGTTATTTTATTATTTATGAGTACTTCATTTTTGACCGAGCATTTTATTTAATTTATTTATTTAAATATTTTTATCAACAAATCTTCATAAACATACAGTCCATACATGGTATACAATCAATGGCTGACAATATCATGACATGGTTGTGTATTCTTTACCATAATAATTTTTTTATGAAACATAACCACATACAAACACAAACATTCTTGCCATATGATCATTCCATTCTTGTTATATAATCAATAACTCACAATATCATCACATAGTTGTTTATCCATCATCATGATCATTTCTCAGAACATTTGCATTAATTCAGAAAAAGAAATAGAAAGAAAACAGAAAAAAAACTCATACATACCATACCCCTTACCCCTCCCTTTCATTGATCACTAGTATTTCAATCTACTAAATTTATTTTAACATTTGTTCCCCCTATTATTTATTTATTTTAAAACCATATGTTCTACTCATTTGTTGATAAGGTAGACAAAAGGAGCATCAGACACAAGGTTTTCACAATCACACAGTCACATTGCAAAAGCTGTATCATTATACAATCATCTTCAAGAAACATGGCTACTGGAGCACAGCTCTACATTTCAGGCAGTTCCCTCCAGCCTCTCCATTACACCTTAACTAAACAGGTGATATCTATTTAATGCATAAAAATAACTTCCAGGATAAACCCTCAACTCTGTTTGGAACCTCTCAGTCATTGACATTTTATTTTGTCTCATTTCACTCTTCCCCCTTTTTGTTGAGAAAGTTTTCTCAATCCCTTGATGCTGAGTCCTAACTTGTTCTAGGATTTCTGTCCCACGTTGCCAGGAAGGTCCACACCCCTGGGAGTCATGTCCCACGTAGACAGGGAGAGGGCATTGAGTCTGCTTATTGCATTGGCTAGAGAGAGAGAGACCACATCTCAGCAACAGAAGAGGTTCTCTTGGGGGTGACTCTTAGGCCTAATTTTAAGTGGACTTAGCCTATCCTTTGTGGGGTTAAGTTTCTTATGAACAAACCCCAAGACTGGGGGCTCAGTCTACTGCTTTGGTTGTCCCCACTGCTTATGAGAATATCAAGAATTCTCCACTTGAGGAAGTTGAATTTTCCCCTTTCTCACCATTCCCCCAAGAGGACTTTGCAAATACTTTTTTATTCACTGTTTTAATCACTCTGGGATTTATCAGGGCATCACTCTGAACAGACCTACAAAATCTCATGCCCTACTCAAGGTTCCAAATATTATGGTGTTCAATTAAGCTGTCCACATAAGTTATATTAGGAAATACACTAGTCAAAATATAAATTTTGTACCAAATAAACATTTTTTACTTTATTGACTGGGCACCTTATATCTTTATTTGCTAAGTCTTTCAACCCTGCATGGGTGGGAAATGCAGGGTCTCCTAAAACGTTAGTATGTTAGAGCTGACTTTCTTTCAGTGGTTCCTCATCTAGATCATAGAGTAGCTGGCACCTCTCTTCTACTAATAGTTTCTAATAGTTTCCTGTTACTTCAGCATTGCTTGGAAAGCTTGTGAAGAACATAGCTATCTGCCGGTGCCATGGCCCCCAGTTCTTGTGAGTCAGAATCTCCAGGGATCTGGCCTGTCTTTAATAATCCCAGGTGGTTTTTAGGTGCCCAGTTTGGGAAGACTGCTGGGGAGTCTAAATTCCTGAGGTCAACATTTGTTGAGTGAATGAAGGAGTGAATGAATAAATTATTCCTCCCCGAGGAATCACCTTGTTTAACTAGCATTTATTTTAGGGAACCCAGGAATATCAAGACACCCAGGCATCTTTCCATTTCTGCTCGTGAGACTCGAGGAAATGGGCTCTGGTGAAAGGTGTAATGGAAAAAGACTTGAAGAGCCGTGGGGTAGGAAGGATAATGCCAGGACTGAGCTGGGGAGAGAAGGTCCCTGGGGCCTGCAGAAGGGGTGGGGAGCACATTTGCACTGTTGCAGGCAGGTCAAGTTTTTAATCACCTCCTCAGGCAGAGTTAAGGATAGGACTTCAGTTATTTTCACCTGATTCCTTCAGAGTCTGTGCATTTAGCATCGCAGGGGGAAATCACAGGGAGAATGATTTGGACCCTGGAGTCATTGACTAGGAGGCTTAAATCATGTGGGAAACATGTGAACACAACTCGGGGTTGGCATGTAATGGCCATTTAGCTAATCTTGGTGATTCCCCAGATCAGCAACCAGCGTGCTGGGAGAATCTTGCTTGCAGCCCTATCTATATAAGGTTCAGCAATGGGGAGACTAGATTTCCGTCCTAAAACTTGAAACCCAAAATATGCCCCATTGCCTAACTTTCCTCCAATATAGACATGCCTCAGTGCCTATATTTTCTCCAACAGAGAAAACAGAGGTGTTTTACTTTTGTTCCAATTACCTATTTTCTGGAGAGAGGCATTGCCTAATGAATGGGAACTCACCTTCCAACGTGCAGAAAGTTGATGCCAAGTGACTTGTCATGGACAACGCAGTGCTCTGTCACCCGACTCGCAGGTCCCTTCTCAATTTGCTTCCCCATCTGTGTAACTAGAACGTGGCCACAGGGTTCTGGGAAATGCTAGCGCTGTCTGGAGTTTCAGCAGCATAAGGTTCCTCAGCAGGACCCTGGGTCAAGAGTGATAAAGAGACCATCCACTCCCCTTGGCTTTTCTTTTGTGACGTTAGTTCTTTCCCTCTTGTCCTTGCCTCCCTCAAGTGCAATCCTGAGCAGATCTGAGCTGTGTTGGAGAGTCCCTGATGCCTCTCCACTTCGTGGTCTCCTGCAGTTGGTGAAATCTGGCTAATTTAATACTTGGGGGCAATAGCGAAATCTGGTTCCTGACAATCCTGAACTTAGAGATAAAGAAGAAAAGGTTCTATATATATATATATTTTTTTTTTGAAACATGGTGGAATAGCCAGCCACAGGAACATTCAAGTTCAGAAACTGTCCATAAAAATTTGTAGAATCCAAAACTCAAATCACAATAAACCTAGGGAAGATGGACTAAAATATGATTGTGCCCGTAATTTAGAGAATAGAAATCCATGCTTATCGCTGTTATGGTATGCATTTTGAAGAAAGTGGGTACAAATGGAAGGGGCGTGGAGAACACAGAGAACAAGAAAAACACCAGAAGCCAGAAGTTCACGATGCCTTTTCAGGCATCGTGTCCAGTGGAGGGAAGAGTCTTGGTTAAGTGGACAAGTTTCTTCTGCAAAGCCCAGGCTGCAGTATGGGTGTGAGAGTCTCTGAAACTGCCTTAGCTGGGGGCCAGCCCTTCCTGTGCTCCCCTACATCTCCTTGTTCTGAAGTTTGCCTTCCTCTGCATCCTGCCTTCAGGGAAAATCATGCATTGATCCAGCTGATGCAAACATCCCATCCACTTAAATTGTATTCCCCACTGAAAATTAATGAAGGAGCATTCTTGCCGGTAACTGTGCATCTACAGCTCAGAGGCAGATACGTTTTGAGGGTGCTGACAAAATTCATGTTTCTGAGTCCAGGTACCTAAGGATATGAATGTGGGAATCTCATGAAGATCAGGATCACCTTGGAGCAATTTCCCTGCCTACCAGTGGCCTTCCCTGGACATATCTTTCGGCTCAGCACTTGCCCTGCACTTTAACATTGAAAAAGCACCAGTAGGATTGTGGGACAGTGGGTCCAACCTTTTCATTCCCCAGACATCCCCAAGGTCACTGTGGCAGTGCCCAGAGTAGAACCTACATTTACTGATTGTCAGCCTAGTTGCTTTCCCTTTATTTTCGCTCCCATCTTCTAATCCCCCTACTTCATTCCTCTCCCAGCCCTGTTAAAGGCCAAGATGGCAGATGAGTAGCCGTGGGGTCACTGTGGATATGTTGGCCGGTACAACTTACTCCTTCACATTCTTTCCTTCTCTTTAATTCTGATTTCCTGACTGGAGGAGGTCAAATGAGGATTCTTTTTTCCCTCACTCTCATGGACTCTGACTTGCCTTCTCAGGACCATTGTCAGAAGGCCTTTCCCACAGCAAGGCTGGGAAAAGAGGAAGCTTCTCAGAGATGTGCACAGGCTAACCTTTGTGCACCACAATGTCTTGGTTTCCCCTGAGGATGTTCTCTGCACCTGGCATGCAGCCCTGAATCCTGCAAGCAAGCAGTCCCGGGTGGGGAGGGCACGGGGGCTGGTCTCCGCACAACTTGGGCCCTTGCCAAACTGGACGGTCTGTGGGGTCTCGATGGAAATACCAGATTTCCTTTTGTCCCCTACCCCCAGGCAGGTTCCTCCCCCCTTCTTGAAACCTTGGTTCTCTCTGCTGCTCTGAAGAGCTTTTATCCAGTAGGACATATTTCTTCTTGTCTTCTGGAAGAGCTGAACTGTGATTATAAGCACATGAATGTAAGACCACCCCAGGGGCCCCCCTCCTCCTTTAGTCTTGGCAGATACTCAAAGTCTGATAAAGCAATTTGGCCCGTGTCTTCTGCAGTTTAAAACTTCCATGTGTTGTGTATGTGCTTCTTAATGAGGCTAGTGATTCCATCCCTGACTTGCTAACTCAGCTACAAGGTCCAGGAGACTGCTGGAGCTGGAAAGGAACTTGGTAGAACTATCTCATTTGGTAGATAAGGAAACTGAGGCTTAAAGTATTAAATGACTTGCCTGAGGACCTATAGCTAACTACTAGCAGAGTGCTTTACGGGCTGTTACAAACATTTGAGTCATTGTTAATTAAAGATGAGGTCAGATCCTGTGTGGTTACATGCTAAGAACTTAAATATAATAGACGATTTACCTGAAAGTCTGAACACCAGAAACATCTAAACAACACAGTTGTCCTGAAGGGATTTTCAAAATAATTCCTTTTTAAAATCACTCCAGGGTGGGCCATGGTGGCTCAGCAGGTAAGAATGCTTGCCTGCCAAGCCCGAGGACCCGGGTTCGATTCCCGGTGCCTGCCCATGTTAAAAAAAAAAAAAAATCACTCCAGTGTAATTGAGGAAGAATTTATCATAGTCCATGTTACATGTTGATGGTGTGATCTGCGGGGCTGCAGTGATGTCATGGTTGTTTAATCCACATACAGTGTGGGGGAGATGTCACATTATAATGGGCGATTGTGATCCTTTCACGGCTCTCTTGCTGCTGACACAGAAGCTGTGGCACTTCTGAGTCCATTGAATATTTGATAGATAGCAACTCTTTCAAAGTATTGATTTGCCATTGTACAAATATGTACGTGACCTCATTAATGACCCCTTTCCTCAGTCATTATGCTCTTTTAGAACTGAAATATCTAAACTCCAGAAATATTAAGCCAGGGTTGACCAAATCCTGACATTCTGGGTAAACCATTCTAAACTGCAGCCTCACAAACTTGTTTCAGTATTTGAAGCCAGGGCAAATAAATTTTAGAAGTGTGGCAGAAACTGAAATAATTTATAGGATTCATTTTGGTTTTCTGGTTCCCACCTGTTTTCTTATAACTACCTTGTTTGAGAAATATCGTCATGAGCCTTTCTGCAGTTTCTACTCATTCAGATTTTTTTCCTTTGGACAAACAGTTCATGTTTTAAAAGAACATACGGGGGAGGGGGCGGTGCAAGAGTATTTCAGTGGTAGAATTCTCACCTGCCATGCGGGAGACCGGGTTCGATTCCTGGCCCATGCACTTCCCAAACAAACAAACAAAAAACCAAATAAAAATTCAACAAATGTTGCTGCAATAAGGGGATACTCACATGGAAAAGAGTGAAATGTGACCCCCACCATAGAGCATACAAAAACAAAACTAGAACATACAGTGTCTTTAGGTACGGGATTCTTAATATAGCAGCTTGGTTGTTCTTCATTTTATTCATTTTCTTGGGGGTCACTAGACCCAGAAACTAAAGTCCCTTGGCCCTTTCTTGATGAATGCTGCTTACATCTGTAAAATTTGAAGACTGGATGAGGTAATCCCTAAAGTGACCTTCAGGTCCTCAGCCTCTATAATTTTTATGGAAACACCTCTTTCAACCCCTAAAATCCTAACATAGAGCTTGGAAAGCCACACCTACCAGAATCCACCAAGTGTCCCCAAATACTCTTCATGGCCCTTAGCACATTTTATCATCAGTGTTGATTTAATAACTCTTTCTCCCAGTGAGCCACGGCCTCCACGGAGCTGTTCATCATTCCTTCCTGAGCACAGTGCCTGGTGCAATCCACCCTTATCCCGTGAAATGAAGGCTGGATCAAATCCTTCCTCTTTCCCATATGCACAGCCCCATTAGCCACATGAAGGTCAGCCATGTAGACAGGTAAACATTAGCTAAGTACCTTTCTCTTCCCAAACATAAGCCAATTTAAGGGAGTCAGAATATCATTTCTAGACAGTGTTTCTCAATTAATTATGAATTTGTTTTTAACATCTGGGACTAGACAATGGTACTAATAAAACAATGGATGAATTCACATGTATTTTTGGCTTGTTAAGGGGCAGAAACCCGCCCTGTTTTCTTTGGTGCCCCCAAATCATAGGAGGAACTCAATAATAACTGCTGATTGACAAAGTAGCAAGGCTGAAGTTGAAACACTCGGGATTACAGTCTATACCTTGGGTCAAGAGTGGATTAAAGCAATTTAATCATTTGGGATTAGGTCCAGCAGTACCAGAATGTCTCATTAAAAAAGCTTAAACAAACTAGGGGTCTTTTTTTTTCTCACATAATAAGAAGTCTAGAAGTCAAAAGGGTAGGATTGGTGCAGCTGCTAAAAATGTCAGGCCTTTAATTTGCAGTAGCCACAACATGGCTTCTAAAGCTCCAGCCATCACATATTCCTTTTTAAGCAAGAAAATGGAGAAAGAAACTGTATTAGTTAGAGTCCTCTGGAGAGACAGAATCAACAGGGAACACTCGCAAATATAACATTTATAAAAATATCTCACGTGACCGTGGGAATGCAGAGTCCAAAATCCGCAGGACAGGCTGTGAAGCCAACAACTCCAATAGAGGGTCTGGATGATCTCCACAGGAGAGGCTCACCAGCCGAAGCAGGAATTGAGACCGTCTCTTCTGAATCCTCCTTAAAAGGCTTCCCATGATTAGATTAAGCATCACTCATTACAGAAGACACTCCCCTTTTGCTGATTACAAATGGAATCAGCTGTGGATGCAGCCGACGTGATCACGATCTAATTCTATGAAATGTCCTCATTGCAACAGACAGGCCAGCACTTGCCCAACCAGACAAACAGGTACCACCACTTGGCCAAGTTGACACATGAAACTGACCATGACGGAAACCTTCATGAAAAAGGAGTTTCCCCGAAGCCGCACTCAACAACTTAATTGGCCAGGCCTAAATCTTATGCCCAGACCTCCCAGAAAGGATACTAGGAAAGTTTTTGTCCATGCACCTGCTCCACAAGCCCAAGTGGGCTTCTGTCAGTAAGGAAGAATGGATAGTTGTATAATCAACTAGCATTTTCTGCCATGGCTCTCTGCTTTGGTTACTTAGACATATCCTTCGTTCCATGCATATAGACCTCATACCCAGGGGACAGGGCACTAGGTCCCATTCAGTTAGCATATAAAGATTAGAGCCCTGGATGTGTGGTTAAGGGTGGGCTTCTCCATCAACTCTGGATATGACTCCTTGTGACCACACCCCAATACATCCAACATCCATTACTGGAAGAGGCATAAGATAATGATAAAAAAAAAAAAAAACACTTGCAGAAGAGGGGAATCGAATATACAGGGGTCACACTCCTTAGCAATGGCTAAATCCATGTTCTGGCTGATGTGGCAACTCCTTGTTCTTGGGGAAGGAACTCCTTGCTCATTGCTTTCCTCTACCTGGTAGATTATTCCTCATGCCTCATCCTCTGTGGCCATTTCTGCGGTGGGCATGGGAGGGGGGGTACCCTTTCTGGGGTCCATATACATTCCCAAACCACCGCCTTGATGGTGTGGATTGCAGGCAGTGGAGTAAGGGCAGGGTCACAAGATTGTTTTAGGTATTTAACCATTCCAGGCTGTTGCAAACCAGGCTTGGGCTTTGTGGTTTGCCTGTTTGTTTGTGTGTTTGTTTCCAATACAGTTCTCTAATAAAATTTGGAGACTCCTAATCTATGTGTTTCTGGTCAATTCTTGATGATTTGCGGCCTTTATTTTCTGACTTTTACATCTCAGCTAGAGTATGCTACTTATTGTATGCTGCTGGGGGCAATTACATCTTTGCCAGCTGACTTACAACCTCTGTCTGGTAGGGTTCCACTCCCCCCCATTCTGTTAAAGCTAGTTCTCTCAATCCTCCAAGGGTCCATAATGCAGGTCTCTCCAGTAACTTAGATTGTAGGCTGAAAATAGAGAGTTTCTTCCATAGCAAAGTAATATTTCTCTCCATCTCTGCTTTTAGGCTGAGTTGAAGAGCTCTAGACTTTCCTGAAAGTAACAAAGAAGGACCCACACCAACCCATATTCTGAATTTTTTCCTACCATTTTCTCTATCACGACAGTCACACAGCACATAGATGAGTTGTAAGGTACAGTAGTTGGTGGTTCGACCAAATACTTCATATTTAATAGCTAGAGTCACCAGCTTTCCAGTCTCCAATGTCCGAATCTTTAACATCAGCCTCCCTAACTCCCTTGCTCACCTAATTCCACATTTTAGGTTCTGTTACTTTTACTACCCCCTCTGCCAAGTACCAAATTCCATCTCTATGGGGCTGAATAGAACCGAAGAATAACTTAACATGGAAGGGATTTTTTCCCCCTTTCATTTCCACTCTTCTTAAGGAGTGTTCCTGGAAGGCCCACCCCCAAATTCCCGACTCATCTTGTTGACCAGAACTATGGTTGCATCCAGACCTGCAAGGGAGGCTTGGAAACAGTTTTTCACTTGAGTTCATTGCTGTACCCAAGAAAATAAAGTTTTGTTGTTCACTAAGGAAGAAAGAGAGAATGGATCAGGTAGACAGCATAAGCTTTTGATACAAGCTATGTTCCTTTTTATCATATGAGGCTCATTGGCAGCTATGATGCAGGGATCAGAAGGCAGAGTAAATTGGGTGCTAATTCAGGAGGGGTAGAGTGTCAGACTTCAACAAGGCAGCATGCGGATGCAGAAGGGAGCAAGGCCAAGTCTGACAGCTCTGGGATCTAGTCCTGGCTCTTCCATAATAACTATGAGACCTTGGGAAAATTAATTAAGCTCTCTGATTCTATTATTTATCTGAGTCTAATTTAAAAAGGAGTGCTAACAATATCTCCCTGACAGCATTGCTATGACAATTTTAAAAGGTACTCCATGGGATAATACTTATCTATTACAGTGTCTGATACATGGTTATGCTCAGAAAACCTTAGCTTTTAGCCAGGGTTGGTAAAATGGGTCAAATGCCTTTGTTTTATAAGGTGGTTGTGATGCTTGGAGAAAAGACTGAAACAAGGAGGAAGCACCCAGTGCAGAGGGAACACTTACTCCCTTCACTCCCTCTTCTGTAGCCACTCTGGTCCTTAGCTCATCCTCTGGCAGTCAAGCAAGCTCTCACCTTTTAGGGTCATTGCATTTGCTGCTCCCTCAGCTGAATGATCTTCCATGAGATATTCTCGCAGCTCAGTCTCTCCCTTTATTCAAGTCTCTTCTAAATGTCACCTTCTCAGAGAGACCTTTCCTAACCCCTTATCTAAATTTACCTCCATTACTTGCTATCCTCTGACAAGGCCATAATTTTTTTTCTTAGCTTTGCTCACCATCTGTCATTATGGTACCTTCTATTTGCTTGTTTACTAATTCACAGGCTTCATGAAGCTTTGTGGGCAGCCAACAGGTCAACACTCAAGGAACATTTGATGAATGAATGTGTACTTAATAAACATTGGCTTCCTTTTAAAAAATTGGATCTCTTTCTAAAAAGCCAAAAGAGGAATCTAGTCCAGAGGGTAGGAAAAGTAGATAAGGGTTGAGGATTTTGAAACTTAGTAGAGGTCAGTACAGGAGGGAGTCTAGACCCCAGGACATTTGGAAGTGAGAGTTAATACAAGACAGCCCAGAGTGGATCTGATTTTGAGGCAGTCTGGATAAACTAGAGCTCCATTTTATATCCCCTGCCAGGTTAGGATTTAGCCTCTGGACTTTGGGTGACTCTGGGTCTGAAACTGTGAGCAGATGAGTGGTTTCTCAGCTGTTTTTCTTTATCACATCCTTACCCCCTCCCAGGAGAAAATTTAATTTAATTTAAATTCTCCCTGACATAAGAAATTAAATACTAAGGATTAGTATTTTGTTGGTTAGATAGAATTGAGCTTTGGAAGAAAGGAGGGTACTAACAATTACAATATCTGATCATTTTTGTCCCCTCCCAAGAACCAAAATTCACCCCCTTGGGGTGGGGTGGGGGGGGGCTGGTAATATCACCCTCACTGAGAATACATGATTTAGCTAAAGAGAATCAAAGTTCGTAAATTCTGATACCATATCAATAAATTACCTCAGTAACAGAAGCATTTATTTTGAATGCTAAGGCTGTCAGCATCAAACTACTAAAAATTAATGTAAATTACCATGGCTGTTTGCTTGAGATGGGTATCTAATTGGAGAATTATATATGATAGATAAAAGTGAACAGCATCTTTGAGTTAATCTTCATGTCCATGAATTCTGCTTACTGTTGAAATGGACTGGTCGATAAGACGAGATGCTCTTAGACCTTTCCATAGATTAGCCATTCGGGGATGATGATGCTGGTAACCATTTGCAGATGATTGCTCTTATGACTCTTTTCTTTTTTTTTTTTAATTTAATTTTATTTTTTTAAATACCAAAAAACACATAACAAACTCAAACATTCCTATTTTGATCATTCCGTTCTACATATATAATCAGTAATTCACAATATCATCACACAGTTGCATATTCATCATCATGATCATTTCTTGGAACATTTGCATCTATTCAGAAAAAGAAATAAAATGAAAACAGAAAAAA
Organism: Tamandua tetradactyla; assembly: GCF_023851605.1. NCBI lineage: Eukaryota > Metazoa > Chordata > Mammalia > Pilosa > Myrmecophagidae > Tamandua > Tamandua tetradactyla. The sequence continues at coordinate 81,380,133 of NC_135335.1, forward strand.
AATTATACATTCCGTACCCCTTACCCCTCCCTTTCATTGATCACTAGCATTTCAAACTAAATTTATTTTAACATTTGTTCCCTCTATTATTTATTTTTATTCCATATGTTCTACTCTTTTGTTGATATGGTAGATAAAAGGAGCATCAGACACAAGGTTTTCACAATCACAGAGTCACATTGTGAAAGCTATATCATTGTTCAATCATCCTCAAGAAACATGACTACTGGAACACAGCTCTACATTCTCAGGCAGTTCCCTCCAGCCTCTCCATTACACTTTGAACAACAAGGTGATATCTACTTAATGCGTAAGAATAACCTCCAGGATAACCTTTGACTCTGTTTGGAATCTCTCAGCCATTGACACTTTGTCTCATTTCACTCTTTCCCTTTGTTTGTTCAAAGTGTCAATGGCTGAATGTTCTCTCAGCCATTGACACTTTGTCTCATTTCACTCAATTCCTTGATGCTGAGTCTCAGCTCATTCTTTGATTTCTGTCCCACATTGCCAGGAAGGTCCACACCCCTGGGAGTCATTTTCCATGTAGACAGGGGGAGGATGGTGAGTTTGCTTGTTGTGTTGGCTGGAGAGAGAGGCCACATCTGAGCAACAAAAGAGGTTCTCTTGGGGGTGACTCTTAGGCCTAATTTTAAGTAAGCTTGACCTATCCTTTGTGGAGTTAAGTTTCATATAAACAAACCCCAAGACTGGGGTTCAGTGTATAGCTATGGTTGTCCACACTGCTTGTGAAAATATCAAGAATTCAACTTGGGGAAGTTGAATTTTCCCCATTCTCACCATTCCCCGAAGGGGATTTTGCAGATACTTTTTTATTCACTGTTCAAATCACTCTGGGATTTATTGGGGCATCACTTTGGACAAACCTTATGACCTTTTCTGCGTCAACATTTTGTTCACTGAAATGTTTCACTGGCTGTTGTAAAAGAATCACGTTTTTCATAGTATTACAAAATCGTGTAGCTTAGGTCCTGAGTAATTTCAAGTCATTGCAGAGGATGGGATGCCCTCTACTTCCCTAGTTTATACAAAACCCCAGGAAAATAAGTTGATGGCGTAAAGCACTGGAAGGATTACTGAAAGTTCTCAGTGATAGGTATTGGAATTGAAAGGCTAGGCATAGGCAGCCCATGAACACCTAAGAATAAGTCTAAATGTCTTTTGAGGGTGTCTGTGAACTTACAATGATTTTTATTTTTCTGAAAACTATTTCCCTGCCTCTACCACATCCAGGGTCAGGGCTCCTAGGAGGCCTGTTGTAATCTTAGGACCCCATCCCTACACCCTGGGCTAGGCTGATTAGACTACAGGTGAACAACGGATCCAAGTGAAGCCCATCAATTTTGCTCCCCTCCAATGCGTTAACTTTTGAGTTATGAATATCAAAAATCATGACCCAAAGTAAGTGCTTGTTTTCATTTAAGGTTTTATTTAGATTTGTTTTCCTTTTACTTTTTTCTTTATTTCTTATTATAGGTAATTCCATTTAAAAAGGGTAATTTATTGTAAGGATTGATATGGTGGTAGGGGAGTGTTGGCAGGAGATGGGAAGCAATGCAGCCCTGTCCCCCAATGGCTGGCACAAAGGACAGAAAGAGTTCCAAAAGTTATAGTTCCTGCCACACATTAAGAATGGAACTGGCTGTCTCTGGGTCCCAGCTCTCAATTCTCAGGGAAGGAGCTCTGATTGTCCCAGCTTAGATGAGATGCCAAGCTCTGGACCAATTGACCTGGTCTAGGGTAGATTAGATTGTATGAACGTGGCTGGCAGGATGGTATCTGTCACTTCTGAAAGACAGCTACAGTTAAGAGGGCTGCTATGTAATGACTTATTACTCACTAATTTCCATTTACTTATGCATCTCCTTTCTGGATTATGAATTCCTTTAGGGCAAGGAATATGCCGTCTTGACAGTTACATTCCCAATGTCAAGTTCAAGTCTGGATTCATAACAGATACTCAATAAGTACTTATTTGTTGAATGAATAAATACAAGTTTTGACACCAGGGGAATAAACTCTCTACTCCTCTCAAGTTTGGTTTTCTTCAATCAGACTTGTTTAAAGAACATCTTGCCTAAGATATTTATTCTGTTTTCATATGTGTGGAACCGTCTGAACTGTGACTAACCCTTTGAATCAGAGATCATTAAAATTATGATTTAAAGGAGTTTTAAAAATTTTAAAAACAATTGAGAGTCTATAATGTGACCCGCACCATGCTAAGCTACAGACTGTATTGATGAATGAGGCATTGTGGCTGTATCTGAGGAACTCTGTTCAGTATGAGAAGCCTTTGAGATCATTTAGCTTAACTTTCTTGTTTTATGGATGAGGAAATGGGGACTCATAAAGGCCTGACAGAGAACTGTTTTGATTTATTCATAAGATTTTAATATGTCTGTGTGCAGTTATTTTTTAGTGAGAAGCGTTATTTATTTTGGCCAAAGGAGACATTCAATTTTTGGACATCTATGGATTATCTTTTCTTTGATCTTGCATTTCTTTTTACTTGGCATGTGATTATGTAGATGAAATTTGCTAAGCTTTCGTTTTATTTGGACCAATTAATAGCTGGCATTCAAGTTCTTCGGAAACTCAAATCTCACTCTATTGGAAATTTCTCTATGATTACATGGTGGCCAGGTCATTTATTATTGACGTGGCCTCTGACACCTCTTGCATTTATTATTATTCCATGTTAAGTCACTTTCTGAGAAGTCCGGAGAACATTTTCCATCTTTGGAGGTGCACTTTATATTGACTTTCTCTGGGTGGAAGTGAAGTTCAAAGGAGAGAGTGAAAGGGATCATTTTTTTCTATATTTACAATTGGTACATTTACAATTGGTATATTTACCAATTGACCTGGTCTAGGGTAGATTTTCTTCTTTGGTGGAAAATGAGAATTGAAAATGGAATTCAATTAACTGTCCTGTGGGGAACTATTATGGGCAAGGCAGTGTGCAGAATTAGGGGTGGCAAGACCAGTCTCTGCCAGCACTAGTGGGGGAGACACACCGGCGGCCACTGGCCATGCTACCTAATGAATAACATCACTGCTGTGGTCACGGTGTTGAAGAACAGCACAGGAGGGCAAAGTCTTCTTCCCTGAAGCATGAAGAAGCTTTTCTCCGGTGGAGATGGCATTTGGTTTGATGTGGAATAGGTAGGTTTCAACCATTTACCAAAGGAAAAGAAGAGAGGAGACTAAAAAACACGTAGGATGCAAAGGCAGAAGACTCCTTCTGAATCTACCTGATAAAGAGGGGCATGGTGGCAAAGCCAAGGACGGCTGCTGCTCTAGGGCAGTTGGAGACTCTTTTGTGGCATCTGTTGGCTGCTTCTCTGCTTAGTAGCATTGTTGGATAGAAGTCTGGAATGGAGAGCCCTGCTGTGTGAGTGCTCAAGCTGATCAAGGCAAATGGATGTCATTTTTAACTTGCCCAGAACCCCTCAACAGCCTTCCAAGGGATCTTGTCACTTGGATGTGAGTTTGATGGTATATTGATAGTGCTTATCCTGACAAAGTCAGCTCATTGCCCTGCTGACTACCTGGATGAGGTCAGCGTTCCACAGGCTTCTGGATGAGGGATGGGTGTGTGGTGGGGTGCTGGGGGCAAGGTGCAAGGGGGCTGTGTGGGGAGTTGTGAAGGAATGTGTCTATGTGCATGCGTGTATATATGTGTGCTGTGTGTGTGTGTGGATGGTGTGTTTGTGTGCTATGTGTGTGGATAGCGTGTATGCGTGGATGGTGCGTGTATGTGCTGTGTGTGTGGATAGTGTGTGTGTGGTGTGTGTGCATGGATAGTGTGTATGTGTGGTGTCTTTGGGTGGTGTGTGATATGAGTGGTATGTGTATGTATGGTATGTTTGTGCGTGTATGGTGTGTGTGTGTGTGTGTATATGGTATGTATGTGTGGTACATGTGAGGCAAGTGTGCTATGTGTATGTGTGGTGTATGTATGGTGTGTGTGTGTGCATATATGGTATGTATGTGTGAGGCAGGTGTGGTGTATGAATGGTGTGTATGTTGTGCATGTGGTGTGTGTGTGTGTGTGTGTGTGAGTGTGTGAGTGTACAGGGCAGAGAAAGTCATACTGGGGACTGGGGCAAGGAATTAAGTCCCTGCTGGCGCTTGGTGTCTGAAAAGCAAGCATGGCCCTCTGCAGCAAAGGTGACCGTGTGTCCTGTGTCAGAAGGCTGACTGTTGTGACAGGAATGTCTTCTTTTTACTTCTTCCCCTCCCAGGTGTGAGTGAGCCCAGGAGGACACACTGCCTGTCGCTGCTGGAGGAATACCCCCTTGCAGCGTCATTTGCATGAGCCCTGCTGTTCAATGAACCAAACAACAACTTGCCGGATGCTTCCTTCCTCCCCTTGTTCTTCTAATTGGGTCCTGTCCTCCCCTTGCCAAGGCACACAGCCCAGTCTCAAGTAGGCGTCCCCCAGGCTCATCCGCCAGCCTGAACATGGACGCAGGCAAAGCTGATGGCAGCCAGGGTCCCCCAGGGACGCGGGGCGCCCAGGAGCATGTCCTTCCATGATGCTGGCACCTGGGAGTGAGCACCATGCCCATCACCCAGGACAACGCCGTGCTGCACCTGCCCCTCCTCTACCGGTGGCTGCAGACCAGCCTGCGGGAGGGCGGGGACGGGCCGGAGCAGCGGCTGTGCCAGGCGGCCATCCGGAAGCTGCAGGAGTACATCCAGCTGAACTTCGCTGTGGATGAGAGCGCGGCCCCGCCCGGCCGCAGCCCCCCAGAGATGGAGATCTGCACCGTGTACCTCACCAAGGAGCTGGGGGACACAGAGACGGTGGGCCTCAGTTTCGGGAACATCCCGGTTTTCGGGGACTATGGCGAAAAGCGGCGAGGTGGCAAGAAGAGGAAAACCCACCAGGGCCCCGTGCTGGATGTGGGCTGCATTTGGGTGACGGAGCTGAGAAAGAACAGCCCGGCAGGGAAGAGCGGGAAGGTTCGGCTGCGGGATGAGATCCTCTCCCTGAATGGGCAGCTGATGGTGGGAGTGGATGTCTGCGGGGCCAGGTGAGTAGGGGAGCGGAAGCTGGCACGGTGGGGGTGGGGGTGGGGGGTGTCTCTGCAAGACTCCTGCATCTGTTGCTTTGATCTGCATCTGCAGAGGGTTATTTGTCCTATGTGGTGACAACCTGATGGCATTTATCCTATGAAAGGAAAATATGCTACATTGAAGTTTCTTGGTCTTTATTGTTCATTTTTGCTTTAACCTTAGAGGAAGCAGACTTGGAGTATTTCCCTTTTCCCTGAAACTTGGGTAGAAAGAAAAGAAATAGGGCGTGATACAAGAGTATGAGAAATGGCACCTTGAGTGAGAACTCCTCATCCATCCAACCCAGCATCTCACCTCCAAGTGCAGCACTAAAGGTCGGGGTCTGGATGTGTTTCCATGTACTTGTCCCATGTCACCTTAGTCACAACCACCCCAGGTTCCCCAGGTCCTCCACCCAGCATTTCCTTAAGATGATTAGAAGAAGCTATAGAACACCTCTAGGTTTCCCCCCCAGGGATATTTACTTGGTTCTCATCTGAATGTTTATTAAATGCTCTTGAACGTATCTCTGTTTTCTACACTCCATGGTAGTGGGTGATAATTGGATTGTTTTTTCATTTCCCTGCCAATTCAGAGGTCCTCAAAACACCTTCAGTTTCCACGGAACTCAAAAAAGCTATTAGACTTATGGTTGTGATTTGCTACAGTGAAAGGATGCAGATTAAAATCAGTAAAGGTAAAAGGCACATAGGGCAGAGTCCAGAGATACCAGGTGCAAGCTTCCATTTGTCCTCTCCCAGTGGACTTGAATGGGCAGTGCTTAATTCTCCCCGCAACTATTGTGCAAAACATGTGCAGAGTATTACCACTCAGGGCAGCTCACCCGAGCCTTGCTGTGTAGGGTGTGTGCCATAGGTCAGTCACGTGGGCATAGAGTACCCATGCAGCTGAACCTAGTTCCTCAGAGTCCCCTCCATTCCCCTCCACTCCCCATCTCACCACACCTTCCAGTCAAACCCATATGGTGTGGTCTAACAATATGCCATAAACCATATCGTTAGCATGGACTACCTGACATGGGCCAAGGCCCCTGATAAACAAAGATATCAGGATATTCCAAGGGCTTAAACATGACCTCCCAAGAAGCCAGTCAAGGGTTGGTCCTTTTTTTGGAATATGCTGGATTTGAGCACCCTAGACCTGCTGAGTTAACTCTTTATTCACACTAAGATTTTAATGATGAGTATATATGCATAAATTTTGGCACGCTTTCAAGAGCTGCCATGAGAAGGCCTCTTATGTCTCAGAAGGAGAAAATCAAGAAGAGAAGGCTATCTTGAGAAACATGGTGGCCTGTGGATAAGGGAGACATTTGACCCAAGGAGACCTTGCAGAGAAGGAGCTAGAGGAGAGATACCTTGACATTAATCTTCTCCTTCCCACCTGTGTCTTGCCAGAGTTTCCCATTAGCAGAAACCTGCCAGAGAGCTAAGGACAAGGGACCCATTGATGCCCAAATATGTTAGATCCTAGGGCAGAGCATGGGGTGGAAACAAGTGCACAGTCGATCTGGTGGGACAAGGAGAAACCATCAACAGACAGTGTGGTCTGAGTTCGAATGAGCCAGTACATGGAAAAAGGCTGGCACCCATGAGTAGAAACTCAGCAGACACTCTCATCTCTATTTCTTCTTAGTTACCTCTTCAACTAAAGAGATGCTCTTGGCTAATGGCTAGGTGCCTGATTGGTAGCTACTGGAGGCAGCTGCCCCTTTTCACGGAGGAATATTGAAATAAATTGTTTCATTTGAGAATAGGCATTGTTCTTGGAAAAGGAGCCAAGCTGACCACAACAGAACTCAAGATGCTACAAGAAGTGAGAAAGCGACTATAGTCCCTGGGATTAAGTGCTTAGGGTTAGATGTGGGTATCACCACAGGACCTAAGGCAGCCCTCTCAAAGCTGTCCCTGTGAGTACCTACCATACCATCTGCCTGTACACGTTTGAAGGGAGCCATATATGGAGAGGTAGAAGGAGGTGCAGGGAGAAGCATCTAGTAAGAGTGTAAGTAGTCAGGAGCTCCGGCTCTGGAGGTAGACAGCTGGGGTGCCATGCCAGAATGCTCCACTCTGCAGCTGGGTGATGCTGGGAAAATTACCCTTCTTAGAATTAGATCCCCTGTCCTTGAAATGGGGATAATAATAGTCTCTTGCTTGGTTACTGTGAGAATTAAATGATGAAATAATGCATATAAAGGACTTATCACTATGTCTAGTAAATACTGTTCAATAAATATTTATATCTTAATTACTATTATACATGGAAAATATCTTGGAATACTAGGAATTTCTTATCCTGGAGGTCATTGGACTCTCTAGGGCCTTGGAGAAGATCTACCCATAGTGAAGAATTTTTCTCTTTACCAGTTTCATTCCTTATCCTACTTAAGTGTGGAGTCTTTAGGAAACTAAATTTTGTGTCCCAGTCTCTGAAAGCATAGTTGACCCAGGATGAAATGGCTTTCCCTCTGTCACAGAAGGGTTCTTTGGAGGTGTTAAGTCGTGCATTAGAGGTAGTGATAGAATGAAGCCCAGTTTTGCAATGAAAGAAAATAGAGAAGACTAGATAAATGATAGGCCCAGGGGCATGAGAGAAGATGGAATACAGAACCAGACTCTTTAACCAGACTCCAGAGAAGGGGAAGTTTTGTGTGATGGAAGCAGCAGGGGATTGCATCTGGGATTCTAGATTCCCTTCACTGGCTTTCCTCCACCTTGGCACCTTGAGACCTTGGGCAAGTGTTCTGAGTTACTGCAGTAGGGGTGGGAAGGAGGTTTACTGCAACTGCCTGCACTAAAACATTAGGGGTGATGCTGTGAAACATTGTGTTTTATCCTCATGGGCTGTTATTATTATCCCTATTGTCCAGAAGCCCACAGAAGTGACACGGTTTTCCGGAGATGTCACAGTGATAACTGTCAGAGCAGAGGCTCAGTCTCCCTTTTCTGACACACAGCCAGTGCCCGGCTTCTCCTTTTCTGTGCAGTCGGAAAGAGATATTTGGATTGGGTAGAGGGGTGGAGGAAGAGTGAGTCCTAGGCCCACTGTCTTGATCTTCAAGAGAGACAAAATTGAATCAAGGGATGAGTCAAGGAATTCTGGAGTCCTGGGTTCCCCTTTGCTCATAAACAACCAAGAAGTTAACAGAGAGGGAGGGGAGGGGAGGATGAAGGATAGAGGAAGTGAGAGAGAGAGAGACTTGCTCAAGTTTTCAAGGTTCACTTCCTACTGCCTGGTTCTTTCCAACAATTATAAGAAGTAACATTTATAGATCAGTTTCTATCATATTAGGTATTCTGCTTATCTCCATTGTCACATTTAAAACCCACCACAACTCTGCAGTGTGCCACGTGGGTTGAGAAAGCTTGGCCACTGGGAGTTCACATAACTTTCCAAGGTTACCTAAGAGGCACATTTGAAGCCAGGCCTAACTGGCTCCACCATCTGTGTCCCTAACCTCGGTGCTATACCACCTCAGTGCTATAGGCCCCAAAGCTATGTTTTAGTCCTGGCCGTGTAGCCTGGTTCTTAATTTCATGGATTGTTCACAATTAGACAAAATATCTCCTCGGTAGAGTCGCAGACATTAGGGAAGAAAACGACTGGAGACAAGCTGTGAAGCTCCCACCTCCCCAAACTGACATGGAAAATAAGCCCCCCACCTCATCTATAAAAAGAAGCCCATTTTTAATCCAGAATCCCTTTGGCACACTAGCTTTAGGAGTAAGCCACAGCCTTTAGGGCTAGAAACCCATGAGACGTAGGTGTTAGGGAATTTAAAGTGTTTTGAATGTTCTCAAAATGTTCCTTTTCACTTTTGTAACTGATGGAGTCTCCTTCACCATGAAATCTTTCTATCTACCTACGCAGGTTTTGTCCTAAAAATGGTGAGGAGGAATTAGGGTTCTGTAGAGACCCCCAGTGTACCTCCTGCCCCACAGCACAGAGTTCCCAGCTTGGGTGATGATTACACATCCACCCTTACATGTCAGCAGCAGATTTGAGGGGCAGACACACCAACCTTTCACTCACTCCACTAACATGACACACTCACGCTTGCAATGACAATATCGTGAGGCTTTCTTCTGAGCAATCCATTTTGCTCCCTCTCTTGAGTTTGACTTTGAATTCAGAGCTACCTCAGGTGTTATTTTTACCCTGTCACCTTATAGTGAGTCAGTTTTTTTCTGATGATTTCATCCCTAACAAGAGTTTCTCTGGGAACTTTAGAGCACTGTGGATGTTTTGGAGAGAAGACACTTTGAAAACTCACGTGTGTTAAGTGTGGGAGGAGCAGGTGCAAAATGTGGAGGATGAGGTCATGGTTTGTTTATTTCAAAAATTAATTTGAAGTCAATTTCAAAGGCTTATCCTCAGGGAAAGAACAAAATTGATAGCCATGAGTTTGACAGCCCTTCTGCTCCCTGGGCCCAGCTTGGATTGTGATATTGTCCCCAAATTGCAGACAACGCTCCTGCCGTCTAACTGACTGATACCCCAAGGTCTGCAGTTTGCTTTTAGGCTCACCAAATATCTCTGGGAACCTCACATCCTTTTGAGTGGTAAGAACATCATTTTGGTGTTGGCTTCTATAGAACCTTCTGGAATGGGGAGGACCATTAATTGTGTTTGATGTCATGTCACCCACATTGCAAGGCATAGCTGGTAACACATGGGAGAAAGTTTTCTGTTTGTGAGTTCCACCATACCCACTCTGGATAAGATAGGATTTTCTGGAGTGTTCTGTTTACTTCTGTTTGGTATAAGGAGACATGGGAAGGCTTTTCAGATTAGCCTCTACAAGGAGTGGTTTGTAATCCCAAGCTCTCTCTCTCTCCATTAGCTTTCTATAAGTAAAACAGTTATGTTCCCTGAGGACAGATTGTTCCAAATTGGTAACAAAATGTGGAGTTAATTTGAAAGAAAGAAAGAAAAAAAAAAAAACACCCACACACCAAAACAAAAACAATTAGCCTTTTCTGAAAAGTAAAAGGGTCCAGGTTTCACACAAAACAAATTTTTCAGGATGTAAACCTTAGCTGGAATTTTTGTAAATCCATGAATGTGAGTAAAGCACAATGCAAAGAATACTCACCTTGGAGAGAGCTGAGCCATGGTTTCCAGGCTGCCTTATTGGCCCCGTGACTATGGTGTTACCTCATCTGCAGAAGGGTAAAACTCTTTCCCTAATTGCGTGGTTTAGCGGGTAAGAGGAAATGATTTATTTAATATACTGAATACTCTGACTGGCACAAGGGGGATGTTGAATGAACGGTAGCTTTTAACCCCCCACCCTCTGCCTCGGGCATCCTGAACCACCCGGCCGCAGGAGGCCACAGAGGAAAGGCCTTTGACTTTCAGGGAAGGAGAAGAGGCTCAAACTTGGGCAAGGAATAATCTTCGGTCCAGAAGCTGGGGTAATACGCAAAGTATGGAGCAACCAGGCTGGCACGGACCCTGCCTTGGTTTGTTAGGGCTGTCAAAACAAAGTACCACAAATGGGATGACGCAAACGATAGAAATTTATTGTCTCATGGTTCTGGAGGCTCAAAGTCCAAAATCTGTAGGGGAGACATATTCCTTGCTCCTTCTTAGCGTCTGGTGGGTCGCCAGCAGTCCTTGGACTTCAGGCACTGTCTCCATCTTCTCATGACCTTCTCCCTGTATCTGTCTGGTCCAAGTCTCCCCTTCTGATAAGAACACTGATAATAGTGGATTAGGTTAGGGTCCATCCTCACCCATTTGGCCTCACCTTTTTTTTTTTTAAATTTATTTCTTATTATCAAATGAAAACAACACAGAAACATGAACATTCTTAACAGATAAACATTCCATGCATGGTGTACAATCAATGGCTCACAATATCATCACATAGTAGTATATTCATCACTATGATCATTTTTTAGAACGTTTGCATCACTCCAAAAAAAAAGATTAAGAGAAAAAAGAAAAAACTCGTACATACCATACCCCTTACCCCTCCCTCTCATTGACCTATAGTATTTCCATCTACTCAATATATTTTAACCTTTCTTCCCCCTTTTTTTCCTATACCCCTTACCACTCTCTTTCGTTGTTCACTAGTTTCAATCTACTCAATTTATTTTAACATTTGTTCCCCCTATTATTTATTTATTTTTAATCCATAATTTTTTACTCATCTGTCAATAGCGTAGATAAAAGGAACATGAGACATAAGGTTTTCACAGTCAGATAGTCACATTGTGAAAGCTGTATCATTATATACTCATCTTCATGAAACATGGCTACTGGAACATGGCTGTACAGTTTCAGGCACTTCCCTTTAGCCTCTCTATTACACCTTAAATTAAAAAGAGGATATCTATAAAATGCATCAGAATAACCTCTCGACTCTGTTTGAAATCTCTCAGCCACTGACACTTTATTTGGTCTCATTTCTGTCTTCCCCCTTTCAGTCAAGAAGTTTTTCTCAATCCCTTGATGCTGAGTCCTAGCTCATTCTAGAATTTCTGTCCCATGTTGCCAGGGAGGTTTACACCCCTGAGAGTCACATAGAGAGGGGGATGGCAATGAGTTTGCTTGCCATGTTGGCTGAGAGATAGGCCACATCTGAGCAACAAAAGAAGTTCTCTGGGGGCGACTGTTAGGCCTAATTTTAGTAGGCCATGTCTATCCTTTGAGGAGGTAAGTTTCATATGAACAAACCCCAACATTGAAGGCTTGGCCTATTGATTTGGTTGTCCCCACTGCTTATGAGAATATCAAGAATTCTCAAATGGGGAATTTGAATTTTTCCCCTTTCTCACTATTTGGCCTCATCTTAACTAGTATTATCTTCAAAAACCCTATTTCCAAATAAGGGCATATTCACAGAACTGAGGGGTTAGGGTTTGAGCATGTCTTGTTGGGTCTACAGTTCAGCTTGTACAAGGCACCAAGTAGTTGGGAATGATGCCGAGTACATGCAGGAAAAGGGTCTGGGAACCCACAGAACCCGGCAGCACCTTTGAGTTCCTGGAGTGTGGCCCGTGGGAGAGGGGCCAGGGTCACTGGAGGGGTAGGAGGGGTGGGGTCAGGGCAATTGGCCAACTGGTACAGAAGTGTTCATTACTGTACGAAGGAGCTGAGCTCAGCCCTGGCCAGAAGTTACCTTCAGCACAGGATCCACGGCCTTCAAATTGTCTGTAAAATTAAATTCAGGGTTGTCACAAGCTTAGATTCTGGTTACCCATGGCAACCTCGAGTTCCCTCTGGGTTATAGCAGATTTTAAAGAGCGTGTCAAGAAGCTGCTTGTAGGTGTTACTTGGAGAAATGACTGTAGGTAGTGATGTAGGAGATTGCAGCAAGGAGGAACTGCCAATTATAGCTTTATAATATAGTCTCCAGGGCCATTTAGCGGGGGAGTCCTGTCCAGCTGGCCATGCCCAAAGGCACCCGGTGCTCCTTCTATAGCACAGGGTCTGTAGAGAGAGGTGGTCATCATCATGACCTCGGGCCATTAAGGAAAGGTTAAATTATAGTCAGTTTGCTGTTGAAGAAACCAGAGAAGCATGTAATACACTTTAGAAAGATTTCTACTACAGAACCTTAAAAGGAAAACAAGTTTCAGCATTTAAAATTCAATTATCTGGAAAACCTGTCATGTGGAATGGCCCTTTCCCCAAGGATGCGATGTAAATGAAGCGTTCCAGGACTCTGCCTTTGTGCCACGCTTCATTCTCTTCAGCCTGCTTTCCTCACATGCTACTTCATCTCATGACTTCATGTCTGGACGTTACCCCAGAATTCATCTATGACCTATCTTCTCATTGTTTCAAGGAAGAATCTGAGGTTCCAGGATGTGTGGTTGTCCTGGGGTCAAATATCTTCTTGGAGAAGAGTGAAGACTACAATTCACTGAGGGCTTCTGACTAAAATTCTGGTTCTTTTACTTCAATGCTACAAATGGTAACCAATGAAATTATAATTGTAAGGTAAAACAGAGAACGCTAAGTTTCTCTGCATCTTCTCTAAATGGATGGTGACGACATCTAGAGCCTTCCTTGTCAATAAGAGTTTAACAAAGCATATCACTTTCATAAAAGTATAATTGATGGTCACTGATGACTGTAGAAGCTTGCTTTCTCTAATTAGGCTCTTCAGAGAGTCATCCAGGCAAGGCTGAGTTGGATCTGAGGGCCGTCGCCTGCCATCTTGTGGTTGAAATTGAGTACGGTGAGAGAAGTGCTGGGAGTTTTAGTCAATTTTATTATGATTCGTTAGGCTGGGAGTGTTTCACAACCTTGCTATTAGAATGATGTTTTCTATCTTCAGAGCTCTGTCTCGAATAGTAAACATCTGAACCATCACCGAATAGAAAATGACACGGGTGCCATCTTCCTCCTCTCTGTGACTAGTGTTCACTTGCTGCCCCAGAAGTTGCCCCAGAGGGACTTCCCCTCAGTGGCCTCACCTCCTCTCAGATCCCCCGCAAGTAAATGGTTAGTTGCTCTGTTAAGCCTATGCTCTTAGTGACTGACGGTAGAGGGAATTTATCCTTCCCAAGTCTGTCGAACTCAAAACTCAAGTGTTTTGGAATTAGAAAGCCCTTAAGGAAAGTGCCAGTGCCGTGCGTGTTTCAAACGCCATGACAGCCAATGTGGTGGATTCTTCTAGAAAACTGGCAGCTTTGGCACACTTTCAGTCATGACATACAGGTAATTGTCCAAAGCAGCTTTGCCATTCCTACCTCACCATTAGTCTACTTGCTTTACAAAACTTTCCATTATTTTAAGGGGTTGAGGTTTCAAAGCTAGATCCAGAGATGCTCTTTAATTTTATTCCTCAGACCTGCTTCTCCTCAGGCACCACTGTTAGAGCCAAATGAGGGCCATGAGGCCATTGCTGGGTACCTGGCTTTAGCCATGGAAAATGGAAAACCCAAATATCCCACTTAAGACAGTTTTAAAGATAACTTTCAGCATTACTTTAGGGAATTGTTATAATTGTAATTATAAACCACAAAGAGAGAAGGAGAAAGGCATCTTAGTGTGATTGTAATATTACTGGCTTGGCTTCATGCCCTGTTCCCATCCATAGGCACACCTGGGCCATTTTCAGGAATTTTGACTTCTTCATTTTAATGTCCAGGCATTGTGTAAGTTATAAGCTCTGCTCTCATTTTGAGCACTGATGCCCTCAAATTACCCTAAAACTTTTCTTTCCCAAAAGGGCATTGAGTTCTAAGCTTTGATACCTCTGTCTTCTCAGTACTTCGGAAGTAAAGGCAGATAACCACACTGCTGGGCTGAACTGTCCCTAATGAAGTACACTTAAGTAGTTCAATCTGGATTTGCCAAGCACAGAGATGAAAACACTTGAGCACCCATCTTTTGGTGTTTGACAGTGGATTGCTGCCTCCTCCTGGAAAAGAATAAAAACTGAAATTTTAAGGACCCGAATATGTATCTCTTTTGAACAATTAAAATAAAACATGGATTTTTTTCATAGGATTCTTCTGTGACACATGATCTTCCTCCAGAAATTTTAAGAATGTGAGTTCGTAATGCCATATTAAAACATTCGTGAAGATGTGACTTCTAGTGGCTTATTGGATCACTGGGCATAATAATATTGAAGCATACAGAGAAATATTCAAAGGTACAAGTATCAGGGTTCGGTTTATCTCAAAGCCACAGAGGCTTGGATTCACGGACTTTAGCCAGGATCTGAACGCTGATTCATCCTACAGGTACCTTGCTTAGGATTATTTCCTCACCAAGGAAAAGACTTACAATATCTCTTGCACTCGGATTTGCCCTTTCCTTTCGAGGAGGGGATGGGAGACAGAGGTTCAGGCTATTTCCATAGCCGAAACGCCTGGTGGTGCAAGCCTGAGGCTGAACTGTAAGGTTTGTGAGGTTAAACGGGGCTGAGATTTATTAAGAAACTGTTTATTTGACCTTTGGGATCACAGGCATATTTTCACAAATGTCCCTGAAGGAGGTTGAACTATTATGGGGTGGAGGTAAGGGGTAGTGTCTTTAAAAATTCAAGCTCTGTTAAGTACATGGCTCTAGCAATTGACATGGCAAGCCTTGAGGTCTGACCTTAACTCAAGAGTTTTATTTAGCTTAAATGTCCATTCCTGACTAATCCTTGGCCAACCCAGCAGAATGAATTGAGAGGATATAAGTGGCAGTTGCCTGAAAATAGTACATATTTTACAAAAATGATTGCCAAACTGGGATGCCTAAGAAAATCCATGGAGTAAGGGAAAAAACTATTAGCAAACCAGGGTATGTTTTTTCATCTTGACTAAGAAATTGCACTTGACTAATATTTTAGATATGGACTGACAGTGGTATCCTTCTTTAATCTGTATCAGAAAACCCCATGTCTTGTGTAGGTGATGTATCCCGAAGCAAGTGAAGGAAACCTGCAAAGTCCTTTTCACTTGGTAATTCACTGTTTTTTTAAAAATATTTTTATTGTATACAAAAACAAACATACAAACATTGTTGACATACAAACATTCTATACATGGTGTACCATCAGTGGCTCACAATATCATCACATAGTTCTGTATTCATTACCGTGAACATTTTTTGAACATTTGCATCTCTCCGGCAAAAGAAATAAAGAAATAAGAAAAAACTCATACATGCCATACCCCTTACTCCTGCCTCTCCTTCACCACTACTAGGGTAATTCACTCTTGACCCACTTCAAAGGACAGCAGTTTGTTTAGACTCATTCAAGGTCATGGGTTTATAGATTAAATGATTTCACTTTAACCAAATTAACCTTCGTCCTAAATGTTTTCTCAATGTTTAAAGGCTTGAAGTACTAACTATAATCCAGAATTTCACTGAATTGAATATTTAGGAGGTTTTGTTTTGTTTTTGTTTTTGTTTACTTAATTGCTTAAGGCAAAAAGCTATATACCTTTAGGAAAACATTCATTCTTCCTGATGCGATAAAAATTGCTAAAATGATACGTGGAAGACAAAATAGCGACAAAATAAAATGCATGAATTGGTCAGAAAACATTGTTGAGGTTTTTAAAAACAGTATGTGGCATGGGAGGTTTGCTATGTAGTTGGACGTTAAGTACTGCTGTTTCACACGTGTTGCACATAACAGTATTTGCTTTATTTGATTTCAGTAATGAATAGAAGACCCACTTATTTATCAGTCACTAAAGGAAAGAGGTACAGAAAAGATCTATTTTCGTCAATGACTTTATTAGTTAAAACAATACGTCATGGGAAAATTACTTAAATTAGCAGCTGCTTTGACTGAAATAAGGAAAGAATTCAGGATAAGGTTATAAAAATAGCCCAGAACATGACATTAATTCACCCCATTGGTCTAAGGCAAGTTAATGCAGCAAAGAAACTAAAGACAAAGTGCAAAAAGTACTAAACAGTGGTTAATTTTATAAAAAATAAGACCTTTAAAGTTAGTAGAATTTTTTAGTGTAATACGGTGGAGAATGACCATAATGATGATTTTATTATATTGAGGTCTGATGTGTAGTTTGTGGCAAAGTGTTTAATAGAGTCATCAAACTTAAAAGACGGTAATTTTTCTTTTCTTCTATAGAAACGACAAGTGCTTCCCATTTGCTGACCTGATCTATCTAAATCAGATCTTGAAAATATGTGGTGTTTTCTGGGAGGCTCTCATAAAAATAAACAGACACAATCTGTCCCTTTGAGGTAAAGAAGCTATTATTTAAAAAGTGACTACCTTTTTTTCTATTCATCAGAATGAACTTTTTTTTTCTTTTTCTCTTTTTTGTGAAAAAGAATATGTACAAAATAGCAATAAATTTCAAAGCACAGTGCAACAATTAGTTTTAGAACAGATTTCAGAGTTTGGTATGGGTTACAATTACACATTTTTAGGTTTATACTACTGCGGCTCCCAGACACTAGAAACTAAAAGAAATATCAATATAACGATTCAGCAATCCTACTCGTTTGTTAACCCTACCTTCTCTGTAAAACTCCACCATCATCTTTGATCTTTCCTCACTCTTTAGGGGTATTTGGGCTATGGCCATTTTAACTTTTTCATGTTGAAAGGGGCTGCCGATAATATGGGGTAGGGGGAGGGAACTAAGTGATGTTCTGGAGAAGCTGAGAAGCCACTACTTTTTGAAACAAACCTCTGGAGCAAGGTTTGTTTCAAAAAAATCTGTGGAAAGAGAACATTCAAAATGATTTTTGGAAATGTTTCCAGAGTCATGTGACTTTTTTTTCTACAAAATACTGTTTGCCAACAAAGAATCTCATCTGCACATTTAAATTCTTGAGAACAAAATTTTCTATATTTAAAATCTTCCAAAGAATTTGAGAGATCATACATGCTAACATATATTAAAAATCAGTACCTTCCAGTGTGTTGGCAAGACCAACTCAAGGAAGTTGAAAATTAACTCATAAAGTTTCAACCACAGCCTTTTCACAAATGGTGGTTAGGGGTGGAGAATATCATAACATATTATAGTTGATTAAATGCAGCCACCAGCATGCTTCTTACATTTGTATCTCCATATCCGTGTGAGGTTTCTTCAGCTATGGGTGCCATTAAAACCAACAAGCAGTCATTCTGAACTTCAAACCATACTACTGAACCATTCCATTCCCAAAGCATTACAAGCTTTATGAAAACCATGAGGTATATTTAACTACACAGCTTTTCTTTAAATCGGTACTCATTTTATATTTTTCTTAATTTTTTAAGTCAAGGTGAAAAAGATTTTAAGCTCTTAAGAACTTCAGGTTAATCCTTATTTTATTTTGTTTCTTATTTTTATGTTGTCATTTTTTTAATTAGAGAAGTTGTGTGGGCTTACAGAATACTCATGCATAAAACACAGGATCCCCATATATCACCCTATTATACACCGCCCTTATAACACCTTGCATTGGAGTGATCCATTTGTTACAATTGATGAAAGCGCATTGTCATAAATATACTATTAATTATAGTGGTTTATTTTAGGGTTCACTGTGTTCTGCAATTCCATGGATTTTTAAAAATTTATTCTAAATTTTTAAAATTTGTTTTTCATATATGTTTTATAATGAAACTAATGTATTAGTGCAATAGTGCAGGTGCACAATAAAAAAGTAAATATGCATATATTGGGGTTCATATTCAAAAACCTTTTGTGCTGAGAGACATGAATAATAAAAATTTCTAAAATAGTCATCTCATAGGTCTAGAGGTTAGCCCTATCCTCTTAAGGAAATGTCTCATTTGAGATTTACGGGATCTAGATATCTCTCATCAATCCCGCCTCCCACTGTCAACCCTCAACTTGCAATCTGAGGTCTGATTTTCCCTGGCTCTGCAAGCTGGACCCCGTCACCCAGCTCTCCCACATTCTCCTCTCATGTTTTGTAGTCAGACCTTGAGTTCCCGTTATGGTGTCCTGGTCACTGCCCCAGTCAGAGAGGCTTCTCTCCTCTCCGACTGCTTGCTGCCAGGACCATTTTGTGAACTCTTTCTGCCTCGTTATTCTCCCATTCATTCATTTCAGAATGACATATTGATAAAGATATTACTTAATTTCCTAAGGCAACCCCCATCCAACTCACACACTAATTTTAAAAAATTTTTTTATTTATTAATTTAAAAAAATTAACAACAAATAAAAATATTAACATATTCCATTCTGCATATACAATCAGCAATTCTCAATATCATCACATAGTTGCATATTCACCATTTCTTAGAACACTTGTGTCGATTTAGAAAAAGAAATAAAAAGACAACAGAAAAAGAAATAAAATGATAACAGAAAAAAAAAAGATTGTACATACCATACCCCTTACCCCTCGCTTTCATTTATCACTAGCATTTCAAACTAAATTTATTTTAACATTTGTTCCCCCTATTATTTACTTTTATTCCATATGTTCTACTCTTTTGTTGATATGGTAGCTAAAAGGAGCATCAGACACAAGGTTTTCACATTCACAGAGTCACATTGTGAAAGCTATATCATTGTTCAATCATCCTCAAGAAACGTGGCTACTGGAACACAGCTCTACATTTTCAGGCAATTCCCTCCAACCTCCCCACTACATCTTGAACAACAAGGTGATATCTACTTAATGCCTAAGAATAACCTCCAGGATAACTCTCGACTCTGTTTGGATCAAACGCTAATTTTAAAATTTATTTCATTGGCAACATTAAACATAAAACAATGTAACATTTCAAAAAAATAGAACAACTTACAATTCGACTGTATTAGTTTTCTATTTTCTATGTCAAGATCTAATCTATGACCATGTGCATATAACTCAACCACACTAACTCAACAGATCTAGTATTTCCATTCCCAACCAATCTATGTTCACAATATACCGTTTTCACATCGCTTTCTTGTTAACTAGTGTTCTCACTGGAAATCAAGGTGTGCTCCTGTTAATATATTCAAATAGCGCAGAAGGATGTTGAGTAAAAGCTCATCTCACCTTGAACCCCCATTCGTAGTCATTACCTCCCAGCAGCCCCCTCAGAGCTTGTTCTGTTAGCAGTGTTTCAGGGGCTCCCTCGGTATTCTCTGAACATTCCCCCCTTATGCAGAAATTGGGGCCACATTATTCTGCGTCTTGATTTTTTTTTTTCTCTTAAAAACCAATTTTACAGACTGGTCCAAATCAGAACTCATCACTTTCTCGCTCATTCTTTTTATGAGAGCTGTATAATAATCCACTAAATGGATCTAACGTGAGTTGTTTAATCAGTCACCACTAGATGGACGTTTTTATTGTCCAGGCTTTTTGTATTTCTGCAGTTCTGCAATAAATGTCAGGGTCATGTATTTTTATGCATATGTACAAGTATATGTGAAGGAGTCCTCAGTCACACGAAGGCACATTTTAAATGTTTCACTCATATTGGCAAATTACCACCTTGGAGAGGATACGCTCATTTGCATCCCCACTGACAGTATATAAAAGTGGCCGTTTTTCCTCACAGCTTCACCTACGCCATAGAAATACTTTTAAAATATTAAATCAAACAAATGCAGAACTCTTGATTCTCCTTTTCCATTTAACGCATTTAAACATCTGCCTTATTAAATAGACTTTATAATTATAATCATCAATGATAATTTAGGTAAACATGCTCTTGCTCTTCTCTCCAATTTTTTAATACTAAATGTAACACTACATTAAAAATACTTCTGACCATGACTTTATCTTACCTGTTACCTAAATCACCTGATCTTGGCCTTTTTCTACTATCTGTTAGGGTCTTAATCTTCATTATTGAATTTAAATTATGGCATGTAAATGTCATATATCTTAATATTTGTGCTATATGTTTAAAATTCACTTGAATTTTTAAAAGTTGTTGGTACTATATAGTTTTTATCGTTTCTGTGGATGAGTCAGAAGGTTTTGTTGTCTCTGGTTTTTTTGTAATTTTTTCTTTTCACTATTTTACGTCTTAGAATGTTGCCATCTTCTTAAAGACCTGAAACTCTTCCACCAGTTTTAGTAATTATATTTTGAAATTTATCTTTATAATTTAATTGGCATTTATTTTGATGTATGGTAGAAGTTTAAATCGAATTTTCTTTTCTAGACTGTTATGTAATGAATCAAACACCATCTGTTAAATAATTTTCTTCAATTAATTTGGAGGCTTGATTTATCATGAGCTAGATATATATATATACACACAAAAATCTATTTCTGGGTGATCTATTTTTGTTCGTCTGATCTCCATTTCTAATTTTCTAATTTTGTGCTTATCACATGTTGTTTTGCTTATGTTGTCACATCTAGCATCGACTACATCTCATTGCTATAATTTTTTCCTAATATTCTTTGAAAGCCTTATCCATTAATTTTTCCAAATTAGCTTGAATCATATCATTAAGTGTCTAAGCCCATCCCAGTGAAATGCTGTCATTCCCAATGTAGCCCATCCCTCAAGGTCCATTTCAAGTCCCCCTCTTCCATGAAACCTTTCCTGCTCTTTCCGCTATAAACATCTCTAACCTCCCCATACATACTATCTATGTTAACAGGTGTGGTAGGCAGCATTCTAAGCCAGCCTCACCATGCACCTCCCCTGCATAAATCCCAGGACCCTGACTTTGATGGAATTTACTCCATGATTAAGTCGTGTTAGAAAACACAGTTGACTTTAAGAAAAGGAGATTTTTCTGGGTGGGCCCGGCCTAATCATATGAGCCGTTAACAGTAGAGTTTTCTCTGGCTGGCAGCAAAAGAGGTACTTGGAGATACCATATTCCAGCTGGTCTGGAGGAAGCATCAACATTCGTCGTGTAAACAGATGGTGGAAAAAGGTGACTTCTAGGACCTGAGAGCAGCCACTGGCTGACAGCTAGCAGGAAAACAGGGACATCAGTCCAAAACCATAAAGAATTGAATTCTACAACCAGTGAGCTTGGAAGAGGATCCCAAGCCCAGATGAGATCAAAGCCCCCAGCCAACACCTTGGTTTCAGCCCCGTGAAACTGAGCAGCCATGCGGTACTGTGGTTCTGATCTACAGAACCATGAGCTAATAAACGGATGTTTTTCCCAGGTCGTGTTGTAATTCATTATGCAGCAATAGAAAACTAATACAACAGGCCACGCACAATTTAGAATGTCATCATTCTCATGTGATTTACTAAGTATTTCGCTTGTATTAGTCATCTATCCCTCAACCAGATTATAAACTCCCTGAAAAGAAGACCAAATCTGAGGTTTCTTCTGCACAGCAGCAATATCTACCTGCCATAGAAGCGATATTGGGAGTCAAGGTAGGGTTGGTGGTTAGCACACAGGCTTTGGAATCAGGCTACCTTGGCTGAAATCCTTGCTCAGCCCCCTAATAACTGTATGAGCTCAACTTCTCTAGACCTCTCTCATCTATAAAATGAGAATAAAAAACACCCAGAAAATTACTGAAAGACATGCATTGTTAATCAGCAGTTCCTTCTGAAGATGAAATTTCATAGGAAGGTTATAAGGATTACTGCCTGTCCCTAGGGATGGATAAACAAACCAAAGCCAGCCACTAAACCGAGACTCATTTCATCTCCTGGAATTTGGAATCAAGCCAGTAGGAGAAAAACCAAGCTGCTTACCTCTGTGAGATGAGCTGGAAGATCAAACGGAATCATGGTGGAATCCTGTCCATGGCAAGCCAGAGTGACGTGTCAAACTTACAGGAGGACAGACACCAAGAGGAAGTGTGTCCTTCCAGAGGAGCAAGGAGTGGACATGTGAATGGGGCAGTACCAAGATACTGCGTTCCCAGAGAGAAAATAATGGGGACAGAAGCTTCCAAGGACTTGGGGGTTTGCAGCCACCATATCTAGCTGGGCTTGTTAACATGAGGTTTCTGTGTTCTCATGAAATATTCCTTGCAAACAGATAAGCCTTATCTGAAAGCCTCTGGTGGTTAGATAGTTGATCAGCAAAACACCTGTGGAGTCCTTGGGCATGAAACCTAGAAAAGCCAGTTTCCCATTCAGTGTTTTTCATTTTACATGTAAAGGTCCAAAGTTATTCTGACCTGTAAGAATATGTGATAAGGAGATAACACCAGAAGAATCTGTTTCCTTCACTAAGGAACATTCTAGCAATGGCATTATACAGACATACAGCTCTCATCTTGCACAAATGTGTAGAAAAGGCTGGCTCCTCAGAGCTCTTCTTTCCATGACTGAGTCTAATTACTAATGATACAAAATGCCCACTCTTTAACCCCTCCCTGCCCACCCACCTGTTAGATATCCATTGTCGGCAGTCTCTTCTTCCCTGACTTCTTCCTATATGTAACTTCAGTACACCCATGTCTTGATGCAGTTAATCGATTGTAATATATTTGCATATCTGCATAGTAAGATCCTACCTTGTGAAGTACCTGAAACTGCTGAGCTCTGTTGCAGTGACCTTGATTCTTGAAGATGATTGTATAAAGATGGGGTGTTTGCACAGTGACTCTGATTGTGGGAGCCTCGTGTCTGATGCTCTTTTTACCCAGAGTATGGACAGATGAGTAAAAAAATATGGATGAAAAGGTAAATAAGTAATAAGGGGGACAAAGGCTAAAATTTGGGTACCTGGAAATACTAGTGGTCAATGAGAAGAAGGGGTAAAGGGTGTGGTATCTACAAATTTTTTCTTTTTTTTTTATTCCTTTTTCTGGAGTGATGCAAATGTTCTAAAAAATGATCATGGTGATGAATACACAACTATGTGATAATATATTGTGAGCCATTGATTGTAGACCATGTATGGAATGTATGTGTGTGAAGATTTTCTCAACAAAAGTATTTTTAAAAAATCAGATAGAAACAAAATTAGATTCATTCAATTCATCTAAATATGTTCTGCTTGTAGGAATGTTCTGTTTATAAGATTGTCTAAATAAAATATGTTTGTTTGTAACTATGACTGAACTTCAGAATAAAATAAAATAAAAAATTCCTCCCTTGTCATCCATTGCTGGTTGGTGGTCCAAGGTGCCTTATTGGACTAACAGTTTGAAGTTTAGACCCCTCATTGACATTCTAATATGCTCTAGTACACCAAGCTCAGCAGCTGGCTCTCATAAAAATGGAAATGAAACTAAATTGCATTTTTCTAGCCACTGCAGTTTGGCCTTCCCCAGAAAATCTTTTTCTACACGTCAGCTGCCAGCACAAGTTGAATTCCCAGTGGCCTCTGGAGGGCACTGTTCAATTAAGTTTTTTCTATGGTAGTGAGACCCACATAGGACATTTTAAAAAAGAAAAGGGTTGGAAATAATATACCTACCGTGGGCTAGTCACGGAGTTGGTTGCTTTATATATATTATATCTTAACCTATCATTCTTCCACTCAGCAGTTGTCTAGGTTGTCATTTTTTATCATGCAACTTGTTTCTACAGGCACATTATTGACAGGTGTCTAGCAAAATGAAAGCTTTCTTTTCCTTTTAATAAACAGAGACCTGATGTTATAGCTGCAGATGAAAACCAGTTCAGGTTAAGTTGGCACACCTCTACTTTGTGTACTTGGACATAATTTGCTTTTTATGAGCATGTACAACTTTTTAATTAAGAAAACAAAGAATTGAAGATAGCACCATTATAAAACAGAAAGCGAAAGTATTTGGTTGACAGGGATATAATTGCATTTCTCTTTCCCCCCAAGAGTGAGGTATTTCCTGTTTCTTAGCTCTTACTGCACATCTTCCCAGGATCCCACCCCCCTCGCCCCCCAAGTAACTGTGTTGATTTCATGCCATATGATGGCTGCTGGAGGTGTGGGGGTGAGGTGGTCACCTGTAATAAGGTGGGAAGTTACTGCTTCTCTCTACAATCCTTAATGCCACCATGTTGGCAGAGTGAAGTCTCAAATCTTTTTTTCTCTAGAGAGGTGTGAAAACAACTACTGGCCCATCTCCATTTCTTTTCTTTCTTTACAAGAAAGAAAGTTCATTAGATGTTATTAGCCCATTAGCTATTATCAATGCCAATAAAAAGGTCTATGGATTATTATTCATAATAATATGGATCAAACAGGGGGTTCTCTGCGTGATACATATAACAGTCAGTTATGACACCGGGGTTGCAAAAGGAGAAAGATTTTAAGCTGATAGGTCATCAGCAGTGCCGCTTGCAATGAACAGGTTTGTCCTGGAGGCACTCCTGTTGATAAACAGTCTGGAGAAAAAGCTAGTTGGGCATCTAAATTGGTTAACACGTGTTTCCCTAGCAAGGGACATTTTCGGTACATAAAGGAAGCTACGCTTTAAATATTTGGTTTTAATCAGACAGTCTAGCAGCTATAGAAATGGTTTCTTTGCATTTTACTGGACACTCCTGTTATAGTAGCTGATTAGGTGGAAATCATGTTAGGTTTTAATTTAATCTCCTGTATTAAATAAAATTAATTCTTTTCCCACTTGTGTTGTTAACTGAAGCTGCTGGTAGGAAGTTTAGAGCAGGGCTGTTTCTTTTAGTAGAGCCCCTGAAACTGTTGTTTGCTTTTTGTAGTACTGGTCCCTGTTGTAGTGAACTTTAAAGGTGATTTTGTTTTTGAAGGTTTTTAAAATATTTATTTATCTTTTTAACTTTTTTTGCATGTACAGGCACTGGGAATCGAACCTGGGTCTCCAGCATGGCAGGCGAGAACTCTGCCTGCTGTGGCACCATGACCTTATCTTTTTAACTTTTAAGTTATTGTGAAATATAGAAAACTGAAAAGCACAAGAAGCAAAGAACACAAAAGTCATCCAGAATCACAAGCAATTTACAGCTTGACATATCCTTCTAGGTGTTTTATTTAAAGGTGATTTTAACTAACCTAGAAATAGATGATTTTAGTTCTCTTCTTATATCAGGAACACTCTGAGTAATAAAGGTCGTATATAAATTTCTGGCGTTCTCTGGACTTTCCCTATGTATACTGCTGGTAAGTAGTATAAATTCTTTCAGGGAAAGCTGAGGGACTTTCCTTTGGTTCTGATATTTGTTTCATTAATTTTTTGTACATTTATGGGTTTAAGGATCCTTTCTGCAGACTTGCAGTGATATACTTTTTATAATGCTCTAATTTAGCCTCATCATTAGCATTATTTGGATTCCATTCAGGAGCCCTTACTGGTTCTGCTAAATTTGCTCCAACACACTCTGGCTTGTCAGGATTTTCTGTTTCTTATCTGCTTCCTGCTTTGCCTTTTCTATTACCATTCTCCGTTCTTCTCCTGTTCTCAAGGCATTTTAAAAAGCCTATATATCAGCCCAATTTGGATTATAGCTTGCAAATATTGAAGCAACTAAGCTTTCCATTTTCTTTGGGTCCTTATAGAGTAGGATATCTTTCCAAGTATATAAATCCAATGTGGAGAACGGAGCCTGGCAGGGTGAGGAAGCCCGATAATGGAACCTTTTGCAGCTGTCGGACCCTTTGAGTCCAGAGGCCTGGCAACTGGGTTTTCTTCTGTCCCGCTGGGGCTGCACTTGGTTCTTTAAAGCTTCAAAGGCAGAAACAGTTTCTAGTTCCAGGTCTGGACATCTGAGTGGGTAAGAGGGTCACCAGGGGAAAAGTGGATCGGGAATTTAGTATGGTGGTTCCAGGTCCTTGGACCTGAATTTCACTTCCAGAATCATCTCCCTTACCCTGAGCTCTGTACCTTTCTGTTTTATGAGTACCGGTCTGTACAGGGTTCAAAGCCCTGGCCTGAGCCTGTCTGTTGAGTATACTCCTAATGCGCTTGTATTTTAAAATAAGTAATCTAACAATTAATATTTAATGAAATGAAGTGTTCAGTGTCTAGGTTGTTCATTGGTGTGTGATTGCATTTGTATTATGGAAGTGTTCCTAATTAGTTACTGATTACTGAGATTCTTTAAAATGGGAAATTCTAAGTCTAGTAGCATTCCTAAATGTAGGATTATGTGTTTAAAAATTAGAAAGATTTTAGTTACAATCGTATTAAAAAAGAAAAAAAAAAGGATTGTTTCTGTAAAAACGTCTGGCCTCAGTTTGATTTAGAATCAAGAGAGAAATGGCCTGAGACTGGTTCCATAGAAAAAAATACTATATTACAGCTAGAGTTGTTCTGCAAAGGAGAGCAGAAATGGGCTGAGATGATGCATATTCAGTCCTTCACTTGTCTCTCCCAGAAGTCAAATATAAAATTTTACTGGTAAAGACTAGTGGAGAAAAGAAAATGTCTTGCCTGATTCAAGTCCAGAGGATCCAATGGAGCCTTTATTAACGCCTCCTCCACATCCCCTTTTCCCAGAAGTTAAGAATCTAAGGGAAATACTCTCCCTTTCCCATACCCAGCAGGAGCTGGATTCAGGCGGGACTAGTCTCTAAGACCAGCAGCAGCCGCATCACTGACAAAAGTTCTACCCCTCTGGCAAGTGCTTACAGGAGTAGACAAACAAGGAGAGCCACAAAAATCTGTATGTGTGAATACCCCATCCTCCACCTTTACTAACTGAAAATCCAAAGAAAGATTTATTCCGTGAATATAGTATGCGAATGATGTCCTAATTACAAATCATACCAGGAAAAACATTATTCATCAGATTAATGAGTTTTATATTGTTGCATTTCTGCTTTTGTACCTTTCTATTTGTATCTGTCTGTGTTCTAGTTTGCTATCTGCCAGAATGCAATATACCAGAAGTGGAATGGCTTTGAAAAAGGGAAATTTAATGAGTTGCTAGTTAACAGTTCTAAGGCCTAGAAAATGCCCCAATTAAAACACGTCTATAAAAATGTCCAATCAAAGGCATCCAGCAAAAGATAACTTGGTTCAAGAAGGCTGATGAAGTTCAGGGTCTCTCTCTCAAGTAGAAGGGCACATGGCAAATACGGCGTCATCTGCTAGCTTTCTCTCCTGGCTTCCTACTTCATGAAGCTCCCCGGGAGGCGTTTTCCTTCTTCATCTCCAAAGCGCTGGCTGATAGGCTCTCTGCTTCATAGTGCTGCAGCATTCTCTGCTCTCTCTGAATCTCCTTCATTCTCCAAAGTGTTTCCTCTTTTATAGGACTCCAGAAACTTATCAAGACCCACCCAAATGGGTGGAGACATGTGGTCACCTAAGCCAGTTTAACAGCCACTCTTGATTAAATCACATCTCCGGGGAAATGATCTGATTACGGTTTCAAACATACAGTATTGAATAGAGATTATTCTGGAAATGTGGGATAGAAATCCTGGGATGAGCTGGCACTCCACATCAAGCGATTGAGAAAAACTTCTTGACCAAAAGAAGGAAGAGAGAAATGGGATTCTCTCTTTATGAAATGGGATTTAGATTAAAACATGGGTTTTCTAAGGGACATACATCCTTTTAAGACAGCACAGTCTATTAGTTCAATGCTTATTTTCCTGACTCCAGATGGTGATAACAAATTAACAGATTTCTTAGAAGAGTTCTATTCAAATTGGTCAAATATAAATAAGCATGTATGGATATGTAGATAAATTGGTACTCCCAGAGTCCCAGAAATTAGAGAAGTATTATTTACTTAAAAATTTATTCATTATTTATTTTTATTTTTTTATTAATTAACGGAAAAAAGAAATTAACCCAACATTTAGAAATCATACCATTCTACATATGCAATCAGTAATTCTTAACATCACATAGATGCATGATCATCGTTTCTTAGTACATTTGCATCGGTTTAGAAGAACTAGCAACACAACAGAAAAAGATATAGAATGTTAATATAGAGAAAAAAATAAAAGTAATAATAATAGTAAAAAAAAAACAACTATAGCTCAGATGCAGCTTCATTCAGTGTTTTAACATGATTACTTTACAATAGGTATTATTGTGCTGTCCATTTTTGAGTTTTTGTATCTAGTCCTGTTGCACAGTCTGTATCCCTTCAGCTCCAATTACCCATTATCTTACCCTGTTTCTAACTCCTGCTGGACTCTGTTACCAGTGACATGTTCCAAGTTTATTCTCGAATGTTGGTTCACATCAGTGGGACCATACAGTACTTGTCCTTTAGTTTTTGGCTGGACTCACTCAGCATAATGTTCTCTAGGTCCATCCATGTTATTACATGCTTCATAAGTTTATCCTGTCTTAAAGCTGCATAATATTCCATTGTATGTATATACCACAGTTTGTTTAGCCATTCTTCTGTTGATGGACATTTTGGCTGTTTCCATCTCTTTGCAATTGTAAATAACGCTGCTATAAACATTGGTGTGCAAATGTCCCTTTGTGTCTTTGCCCTTAAGTCCTTTGAGTAGGTACCCAGCAATGGTATTGCTGGGTCGTATGGCAATTCTATATTCAGCTTTTTGAGGAACCGCCAAACTGCCCTCCACAGTGGTTGCACCATTTGACATTCCCACCAACACTGGATAAGTGTGCCTCTTTCTCCGCATCCTCTCCAGCACTTGTCATTTTCTGTTTTGTTGATAATGGCCATTCTGGTGGGTGTGAGATGATATCTCATTGTGGTTTTGATTTGCATTTCTCTAATGGCCAGGGACATTGAGCATCTCTTCATGTGCCTTTTGGCCATTTGTATTTCCTCTTCTGGTAGGTGTCTGTTCAAGTCTTTTTCCCATTTTGTAATTGGGTTGGCTGTCTTTTTGTTGTTGAGTTGAACAATCTCTTTATAAATTCTGGATACTAGACCTTTATCTGATATGTCATTTCCAAATATTGTCTCCCATTGTGTAGGCTGTCTTTCTACTATCTTGATGAAGTTCTTTGATGCACAAAAGTGTTTAATTTTGAGGAGCTCCCATTTATTTATTTCCTTCTTCAGTGCTCTTGCTTTAGGTTTAAGGTCCATAAAACCGCCTCCAATTGTAAGTTTCATAAGATATCTCCCAAAATTTTCCTCTAACTGTTTTATGGTCTTAGACCTAATGTTTAGATCTTTGATCCATTTTGAGTTAACTTTTGTATAGGGTGTGAGATATGGGTCTTCTTTCATTCTTTTCATATGGATATCCAGTTCTCTAGGCACCATTTATTGAAGAGACTGTTCTGTCCCAGGTGAGTTGGCTTGACTGCCTTATCAAAGATCAAATGTCCATAGATGAGAGGGTCTATATCTGAGCACTCTATTCGATTCCATTGGTCAATATATCTATCTTTATGCCAATACCATGCTGTTTTGACCACTGTGGCTTCATAATATGCCTTAAAATCAGGCAGCGTGAGACCTCCAGCTTCGTTTTTTTTCCTCAAGATGTTTTTAGCCATTCGGGGCACCCTGCCCTTCCAGATAAATTTGCTTATTGGTTTTTCTAATTCTGAAAATAAGTTGTTGGGATTTTGATTGGTATTGCGTTCAATCTGCAAATCAATTTAGGTAGAATTGACATCTTAACTATATTTAGTCTTCCAATCCATGAACACGGTATGCCTTTCCATCTATTTAGGTCTTCTGTGATTTCTTTTAACAGTTTTTTGTAGTTTTCTTTATATAGGTTTTTTGTCTCTTTAGTTAAATTTATTCCTAGGTATTTTATTCTTTTAGTTGCAATTGTAAATGGGATTCGTTTCTTGATTTCCCCCTCAGCTTGTTCATTACTAGTGTATAGAAATGCTACAGAGAGTTTTGAATGTTGATCTTGTAACCTGCTACTTTGCTGTACTCATTTATTAGCTCTAGTAGTTTTGTTGTGGATTTTTCCGGGTTTTCAACGTATAGTATCATATCGTCTGCAAACAGTGATAGTTTTACTTCTTCCTTTCCAATTTTGATGCCTTGTATTTCTTTTTCTTGTCTAATTGCTCTGGCTAGAACCTCCAACACAATGTTGAATAATAGTGGTGATAGTGGGCATCCTTGTCTTGTTCCTGATCTTAGAGGGAAAGTTTTCAATTTTTCCCCATTGAGGATGATATTAGCTGTGGGTTTTTCATATATTCCCTCTTTCATTTTAAGGAAGTTCCTTTGTATTCCTATCTTTTGAAGTGTTTTCAACAGGAAAGGATGTTGAATCTTGTCAATTGCCTTCTCTGCATCAATTGAGATGATCATGTGATTTTTCTGCTTTGATTTGTTGATGTGGTGTATTACATTAATTGATTTTCTTATGTTGAACCATCCTTGCATACCTGGGATGAATCCTACTTGGTCATGATGTATAATTCTTTTAATGTGTTGTTGGATACTATTTGCTAGAATTTTATTGAGGATTTTTGCATCTATATTCATTAGCGAGATTGGTCTGTAGTTTTCTTTTTTTGTAATATCTTTTCCTGGTTTTGGTATGAGGGTGATGTAGGCTTCATAGAATGAATTAGGTAGTTTTCCCTCCACTTCGATTTTTTTGAAGAGTTTGAGCAGAATTTGTACTAATTCTTTCTGGAATGTTTGGTAGAATTCACATGTGAAGCCGTCTGGTCCTGGACTTTTCTTTTTAGGAAGCTTTTGAATGACTGATTCAATTTCTTTACTTGTGATTGTTTTGTCGAGGTCATCTATTTCTTCTTGAGTCAAAGTTGGTTGTTCATGTCTTTCCAGGAACCCGTCCATTTCATCTAAATTGTTGTATTTATTAGCGTAAAGTTGTTCATAGTATCTTGTTATTACCTCCTTTATTTCTGTGAGGTCAGTAGTTATGTCTCCTCTTCCATTTCTGATCTTATTTATTTGCATCCTCTCTCTTCTTCTTTTTGTCAATCTTGCTAAGGGCCCATCAATCTTACTGATTTTCTCATAGAACCAACTTCTGGTCTTATTGATTTTCTCTATTGTTTTCATGTTTTCAATTTCATTTATTTCTGCTCTAATCTTTGTTATTTCTTTCCTTTTGCTTCCTTTGGGATTAGTTTGCTGTTCTTTCTCCAGTTCTTCCAAGTGGACAGTTAATTCCTGCATTTTTGCCTTTTCTTCTTTTCTGATATAGGCATTTAGGGCAATAAATTTCCCTCTTAGCACTGCCTTTGCTGCATCCCATAAGTTTTGATATGTTGTGTTTTCATTTTCATTCGCCTCGAGGTATTTGCTAATTTCTCTAGCAATTTCTTCCTTGACCCACTCGTTGTTTAAGAGTGTGTTGTTGAGCCTCCACGTATTTGTGAATTTTCTGGCACTCCGCCTATTATTGATTTCCAACTTCATTCCTTTATGATCCGAGAAAGTGTTGTGTATGATTTCAATCTTTTTAAATTTGTTAAGACTTGCTTTGTGACCCAGCATATGGTCTATCTTTGAGAATGATCCATGAGCACTTGAGAAAAAGGTGTATCCTGCTGTTGTGAGATATAATGTCCTCTAAATGTCTGTTAAGTCTAACTCATTTATAGTAATATTCAGATTTTCTATTTCTTTATTGATCCTCTGTCTAGATGTTCTGTCCATTGATGAGAGTGGGGAATTGAAGTCTCCAACTATTATGGTATATGTATCTATTTCCCTTTTCAGTGTTTGCAGTGTATTCCTCACGTATTTTGGGGCATTCTGGTTCGGTGCGTAAATATTTATGATTGTTATGTCTTCTTGTTTAATTGTTCCTTTTATTAGTATATAGTGTCCTTCTTTGTCTCTTTTAACTGTTTTACATTTGAAGTCTAATTTGTTGGATACTAGTATAGCCACTCCTGCTCTTTTCTGGTTGTTATTTGCATGAAATATCTTTTTCCAACCTTTCACTTTCAACCTATGTTTATCTTTGGGTCTAAGATGTGTTTCCTGTAGACAGCATATAGAAGGATCCTGTTTTTTAATCCATTCTGCCAGTCTATGTCTTTTGATTGAGGAATTCAGTCCATTGACATTTAGTGTTATTACTGTTTGGATAATATTTTCCTCTACCATTTTGCCTTTTGTATTATATATATCATATCTGACTTTCCTTCTTTCTACACTCTTCTCCATACCTCTCTCTTCTGTCTTTTCATATCTGACTCTAGTGCTCCCTTTAGTATTTCTTGCAGAGCTGGTCTCTTGGTCACAAATTCTCTCAGTGACTTTTTGTCTATAAATGTTTTAATTTCTCCTTCATTTTTGAAGGACAATTTTGCTGGATATAGGAGTCTTGGTTGGCAGTTTTTCTCTTTTAGTAAATTAAATATATCATCCCACTGTCTTCTAGCCTCCATGGTTTCTGCTGAGAAATCTACACATAGTCTTATTGGGTTTCCCTTGTATGTGATGGATTGTTTTTCTCTTGCTGCTTTCAAGATCCTCTCTTTCTCTTTGACCTCTGACATTCTAACTAGTAAGTGTCTTGGAGAATGCCTATTTGGGTCTAATCTCTTTGGGGTGCGCTGCACTTCTTGGATCTGTAATTTTAGGTCTTTCATAAGAGTTGGGAAATTTTCAGTGATAATTTCTTCCATTAGTTTTTCTCCTCCTTTTCCCTTCTCTTCTCCTTCTGGGACACCCTCAACACGTATATTTGTGCGGTCATATTGTCCTTGAGTTCCCTGATACCCTGTTCAAATTTTTCCATTCTTTTCCCGATAGTTTCTGTTTCTTTTTGGAATTCAGATGTGCCATCCTCCAAATCACTAATTCTATCTTCTTTCTCTTTAAATCTATCATTGTAGGTATCCATTTTTTTTCCATATTTTCTACTTTATCCTTCACTTCCATAAGTTCTGTGATTTGTTTTTTCAGTTTTTCTATTTCTTCTTTTTGTTCAGCCCATGTCTTCTTCATGTCCTCCCTCAATTTATCGATTTCGTTTTTGAAGAGTTTTTCCATTTCTGTTCGTATATTCAGCATTAGTTGTCTCAGCTCCTGTATCTCATTTGAACTTTTGGTTTGTTCCTTTGACTGGGCCATATTTTCAATCTTCTGAGCATGATCCGTTATCTTCTGCTGGCGTCTGGGCAATTAGTCAGATTTCCCTGGGTGTTGGACCCAACAGGTTGAAAGATTTTTCTGTGAAATCTCTGGGTTCTGTTTTTCTTATCCTGCCCAGTAGGTGGCGCTCGTGGCACACATTTGTCTGCAGGTCCCACCAGTAAAAGGTGCTGTGGGTCCTTTAACTTTGGAAAACTCTCGCTGTGGGGGAGGTTCGATAGCCGAAGCAGCTTGGAAGAGTGCCAGCCTGCCTGGGGGTCCGAACGCGGGGAGGGTCGCCGGCCACCGCAGCCTGGGAGAGAGCCTGTCTGAATTTCCTAGTCGGCCTGGGGCGCCAAGCATGGCGGGAGGGCGCCAGCTGCCGCGGCCCGGGGAAGTCCACCATTCCCAGCTGGACCAGGCAGTCACTTGTTTGGAAGGGATCCCCCCGGTCACCGTTCTCCACGGCCTGGGGATTTCCGATCCAATTCTCTCAGTTGGTCCGGGGGGCCGCGCGTGGTGGGGGCACCAGTCGCCGCCGCTTGAGGGGACCGCCTGCCCAATTCTGCCAGCCGGCCCGGGAAGAAGGAGGGGAGGGACTCCGGCCGCTTGCCGCCCCGCCCGGTGAAGCCCGCGCCCCTCGGCGATCTCACCGGAGCGTGTTCTCCCAGCCAGTCAGCCATTCCAGGATGGGGTACGCTGTCTTTTTGATCTCTGTCGTGGCTCCGGGAGCTGTTCTGTATCGTTTCTACTCCCCTAGTAGCTGCTCTGGAGGAGAAAAGGTGAGGATGGCAAGGCTGTCGAGGACGGTGGTGGAGGAGCTGGTGAAGGCCGAAGAGGGCACGGTGGTGGTTGGAGAGCCACTGGAGTAGGAGGAGAAAGGGAAGGATAAGATGGAGGATGGAGCGCCGCTGGAGCAGAAGGGGAAAGAGAAGGGCAACATGGCGGCGGGAGCGCCTCCGGCAGAGAAAGAGGAAGAGGAGGGCTAGATGGCAGCGGGAGCGCGGCGGTGAAGGGGGAAGAGGAGGGCTAGATGGCAGTGGGAGCGCCTCCGGCGGAGAAAGAGGAAGAGGAGGGCTAGATGGCGGCCTGAGCACCGGCAGAGAAAGAGGAAGAGGAGGACTAGATTGCGGCAGGAGCGCCGGTGGAGAAAGAGGAAGAGGAGTGCTAGATGGCGGTGGGGGTGCCGGCGGAGAAGGGGGAAGAGGAGGGCAAGATGGCGGCGGGAGCGCCGGCGGAGAAAGAGGAAGAGGAGGGCTAGATGGCAGCGGGAGCGCCGGCGGAGAAAGAGGAGGAGGAGGGCTAGATGGCGGCGGGAGCGCCGGCGGAGAAAGAGGAAGAGGAGGGCTAGATGGCGGCAGGAGTGCCGGTGGAGAAAGAGGAAGAGGAGGGCTAGATGGTGGCGGGAGTGCCCCATTATTTATTTTTTTATCCATATTTTTTACTCATCTGTCCATACCCTAGACAAAAGGAGCATTAGACACAGGGTATTCACATTCACACAGTAACATTGTAAAAGCTTTATCATTATACAATCATCTTCAAGAAACATGGCTACTGGAACGCAACTCTACAGTTTCTGGTATTTCCCTCTAGCCACACTAATACACCATAAACTAAAAAGGGGATATCTAGATAATGCATAAAAATAACCTCCAGGATAACCTTTCAACTCTATTTGAAATCTCTCAACCACTGACACTTTATTTTGTTTCATTTCTCTCTTCCCTCTTTTGGTCGAGAAGGTTTTCTCAATCACTTGATGCTAAGTCCCAGCTCATCCCAGGATTTCTATCCCACATTGCCAGGGAGGTTTACACCCCTGGGAGTCATGTCCCATGTAGACAGGGGGAGGACAGTGAGTTCGCCTGCCATGTCACCTTAGAGAGAGAGAGGCCACATCTGAGCAACAAAAGAGGTTCTCTGGGGGGTGATTCTTAGGCCTAATTTCTTTTTCTTTTTTTATTGTATAATATAACATACATGCCAAGCAAAGAAAGAAAAAAAGAATAGTTTTCAACACACTCTTCAACAAGTAGTTACAAAACAGATCCCAGAATTTGTCATGGGCTACCATACTATCATCTCAGATTTTTCCTTCTAGCTGCTCCAGAATATAGGTGGCTAGAAGGAATAAATTTTTTTCTTATCATCGCAATTGGCTTTTGTTTTCTTTTTTGTGAAAAATAACAAATACACAAAAAAGCAGTAAATTTCAAAGTACAGCACTATCACTTGTAGAACAGATTTCAGAGTTCGGTATGGGTTACAATTCCGCAATTTTAGGTTTTTACTTCTAGCTGCCCCAAGATACCAGAAACTAAAAGAAATATCAATCTAGTGATTCAGCAATCATATTCATTTGTAAAACCTTACTTTCTCTATATAACTCCACCATCACCTTTGATCTTTCTATCCCACTTATTTGGGCTATGACCAATCTAACTTTTTCATGTTGAAAGGGGTTGTCAATAATATGGTTTAGGGAGATGGAACAAGCTGATGTTCTGGAGAAGCTGGGCCCTCTAGGTTTCAGGACTTATCTGTTCCAGGGACCCATCTGGAAGTTGTAGGCTTCTGGAGAGTTACCCTAGTACATGGAACCTTTGTAGAATCTTATATATCGCCCTAAATATTCTTTAGGACTGGCTGGAATGTTCTGGTTGGGGGTTGGAAAGTTGTGATAGGTAGCAATGTCTAATTGAAGCTTGCATAAGAGTGACCTCCAGAGTAACCTCTTGACTCTATTTTTCTAAGTTCACTCATTAATGTTAGTTCATGTCAGTGAGACCATACAGTATTTGTCCTTTTGTTTCTGGCTAATTTCACTCAGCATGACATCCTCAAGGTCCATCCATGTTGTTACATGCTTTATGACTTTGTTCTGTCTTACAGATGTGTAATATTCCATTGTATGTATACACCACAGCTTATTTAGCCACTCGTGTTGATGGACATTTGAGCTGTTTCCATCTCTTGGCAATTATAAATAATACTGCTATAAACATTGGTGTGCAAATTTTTGTTTGTGTCCTTGCCCTCATGTCCCCTGAATAGATACCTAGCAATGGTATTGCTGGATCATATGGCAATTCTATACTTAGCTTCCTGAGGAACCACCAAACTGCCTTCCATAGAGGTTGTACCATTTTACATTCCCAAAAACAGTGAATAAGTGTGTCTCTTTCTCCACATCCTCTCCAGCACTGTCATTTCTGTTTTTTCTTTTTTTTTTTAATGGCCATTCTAATGGGTATCAAATAATATCTCATTGTGGTTTTGATTTCCATTTCCCTAATAGCCAGGGAAGTTGAGCATCTTTTCATGTGCCTTTTGGCCATTTGTATTTCCTCTTCTGAGAAGTGTCTGTTCATGTCTTTTGCCCATTTTTTAATGGGGTTGTTTGTCTTTTTGTTGTTGAGTTGAACAATTTCTTTAAATATTCTGTATCCTAGACCCTTATCTGATACTTGGTTTCCAAATACTATCTCTCATTGCATAGGCTGCCTTTTTACCTTCTTGACAAAGTTCTTTGATGCACGAAAGTGTTTAATTTTGAGGAGTTCCCATTTATCTGTTTCTTTCTTCAAGCTCATGCTTTGGGTATAAGATCTAGTAAACCACCTCCTACTACAAGTTTTATAAGATATTTCCCTATGTTTTCTTCTAAAAGTTCTTTGGTCTTAGCTCTAATGTTTAGGTCTTTGTTCCATTTTGAGTTAATTTTTGTATAAGGTATGAGATATGGATCCTGTTTCATTCTTTTTCATATGGATATCCAGTTCTCCAGGCACCATTTATTGAACAGACTGCTCTGTCTGGGTGGGACCTTTTGATTAGGCAGTTTCCATGGAGATGTGTCTCTACCCATTCATGGTGGGGTTGCTTACCGGAGCCTTGTAAGAGGGAACCATTTTGGAAAAAGCTTCAGAGCTGATGGAGACAAGAGACATTTGGAGATGCAGAAGGAAAATGCCCCTGTGGAAGCTTTATGAAATGAGAAGCATTCACAGTTGACAGAGGTGTCCATAAGCCAAAGACCCCAGCAGACGCCAGCCATGTACCTGCCTAGCTGATAGAGGTGTTCTGGACCCACCGACCTTTCTTGAGTCAAGATATCTTTCCCTAGATGCCTTAGTTTGGACATTTTTATAGCTTTAGAATTATAAATTTGCAACTTAATAAACTTAATAATTCCCATTTAAAATCTGTTCCAGGGTGGGCAACAGTGGCTCAGCAGGCAGAGTTCTCACCTGCCATGCCAGAGACCAGATTCGATTCCCGGTGCCTGCCCATGTGAAAAAAAAAATCAGTCCCATTTTTAGTATATTGCATTCCTGAAGCTTTAGTAAACCAAAACAGGGAGACATTACTACTAACTGCACAGAAATAAAAAGCCTGATAAGAAGACACTATGAACACATAGATAACTTAGATGGACAAATTCCTAGAAACATAAGAACTACCTACACTGACTTAAGAAGAAATAGAACCAACATTATTTATAGTCATCAACAGACCAGTAATTAGTAAGGAGACTGAATAATCAAAAACCTCCCATCAAGGAAATCAAGAACCAGATTATTTCATAGGTGAATTTAACCAAACATTCCAATCCTGCTCTAACTCTTCCAAAACACTAAAGAAGGGAACACTTCATTACTCAGTCTATGAGGCCAACAGCACTCTAATACCAAAGCCAGATAAAAAATACTGCAAGAAAAGAAAATTACAAGCCATTATCCCTTAGGAATGTAGGTGTAAACATTCTCAATAAAATACTAGCAAACCAAATCCAACAGCACATTAAAATAATTACACACCTGATCAAATGAGATGTATCCCAAGTATGCAAGGGTGCTTTGACATAAAAAAAAATCATTTAATGTAATACATCACATTATTAGAATGAAGTAAAAAAAAAATGGTCATCTCAATTGACATGGAAAAGGTATTTGACAAAATTCAGCATACCTTCATGAATAGTAGGAAACTTCCTCAACCTGATAAAGGGCACATATGAAAAACTCAAGCTAACATCATCAGTGGTGAAAGACTGAAAGCTTTCCCTCTAAGATCTGGAATAAGAAAAACGATGCCCACTGTCACCACAGTTATTCAACATTGTACTGGAAGTTCTAGCAAAAGCAGTGAGACAAGAAAATAAAATAAAAGGCATCCAAAATGAAAAAGAAGAAATAAAACTTTTACTATTAGCATGTGACAGGATCCTATGTGCAGAAAATCCTGAAAAAAAAAAACACAACAAAGCCCCTAAAGTTAATAAATGAATTCAGTAAAGTAGTAGAGTAAAAGATCAACACATGAAAATCAGTAATCAGTAGTATTTCTGTATATTCATAATGAACAACTTCAAGAGGAAATGAAGAAAAAAATCCATTTAAAAAAGCACTTAAAAGAATCAAACATCTAGGAATTAATCTAACCAAGGATGTAACAAACTTGTACACAGAAAACTACAAAACATTACTAACTGAAGTCAAAGAAGACCTAAATAACTGGACGGACATGGATCAGAATACAAAATATTTTTTCATCTATGTTCATGAGGGAGATTGACCTGTAGTTTCCCCTTCTTATAGCATCTTTACCTGGTTTTGGTATTAAAATGATATTAGCTTCATAAAATGAGTTAGGTAGAGTTCCTTTTTCCTCAATTTTTTGGAAAAGTTTGAAAGGATTGGTGTTAGTTCTTTCTGGAAGGTTTCATAAAATTCCTCTGTGAAGCCATCTGGCCCTGGGCTTTTCTCTGAAGAAAGATTTTTGATGACTAATTGAATCTCTTTACTTGTGATTGGTTTGTTGAGATCTTCTATTTCTTCCTGAGTCAGTGTAGCTTGTGTGTGTGTCTCCAGGAATTTGTCCATTTCATCTAACTTGTCTAGTTTGTTGGCATATAGTTGTTCATAGTATCCTTTTATGATTTCTTTTATTTCTTCAGGGCTGGTAGTAACGCACCGCTTCTCATTTCTGATTTTGTTTATTTGCATCCTCTCTCTCTCTTTTTCTTTGTCAGTCTTGTTAGTGGCCCAACAATTTTACTGATTTTTCTCAAAGAACCAACTTTTGGTTTTATTGATTCTTTCTATTGTTCTTTTGTTCTCCCATTCATTTATCTCTGCTTTAATCTTTGTTATTTCTCTTCTCCTATTTGCCTTGGGGTTAGTTTGCTGTTCTTTCTCAAGTTCCTCCAGGTTTGCTGTTAAGTCCTCAACTTTTGTTCTTTCTTGTTTTTTTTGTTCTGTTTAGTTTTGTTTTTTCTTTATTTTTACATGGGCAGGCACCGGGAAACGAACCCAGGTGTCCCACACAGCAGGAGAGAACCCTGCCACTGAGCCACCATGGCCTGCCCTCCTTCTTGTTTTTTTTTTTTTTTTTTAAATTTTTTTATTAATCAAAAAAAAGAAAAGAAATTAACACAACATTTAGAAATCATTCCATTCTACACATGCACTCAGTAATTCTTAGTATCATCACATAGATGTATGATCATCATTTCTTAGTGCATTTGCATCGATTTAGGAAAAGAACTAGCAAAACAGCAGAAAAAGATATAGAATGTTAATATAGAGAAGAGAATTAAAATAATAATACTAATAAAATATATATATATATAAAAAGGAAAAAGAAAAAAACAAAAACAAAAGATACAAACACACAAACAAACAAAGAAACAAAAAACCATATTTCAGGTGCAGCTTCATTCAGTGTTCCAACCTAGTTACATTACACTTAGGTATTATTGTGCTGTCCATTTTTGAGTTTTTGTATCTAGTCCTGTTGCACAGTCTGTATCCCTTCAGCTCCAATTACCCATTATCTTACCCTGTTTCTAACTCCTGCTGGTCTCTGTTACCAATGATATATTCCAAGCTGATTCTCGAATGTCAGTTCACATCAGTGGGACCTTACAGTATTTGTCCTTTAGTTTTGGGCTAGACTCACTCAGCATAATGTTCTCTAGGTCCATCCATGTTACTACATGCTTCATAAGTTTAGTCTGTCTTAAAGCTGCATAATATTCCATCGTAGGTATACGCCACAGTTTGTTTAGCCACTCATCTGTTGATGAACATTTTGGCTGTTTCCATCTCTTTGCAATTGTAGATAATGCTGCTATAAACACTGGTGTGCAAATGTCCATCTGTGTCTTTGCCCTTAAGTCCTTTGAGTAGATACCTAGCAGTGGTATTGCTGGGTCGTAATCCATTCTGCCATTCTATGTCTTTTGACTGGGAAATTCAGTCCATTAACTTTTAGTATTATTACTGTTTGGATAATATTTTCCTCTACCATTTTGGCTTTTGTATTATATATATCATATCTGATTTTCCTTCTTTCTACACTTTACTCCACACCTCTCTCTTCTGTCTTTTCATATCTGACTCTAGTGCTCCCTTTAGTATTTCTTGCAGAGCTGGTCTCTTGGTCACAAATTCTCTCAGTGACTTTTTGTCTATAAATGTTTTAATTTCTCCTTCATTTTTGAAGGACAATTTTGCTGGATATAGGAGTCTTGGTTGGCAGTTTTTCTCTTTTAGTAATTTAAATATATCATCCCACTGTCTTCTAGCTTCCATGGTTTCTGCTGAGAAATCTACACATAGTCTTATTGGGTTTCCCTTGTATGTGACAGATTGTTTTTCTCTTGGTGCTTTCAAGATCCTCTCTTTCTCTTTGACCTCT
The DNA here is from genome assembly GCF_023851605.1 of Tamandua tetradactyla. Lineage (NCBI taxonomy): Eukaryota > Metazoa > Chordata > Mammalia > Pilosa > Myrmecophagidae > Tamandua > Tamandua tetradactyla. The sequence continues at coordinate 81,421,192 of NC_135335.1, forward strand.
GACATTCTAACTAGTAAGTGTCTTGGAGAACGCCTATTTGGGTCTAATCTCTTTGGGGTGCGCTGCACTTCTTGGATCTGTAATTTTAGGTCTTTCATAAGAGTTGGGAAATTTTCAGTGATAATTTCCTCCATTAGTTTTTCTCCTCCTTTTCCCTTCTCTTCTCCTTCTGGGACACCCACAACACGTATATTTGTGCGCTTCATATTGTCATTCAGTTCCCTGATCCCCTGCTCAAGTTTTTCCATTCTTTTCCCTATAGTTTCTGTTTCTTTTTTGGAATTCAGATGTTCCATCCTCCAGTTCACTAATTGTAGCTTCTGTCTCTTTAGATCTACCATTGTAGGTATCCATTGTTTTTTCCATTTTTTCTTCTTTGTCCTTCACTCCCATAAGTTCTGTGATTTGTTTTTTCAGATTTTCTATTCCTTCTTTTTGTTCAGCCCATGTCTTCTTCATGTCCTCTCTCAATTTATTGATTTGGTTTTTGAAGAGTTTTTCCATTTCTGTTCGTATATTCAGCATTAGTTGTCTCAGCTCCTGTATCTCATTTGAACTATTGGTTTGTTCCTTTGACTGGGCCATATCTTCAATTTTCCGAGCGTCATCCATTATTTTCTGGTGGTGTCTGGGCATTTGATCAGATTTCCCTGGGTGTGGGACCCAGCTGGTTGAAAGGTTTTTCTGTGAAATCTCTGGGCTCTGTTTTTCTTTTCCTGCCCAGTAGGTGGCGCTCGTGGTGCTCGTCTGTCTGCACGGCAGTCGGCCCGGGAAACCGCGCGTGGAGGCGGGGGTCGCTGGCCGCCGCGGCTTGGGAGAGTGCCGGTCCTAATTGCCCAGCTGGCCCGAAACGCCAAGCGTGACGGGAGGGCCCCGCTATCCAACGTTCCCAGTCAGACCGGGGAGCCACGTGCGTGGAGGGGACCCCAGTCGCCAGCTGCCCCGGCTGGGAAAACGTGCGCCCCTCGGGTATCTCACCGCAGCAGATTTCCCTGCCCATTCAGCTGTTCCAGAATGGGGTACGCTGTCTTTTTGGTCTCTGTCGTGACTCCGGGAGCTGTTTCGTATTGTTTCTGTTTCTTTAGTTGCTTTTCTGGAGGAGGAACTAAGACCCGCGTGTTTTACTAAGCCGCCATCTTCTCCGGAAGTGGTCTTCTTGTTTTTTAATAAAGGCATTTAAGTCAATAAATTTCCCTCTCAGCACAGCCTTTGTCGCATCCCATAAATTCTGATATGTTGTATGCTCATTTTCATTCATCTCCAGATAGCTGCTGATTTCTCTAGCAATTTCTTCCTTGACCCACTGGTTGTTTAAGAGAGTGTTATTTAATCTCCATTTATATGTGAATGTTTTTGTTCTTTGGTGGTTATTGAGATACAGCTTCATCCCATTGTGATCAGAGAAAGTGCTTTGAATAATTTCAGTGTTTTATAATTTATAAAGACCTGTTTTGTGCCCTACCATATGATCTATCCAGGAGAATGTTCCATGAGCACTAGAGAAGAATGTATAACCTTGTGCTTTGGGGTGCAATGACCTATATATGTCTGTTAGGTCTAATTCATTTATCAAATTATTTAACTTCTTTATTTCCTTATTGATCGTCTGTCTAGTTATTCTATCCATAGAGGAGAGTGGTGTATTGACATCTCCTACTATTATTGTTGAAACATCTATCGCTCCCTTCAGTTTTGCCAATGTCTGTCTCATGTACTTTGGAGCTCCTTAATTGGGAGCATAAACATTTATGATTGTTTTATCTTCTTGGTGAATTGACCCTTTAATTAGTATATAGTATCCTTATTTGTCTCTTATGATGTCTTTACATTTAAAGTCTATTTTGTCTGGTATTAGTACAGCTAGTCCTGCTTTCTTTTGGTTACAACTTGCATGGAAGATCTTTTTCCATCTTTTCACTTTCAATCTATTTGTATCTGTCATGGTTAGGGACAGGTGTCAACTTGGCCAAGTTGTGGTACCTGTTCGTCTGATTGGGTAAGCACTGGCCTGTCTGTTGCAATGAGGACATTTCATAGGATTAGGTTATGATCACGTTAGCTACATCCACAGCTGATTCCATTTGTGATCAGCCAAAGGGGAGTGTCTTCTGCAATTAGTGATGCTAAATGCAATCATGGGAAGCCTTTTAAGGAGGACTCAGAGGAGATAAGTTGCATTCCTGCTTTGGCTGGTAAGCCTCTCCTGTGGAGTTCATCCAGGCCATCCATTGGAGTCATCGGCTTCGCAGCCTGCCCTGTGGATTTTGGACTCTGCATTCCTACGGTCACGTGAGACACTTTCATAAATTTTATATTTGCAAGTGTTCCCTGTTGATTCTGTTTCTCTAGAGAACCCTAACTAATACAGTATCCTTGTGTTGAAAATGAGTCTCTTGTAAGCAGCATATAGCTGAATTATGTTTCTTATTCCATTCTGCCAATCTATGTCTTTTAACTGGTAAGTTTAGTCTGTTAACATTCAAAGTTATTACTGAAAAGGCATTTCTTGATTCCACCATCTTATCTTTTTTATTTCATTTGTCAGATCTATATATTTTTTCCCTCCTATTCTTGTATTCTTTAAATTACCCTTAGTGGTACTCTTCAATTCTGTACCCTCCTCCAGACCTCCCTCTCCTATATTTTTTTTTTTCAGCTGGCAGAACTCCTTTTAGTATTTTGTGTAGGGCTGGTCTCTGGTTGACAAATTTTTTCAGGACTTCTTTGTCTGTGAAAGCTTTAATCTCTCCCTCAGTTTTCAAGGACTGTTTGCCTGGGTACAGAATTCTTGGCTGAAAGTCTTTCTCTTTCAGAATCTTGAATATATCATACCACTGCCTTCTTCCAGGGTGCTAGCTGAGTAGTCTGAACTCAGTCTTACTTGATTTTCCTTGTATGTAGTAGATTGTTTTCTCTTGCTGCTTTCAAGGTTTTCTGCTTCTCTTCAACATTTGACAGACTGATTAGTATGTGCCTTGGGGAAGGCCTATTTGGGTTTATTCTGTTTGGAGTCTTTGGGTTTCTTTGACTTATATATTTATGTCCTTTATAAGGGTTGGGAAGTTTTCCCGCATTATATCCTCAACTACTCTTCCTAGCCCTTTACTCCTCTCTTCTCCTCTTGAGACACCAATGATTCTTTTATTTGTGTGCTTTGTTTTGTCTATCATTTCCCTGAGTTCCCATTCAATTTTTTCCGTCTTTTTTGCCACTTGCTGTTTTGAGTCTTCAAAGTCAGTTATCCTGTCCTCTGTGTCACTGATTCTTTCTTCTATCTCTTCAAATCTGGTGTTGTGTCCTCTAGAATGTTTTTTATTTGGTCTCTGTGATTTCTGCTATTTTTCTATTTATTCTTTCAAATTCTATTTTGTGCTCTTCTGCTGTCTTCTTGATCTTCTTTATGTCATTTGCTGTCCTGCTTATTTTATTAGGTAGAGTTGTATGAACATTTTGATTAGTTGTTCCAATGTCTGTGTCTCCTCAGGTGTTTTAATTTGGTCATTAGGCAGGGCTATATCTGTCTGCATTGTGATATGCTTAGTGACCTTCTGCTATCTTTGTCACATGTAGATATCTTGATTGATTTACTTTGGGAGCTGATTTCTTTCAGTAGTCAAAGGCCTGTGTCTGCAGGATGGTTGTACAACAGGGAGCAGGGCATGGGGTGGAGCAGTGCAGTGATTTGTTTCAGGGCAGATATGGGCACAGGTTGGGGATGTTGCATGATACTTGTGAATGTAGGTGCCCAGCACCCAGGGAGGATGTAGCTGTGAGGGTGCATCAATCTGGGGGACGTAATCCTGGTATGCACTGGTCTAAGGCATGGGACCCTTTGTGCATACGCATAGAGCTGTGGCAGCAGGTCGGCGTTATGCGTTTGTGGATTGGGGGCAGATGTGACCAGGATGTGCAGGTCGGCACTTTCTCAGAACTGGAAAATGAGGTTGAGGGCTGTGCACATGTGCAGTTCTAGGACTGCTGTAACATGCAGCTCCCAGAGCTGAATGATGTGATTGGTGGCCCGTGGGCATGCGTGAACTTGGGAGTGCCATAAATGGATACACTGAGCTCATAAATAAGATTTATTTCTGAGCTCTCAATTAAAATCCATTGATCTAATGGGTGGGGTGAGGCTGTGCGACACTATGGGTAAGGGGCAGGGTTAGCCTAGGTGTGGAGGTTTATGCTTTGGCAGCAGCCTGCAAGAAACAGAGAAAGGGAGGTAGTGCTATGGAGGGGTGTAGGGGAGGTGGGCTGGGCTGCACTTGGGGTGGGGGTGGGGGGCAGTCACGTGCACTGGGGGCTAGTGGGGTGGGGGTGCCTGGAGCACGGGGAATGGGAGAGGGTGATGGAGTGTAGGTGCGTGGTGTGTGGGGTGAGTTGCTTGTCATGGGGCTGCACCGGTGAGGGTAGCACGCCCAAGGAGCACAGCGTGGCCTACTTCCTAGTCCCGTGTACCTGTCTGTGTACTCCCATGGGCTCTGTTGCTCTGCACCTCCGCGCCAGGCCAGGCTCCAGCCCTCTGCCTCTCAGTTCCTCGGCCTCTGCAACCAGGGCTGCCACATGTGGTGCAGAAGCCTCTCCCAGGTCAACTGCACTCCCAAATTGCTGCCTTGGTCACACTCCTGTCCCTTCTCTAGCTTTTCCATGAAGCGGGGCTAATCTCAAGCTGCTCTAGTCAGCCATCTTCCCGGAAGTCCAACAAAATATTTTTAAGAGGTGAAGTCTAACCAAAGCAATTTACAGATTCAATGCAATCCTAGTAAAAAGTCCAACAATGTACTTTGCAGAAATGGAAAAACCAATCGTCAAATTTAAATGGAAGGTTAAGGAGCCTTGAATAGCCAAAGATATCTTGAAAAATAATGATGAAGTTGGAGGACTCATACTTCTCAATCTTAAAACTTATTACAAAGCCACAGAAATCAAAACAGCATGATTCTAGTACGGGGCAGACATAGATCAATGGATTTTAATTGAGAGCTCAGAAATAAACCTTCATATTTATGGCCAACTGATTTTTGACAAGGAGGCAAAGACCACTTGTGTTAGTTTCTTAAATGCTGCCAGATTGCAATATCCTAGAACTGGAATGGCTTTTAAAAACGGGATTTTAATAAGTTGCAAGTTCACAGTCCTAGGTCTATAAAAATGTCCAAAGAAAGGCATCAGGGGAAAGATACCTTAATTCAAGGAATGCTGATGGGTCTGCAATACCTCTGTCAGCTGGGAAGTCATGAGGCTGGCATCTGCTGGTCCTTTGCTCCTAGGTTCCAATGCTTTCAGCCTCTGTTACTGTGGGGATTCCTCACTTTGCTTCTCCAGGGCTGGCTTTCATCTCTTGGCTTCCCTTGGCTCTCTACAGGTTCTGACTTGCTTATTAACATCTCATGGCAATGTCCGCTAGGCATCTCCAAACATATGTGTTCTCAGTGTCAGCATCTGTGTCAGCTCTGCTCTGAAGTTTCTGTCAACTCTGTCATTTTCTGGCTCTCTCCAAAATGTTTCCTCATTTAAAGGATTCCAGTAAACTAATCAAGACTCACCTGGAATGGGTCCAGTCACATTTCCTTCTAATTCAAAGGTCACACCTGTGAGTGGGCGTGCCACATCCTCATGAAGATAATCTAATCAAAGTTTCTGCTGTTTGTGCTCTGCAGTATTGGATTAGGATTAAAAGAAATGGCTGCCTCTACAAGATTGAATCAGAATTAAAACATGGCTTTTCTGGGGTACATAATATTTCCAAACCAGCACACCACTTAATTGGGAAATAGTGTATTCCATTATTTCAAACTGTTGAAATGCAATATATCAGAAATGGATTGGCTTTTATAAAGGGTATATATTAGGGTACAATTTACAGTTCTAAAGCCATGAAAATGTCCAAATTTAAGGCATCAACAAGAGGATACCTGGACTCTCAAGAAAAGGCTGCTGGCATCTAGAACACCTCTGTCAGCTAGGAAGGCACGTGGCTGGCATCTTCTAGTCCTTCACTCATGGATTGTGTTGCTTTCAGCTTCTGATGCCAGTGGCTTTCTCCCTGAGCTTTGATGGGTCCTTGCTTGCTCCTCCAGGGACACCTCTCTGAGCACCTGTGCCTTGTGGGTCTCTTCTCTGTGTCCCCGGGGCATCTCTTCCCTTCATGTTCTTCACTTGGTTTCATCTCTCTGCGTTCTGTATCAGCCCTCTTAAGGGACTCCAGCAAGCTGATTAAGACCCACCTTGAGTGAGTGGGTCACATTTCCATAGAAACAACCTAATGAAAAGGTCCCACCCAATAGGTCTGCCCCCACAAGAATGGATTAGAAAACGTGCTTTTCTGGTGTACATAACAGTTTCAAACCAGCACAAATAGTCTCTCAACAAATGTTGCTGGGAAAACTGGATGTCCATCTGCAAAAGAATGAAGGTGGACCCCTACCTTGCACCACGTACAAAAATCAACTCAAAATGTATCAAAGGCCAAAATATAAGACCCAGAATTATAAAAGTCCCAGAATAAAATATAGAGAAACATCTTCAAGACTTTGTGTTGGGCAATGGTTTCTTGGACTTTACATCCAAAGTACAAGCCTCAAAAGAAAAAAATAGATAAATGGAACCTCATCAAAATTAAAAACATTTTTGCCTCAAAGGGACTTTGTCATGATTATAAAATGATAGCCTACAAATTAAGAGAAAATATCTGGAAGCCACATATCCAATAAGAATTTAATATCCAAACTACATATCTTTATATATCCTTCAACTCAACAACAAAAAGGCACACAACCCAATTTAAAAACTTGAATAGATATTTCTCCAAAGAAGAGCTACAAATCATAAGAAAATACATGAAAAGATGCTCAACTTCATTAGTCATTGGGATATTGCCAATTAAAACTTTAGTGAGATACCATTTCACACCCTCTGGTATGGGTATTATTAAAAAGTGCAAAATAACAAGTGTTGAAGATGATGTGGAGAAATAGGAGCATTTATTCACTGTTGGTGGTAACGTAAAATGGTGCAGCCACTGTGGAAGACACTTTTGCCCCTCTATTAGTGCCATATCAGGTCCTCCTTGCTGCAATACTGTTAAAGTTTTGTTAAGCCTGTCGATTGATGCTGGTTAAAAAGCAATGTCCTAGGTCTGTGCTTTCTAGGTCCAGGTTGAAGCATTCACCAGATGACTCAGAAATCACGTGTCAGTCTATGCACCACTATGCACCCTTTTAGGGGATGAGGAACTTCTGCTCGTATGACCTTGCAGAGGCTCTAGAAGCCCCAGGAATTTGGAGTAGATTTCATTTTCCTTTCTACCTTTGTTTCTAGTAGCTACAATGAGCTGGAAGACTTTTGGAAACAAGCAAATTCCTTGTTTAGTAGTTAAACAGGCACAAACAATGGTTATGGGTTAAATATGTCAATGACACCATGGCATTGGATTGGTACAGCTGGTTTATGGACTTGAAGAGTGGAGTCCATGCATCAGGGACAATCTCCTTTAAGACATCAACACACTTTCCAATGGCCTGGGCCACCAGTCACAACTGACCTTTCCAAACACAACTAGGTTTGTATCCACTGCACTTTTTATATTACTTACCACTCATGGTAAAAAGTTATAGAGGAAATGTGTGTGTGTGTTTGCCTCTGGAAATGGTGGTCTCCATTCTGTTTTAAAAGTAATTTTGTTTTACTATAGTGAAAATTTCTTTATAAAGACTGGATTGCCTTTTTTTTTTTTTTTTGCTTTTAAAAAAAGAATTTATTAAGTTGCAAGTTTACAGTTCTAAGGCCATGGAAATGTCCAGACTAAGGCATCCAGAGAAAGATAACTTAACTCCAAAGAAAGGGACATTTGGGGTTTCTCCCTCATCTGGAAAGGTGCATGGTGATTGAGGTCTGCTTGCTTTGTCTACCTGCTTTTCTTTCAAAGGACTCCCCGAGGACATTTTCCTTTTGCATCTCCAAAAGCCTCTGGCTCTGTTGGCACTAGAGCTTTTTCCAAATGGTTTCCTCTTTTTTTGCCTTTTTTTTTTAAATTAATAAAACCAATCAACATACAACATGAACATTCTTAATGTATGAACATTCCATACTTCGTGTGCCATCAGTGGCTCACACTATCATCACATAGTTGTATATTCATCACTGTGATCATTTTTTAGAACATTTACATCACTCTGGAAAAAGAAATAAAAAGAAAAAAAGAAAAACTCATACGTACCCCTCTCATTGACCACTAGTGTTTCCCTCTACCCAATTTATTTTAACATTTGTTCCCCCTATTATTTATTTATTTTTGATCCATGTTTTTTACACATCTGTCCATACCATAGATAAAAGGAACATCAGAACAAGGTTTTCACAATCACATAGTCATTTTGTGAAAGCTATGTCATTCTATAATCATCTTAAAGAAACATGGCTACTGGAACACAGCTCTACAGTTTCAGGCACTTCCCTCTAGCCTCTCTGATACACCTTAAACTAAAAAGGGGTTATCTATATAATGCATAAGAATAACCTCCAGGATAACCTCTCAACTCTGTTTGAAATCTCTCAGCCACTGACACTTTGTCTCATTTCTGTCTTCTCCCCTTTCAATCAAGAAGGCTTTCTCAATCCCTCAATGCTGAGTCCCAGCTCATTCTAGAATTTCTGTCCCATGTTGTTGCCAGGGAGGTTTACACCCCCAGGAGTCATGTCCCACATAGAGAGGGGAAGGGCAGTGAGTTTGCTTGCTGTGTTGCCATGTTGGCTGAGAGACAGGCCACATTTGAGCAACGAAAAAGGTTCTCTGGGGGTGACTCTTAGGCCTAATTTTAAGTAGGCTTAGTCTATCCTTTGCGGGGATAAGTTTCATATTAACAGCCCCCCAAATTGAGGGCTTGGCCTATTCATTTTGTTGTCCTCACTGCTTGTGAGAATCTCAGGCCTTCTCCAAATGGAGAAGCTGAATTTTCCCTCTTCTTCACCATTCCCCCAAGAGGACTTTGCAACTTTTAATCATTTTTAATGTTTTAAAGTCCCACATCTTTGCCCAACCCTCTCACTCAATCTACAGTTTTCCCACCCTTTGGGTATTCTTTGTACCAAAGTTCAACGACTTTGACCCCCTTTCATTCCCCAAGCAATTACTCTTAAATGCCTATATCACCATGACTTACTACATTTGTTTAATCCTCCATCAGAATATCTCCTCTTCTACTAGCTAATGAACCTGATAAGGAAAAACGCTGCAAGGGAGTTAGGTCCCCACACCTCATAAATTGTGCTCCAAGAAAGGTCATCATCCTCCATGCTCTCCCACAGGGAGAATTCCTCAAGAGAAGCAGCTACTCAATGTAAAGGCTGTGTCTGAGCTGTTCCACAGTTTCTCTCAATTAGCTGAAGAAGCCTTGGTCAGGAAAAAACAAAATCACCTTTGGAAGGAATGTGCTTCTCCTAAACACCTCGCAGGTGCTGCTCCCTCTATCTGTATTAATCAAAAGTTTGAATATTGCAAGTCCTGTGAAGAATTCACCTAACTTTATCCTGAAGAGTTTCCAGGTTCCTTTCTGGAAAAATATTAATAAAATACAAAAATTAAATTTAGCCTCCAAAATCTATAGCAATCATGTTTGATTTGATATCAACTTAATTTCTTTTTTAAAACTTTTTTATTGTTAAATATAATACATATACAAAGAAAAGAAAAAAGCAACGATTTTCAAAGCACACTTCAATAAGTAGATACAGAACAGGTTTCAGAGTTTGTTATGGGTTACCATTCCACTATTTCAGATTTTTCCTTCTGGCTGTTCCAATACACTGGAGGCTAGAACAAATATACATTTTTTCTTTTGTGTGAAAAGTAACATATATACTAGAAAGCAATAAATTTCAAAGCACATTGCAACAATTAGTTGTAGAATAGACTTGAGTTTGATATGGGTTATAATTCCACCATTTTAGGTTTTTACTTCTAGCTGCTCAAAGATACTGGAGACAAAATGAAATATCAATATAATGATTCAGCAAATCATACTCATTTGTTAAACCCTACCTTCTCGGTATTACTCCACCACCACCTTTGATCTTTCTCCCACTCTTTAGGGGTATTTGGACGATTTTCATTCTAACTTTTTCATATTGGAAGGAGCTGTCAATAATATGGGATTTGGGGGATGAAACTAGTTGATGTTCTGGAGAGGCTGGCCCCTTGGCATTTCAGGACTTATCTGGTCTAGGGACACATCTGGAGTTTGTAGGTTTCTGGAAAGTTACCTTTGTAGAATCTTATATAATGCCCTAGGTATTCTTTAGGAATTAGCAGGATTGGTTTTGGTTGGGGTTTGGCAAGTTATGACAAGTAGCAATGTCTAACTGAAGGTTGTATAAGAGTGACCTCCAGAGTAGCCTCTCAACTCTGTTTGAACTCTCTCAGCCACTGATACTTTATTTGTTATACCTTTTTTCCCCATTTTGGTCAGGATGGCATTGTTGATCCCCCAGTGCCAGGGCCAGGCTCATCCCTGGGAGTCATCTCCAACACCAGGGACACTTTCACCCCTGGATGTCATGTGTCTCACGTAGGAGAAAGGGCAATGATTTCACTTACAGAGTTGGGCTTAGTGAGAGAGGCCACATCTGAGCAACAGAAGATGTCCTCCAGAAGTAATTCTTAGCCACAGCTATAGGTCGGCTAAGCTTCTCCGCTACATATAGAAGCTTCACAAGAGCAAACCTCAAGATCAAAGGCTTGTCCTATTGATTTGGGTGTCCCTAATGTTTGACATAGTATCAGGGGTTTCTCCAGTGGTTAAGTTTAATAGTTCCATATTTTTTTCTCCCATCCCTCAAGAGACTTTGCCAATACTTATTGATTACCTGCTTAATAAACTCTGGGATATATTCAGGCATTACATTAAACTATACAGGATTAAAGGTCCTCATTCTTATTCTTGGCTTCCTGTGTTTGGATTGTTTAAATGATCTATCCAGACAGGTTGTGTTAGATTATGCGCTACAGAAAATTCAGGTTCTGGACAAAATAAACCTTTCTTCCTTTGGTCTCAAAGAGTAGATGAGTTTCTAAAATATAGGCAATGTCTTTCTCTCCCCTGCATTCTGAATTACCTTAATGCCAACTTGATTGGCTTCATTCTTAACTCTAATGCCAGGTTGTACATATATAAAGGAGCCTCTCAAAATCCAGAAATAATAATTACCACTTCAGACTAAATGTGACTGCTGTAAGAATCTAGGCCCGTTTTCTTATAAGTATTTTCTAAATAAGATCATACAAAAATTGCTCTTTTGTTTCTGTTTTATTTTACATCACCAAATGTCCCCACAGTTCATTCACATTGTCACATGCCTCACAACTTCTTTCCTTTTTGTAGCAGCACAATATCCAATCATATGTATACACCGTGGTTTGCCAATCTACTTTTCTGTCAGTGTGTCCTTCAGCCACCTCCATTCATTAGGCATCATGTATAATGTCCAAAGTCAACAGTCCATCAGCACTCTCAATTTTAGATAACTTCATCATTCCCAAGAGAAAAATAGCCAATAAATACACCCTTACCAAACAGAAAACCTCAACCTCCCCTAAGTCTTGTCCCTTCCCCCATTATTTACCTCTGATTAGTTTTATGCCTCTGCATTTTGGAACCTGTAAAAAGTAAAAAGTCTAGTTATAAACCAAAATATATGATACAAGAGTATGGCATTTGTAATTACCCATGTGGGTACTGGGGTGGTTGGAGCTCTGTGTACCCAGATAAACATGTTCTTCCACTTAATGCATTTGTGTGGGTGTGAATGGTTTGTAATTTGGAGCTTTTAAGGAGGTTTTTCAGTTAAGGTGTGGCCCAACTCAGTCAGGATGGGTCTTTATCCTATTACTGGAGTCTTATAAGCAGAATGAAATTCAGACATATAGAAAGAAAGCCTCAGGAAGCAAGAAGTTGAAGGTCAGTGGAACCCAGGAGAAGTCATCATTTGCATTACATATACCATGTACATGACAAAGGAGCCAAGGGCCTGGGATCACCAGCAGCCAGCCCCAGAGTGCCAGTCTTCAAGGTGAAAACATTGCCTTGATAATGCCTTGATTTGGATTTCTCTTAGCCTCAAAACTGTGAGCCAGCAAATTCCTCATGTTTAAGCAAACTCATTGCATGGTATTTGATTTAGCAATGAAGGAACTAAAATGGTTACCTTTACCAAAGTTTCTTATTTCGTTATATTGCTTCAATCCACTGTCTAGTACACTTTCCTTGCAGTCTGAAGACTCCCTTTATCATTGCTTGTAGCGCGTGTTTAGTGGTGATGAACCCCTTCAATTTTTGATTATCTGAGAATGTCTAAACATCTCCCTCTTTTTTGCAAGAAAGTTGTCAGATATAAGTTTTTGTTGGCAATTGTTTTCTTTCAGCACTTTAAATATTTCAACCCACTGCCTTCTTGCCTTCATGTTTTCTGATGAGAAATCAGCACTTAATCTTATTGGGATTCCCTTGTACATAGCTTGTTGCTTTTCCCTTGTAGCTTTCAGAATTCTCTCCTTGTCCTTGGCATTGGACAGTTTGATTACTGTGTCTGGGTATGGTTCTCTTTCAGTTTATTCTGTTTGGTGCTCCTTGGGCTTCTTGAATTGCATATTTATGTCATTCATTAAATTTGAGAAGTTTTCTGCCATTGTCTCTTTGAATATTCCTTCTGCCCACTTTTCTCTTTCTTCTCCTTCTGGGACTCCCATAATGCCTACATGGGAGTGCTTGATGGTATCCCACAGGTCTTTTAAGTTCTGTTCATGTTTTATCATTCTCTTTCCTTTCTGCCACCTAGCCTGAATCATGTCAATAGTCTTATCTTCAAGATCAGTGATTCTTTCTTCTAGCAGCTCCAATCTGCTGTTGAAACCCTCCAGGGAAATTTTCACTTCAGTTATTGTGATATTTTGCTTGGTTCCTTTTTAAAATTTCTATCTTTTTAATGGTCATTCATTGTTTTCCACATATCTTTTCATTCTTTCTCTGTTTTTTCATTTATCTCCTTGAAAATAAAGAGCATCATTTAAAAAAATAATCTTTGTCTGGTAAGTCCGACATCTGGTCCTCTTTATTGAGCATTTTTTCTGGATTTTGTTTTCTTGGTCCTTTAATTGGGCCATAATTTCCTGTTGTGTTTTTGTTGTTTGTCTGTCTTGTGATCTTTGGTTGAACACTGTGTATTTTAATGTTTTAAAGTGTTAATTCTGGAATTTAGTTCCTGAGCTATATGTTCCATAATTTTAGTACTCCTATAAAGATCAGTGGGAAGCCAGTGGGAAGTGCAGGATTCTTTGTTTTATCTGAGTCTTCTTTGTTCCTAGGCTTGCGCTTGTTTTTCACATGACTTCAAATGCCCTCTCTACTCCCTTTGAAATAGACTTTTACCCTCTCCTGGCTGGCTACTGTGTGATTTAATGCAAGCCCTCCTTTGCCGTGGGCCATTTCTTAATCTGCTTGAGCTGCTTTTCTGTCATTAGGATAAATTCTGGAAAGGAGAGCCAGAGACATGTTTTCTGAGTCAGTCTTTGGGCTTCAGGGGATATATAGGCACCAACATAAAGGCACCCAGCATGTGCAAAGGGGTCATTCTGCTCCCTTTGGAACAGGTCCCAGAACCCACAGTGGGAGCACAGGCTCCCAACAGGGTAGGAGCTGGGGAAAGGGTTAGCCAGCACACCGCAAGTTTCACCTATGGTCTTTTTAGGCTGCTTTTTCTTGATTCAGCCCTTGCCCAATTACTGCAACCTGTTAACTGTTTTCTGGAGATTTGAGGAAGGTGGTTTTGCTTATTTTTGCTAGTTGTTTAAAGATTCTGTAGGGGAATGATACCTTGGAATATATTATACTCCATCTTGACTCTTTTTTATCTATCTAATCTGTTTTTAAAAGCTTATCTTTTAGGGCAGGCCATGGTGGCTCAGCAGGTAACCGTGCTTGCCTGCGATGCCTGAGGACCCGGGTTCGATTCCCGGTGCCTGCCCATGTAAAAAAAAAAAAAAGCTTATCTTTTAGCCTCAAGGACCCTGCCTTACTGATCAAGAAGGTTAGAGTTCATCTAGAGAGAGTTTTGTGAAACAGTTCATCTTCTCTTTCAATAATAGATAGAACTGGTGTTTAATATTTCATCAATCACAATTGTAAAAATCAGAGATTTATAGTCTTGGGTTGAGTCTACATCTTTAGCCTACCACCTAATAGATAATAAAAGCCCGGTAAAAATTTGTCAAGTAAAATAAATATTCTTCCTTAAAATGAGACTCTTGGATTTCTCTATCTTCTATTGCTGGTGCTGAAACAGTCCAGTTATTTCTGGCAGAAGCATCAGCCATTGAGAATGCAGTCATAAAGCCTCGTGGATCCAGATTCAGAATTTCCGTAATTGCCCACCTAAAAATAAATAGAAGTATTATATGTTGTATGCTTTTTAGCTTGCTGTGTTTGCAAAAAAAAGTGTTCTACAGTGGAGTTCCCAACTTACCAGTATGACTTACATGTATTGAAATAGATTGAAATGTATCCTTACAAAAAATAGCATGCTGGTGGTATTTGTGTAAGCTCATGTCAGTCTTTTCTCTATAAACAAATAGTCCTTTTATTATTTGGGGGTAAAAAGTGATTTTTGGAAATTTCCACAACTTAGTCTAACTCCTTCTTTCTCTGAAAACCTCTCCTACACAGACAGTGCTATAATGATTAAAGCTGAGGCACAGGCAAAGACTGTTAAAATCACCTCCAGAAATTCTGTTTAGGAAAGGGCAACTAATCTGTCAAACATTGTTCAAATAAATCATGTATATTAATTCACATCTGGAAGAAGAGAAAAGGTATACTTGAGTTAGTTCCCATTGTATAATAAGAATCTCTATTAAGTTTTCAAACAGAATACACATGCCTGGGCTCTTCCCTAAACAATTTAGATTCTGTATGTCTTTGGTATGCATTCTGGATAATGGACCAGTCCAGCACACTCATTTTGCTAATGAGAAGCTCCAAACCTGGAGATAGAAGTCCATCTAGGTCCTAGGAAATTGATGGCAGAGCCAGGAATCCAAGCAAGCCTCGGCTCCCTTCCCATGCCCAGGCTCAGAAAATTCCTACCTGCCAGCTGTAAATGGTTTTTACATTTCCAAAGGGTTGCAAAGAATATCTGACAGAGCTTGTATGAGGGCTGTGAATCCTAAAGTGCTTACTATCTGGTCTTTGTACAGAAAAGACTTGTCTGCTCTACACCATGTGGAGATAAAATTTTCAGGCTGTTCTCAGGGGCTGATACCCTTGGAATCTTTGACAAGAAGTCAATGAGTGTGAAGTTGGGGGCTGTAGTGAATTGGCATTTATTGTGTTGGCTCAGTTCTAAGCTGGAGCTGCGTTCTCCCAAATTCCCTTCCTCACAAGTACTGGGTTAGTATGGGCCAGGGGAGGTGTTTTCACATGACTTGGAAGTCATAAGCAATAGCTATATTTATCTTGTGTCAGAAGTAAGTGCAAGTTCCTACTCTGATAATTCACCTTGTGGCATGGGGCAGTGGCCACCTGTCCTTGCATAACTCCTCTGCCTCCTATAGCACCTCTAGCCT
Organism: Tamandua tetradactyla; assembly: GCF_023851605.1. Lineage (NCBI taxonomy): Eukaryota > Metazoa > Chordata > Mammalia > Pilosa > Myrmecophagidae > Tamandua > Tamandua tetradactyla. The sequence continues at coordinate 81,436,805 of NC_135335.1, forward strand.
CCGGCCTTCAGCTTTTTTGAACCCTGGGCTTACAAGCATGCTCAGTTCCACAGTGAAAGACACCAGCTCCTCCTGCAGTCCGCAAAATTATCCAAGTTGGAGGCTTGAGGCAGAGAGCGAGTCATATGGGTTCCTGTCCCTTCTTCTCTTGGGTTCCACTTCGTCCTTACACATTTCAGGAGGTCCTAGTTCTCCCCCACTTTACTTCTGCATTTTCTTCCCAATTGCCTGCCCTGCTGACTTTATATTCTATGTTCATATAATGAAGCAGATGTAATGATATAATATATTTATATATTAAACATATAAAGAGATGGATAAATATACATAGCTCTGTCAAGGACATCTTCAATCTGTAAAAATATAAAATCATTAAAAAATATTATTCTAGAGTTACAGACTTTATGGACTCCGGTTGTGCTCTAAATTCTGGAAACCCGTGGAGCTGGAAATGCTACCCAGACAGATTTGCATAAGTATGTGGCTCAGACACACATAATAAGGGAAAAAACAGCTCAGCCAATAGTCTCCGATCTCTAGAATCTGAGTCTAGAAGGTTTTGAAAATTAACCTCCTTTTTCTACTTTGAAAAAGAAAGTCAACAAAATTCAAACAGGGAAGCAAAATCTAAACGTGTGCATGAGTTTCCTACCACTTAACCTGGAGGCAATGTTCCCTGAAATGGAATTTAATTGAATAAAGGCGGCTAAGGAAACAAGCTCACTATTTTCTTCTGCAGCCACGGTTTTCAGTGGTTTTTCATTTACTAAGTCCTATTTATAATGTGAACGCTAAGCAGTAAATAGTAAAAAGTATCACTATTTACTAACACCTCCCTGCCACCTTTAAATTACAGCACAGGAGCCAGCCCTGCCCCCAAATAATTCCAGGTCTGTGAACCCAACCTGGACACCTTGAACTCAAAACCATTTCTGCAGTGAGACCTTCGTAGCCCCACCTTCAGAGTTGTCTCTGAAGGGACAGAAAGGAGGGCTCAGCTCTGCCTCCCTCCGGCCAGCCACTTGGCTTCTTTGCACACCTGCCTCCTTCCCTCCTTCTCGTCCACCCTCCCAGACCGTAAGCCCTGAGGACCCCAAGGCTGAGACCCATGCTCCGGCCACAGACAGAGCTCTAGCAAAACTCCTCCAGCATTGTTGCTGACAGCAGAAAAACAGGAAAAGGTCATCACTTTTGAGTTCCTTGGTTTTGCTTTCAAATCCTTCACTCCCCCACTGAGATTCCCCTTTGAAGACTAGCTCTGTTTATAGAGGGTACAGAATCTTAATTCATCATTCTGATTCTCCTTGAAGAAGACTCAGAGGTCTGAACAAACAGTAAGATGAATGTTTGCTTTGGTGGTCTTTCAGCATTTTATCCTTAGTAATAAGCACAGAAGAGAAGGGCATTTGCTCATTTGTTATAATCGTGCAAAGCGAAAATGGGCTAAAACCAAGTAAACAGATTTCAAGAACTCATTGGTGATGTTATAAAGTGAATAATTAGCAAATCTTTGAATGAATGTTGTTTCTCAAATCATAAGCATGCTTTAAGTCTAGAACTCAGAATCTACTGCCCAAGAGACAGGGCCAATAATGGATCTTGAGCATTTAGGTGGCAGGGAGCGATAGAATCCTTATTTTCAAGAATCTCATTTAATTCTGAAGGTGTCTGTGACTGAGGGAGAAAAAAACCTTGAAAGTTTCATAATGATGGACCTTGAAAATGCTAAGGTTTATATTACCTCTTTCTTCTTGCCCAAGAGAAAATAAAAAGGAATCACGCTTCCAAGGTAAAAGTCATTTTCATTACAGTATCTTGGTTTATTTTTTTTTTTACGTTTATACATGTTTTCAAAATGAAAAAGAAGTTAAAGTATTAAAGCAGTGCATCAAACTCAATTAAGTGAATATCAGCTGTAATCCCACCACTATGAATACTTGGTGTAGATTCTTCTTTATGTATGTACACACAGACACCTACAAGAATGCTTTGATAGAGCTGCATGTGTCAAGGTATTTAAGTGCATGAACTCGATGAATCCTGATCCTATAATTTATTAAATAAATGCGTGGCCCCTCTAAGCCAAAGTTGCCCTAACTGTAAAATGGAGAAAAGAATAATCCTACCTAAGTCATAAGGTGATGAGAGATGAAGTGAGAAATTGCATGTTGAGGTTTATCACAGTGTCTAACACTCATGGAGCACTCAACAAATGTGATTCATTAGTTTGTAACTTTCTTAAGTCACTTTATAAAACATACAACTTGCCAAGTCTTTTGTTAGCTCTGAAAAGCTACCATTTCTCCAAGTTTTATATTTCTTAGTGGTAATTTGCATGTATTTGTACTGTTCTACATGAGTTAGATTCCTGGACCTGTGATTTTAGTCATTGTTAATAAAGATTATGTGCACTACAGTTATGTGTCAGCGCTTTACATGTGCCAGCTCATTTAGATCTTTCAGCTGCTTTGTGGGGTAATTGTCATTATCCCCAGGTTTAGACAAGGAAATCCAGAGTGGTAATAGCGAGCCAACCTGTTTTGCCCACTGGGATGCTGGCTTTAAGCAACCCAGTACCCACCCAACCGTACAGCCTTCCTGAGGCCCCCAGATATGTCTGAAAGCAGCTTCCTGGCCAGGGTCCAGCTGGTTCCTAATAGAGTAACAACTATCTGCTAGGCAAGGAAGGCACTCTGGATTCCTGGGAGTTTCTTCATCCTTCTCATTGCATTTTCATTACCTATGGAATGGTTATAAAATATCTCTCTTACCTTCCTCATGGAGACCTTTCCTGACCTTCACTCAGGAAAGGCCGATGAAGTTCTTGGTTTCTCTCTCAACTGCAAAGGCACATGGCAAACATGGCAGTGTCTACTAACTTTCTCTCCAGGTTTCTTGCTTCATGAAGCTCCCTGTACATATTCCTTCTTCGTCTCCAAAGTTCTCTGGTTGCTTGGTCTCTCATAGTTCTCTAGCTTTTTCCAAAATGTTTCCTCTTTTAAAGGATTCCAGTAAACTAATCAAGACCCACCTGGAATGGGTGGAGTCACATCTCCCTCTAATCAAAGGTTAATACCCACAGCTGGGTGTGTCACATCTCTGTGGAGATAATCGGCAAGTTTCCAGCCTACAGTGCTAAATAGGGATCTTGCTTCCACAAGATAGATCAGGATTAAAACATGGCTTTTCTGGTACATGATCCTTTCAAATTGGCACAATTAGTATTAATAATAGCAGTACATTTACTGACCTATATACCATTCTGGCTGTTCGTAGTAATGTTTTTTACAACTCTGCCAGTTCAAAGTGGTTTTCATCCCTTTGTACGTTGACAACATTTTCTTCCTCTCACGAATGGTCTTGCCTTCCTAACCTGCCCATCCCAGCAGCATTTTATCTCCATCAGATCAGATTTTGCTGGCAGCTCTGGTTGCTTCTCTGAGTCTCACACGTTGTGCTCTCCCTTGCAATCCCAGTTAGTCCCTGTGCAAATTGGAAAGTACTCACAGCATTACAGTTCCCCTTCGTGCCCTTTCCCCCCACAAATGCATTTATAAATGATTTAAACTCTACACTCCTTGGGTGATGTCAGATGTGTCCTTTGTATATCCATTTGTAAACAACATGGCTTTTAAAGGTTGAGATGGCCCCTGGGACCTTGAGAGGAATCCAGTGTTTTCATTAGTGAGGAAATTGTTTGGGGCTTTATCTGATCCTTTGCTTTTCCCAATTAGGACCTCCTCCAACTGATGGAGAGCGAAGGTGGGCCAGGTCAGAGCTGGGGCTGGGTGCTAGAGTCTGGAGGGATTTCCCAGAGTTGGAAGGCATGGGACAGTTAGAAAAAGGAATCTAATTTTTGAAGCAATTTGGAAGAATTTGGAAACACTCAGTGCTTCCTTAATGTGGTTCACTGACTTGTAAAGAGGAGTCATTTTGATATATCATCATAAAGCAGAGCAAGCCAAGGTGAAGCACTCAATTGAATGGTAATTGCTTGGGAAGGGAAAAAGGGTCAAAGTGGTTGAACTTAATGATGCAAAGAGTGATCATAAAAGAGAATTAAAAACTGAGAAAGACTGGGCAGAAAGCGAGCAATAAACAAAATGATTAAAAACCTATCCTTGTAAGAAGACATCTACCAGAGTGAGGAACAGAGAACACAAAGGATGTTTTCAAGGGTCCCAGTTTTTAGCAGTGTATATATATTTTGTTTTCTGTGTATTTGCCACTAATGAGTGTAGACATGATTATTATAAAGCAACAAATACGAACTACGGTTGCCAGATTAAGCAAATAAAAATCCCATGCAATATTTGGGTCACACTTACACCTAAAAAGTATTAGTTTTACACCTGAAATTCAAACATAACTGGGTCTCCTGTATTTTATCCAGCATCACTAGTACAGACCTGTGTAAGGAAGAGCATCAATCCCTGCTAGATGATGGCCTCCAAGGGAAAAGAACCCAGTCTCCATGGTACTATCCAGCTTTAACTTTCCTTAGGGGCCTCTAGGAAACTCTTCTGGGTGGCACAGTACTCACCTGCCATCTGGCACGGCTTGGGTGGTGGCCATGCCTGGAAGCAGGTAGTGGGCTGCCCTGGATTTCCTGCTTTTAAGTTCATCTGGGCCAGTTCTCAGGGGAGGATGAAAGTGGAAGACCTCTATGGAGCAGAACAAGTTTCTTCGATCCAGAGAGCAGGGCAAGGGGAAGATGAAGTAGGAACTTGAGTACAAGGAACAGGTAAGGGGTCTAGAAACAAGAACATGAGTCTGTAATATCCTGGTATCATGTCCTTGAAGAGACATCATGAAGGAAAAATCAAATCATATGTGAACGCCAGGAATAGAGGCTAGGAATATTAAACCTGGGTAGGATTCTGCACCAGGTAAGTCAGAGTTCGTGAAGTTTCCTTGCAAGTGGTGGGAGTGTACTGTTTTTACATGTAAACAATGAGATGGATTTAGGATATCAGGTGGAAGGGAGTAGCTGTTCTACATAAGTGAGGTCACCCTTGGGAAACTGTGGAATGGTTTAAAGAGAGGGGGCTCTTTAAACCAGGGCTTGAGTAAAGACTTGACTTGATGGAGTGGTGAGAACCAGTAGGCTCTATATGGCAAGAGAAAGGGCAGCAGAAGGTGTCTGGGGCTGTAAAGGTCAACTCCAAGTCTGTGCTTGACATAAAGGGAAGTGGATGCCACTCTGTTCCTTGGAGCAACTAAATGTCCAGTGAGCACAGCAGTTAGTGAAAGGACATTTTAGTGGGTAGCCAAAGGGTTGCATGTAGGGGAGTCTGGCAGTTAGGAATCTGGCAAAAGGAAATGATTTTTGTACCTTATTTCATTCAACATGCACTTACCAAATGCTTTATGAGGGCTTTCTCACCTGTGGTCACTGAGGCCCCTGAGATGAGCACATTCTAGTTTCTACCTAGAAAGGGATTAAGTCTAGCAGTGGGAGAGAGCATGTGAACGGCAATGCTGGAGTATTTTTATACCATAGCGACTCCCCTAGGCTTAGCTAAAAGTCTTAAAAGTCTAAAGAGTCCTTCAGGGACAAAACCCAAATCACTGCTTCGCAAAGCCCTGCTTCTTCCAGGGCTTTTTTCCACTTCCAGTCCAGTTACCCACTTTCCTCACACTAGCCTCAGGCAGACTGAACTTTTAGTCCTCAGAACTTTTAGTCCTCTGAACTTGCATCCCCTTTCTTGGCTCTGGACCTTTGCCCTTGCCATTTCCGCTTCCTGGAATTCACCTGGCTAATGCCTACTTACCCTTGTCCTCAGCTTACAGTCACTTCCAGGGCAAATAAGGTGCCCTTACTGGGCTTCTTCTGGCTTCCTGGGCTTAGCCAGGACCCCACTGTAATTGCCTGCTTCTTTATTGGTTCCCCCTCAGTCTCTAACTCACCCAGCACATGGTCATTGTCAGCTTGCTCGTCAGTGACTCCTTAGCACCTGGCCAGATAGCCTGGCTCAATAAGGCATATTCTAAAACAAAATGATGGGCTAAATTAGGCTTTTTGAGGGTACAGGAAAAGACTTGCCCAGGTTATCTTAGGTGATTGGAGTTTATCAGAAGGATCTCAGTGATATGCAGGCAGCCATTTCAGCAATGAGATTATTCCTTGAAAGTCTAACTTATGAAATACATCCCAAGGGGAGTTGATTTATCAAGAAAGCCTTCACAGTGGAGAAGATGTTTGAGCTGTGTCAAAAGATGAATGGGTATTGCCAAGATACCAAGGTAAAGAAAGAGGTATTGCAGACTCTTCCAAAGCCAATTGGCTGCGTGCAGTAATCTGATTCTTTTATTAACTATCATTTACTAAAAGGAGCAGGAAGGTTGGGGACTCTACACCTCCTGCCCCATAGCCTCACTGCCAGGTGGTGAGGAAATCACATCCTTGACTATTGCCATGCATAGAGCATGTGTTAGCAAGCAGATACAGAAATGGTCCCACAATTTGCTTTTATAAGTTTGTTGATTTATTATCTCCCCTGCTGGTTCTTGTAGACACCCCCATAAGCCCCCACCAGGAGAATGTCACTCTGCAGCACATGCAGCAGTTCTTGGAAGGAAAGATCAGCTAACTTATCATTAGGTCCAGAGACTGAACCCTCCATTAACTGGGGGAAGCCTAGAGGTACTAGGCAGCTGGCCACCCCAGAATCTTATAGCTCAGCAGGCAAGGACAGAGATACCTGTATAAAGCTTTCTGGCCATCTTATCTTCACAATCTCTCATTCCACAAAAGAAAAACAAAAATATTTCTAATCTCCATCTTGGAAACTGCAGATTTAGATAACAATACTTCAAATGCTTGCTGCAGCTGCCTCTTCCACTGCAGTGTGGATCCTCAAATTTGTCTTCAAATGTTAACTCAAGGCCTCTAGAGTGTACATCACACATTCTCCACCAAAGTAAATCTCTACCATTAGGAGGAGCAGGTAAAGACATTAAAGAGAAGGGGAGAAATAGAAGCAAAGCTAATGAGTGAATTCACAGGTAACCTCTTCTTAGTGAGTGTGACTTAAGTCTATGTAAATAGGCCTCTGGGTACTTAAACGTCAGACATTCTTTCACACTAAGGGCCACATGAGTGGCTTGATACCCTTCTTCATCTGTAAAATGGTACTAATAAGAATGTCTGCCATATAGGTTTTTGGAGGAGAATTAAAAGAGATAATACACAGAAGAGCTCGACACAATACTTGGTACATAGTAAATGTTCAATAAACATTAGCTGTTCTTGTTATTACTGTTGTTTTTCCAGCGTCTACCCCTGTACCTGGTTCATCGGAGATGCTGAATAAATAGTTACATGGAAGAATGCATTTGGAAGTCTCCTGACGTATTCATTCTACAAAACACTAGGCACCTGTTATGTGCCAGGCATAGTGCTAGGGCCTAGGAATAAAATAATAAATAAGGCCACCTGCTCTTACTTGAAAAAGCACTCACAGTCTAAAGGGTAAACAGACAAGTGAATGTCAGTGAGGTTGCTACTGATACACAGAAGAGACCCCTGAATCTATTCTAGGGAGGGTCTGGGTGGAGTCCCTGGAGAAGGTGAAGTCTACACTGAGTCCTGAGAGAGGAGTAGGAATTAGACAGGTGAAGGTGGTTGAGGTGTGCTCAGAACCCCAAAGGAAGATAGAACCTGTTTTTCTGCACAGTGATGGACAAAGTAGTTTACATCAGGACAACTCCTAGAGAAGTTTAAAAATCAATGCTGACTACAGTTAAATTTTAAATTTTCTCTGATGTTACTATACACATATCACTCATGTATTCTGACTGTCAAAAGATAAAAATGGAAGCAGATATTGCCACCAGGTCTGGAGAATGGGAGATGGAAGGAATTGTCGTCTTTCTCTATTTTTATTTATTTATTTATTTATTTTGCTCTTCTGGTTTGTGTTAATGTAATTTATGCAATACCCAAGAATGTAGACTTTTATTCTGAGTTTTCCATTCTTGTAACTGATTTTAATAACCCTGTTGAGGCCTACAAACAATGACTGCATGTTCTTTTTGCTTCTACTATGTTTTCCAATCAGCAATCTTGACAAGAGTTCGTTAGATCAGAGCTCCAGGGTATGTGTGGTGGTTACACGGATGGGTGGTAGGTAATGAGTTCAGAGTTTAAACAAATTCTTCCATGGTCTTTAAACTCTTTTATTGTCTTGTTCTTTGGAATGGGGATTAGAATCAGATGGGGGAGCATTTGCAGGGTTATATAAAATCACTCAGGGAACTGAGTTTTGTCTAAGTTCTCAACCTCCCCAAGGATTAACTTTGACTTTCCTGTCTCTGGAACTCAGGCCCAGGGTTATTTCAGAATTCCTTTCCTTGGGCATGACTTTTTAAAGATTCTATTTATATGGTTAATTAACACCTTCCCAAACTCCTTGCATGACAAGATAACTTCTACACAGATGTTAACTTGAGAAATATCTTAGGATTCATACATTTACATATTCCATTTATGCATAGGTCTACTCAATAATGATTTATTGAACACCTACTATAAGCACAGTACTGTAGGAAATGAGGAAATGCTAGAAGATGGAAACGTACATTTTTACTAGATTTTAAATAGCTTATAGCAGGGTTTCTCAACTTTGTCACTATTGATATTTTGGGCTGGATAATTATTTGCCATGGGGACCATCCTGTGCATTGTAGGATATTCTGCAACCTCTCTGGTCTCTACCTGGTGAATAACAGTAGCAGCTCTCGATATTGCCAGGATGTCCTATTGGGGGCAAAATAGTTTCCAGTTGAGGATCACTGGCTTAAGCTAGCAGGTGTTTCCCCCAAACACTCCATGTACATTTTTCATATAATCTCCCCTCCCCAAGAAACCTAGGGATATGAGAGAAGGAAAAGTTAAATGATTTACCCAGAGTCCCATGGGTAATAAGTATGGGATTTGGGCTATATACCTAGGTCTTCTTTTATTCTACCACATCTGCAGACCACACACAGTCCCAACCCCAAAGGAACTTAAAGAAAGACGTACTGTGAACCACGCAAGCAGCAGTTGTCTTCATTGGAGAATAAGTGGTGTGAGCATTCAGAAGAGAGAATTGCCAGTGGGCTGGGGAGTCCGGGGAACACATCTCTCAGATTTTAGAATACCCTTTGCATGTTTGTGGGTAAACACTTCACTGGGATAGTGAGCTTGTTTCGAGGAGCAGCAGGAGATTAGATGTGGATAGAGAAGTGTTGGGTAGCAGTTAAGAGCAAGCACGGGTTTGTAATGGCCTGCACTTGCATTCTGATCCTTCTATTCATAAGCTGGGTGGCCATGGACTAATTAGGTATCTTTGGTCTCAGTGTCCCTACCTGCAAAATGGATTGGTAACAATAGTACTCATTCTTAAGGTTGCAGTAAGGATTTACTATTAACATGTAAAGGGCTTAGAACAGAACGTGACATCCAGTAAGTGCTCAACAGATGCTGGCCTTTTAGAACTTGATTGTTGTGTTAGACTTCAAATAGAGTTTAGAATCTTTGTGGTAAACCATGAGAGCTTTTGAATCAAGGCCTGCAAGACATTCCACAGGTACCACTGCCCGTGTTCATGGCAAAGAATGCAAATTGGTGCCTTTGGGTCAGAAAGCAGTCTCTGGTTCCATTAACTGGTTAGGATGCCATATCAAGTGGTCCAACCCCTCAATGGGGACTTCAGGTTTGAAACATTGAAGATATTTTTCCAATGGAGATTCAAAGGGAGAAAGAGGCCACATGAGCATCTGTTAAGCATTCATTCACTCATCCATTCATTCAATGATCATTTACTAAAATACCTTTTGTATTCCTAGCATCATGTTTCCATTAACCACATCTGGAATACAATAAGGCACCCCTTCGCCCATGTGTCGGAGGAAAGTTTATTGGATAGAATTGTCATTGTTAAGTTCCAGAACAATTCAAAATTATTTATTCTGTGGCTTGTGTCAGAATCCTGAGGTTTCTTCTCATGCTTCGCTTGGTGCCACTGCTGGGTTTTTTTAATTTATGGAGATCTGATGGCCCCGGACGTGGTTGCAGATCTTCTCCTGGGAATTTCTGCTTTCTTCCTCTCTCCAGCTTTTTATAGCTACATACGGTTTAGATCTGTTAGCAAACATTTGTATAATTATGTCCTTCCCTGTTTATAGACACAGGATAAGTTATCCTATTGAGAACACATCTGTCCTTTGGAGTAATCTGGATCAAGACCTTTTATTTTTTTGTTTGTATGTGGTTCTTTGGCCTTTCTAAAAATCATTTTGATGTCTGTTTCTCTCACGAATCATCCTACTATTGATATACAACAGCACTCAATAAACCTCATTAAAAATCTGGTTTTGATCTAAAAGTAGTTAACATTGGGAAAATATGTGACCCATCCATATGCCTTTTTCATGAATGCTAAATTAATAGAAACAGTGGGATTTTAGGACTGCTGGGGATGTCTGATAAGCGAGCCATTGAAATGACCAACCTAGGGCCTGAGCCTTCAGCATGCCAGAAAAACTCACAGCTCAGCTCCTCTTAGGGCAGTCCCAGTCATGATGCAGTTGTATTCATTCATTAGACAGCCATCGAAGACCTACTATATGGCAAGTTGAATTACAGACAATAATTGAGTTTTCTAATTAATAAAATAGAGAAAAGTCTCTTTCTTCACATTCTTCAGCATTGTGGAAGATAGCAATGTACCTCCTGATCAGAAGGCAGTGTCAAGCCTTCTCATCCTGTTCTATGTATTCCTCCGTCGATGTACACTGATGGAAAGCTTGGTCTTTAATCTGTTCTCCAGCCTAGGACAATAAATGCTTCTTTGCAACTTTTCCTCCCTCCCAGGAGCTAAAAATACTTAATGATCCAAGGTAATAGTGTAATGGGTAGGCATATCCTTTTGAATCAGATTAAATGGGTTTGAATTGTAACTCCAGCATTTACTAGCCACGTTACTTAACCTCTCTGAAACTCAGTTTCCTCATGTTAGAATAAGGGCTAATAATTATCCTAACCTCACAGGGTTATTGCAGAGAATAAATGAAATAGGTACTCAACATAAAGTACTTAGCACAATGCCCAACATAAGCATAGTGTTCTAGTTTGCTAAATGCTGCCAGAAGCAATTTACCAGAATTGGGACAGTGTGCTAATTCAAAACTGTTGTGTACCCCAGAAAAGGGATGTTCTTTGCTCCTGTTTCAGTATTGCTGAGTGGGATCTTTTTTTATTAAGTTGTTTTCATGGAGATGCAATCCACCCACTTGTGAGTGGGACCTGTTGATTAGGTGGTTTCCATGGAGATGTATCTCTACTCACTCAAGGGAGTCTCCCTTGCTGGAGTCCTTTAAGAGGGAACCATTCTGGAAAAAGCTTTGAGCCCACACAGCCAGAAACCTTTGGAGATGCAGAAGAAAAGATGCCCCTGGGGAAGCCTTATGAAATGAAAGGCCTGGAGATAATGCTAGCAGACATCGCCATGTGCCTTCCCAGCTGATTTGAGCCAAGGTATCTTTCTCTGGATGCCTTAGTTTGGGCATTTTTATAGCCTTAGAATTGTGAGCTTGTGACTTAATGAATTCCCTTTTTAAAAACTGTTCTGTTTCTGGTATATTGCATTCTGGCAGCTTTAGCAAACCAAAACACATGGCCTTTTCTGGGGTACATAACAGCTTCCAATCAGCACATATAGTAAGATCTTGATAATTCATGACTATTTCTGTTGCCATAATCATCATAACTAATATTTGTGTGCCCACTACACAAAAAAACAATGCTTCCTATACATAGGAACAATATGTAGGAGTGAATCAAATATACTTTATCATCTTTTCAATGTCTAAAGTTGGACATGCTCTGAGAGATACCCCTCTGCGGTACTTTGGAGGCTGTATGTACCTCAAAAAAGGTCATGTTCTTTTAATCCATTTGTGCATGTAGACCTATTGTGAGTGGGACATTTTGATTAAGTTATTCAATTGAGATGTGACCCACCTCATTCAAGGTGGGTTTTATTCCAGGTACTGGGGTCCTTTATAAGAAGATAAAGCATAGACTGAAACTGAGAGATAAAATTAAGAGAAGCTCACAGAGATGAGCACCAGAAAAGCTGAGAGAGGGAACCACTAAAGCCAGAAGCTGAAAGCAGTGAAATCTGGAAAAGAAGGACCAGCAGACATCACCATGTGCATTGCCATATGACAGAAGAACCCCAGATGCCAGCAGCCTTTTTTCAGAGACAGGTATCATCCTGTTGATGTCTTAGGTTGTCCATTTTTATAGCCTAAGAACTATAACTTTTAAGTTAGTAAATCCTCATTGTAAAAGTCAACCCATTTCTGGTATACGGCATTTTGTCAACTTTGGCAAACAAAAACACCATCCCAATAAAGAAAACAAATTTCCATCGAGATGTGTGCATGTGTGTGGGGAGGGGGCAAGTTACATTCTCATAACACCTTATTTGTGAGTTAGGGAACTCAGAGACTACCACATTTGATAGAAAAACCAAGGAACACTGTTTTTTTTTACAATATGAACATTCTTTTTAAATTATTTTTTTCATCACATAGTTGTATATTCATCATCATGATCATTTTTTAGAACATTTGCGTCAATTCAGAAAAAGAAATAAAAAGAAAACTGAAAAAAAAATAAAAAGAAAACTGAAAAAAAAATTCATACATACCATACTCCTTACCCCTCCCTCTCATTGATCACTAGCATTTTGATCCACTAAATTTATTTATTTTATTTTTTATTAATTTTTAAATTTTTTTGAAATACCAAGAAACACCAAACAAACGCAAACATTCGTAATTTTTTATCATTCCGTTCTACATATATAATCAGTAATTCACAATATCATCACACAGCTGCATATTCATCATCATGATCATTTCTCGGAATATTCACATCTATTCAGAAGAAGAAATAAAAAGAAAACAGAAAAAATTCATATATACCATACCCCCACCCCTCCCCCTCACCAATCACCAGCATTTCACTCTAATTTTATTTTAACATTTGTTCCCCCTATTATTCATCTTTATTCCATATGTTTTACTCATCTGTTGATAAGGTAGATAAAAGGAGCATCAGACACAAGGTTTTCACAATCACCCAGTCACATTGTGAAAGCTATATCAGTATACAATCATCTTCAAGAAACATGGCTACTGGAACACAGCTCCACATTTTCAGGCAATTCCCTCCAGCCTCTCCACTACATCTCGACTAACAAGGTGATATCTATTTAATGTGTAAGAATAAACTCCAGGATAACCTCTTGACTCTGTTTGGAATCTCTCAGCCATTGACACATTTTGTCTCATTTCACTCTTCCCCCTTTTGGTTGAGAAGGTTTCTCAATCCCCTGATGCTGAGTCTCAACTCATTCTAGGGTTTTTCTCAATCCCTTGATGCTGACTTTCAGCTCATTCCAGGATTTCTGTCCCACTTTGCAGGAAGGTCTACACCCCTGGGAGTCATGTCCCACCTAGACAGGGGGAGGCCAGTGAGTTTGCTTGTTGTGTTGGCTGGAGAGAGAGGCCACAACTGAGCAACAAAAGAGGTTCTCTTGGGGGTGACTCTTGGGCCTAGTTTTAAGTAGACTTGACCTATCCTTTGTGGGGTTAAGTTTCATATGAACAAACCCCAAGATTGGGGGTGCAGCCTACAGCTTTGATTGTCCACACTGCTTGTGAGAATATCAAGAATTCAACTTGGGGAAGTTGAATTTTCCCACTTTCTCACCATTCCCCAAAGGGGACTTTAAAGCAGACTGTTCTAATGTCAAGTCAGCATTACAATCAGGCAAGTCTTCTTTCTGTCTAACCCAAATTTTAATGTTGTACTTTGAATTTCTTACCTCTTCTGTCTTCTGTAGAGATGAGGAACAGCTGGTCAATATCTTTTTATAATAACCCTTCAAATAGGAAAAGACTGTTATGTTTGCCTGTAGGCACTTTTTCCTTCTAGACTAAACAAATGCAAATCCTTTAACCTTCCTCATAGGTTCTATTTTCTGTCTCTTTAATCATTTTGGTTCTCCTTTGGAGCCTTTCCAGTGTCTCCTACATCTCCCTTAAAATAAGGGCCTCAGACTGCACATACCACTCTTTTGAAAAGAGTCTATCTGCTGCCAAATTCTTTATTATGATGGAGGGAGGAGGCGACCCTTCCCTTTCACATCAAACTTGTACTATTGTGAATTCACCCCCATGTTGTGTTGCCTTTTGCTTATCAGCACAACCTGTAGATTCATATAAATGCATCGTCCACTGTGATCCTCTGTGTCTTTTTCAACTTTTCTTGTCAATCTAGATATTAAGTCCCATATGTCTGTCATTTTCATCATCACTCCTCAGGATACTGATCTATAATCAGCCATCATGCTGAACTCTAAATTGTTTTTAATGAACCATTTCTTTAATGTGTTGAAGCCACTCTGGATTCTCTTAGCCTACCAGCAGTTCCCACTCAAATTAATATTATTTGTAAACTGTGGGTGCGCATGTAACAATTTCAAGTACTATTTAAACCAGACCCAGGATAAAATCATAGGCCACATTTCAAGCACCCCTTTGTTTACTGAGCCATTGATCACTTTTCCAGTTGGCTGTGAAACTCAGTGAGGGAAAAGACCCACAAGATCATATCTTTCGGGTGTGCTGATGAGAATGTCATATGCATTCAAAAGCTTTTCTGAAATGAAGATATTACACAGATGTGGTCAAATTTTTAATTCCCTGCACATGCACACCCCAAACTGCGCTTAGCCACTAAGTAGGAGGGGGAATACTCGTTTGTGTTATACTTAAAAGCATAGATTTACTTTAAACAGCACTGATTTACACAGTGTACAAGTGTGTAGCAAACTAATGATGTAAAGAAGTTAGAAATTGAAGTATTAGGAAACCATCAATGGAAAAACCAATTAGAAAGGAAGTACGGAACACTTCTCTATATTCCATAAAATTGATCAGATACAGAAATGCTGCTTAAAATATGCTAATTAACCCACTAGGACTACTGCCCTATGACAGAAGAGTGGGAAAGGCTACATTAATTGAAACCTTTATAATATTTGTCCAACACTTTCTAATAAGGAATCTGGTAGACTTGGATTTTTCTAAAAATCCCAGGAATTGCACATATTTTGAGGACTGGCTTGCAAGGCTTGTCCTTGCTGGGCGCATGTAGTGTCACTTGCCCTATACTTGAGATACCTCAGAGTTTTGTTTCCTTCCCATATTTCCAAAGGAGGAATGCCATGGCCTGATGCTCCTGCGTGCTTCAGGGTTTGCGGCCGGGGATCCTGAATGAAGCAGCAGGGAGTAATTCCAGGACTGGTAATTAGGATGATTCTGAGAGTGGGTAGACTTCCAGCAGGGCCTGGACATCCCGTGGCCCCTCCAAGGCTCTCATTACCCATTCCAGGGGCAGTAAAGGGATCAGGACTTGAAGCCGTTTTTCCTCTCCTCTGTTTTAATTAATTGCACCAGATCTATCCATTACAAAACGAATTTACTTTTAGTGGATGCCTGATGCCCAGGAAGAGAACCATAGCTTAGGGAAATAGAAGTGGGGAGTGGGGCCCTGCAGTATGATCCTGAAACGAACCCCAGGGAGTGGGGTGCGCTGTGTGCCGTCTGCAGAGGCCCAGGGATTTGGTTTGTCTGCTTGTTTATGCTGAGCTTTGTGCCAATCAACCGTGGCCATTCTCCATATCCCCGGTTCCTGAGGGAGCTCCACCTTGAATCACGCTCCAAGCCAGGTGAAAACGTGTTTTGAGCACAAGTTCTTTAATGGTTTATGGTTTGGCACAGCGGTACTCTTCCTTTTCAGCAAGTGTTAGAAGCGGACAAATGGAATAAAATAATGGAAGTCCTGAAAAGAAGAGCTCGTCAGTCACACAGTGAAATGCGGGGTGAGACCTTCCCTGTCTGCCAGGGTCCTCTCCTGCTTTAAGAAAAGCAAACACGCTTTTCCTGTCTTATTCTGTATTCCCATTAATTTAAGACAGGAAGCCCTCAGTGGGTGTGAGGTAAACAATCCAGCCTCGTGGGGCGGGTTTCCTCCTCCGTTTGCAGCAGGACAGACGCTGCACGGCCGAAGCCCACTCGGACCTCCGGGTAGAGGTGGAGGTGGGGGTGGGGGGGTGACGACCCCGCAGAAGCCGGGAGGGGCGCCGGGAAGGGCGCGGGGAGTGGAAGAAGGTATAAAGGAAATGCTTAAGTCGTGCAGTCACCGGCGATTCAGGGGTGGTGAATTCGGTTACTCCGGCAGAAAGAATCTGACTGCAGAGATTTCTGGAAAGTTTCCTGACCTCCTGCCCGGAGTGACGGCTGTGATTTTCAGCACGCCCCCTCCCCAGCCCACCCCCACCCGCCGCTGACGATCGTGCAACAGAGCGGTCATGAAATGAACTGGTGTTGGGGAGCTCCGGACCGCGGCGCGGAGGGAGAACTTTAGACCCCGAGGTTATCTGAGTAGGACGTTTTCGCCCCCAAACCGAGGTTACAGCTGGAAGCGCCCGAGCGCTCCATGTAAACAAAGGTGCCTGAATGAGAAACCCCACACTCCCTGAAACCCTCCCCGGGGCGGTTTCCTTTTCCCTGCAAGGGGAGTGACCGGGGAAGGGGTTCTGGAATGCTGTGGAGTTTTGACAAGTGAGCCAGGGGAGTGACGAGCCGAGTCAGGATTACATTACGGTCTTTTCATAACCTCCTCCACCGGGGCCTGGAGGAGGGAGGAGAGGGCCTCCCGCAGACCCGTAGCCTCCCGAGAGCAGCCCCTGCCGACCCCGGGTTCCAGGAGGACCGCTGGCAGCCGCCCGGGACCGCCAACGGGACGGCCAGGAGGGGCCGCCCCCGGGGGAGCCTGCGCGCCCCAGCTGCTCCCGCGCCCAGCTGGGTCGCCAGCAGGTGATTAGGCTAATCATCAGACCCCGGGCGTTACTACACCCAGCCGGAGCCGATTACCAGGGAAGCCAGCAGCTCCTGGCTGAGACGCCAAGGAAGTTGAGTCAAGGCACCGAAGAGGGAGCCCCGGAAGGTGACTGCAGAGCTGGAGGTAGGAATCTGTTTAATAAACAAGCAAAAACAAACAAACAAAAAACTCAAGCTTCCCCATCAGGGTTGGGGTGCAGATCCAGGCTAAATCCTTAAGTGTGGAAATTGAGCCACCGTCAAGGGAATAGCAACCGGCTAACCCTCTCTGCTTGACTCCTCTAACAATCACTTGTGTGTTTTGCTTTTTTGACTTGGCGGATTTGTTTCTTGTGTTGCTGGGGAGGAGTAAGTGACTTGGGATTGGCTTGTCAAGCATGAGACCAAAGGAGGTGCCCCATGTTTGTACAATGGACAGGGAAGGTGGAGCTCGCTGTCAGGGAGGCACAAGGACAAGCCTTGAAACTGCCGAGGTTCTTTCGGAGGCCTGAGATATGGGGTGCTGCTGAAGCCCAAGAAGGCAGGGGGTGGGGATGGGGGTTGCAGGCTCAGCCACCCAGGCATCTGCCATACTGTCCTTATCCCACGCGCCTCGCTTTGGCTGCCTGGGAACCAACGAATCTGGGATAAAGCAAAGTCATTTCTCTAAGAGCGGGCACTTTGTTTATGAGCCCACATGAGGTCGTGATTTCCTCTGGGGACAGATCTTCATCCAAAACTACTAAACAACGTGGTTGGACAACATCCCCACCACGGATTCACAGAATGGTTTGATTGTAGTAACCACAAATCAAAGATTTTAAAAGATGGAGGATGTTTGGAAAGAGAGTGACATCTTCTGTCATGTAACTACTCTCCCAAGGGCTGTTTATAAATACTAGGAGTGAAAGGAAGTCAATTTTTGTCTCATGAAATGGAGGGTGAGAAGGAGGTAATGACAACTGTCACCCTGGGAACCATTTCTGGAAGAAAAGATTCTGTGACTCTTAACAGTAAACACTTTTCATAAAAATAGGTCAGGCTGAGTTTGATATCATATGAATGGTAATATGAAGTCTGTAAACACTATAGAATAGTACTTTCAGATTTTGTATTCTTAATGCTATTTTGCAACTCTAAATTCACACTGCAGACGAATTGAAAAATAATGTGTGAGGGGCTCTTCCCACTCCCAAATGTTAATTTGCCCACCAAGCATTCACTGAGTTGAAGATTCATTGCAGTGCTCTTCTTTTGCTGAGATGTTGCAAAGTTGAGAGCTTACAGGACCCAATATTCAGGCGTCTTCAGGATCTGCAGTCAAACCCGTGGCCTCTAGGGGGCAGCCATGGCAACTCACTGGGAGGGCAGAGCGGTCTTTGGGGAAAGCCGGCCTCATTCAGGTTCTGAAGGAAAGAGTTCTCAGAGTGGGCCACAGACGAAGAAATTAACTATAATGTACATGGGAAAGTGACTGGGGAAGCCAACAAGTACTCAGGATTTCAGACCCGGTCCCTGTTCTTTAAACATTGCCCTGCGAACCATCACTTGTGTGCATGAGTGTCCTAGGAGATATGTTCAACCTCTCCCTAATCTAGGGCAAAAGGAAGACAGCAAATAGCAGCACAGTTACCCAAAGCTGCCTTTCTTTTTGCCTTCTCACTTTTATAAGTTACTCAACACCACACCTGGCACATCGTAAGGCTTTAAGCACTGTCCTTATTGTTGTCCCCTAGAAGCTATAGACAGGTCACACTTAGGAATTGTTTCCTTGAAGGGAAATAGTGACCAAATTCCATCTTGTTCCTGGAACAGCAAGTTCTGTTCTCATCTGCTCTACCACTTACTTGGACCTGCCTTCTTCATAAAATTCCTTTCCCAAGGGTCTGACAGAGCATCTTTGCCCTGCTTTCTAGAGGGTATGTTCTCCAGGAAGCTGCTCAAGACCCTTTTCCTGATCCTTGTTTGGGCTCTCACTCTGGAGCTAATTCGCAGCCTGAGCTTTCCTTCCTTCCTTATCAAAACTATACACATACATAACTGAAAAAGTCAGATATGTTTACAAGGTTTAGAACTAGAAACAGCGGTCACTCACTCTACCCCTCGCCACCTTTTATGCCCCAGAGACCACTACTTTCAATTCTGTATACAATTCTGAAGGATGAGCTCCTGTTAACACCTGGTCTATCTCACACCTGGAGCCCTCTGTCCTGCTCCCTTCTGGATTTGCTGCCTTCAGGGCTTCGGCACAGCCATCATGATGGGACCTCCTTTCACTGTCATGCTGGGGATTTACTTTGTCTTTTCCTGATCTGGCATCCCTCTTTCCTAGGCCCTATCTCATTCTCTTTCTTTGTACTCTCATTTTGGTGAAATACATCTTCTAGAAGTTTTTGAGAAAGAGTACATGGAAGGTAGGGTTTGTGGTTTTTTTTTTTTTTTTTTTTTTGAGATCTTCCAAGTTTGATAGTTTGGGGTATGAATTCTCAGTGGGAAATCCTTTTCCCTCAGCTTTGGAAAGAATTCTCGTACAGGTTTAAAAATTGGCATGACTGATGCCATCCTAGTTCCTGATGTGCTGAATATAACCCCTCTCTGAAATTTTTTAGGATATTCTCTTTGTTGTTTTGTAAGTTCTCTTCTCTTTGCTGTGGAATTTCATTACTTTAGTATGAGTCTGTTTTTTCTCCATTGTAGTAGGCTTTCAGTGGACCTTCTTGATTTGGAAAGTCATATCCTTTACTTCTTAACACTTTCCAAATTTAAAAGAAATAATTTCCCTCCCTGTCTTTCTGGTATGCCTATTAATTAGAAGGTGGAACCTCTTGGACTGAATTTTGAGTTGTCTTTTCCTTTTATGTACTTTTTATCTCCTTTTCAAAAAAATTTACTTCCTGAGAAATTTCTTTATCTTCCAATCTTTATTTTGAATTTTTATTTCTGTTGTACTCATTTCTAAGAGCTATTTAAAAATCTGAGTTTTTTCCTTTTGTCGCCTCCTGTTCTTGTTACATGGATGAAAACCTCAACTACCTGCTGATCTCAGTTAGAGCTTTATTGAAGTTTTATTCTACTCCCAGCACTGTTTTCTTTCTGTTCCTCTGATGTCTTATTTTAATTTCTCTCTTTCATGCTAAAGTCTTTCCTCAAATGTCTGATGATTCTTGAGTAATCACTGAAAAGCTAATTGGAAGATCTGCAGGCACAGATGGGGCTTAGAACTAGAAATAATTCCTCTTACGAAAAAAGACCTAAAAACAGTGTCTCAGAATCCAGAATAATGCCTGGCACACAGTAGACTTTCTGTACATGTGCTAAATGACAGTCTTACTAGGGCCCTGAAAATAGCAATTATTAAAAGCTCCCCAGCAGATTTTGAATGTGCAGCCAGCACTGAGAACTACTGTAGGATTGTCCTGCTGTAGGATTGTCCTGCTCTAGGATTGTCCTGCTGAACGTCATCTCTGGGGCACACACACCTGACACTGGAAGGTCTTTCGTCCCTGGGGAAACTGACCAGGTGAAGAGAAGTGCCCTACATTGAGGGGAACTGGTTGACTACAGCGTTCTGGGAGCCAGAAGAAGGAAGGAGACTAGAATTCTGACCATTGTCTTCCTCCCCCACCCTCAGCTACATGAGGTGTCTCACAGTCTAGAGGTGCTTAGCTGCAGCAGGGTACAGGGTGCAGACGGTCACCTGGGAGCCAAGGCTATGGGAGGTGATATGGGGATCTGGCTGCTGCACGTACCCTCAGCACCTGGTGCCCCCAATCCCAGAGGTTGGGGAGCTCCGTGGCATGAATCCCACGGCTTCCAGACTTCCCACACTGCTTCATAGGTCTCAGCTTTGTCTCATCTACTGTCAGTTACCACCGTTTCATCTGCTTTCCAGCTTTCAACATTTTGTTGCAGTCATGGTTTCTTCTGTTCTCTTTATGGTTAGCACCTGCCTCCTTTTAATCCTTTATCTCACTTCAGTCTGTCAGGTTTCCTGACATCCCTGCTTGATGCCCCAACCTTGCCCTAGAACCATCCTTGTAGTTCTTTCTGTGTTTATATCCCTCTACTTCAAATGACCACTTGTGTCCAAAATGCAAATAGGCTGTGTTGCACTTTCATCTCTCCAGGAGTAGACCTGTCACAGGCCCTGAAAACAACAATTATTGGGCATTTATACTAGATAGGTTCATCTTCTCCTTCAGATCATTAAATATGTAGTATCAAGCAGAAGGCATTTCTGAGTGTGTTTGTCGTTATAGCTTAACAACGTCCTCTCTGTAAGGATTATTGTCTAGCACTTTAATTTCTCTGAAATATATTTATATTCATTTCTTTTTTTTTTTTTTTGGCCCTCATCAGAAGCTCAATGGGTGATGTAGTGATCATGTGGACTCTGGGGCGTCCCTTTTCTGAAATAATTAGCCCCCGTGCAGTCAAGGCAATTCCATTCCACCTGCACAAGGTCAGTTTAGGAAACAGTATCTGACCCAAGTCTGGCCAACAAGGTGTGAAGGGACATTTGCTCATTACTGAGAAAAAAGATGCAAAATAGATAGCCCCTTACTTTCTTCAGTACCTTGCAGCCTAGAACTGCTTTCACCATCTTGCCTCCAGCTTCGCACAAAGCCAACCCAGAGAGAGCAGAGCCCAGAGAAGCCGGGCTTGCATCCTGACGTTCCTCTGCATTTCTCCTCATATGGGATGATTAATTTCCTCCCTGTTTAAGCCATTTTGATTCAGGGTTTCGTATCATTTGCTGCCTAATTGATATGGGTTAATATTTATTTATGTGTCACCTCATTTCCAAAAAGACTTAACTTCAGACCCTGGATTCATCTCACTGGGAGATTTAAGCTGCTTAATGTCTCATTCTAATTCCAAGTAGGATTCTTCTCCCTGCTTCCTATTTTCTACACACATGAAAGCTATTTTATTCTCTTTTCTAACTTCAAAGGAAGAAATAACTGTCGAATCATTTAGGGGAAGGAAGGGGGACCTTGCTTTGGAGATGGCTAGCTGATCCCAGCACACAAACATACTGTCACTGATGTGAAGACTGTTCCTAAATCCCACAAGCCAATTAAGAAATCTCACCATCCCAGCCTGTGAAAAGCTGAGAACTGGTTTTCAGTTGCACCTGTGGTTGTTGGGGCCGGCAGATTTCCTGCACACTCAGTATTGTTTTCTCTGTCTTCCATCCTTTGTCCTTGCACACCCAAGATCTTGGAGACCCTTAAAGATGAAATAAACTGTGGAAATATTCAGTGTCAGGAAGAATAGATGGTAGGAGAAAGTGGCCTGTTCATTCCTGTTTTTACCAGTTTGTCTTAAGGGGCAACGACACACACTCTATTTTTATGAATGGAAGGCTCTCTTGATCTGTCCATTCCTGATGTGATGTTAGCCTGAAGGGAGGCCCTTAATTGCACTTAGCATTATAACATTATTTTCCTGTTTGTATCTGCAGCTTTTACTAATACGACTTGCAAAATGGGAACATCATATTTTATTTATGGAGCCCTTACTATTTGCTGTTATAAAGTCTGCATGTGTTAGTTTATCTACTCCTCACAACAACCGTGTAAGAAAGGCATGTTTGGTATCCCTCTTTTCCAGTGGTGATCACTGAGGCACACAGTATTTAGGGAATCTGCTCAAAATGGTTTGGCTTTTCAGTGGTGGAGCAGAGCTTCCAATGTCAGCAGTCTGGTTCCAGAGCCTCCTCTCTGCTATGCAGCATGTAAGCTTTCTACTACATAATCCATCACTATATGTTTAACACCCTTACTCCATCTTTGGTACAATAGGGATTCAAATGTTTGTTGTGAATGAATAAACACGGGACTTTTCATGTTATTAGAGACTCATTAGTTTCAATGGTAGTGTATTTCCCATAATGTGAAAGTACGATGATTTGTGTTGACATTTGCCCAGGGTTGGTCATTTAAGTAGTATGGGCTAGAATATCTGAAACTGGAACTGTCCTAAGAAGTCTCTGACATGTGGTCACTAATTGGGAGGTGACCCCAGAGACATTTTTAAAGTTCTCCTTTCCCTCTTCTCCCTCATGCCTCACACCTACTGCTCCCTTTAGGAGAGGCGCTAAATCGCACCCCAGCTCCAGAGTCCTGTTCCATCAGTAGTACTCTGCATAAAAATAGATGATGCTCTGAGGCTCTAAAATTTGTAGAACTCTTTTCCAGGGGTCACTGTTCGCGGTTAAGCATTAGTTGGCAGGAAATTACTGTTTGAAATGAAGATCCCTGAAATGTCACTGCCAAGTGCCATTTTCCAGGTGGTTTTTCATAACATGTCTTTTTATACTTGAATCTAGAGATAATATAGCTCACTCTTTCATTAGCTAATGACTTTAGCTTTAGACTTTTGGCTGACCTCGGAGATTTTTGTTTTAATTGCCTACTGATAGAAAATAACTAGAAAAATGCTTTAGTGTACAAACCTTGGAGTTTGTTTTATTTAAGGAAATTTGGGTGCCTGTGGGGTTAGAGGATTAAGGAAAATTGTTAGGAAATAATATTGTCCAGTTAGTGGGTTGCCTTCTTTAGAGTTGCGCTTGTTAGATAGCAAGTACACCATGTCTTAAATGATATGAGTGTTTTTTAGAAGTTCCTTAAATTTAAAGACATTTCTATTTTTATAGATTATATTGGACATATGGCAGAAGACGTTGTTATATACATTTAGGTTAAGTCTATGGTGAAGCCCTTTGTAGAACAAATAATGTGTTTTTTTCTACATGGGCAGGCACAGGGAATCAAACCCAGAACAAAATAATGTTTTATCGAAAGTGAAAGATATATATGTTCCGAATATGTCTGTGTGTATAGCATGTAAGAGCACATGTGTGTGTCCTCCTTTACCTGCCTCTTCCCCCCAATTCATCGTCTGCTCCGCTCTGTACTAGGAGGCTGACCCCTAAGAACTTCAGCATGCAGACCCCTTTCCTTGGAGCATGCAGACTCTTTATGCCATTGG
This sequence comes from Tamandua tetradactyla, assembly GCF_023851605.1. Classification (NCBI taxonomy): domain Eukaryota; kingdom Metazoa; phylum Chordata; class Mammalia; order Pilosa; family Myrmecophagidae; genus Tamandua; species Tamandua tetradactyla. The sequence goes on from NC_135335.1 coordinate 81,460,748, forward strand.
AAGCAGTGACAGGGGGATCAGAAGGCAATAGGAGAGAGAGTTGGAGTATTTTTCCCCCTCATTGTCCCCAAAACTTGGCTGAAGTTCTAACAACAGCTGACTTCTTCTAAGCTCCCCAAAGGCAACTTGCTTTCAGGTTTCAGTTTGCACATCTTCTTATGACACTGTTTCCTCCCGTCACCTTTTAGACTTAGAGGCAGTAATAGTTTCCACCCACCCCCAGGTGGTGTTGCTTCACGCTGCCAGCATCCTGCCCATACCTCTATACATAGTCTCTGCACAAGATGCTCTTCAAGTAAGCCCTTTTGAGGGTGCCTTCCGTTTCTTGCTGGGACCCTGACTGATACAGTGTATGTCCATCTCTTTGTTACATAAAATCTCGATTGTCAGGCCTGGCTCTATAAAACCAGTTTCATTTACCTTACTACTTCTGAATTTGAATTGTACAGTCATACCTCAGAGATATTGTGAGTCCAGTTCCCAGTTCCAGACAATTGTATTAAAGTAAATATCACAATAAAGTGAATCACATAATTATTTTGGTTTCCCAATGCATATAAAAGTTATGTTTACACTATACTGTAGTCTATTGTTTGTGCAATAGCATTATGTCTAAAAAGACCATGTGCATAGCTGAACTAAGAAACACTTTATTGCTTAAAAATGCCAGCCATTAGCTGAGCCTTCGGTGAGTCATTATCTTTTTTTGCTGCTGGAGGGTCTTGCATCGATGTGGATGGCTGCTGACTTATCAGGATGGTGGTTGCAGCAATTTATTAGCATAAGACAGCTGTGAAGTTTGCCACAGCCATTGACTCTGCCTTTTATGAAAGATTTCTCTGTAGCCTGCAATGTTGTTTGATAGCATATTACCCACAGTAGAACTGCTTTCCAAATTGGAATCAACCCTCTCACACCCTGCTGCTGCTTTATCAATTAAACTTACATAATATTCTAAATCCATTGTTGTCATTTGAACAATGTTCACAGCATCTTCACCAGTAGTAAGTTCCATCTCAAGAAACCACATTCTTTGCTCATCCATAAGAAGCAACTCCTCATCTGTTCAAGTTTTATCATGAGATTGCAGCAGTTCAGTCACATCTTCAGGCTTCACTCCTAATTCTCTTGCTATTTGCACCACATCTGCAGTTACTTCCTCCACTGAAGTCTTGAACCCCTCAAAATCACCCGTGAGTTTGGAATCAACCTTTCTAGTAATGTTGATATTTTGACCTACTCCTGTGAATCATGAATGGTGAATTCTTTCCAGAAGGTTTTTCAATTGAGTTTGCTCAGATCCGTCAGAGGAATCACTGTCTATGGCAGCTATAGCCTTACAGAACTTATTTCTTAAATCATAAGACCTGAAAGTTGAAATGACTCCTTGACACATGGTCTTCAGAATGGATGTTGTGTTAGCATGAAAACAACATTAATCTTTGTTGTACCTCTCCCCAAAGCTCTTGAATAACCAGGTGCATTATGAATGAGCAATAATATTTTGAAAGGGATCTTTTTTTTCTGAGCAGTAGGTCTCAATAGTGGGCTTAAAATAGTCAGTAAACCATGTTGTAAACAGATGTGCTGTCATCCAGGCTTTGTTATTCCATTTCTAGAGTACATGCAGAGTAGACTTAGCATAATTCTTAAGGGCCCTAGGATTTTTAGAATGGTAAATGTGCATTTCTGGGGACAAGAGAGTCAGACTGTCCTTTGAAGCTTTGAAGCCAGGCATTGACTTCTCCTTTCTAACTGAGAGTCCTAGATGGCATCTTCTTCCAATAGAAGGAAGTTTGGGTTACGTTGAAATCTGTCATTCAGTGTTGCCACCGTCATCAATTATCTTAGCTAAATCTTCTGGATAACTCACTGCAGCTTCTGCATCAGCACTTGTTGCTTCACCTTGCACTTTGATGTTATAAGGGTGGCTACTTTCATTAAACCTCATGAACCAAACCTCTCCTAGCTTCAAAATTTTCTTCTGCAGCTTCCTCACCTCTCAGCCTTCATAGAAATGAAGAGAGTTAGGACCTTGCTCTGGGTTAGGCTTTGGCTGGTTTCATTTTCTATATTAACAAAATAAGGCTGTTCTGCTTTCTTATCATTCGTGTGTTCACTGGAGTAGCACTTTCAATTTCCTTCGGGAGCTTCTCCTCTGCGTTCACAGCATGGCTCTTTGGTGCAAGAAACCTAGCTTTCAGTCTGTCTTGACTTTCAACATACCTTTTTCACCAAGTTTAATCATTTCTAGCTTTGATTTAAAGTGAGAGGTGTGAGACTCTTCCTTTCACTTGAACAATTAGAGGCCACTGTAAGGTTATTAATTGGCCTACTTACACTATTGTTGTGTCTTTGGGAATAGGGAGGCCAAGGAGAGGGAGAGAGAGGGGTAATGACTGGTCAGTGGAGCAGTCATCACACACACTTATTGATCAAATTCACCATTTTATATGGGCGTGGTTTGTGGCACCCCCAAATAATTATAATAGTAATATCAGAGATCACAGATGACCATAATAGATAAAATAATAACGAAATAGTTTGAAATATTGTGAGAATTACCAAAATGTGACACACACACACAAAGTGAGTACATGCTGTTGGAAAAATAGCACCGATGCAGGGTTGCCACAAACCTTCAATTGAGTAAAAAGCAAATGCAATACAGCGAAGCACCCTTAAACAAGGGTTTGCCTATATCTTGTTTGTGAATTGTCATCTTATACTTGTATTTCTTCTGTCTTTTCTATTAGATTACTAGTCCTGTGGAAGATTATTCTGCCTTCTTCCTACAATGTCTGTTGCACACACACAGATCAAGTTAACTGGCACCTCTTGAAGTAAAATAATAGCATGCCTGATAGGTGTGTGTGTGGGTATATGTGTGAGTACTATATTTGTGGCTGTTGTGTTTTAATAATCTTCATGTGAATCCTTGCCAATGTTGGCTCATTCATTTTTTGCAGTAAACAATTAGCACATGCCAAGTATATGCCCACCCTATGCCAGGCATCAGAATCAAAGGTTTTCAGGAGCAGGGCTCCTGAAGACGACTAGAGTAGGATTTTTAAGCTAGAAGTCATCTCGGAGTGTATCTAGTTCAGTTTCAGGTGAAGCTCAGGCCTGAGCAGTTCAATGGTTTGGAGCAGCATTAGTGGGCAGCACGGCTAATGCTGGCACAGGGCGTCCTCACTCTTCATTGAGGCTGCTTTTCTGTCTTCTTCGTGTCCCACTGCCAGCCATCTCCTAGGAGCTTTCTGGTGGGACTGCCCTGCTTAAGGTGTCCTTTAAAAAGCCTCTCTATTTCCCCTTTTTGTTTCTTTCTGTGCTGAGAATGCAAACCAAATAGCCAGGCTCTATACTAATCAAGGGGCCTGATAGGACTCCAGTGAGGGGAGGCTGATATTCGCCCCCTGTGTAAACAAGCTGAGAAATTTTCTGACCAACCCACAGCCACTCTTGGACATCTCTCTTCACCCACTTCAAAATCTGGAGCAACGATTATGTGGCGAGTGAGAGTCAGGACTGGGTTGGGTGGGGGTGGGGGTTGGTTTCAGAGTTCTGCAGCTCCTCAGGTCTTGTCTGGGGAAGACATGAGCTCCTGGAGTCCAACCAGGGCCATGGCAGAGCCTTTCCCTGGGGCACAATTGCTGCCAACAGTTGATCCGGCTGCTGCAGTCATGGCCCTTTGTGTGTCCATTTAGTGCAGAGACTAGAGTATTTTGTAGGCATTCCCTACAAAATAAAAAACCTTTGACTCCACTCAGCTCATAGATTAAAGAGAAAATGTCCTTGCTAAATGAGCAGAAACAAAGTGAATTAGACTGCCTGAGAGGTTACCTCAATGAGTGTGTGATGAGAGCAGCACCAGTATTTAGGTTCCATGCTGCATGGGATACCCTCTCACACGTGCCAGCGAGCCAGGGGACTGATAAGCTGTTAGCCCTCACCTGTGCCATGCCGGCTCAGGAAGATTAGGGAAAGAGAAAGGAGGCCCTGCGACTCTGCCGAGTGCCTGCTGGTGGTCAGGCTTGGTGCTCATGCTTCAGAGATGCCACCTGGAAGCAGAAAGCCTGTGCCATGCCGGGAGAAACATCACCCATGTGCCAGTGGTGTGTCCTTCCAAGCCCAGCTGTCCTGCATTGTTATTAAATGACCTTGGGAAAGTTCATTTGCATCTCAACCTCAGGTTTCTTAACTCTGAAATGGGGACAGGCACGTCTGTCTCCCTTATAGGATGGTGGTAAGGGCTGAGGCACTGCCCATAAAGAGTTCATCACTGTGCAGGGCCCACGGTGAGGCTTCAGTTCAGTTTCGCTCCCAGGCCTGGAGAGCTGGGTCTGCAGCCACTCCTTCCACCATGGGCTTTGTCACTTTGGAGCCAACAATTAATCTCCCTGAGTCAGTTTCCTCATTCATAAACTGAGGCCTCTGTTAAAGGTCGGTTTTCTCAGTGGAGAAAAGCACAAGGAAAATGAGGCAAATAGTGCTTGGTCTCTATGGTACTGTAGGACATAATCCACTGCTGAGAACACAGACTTGGGCAGCTGCCCTGGAGGTATCTTTTCTGTAGAAATTCCAGCAACACCTCCTTGCTTCCTAGGGCGCAGGTGTTTCTTTCCTTCATAATTCATTGTCCCTGTTGTTGTATGCTCTTATCATCACCCCCTCCACGTCTTCCTCCCTTTTTTCCTTCCCATCTACCCCCTTTATGAATAGAAATGTATTGGTTGCAACAAGTTTCTTTTACAGCAAGACGGAGCATTGTCCATTATATTTTCCACTTCAGTCACTGAAGCAGCTAATAGGAAGGAGCATATTGGGCCCTGCTTAAAAGGGTTCCAGAGAATTCTCCCTTGACATCTCTTCTATACAGCCTATCCTAGCCTGTTTGGCTGCTGGCCATGCCTTCTAGCAGGGCTGGAGGTGAGCTCAGATCTTTAGTCCTGGCGGGAACAGCTGGGGCTTCCATGAGCAGGTGGAGAGTGAGTCTGGCCCCCTTCAGAAGTAGTGATGGCAGACAGGTGACTTGGGGACCACACAGCTGCTCGTCGCAGTAAATATTCTCCTGCCACCCTTAAAGGCGTCACACAGTTTAACTGTTCAAATTATTTTTTAAAGAAAAGGAAAGAAAGCCAGCCCCCCACCCCAATCCCCCCGCCTGGGTTGAGCTGTAGTTCCCCCTCTACTCTGTGGGAGAGGTGCCTGTTTCTGGGTCCCCTGGACCTGGTAATGAGGATTCTCTGGGGTCCCCCAACTCTACCTTTAAAGTCCACTTTTGTTTCTGTTCCACATTGCCTTGGCTGACTGCTGAGAGGAAAGGAGATGGGAGGAAATATGGGAAATGAAGTTATATGATTTACCTAAATAGGCCCAAATATAAGGCAAGTTTTTTTTCCTCTAAAAAAAGTTATTCTCAGAAATGAGGGTGTTGCCTTATATTTACAAATTCTCTCAAACTGTTGGGGGGGACTTTGCAATTATTTTATTTTGAACATTAAGTATTATTTAGAGAACTCATGTTAACCTGAAATGACCTTAGTTAAGGCTCGGTTTGGATGCTCATAGAGGTCAACCAAGGGAATCATTTATAAAAAAAAAAAAGAAGCCCCCCAAAAAGTCTAGTAATATTCCTGGGCATTTAACCTTACTGTAACAAGTGTTGGATTTCTTTGTAAACAAGATTTTCAAAAATCATTTTTAAATGGACCAAATTCAGAACCATCCCAAATAACTTACAAAGAAGTGAAGAGAATATGTTCTAGATAACCTATTAGAGCTCTGAAAATGTAACCCCAAGGATGACGTATATTACTGTAGAAATGTCAGTGCTGCCAGAGACTTTGAATAAATGTTTTCCTAAAGTGTTAGCATTAAATTAAATAATGTCTATGTAATATCTGCAGGGTTAATATTTATGCACATGTAAATAAGTACGTTTTATTAATATCTTAAACATGTTGAGGTAAATATCTTGTGTTGCACTGTGAATATCTTAAATATAATGTTTTCATCTTATGATATAAATTCTTTCATTTACAGCATTTATATTAATCTAATCATTGAGATGGTAGAGGATAATTTACCTTTTGATCCAGCTGGGATTTCCTCTAAAAATGTAGGAAATGTAAACTAATGTCAACAAGTATTTTTATACTATATAATGCAGTTGTCACCTTGAATCACTGCTTCAGTAAGTCCATTCTTGTTTCCTACTTGAACTTTCTTGGATTGCAAGAGCCAAACTAAAGTAAAATTAAATAAATAGAAATGCAGAATATGAAAATGATTCAGAAATATCTTCTCTAAAGTCAATAAGGGAAATATACCAGGAAAAGGGGTACCAGCTCATTTAGAAGTCGCCTTGTACTCAGGCATGGGGTGCTTTGAAAGCGTGTTGAGCCGATTCAGAGGAGTGCAGTCTGCTACCGTAGCTGGTGCACTTGACCTTGCTGATAGCAGTGTAAGTAAAACAGAGGCCTAGTCCATAGAAGTAGCCCATGGAGTGTCATCCATCTCAGGCAGCCTGTCAGCTGGTGTTTTTAGTGAAACAAACAAGGAAAGTTTCCCTCGGGAAAAAATCACGGGTACAGGAAGGACAGGCATCACTCACCCAGACGCTTCTTCATGCGTCACTGTGGATGGGTGCCCTTCCCTTACGGCATCTTGCCAATGAGAAGGCTCAGGCTGACGGGGACATTTCCACTAGAAAAAAACCACATTTCCATAAAGGTGCCACCCTACTGAAGAACTTTTTCTCATGAGATGTTTTTATCTTTTAATTTTTTTTTTTTCTTGCATGAGCAGAAACCAGGAACCAAACGTAGGGGTGGGTCTCCGGCACGGCAGGCGAGAACCGTGGCCCACCCTCATGAGATGTATTTTACTAGAAAATAAACACAGGATAGGTTTAATCCCAACGTGTCAGTGTTAACTTGCTTATCATTGCCCATCCCTTCCCCAAATGCACACACTTTTCTACCAGTTTAAATATTATACAAAATTGTGGACCATTTCAGTGGCTGGGAAAACCACAACCTCCCCAAAATTTGCAACATTGGTAACAATAATTACATTTATTTTTCTGCCATGTTTATATAATATATGTATGTGTATATATATATATGTATGTATGTGGTTTCTTCCCCCCTGGAAAGTACATGGTCCAGGAATCCAACCCAGGTCTCCCGCGTGGCAGGCAAAAATTATAGCACTGAACTACCCTTGCACCGCCCAATATTCTATATGAAGAATGAGATTATAGATAATGAAGAAAGCGCTATAGGTTGATAGGGAAGTGGGTGTTCCTATTCTAGATTTAATATTTGCGTTATGAAAATGTTTTGCCAATGGATTTTTGAGTGTTTTTATTTGTTCTCAGCACTTTTATTAGAGAAAATCTTTTTTTCCTCACATGTAAAGAAAGGTGCTTTCTATGACCAAGCTGATCCGTGATTCAAACACTAGATCGGATTTCAGCCCTGCTAAAGACGGGGTTCTGAGACTGCTTACCATTTCTCCAGCAACAGAGCAACAATGCACTTTTTTGTTTTAATGCTTTGTGCTAAAATCCATGAGGGTTTTTTCCTGTGTCTCAACATTCTGCTCTACAGTGTATTTCATCACTGCTTCAGCAACTGTCTCTGTGAGTGGCTGGAAAGCAAGCCTGGTCAAAATTCTACGAACAGGATGTATTCTCTTTTTTTACTGTTCCAGAATGGCTTTAGCAGTATCCTTATTTGCAGAGATCAAAATCTGATCTGCGGGGACCCTATTTTGATTGGCTATGGGGCAGTCATAGCTCAGTAACTAAATCCCGATGTATGAAATGGTTATTGTTCCTCGGAGTGATGGGCAAGGGGCAGAACACATTCTTTGTGGATGCCGGGGAGCTAATGGGAGCTGTAAATGTCCCTGCAGTCAAGTCGAGTAAGTCAAGTGAGCTCCTATAACCTCAGATGCAGAAATAGAAAGGTGGTTTGGTTTTCTCACTATGGCTTGGGTGTGGGAGCTCTGATCAGCAGGTTAGCATTTACCTGAAGTTCTTTGTAAAGTCTTTCTGCCTGCGGCCCATGGGTTCTAAGACCTACGTCTAATGTGTGCCATTAAGATTATATTTGCTTTGCTTTACAGATCAGGGTTATTCTCTCAGAAAATGTCTTTTTAATAATGCTGGCTCATGTTAGCCCATTTCCTCACATTTAGTAGTGTTCAGTGTGACTCTGCTCACTCATTCTGGGCATGAAACACTCATCCTAGAAGTTGACAGCCTGCAGGCCAATTTAGCTGATGAAACAAAAGACAATCCAGTGGTTCTGTTTGTGTAGCATTAGGCTAAGCCATGCACAGGCATTCACACTAAGGCTCGCTGCAGGCCTCCAGGTACAGGTACTATTAGTATGTCCACTTTACACAGGAGAAACCTGAGATGTAGGTCCCATAATTGACAAGCTTCCTTAAGTTCCCACAGTTGGTAATTAGTATTACAGCAGTTGAGATAAAGGGCCTCAGACCTGAGATAAAACTGACTCAAGCTGCCCCTCATCTTTTCTGAGGTTTTTGTTTTTTTTGCAGAGGGATCCTCAAGTGCCAGGTGTCCAGAAAAAACCACAAGCACAGGCAAAACAATCAGATGCCCAGAGAGTTCCATGAAGAAGGAGGAGGAGGGAGGTGGCCATGTGCTTTCAGTGATATTGCTCTCAGTTATCCCATTTGGATTATTCAGATCCTGAGATTCCTTCCTGCACCCCAGGTTTTAGAACCACCGCCAAAGAATAGCTATCCTAGCAAAGACTAAGACGAAAAATACAATTGGAATTTTTAGAAAAGCAAATCAGATCATTTTCTGCTTGTTTTGAGCACTAGTGGATGGTTTTGGAGGTAATGATTGAAGTTATTCATTCAGCAAATATTTATTGAAACCTATAACTTGTCAGGCTCAGTTCTGAGTCTTAGTAGCACAAGAGAGAAGTTTGCACAAGGATTCCTTTCTCTCATTTAGCTTATATTCTAGTGGGCAGAGACAGGAAGGTACGTTAATAACTAGACAGCGATGATAAATGTTTATTAAAATGAGTATTTGAATGAAATTATTTTATCAGCCTATTGCTTGATTTTCCTTTGAGGGGATACATGTCCATGAATCAGATGCCAAATAGCTGAGTTTTGTTTTCAGGTCAAATGGGAACTAATCTCTCTATAATTTAATTACTGTGCTGGGTTCATAGAAACAGAATGGAGCCCTTAATTCTAGTCTTATTTCTGGTCAGAAGCCTTGGATCCGTCCCTCTAGCACCTCTTGTCCTAGATTTCTTCATTTGCTGCATGAGGGGGTTGGGCCCCACTAGCACCTTCTAATCTGGGCAATGTCAAGGTTAAGGTTTCCCCCAAACTTAAAAGGGTGATTGATGTAGGGAATGATCTGAGTGTTCCCTGCTTTCTTTCCTTGGGACCTACAAACTCATCTTGTGCTCAGGATCAGACGTGTCCACTTGGCCAGATGAAACCCAGTCCCGTAATAGGTAGGGAGGCTGCTGGCACATTCCTTCCTCTGTTGTCCTGAGCATGTGTAAATATTCATCGGGAACATTCTGATTAAGGTGGCACATCTTGTGGCATCCGACTCACACCTCTGTAGCGTATCTGTCCCTGGTGGCAAGGGAGCAGTGGCCTCTCCATACTGCAGGGCACACGCAAGAGGGATGTGCATGGAACAGAGCAGCCCCCTGTGCAGGCCAGCAGATTGAGACCCCTGGCCATGGGGACCAGCACCTACCAGTGAAGCCAGCCTTGCTCTGTTTTCTATGTGAGTAAACATCTTTCCATCAGAGCCTGGGTGGGTTGTCCTTTTGCCTGCAACCCCAACGCATGTGTAGGATTGGGTTGACATCACTTAAATTTCTCTTTCTGACTGACAGTTTGGCACAGAAAGCAGATGCCAGCAGTATAACAATGACAGAACCAAGTGTGGGTAAATTAAGGAAAAGGATACTTGTATATCAGCAGCAGCAGCAAAAATTTCCCCCAGGCATTTTTTCAGTATCTATTAAAATTGCACATAGACTTTGACTCAGGAATTTCACTGCTAGAATTGTGTTCTAGAGAAGTCCTTGCACCTGAGCTCATATTCAGTCAAGAGCTGTTTGAAATGGGGGCGGGGAATGAAAATTAAACATTTATCAAGAGAATGAATACATAAAAGTCTGTATTGTAGAATACTATATTCAGCAGTTTCAAAGAATGAAATGGGTTTCTGTGGGGCTGTGAAATGATCTCTGAACATATCATTAAGTGGGGAGAAAGGCACAATACAGAATAATAAATATAATATGTGACCATTTAAGTAAAATGATACATATTTTTTTCTTTATGAATATATAGTGTGCAAATGCTGCATCCAGTAGGTCTGGAGGCAAAGCAGAAAACGATGGTTATTGTTGGGGAGGAGAGTAGAATTAGGAGATGGATTAAGCATCATCTGTATAATTTGAATAGCGAATGGAAAGAATGCATCGATACATATCTTAAGTAACAATACATCTGTTTAAAGCATGTCACTGCCTTAGACCAGCTCTAAAACTGGTAGGAGCTCAAAGACTTGGTTTGTTTTGTCATTGCCCAGCTGTTTATGAACCTCCTCCAGTGGGCCTCTTCCTTCCCTGCCCCTCCTTCTTCCTCCCGACTCGCCCCTACTCCCTTCCTCTCTCCTCCCCTGTTGAGAGTCTGCCAGCTGGAGAAAATTCCTCTCTTTACCCTCCCAGCCCTTCTGAGAACTCGGGGTTGGCAGGAGACCAGTGAACTCCCTGAAGGAAACTGCTTCTGTGAATGATGCTGTGAAACACGGGACCTCTGCCATCTCCGTGGCCCCAGCGCCCAGCGTGGAATTCAGTTCTTGTGTTAGGACAGTGACCTCCCACAGGCGCAGCCCAGAGGCAGTTCTGCACCAAGGAGAGTCTTAAAATGTTTCTTGAATGCTTGCTGGGTGCAAGACCCTGGGCCAGGCTGTCATATTGTGAGTACTTGGACTAGCCTACCCCCGACTTTGCTGTTTGTACTGTGGCCTAGGCCCATTCTTACTTTGAGTTTCTGTATGTTGATGGCACTGATGTGTTCTGAAAATCCCGCAGGTCTGTTGAAGGGTGGGTATTTTAAGTATGGGCTTGGACTCTACATAGTCAAAAGCAGATTTTACACCCAGGCACACACAGCGCTGAATGTACAGGCAGTGGCTGGGTGGGAACCGTATTAGGATGATTTCTCCTGCCTCAGACCTGCATGGAGTGAATTGGGTACCCTGGAGACGCCGTGTCTGGAGGAGGCACGTAGGGGGTCCGTGGAGAGACCAAACCCCATTAAGAGCCTGCGAGCAGTTTTTAATCGAATCCGCAAACTCCCTCTTCTGCATCATTTTGTGTTTTGAGATTGAGAAGCAGAAATGGAGAGGGAAAGGGCTACCAAGAAGACAGTTTTTCCAATAAGGGCCATTTTAACAGCAGGAAAGTACCACTCCTGAGGGCTGCAGGACCTGCTTCCCTCTCCCTCTTCTTCCTGTCAATTGCGCATTGTTCTCTTTGAACAATGGGGTTGATTTTCTCCCAGGAATCTGTCAGACGGTGGTGTGCCAGTTAGGGGACCCAGCCGAGATGGCCCTGGCGCAGATACAGATGGTCCAAGCCTGCACACTCTGCTCCAGCATATCCTCCCCTTTGGTTTCAGCCATCAGTTTTAAACAGTTTTAAAAAAAAAACCCAAAGAAATTGGCCTATTGGGGACTACACATCCTCGTGAAAGGATGCTTAGCGTGATTGGGAGGGAGCCGTTCAGGGTTGTTAATGTCAAATACACACTGGAGCTGCGGGGCACGTGAGAGGGAAATAAAAACCTATTTTCCAAGGGCACGGCTGTTTTGGTCTATTTCGAGCAATGCAGGTGGAGCAGATAATACACACGAAGGCGTTTCTAACCAAAAATAGGCTCAGTTTGCGAGGCAGCAGCTTCTTTGTGGGGTTTGTTAATGTGCCGGTTCTATTGTACAGGACGTGTGAATATTGGTGGGAGGGGCCCACAGGATGGGCGTCCTTTGTGCCTGGAGTGTGGGTCAGCGGCCAGTGTGGATGAGAAGTCAGTAAAGCTTGACTGATTTTTAACCACCTGCTACTTGCAAATCTTTATAGCAAACACTGCTTGGGATGGGGCGAGAATTAAAGTCTGGGATCACATGCGCGCGTGCGCGCACGCATACACACACACACACACACACACACACACACACACACACACACAGCCTAGGCTTTCACAGTTAGGGAGAGCATTGCCATGTGACAGTGGGTCGACAAATTTCAGACAGAAAGGAGGCGATCAGAGTCAAGATGCTGTGATTCACTAAGCCAGGAAAAACCCTAGACCCAGCCCCATGTTTCTTCTTCCTCAGCTTTCTGGACCCTCCTGCCCATTTCCCCCAATCACACACATTTTACAAATTGTTCTCTTGTTTGTCTTTGCAAAGATTGATTTATATATTTGTACAGAAAATCCCAGAGCCTTTCCTCTTCATGCTGTAAAGTTGCCATTTAATGAGGCCTGTCTGAGGCCACCCAGCCACTTGAAATCTGAAGTGTCCCACTCAGGGGCCGTTACCAACAAGTATTTACACTGGAGCCGTGGTTTTACTTTCTCTTGGCAATTGATTAATTTACAGCAAGGGCCAATAAATTTCCAGGCCGATGAGGAACAGATTGAAGAGGAGGCGCTTCTGTTTCAGGCCATTTCCTTTTGGAATGCTTTTAACACTTGGCCCGGGGAGGGCCACGGCCTTTTGTTTAACAGCTCGCGTTGGCCCATGTTTGGGTGTCATAGGGAAAGACCTTTCAAGCAGCCAGGAGTGAAGTGATTCGGCCTCCCTGCTGCCTGTACTTGTGTAGCCCTAACACTCCTGTTGAGAGAATGTTCGAAAATGCATGTCCTTAAAAGTAGGACTGTGTAAATAAGAGATGAGGTCTGAAGGGCGAGCTGAGTGAGACAGCCAGTGGGGGCTGTGGGAGAAAAGTCCCCTATGTGCCAGCACTGTTTTGTCAGGAAGAAAAACTCAGCTGCTTTCTTTCAAGAATTTGGAATAGGGCCTTGTTGGGGCCCTAGCCTGTCAATATAAAGAGCTCTTTTCATAGGCATTAAAGTACACGTGGAGTGTTGCCTTCCTGAGTGGTTGACAGTGTGGGGGTGTTGTTTTCAAGTCTTTGTGGCTCTAGAGCAGGGCTGTCCAGTGGAACTTTCCAGATATGACGGCAGTAATCAGTATCTGAGGCAGCTAATATGCCAACCACTAGCCACACAGGGCTGTTGACCCCTTGAAATGGGTCTCATGCAAACAACGAATGAATTTTTAATTTTAATGAACTTAAGTTTAAAGAGCCCCATGTGGCGAGTGGGTATCCCATTGGAGAGCGAAGTTCTAGAGGGCTTTTAAGCTTTTTCTAAAGCACTTGTAGTTAATCCCTTTGATTTTCATAGCCTGTTTGTGAAAGATAGAGCCTTGGAAGAGAAGTCTACTCCCAGTAGGAAAAAAAATAAAGAAACCAGAACTCAGAGAAGCCTAATGAATGGCTCAGGTCATCACCTAATAAAAGCAGCAGAGCTGGGATGAGAGCCAGGGGCGCCTTCTGCCCCCTGCTCCCCACTTAGGGCCCCTCTGAGTCTGACTTTAAATGTTAATTACAAGTACTACTTAGCAGGGGACCCCAACCACAAAGGGAAGGCTTTCTTAACATCTGGAATTTTGGCCGCAAGCCTTGTATTTAATCTTCTCCCTTTAAAATCAAACAGGCTTAATGAGCAGTGAGAGTTGGGAAATCCCCTGTCCCCTTAAATCTAAGGAGGGGTTTCTCTGGAAACAGAGGAAATGGGCCAGACAGGTGGAACAGCTCCCCTCCCCTCCGGCCTCCTTCTCAGGGGCCCTGTCTGTGGCAATTAGGAGCAGGGAAGGATCTGTGGAGATTTGTGGTTCTAGTTTCCTATCCTTAATGCTCTGTAAAAAGGCCAGACCCCAGGACAAATGGCATAAATTTGGTTAATCCTGATTTTATCGGTGCTTCTGGCAACCATAGTAACATGCTCCATGCTATTGCATAAACCAGAACCCTGAATGCCGAGTCCCTTAATTGACTCCAACTCCATCCTGGCCTCCTCTGGTTCTTGCTACTCCCTCTCATCCTCAACAAATAAAAGGAAAGCCCAGGGATGTTTCTGTTTCTAAAGGGGCACCTGTAGAGGGGTGTCTTCCTGGGCAGGATGCCGAGCCATGGAGCAGCAGCAGCATTGGGTTTGGGACCATGAACACTTGTCAACACTGTCAATTCTCAATAATTCTGGTGTGGATTTAATGCCAGCGTGGTGCTCCCAGCTGCCACCAGCACCTTCTAGCCACTGCCTGCCCTACTCAATGCCCAGATCATGCCTGTGTGCTCAGGCAAAGCAGTTTACTGCTAGATAGTTGGAAGGGCTATCTATGACAAATCAGAACTACCCATCATGCTTTCAAATTCTTAGCAAAATCAATTTCTAGAGTATCCACTCCTCAGAGCTTTCCTTCTTTTCTTCTATCTCTCCTTGTCTTCCTTCCTTCCACTCTTCCTTCCATCCATCCATCCATCCTCAATAACCACAGTAGCTCTTGGGTGGATGGCCTAAATGAAAACAAGCAAAAAAATCTCATAAAACCAAAAGCCAACATTCATTCACTATTTATTAATAGGGTGGCCCTAAGACTTATGGATACCAGAACGCTTCTGAGAGTAAAAGGGAGCACTGAATAATTATTGGGATAACTTTTAAACTAGGATGTCCCAGGAAAAACAAGGTAGATTGAGCATCTGTTATGTGCCAGGCACTGTGTTTGCGCTGTGTTTTGCATGGATGAAAAAGTCCTCCTTTCTCTCAAGGAACTCATAATCTGATAGGGTAGCAGGAAAGCACGCAAATGCAGTCAGTCCCATGATGAGTACTGAAACAGAGGCATGAGCAAAGTACTGGGTTGGGAGGGGTCAGTGGAGAGGGTAAGGGAGGGTTTTCCAGAAGGAAGAGGAGGCCAGTTAACCTCAGCGCTGTTAAACCTGCGTCCATTGACCCGGGAGGATTGTTTATGTGGTTTTGGTTGAATCACATATCAGTGATGACAGCACACACCAAGCATCATCCTTGAGAACATCCTGCACCAAATCACCGTGGAGTCCAACACAGACCGTGGCTTGTGTGAAAAACCTAAATGCGTAATGAATTTTAATGGGTTCAGATGACTGTCCAAGGGAATACATTTTAAATGACCAGTTATTTCTGAAATCTTGAAGATATAATTCAGGTTATAGGTCTTACTCTCTTCTCCTTATCCTAGGGACTGTTTTAGTTCCTCAGCAGGGTGTGTGTGTATTTGTGTGTGTGTATATGTTTGTGTGTTTGTCTTTGTTTTTCTGCTGCAGGGTTAGTAAATATTTGAAACTAATTAGAGAGGAAAAATTGGTTTAGGTATTTGTTAGCATGAAGTTGTGTAGACCCCAAATTCTCAGGTCTAGTTTGAGATCAGCATAATGCATTCTCTGGGTCCTCCAAGCAGATGAAATTCATATTGAGGTTTTGACCCTCAAACTTTTAGTCTTAAGTCTTTCATTCCTCTGAGCTCCAGATTCAGTGGGGCTGCTCTTGAATGGGTTGGAAGCTGGGCACAACGGAATACATGATTGCAGCAGTGGTTCAGATTCTCCTGCAGTGGGCTGAGTGGCGTGGATGGGATTGGGCTGTTCCTGACTTGATTTTTTTTTCCTCTCCAGCTTTTATATGTTGTGCTAATAGGATCATAACAATTTTTAAATCATTTTTTATAGCCAAAACAACGTATAAGCATGACTATTCTTAATGTACAACCATTCCAAACATAGTGTACAATTAAAAAAAAGAAAAAGAAAAAACTCATATATACCATACCCTTTACCCCTCCCTCTCGTTGACCACTAGTATTTCCATCTACCCAATATATTTTAACCTTTGTTCCCCCTATTTTTTTCTATACCCCTTACCACTTCCTTTCATTGATCACTAGTATGTCAATCTACTCCATTTGTTTTAACATTTGTTCCCCCTATTATTTATTTATTTTTAATCCATATTTTTCACTCATCTGTACATACAGTAGAATAAAGGAGCATCAGACACAAGGTTTTCACAATCACATAGTCACATTGCAAAAGCTATGTCATTATACAATCATATTCAAGAAACATGGCTACGGAACACAGCTCTACAGTTTCAGGCACTTCCCTCTAGTGTCTCTTAATATATCTTAAACTAAAAAGAGGGTATCTATATAACACATAAGAATAACCTCCAGGATAACCTCTCGACTCTGAAATCTCTCAACCACTGACAATTTATTTTGTCTCATTTCTCTCTGCCCCCTTTCGGTCAGGAAGTTTTTCTCAATCCTTTGATGCTGAGTCCCAGCTCATTCTAGGATTTCTGTCCCACATTGCCAGGGAAGTTTACACCCCTGGGAGTCATGTCCCATGTAGAGCGGGAGAGGGCAGTGAGTTTGCTTGCTATGTTGGTTGAGAGAGAGATAGGTCACATCTGAGCAGCAAAAGAAGTTCTCTAGGGGTGACTCTTAGGCCTAATTTTAAGTAGGCTTAACTTATCCTTTGCAGAGATAAGTTTCATATGAACAAACCCCAAGATTGAGGGCTTAGCCTATTGATTTGGTTGTCCCCACTGCTTGTGAGAATATCAGGAATTCTCCAAACAGGGAAGTTGAATTTTCCCCCTTCCTCGCTATTCCCCAAAGGGAACTTTGCAAATATTTCTTTATTCACTGTTCAAATCCTCTGAGATTTATCAGGGGCATCACACTGGACAAACCTGCAAAATCTCATGCCCTATTTAAGTTTCCATGTACTTATGGTGTTCAATTAACCTGTCCGTATAAGTTATGTTAGGAAACGCAGTAGTCAAAATATAAATTTTATACCAAATAAACATTTTTTGCTTTAGTCTCACGCAGAAGTTGAAGTTTTAAAATAGGACATAGCAATTTTAAAAATAAATGTTAAAGGGAAATTTCTCCTCAGTCCTACCAGCCAATATATATTAACTATATTTTGATTTTCCAAGCTTTTCCAGATCCCTATTTGCATGCATACATATATAAACATTTATTCTGGTCTT
The DNA here is from genome assembly GCF_023851605.1 of Tamandua tetradactyla. Lineage (NCBI taxonomy): Eukaryota > Metazoa > Chordata > Mammalia > Pilosa > Myrmecophagidae > Tamandua > Tamandua tetradactyla. Next base: position 81,477,953 of record NC_135335.1, read on the forward strand.
ACCCTACCCTGAAATTGAGCTCAGAGAGAGTTGGTGCATCCTGAGGGATTGAAAGCTGTAGTCCTGAGTATGGCTCTACCCTCCTTCAATGAATCATTAATGATGGATTTGGAAATGTGCCAGGAGAACCAACTGTTCTCTGGAGAGTCTTTCAAGACATTTTTGCCTTACTGCTCCAATTTGGGTCCAGTTCACTGGTAGCAGAAAAGTTTTTGTGCCCACCATGCCACACCTTTCTTTTGCCATTTCACTCTTAGCTCACCAGTGCATCTTCTGTTGAGTTTTGTTGGAAAAAAGAGAGTCTAATTTGGCTGACTAATGGAATGACATTAATTTCTTCCTCTATTCTACCTCTCTCAAGAGGGCATGTGCTTGAATCTGTTATGTACCCTAGAAAAGACTGTGTTCTTTTAATCCATTCGTGTGGGTACAGGCCTATTATGGGGGGGGGGGGGGGACCTTTTGGTTAGGCTGTTTCCATTGGGATGTGACCCAGTCCATTCTGGGTGGGCCTTAAACCTTTACTGGAGCCCTTCATGAAAGGATGAAAAGCAGAAGCACAAGGAGAGCATTAGAGAGAAATTCCCCAGAGATGCTAAGTAAAGACCACAGAAACAGAGAGCCACTGAAACCAGAATCCAGGAGAGAGAAAGCAGCAGACATTGCCATGTGCCTTCCCATGTGACAGAGGAAATCTGGGTGCCAGCAACCTTTCCTCAGAGAAGGTATCTTCCTCTCGATGCCTTAATTTGGACATTTTCATGGCCTCAAACTGTAAATTTATAGATCAATCCCCATTGAGAAAGCCAGTGCATTTCTGGTATGTTGTATTCTGGCAGCTTTAGCAAATCAAGACAAGACGTTTTTACCTTTTCCTTTCCTAATTTCCATACTGTTCCCTCCCCATCCAAAAGGCTGCATTATGTTTATGCCTAAGCAGCAAGGACTGGCATTTCTCACATCCTTAATTCTTCATTTCTTCATGACTGTGGGTGAGAGGCGCTGTCTTCCTGCCTATGTTAGGAACTAGCTTTATTAAGCGCCAACCATGTACCAGGAGCTTTCACGTACCTTCTCACATTTAATAGTTGCAAAACACCATGAGATGGTATCTGTTGCATTTTATTAATGAGGAGACTGCAAATAGGAATTTAAGAAGTTTGCCCAAGTACACAGAGCAGTAAATGACAGGATTCACCATTGGCTGCCTTCACACACAGTGGTTTTCCCGTTGGAACATGCCTACCTCTGACCGCCTTTGACACCTCCCAGTTCCAGGCTCCATTATTAAGCCCTTTTTGTTTAGCTCTTTAATCTTTTTTTTTTTTTTTGGCTTTTAAAAGGGGGAATTTATTAAGTTGCAAATTTACAGTTCTAAGGCTGTGAAAATGTCCAAATTTAAGCATCTATAAAAATGTCCAAATTAGGGCACCAACAAGAAGTTACTTTTACTCAAGAAAGGTCGATGAAGTGCAGACTTTCTGTCTCAACTGGAAAGGCTCATGGTGAACATGGACATGCCTGCTAGCTTTCTCTCCAGGTTTCTTTATTCATGAGTTCTCCCAGGGGTATTTCCTTCTTCATCTCCAAAGTTGACTTTGAGCTCTCATGGTTCTCATGGCTGTGTTGTTTTTGTGACTCTTTCCAAAATGTTTCCTCATTTAAAGGATTTCAATACACAAATCAAGACCCACCTTCAATGGGTTGAATCATATCTCCCTATAATCAAAGGTTGATACTCACAATAGGTGTGTCACATATAATCTAATCAAGTTTCCAACCTATAGTATTGAGTAGGAATGCAAAGAAATGACAGCTTCCACAAGATGGATCAATATTGAAACAAAGCTTTTCCTTAGAAAATAATCCTTTCAAACTGGCACACTCATTGTGATATTTGGTTTGTGTTTCATTAAGGGCTACCAATGTTGAACAATTTTATATGCTTTTTTTTGTGTGTATTTTTTATTTTTATTTTTTCTCTATATTATCATTTTCTTTCTTTTTCTGTTGTCTTGCTATTTCTTTTTCTAAATCGATGCAAATGTACTAAGAAATGATGATCATACATCTATGTGATAATATTAAGAAATACTGATTGCATATGTAGAATGGAATGATTTCTAAATGTTGTGTTAGTTAATTTTTTTTTAATTAATAGCTCTTTAATCTTGAGCTGGGTTTGTTTATTTGCTTTTGACCCTCAGTCTGCTCATCATTGTAGATGGTAGGGATGTGAGAATGAGTCTTCTGGGGAAGACCAACAGGTACAAAAACAACTATCCTTCTCTAGGCCTAGAATGTATGTATGGTCTAGGGTGTGTCTGTGGGGTTGGGAAGGTGGCTGGTCGTCCTCTTAGCAGGAGTTAGCCCATCCTGGGTCACTTCACTGCCTCATCACATTCCTATGTGATACCCTCTTGTGGTCTTTCCTTAAACCCAACCACCTTGGATTGCAGCTTATTGCCTGCCTGGGCTGCATGGACTTTTGCCATCTCTTTTCCCCACTCAAGTTGAATTCATCCACTCAAAAAGGATTTATTGAGCATCCATTGTGTGCCAAACCCTGTGCTTGGTGCTGGAGATTAATTTTATAGAGGCCATTAAATAGATTAAACCCAGGTTTCTCAAACAAGAGCCTTTGAATCTTTAGGGATGCATAAGAATTTTTTAAATGTGTGTATTTGTCAAGATTATTAATCTTTTTAAAAGATTATTCTATCTTTCCATTTGTTAAGAAATTCCCTTTTGCAGCCATAGTTTACAATGGAAAGAAATTATAAGCAAATAAGATATCTTCTGAAGTCAGTAATACTCAAAGTTCTATGGATGCCTGGTGGGGAGCCAGTGGATCTATGTCTGAGATTTATTTTGCTTTACAATGGGAGTATATGTTATAGATCCATTATACAATGGAGGAAAATTCAGAGTTCAAATATTCATATTTTAAAATACTTTCTGTAATAACACCCTAAACCAATGGAATAATGTGTTCTTATATGCATTACAGAATCCAGGGCCCCAGGATTTTCTGAGGCTGTAGAAAAAAAACATTAAATTCTTAAACTTAATCCATTCCTATGCATGTGAACCCTTGTAAATGGGACCTTTTGATGAAGTTACTTCAGTTAAGGTGTTGCCCAGGAAAGTGAGAATGGGTCTTAAGTTCTGAAGGCTTTATAGGTAAGGCCAGAGCGAGAGAGAGCCAGGAGGGAGCAGCCAGAAGTTGGCAGGCAGCAGAACCAGAAGAGAAAGGAAAAGCCAAGGGAGACCGCCATATACATTGCCATGTGACAGAAAAGCCAATGACCAAGGATGGCCACCTGCAGGCTTGAAACGCCACTGTCTTTTGGGAGAAAGCATCACCTTGGTGATGCCTTGATCTGGACTTCTCCTAGCCTCAAAACCATGAGCCAACAAATTTCTGTTGTTTACGCCTACCCATTGCACGATATTTGCCTTAGCACCCAAGAAACTAAAACAGAGACTGATGAAGTTATTTCTGGGAAAGTGAGCTTATCAAAACTTGAAAATCACCTTTCTGGCTTTGAAAAATCCATGGGCAGTGTGGGTGCTACGATATTTCCCCAACCATCCAGTGTGGTCACTTTTTCTCTTAACCCTTGGAGTGCTGTACACACCTCTGTTCTCTTCTACCTTTTCTGATGTTTGGATGTAGATCAAGAGGGATGTGTATTAAAAGTTAACTCAAAATAGATCAAAGATCTAAACATTAGGTCTAAGACCATAAAACAGAGGAAAATGTAGAGGGATATCTTATGAATCTTATAATTGGAGGTGCTTTTATGGATCTTACACCTAAAGCCAGAGCACTGAAGAAAGAAAGAAAGAAATGGGAGCTCCTCAAAATTAAACACATTTGTGCATCAAAGTACTTCATCAAGAAAGTAGAAAGACAGCCTACACAATGGGAGACAATATTTGGAAACGTCATATCAGATAAAGGTCTAGTATCCAGAATTTATAAAGAGATTGTTCAACTCAACAACAAAAAGACAGCCAATCCAATTACAAAATGGGAAAAAGACTTGAACAGACACTTCTCAGAAGAGGAAATACAAATGGCCAAAAGGCACATGAAGAGATGCTCAATGTCCCTGGCCATTAGAGAAATGCAAATCAAAACCACAATGAGATATCATCTCACACCCACCAGAATGGCCATTATCAACAAAACAGAAAATGACAAGTGCTGGAGAGGATGTGGAGAAAGAGGCATACTTATTCACTGTTGGTGGGAATGTCAAATGGTGCAACCTCTGTGGAAGGCAGTTTGGCAGTTCCTCAAAAAGCTGAATATAGAATTGCCATATGACCCAGCAATACCATTGCTAGGTATCTACTCAGAGGACTTAAGGGCAAAGTCACAAACGGACATTTGCACACCAATGTTTATAGCAGCATTATTTACAATTGCAAGGAGATGGAAACAGCCAAAATGTCCATCAACAGACGAGTGGCTAAACAAACTGTGGTATATACATACGATGGAACATTATGCAGCTCTAAGACAGAATAAACTTATGAAGTATGTAACAACATGGATGGACCTAGAGAACATTATGCTGAGTGAGACTGGCCAAAAACTAAAGGACAAATACTGTATGGTCTCACTGATATGAACCAACATTTGTGAATAAACTTGGAATATGTCGTTGGTAACAGAGACCATCAGGAGATAGAAATAGGGTAAGATAGTGGGTAATTGGAGCTGAAGGGATACAGACTGTGCAACAGGACTGGATACAAAACTCAGAAATGGACAGCACAATACTACCTAACTGTAATGTAATTATGTTAAAACACTGAATCAAGCTGCATGTGAGAATGATAGAGGGAGGAGGGCTGGGGACATAAATGAAATCAGAAAGAAAGATAGATGTTAAAGATAGAGATGGTATAATCTAGGAATGCCTAGAGTGTATAATAATAGTGAAATGTACAATGTACAAATTTTAAAAATGTTTTGGCATGAGGAAGAACAAAGGAATGTCATTATTGCAGGGTGCTGAAAATAGATGATAATTAATACTTTAAAATGTCACCTTATGTGTGAGACTAAAGCAAAAAATGTTTATTTGTTACAAAATTTATATTTTGACTAGAGCATTTCCTAATATAACTCATGTAGATAGTTTGATTGAATGTCATAAGTACTTGGAATCTCAGGTAGCACATGAGATTTTGTTGGTTTGTCCAGAGTGATCCCCCGATGAATCCCAGAATGATTTAATCAGTGACTCGAAAAGTATTTGCAAGCCCCCTTCGGGGAATGGTGAGAGTGGGGAGAAATTCAACTTCCGCAAGTTGGATTCTTGATATTCTCACAAGCAGTGTGGACAACCAAAGCTATAGGCTGAGCCCCCAGTCTTGGGATTTGTTCACATGAAACTTAACTCCACATAGGATAGGTCAAGTCTACTTAAAATTTCGGCCTAAGAGTCACCCCCAAGAGAGCCTCTTTTGTTGCTCAGATGTGGCCTCTCTCTCCAGCCAACATGACGAGCAGTCTCACCACCCTCCCCTTCTCTGCATGGGGCATGACTCCCAGGGGTGTGGACCTTCCTGGCAACGTGGGACAAAGATCCTGGAATGAGCTGAGACTCAGCATCAAAGGACTGAGAAAAACCCTAGAATGAGCTGAGAATTAACATCAAGGGATTGAGAGAACCTTCTTGACCAAAAGGAGGAAGAGTAAAATGAGACAAAGTGTCAATGGCTGAGAGATTCCAGACAGAGTTGAGAGGTTATCCTGGAGGTTATTCTTATGCATTAAGTAGATATTACCTTGTTTTTCAAGATGTAGTGGAGAGGCTGGAGGGAACTGCCTGGAAATGTAGAACTGTGTTCCAGTAGCCATGTTTCTTGATGATGATTGAACAATGATATAGCTTTCACAGTGAGACTCTATGAATGTGAAAACCTTATGTCTGATGCTCCTTTTAGCTACTATATCAACAGAAGAGTAGAACATATGGAATAAAAATAAATAATAGGGGGAACAAATGTTAAAATAAATTCAGTTTAAAATAGTGGTAAATGAAAGCGAGGGGTAAGGGGTATGGTATGTATAGTCTTTTTTTTTCTCTATTATCATTTTATTTCTTTTTCTGTTGTCCTTTTATTTCTTTTTCTAAATCAATGCAAAAGTACTAAGAAATGATGAATATGCAACTATGTGATGATATTAAGAATTACTAATTGTATATGTAGAATGAAATGATATCTAAATGTTTCGTTAATTTTTTTAATAAAAAAATTAAAAAAGAAAAAGAGGGATGTGTATTTAGAAACATTGGCTGAAATTGCCCTTGAGACACCAATTATGCTTTCTCTCAGAGTTCCTGATTTCCCCCAGCATCACTGAATGCCTTCTGTTGGTATAAAAAATGTTTTCATTTTCTGGGGATAGGTAGGACAGGTAAAGAAGGCATATGCAAGAAGTCCCAACTACCAGCAAATCACAATCTAGTTAGATACAACAGAGATGAAGATGAAACATCCAAATGATACAAGGTTTCACTTTGCCTGATCATTGTTTCATTCTCTTCACCCTTAGCATAGGCATTTTATTTAATGAGTTATACCAAAAATAGTAAGGGGTTCCCTATCTATAGAATTCCCAGCTTCTATCAGTTTATCAGATAATTGCATATGGTATATGACGGTTGATAAAATATGGCTTTCATGGGAATAGAAGCTGGTGAAGTGAGTGAGGTTCCTGGACTGGGAGTCCTCTGCAGTGAAGGGACGCTCCCCAAGTCCTTGTGCAGATATGCTCCTCTACTGCTGCCCACTGCTGGGGCGCTGCTGACAAGCTATTGGGCAAAGGCCATGGTTTTTTGAGCTTGATACACAAATGCTTTCCGGAGCTACTTGGCTGCATGTTCTTTTGAAGCTGAGTTCCCATCTTCTACCCTTGGTTGTCTTTGCGCTCTGGGCTTGGCAGTCCTCAGCCTGCTCTGTCCTACTGGTATGTGCTGTTTGGTGTCACCATGCTTCCCTCTCAACTGGAAAAGCACAACAGTGAAGCCAGTTAATAGAACCTTCCTCATTGCTCTTGGCCCATGTTTTCCTTCTTTAGACATGGGTTCAGCCTACCACTGAAAGTTATTTGCACTTCTCACCCAAGCAGACCCCGAGTTAAACAGTGTTCTCCTTGGTTAGAAAAATGTCTTCTCCTTAAAACTGCATTTGTACCTCCCTGCTGAGGGGTTGTCAGATAAGACTGGCTTTATTCCAGGATGAGGTGCTGATTTTAGCACTGATTGATAACAGTTCAGATGACTAGGAAAAGGCTTGAAACAAGGTATTCAGAGCCTGAAGGCTGTGGCTCACCTGCTCCAAGTTGATAACTTTTGTTACTAAACTTTGGAACTGTTAGGGAAGGTTTCTCCTTTATATACGGTTAGTCATCTTTGCCTAAGTATAGTCATACACCAGTCCTCTATTTTAGACCAGTTTTATTTTGTCAATTCTTGGGCAAACTTCAGTGGTGATTCTTGGGGTTTTTGTTTGTTTGTTTGTTTTGTTTTTTTATTTTTCCTCTTGGTGTCTTAAATGCGTGTGTTGCTACATGTGAAATTCAGATAATTTTAACTGAGATTCCACAAAGGTAAAATATGTCTCATGTTACTGATGTCTAATTAGTTTGGTTTTATCAATGATTTGGAAAATCTATTAAAAAGCTGCTTACAATACTTGGACAGAATGTTTGGATTGACTTTTCAGCATTTGGTTAATCTGATATCCAAAGAAAATTATATTTAATGTTATGCCTAAATGTGGGAACTGTCCCATCTATCTGAGTTAGAATGCTGTTCACCACAAGTTTTATAATTGCATACAAAGAGAAGCAAAAAATGGATCAACATAGAGGGGTTTATTTTGTCAGAACGGATGATTGCCTCTGATAGTTTCGTTACTAATGACCTCATAGTCTTTTAAGTGGCCTCACCCCTTTCTTTGAGTTCTGTATCATTGTCATAAACATAAGTGCTCAAGCCATGTGCCTGCTCAGGTTTCTGTGCATTTCCCTCAAGAACCACTGAAGGCCTCATAGAATAGAATGTCTGGTTGAATTCATCCCTCCATTTCCAGTGAAGCAAAGATGACGGAAGGCATTGTGAAATATGGTATTATCTGTGTTTAATGTTCCATGCTTTATGAAGGCAGAAAATCTTGTTGCTTTAGTTAGATCTTATTTAATCCCCATCCCACACCCAGTAAAAGGAAGGCATACGAATGTTTCAGGTAAGTACAACCGGGTGTGTCCTTATCTATTTTGTAGATCATATACTTAAGACACATAAAGATATTCTGCATTTCCCTCCATTTTATTTTTTATTTTTTGGGCATGGGCAGGCACCGGGAATCAAACCTGGGTCACCAGGCAGGTGAGAATTCTTGCCACTGAGCCACCATTGCACCATCCCTTCCATTGTGTTTTATTTTGGTTTGAAGCCTATTTCTGTTTGAAATCTAGGCAAGATTCAGGAAGAGGGTCATTAGAGCATTAATGTAAAGTAACCAGTACATAGGGTTTAAAAATGCTTCTTGATATGTTTGAATTTTCTACATGGATTTAAAGTGAAATAAGAGCATTTCCTTTTACCATAAATAGTAGAAAGCAAAAGGATCTATAGGGTTTTTTGCCAACTTACTTTAAAATGCATGAAATAATATATGTAGTGTACTAATAGTATAGTATCCAGTGTACTAATAATAGTCTAGTGACATACAGAAATAGTGAAGTTTGTACTTTAGTTCACACATATTTAAAATCATATTTAAAATTAACATGATATATTCATTTTGAATGCATCTTTTCCCAGATTGTTTATGAAACAATTTTATTCAAATTCAGAGTCACGTGTTTGAATCATCTAAGTCAGTTCTTCAGGGTATACCACCTTCACTTCCATCTTCATTATTTAGATACCAGTTTTTGTATCTAAATATGATGCTGTCTCTGACATTTAACTAAAGCCACAAGTAACTGTTACTGAAGGAGCTAAGGTCCAGAGAGATCAAGTTGTTGCTCAAAGTCACACAGCTCATGAAAGGTAGAGCCAGGATTCAAACCTAGCTGCAGAGTTCCTGCTTTTAACCTATATACTCTGCTTCAAGGATATCTAGCACTTAAAATTGTGAAGTCATTTCCCCCAGGAAAATGTGCTAAATTCAGCATTAAATTTATTTCCCTCTTTTATGTTTATTTAAATTCAGTTCTGCCAATGACCTCTATAAACATCTAAAACTAGCCTTGATTAAGTCTGAGATAATTGTCTTCTCCTAGCATTACTTTGTTATCTAAACTAGAGTAATTGAACGAGAGCGTCATAATGTAAATTGTACAGACTCAAATATAACTCCCTCTTTGTGAGGATAATCTTGGGGAAGAAAAAATATTATTTTATATTTTGACATATATGGTATGTTTCCCTATTTAGTATACTATTTAACCCAAATCGATAGGGAAAATTTGAAAGTCAAAGTTGTACATTTTCTGGAGCAACTGTGGGTCCAAAGCTTATAATGGACTGCTTACATATACCATCTAGTTTTATTCTCTTATCAATCCTATAAGGAAAATATTATTGTCTTCATTTTTTAGATGACTAAACTCAGGTTCAGAGTTTAAGAAGCATGCCCAGTTGGATATAGAGATTGGGCAATAGAGTTGAGATTTAAACCATATGCATTCAGAATTCTTAAAGCTTGTGCCCTTTGGATGAGCCCATGAGGCCTCACTGGGCGAGAAGCACTGGCTTTAGAAGCCCCTGACTTAGAGCATGTAGATGTTGAATTGCCAAATGCCCTCTGACCACCACCATCCATCAAACAACATCTCATTTGTCTGCTTTCTCCTTTTGCTGAACCCATCAGGGCTTTTGACTGCAACAGAAATCCCTTCATAGCTAGTTGAAGCAGAAAGAGTCTAAGTTAGGTGGTTCTCGGAATTTCTGGGAGGAACCAAGAACCAGGCTCAGATCTTAGGCAGCCAGGCAAAGAACTAAACCACATGGGGGAGGGGGCAGAGAGGGCTGTTCTAGCAGAAACATGATGCTGTTCGCCTGGCTGCTTCCCCTGGGACACTAGGGAGAGAATGCCAGAACCATGCCACAGCTGCTCAGAAGAGGTGACCTCGCCTCCCATTGCTGGTGTCTGCCTCCAGGTCTCACTGGGATGGTATGTAGCTGATTGGTGAAAATGGGCTCACAGGCCTGTGTCCTGGCTGCAAGAGAATTGGGGAAATGTGGTTGTTTTCAGTGGGAGTTGAGTGAACCAATTTACAGGGTCTGCCACACTTAACTCATCCCCATCGTGGCCACAATCTTTGCTCCACCACTGAAAGACCAAATGGATGATATTTGTTCTTCAGTTTCTAGTTCCTTAATGGATTCAGACTGAACTGCTGAATGACACTGTGAGCTCATCTGAATGTATCTGCACCCTATAAATCACAAGCCAGGAATGGTTCACCCAGCTCTGGTCTTCCTATTTGCAGCGGTAGGGTTAAACTGAGTGTACTAAGTGGAAGACTACTCAACTATTCAAAGAAAACTCATTCTGTGGAGGCGTCTGTCTAGCATGATGTATTTTCTAAAGTTAGATTTTTTTTTTTTTAATGGAAAAAGTCTTTCCTCTGTGTTGAGTATACTTGCTGGAGTTCACATGGTAGGGTCCTCTAGTGAAGAGCACAACCTTCCATTCCTGGGTTTCTCTCTTAAATTAGTGCTTTCATCTGCTTAGTTTTACATTCTGAGCACACCATAAGATAACAAAAGTAACATGTGAAGGAAAGTGTAGCATTTTTCTGTATAAGAAATACATTGTATACTTCTTTTAGGCTTCAGGCTTTCAGTTGCTTTTGAGAACAACATCATGTGCAGGTTCAAGGTCTGAAAATAATGAGCATTGAGGCATGTACATTGATTGGAAGACAAAAGAAACACAAACCAGGAATCAGCAGTCTGCTTATCAACTGGGCAACCCAGGCAAATTTAGTTCATATCTCTGACTAGTTACCTAATCTGTAGAATTGGGAAAACACAAACTCTGATGCCCTTTGTGTTATTTTAAGAATTAAATGTGCATACTTAGGATGTGTCTGGCACCTAATTTTTTAGTGTTAGTTTCTTGCCCTTTTGAGAAACCGCAAGGCTGAGGGTCCAGTCTCCTGGCTCATGCTGCCAGTGTGGGTTTCTGTCTGTTTTAGTTTGGTAATTACCTGGAGAGTTTACATCATGTGCTGAAGAAGCAGATCAAAGTTTAAGGCACTCAAGATGGGTGGGGAAAAGAAAAACAAATCTGTTTCTTCAACATTCATCATGAGTAGAATTTAGAACTTATACAGTATTAGAGCTAAAGTCTCACAAAAGATCTTTAGTTTGCATTTTTCTGGGGTCATCATCAAGTCTTGACTTTGCCAGGCGCTCGAATATATCTACTAATTTTGCTTCAGCGTTCATTTAGCAGCAAGCTGCAAGCATAGGAATCATTTGCATTTTAACTGGTTCCTGCTCCTTCCCCCTCTCCCCATGCCCAGACTTCTCTCTGCTCCTGAGAACTGGAAACAGATGTCACTCCCTGCATCTTGGTGACACAAATGTCAATGGCTGTAACTCCCCGGTGGCTACCAAACCAACCACAAAGTGCCTAAATCAGCTTCTCCAAGGCCGTATGACCTCAGAATCAAACAGCTAGGAAAAAACTTGGTTCAAGTGGCATATGCCCATGAAGCTCTAAAACATTTAAAAACTAGGAGTTTTTAAAATTAAAATTACTAGTAATAAAAGTTTATTGCATTGTTATTCCCAGTGATTCATACTAAGATTTTGTTCCAACATAAGGATCTCATTTTGAAAGGGAACTTTTATAGAGTAGATGGTGTGTTGCTCAGGGAACAACTCTGAAACTTTCAGAGGATAAATGTAAAAGTGAGAAAGAGAAAAGAAAAAATTGTAGTATGGGCAAAGATTAGTATTTGGATTAGCTCTGGATCCAGTAACCCAATGAAATCTGGTACCCTTGCTAACCCTGTTTTTGTAAATGAAGAAACTGAGGCAGCAATTCAATAACAAGAATTATTTTTGTTCCAGCTGGAGTTCAGTCGAAATTGAGGCTACACCAAATACAGTGCCTGTTCTTAGCACAGAATTGACATAGAAAGTTGGTGAAGCAGATGAGAATCCACTTGAGCAGCCACAGTAATTCTGATTATGTACTTGTCAAGGAGGTAGGAGCAGCATGAAATATTTACAGTAAACCTGGCAGGGATTAGCATATGCATAGTTTCAACAAAATGTAGGACATGGAGAAAAACCTCAAGGAGAAGCAAGGTTTTTGCTTTGTTGTTTGTTTTAAACATTGAGATATCTTCATGCACCATACAGTCCATCCAAAGTATACAATCAGTGGCTCACAATATTGTCACATAGTTGTTTTGTCATCACCATGATCATTTTCAGACATTTGCATCATTCCAGAAAAAGAAAGAAAAAGAAAAATCTCGTATATCCCATACTCCTTACCCCTTCCTCTCGTTGACCATTAGTATTGGAATCTACCCTTTTTTTTTTAACCCCATATCATCCTCCATTATTTATTTATTTTTTTCTCCTAATTTTTTTACTCATCTGTCCATACCCTGGATAAAAGGAACATCACACACAAGGTTTTCACAATCACATAGTCGCATTGTAAAAGCTATATAGTTATACAATCATCTCCAAGAATCAAGGCTACTGGAATACAGTTCAACAGTACCAGGTACTTCCCTCTCACCACTCCAGTATATCATGAACTAAAAAGGGATCTCTGTATACTGCATAAGAATAACCTCCAGGATAATCTCTCAATTCTGTTTGAAATCTCTCAGCCACTGAGACTTTATTTTGTGTCATTTCTCTCTTCCAACTTTTGGTCAAGAAGGTTTTCTTAATCCCTTGATGCTGGATCCTAGCTCATCCCCGGGAGTCATGTCCCATGTAGTGGGGTGGGCAGTGAGTTCACCTGTCAAACTGCCTTAGAGAGAGAGGCCTCATCTGAGCCACAAAATAGATTCTCTAGGGGTGACTCCTAGGCATAATTATAAGTAGACTTAGCTTCTCCTTTGTAGGAATGACTTTCTTAAGGGTGAACACCAAAATCAAGCACTCAGCCTATTGATTTGGTTGTCCCCAGTGCTTACGAGAATATTAGGAATTCTCCAAATGGGGAAGTTGAGTATTTCCACCTTTCTTCCCAGTCCCCAAGGGGACTTTCAAATACTTTTTTATTCACTGCCCAAATTACTCTAGAATGTGTCTGGACATCATACTAACCTGGAAAAACCGACAAGATCTCATTCTCTAGTCAAGATTCCATGCAGTTACGGTATTTGAGTAAACTGACTGTACAAGTTAAATTAGATAAGGTGCTATCAAAAGTATAAATTTTGCACCAAATAAATATCTCTTCCTTTCGTCTCACATAGCTGTTGAAGTGTTAAAATATAATACGATCTAATATCATCCTTTACCCTGTATTCCGATTTACCTTAGTCCTATCCAGAACAGCTTCATTCATATTTCTAGTCCAAGTCTGATCACTTTTTCAAGTTTTTTTAAACTATTTTTTAAATAGTTGCTATATGAGGTCATGCTAACTTCCATAGCTTCGGAGTTCTATCTCTGAGTCTCAGATGTTACTAAATACCCAAAGTTCCAGGGGACGACCGGGTTATACACAAAGAGCTCAGCATCGCAGAATTTAGAAATAACAGTTACAACTCCTGAATAGATGTGACTGCTGTAAGAGCTTACAATCTAGGACCCTTTACAGTAGGCCCCAACCTGATAACCCATGCTCTCAATTTCAGTTCTCAAGTTTGTATATTATGATTAGTCCATATGAGTGTGGCATGATAATATTTGTCTTTTTGTTTTTGACATTTCCTTCAACATACTGTCCTCAAGGTTCGTACACCTAGTTGGATGCCTCACAATTTCATTCCTTCTTGCAGCTGTGCAGTAGTCTGTTGTATGTATACATCATCATTCCCCCTTTTCATTCCGCAGGTGATGTACCCTTAGGCCACCTCCATCCATTGCGAATCTCGAACACTGCCACAAACGCCAGTGTGCAAATGTCTATTCATGTCACCACTCTCAGTTCCTTCAAGTATATACTTAGCAAAGAGCTTGTAGGATCATTTGGCAACTCCACCCCTAGGAGAGGCAAGGTTTTGAATTTGAATTATCCATCTCTTTTGGAATACTCTTGGGGGGTCTTCACAGAATACCTCTTTCCTTTCTCGAAAAAGGAATGTTGGGCCCTCCTGTACTCCTAGAACTGTTCCATGCTACAGGGGACTGCAAGGCTGGTCCTGGCCTCCTGGTGTCTGTACTCTAGTTGGGGAAACATCTCTCCCTTGAGATTGTCAGATTTTATTTACTGCTATCAAGTCCAGGCAAAGAAAACCCTCTGCCATCTACCGTTGGCCCATCTGGGGCTCAGTTGAACACCATGCCCCTTCCTCCCGTTAGACTTTGCTGCAGCGCCCCAGTTATTTAGCCACCGGCCCTGTACTGGGCAATGTCACTTCCAACACAGAAGCAGCAAAGTCTGAGGTCAGGGGTCTCCTATGTTCTTTGCTGCTTGTCCTCTGGGCACCTTGTCTGGAGCTGTTATTTAGTCCTTGCAGCCCGAAGGCAGACGCGCTCTCTAAGAAAGCGTTGCTCCCTGTCCAAGAAAAGGGCATTTCTGGGTTTGACTGAAACAGTCCAAAGGCTTGCAGGCATACCATCTGCTCTGTGTACGTGCCGGAGGGTTCAAAGACCCTGGAACTAAGGTAAGAGAACTGGAGTTCTGATCTATTTGTATGCTAATTAAATTTTTGTTGTTGTTGTTTCAACACTTACCTTATATAGAGAGAAATATTATTCTTAGGCATGTTTTTGAAAAATAGATGAAAGGAACAGTAATATTCAGGCAGGTTAATGAGCTCTTGGCCTCTCTCTTTCTCTCTGAGTATGGTCCTGTTTCCATTCTGTCAGCAGGAAAAATTTCCTTTTTACGGTGCACCTTCAGACCAGTGCTTTGTTCAGAAACCCTTTATTTGAAGCCTTTTGTTTTTAAGAAAAATTTATTGAAGATCAGTTTGGCAGGGGTTACAGGTGTCTGCGCACACATGTGCTGGCGGAGGGGGGTGTCATTGGAAAGAGAGAATGGAGGGGGTCAGGGCTTCATATGTGCTCCTATTGGTGGCAAAGTCTTGTGAAGTCTGAAGACTGAATCCTTGGAAGGCAAACAGCTCTGTGTGTGTTAAATGTATGCCGGAATTTATTTTTCCATTTTATTTTGAGTTTTCTTAGGCATTTCCTAGATATAGAGCACAATGTTTACAGCACAGAAAGCCTTCATAATTGCTCCATTTTAGAGCAGGGCGCTGGTGGCTGGGTTTGTAACTGAGTTGCCCCTGGCCAGAGCAGGCACCTCTCCGTGGTGTCATTCAGAGGCGTGGGCTGTACCAGGAGGTGGCTCCTCCCTTCAGTTTGCATCCGTGTGGAATGGGAGGAGCACCTGGCGTGCCCTCATTCAGGTGCAGAGGCCTACCTCTCCCACTGGGTCCCTGACGGCCCTTGCACAAGAGGTGACTGAGTGCACTTGAGCCATCTTTGTGTTGCCTCATCCTCAGGGTGCAGATGGCCCCGCCCGGTGAGCCAAATCACGTGAGCTAAGGGTGGTGTTCTTGAGCCTTCAGATACCTTCTCATTTCCTCAGCCAAGTGCACCTATTTTTAGAGTGGGCTTGCCCTGTTTTGGGTGTTACTTTTGCAAGTCTGTGAGTTACATGTGCTCGGTTGTTTTCTTCAAGGATCCCTGGGCGTTCACTGATTCTATCTCTTTGGCGGCCTTGTCGTCTGCAAAGTGCTAGCATAGAAAACACTGCCTACCTGTCCCTGGGAGAGAGCGATTCGGTCAGCTGGAGATGAAGCTTAGTGCCCCCAGTCCCTGGAGAAGGGAGGTGGCTCCAGGACTGATGGAAGCAGTTGGTTGAGTATGAAATAGGATAGAGGTGTAAGTTACCTGCTGATGTTGATCACTATCTGCTGAGAGTCCTTGTGCTAACTGTCCCCTTGGCAGGCCTGGTGTGTGTGTAACTGTTGTCCCTTGGCAGGCATGGTGTGTGTGTAACTGTTGTCCCCTTGGCAGGCCTGGTGTGTGTGTAACGGTCTATAGCCCAATAGTGCAGTTTTAAAACACGGAAAGTTTGTGGCTGGCCTGGGAGATGAGGGTGATGGAGGAAGACTTCCCGGGTGAGGGCCAGGAGACAGCAGCCTGCTGTGAGAGCGGGAGGAGCTGGTGAGGAAGATGGGGACAGCCAGTTGATGTGCTTGGTGACTGCAGGTCAGAATTTTGCATTTGATCCCAAGAAACCCTGAGAGCGACAGGATTGGTATGTTTATGGTATTTGACACCTACTATATAAAGAATCTTGTATATCTATGGCCAAGAAGAGCTAGGAAGGAAAAAGGGCCCCTCTCTACTGGAGGATATATAGAAAGGATTTCCCAAGAGCTAAGTGGAGATGCCCATGAGGCTGAAAGGAGTGCCTTAGGGAAAGGACACGGCTTGAGCTGGGTGAAAGGTCATTGGCACGTTCAGTTGGAACCGTCAACCCCTTACATGCCACATGGAATCTGCCAGGGTGAGCACATAGAGCTCGTGGGATTGAGACTGTAATTCGGAGAAAGAACCATCTGGAAATCAACCATGGGCATCATTCTGGATAGCTCAGCCTTCTCCCCCCAGATGTTTTATAATCAGCAGATGGAGAGAACAAAGAAAGGCACCATGGTTGGTGACTTCTCCTGGTATCTCTGATTCTCTCAGATGACCTTTCTTCTTAAATGACCTTAGACATGGCTAATAATGCTAGCTCAGGTTTCTTCTCTGATCTTTAGAATAGTCTTAGGCATGACAACTCTCTATACTTCAGAAAAGAAGACCTGACTAGTCCCTCATCTGTCTCTAACCTGAAATAAATTAGAAAATAAAATAGGTGAAGCTCTTGCTGCTCCTGGGAAGGAAAGCACAGTTTCTTTCCAGGTGGAAGAGAATGGGAATGAAGGGCACGGGGGGACGTCGCTACCTGACCAGCCCGCTCCTGACCCTGCAGAGGACACAGGCATTTACCCAGAGAGGTGAGAAAAGCAGCCATTCACAGACCAGGATGTTTTTCAGTGGAACTGTGTGTAGGTGTTGTGTGCGGTTTTCAGGGAAGATTCTGGGTGTGTATGTGGTTTGCTCTTTCCTCCTCTCGTCAGATAACCAGTGGCCTGATTGGAGCCGGCAGCCCCTTTGGGACATGCCCGGAGCTGACTTCTGAGTCTCCTTATGCTGCCATTCACAGACACTCTTGTTTCCCAGTTTCCCCTTTGTCACTTTCAATTAGGCCGGGAACTTTTGGAGCCAGAAAAAGCCACGTGTAATTTGGTTAGTGATCTAAATAAGGCAAAATAGTGGAGAGGAAACCTAAATGTAAAGAAATCACAATTAGGTTTTATGCCAGTGGTGGTTTTGAACATCTACTCTGACCAGCGCTGTGGTGGTCTGAAGACATTCTTATGTTCGGGTTTTAGCAAAAACTCTGCAAGTGCGTTGCTCTTTCTTCGGGTGAGGAAACTGAGGCTGGGAGATGTTTACTTAGAGATGTTACTCACATAGCCAGTAAGCAGAGAATCCTGAATTTAACCAACCCCACTGTCATGTAACAAAGGCTCACTTTCTTTCCGCAAAATATGCAGTATCTTTAAGAGGTCTCCGTGAGAACTCACTCAGACCCTCTCTGACAATTTGACGCTTTGAGAGCCTGGTGGCAGGGAGGGAAGAATATACAGGCTTTGGAATCAGGCAGACCTGATTTGGTTGGGGATTTGAATCCCAACTCTTCCCCTCGATGTGATTGAGGGAAGCTGCTTAAACTTTCTGACTCAGCATTCTCTGCTACAAATCTGCAGTAGCATGTACAGCATCTAATCTCTGCTTTCACTCCATAATCCGTGTTAACTGTGCACAAATGCTCGTAACTAAAGTCATTTTCAAAGTTCTTGAACCCAGTTTATTTTCTCAAGGAGTCTGGTTTTTTGTTTGTTTGTTTGTTTGTTTTCCTATTTAGATTATGGAAGGCCCTTGGCAAACTTTTTTTTCTCTGTAGGGTGTGAAAATTTAAACTTTAACTGGACCGCTCATTCTTAGTTAAGAATGTTAAGAAAGTACAAACCAAAGAGGCTTTACCCTATTGCCCACCCTTCTCTGGGGTTCTAGAAGTTTCATGAATTGGCTCCTGCCATTCTTATTGCCAAAGTGTGCTTTTTTGAGTCCAGCCAAGCACATTCTTGTGTCATTTGTTTCTAAACTGTTTTAGATAACGTTTAAGACCTGGAACTCACCATTGCCTGATTCCCATGGGAAAGCTTCTTCAATTATTTGGAAAAATTCTTCTTGTGGGAAAAAGGGGGAAACAAATATGTGATTGTTTACAGACCTCATAAAAACAAATTTCTACTTAGAACCAACTTCCTCGCCAGTGCTTCTGAAAGCTGCGGTTTGTGGAAGTCCAGTTCCTACCACCGCAGAGCCACGCGTGATTCCAAGAGAAGATTTTCCGTGGTAAAGAAGAGAAATACCTTGAAAGCGCAGCTCTGAGCCTGACCACGTCCTCGAGTGCAATGTGGTTTTTGATCAATTTCTTCCTCGCTGGGCTTTATTCCATCCTTCCCCGCTTGGAAAAGAAAGACCCTAATAATTGCTAATCATAACGTAGACATGGTAAGTTTAGAGGACTGTGCTTTGTTATTTTAAGAGGAATCATTCTGAGTTCTGGAAACGACTGCCCGGGGGTGGTAGACCTTTCACTGACAACACAGAGAACTCAACGTTGCCATCATAAAGCTCACAGAAGAGCAGGAGACGAGGGGGGAGGGGTCAGTCGGCACAGCAACGTCTTCAAAAAAATATTTTCAGTTCACAGTCATAGCACCAGCCCTTCTAAAAATGCAGCCGAGCCACAACGGTCTGGAGTGTATACTTTGTGCAGTTGCCTGAAGAAGCCCAGGACCAGAGATTCTGCTTGACTCTTCCACTCAAACACCTCAGCAAGAGCTGAGACGTCAACTTCTTGTCCTGCCACCTGGAAGGAGAGCCCCGGGACTCTGTCTCCTGCTTCCCACCCTCCTGGTGTGTGTACCCCTGCAGGAAGCAAAGCACAGCAGTCTGCATGCTTTTAAGAGGCACCACACTCAGAGGGATCATTATTGTGTGATTAAATAACCACATCACCTTAAGTTTCTGCAAAGCAGTGAATGACAATGCTTGAGCTGTTGGGCACAATGTAGTAAAAATAAAATAGAAAGGATTGAAGTTTCCAAACCCTTCCCCCCATTTTTGTCTCCATGTGGGGATGGGGTGGGGGGGTCTTACTGAAATTGTGACCATGTCCTTTCTTATGGTCATCCAGTTCACATACTCCGAGTGGCCTGGGTAGCACTCTGATCCCCAACCTGGCTGGCAGAATTCCTTTCCAGAATGCCTGTTCAACAAGCCAGTTGTTTGGCATGTTCTTTCCGCTACGGCAGCGCCAAGTGAGGTGGGTCAGCTTAGGATGCAATTGTCTCCACCGACCGTGAGAAGTGACCCACTTTCCTTTTATCTATGAGAGGGAAGCACTTGGAATTGTGGGAAATGTCAAAACCTAGAAACGGCTTTTAAGGCTTCACTTAAGACCCACTTCCTCTGAAATGTCGCTCCTGATTATCTCGGCGTGCGGTGATTCATCCCTGTGGAAATCCTGTGGTACTTACGACTTTCATCCATGTCTTCACATTTAGCATCTGTTGGCTTATGGTGGCGGAACTCTTCATGTGTGTAGCCGTTTCCTCTCCCCAGCAAGTTTACACAGTATGAGGGCGTAGAGGAGACCCTTATTATTTGTCTGATTCTAGTCTTGAATCTGATGTTATGGACACCAGCTGGACAATATACTGAAGCTCTGGGGAAATAGCTGTAGGGCTGCTCACAAAAATTGAGTTCTTAGAGAGCCCAGAGCTTCGAGAGGTATTAGAGAGAAGTCTCAAGCTGAAGGTGGCTGGTGATAATGGCTAAGAAATCACAGTCGGTGTTTTTTATTCAGGGTAGTTATGATCTATAAAGTCCCTGTAAACACTGAATTAGCAAATACTGAACCACTGTTCCTCGGGGAAATATGAGGTTAAGTGTCTGTGAGTCTCTGGTCACATTTTCATCGACCGATCAATACATAACTGTGCTTTATGTGTGTTTCTGTTTAAAGACCCCTTATTTAATATATATTGATTCATCAGCATTGAACTCGAACTTGTAGCCAATTGTACTATAACTCATCCCTGAACGAAGCTTATCTAACGCATGCATTTTCTCCATAAGGCACATCACTGCCCTTTTGCAATTAGGAGCACTAGACAGCACTTCAGCGCTGTGCTTGGGGGCATTTTAAACAGCAAAACTACCAATAAAAAATGCAAAAAAACAAAAGACAAAACAAAACCATGACACCACATATTCCATGAAAAGGACTTTCAGGCGGGCCGCGGTGGCTCAGCGGGCAAGAGTGCTTGCCTGCCGTGCCGGAGGACCTCGGTTCGATTCCCGGCCCCAGCCCATGTAAAAAAAAACAAACAAACAAACAAACAAAATATAATAAAACAAGAAGATGTTTCCCTTTCTTCCTTCCATCCTTCCTTCCTTCTCTGTCTTTCCTTCCCTTCCTCCCTCTCTCTTAAAAAAAAAAAAAAAAAAGGACTTTCATTTACAGTATGAGAGTTGAAACAAGAAGGCAGAGCATTGCCTTGTTCAACCTCAGCTGATAAGATTCATGGTGAGGAACTCGGTTTTCTCCACTCTGCGCCTGTCCAAAAACGTCTGTGAAAGTGTTAAATTGATTGAATTGAATTGATTTGGGGGATTACAAAGAAATTTTAGCAAGTAGGTGAATTTGCAAATACAGAATCCACCAATAGTGAATATCCACTCTATTTGTTCCCGCTGCCCAGCTGAGCGTGAATTGCCCCCGGCTCACAGAGCCTTGTCCACTGAAATCTTTAGGTCTATGGCAGGATTCCTGGGAGTGAGTTCCAGTTGTGGTAGGGCTGGGTTTAGTTTCCAAAACCAAAAATGTCTCCATTTTTCTTCATCAAACCCGCGATTCCAAGGGTTGATTGGACTGACAAGTTGGGCCAGTAAAGGGGGTTCAACACTTACCTCATGAGTGAGAAGATTGAACAGTGGGTCTAAGAGGTTTATTCTCAGTTCAGGGCCAAGGAGGGACAAATGCTCTGAAATGAGGGTCTGGGCTCTCTGGTGAAATATACCAGGCGTGTATCTGGTACTGTGAATCATAAAAGAACTTTCTCTTCCCCTGAAATTAGACTTCCTTTGGCATAAAGTGATTGGTTCTTTATTTCATGTGTATCCAGAAGAAAAATACTTCTCTTTTTCTTTTTAAATGTAATATTGTTATTATTAATTTTTTTTTGCATGGGCAGACACCAGGAATCGAACCCGGGTCTCTGGCATGGCAGGCGTAGAACTCTGCCACTGAGCCACCTTCACACCACCCAATACTTCTTTTTGAAAAGACTGACCTAATTCTTATTAATGGTCCTTAATTCTTAAAAGCCAGTCTGAAGTGACCATAATGGCCCTAAGAAATGAGTGTGCTTGGTCAGGACCCAGCTCCTTGGGGCACACAAATGCACACTTCTATTCAGTTTCATCCCCTTATCACAGGTTAACCCTCACTGCCTCCTCCCATCCTTTCCGAAGATGGCTCTTTCCTGAAGAAAATTGGGTAGTTTCAGTGTGTCCACATTCAATTAGATGTGGAGCCAAGATATGAGGATGAGTCTGCAATGCAGAGAAGAGATCCTTGCCTCAGTTAGGGAGAGATGGCACATTTCTCAACACAAATATAAGTGAAGCCAAAAAAGTTTCCTGTGCTGAAGTGAGGACAAATCACATGACCACTGGGGGATGTCTGAGAGTATTTCCCCAAATCCTAAGAGCCCTTGTTCCATGAATATTAACAGTTTACATTATAAGAAGGCAGGGGTGGGAGCTGTTCAATAAAATTCACATGCGCCAGTTAAAGGGAGAGGTAGTATGCAACATTTCTCAAACTTATTTGACCATAGAGTCCTTCTTCCATAGTACATCTTCCCAAACTGGTATTTTGTAAAACATACTGGATTAAGGTAGTGAAAGATTATGAAGAAAGAAAGCTTGGGAAAAAAAATCTGAAAGGATGGTGAAACTGTGTTGTGGGTCTAAGAAGAAGAGAGTTTAATTCTACTTTACCATTTATTTACTAGAACTTAGGAAGGGGCTCTGGTGGGAGCTATTAAGGGGAATTTTTCAATAAATATTGATCAAGCACTTCTAATGAAACAAGTGCTAGAGAAGAAATCAATCCCCAGCCCATGCTCTGGAGCCTCATAGAAACTGCAAACCTGCTCATCTGCTGGGGTTTTTTTTTTTGGAATTTCGAATCTGAATGCTCTCAGACAAGACATGCCAGTTTCAGTCCCCAGCACCCTCTATTGTTTTGCCTAACCTTCTTCTCTCATTCGTTTGATTATCTGTACCCTGTCAACATTTATGTCTGCAGTCCTTAGAGTAGAAAACAGTTGTGGTAATAAATACAGTGCAATCTAACATTCTAAGAGTCTGTATAGTGTGTGTCATGAAAAAATGCAGTAATCATCACAAGCATTAATAGCCCCTGGTGCAAACCAGGCACTGTCAGAAGTATTTCTGCAAGTATTATGTTATTTAATTTCACATTGGTTCCAATTTCCAAATGACAAAGCTGAAGCACAGAAAGATATGGCATAGCCAATGATAGAGCCAGGATTTAAAGACAAATCGTTCACTCCAAAAATTGGACTCAACTACTGCTTTAAGTTGACCAGCTGACTACCTGAGCAGGAGCGGAGGAAAGTATCCTGAGCAGACAGGGTTGAACAGACATTGCAGACTAATAGAAGTACGTGTGTCTGGGATTCTCAACTATGGTAATGCTGACATTTTGGCCAGACAGTTCTTTGCCGGTTTGCCCTGTGCTTATCAGATGTTTAGAAGCATCCCTAACCACTGCCCACTAGATGCCAGTAGCACATATCCACCAATTGTGATGAGCAAAAATGTTCTCAGGCATTGTTAAATGTCCCTGTTGGTCGAGGGGCAAAAATCTTCCCTGGTTGAGAATCACCAGCATGTGTGAAAGCATGTATATGTGAAAATACACATCCAGCCAGTGTTCCTGTGTGTAGGTTTCATCATCTGGCCCTTGGGGCCAAGTAGGAATGGTCTCATATACTGTTCAAAGATGTTTAAGCTTCAACCTTTGGTCAGCTAGAAATTACTAGTATTTTCAGCAAATCTTACGTACCTGCCCTCGGATATCTGTATGCAGGGTAGATTCGAGAGATAAATAACTGTGGAAGAGAGAATAGTTTGGAGTTAGGACGCTAAAATGTGACAAGAGGGAGGGAGAGACAAGTGAGAGAGATTTAAGAAGTAGAATTGACAGGCCCTACCCGACAAGTATGAAGAAGAGAGAGGAGTCAAGGCTGACTCACCTGTGGTTGGGTGACTGGGGATTGACATTAATTGAAGGAGGAACTATGGGAGGTGGAACCGGTTTGAGGGGGAGGATAATGGGTGTTAGTTTAGGACATTCCAAGTTTGAGGTGCATGCAGGACATCCAGCTGGAGGTGAGCAAGAGGTAGGCAGATAACTGGATCTGGAGATTCAACACAAGATGGAGACTGAGGAGTTGATGGCTCTAGTAATGGTTATGGAAGCAGAGGGGATAGCCCAGGGAGGAGGAGGAGAAAAAATGCCAATGTCCTTCCAGGTCTGACTGGGAAGGGCTGCTCGGAGAACTGGGGGCAGCTCTATCTTCCAGAGGCTTGTGGTCTAACTGAACAGATTTGATGGCTGTATTCATTTAAGGACCAAAAAAGCATGATGGCTTTAGTATTTGCTGCCAGAGTTCAGTAAGGCAAGGGGCGTGTGAGCTCCAAAAGAGCTTTATGGAGGAAAAGCACAGCTGCAGCTACATGGAGTTTTCTCAGATGTGTGTCTGATCCCCTGCACTGATGGCCAAATTTGGAAGGGAGCTGTTTCTCCAGATTTCCAGGCCAGGTTTCTTTGCTTCTGCCTGCTCAAGGTGTTTCAACATCAGCATCGACATTATCATCTTCCATCACAGAAGATGGAAACAAACTGAGCACCTGTTTGTTTTCATAACTTTCATTGAATTATTTTTGACTGGAGGATGAAGAAAGGTAAAAAAGAAGTGTAAATGCCTCCTTTGGTTTTCCAGTTCATTTTCCAGCTTTATTTGGCAAATGGTGGTCTTTGTGATTTCAGTAATAGGAAGCATGATAGACCTGAGCAAAGGGAAATTGTAAAGAACAACCAGCTTCCGTCAGCTTTTGTATGTTGTTCATCACCTTCTCTGTTGGGGATCACTGGACTCGCTCCCTTGCTACCTGTCTTCTGTCAGTTCCTTCAATTGCTACTCTTCACCATTTGCTCATGGGAGAGTCCTAGGAGCTCTGGGCCAGGCTTTGTGACTGACTGGTGGAGAGCCCCTACCTCCGGAGCCGACTACTGATATCCACATCTTGTCTGCTTAGCACCATCGAGGAATTTGAATTGGGAAGATCTATGCTCTAATCTCAATACTTCCACTAATGTGCCCTGTGACCTCGGGGAGGCTGTTCCCATCCATAGGCCTCTGTTCCCACATTCTGCACAATGAGAAGGTAGAACCTGGCAATCCTTAGGTGCCCTCCCAGGCATGCTCCTATGCCTTACATTGCAGGTGAGGACACAGCAGCTTCCAAAACCCACTAAGGTGCATGAGAAGCCACAACAGCAGACCCATTGCATGGGCTGTTGGACCAGTCACTCATCTCCCTGGAAACCTTGAATGGTTAGATTTTTCTATCATCCCATGCACTTGCTATGTTCTAGTACTTGCTACGTGGCTGGTTTTGTGATTAAATATAGCAGCAATTCCCTTTGAAACTCAACTATACATTACATATTATACACCCTTTATCGAGAGAATGAAACAAAGAGAGGTGGAATAACTGGTTTCGCCATAGATTTTTGGCCGATGTCACAAACTAATACTAGCGGGATTATTCTATAGGTAAAGTTTACCTCTCATTGGGATGGTGGTTTGGTCTTGGACCAAGAAAATTTTAACCCTTTTTTCCCCCACTTCTTTTAAAAAATTAAAGAACAGGCTTCTTTTTTCCTTAGCTTAAACTCAGAGCAGGGGTCCCCTCTCCCTTGAATTGGGGAGGTCACTCTCAGAAGGTCACACTCTGATCAACTTTCAAGCCTCTGAACTACACATAAAAATTTGGACCAGTTTAGTGTTCCCTGCTTGGGTTTGGAAGGCTAGATTCTAATCTTCCCGTCAGTTCTCACTCCACTCTGCCAGAGAAACATCGTATTTATCAGGAACTTTGTGTCTTGCTTTTCTTTGTCTCATCTGTAAAAGGCAGATTACTTGTTTTTTTACCAGAATGGTTTAGGGTGTTAGGATGACTATAATCCATTTGAAGCGTGTGTGAAAAATGTTTTGCATCTTCTCTTTAGGAGATATTTTACCCCTCTAACTTAAAAACAAAAACAAAAAATAAGACTTTAAGTCCTGATACGGAGCCATTTTTTTTTAAATATAGAGAAATTTTTTAAAAAACACTTTGGAAAATTGTAGAACTTTCCATGGTAGTTTGGTCTAGATTGTGACAGTATGGAGTTCAACAGGAAAAAAAATCCATATTAGATAAAAATCTAAAATAGATGCATAGACTACAAAAGACGAACATTAATCCTAAAGCTTAACCGCCCTTCTGGATTTTAAGGAAGCATGACCTGAGAATAACTGTGAATGAGCAGAGGACACTTGTTCATTATTTGTTCCTGGCAAGGGTAGTTGCTAAAGGACTCTGTCAGTATTTTAATGACAAGGCATCATTCCCATTTAAATAGTTCACGTAAAACTTTCATACATACTACAGAGACTGTGAGGTTTTCGGGAACTGTGTCTCTGGTTGTTGGGTCATGAAAGACCCTTTTTACTCCTGCTGCAAAATAAGGGAAACGTTACATATAGTGGCAGCCACGGTATGTGTGTGGTGGTTTTGGAAACCAATTTTTTTAAAGTTCTATTTCCTGATAAAAATCTTCGAGAGTAAAATCAATCATCTTTGTAGTTGCTAGCA
Source organism: Tamandua tetradactyla (assembly GCF_023851605.1). NCBI lineage: Eukaryota > Metazoa > Chordata > Mammalia > Pilosa > Myrmecophagidae > Tamandua > Tamandua tetradactyla. The sequence continues at coordinate 81,504,307 of NC_135335.1, forward strand.
TTCTAGCACAGGTTCTGCATTCTCAGGGGCTGCCTGACGCTCTGTTTTTGCTTGCAGTAATCTGCAGTGGAAGATGGGGTTTTGCTGAACTAGGAAAATGATGGATTTGGAGTCACTATGACAAGCAGCCTTTACTTACTTATGAGTGGGATCCTTTAAAAATTTTGAAGTTCCCAATTTTATGGTACCTATTTGAATGCAAGAATAATAGTAATTAAAAACCGAAGCTGGTTATTTAATAGGTGCAGGGTATATTTGATTTACTGTGAAGCGTTAGGTCACCGAATGGAAAGTTTCTTGATAAATTATCTAAGCTTCACGTCTGTTGGTATATAGTGTTGTCTCATGCCTAAAATCTTCAGTCCAGGTCCGAGAGCTGTGGTGATACAGTTTGTATAATCAAGCTATTGTGACTTTATCGCCAAGGTGTGTGTCCTTTGCAGCTGGAAATCTTGATCTGCAGACACCTGCAGGAGGAAGCGTTTGATGATTTCTGCCAGGATATCATTTTCCCCTGTATTCCCAGTAAATTAAAGCCATTTTTAGCAGCATGGCTCCAATAAGCTGGCAGAGCAAGGGTTGGCTAATTCTCTTACAAACACAGTGTAGCTGGATGCACTCATAGATGAAAAATGATCTGAGTGCTGTGGGTGGGGCCCCCGAGCTCAGGAGGTGAAGCCTGGAGGAGAGAGAGAGGGAGGGGGAGAGAGAGAGAGAGAGAATCTGCTCCTAAGCTCAGTCGAACATGGGGAGCTGGCAGGAAGTCGGAGCAGGCCCTGGCATGGCTTATGCTTTTGTTGATAGTTAATATCCCAGGGCTTTTAAGAATTGGATGGTCAGGGGAAATGAGCACAGCAAACTTTGGAGTCTGTCCCACCCTAGGGGCTGCTGTTGAACAGTGGAGAACCTTCACCTGATCAGCTCATGAAACAGGTAGGAGGGGAGACCTGAGAAATGAAGGAGCATATTTTCTCCTCAATATAACTTATATGCTGTCTAAAGTTTTACTGGAAAAAAAAAAACTATATGAAGATTGGCAGATAATATTGGCATAAAAAGCAGACTCAGGCTGAATTGTACAGCTAACTGCCCAAGGAAGAGTTTTTATCTATTACTAGTTGAATGACAATATGACAGGTTTATTCTGAGGTTGCTTTAAAAAAAAAAAACTGTACTAGAGCATGCAGCTCTGTACATAAGTTAAAACTGATTTTTAAATTGTCTGATGATAAATGAACTGCAGACCCTAAGTTTTAAGGCAAATACTTTGAAGATGGTCAACCAGAAACTGTTTTTCAGGCTTGACCATTGCTAGATTTTCATATTCAGAGCCAGAGAGAGGCTTTCTAATTTTTGCTGGCTTTGATAAGAAAGAAGGTGAAGGTATAACCGCTGTGAAATATCTAAAAATTGACTGGGATCCAGAGGAAAGCCTGCATGTGCTAATGTTTTCTCCATTAAGTGCCCCGGCTCTGCCTCTACGTGAGGGAATTGGAAGGCACCATAAAAATAAAGTGGAGCTCCTGAGTTTTTGTCAGGGGGTTAAGGGAGGGCTGGAAAATTGTCACAGTGACATCTTTGCGCTCAGAAGTCGAAATTAATGGGAAGGGCCGTGGGTCACAGCCACACGCAAGGGTAATTTAAAGACCGATTTGTGGTTTCTGTGCTTGTAGCTTTCAGGGCATCTTTCCACTGTAAAGGCTGAAGCTTGTTTTAAAAGAGAAACAGAACAGAATAAAGACCGTCTCAAGCCTGGCTTCCAGGCTTTGCTTCTGATAGGCATCTGGATAATCTGACGGGGTTTTTCCCCCGTAGTAAAAGGGTCAGAATGCTGTGGAACTGAGCTATTATGAGGTAGGTTGGAAATGCAATGTGTGGTCAGCGTGAGAGTGTGTGTTAGAACTTTATTTCGGTAGGGATACATCAGCTTGAGTCCTGGTGCTCTTTGATGTGAGCTTGTGGGAATGCCTTGTGAGCCACAGGGCTGTGTGTGCAAAGGTAAATGTGGGACCTGCTTGGGTTACTGTTTGGGGCTGACTGTTGTTCTCCGGGTTGGTGGTGCCTACGTTTTATGGCTTCAAGTGGTCGGGAGGGCTGGGGGATGCCTGTGCTTGGTCAGGACAAGCCCACACCCGACTGCTCCTGTGTGTGTGTCTCTGCAATTTCTCTGCATTCCACACACGCGTTGTCTGGGGAGGGGGAGCAGCGCCTCCTGCAGTCTTTTAGAAACCTCCACCCACCCACCGCCCACGGTTCTTGCTCCTGCCTTTTTTGCTGGGTAAGTCCTCTTTGTCCCCTGTCCTTCACTCTGGCCTGACCCCGGTGCTGTTTGCAGTGAACTAGGCTGAGCTGGGGGGAAGGCTCATTTTCAGGATCCATTCTGGAACAGTCAGGGGTCAGCAGACTTGGACCGTCTGGCCAGATCTGCCCTGCCCCACCCTGCTTTTGTATGGCCCAGGAGATAGAAAGGTGTTTACACAGTTAAAGGGTTTTAGAAACAAACAATCAGAGGAGACTATGGGACAGAGATGTCAGTTACCCACAATCCTAAAAGATCAGACTATCTGACACTTTAGCGAGTACGCTTGCCGATCCCTTGATTTTTAATCCCATTCATGAGCAGTATGGTCTGTGGGCTGCTGCTCCTGCCAAGTCCACAGTTCCTTGAATGGGCTGTTGTTTTGGAAACTGAGTTTAGTTTCTCAGTCTGTATGGAGTGTCACTGTTCCCTCCCAAAGGGTTGATTGATTCAGAAGGAAACACTGAAGATTTTTTTGCAGGGTCCAAACAATGGGAAAGAATTGCCAGAGTGCATACATGGCTCGGGTTGACTTTTCACCTTTTGCTCCCCTATATGAACCTTCTGGTGAAGATGTCTATGAGACAAGCCATGCATTGCTTTGCCCCCTGCCTAAAGTATTTGGTGGAGACCAAAACTTGACTAATTTATACAATAATGATCCACGTCTTTTTTTCTCCCTTCTTTTGTGGACTGACTGCTCACCAGACTTCTGCAATCTCAGAATGTTTGGTATGGCTGCTTTGAAAAAAGATGTTTTCTGTAATTAAAAATATATAAGAAAGTTAAGTGAATGTCAAGTTTTCTCACATTTAGAACAATGTTTCTTTATTGCTCTCCAAGAAAGCTCATTGTAGGCCTGCCAGCCCTTACCCTTGAGCATGCAATTCTCTGCAATTCAGCACAGTATTTCATTGTTAATGTCATTTCTAATAAGGGAAGAGGAACATTTGGTGACCTTGTTCATGTTTAACTTGTGTCAGAGCTAAAGGCCTGGCTATGGCGCTGACTTCTGTAAGTAGCTTGTTGTCCATTATAGAAACAGAGGAAAGGTGCTCACAGGAGGTTGTCTTTTTTAAGAAGGAAAATTAAATGGCTGGTATATATATATTTTTTTCTCCAGGACATTTCAACCATCTATCCTCCTGTATTTGGAAACTGGATGCAATCACTATAGAAGAATGGGGGTGGGGCCTATTTTGACAGACAAAAACCAGTAAGGAAGGATGAAGATATGAGTAGTATGGTGTCCCATGGGAGTTAGAGCCTGAAAAACAAAATGGTGTCAGTATACTTGACAAGTCTGGTTGTGAGAGCTGAGAAGGGTGGGTTCTTTAATCTGACATGTGAGCAGGCACCTTTGCCTGTATTTAGAAAAGGGGTTGGCTCTGAGTTTAGAGATTAAGCAACCTGCTGTTCCTGTATGCACTTGAGTTTCAGACACAGTCAGAAACCTGATTTGTGTCACCATTGAAACTTATTTGGAAGTAACCAGGCCAAAGGCTGGACTCTCCCCACCAAGGGGCAGTTAGGAACTCTGGCACGTGAGGGAATTTCTCGAGCTTGCCCAACAGGGTGTGGTGCTATGTGGATGCTGGACCCAATGGGTTGGGGTTAGGCTCTGGGGTGAAGGGTCAGCTTTGGGTTCCCAGAAGGCCAAGACTGGATGATGAGTCACATCTCCCCCCTGCGTGAGTTGGCAGTGCCTACATCAGAGCTCTAGAGCTCCCTGCTATCTCAAGGTAAAATGAGGGACCTTGGTCACTTCTGAACCATGCAACTAAGTTGGTTCCCAAAGAGAAATGTCTAAGCAGTCAGAGTCTGATTATTGACTAAAGCAAAGTACAAATTGAGTAGCCCTTCACTGAGACCACAAGCCATTCGTTTGTAGAATGTAGACAGAACTACGCATTTGGCTTAAAGCTGGAACATCTGAACAGGGCTGGAATCTGACCTCTCTCTATCACTTTTTTTTTTTATGCTGAATGGGATGAAAGAGAGAGGGAGCTATTTGCATGCATCTGAATACAAATGTGTATAAACCTGGAGGAGAGGGATAGCCAACCAAAATAGAAGTTCTGATTCTAAGGTAGTGAAAACATGCAGCCATGTCCTTGAAAAAGAAGCTCATAACTGCATGGCTCAACGACTGGCATGGGATCCTTTGTGTGGCTTTGTGTTCACAGGCAAGTGTGCATTCTTAAGAGAGTGTACATTCATGGGCAAGAAAGGGTCAGCTTTGGGTTCCCAGAAGGCTATCTTGATCATGTACACTCTCACTTCCAAACATGATTTCTTTTTGAAATAAAAGGGTGTATAACACAAAATCCCTGTCACCTTGGAGGTCCTGACCGGAGCTCTGCATTTTCCCCAGTGGCTGGGGCACAGAGTGGCTGCATTCTTCCTCTATCGACAGAGCCCTGCTCCACTTAGCAAGGGCAGAGAAGGCTGAGTGTGCAACAGTATCTTCTGATGGCTTTGCTGACCCCTGCAGACATAATAAACCAAGTGGCCTTGGTTTATTAAACCCAAGAGCATATGGGCATGGTATGAACTCACAGCCTCAGCTCAGCTAAAAGGTCCCTGTGTGATGAGCAGGCCATGATCATGGTTAACCTGGGGCTCTAGATTTGCCTTTATTTCAATGATCTATTCTTTTTTTTTTTTTTTAAGGGGTCAAAAAGCTTATATTTAGAATTTGCCAGCAGGACTCAGTTTAGATGATTCTGTTGTTGTTGGCAACATCCAAAGCATCATAGTCAGGAGTCAATCAAACATATGCCTTCTCCTTTCCATCAGGCCTGACCACAGTGTTGACCTTGACATGGTCAAGGTCATAAAGCCTCTTCATAACCTGTTGATCTGGTGCTCGTTGGCTGTGACATCCATAATGAACACAAGTATGTTCTTGTCTTCACTCTTCTTCATGGCTGATTCAGTGGTTAGGGGGAACCTGATGGCATAGCGGTGAACTTGTTTCTCCTGGGGACATTCTTCTGAGGATATTTGGGTTGTCTTCTGAGATGCAGCATCTTGGGCCAGTGGAATGTGGGTGAAGTATGGATCTTTTTTTGTGTGGCTGTGAATGGCTTTCAGTACTGCCTTTCAAAGTCTTTGCTTTGGCTTCAGTTTTGGGAGGGGCAAGGGCTTCCTTCTTCGCTTTTGGTACCATCAATGTGGAAAGGCTGATGATCTAGTCTTAAAGAAGAGAATCTAACTCCATTTTAAATGCAGCAGCAGAACTTGGCACTCAGAGGGAGCTGGAGCAATTCCATTGATAAAAGAGAAGAATTAACCTATGTTTTGTATTTTTGGTAAGTTCAAAAATTACATTTTTGGTTAGGGTTTGTAGGTTATCACAAAGGCTCCCTGTAAGATATACTTGAGCCATCTGCCTTGTCTTTCTAATTTAGACACTATTTTTCTTCCCATATTAGAAGATGGAAACCAAATTGGAAATGGGCACCATAGGGCAAATCTGACGGATGCCCACAGTGGTCCTCAAGAATCATTTCTGTGGAAAGCTTCTATTGCATGAGGCCCTCAGTCTGTGGGGGGAAAACAAAGTTGCAGATTACTCCCTTTGAAGGGTAGACTAGACAGTTTTCTGCTTATGCATTATCTTTTCCCCAGTTTTGCCATTTTAACAAAAACTTATACATTCTTACAAGCTCTCCCTGACTTTCCCTCTCCCCAAAAAGTGGCCCTGCAGTGAACACTGAAGAATTTCCAGCCCAGTCAGAGCACAAATGGAAACTCTGCAGCCTGTGACCAGGGTAGGGTGGGGTGGGGGTGGATTCAAAAATACCATACTTGGCCTTCACTGAAATGTTGTCCCAGGATTCATTGTGATGCCCCTATGTGACAGTGACACTTTTATTACTATTTCTGCCTCTTATTTTCTGCTGCTGCCTGGAGGAGTGATCAGCAAGAGAAAGGTCTGCCTTCAAAGGAGCCTTGGTCCTTAACTTGCCAAATTCCTCTTTTACCTTGCAGCACTTGGACTTAAGTTCTCGGACAGCTATCTGTGGTTAGAGGTTGGCTGCTGGTTTTGGAAGACATCACAGGCATTTTATTGTAACAGCTGCAAGACAGTTTTGCCAGGTGACAATAAACACCTGGAGGGGAAATGGAAAACTACCTCTAAAGGCAGCTGGGAAGAAGGTGGCAGAAAGAGATGGAAATGGTTTGGGTTTGTAAAACTGAGTCCTTAACACAATCCATTTTACAGGCTAGAACTTGCTTGGCTCCAGTTTATCCCTCAAGTGAGTCAAAGAATGTTAAAGAGAATGAACGCATTGAAGCTGAGAAATGTGCCTGATCACCATGGTGCCTGAGAATTTTATTGGGGTCCCAGTGGCTTGACCAAATGGTGGGATGGTGGAAATTCTGCTGTTTTCATAAGGCTGAGACACTAATTAGATATGTTAAGAGGGTTTATTTGTTAGGGTAACTAAAATGTAAAGCCTTGTCTGAAAAGTGAGTGGATGGAACCAGTTATTTCAGGCTATCAGGAGGAGAAACATCAATCGTCTCTCATCTTGTGCTTGCTTACTCAACTGCACTTGTTGCCATTGAGATTTCAGACTAGAAGCAACTTCTGGGTTATTCTAAAACCTCTGCAGTGTCAAAGATGAGACGTCAGCCTTATAAGTTAATCACCTTTTTAGGCCAAGGGCAGTTAATGATGCAGAGCTGATTTTAAAAATCAGTTTTACTATGATAGACTTTGCTATGCATAGACTGACTCCCAAAATGTGAATTTTCCTCTGCTTCCAACCTATTATTTTTGTTATGACTATGGCTTAGCTGATAAGCCCCTGAGCCAGGCTGAGTGGAGAACTAGATAAGTCCAACTAACTAATTGTAGGATGCTCAAACTATGAGGTTTATTTCAGGTGAGCAAACTTAGGTTAAGAAAAGCTAAATGTGAGTGATTCTATTTACACTGTGCGTGCGTGTATGTGTGTGTGTGTGTGTGTGTGTGTGTGTGTTAGGGAAGGAGAAGGGCTGTAGGTCTCTGAGCTGAAATTATTTCATGGTGTTCATGTGGTGTTGGAGACTTGGCTATTTTGAACAAAAATCTTTATATAGAACTGTTTCAATTTGTGAATCTTTCTTTTCTTTTGGAAACATGTGGCCCAAACACATTCACACGATTTGTTTTTGTTAGAGAAATGCATAATTGTGTAGTAGCAACTCTTCTGTAAGAGTTCAAACCAAGTGTCAGACGAACTCCCCAAGGCTGATGTGTTCGGTTCCGTTTTGCTTTCACAGCACTTTGGTTCATGAAAGGGGAAAACAGCCTACAGAGCAGGGTAAAGGCCTCGAGTAATCTGTTTTGAAATTCAGAGGCAAATCGATTTTGGCATTTCCTGAAAATGGATCTTATTTGAGAACCACAGTTGACATGGCTGTGGGAAGTGTTGCTTATTCTTGGCAAGCAAACTCCCCTGAAAAGTTGTTTATGATCCAAGAGGCAGGCGGCCTGCCCCAGGCTCTCTGGCAGAGCAGGGGGAACATTTCAGAACCCACTGTCAGTAATTTATATTAAATCCACATTGGTACGGAAGTACCTAAGCAGATGAGAAGGCGACTTCCGACCAAATGGGTTTGGGTTAGTTAGCCTGTGGAATGGTCTTCCGAATGCACATGGCCTCACTGTTTCTGAAATACTTAGCTCCACATCTAGAGGGTTTGATCAGAAAAACGTGTTAAACATCTGAGCGCTCAGCTCTGCAGTAGGAGCTGTTGTGGAGGCCAGCTAACAGGGCCAAAAAGGCAAATTGGTAGATATCCGAGACGGACTGTCTTAGCTTGTAGATCAGACCAAGAGATGGAGAGACAGGGAGGCAGGCTTGGAAGTGAAGAAAATAAAATCATTATTGTCATGAAACTGCTGCCCAGTTTGAAGGAAATTTAGTATTTCCTTCAATAACAGATATGTAGGCAATACATCACAGTAGTATTAGCAAGTCCCCAGGTCTTTGTCGCTGAAAGGAATTACGTATAGTTGTTGGAGCAGATGCCATCACGTATCATACACACTCATCACTACTTTGAAAACATGGCGGTAGCAAACGTGTCTCTTGATCTTCTTATTTAAAATGTTAGTAAAGAAGCATAATACTATATATTTTAGAGAAACGTAGGATATTGTATTTCAGCATAATTGGTTTTCATTGAGTCCTATGTATTTGTGCAGTTAAAATATTATTGTGGAAAGGGCTAGACTTCACCTGCCAGAGGGGTCCAGGAACAACGATAGTTAAAAACAAAAATGCTCCATCTTAAAGGCGTTGAATCTTTATATAAGTCTTCATTTAGCAGGAGAACAAGATCAACCAATTACAGTGTGCTGTGGTTTAGCTTAGAAATCACCTAGGAGTCTTGAATAAAAGCAGTCTTCTGTGGTGGGTCTGAGGTGAAGCCGAAATTCTGCATTTCTGACAAACTCCCAGTAGCAAGACTGTAGCCTACAACTCCCCAGATAAAAAGCCTATGTTTTGCAAAGTCATTTCTAATAATTTTAATAATTGTGAGTTGTAGGTGGGCACTTAAGTCCCTACACGTCTTAGTTATGGGTTAGAGCTCTTCCCCTCACGCACAGTTGTGGTAAGGGATGTCCCAGGGGAGCAAAGAGGTAAAATTCCAAAAGACAAACTTCACCTGCTTCAAAATGTTACATGTTCCCTTTTGGGGAGCCAAGAGTAATTACCAGACCGGGAAGTTAATTGGGTTGAGGCTCAGGCCCTGGGAGAGACTGCCAAGGTAAAGGGTGGCGTCGCAGATGTGTGCACGTGTCTCCCCGTGTGACTGTGTTTTGGGAATTGGTTCCCTGGGAAGATGCTGCAGCTGCAGCCCCGTGAGGGGCGTTTCCTCAGCTCCTGGGGTGGGGCGCAACTGGAGAACCCCTGTGAGCCAGGAGCAGGATGGAGGTGCAGCCTGTCTGCAGCCAGTGATTGTGCCCCACTTGGTCTGTGTGCAGAGGACAGCATGGCAGTCTGAACTCTGTGCGTGTGTGGTGACCAGATGCTTGGGCTTTCTTCTTTCTCGAAGGATGATTTATTACGTGTGCAATTAGATGATGCAAGTTGTATATCTTTGCAAGATTTTCACTGACATTTGCAAATTAGAGAAAGGTCCTTTGGCAGAGTTTGAAGAAAGCAATAGTCATTGTACCTCCATAGCCTAAGCAGCTTTCTTGACGAACTCTAGAGCCCCTGGTTGTGTCCAGCCATCCTTGAAAGGGTGCCCTTGGCCTTGGCCGAACCACCGAGGTCACATGGCGAGCTGGTGGCTGACACAGGAGTTCACGGGGTGGCCACAGAGGTCCAGGGCTGATGCTCAGCATTGTTAGTTCAGACATCCAATTTTGTCTGGACACCTAGAGGTTATCAGCTGCCTGAGGACTAACTCATGCTTATCAGACTCCCAGGAGATGCGTCTATTAAGCCAAAATCTGGTTTATTAATTCCTAGTGAAGGAAGGTGCCTTACGATGAGCAAATATTTAACTGCTATCTTTTCATGTTTCCTTTTTTTTTTTTTTTTTGGCTGTTGCTTGTTTGTTCCTATTACCTTAGCCCTATTTTCTGAGGGGAGAGGTGGTCAGGTATGAGATCCTTACATGGAATGAGTCTTCAGGAATGTTCCAGGGATCAGAACTCAGTGTTCCTCTCTCTGAAGTATAAAGCTGAATACCACACTTGAATTCTTCTAGTCTGTGGGCTCCTTTCTTCTGGGATCCCCCAGGATCACCCTCATTTTCCATCCTGTGGTGTGGTAACCCAGGGGGTTCTGCGTCACCTTCCTTATTTCCAGGTCCTGCCTGCCTGAGACCATAACTGCTTCCCGGCACTGGACCTGGGAGTTTTCTGGAGCTCCTCACCCCTGCCCCTCATTTTGCAGATCATCTTTGAGGAGGAGTTTGCGTGGCTAGGGGCAGCTGGATCTTCTAGAGGTGCACAGCCTCCTTCATTACGGGGTGATTCTTAATATTTCCACCCTCAGGACCAAATTCCTGTAACCCCAGGGGTGGTGCTCCTGGCCTGGAGGGAACCAAGGGACATCTGTGACACCCTGAAAGAGTTTCGCTCAATCTCCCCAACAGGAACGTGCTGTTTTGTACGAATCGCTGCGGGTAGAGTCCTTACTGACCATCTCTGCCACTGGTTCCTGTGAACCTGGCTTGTCTTAAAAGGCATTTAAAAACTATGGATTGGCTGGACCCGTCCCTTAGGGTTGGATGAGGTCTAGAGTCATATCTGTAAAACATCCCGCAGGAGTATAAGAATTCCTCCAATGGAGTGCACCTATTTTAGCAATATTTTGTGTCCCTGCCCTCCTGCCACCACCAAGTGATGGGCGATTGGAAAATCTCTTTTCCGTCTTATTTCTACTTTTCTTTGTTGTTTAAATCTTCTACGTAGTGAACACACATCATCTTAGAAAGCAGTTTCATTTTTTCTTCAAATAAGAGGCTCCCTGTGTTATTCTTATAATCAGCCAAGTTTGGAAACTGCCACCATAAACCCATCATCTCACATCTGGAGGCCTCATTTTATAGAGGAGAAAACTGAGGCTTCAGGCTCTGTGGATGAACCAACTGACTGCCATCAGGGGGCTCCAGGACTGAATAATGTGTGTAAACCAAGTTAATATATGGTTTCTCTCCAAATGTATCTCCGCTCCTTGACTGGAACCAGTACTCTAAGCCCCATGGTTCTTGTTTCTGGGGTGTTGCATTACAGGGCAGTCATCAGATCCTCACATATGCAGATGTTGCTTCACACTTAAGCTGAGCGCCATTCTTCTGTTCTAGCCCTGAAGTGTGCATGGCATCAGCTGCCCTGATGCTTCCCTCAATTGACTGACTCAAGCCCCGGAGTGCACAAGAGACCCCACCTCTTCATTAGGCCACTTAATCCCTCAGTGTTCCAACTTCCCATCTGTGAAATGAGGACACTTCTGTCCGAGCTACCTCTCTTAGAAAGTTGTGAAAATCAACTGAAACAGCATATGTGAAAGGGCTTTTGTGGGGAAAAATACTAAACCTTAAAATAATTTTGAAGGTGGTCTCCTCATCACTGATATTATACTAGCTGCAAAGACTTTACATTTCTGCCAAGTAGCTCCAAACACAATCACTGCAAGTGGAAGAAATATTTTATTCTCTTCTCATCCAGTGAGAGGCCTACTTTGTCGGCCTGGGAACCAGGATTCCCATGGAAATAGATTGCTTCTGAACTCCCCAATTAAAGCCACTTTAATGGTTCATTAGTGAATCATTTCACACTCTCTGCCCTTTTTATGGTCACTTTCCAGCTACACTCTGGGCCAAAAGTGTTTAGAAAAGCAAGCTGGTACATGTAAATCTGCTCAAAGGCAAGGACTGTCTTTTGTGCTTCTCCTGCTGCTCTGGGTGGTGAAAACGCTTTAAGATTTGTCATTTTGAGAAAGGCAGTGTTTTTGACCTTGTGTTCCAGACTAGATTAAGAACCAGACAGATTTTAATATTTGTAATAAGTTTCTGCAAATATTCCAACAAAGAGATTCCTGGAATGGAGAAAGCTTCATTTTTTTCCCCAAGAAACAATGTTGCCAACTGAATGTGGGAACTCAGTCCATGATAATAAACTTCAGTGATGTGAAGCACCAACTAGGTCTCCAGAGTCATTTAAAGAGAATTTACAGATTATTTGACCAGACAATATATATAAATACAATGGAAATTGACATCAAATATAAGAAATCAATTCTAATTAAAGAAGTATGTGATTTCATGGTGTAGCAGAAATGGTATGTGTTTACCAGAAGATCCTTCCAGCTCTGAGATTGTACAATTTTATGAAAATTCCTGGGTTAGAGTGATTGGGGAAGAATTCATGGGAGAGGCCATATTCTAATTGAGCATTGATGCATAAAGAAGGTCTGTGTAGGCAGAGAGAGTAGGAAAACGCATTCCCAGAGGGTAAAAAAGAGTAGAGGCACCAAGGTGAGGCTCTGCTCTGTGGGTTTTATGTGAGGAATTAGGCACTAACAAGGAGAGTAGATTCATCCCATAGACGCTTATATTGGTAGCATTTGGTCTGGAAGGGGGGAAGAAAAGCAGATTGAGAACACTTTAGTAATATGGAGAAATTATATTAAATAATTTGAATCATTTTGTTTTGTTTAGAAACCCATTTATCAGATGCCAGATTGCTAAGAGTGCATCAGAATTACCTGGAAAATTTTAGGAAAAAGATGTGTTCTTAGTTTCTACTCCATAGATTTAGGATTTCAGAATCTTGGAAGCAATTGGAAGTAGGGGTGGAGTAAAGAAGCTAATACTTTTTAAAGCTTTCTAAGTGCAAACAATGTTAAAAAAAAAAAAACTAGGCAGATTTCTAAGAAGTTCATCCTTATGCATCACATAAGGACGTTGTAAAATAGAAGTTAAAACCTTCCTTCCTGAATCCCTGCAGTCCTAATAGTTTGAGTTTGGGGGTTACAAGCAACTGAAACCAATTCTGGTTAATTTAAGCAGAAAAGAAATTTCTTTACTTCAGAAAATTTTCTGGCAGAATGTTGGATAGATCATAGGAGCCAGTGGAAGTGTTGAGCTCTGGGCTTGGGAGAATGGGCAAGAATCAGGGAAGTTAAGTAGTCAAGAACATGTCTGACGTCATGGCACAGAAGCAATCTACTTAGGAAGCCACTACCACTATTAGTAGACCTCTGTGACTAACCATATCTGTGTGTCTTGGCCTCACTTCCTCACGATCCAGAGTGCCAGGAGAGAGTCTCCACTTGGCCAAATCTCAGTCATGTGTGCATGCACTGGTGTGCTGGTACCTGGGAGTTGGAGGAGAGAATAGATGTCACTTCTCCACCACCTCCCACCAGGACCCATCTAATAGAGACTTATTCCAAATCCAGAGGGGATCGGATACTGGATAGCCAAAAAACAACATTCATCTCACCTCCCAGAAAGGCAAAATGAGTTGGAAATGTTTGGTTCCTCTTTTCTCCACCATCTTTTCTTATGTCACTATCTTTCTCTTTCCTTGCCCTTTCTCTACTCCTTTAGTGGTTTTCCCAGCTGCCCAATCCTCTCAGGTGGATCAAAGACTGCTGAGGTCATTGGTTTAAGTTGCCATTTGTCATTTCTCTTCTTGTTAGTCCTTTCAGTCCACCTCCCACCAAGTCATAAATCCTGCCTGTAGAATCCCTGTTGGGCTCCCCACCTCAGTAAGCAGCCATTGCATAACTATGTAGCACTAAGTGCTTAACCTCAGAGATATTGTGGGTTTAGTTCCAGGCCACTGCAATAAAGGGAATATTGCAATAGTGCAAGTTATAGCCTGAATCATTTGTTATTGTTTAACAACGTTCACAGAATCTTTGCCAGGAGTAGTCCATCTATCTCAAGAAACCACTTTTTAGCTGAACTATAAGAAGCAACTCCTCATCTGTTCAAGTTTTATCATGAGATTCCAGCAATTCAGTCACATCTTCAGGATCCGCTTCTAATTCTAGTTCTGTTGTTCTAGCGTAATGGTAGTTACTTCTTCCACTAAAGTCTTGAACCCCTCAAAGTCACCTATGAGGGTTATAATTAACTTCTTCCTAACTCCTGTTAATGTTGATATTTTGATCTCCATGAATCAAAAATGTTCTTAATGTCATCTAAAATGGTAAATCCTTTCCAGAAGGTTTTCAAATGACTTTGCCCAGATCCATCAGAGGAATTACTATCTATGGCAATTAAAGTCTTACAAAATTTATTTCTTAAGCCACAAGACGTGAAAGTCAAAATGATTCCTTGATTGATGGGCTTCAGAACAGATGCTGTTTTAGCAGGAATGAAAACAACATTAATCTTTGTTGTACATCTCTATCAGAGCTCTTGGGTAACCAGGTGCATTGTCAATGAGCAGTAATGTTTTGAAAAGAATCTTTTTTTCTGAGCAGTAAGTCTCAAAAGCATGCTTAAAATACTCAGTAAACCATGTTATTAACAGATGGGGTGTCATCCAGGCTTTGTTCTCTTTATAGAGCACAGGCAGAGTAGACTTAGCAAAATCCTTAACGGCCCTAGGATTTTTTGAATGGTAAATGAGCATTGACTTCAATTTAAAGTCACCAGCTACATTAGCCCCTGAGGAGAGAGTCATCCCTGTCTTTGAAGCTTGGAAGCAAGGCATTGACTTCTCTCTAGCTATAAAAGTCCTAGATGGCATCTTCTTTCAATAGAAGGCAGTTTTGTCTACATTGTTGTTTAGTGTAGCCACCTTTCATCAATAATCTTAACTAGATCTTCTGAATAATTTGCTGCAGCTTCTGCATCAGCATTTTCTGCTTCATCTTGCAGTTTGATGTTATGGAGATGGCTTCTTAAACTTCATGAACAGACCTCTGCTAACTTAAGACTTTTCTTTTACATCTTCCTCAGCTCTCTCAGCATTCACAGGATTGAAGAGTCAAGACTTACTCTGGATTAGTCTATGTCTTAAGGGTATATTTTGACTAGTTTGATCATCTGTCCAGACCACTGAAACTTTATATCAGCAACAAAGCAGTTTACCTTTACCTTTGCATTCACAACTTGGCTGACTGGTGCAAGAGGCCTAGCTTTTGGCCCATCTTGACTTTCAACATGTGCCTTCCTCACTAAGCTTAATTATTTCTAGCTTCTGATTTTAAATGAGAGTCATGCAACACTTCCTCTCACTTGAACACTTTGCGACACTTCCTTTCACTTGAACACTTCCATTTACTTGAACACTTTGTATCCATGTAGGGTTATTACTTGGCCTCATTTCAATGTTGTTGTGTCTCAGAGAACAGGGAGGCTTGAGGAGAGGGAGAGACATGGGGAATGGCCAGTGTTTGGAGTAGTCAGACATACATAACATTTATCGATTAAGTTGGCCATCTTATATGGGCATAGCTTGTGGTGTCCAAAACAAGTATAGTAGTTCATCAAAGATCACAGTTCACCACAACAAAGATAATAATAATGAAAAAGCTTGAAATGTTGTGAGAGTTACCAAATGTGACACAGAGATGCAAAGCAAGCACACACTGTTTGGGAAATGGTGCCATAGACTTGCTCAAAGCAAGGTTGCTGTGAATCTTTAATTTGTTTATTAAAAATGCAATATTTTTGGAGTGCAATAAAGCAAAGTACAATAAAATGAGGGCTGCTTGTATTAGGCCAATTATTTTCTGCTCTTTATCTTTTTCTTATTGGTTCTAATTCTGTAACCTGTGCCACCCCAAAGCAGTCTACACCCACCCTCATGTACCCATTCCTATATTTGTGAATAAGACCACAATTCTCTCCCAACCACCTGCTCCCCACCATTGTCTTCTCAAGAATAAATACCCTCAGTTTCTTCAGCTGCCCATCATTAGACAGAATTGATATTTTTAAATTTTGATGCTTGAAGGAAATCAGATTCTCTCAATGCGATCTGATCCAGAACAGGACTGTCACCTCCTTTGATGTGGACTGAATACTTCCCTTAATGCAGTCAAAGACTGAAGTGCCTTTGTCGTTTGAAGTGTTGTGGAATCAGGTTGATTGCCCATGAGAACTGATAGGTCTGGATTGAAATTACGATGGGTCTTGTTTAAAATATCCCATGGAACCTGATTCGGTTCTGGAGCCTGACACCACCATCCTTGCATTAAATGTGGCAAACATAGGATTTCCTTGAGAGAACCTCCTTGTGGCTCTGTGGAAGGCTGGGAAGGTGGGTTCTAGATGGCTGGAAAAATGAAAAGCACTAACCGAGATGGAAGACTTATTCTTATACATTTTGTTTCCATTAAGTGGACCCTTCCTAGATAGGCACATAAATAACTGACTGTTGATGGATGTATGATGATTTGGGATGGCAGGGTAGGATTTGGTTTGCATATGTATTCTTTTTATTATTAAGTCAGGTTCATTGAGATATAATTTGCATTCACTCTTTAACATAATGTATTTTCCTGATTCCAGTACAGTGCAAAATTGAGGCATTGTGCTAAAATAAGAAAGAAACTAAAAGCAGACCTTCATAGTTGTATCAATCTGTTAATTCTAACAAATGCATATGGTCATGTGAGTCATCACATGACTGCATCAGCAGAGCAAACCATCCATCACCCAAAAAAATGCTCTGGGATGGTCAACCCCTCTCTATATCCCATAGCTCTAACATTCATTGATCTGTTCTCCGTCCCTATTGTTTTACCTTTTCCATAATGTATTTGAAATTCTTCCATGTTGTCACATCTATCAGTAGTTCATTCCTTTTCACTGTTAAGTAGCTGTTCATTGTATAGTGTGCCACAGCTGGCTTATCCATTCACTCCTTGAATATGCAGTTATACCACCTGGTAGTCTATGTAATGTCTCACAAATGTGGAATTTTGTGCTCTTCTCTGTTCTCAGCCAAACATGGTCTATTAGACATAGAAATTTTTACTCTTGAATAAGATCTCTGCACTGCAGTCGTGCCAGAGTGTCTTCTTTATAACAGCTCATGAAGAACAGGGAGAAAGAAAAGTCAAATATTTAGAAGAGTATGTATGTTTTAATTTCCTTTGCCCGCAAGCATCAGCACTTGATTTTGTCTATTTTGAATAGAGACCTTATTTCTATCTCTAATTACACTTTGAAACAAGTTTAAACCTTCTTGGTCTTTTTTTGTTTTTTAAGAAAAATCTGTTTGGCATTTCTACAGGAAATCTGTCGCTGTTTCAATATTATGACTTTTTATTGAATTGTGATTATTATATAAACACAAATGCCAGATTTAAAAATCTCTCATTAAGTACTGTTTTCAGTTTAAAATTGGACTTGTTCCACTAAGTGTCCTTGATAATAATTTTGAGAGATTTATGCCAAGAGACATAGTTAGATCATAAACACTACACTCTGAAACTCAGTTAGGGTAGAGAAAGGACATCATAGAAGAGAGTGATTTGAAATAATTATGTGATGTGAATGTTTGAATTTGTAACCTCTGTATACCTTTGATTTATGACTTGATAAAAGTAACATTTAAAGAAAACCTTCTTGGACTTTATAACCTCAGTTGAAAATTTGTGGTATGCTGGTTACTGCATGATTCACTCTTAAGAGTCAAAGCTCATCATTCGGGCCAGCTAAGTGATTTAGTTGTCTGCTTTTTAATGAGGGCAACCTTAACTAAAGAACAGTTGTTCAGATTCTGTTTCTACAACCACAGTTCTTGCAGTTAGTATACAGACTCTGCATAAGTGCTCTGAAGAATACCAGATTCTCTTTTCCTGTTTATAAAATAAATGCATTTTCTATCAAAATCTCAAAAGGATTATTTTTTAACTTGAACAGATGAACTAAAATTCATCTGGAGGGGGATAAGTTAGTGAATAACGTATTCTTAAAAAGCAGGGACAACAAGAAGGAACATCTTCTCACCAAATAGCAAACTATACTTTGAAGCTATGGTGATCAAAAGAGTGTGGCAGTCTGCACAGGAATTCATAAACCAACCAGTGGAACAGAGTGGGAAATCAGAAATAGGCCCATACATGTCAGGAAATTTCCTATATGGAAAGGTATTTCAAAACTAGACAGTAAGTGACAGTCTGATTAGTAAATTTTATCAAGAGAATTAGCTAAAACCTTAGGAAAAGTGTTAAGTTAGAGCCTACCCAAAATAAAATTAATAAATTAGACACACAAAAAAAGATTATAGAGCAGGCCACGATGGCTCAGTGGCAGAGTTCTCACCTGCCATGCCAGAGACCCGGGTTCATTTCCCAGTGCCTGCCCATGCAAAAAAAAAAAAAAAAAAGAAGATGGAATAAACAGGTTAAACATAAAAATGAGACCTGTGAAAGTATTAGAAGAAAATAGAATGTTTTCATTATCTAAGGTGGGAAAGCCTCCCTAAGCAAAACTAAATGCAGTAAACCACAAAGGAGAAGATATAGTAAACCTATATATGATAATATACCCTAAAATGAAGTTGAGAGTCAAATTATGGGAATGGGTTTGGGGTTAGTGTGAAACTTTTTTTATAGAGTAATTTTTAAATTGTACCTTAATATACTGCTCCACCATTTGAATATTTTTACAAGAATATATTCACAAACTGTGTAATTTTCTCAAAGTGTTTACCACCCTTGAATGGACCATGGTAAACACTCATAAATGTTAGCAATGATTATTGTTTTTAAATCCCTTTCCTCACAGTGATTTAGAAAATGTGACCCCATGTCAAAATGTATTTTTATAAAATTCTCTTGTCTTAAAAATCACTGTCCCCTCCAGCTTTGCTTTTGCTTTTTTATTAATGCTCTGAATACATCCGTCTACCATTCCCCATTAATGCTCTGTGCTGAGGGTATTGGGTTAAATTCTGTTATTGAATATATTGTTACCATTGGCTTATAGTGCCTAAGATATTGTGGCAGGCTTGGAGTACATGGAGGAGGCAAGGACAAGAGGATATGAAAGGGTTATGACCCCCGTTTAAGGTGTACACGGTCTCGCTGATCAACACACAAACCACTCAAGAGCATTTTGAGAAAGTTTTATCAACAAGTGTCAAGTTGAGTTTAATCAGCCTGGTGTTGGGTGCTATGGATGCCTGTTCTAGTTTGCAAGCTACCAGAATGCAATATACCAGAAATGGAACAATTTTAAAAAGAAAAATTTATTAAGTTGCAAATGTACAGCTGGCCATGAAAATGTCCAAATCTATCGCATGCAGGGAAAGATACCTTGGTTCAAGAAGGCCACTAACTTTCAGGATTTCTCTCTCAGCCGGAAAGGCACATGGCAAGATGTGCCAGCTATCTCTTCAACGTCTTTCCTGGGGGTCTGTCTGTTCTGTTCGCTCTGTAGGTTCTGGTGTCTCTTGTGGTTCTCAGGCTTTTTCTAAAATGGTTCCCTCTTAAAGGGCTCCAGTAAGCAACCCTACCTGGAATGCATGGAGACACATCTCCATGGAAACCACCTAATCAAAAGTTACTACCCACAATTGGGTGGGACACATCTCCATGGAAATAATCAAAAAGATTCCATCCAGCAATATTGAATGAAAATTTAAGGACATGGCTTTTCTGGGGTGCATAATAGCTTCAAACCAGCACAGTGCCTAACACCTGTGCCCTGTGTAACTTTCGGATAGGACCTGCCCCTCGAGGGGTCTAGAAGAGGTGGACCAAGGAGCCCAAAAGTTAGTAGACAGATATTTCTAGGAACTTTACCTGTCCTCTTTCTCCTCTGCAGTAGGGCTGTTTCTAGCTGAGCCTGAGCCCTGAGATTAAGCAAGTCATGTGTGACCCTCTTCAGTGCCTGGCTGGAAGCAGTGTTTGCTTGAGGGATAGTAGAGGAACTTTCCTGGGTCTACAGTGGAATCAACATTCCCTAAGCATGTGGACCAGGGCCTCGTGGCTGCTATCTAGTTGTCTGGTATTTTCACTTCCTCCGCATGAGTCTCCATTCCCTCTCTTAACCAGTGGGGATTTTTATATATGGTTAATTTCTCTCCAGATGTAGATCAGGTGAGCTTAAATGTAGTCATTGTTGATATTTGTCACGTATTTCTGTTTAATTCTCACAGCAACACTTAGGTTAGTATACTAAGGCAAAAAGGTAAAAAAAAAAAAAAAAAAATATATATATATATATATATATATATATATATATATATATATGCTTTAGGGCAGACCCCTGTTAATTATAGGATTTAAACCTGCCAGGCTCCCAAAACCTGCATTCTGTCTACTAAGCTGCTGGGTCTAGTCCAGACCGCTCCCCAGTGAACACGAGACCCTTCCTGTGGCGTGGGGAGAATTCTCAGCTACCTGGCCAGAGCCCAGCTAGTTTCTCAAACAGTTGTTTTACCATCTCTTGTCTCTCTTTATGGAAGGAGGACAGAGCCCCAGACCAGAAGTCCAGATGTGTTCATAAACCTCTTTCAGCCCCATTTCTAAGTTCTATCACCTCTAGACTGATGACAACCATGTCTTCCTTACCTACCTCATATTTTTAGTAGTCAGATGATGAGGATACATACCATTAATAATTACTTTTGTAAGATATAAAGACTTATAACAAAGTAAGATGGTATTAATAATAACAGTGAATATACTAAACTTTCCTGTCTAATGTGTTACTCCAGCAGTTTTGATTGATTATTTATCCCTCCACTCATACACTTTGCCTAACACTATTCTTTTTGTCCTTTCCGCCTGAATAGCAAATGCAAACCTAATTGTATAAGGCAGGGAAAATAGCCCCTGTTCAGTGAAAGGCACTCATCAGATAATGTGAGCATGTCTTAAAGGAGATGCAACAGGGACTCCTCCCTTCACAGAAGTTTTTAGGTGCAATTGTGGCAATGCAAATACCACCAACTCTTTAATTCTGTTTCGTAACTGTTAACAGCTGTCTGTCCATCCTTGGCTAACAAGCGGTGGTCCATTTCTAGTGCTTTGGAAAAATGAGGGGGATGCTGCTGTAGCAGTTTGATAAAGCTGCTAGAATGCAATATACTAGAAATAGGTTGGCTTTTACAGTGCGGATTTATTAGTTTACAAATTTACAGTTCTAAGGCCATGAAGATGTCACAATTAAGGCATCATCAGGATGATACCTAGACTCTGAAGAAAGGCTGTCAGCATCTAGGATGCCTCTGTTACATGGGAAGCACATGGCTGGCATCTGCTGGTCCTGTGCTCATGGATTTCATTGCCTTCAGTTCTGGTCCCAGTGTCTTCCTCTCTGGGTCCTCTTTTAGCTGCTTTAGGGCTTTTCTTTCCCAGCTCTCTTTGTTTTGTTTCTTTCCTTGATTCTTTTATAAAGGACTCCAGTAAATGGAGTGCAACCCACCTTTAATTGAGCAGGTCACATCTCAATTGAAATAACCTAATCAAAAGGTCTCACCCAAAATAGGTCTGCAACTACAGGAATGTATTAAAAGAATGTGGCATTTTCAGGGGTACACAACAGCTTCAAACCAGCACAGATCCCAAGTTAAAACATTTGCTCTGATAACCTGTCAGGTGCCATAGGAGGCAGGACAGAGGAAACTCGGTTCATGTCAGAGTTTAGGGTCCTTTTGAAACCTATGTGAACCATGGATAATAGACTTGGAGATCTTTAAATGTTTGTTTGCTTTTTAAACATGTGTAGTGAGGAGAGAGGCTGAAATTACAGTATGGATGATACCTGTTGACTCTTTGACCCAGGAAAAATGTCACCAATCACTCAGTGGTTCAATCTCTATGAAGTTCATCCTACCACAAGAACCCACCTTGGGCAAGAGGTTGCAGATGACAAAACTGTGTCTGGAAAATAACCAGGGATTGACAAAGGAGACCCCAAAGTTCATCTACTTAAAAATAGTAATAGAATCAAACTTCTAATGTATTATTGAAAATCCATAAATAAAATAAGTACTTTAACATTTTCCCTCTAATATGAATTATTTGAGAATTTCAAAGTGGTAGGTATGAACAGATCAGCTGGCTGATCAGTTGGATGCCCAGCTCATCTCTGAAGATCAGCACTAACCACCACAGGAGTTTTGCCCTTCATATGGTCTTAGATGAATAGTCCCACTTGGTAATATCTTGGTTTGCTGTGCCCATAAGGGGTCATTAAAGATAAGAAGCATAAGGGACACAGATGACTCACATTAAAGAGGGACATAGCAGTGACAGTTCTCCACTTCTCCTTAAGACGATCTTCAAGTCACATTCATCTGATCAGAATTCCTACATAACAGAGTTTCTTGTTCAATCCAATTTGGCTGCTTTTTATTGAAATAAAGAGAGCTCACTCTTGTGAAGTATTGTTTGAGATGAAGTGATTGCAAATTGCAGCTGGAAATCTCTCTCATCTTATTATCTAGATAATGTACATCATAATTTAAGAAACAAGCCAGGAAATTTTAAACAATTCAAAACACAAAAATTCCAAGCATCCAAGAATTAAAGCAGCAGGATATTTTCAGTTTTTGATACCATAATACAGGCAATTTTTTTTTCTGTATTTATATGTATATATATTTTATCCACAAACCCGGTGATGCATTATTTAAATTTTAGTTATTAAATCATGTTTGTTCTTTTTTTTGGGGGGGGGGGGTTGCGGTGCATGGTCTGGGAATCAAACCCAGGTCTCCTGCGTAGAAAGCAAGCATTCTACCACTGAGCCCCCATGCAGCCTGGATCCCTTTGTTTTATAACCATATTATATTTCTAGTCCCATCATACTGAATTACGAAACACTGGGCGATTTAAAACAACAGAAATTTATCTTCTCACTTCTGGAGGCCAGAATTCTGAAATCAAGGTGTCGACAGGGGCCAGGCTCTTTTCGGAAGTCTCTAGGGAAGTATCCTTCTTTGCCTCTTCCAAGCTTTTGGAAGCTTCAGGTGTTCCTTGGCCCCTGGCGGGATAACTCCAGTCTCTGCCTCACCTGCTCCCTATCTCTCGGTCTGAGCATGGCATTCTCCTCTCTGTTGTCTCCACTCCTCTCTGTTAAGGACACCAGTCATATTAGAGTAAGGGCCCACCCTACTCCAGTGTGGTCTCAGCTTTAACGGGTTGCGTCTGCAATGACCCTGTTTCCGTGTAAGGTCACCTCCTGAGATATTAGAACTTCAACATATTTTTTTGGAAGATGCAGTTCAGCCCAAAATAATAACCATGCTAAACTTATTTTAAACTGGTCTTAGGGATTTTACAAAACTACATACTACACTGAAAGAAATTCAAGAGTTAAAAAGTATTGGAAAAGCTAAAGAGGGAAGGAGACGTTCCACTACTACAAGGTCCGTTTAAATCATAGTTAGAATTCACAGTCAAATTCCTGGCCCCAGGACCTTTAAACATGCTCTCAACCTCTGCCTGGACCCGCTCCACTCCGAGCAGATCCCTGCCCCTGCCTCTTCCCAGGCTCACTTGCTCTTCCTCCTGTACCTCAGACCGCAGGTACCTCCTGAGGAAAACCTGGCCTGTCCACATCCAACCCCAAAGCAGGTCAGTGCCTCTTTTATAGGCTTCTGAACTGCCCTATGCCTGTGTCGGGACGTTCTTCATACTTGAGTTGGCTGCGAGTTGACTGTTAACACGGAGGACAGGCAGGCTGGGGGGAAGGTATGTATTTCTGTATTCAGCCTCCGCATCTGAGACGCAAGGGGAAGATCTGTGTTGGCAATCTCAGCATAAGAGCCAATTTTAAAAAACTGCAGTCATTCTCTTTAGGGGGAATTATCTGATGAGAAATCAAGATGCAAAGTTTTAAAGCCAGGAAAAACCCAGTTGTTAACTATTACATTGTCCTTGACAAAATGGTGTCTTGGGTTGGGTCCTTTAAGGATGTGATACATCAGCCCAAACAGAATTGCAGCCATTCTCATAAATATCAAGCCCCAGTCTACATAAAAAATGGGTGCAGTTTGCTCTGCAGCCTCAGGTCGCTAGAATGAGTCAAGATGCCCCTTTATCTGTGAGAAATGTTTGCATCTACAGTGCAACAGTGGTGCCATGAAAAGTATTCCCACCCCACTACCCAAACCCTAGAGAGCTGAGAAGGGCCTCTGGTCACATGCTTTTGTTTCTCCTCCTTTCCATATCACACTCTTCTGGTGTGTGAGTCAAGAAATATTTGGGTGAGGAGGGGGATGATGGTTCTAGGCAGCCCATGGCTCTGATTTTGGTTTAGGATGCTTTTTGTTTGCCAGACGGCTGTATTCTATTGAGAACACATGGCAACTGAGTACCTACTATTCTAAAATGCACTTGTAGCCCACATACCCACACCTGCTGGCAGGTCTGAAGCCAGGCTGTACACAGACAGGGGAGGTGATTCTTAGGCTGGATGCATTTTCCCCTAAAGATGAAATTGTGTGTCTGCAGAGATTTTCTGTAGATATTTTAAAAAACATACTAATTTAACTAGCTAATGGCATTGCAATATGTTGAAACATATTACAATGCATGCCCCAGAAAAGTCAAAGAGTCCTTTTAAAGGAGGCAGCCGAACCAAAAGGAAGTGGTTGTCATCCAAACATTAGTGATAAATGGAGGAAAGGAAGAGAACAGTCTTCCCAACTTCCGAGTCAAAGGCTTGTCTGAGGGAGGATGCTGTCAGGGGCAGTGTCTCTCGCGCACACTTTGATCTGGTTTATTTGTGGCAGTTGCTTGTATCAGTGTAGCAGCCTACATACTTTACAGAATATTCCAGGGTCAGCTGGTCTCACAGCCTTGAGGTGGGGATGCGCAGACTTCCAGACTCCACCCTGAGTCCTGGGACAATTCCCAGTCCTCTGGAACTGTCCTTGGAGTTCAGGTCAGGCCAGAAGACTTGTAATTGTCTGGGACTTGGGGAGCCAGATTGGCCAGATGTACATGAAAGTCAATCAAGGGGCCACTGTCAGGCTACATTTTGTAGACATCTGTCTCATTCCTCCCTGGCACAGAGTATGGCATGCGATTGGCCGTGTTTTGTTTTTCTTATCTACACACTACCCTGCTTCCCCCAACACATACACACACCCTTCTCTGGGCAATGATTTAGGTCCCCACCACCCTTGAAAAACATCTTGGCCTCAAGAGATCACCAAGGACTCAATCTAAGGCATGTTCACCCTACCTTTTCAGGTCTTTAGTTTTGGCTTCTGTTGCTGACTCTCTTGATTTTTCCAGAGACCACTTTTCCCAGATTTGACTCCAGGTGTTTTGGCCCCATTCTTCCCCCAGAATCCGCTTTGGCCACTCCCTTCTATGAGTTCACCTTCTGGGGATTCCACTCCAACAGTAGCCACAAACAGGTTGAACTGGTTGACCAATGATTACCTAGCAAATTTCTGAAAGGGAAATTTGAAAGCATTTATTGGTATTTACTATGTGCCAGGTGGTAAACCAGCCACCTTAGTCCATGATCCCATTTAATTCTCCCAGCAAGCCCAGAATTAGATTAAGAATCTGAAGGATTAGTCTGAAAGGTTAAGTTTCCTGACTGCAGGTCATGTGACAGTTGCCTAGTCTTCAACCGAGGGTGATTATGCTGATATTCCAGTGAATTTGGTTAAAGCTCTTGGTATTGTGTAAAGTGAGTTGTTAGAAACTCCCAGTCAGAAGTAGCCCTTCTCTCTTGGTTTTTCCTGCCACCAGCCAATGGATTTAAAGAAACTAATCTTTCATCCAAGCTTGTCTTACAAATGCCTCTACCAGCTGCTTTTATAACTAGATAAACTGAGTCATATCTGCTCCTGAATGGTTTTTGCTGCTACTGTAATTTCCTAATTACTCTTTTTTGGGAAACATTTTGTTATTCTCACTGTATTGCCTCTCTCACATTGGGTTCTTCAATGAGCAGATGCTGATGACAGAGCTAAGGGTGGAAAAAGTTGGGGGATAACACCTATCAAAGGCATAAGGGAGGATACAGGACTGGGCAGGGTGAGCTGCCAAGATGCTGACCTACAAAGCTTATCAGTCCAACAGGGAGCTCTGGGGTGAAGCTTGCTTAGTAGAGGAGGCCTACAACAAGTAGAAATGGCTGTGCCTAGTATCCTGCTTTGCATCCTGTTTAGTCACTGGCCAGAAATCCCCCTCAAAGGAGCCTGACCTGGACTTCAAAGCTGACGTGGAGTTTGATGGAGCTCACAGCTGGGGGCTGTGAGTGAGCCGTGTTCCTCACCAGCTGGGGAAGTAGATTATGAATGGTTCTTGTCCATATCGACCACATTGTCCAGGGACTGTCTTCTGCTCTCTTGTTCTGATTTTTATAGCTCCAAAATCTGATAGCAAATTGTCTTCTGCAAGAACAGTGAATATGGTATTGCGAAGCCTCTTGTTTACAGCCAAAAGGTATTCATAGGCTTTGTCCAACCAGGAAGGGCTGATCACTGTGGACGGAGGTCCCCGGTGTACAGTCCTGCTGGAGAAAGGCTGGTCTCTAGTGGGGGGCAGCAAAGGATGTGGAGAAGAAGGTGGGATGCTGAGGGCATACGTAAAGAGACAAGCCAATTTTGGAGAAGCTTGTCATATGTTCGCTATTTTACTTGGCCTTGGCTGGGCTGGGGGGGCAGTCTAGGTAATCTATGCAAGATGTCTCCTAGCATTGCTTCTAGTTTTCCAGATTCTTAGGGACTGACTCACTCTCACAGCTGAGAGGTGGAATGGGACAGTTGGGCACTTCTACCGCCACACTGAGAATTGCATCACCCCCCTCCCAAACCCTCACCTGCCATCTGAGCCCACCTGAAAATACCTCTTATTTCCCCTTAAGCCTTCTTGCTGTGGGTGTGGAACATATTTGGGGCATTAACATACCACTAAAGTAGAATCCCTTGTATAGATAGAGGCCGCTCTGTACCACATAGGCCTCTTTTGACTCTTAGAATTTACAGCTTTTTTTTTTTTCCCCTTATCCAACCTAGGTTTTGGTTATAATGAGCAATACTGAATGGGTCTTTGCCATAGTAACTCCAAAGGTCATTGCTTATGTTTGTTTGAAGTTAGACACAATGGAGATTTAACTTTCAGTTCCATCCTTACCAGTTCTTTGACCTTGGGCCAGATAATCTCTCTAGGCCTCAATTTTCTCATCTCTAAAAGATGGAACATTGCTGGAGAGCCAGATCAATTCCCAGTGCCTGCCCATGCAAAAAAACAAAATAAAATAAAATAAATAAAAGATGGATCATGATGCAACTTAATGGGGTTGTTTTAGATTGACAATAGGTGATGTGTGGGAAGTAGTTAACACAATGTCCGCCATATAATTAGAATAATATCGGTACCTTCCTCCTTGTCTATTATAACTCATGTTAGTTTTGGGGGCTTCTAATATAAACACACTATTAAAAGCACACTGCATTTTTCTATCACCTTTTATGCTTATGTATCCAGTAATTTAGTGTTCACTTACAGTTATTTTTTTAAATCTCAGAAGATAAATTTAAATGCTTCTGCATTTTCCTTATCTGAACAGAAATAAGACAAGGGGCACTGGTCACCCATGAAGAAAGAGTGCACTGGTTGGAAGCCAAGATTTAAAAGTTGTTCTGTCCACATCTGTAAGGACTTGGCATATTTGTTTTTCTAGGCTAGGGTTCTGTTGATTATGTTTTATTGTAATCAAAGTCCTCTGAACCAAGAAGGGTCCCAGAAGATCATAAAGATGGCTGAGCAACAGGAAAAATTTCCAACAGATCCAGCTTCTAAGACACATCCTTTGCTTGGGGAAGAAATTCACCAAACTTAGCAAGTCAGTATACATGAACTGAATGAATTATGGAGCCATCCAGCCCAACCATGCCTGGCAGAGATTCTTTGAGAAGAAAGGAAATAAAATTAAAAAAAAAAAAAAAAAAACTCTCAGTAAACTAAAAGAATGCAGGAGGAAAACGGTGTATGACATTAGCCAGAACATGTTGATGGGGTCCTTCATTTTGCAATTTCTCAAGTATCTTTTCTCTGCTGACTTCAAAATAGTGAAAAAAAATTGGGAAAGAACCCCACTATATTGACAGAAGCTGTTTTGACATAAGTGAAACCAGGCTTGGAATGAGGTGGGGGCTTGGCCAAGCCAATGGAGCAGACACTGGAAGGATTGAGGCAAGCTCTAGAAATTGTTTCAAGATGGAATTGGATCTACTTGAAAGGAGAGGAAACTGGAGGGTACGGACATTTCGCCACTGTTTGAATTAGTGTATGAGAAGCATCATTTGCTTTCTGAGATACATGGACCCACAAGAGTCTTCTTTCTTCTATGATCACCTCTGGGAAGGGGAAGGGGGTGGCCTGGTTGCCTTTTGAATGAAACATTGTAGGGGTTTGAGGATTGCTACCTGATTGTGAACTCTCAGATATGGCTAGTTTGGGGGAATGGAGGTTAAGGAGGGAGAATGTGTGCTACTATCATAGCTTCTAGTGTCTTTCACCATGGAGGGATATGGAGATATGGCAAGAGAAATATGGAGCTCAGTCCTTGGGTCATCTTTGGTACATTTTTTCAGGGCTTTCTGGCTCCAGGTTTAAATAAGTTGACCATAATTTCTGGGACCTGATCTTGTTTCAGCTATTCTTGAGCATTGATAGCAGCTCTTCCAAGGAAAGGCCAAAGTCAGGGCCACGTGTGGGAAATGCAGGATTTGGTCATTGGAGAGGCACCTCCCAGGGCTGAAGAGTTGGCCATCTGACAAGACTCAAGTCAAGGGGAGTGGGCTGCCCTGGATTTTCTACTTCTGGCCAGTCTTCAGCTCTCAAGGGCAAGTTATAGCAAATACCTCTCCCATGTGAAATGAATGCCTTTGGTTTTTTATAGACATGGGGTAGGCGTGGAAACTTCATTAGCACATAATGTAGGCCAAAGAAGTAGACCCTGCTATTCGATTCTGGACAAAAATAACATGGGGAAAATGAAAAATGAAATGCAGTTGGCATGAATGCATAATGTGAAGATGTTAATATATGTTATATACTATAACATTATCATGGTGTTTGGTAATTGCCTGGGGTAGTGTTACTGAGGAAAGATTTCCTTTTGAAGCAGACTTTGTTTATGGTGATTTAAACAGTGGGATAAATGTAGGTGACCATATGAAAGAGAATACCTACTTGAGTAACTCCAGTCACATGAGCAGATTTTGGAGGTAGGTGGGGTTACCAACAGTATCCAAGGTGAAAAATGGAAGGAATGGTTGGTATACATTGGATTAATGTGAAGAGAGAAGATGGGTAAAATGCTGGCAGGGCTGTGTGGGCTATCTCAGGATAATTGGGAGCGATCTGAAACAAAATGGGAAAGATATCAAAAAGGCAGATTAGTATAAATCAAGACGTTGTATGGGATAAATGACAAAGGAGGGACCAGAAGTCCGGTAAGAACCTAAAAAAACAAGGAGTCCCTTTTTTTAATGCAATTTTATTGGAATACATTCACACACCACATAATCCATCCAAAGTATGCAATTATTGGCTCACAACATCATCATATAGTTCTGCATTCACCACCACAATAAATTTTAGAACATTTTCATTACTAAAAGGAATCACTTTTTTTTTTTTTTTTTTTTTTTTTAAAGAGGGAGGAAGGGAAGGAAAGACAGAGAGAAGGAAGGAAGGAAGGAAGAAAGGGAAACATCTTCTTGTTTTATTGTATTTTGTTTGTTTGTTTTTGTTTTGTACATGGGCTGGGGCCGGGAATCGAACCGAGGTCCTCCGGCATGGCAGGCAAGCACTTTGCCCGCTGAGCCACCGCGGCCCGCCCAAGGAATCACTTTTAAGAAGCAAGACTTAAGAGACCATATATTATATGATTCCATTATATGAAATATCCAGAAAAGAAAAATCTAGAGACCGAAAATAGATTACCAGTTGCCAGGGGTTAAGGTAGAAATGCGGATTAAATGTAGATAGAAATGAGACATCTTATTAGGGTGATGAAAATGTTCTAAAACTGACTTTAGTGGTAGTTGCACAACTTGGTAAATTTATTAAAAATTAATCAATTGCAGCTTGAAATGGGTGAATTATATGATGTAAAATAGCCCTCAAAAAATTGTTTTTTAAGAAAGTCTCTGTATTTTTAGAAAAGATCTTCTCACTGACCTTTCATTTATCGTGGCACTTATGTATCAGCCATTGTACTTGTGTGAGGAGACAAAAAATGAAGATTATCACAAAGGACATAAATAGGCAATTTTCGAAAAAGACAAATTACTAGGAATTTTGCCCTCAGTAGTCATGAGTGATGTTTAAATGGAAATGAGGTAGCTTTTGACTATCAGATTAGCAAAGATTAAAACAAGTGACAAGATTCAGGAACAAACGGATTCTCTAAGACACCACTAGTGGGATTCTAAATTATTACCACTCTTTGAAAGGAAAGATGTGGCAATACACACGAAAAAGTTGTGCTTTTAACCCAGCAAGAACATTTAACCTAGGAAGTATACCTAAGGAATTTATCTTGAGGCAGTTTGAATATCATTAATATCTTGACACCTCCCAAGTTTATATCTCCCATCCAGTCCTCTCCTCCAAAATCCAGATTCATATATCCAGCTGTCTGTACAACAACCACATGAGCATCTCAAATTAACTTGACTCTGGATCTGCTTTCTCCAAAACCTTGCTTTCCCTGCCTCAATCAATGGCCACTCCATCCTTCCATTTGCTCAAGCCAAAAACCTAGACCTCATTCTTTACTTCTTTTTTTCTTTTACACCCTGTATGCAATTCAAAAGTAAAAGCTGTTGACTCTACCTTCAAAACAAATCACTGTTTTGTTCATTTCTTACCATTTCCACTGCTACTTCTCTCTTACCGGAATTTCTGAAGGTGGCATCCTGCCTGGTCTCCATGCACTTCTACCCTTGCCTTATCACAGTCAATCCTCAACACAGAGATAAAGGAATCCTTCTAAAACATAGCATGTACCACAGAACTCCTCTGCTCAAAACTCTTCAACACCTAACCCCATTTCATTCAAAAGTCTTTACAACAATCTACACAGCCTTGTACAAACTGGCTTCCTGTTACCTCTCTAACCCTATCTCTTGTCATTCTCTTCCTCCTTACTCCCATCCAGCCCAAACGGCCTCCGTGTTATCCTTCAGACACACCAGACACATCTCCAGTTTACTGACTTGGTATTGCCAGTTCCCTCTGTCTGTAAAGCTCTTCATCCAGGCAGCTATATGGCCAGCTCTTTTCACCTTTTTCCTGTCTTTACTCAATGTGTTCTTCCCAATGACATTACCTTGGCCATAGCATTTAAAATTTCAACCTGATGAAAAAAAAGTGAAAACAATCTCCAGACTAAACTAATTAAGGAAACTAAATGCCTGACACCAGCAAAAGATAATGAAAAATTGAAGATATGACCCAGTGAAAGGAACAAGCCAACAATTCAAATGAGATATGGGAGTTGAAATAAGTCAGAATGTTCGAACAGACATGGAAAGCCTCATCAAAAATCAAATCAGTTATCATCTTTTTAGTTATAAAAAGATAACTAAAGAGGCTGGAGGGAACTGCCTGAAAATGTAGAGCTGAGTTCCAGTAGCCATGTTCCCTGAAGATGATTGTATAATTATATAGCTTTCACAATGTGACTTTGTGATTGTGAAAACCTTGTATCTGATGCTTCTTTTATCTATCTTATGGACAGATGAGTAAAACATATGGATTAAAAATAAATAAATAATAGGGGGAAGAAATGTTAAAATAAATTTAGTAGATTAAAAAAAAAATTTCAACCTGACTCTTCCAATTCCCATTATATTTGATCCTCTTAATCCTGTGCAGTGTTTTCTATTTCCCATAGCATGTATCACCTGCCAACCTACCATACAGTTCAATGTTGTTTATTTTTTTTAATTTATTTTGAAATACTTTGCAACTTACAAGAGAGTTATAGAAATAATACAAAACCTATACAGGGAACTCCAACATACCCCTACCCCCCAGAATACAGGATATTCCTTGGGCACTTAATACTGCCATGTGTATTTCCTAAGAACAAGGATATTCATTTATGTCATCATGGTAAGTGCAGTTATCCAATCCAAGAAATTTAACATTGGTTGAAAGCTTACAGTCCATATTCCACAACCTAAAATTTCCCCTTTAAACCACATTCAAATGTGAGGACCCAGGACCGTGGCCCCACCCCCTTCTCCATTATGAGAGCAAGTCACTCCACTCAGCCACCTACATGACTGGGACATATATTGAAGGTCAACAGACCCCCTCGGGGGATGGAAGAATATCATTAAAACTACCCTTCCAAATCAAATCTCAGGAGACCCTGCTGAAACTCTTGTCACAGCCTATGGACCTGAACCTTTATAAACCACTCCCATGGTGCTCCTCTCTTTTGCGTGCTTCCACTTGCCAACTGACTTCCATTTGCCAACCAGCCATCGTCGGGAAGAATCTTCTCCTGTTCATAAGTCCCTAATCAAACTCATGCCAGGTGTGTTCTTTGGTCTTGGGATTAAGTTGGGTTGGAACACAAATTATAACACTTTTCTGTTTTCTATGTTCACAGTGTTGTGGTACCATCACCACCATCTATTAATAAAACTTTCCATTGTCCTAAATAGAAACTTGGTACATTTAAGCCTTAACGCCCTATCCCCTACCCTGACACCATCTCCTGGTAACCTGTTTTCCAGAATCTGACTCTATATGAGCTTGCTTATTCTATTTCATATCATTGAGATCATACAATATTTGTACTTTTGTCTCTGGCTTATTTCACTCAACGTGATGTCTTCAAGGCTTATCCAAGTTGATTCATGTTCAAATTTCATTCCTTTTTACAGCTGAATAATAGTCTATTGAATGTACATACTACATTTTATTTATCCACTCATGGGCTGAGAGTCACTTGGTTTGCTCCCATCTTTTGGTAATTGAGAATATTCTCAATGCCACTGTGAAAATTGGTGTGCTGATATCCATTCAAGTCCCTGCTTTTAGTTTTCCATTCTTTGGGGTATATACATAGAAGGGGGTTGCTGGGTCATGTAGTTCTTCACTGAACTTTCTTAGGAGCTGCCAAGCTGTCTTCCACCGTGACTGCACAACTTTACATTCCCACTAGCAAGGAAAGAGTGTTCCTATTTCTCCACACACTTTTCAAACCATGTAATTATCTATTTTTAAAATGTGGATTAATTAGTGGGTGTGAAATTGTATCTCATTGTGGTTTTAACTTGCATTTCCCAAATGGCTAATGATGTTATGCATCTTTTCATGTGCTTTTTGGCCATTGCTCTATCTTCTTTGTAGAAATGTTTATTCAAGTCTTTGCCAGTTTTTTAATTGGGTTGTTTGTCTTTTTGGTGACAGGTTGAAGGATTTTTTTCATATGTTCTAGATATTAAACTCTTATCAAACATGTGGTTTCTAAATATTTTCTCCTATTGTGTAGGTTGTCATTTCCTTTTAGGATAAAGCCCTTTGATGAGCAGAAGTTTTTAATTTTGATGAGGTCTTGTTTACCTATTTTTTTCTTCTGTTGCTTGTGTTTTGAGGATAAAGTCTAAGAACCATTGTCTAAGAACCATTGTCTAAGAACCATTGTCTAACACAAGGTTCTGAGATGCTTCCTTCCTTATGTTTTCTCCTAAGAGTTTTATATTCCTGATTCTTATACTTAGTCTTTGATCCATTTTGAATTGATCTTTATATATGGTGTGAGATTTTGAGGTCCCCTTTCATTCTTTTGCACATGGATGTCCAGTTTTCCCAGTACCATTTGTTGAATAGCCTGTTTTTTTGCAATTGAGTGGACTAGGCATCCTTGGAAAAAATCAGTTGGCCATACATGTGAGGCTTTATTTCCATACTCTCAGTTTGATTTCATTGTTCTGTATGTCTGTCCCTGTGCCAGTAACATGCTTTTGACCACTATAGCTTTGCAATAAGTTGTAAGATCAAGAAATGTGGACCCTCCAACTTCCTTCTTTTTTACCGTCATTTTGGCTCCTCAGAGTTTGTTGGGAGGTTATTTATTTACTTTGTATTGGTCTGCTGAGATGATCCATTTATTCTTTAATCAATGCAAGTGGTCTATGTGTTTCTAGAAATTTGTCGTTTTCATGTAGGTTGTTTAATTTTTTGGCATATGGTTCATAGTATCCTCTTATAATCCTTTTCATTTCTGTGGAGTCAGTAATAATGTTCCCCTTTTCATTTCTGATTTGTTATTTCATCCTCAATTTTTTTCTGTGTCAATCTAACTAAAGGTTTGTCAATTTTATTGATCTTTTCAACAACCCAACTTTTGAATACATTGATTCTCTTTTGTATTTTCATTCTCTATTTTTAAAATCACCCCTCTAATCTTTATTTCCTTCTTTCTGCTCACTTTGGGTTTAGTTTGCTATTCTTTTTCTAGTTCCTTCAGTCCTGAGATTAGTTCTCTGTTTTGAAATCTTTCTTCTTTTTTAAGGTAAGCATTTAAAACTATCAATTTCCTCTTAGCACTGCATTTGCTGCATCCATAAGTTTTACTATATTGTGTTTTCATTTTTATTTTCCTCTAGATATTTCCTAATTTTCCTTGTGATTTCTTCTTTGACCCATTAATTGATTTGTGAGTTATTTAATTTCTACATATTTGTGAATGTTCTAGTTTTCTTTCTTTTGATTTCTAGCTTCATTCCATTGTGGTTGGAGAGAACATATTGTATGATTTTGTTTTGTGATCTAACTTATGTTCTGTCCTGGAGAATGATCTTTGTGCAGTAGAGAAGAATATATATTCTGCTGCTGTTGAGTGAAGTATTCAATATATGTCTGTCAGTTCTTTCTGATTTATAGTATTGTTTGCTTCTTCTATTTCTATATTAGAGTTCTCTGGGAAACAGAATTGACAGATATCTACAAATATTATGAAATTTTTATAATTGTCTCATGTGACTGTTGGGATGTACAAGTCCAGATTTCATAGAGTAGTCCACAAGCTGGGAACTCCAATGGAGATTTTGTATGCATTCCCCAGGAGAAGCTGGCTGGTGGACATACAAGTGGAAATTCTCTCTTCTGACTGCTAAAATCATTACTTCTCCTTTTAAAGCCTTCAGCTGATTGGATGAGATTTCTCTCATTGTTGAAGACAAATTCCTCAGTTGGTTGTAGTTATAGTCAATTATGCATACCAATTTATGATTTTAATCCATGAAATGTCCTCATGTAACAATCAGGCCAGTGTTTGCTTAACCAAACGACTGGACACCATCAACTGGCCAAGTTGACACATGAACCTAACTATCACAGTTTCCTAATTGATCTTCTGTCAAGGTGTTCTATCCATTATTGAAAGTGATGTATTAAAATCTCCTACTATTATTGTAGAAATGTCTATTTCTCCCTTCAAATCTGTCAATGTTTGCTTCATATATTATGGGGTCTGCCATTAGGGGCCTATATGTTTATAATTATTATATCTTCTTTTTGAATTGACATTTTATCAGCATATAGTGACCTTCTTTTTCCCTCCTAACAGTTTTTTTTACTTAAAATCTGTTTTATCTGCTGTTAGTATAGCTACCCCGGCTTTCTTTTGTTGCTATTTTCATGATATATTTTTTCCATCCTTTCACTTTCAACATTTTTGTGTCTTTGAATTTAAGGTGAGTCTCCTATAAACAGCATATAGCTAGCTGAGTTGTACTTTTTAATCTTTCTAGCAATCCCTGCCTTTTGGCTGGAGCGTTAAATCCATTAATACTTATAGGAATTACTGATGATGAAGAACTTTCCTCTGCCATTTTACATTTTGATCTTATATCTTTTTGTCCCTCAGTTCTTCCTTTAATGCGTACTTTCATATTTATTATTTTATTTTCCTTTTAAATATATTTTTATTGTTTGTATTATACCTGTTTGAGTCCCTTCCCATTTCTTTCTCTATGTATTTTTCACATGTATTTTTTATGGTTCCCATGTTATTTAAATTTACCATCATAAATCTATTACATCTCATTTTATATCAGACTAACAATATCATGCACATACACTGTTCCTATACCCTTCTGTCCCCCCACCTTATAGATTATATCTTTACACACTGGTATATCCAAAACCACAGTTGTTTTTTTCCCATTAATTTCTATGCATTTGCATTTTAGAACCTATAAAGTAAAAAGTGGAGTTACTTACCAATAAATACAGTAGTACTATTATTTAGAATTACCTAGGTGGTTACCTTTACCAGAGGCCTTTATTTCTTTATGCCACTGTGATCCATTGTCTAGTGTCCTTTCCTTACAGTCTGAAAGACTCCTTTAGCGTTGCTTCTAGGGTAGTTCTAGTGGTGATACATTCCCTGAGTTTTTGTTTATCTGGGACTGTCTTCATCTCTTCCTCATTTTGAAAGACATTCTTGCCAGAAACAAAAATCTTGGTTTATAGTTTTCTTTCAGTACTTTAAATATTTCGTCCCCCTCTCTTCTTGCCTCCATGGTTTCTGGTAAGAAGTTGGCACTCAATCTAATCGGGACCCCTCATATGTAACCCACTGCTTTTCTCTTGCAGCTTTCAGAATTCTCTCCTTATCCTAAGCATTTGACCCTTTGACCACTGTGTGTCTGGGTATGCTTCTATTCAAGTTTGTTCTGTTTCAGGTTTGTTGAAATTCTTGAATGTGCATTTGCTAAATTTGAGAAGTTCTCTTTCATTTCATTGATTATTTCTTCTGCCCCTTTCTCTCTCTCTTTCCTTTCTGGAACTCTCATAATGTATATATTGGTATGCTTGATAATGTTCCAGAGGTCTCTTAGGCCATTTTTGCTTTTTAAAATACTGTTTTTTTGCATTCTTCTCCTCACCCTGAATTATTTTAATTATCTTGTCTTCTAGATCATTGATTCTTTTGTCTGACAACTCCAATCTGCTCTAGAAATTCTCTAGAGAATTTTTCATTTCAGTTATTTACAATCTTCATCTCCATTTCTGATGTGTTCCTTTTTAAAAATTTCTCTTTCGTATTGTTTATTCATTGTTTTCCTGATCTCCTTTTGGCCCTTCTTTGTATTTTCCTTTATTTCCTGAGGATACTGAGGATCATTTTTTAAAAGTCTTGTCCATATGTCAAAATTCTGGTCTTTTTTGTTGATTGTTTCTGGACTTTTATCTTGTTCCTTTAAATAGGCCATCATTTCCCAGTTCTTTGTTTGTCTTGTACTCCTTAGTTACACACTGTACATCTTAATGTTTTAATGTGATAATGCTGGGCTTTATACCTAAGCTGTCTATTCCTTAGGCTGGTGTCTAACTAGTGATATGAGAATTCCTCAAATGCCAGAAGCTAACAGAAACAAACCAATACACACAAAAAACACCTTTCACAGTCTTTACTGATTAGCTCTGCTTTAGCTGATGCTGTCTTTCAGAGTTTAGCCCTCCTATCAAAAACATCAGCCACAGTGAAAATGAAGTACAGGGGCCTCTCCTTTTCTGAGCCTGTGTCTTTTCCTGGACTAGTGCTTGCGTGGCCTTAAGAATTTGAACTACACCTCTACTTCCTTTGAAATAGGGTTTCTCCCATTCCTTGCTGCGCTATTGCAATGCTTAAAGCAGGTAATGCTTTGCCCCAGGATGCTTTGACTGCACTGTTTCTTACACTGTGTTAGCTGTCTGCACGCAGCTTCTATCTGCTGGGCAAGTTCTGGGAGGGTGAGCCCAAGTTTCCTGATTTAGTCGTTCAGCCTTCTCCCCAGTAAATTGGCAGTGACTTAGACTTACGGGTACCTCAGTTTGCACGTAGAGGTGCTCTACTCCTTCCAGAATATGTCCAGGTACCCACAATGGGAGCACAGGCCACTCCACACCTCACCACGGAGGGAGGAGGGAGGGTTCAGCAAGGGTGCCAAGAATTTCCTCTGCTGGTTTTAAAGCTGCATTTGCCTGTTCAACACTTACCCAGTTACTGAACCCTTTAACTGTTTTTCAGATTTAGAGGAAGATGGCTTTGCCTTTGCTAGTTGTTCAACGATTCTATCAGGGAACAGAAACTTGGAGTGTCTCTCATTGCCATCTTGGTCACCCTCTTCTGTTTTCAAAGTTTCACTGAAACCTGAGTTCCGACTTCCTTCATTCATTCAGGAACCCCATCTTCCTTCATTTATTCAGGGCTGTTTCTCCCTCACTGTCTGGGCAAAGAAGTAGATTGAATTATCTTCAGGAAAGGCTTTCTGGTACAGCAAGAATTTAGTCCCTCTCATAAGTACAATATTCAGCCAAAAATTTGGGGGAAACTTCAGAATTCTCAAAGAAAGTTTGACCCTTTCTAAAGAGGTTTGAGTTATCTGTGAGATATGGTAGCTGGGAGGCAAGACCTAAGAGAGATTTCCCTTGGAGAACCTGGTTATTAAATGACTCCAGGGTAGCATTCACCCATCTTGCCATCCCCTCTTACTGTGCTGTCCAAACTTGCCTACCTCTGTTTCCCCATCAAGAGTTCACTGGGAAATTAATCTGTTTATATTTAACACTTCCTCTCAATCTATTATTCTCTGAGAACTTAGAGATTTACTTCTTCAGACAGCCCTCTGTATTAGATTTGGTGGAGTTTCAAAGGACCACAAACAGCTTTTGAGCATCCCATTACTTGATAGGTGGGAGAAAATAATGGACAAGAACAATTCATCTTCATTTTGTCTTTTTTGTTATACAGAATAACTATCAGCAGCTATTCCCATTCTATAAAGCTCAGACTCTGTCATAATAACTTGCATATAAACACCATCTTGCAGTCAATATTTATTCTCTTGTTGTCTGCCCTGGGGACCTGACATATTCAGATGAAGTAGGAATATCTACTTTGGTGAAAAGTCTGATTTCCAGCATTCTTTTATGTTTCTTTGAGTTATGCAATGTTTTAATGGCCAGTGCCCAGTGCGAGAGATCAAGTGACAGAACCACACACACACAATGTCCACGGCTCAGCTGACCAGCACCCTGCAGTGGGGTCACACGTGTGTTCTGGGCATTCGTAATTGATGGTTGAGCGCTCAAGATGATCTTTCAGAAGGACCTGCATTGACAGAACAGTCAAGAATATAAAAATTTTACAGCTGCCTCAAGCCTTCTTAGGATTGAATCAGGGCAAAGATGAATCATTTGTGTCTTTGGCCTTCTAATGCCTCCCTGCCCCTGCCTCTATCTTATCTTCTACTTTTCCATCTTTCTGTTCTTCGCTGTTCCTGTGGCTTTATCCCCCCAGCTTTTCTAATCATCCAGTCATACCTGCCAACCCCTTTGTGGTCCTCCCACCCCAGGAGAGCTGACTCCAGAACTATACAGAGCCTCCAAGAACAGAAAAAAATGCTCAAAACCTTCTTTTGGATAAAGTATATCTAGGGAGAAGTGATCTGTTCAGAAAAGGCCATGTGAAGTAAGGAACTACAACAGATTTCAGATGGCGAGTTCTAGATTATAATTCAGACCCTTATGTTTGGATGTGTTGGTCTTTCCTCATTTATCTTAAGGTCGTCCTAGAAGGGTCAATATAAAATAAGTTTGAATTTTATTGAATGAATAATTTTAAATGCCTAGGGGCCGCTTCAAATTGTATGAGAAATTAAAAAAATAATCGTATGATCGAGAAGCTTCTGAAAGCCTAATCAGAGACGTTTATGAAGATGGAACCTTCTGTTTGTCTAAGCTGTGTGATTATGTTCTGTTTTCTCTTTCTCAAATGCTGACTTTGAAGTTTAGTATGTAAAGATTCTAACGTGGGTAAGAATCGTACTGAAAAAGGAATTTTGGATGTCTGAATTAACCAGGAAGAGGCTGGCAAAGTTAGGTAAGTCACATAAATATAAATGGAGAGGGACTCTGGAGGCTTTGTGTTGAAGGTGATTTGAAAAATTCTAAGAAAAGTACCCTTTGCCTAACAGATTCTCTCTCAGCAACTTGCTCTGGTTTCCATTATTCATTCATTACTGTTTGTCTTTGGAATGACCTTAGTGTCCAGGAAAGAATAAAATAACCTGTCATACTGTTCCCTTAAGGTGTCAGTGTCTTTATTTATCACTAGGAAGTCAGGAGAGGATGGGGAGGTGGTGCTGAGTTAAAGATAAACTCATCTTATTTTGTAGTTTGGCTGAGTATTGACCCTTTAGAAGGAAATAAGTACTGTTTCAGTCCCTGGCACCTTCCAAGGTTCTTTGGAGGACCCTTGAAAGTAGAGATGAAAAAATATTGAAGATCTTATACTCAGAATCTCTGCATTGGGTCAGGCTTTTAGGGAGTGGAAAGAGGAGCTCTGCAAACAATCCATCAAGTTGTTGAGACTTTAGTGGAGAAAAAAAAGGCAGGATTCCTGAGAGCAATTTTAATGACTTGCCTTCTCCAGACGGAGTCTTTTACAGGTTGATGGTAAATGTCCATGAGACCTAGGGAAATGTAGGCAGAAAATGTTTCTATTTTCCAGGTTTGTGTTTTGTCCTTAGCACTGGATCAGTATCATTGGGGTGGCTTGATCCTCTTATCGCCAGATCACATCCTAGAAAACTAACATTCACAATTACTAGAATTTGAAAGATGCTTAGAGATGATTGAGTCTAAAAGCCTCAATTTATGGATGAAGAAACTAAAACGCAGGCATGATGATGGTTTCAAGAAGCAGAATTGTACAGCAGATGAAGCATGGGCCTTGGAATCAGAAAGACCTGGGTCCCTCCTTAGCAGTTCTGTGAACTTGGATGAGTTAATTAACATTTCAGAGCCCTATTTCTTCTGTAACGAGATTCTTAGGGAAATAGTGTGTACGCAAAACTAGGCCAGCATTATTATATTTGCTATTGTTTTTATTGTTGTTAAGCCATAATTCACGCAATATGCAATTTTAAAGTATACAATTCAGTGGGTTTATTATATTCATTATGTTGTGCAAGCATCACATTAATTCTAGAACATTTCTTTCACCCATTACCCACCCCAGCCCCCCAAATTGTAACTAACAGCAATCAATCCCGACTCCCCCTCCTTCCATTTCCTGGCAACCACCAGTGTACATTCTGTCGCTATGGATTTGCCTATTCTGGACATTTCATGTAAGTGGACTCGTATGTGATTGTTTTGATTGTCGTCTTTTACTTAGCCTAATGCGCTCAAGGTTCATGTGTGTTGTCACATGTACTTCATTCCTTTTTATTACAAAATAATATTCCATTATATGGATATACTACATTTTGTTTATCCATTCATCATTTGGTGGACATTTGGTATAATTGCAGTTGTTTTACACAGTTGAGCCAAAGTCAGGATTCAGAGTTGGGTGTCTAACTCTCAACCTCATCCTATTTTTACTACAGTTATTCACACTGTTTTGCATAACATCTGAGCATATGTATTGGATTAAGCAGTAGCAGTTTGTTTAAAGGAACCCTTACAACTTGACTGACTACCCTCAAGGTTTTATACCTATACAAGAAGAAATGAAATCTAAACATTGTAGAAAAATTGTGCTGGGACCCAGGTTTAATTCTGATTTTCTAGACTCTAGTCAACCAGTCTTCATGCCTATTCATCCCATTGTATTTCACAGAGCTTATCTGAGGTCTGTACAGTATCTTTTATCCACCTGCTTTTTTTGTACATACATTCCCTACCATGATATATATAGCTCAGGATCAAAAAAGTTTTTGTTAGAGTTGGTTGATATTTGAGGAACATTCACTGTTGTTTATTCCACGGCAAAATTTCAGAGTTATTCTTTTCCTTAGATGGGTTTTTATTGTCATGGCATTAACCCCTGACCACAAGGTAAGGGGACGATACCTCTGGCCCAGAACTTGACATTTCAAACACACCTCTCCCCATCCTTGTTGCCTGAGGTGACTGTACCCGCTGCCCAAGTGGAAGCTCATCTCGTTTTCCCTGGTGACAAGACCATAACTGCATCAGTAGAAGGGCATCTTGATGTCTATTTACCTGCAGTTCTTGTTTCTTTAGAGGTAACACTGTGCCATGGAGGGAGAGCAGCTGGCTTTGAGCCCTTGGATAGGTCCTGTTTTTTGCTTCCTGAAGATGTAGGCAGCATACCCCCAGGCCTTTCTGTGTGGGCACTTGAAGACAGGAAGCAAGTCAAATTTGTTAAGGATGGTTGTTGACACATTTTCTTGGGAACCAGTGATATGCAGAATGTGGCAAGATTCCAATGGCAAAAGCATTTCCCCGTGCTCATCAGGGGCTTGTACTTTCTTATCTTGAGTGGCAAACTTTTGAGGGCCCACCCAGCCTGGTTTCCTGACTTGGAGCAAGTGTTTTCTTTGCTAAAGCTTTAATGATCTGGTCCTGAATACCGCTTATTATTCACCTCATTTGATGTTCTCTTTTCTTGTTATTCTTTAAGATCCTGAGTAGTTATTGTCAGGGCGGGGGTGGGGGCCGTGGAGCTTCACTTGCGTTACCTCGTTTGTATTGTTTCCTGCTTCTAAATATTTGGCAGCCCTCAAATATTTTTTCTGATATATGAAAAAAGTGACTGACCCTGGTCCTGTGTCCTCCATGCTAAGCGTCACTTGTTCCTCCCCACGGTTCCTGGTTGACGCGGTCTCCAGAAGTCTTCTTTGTCCTGGCCACCATATGTCTGTGTTTCCCACTCTGTAACTGCTCCTCTTTATATGATGCCCAGATGGACACGGACACTCTAGGTGTGCTGTGACCACCCAAAGCAGGGCATAGCCAAGAAATGAACCTGATACTCATTTAATGCAGCATAATATCTCTATCACTGATTTTCTACTAGGGCTTGTTTAGTGATTGTATCTCAAGACTAGTCAATCTCACCTCCACGATGCCCCCCACTCAGATTCTTTTTTCATATCAACTTCAGTGAAGCATAATTTCCTAATTATTGTGCAGTTGTTTTTTTATTTTTTGTTTTTTGTTTTTGTATGCTGTATGGCAGGGTCATATTTCATTATTTTCCCATGTAAGTAGCCCATTATGGCAGCACTATTTTGTTTGTTTTTCATTTGTTTTTGCTTGTTTGTTTGTTTTGGGGGAAGTGCATGGACTGGGAATCGAACCCGGATCTCCCATATGGCAGGCGAGAATTCTGCCACTGAACTACCCTTGCACCCCCTGCAGTTGGGTTTTTTCATCCTAAAAGCAGAACTTTCCATTTTTCCCAATCAGTTTGACCTCTTCTTTACCCTGAGGACTTGCAGTATTATTCTGTGGGAATGCCAGAAGTTGTTAAGGGCGTGGGGAATAATTTTTTTGAGTGGCTTTATTGATAGACCCCAGATTCTAGGGTCCTTTAATAATTACTAGTTCGTGCTTTTTCTGGTTTGGGGTTTATTTTGTTTTAGGTTTACATTATTTTTCAGGTCAACAATTATATAGATAAAAAGAATGAATTCCTCTTTAGGAAGCTTAGTACCTCGAGATATCGGCCAAATATTTCAGCAGATGTGCCTGTGCGATCTATTGAGTGCATCTTCCTGCTGCTCTGTGTGAGAAGGGCGTTTGAAGGTTTTGACCAGCCCCTCCCTTTTCGTTGCAGTTACCTGGCTGAGCAGTGCTGGAATGGCGGCTTTATCTACCTGATCATGCTGCGCCGCTTTAAGCCCAAAGTCCATTCTCCTTACAATGGCAACAGCAACAACAGTTCTGAGCCTGGAGAGACACCTACCCTGGAGCTGGTTGACCGAACCACAAAAAAGGGGAAAAGAACAAGAAAGTTTGGGGTCATTTCCAGGCCTTCTATCAGCAAGACCACTGAAGAATCCAACAGCAGCCCTGGCTATGAGTTGGACAATGAGCCCAGCTCTGAACTGGACAATGGACCAGACTCCGAACTTGGCAATGGCTATGTCTTTGAGCTAGGAAATGGCCCAGACACACCCAAGGAAGTGGCTGGATCCCACCTGGGGAAGTCAGAAGTGGACAGAGGGACAGAGACTAGAATTCCAAAGATAGATGCTCCTTTACCCTCAAGCCATGACAAACGCCGCCTCTCCAAAGCTGGGAAGACGGATTTCCAATCCAGTGACTGTCTGGCACGGGTAAGATTTGTTTGGCTGGTTGAACCTGAGTTTTGAAAGAAATACTGTTTTGAAGTCGATGTTTAAGTTTAGAAAGT
Organism: Tamandua tetradactyla; assembly: GCF_023851605.1. Lineage (NCBI taxonomy): Eukaryota > Metazoa > Chordata > Mammalia > Pilosa > Myrmecophagidae > Tamandua > Tamandua tetradactyla. The sequence continues at coordinate 81,548,216 of NC_135335.1, forward strand.
TTATCTAAGATGACCTTACATTTAGAAGCCAAAAATTTCATTGTGATAAATGATCAGAGGGTAACAACAACAAATTTCAAGTCATTTTATCCTACCTAAATAGAGAGCTAGTCAAGTGATCCTAAGTGGAAAATTCAAGCCTTCTGTGGTTATAATTTGAGTCATATGAGAACCAGATAAAGTATTTGAGCTGCATCATTTTTTATCAGCTGCTGCCACCAGTGGAATTGTCACGGCTAGGCCAAGAATTCCTGGTGGCAGTTCATGGTATAAACCTCCAAGTCTCAGTATTATTCAGAAAGTATGGTCCAACATGCAGGGAAGCATCTGCTTTCATTTTTAACAGATCAAAACCAGTGACATTTTCATGGGATCATGTATATTGCATTGCTGAATTCTAGTGAAGTTTGGAAAGCTTCACAGAAATCTCTGATAGTATGATATCCAGCTGTGATGGTCAGCATTCGTCTTACCTAAGGCAAAGCAGATGTGGTATATCCTGAATGATAATGGGTAAATCTCTCCCATCATAACCAACATTCTCTCATTAGAGTTACATTTCTTTGGGCTAAGAATGTTCATTCCAAGAATCCTCTTGGCAGATATTCCTGTGGACTCCTAATGAACCGATAACTGTCTAGGTGGTTGTGGGTTGGTTTCTTCTCGGACTCAGGAGATGCCCTTTAGGGATGAAAGAGAAAGTTGGAAAGGTGGAAAATGGGTACCCAGTCAGACAGGAACAGAAGAATCAAGTTCGGCTTTGCATACTGGGAAACATTGCCCTGGGAGTGAATTTAATTGTCTAATAAGGCTATTTAATGCAGTTTTGCAGTTGTAAATAATCTGTATGATGGTTGAAAAGAATCAAAATAACCCCTCCCTCCAGGGATTATTTTCTTTCAATCGAGGAACTAGGTGAAAACAATTAGTAACGTCTCTATCACTCTATCAATGATTTTCTACCAATTTTAAGGACCCCAAACCATGATTAAGGGCAAAACATGATTAAGGAGATTATAATGTACACCCACACATGTGCCAAAATCAAGGGCAATAAAATGCTGTCAAGTGCTCTTTATCAGCAAACTCTATCTTGACATGATTAGGTTGTGAAGATACAAAAAGCCAATGTGAAATAAACAAGTTAGGGACTGCTGGTGCCCTGAATCATTTTGAAACTTATAAACTAACAAAGAAGGTTGCTACAGGCTTTCATTTGGCCTAGGACACAGTGGAAATGACTCGGAGTGATTTAGAAGAACAAGAAAACAAAACAAAACTGACTTTTAAGAATGTACCCATTCTTGGGCGGGCCACCGTGGCTGGGTTCGATTCCCGGTGCCTGCCCATGTAAAAAAAAAAAGAAAAAAAGAATGTACCCATTCTTTGGTCATCTTAATTGAAAGCAATAGCATAAAATTGAATTTATAGACTAAACTATCTGAATTCCACACAATTCCTTTGCCTCGTTTTTGTACTCAAGGTCAAATGTCCAAAAAGGTATAAATAAAAAGGGGGAAACAAAACAAACAACCTGGCTCTATTGCCTTTGGAGCATTTTTTTTTCTAAGTCACAAACCTATAGGATGAAGAGACTTGTATTTTGGGTAAATGATCATTATCCATAGATAATGGTATCGGTCCTGGGTCATAATTTGGTCTGGGTTGCTTGTTCTAGGCCACACTCCTTCTCAAGCATGAATGTTGTGGCACTCCAATTCCAGAAGTATCTTCATTACGTGGGTTGCTCAGGGTTGTTAGAGAGTTCGCAAGTAGATCTTCACAGCTTCCTACCACATCCTGGTGGCATAATAATTGGAACCAATACACCTTCATAGAAGTAGATTTCTATTTTTACTCCAAAATAAATTGAGATGAAGATCATCCTAATATGGAATTTGCAGGAAAACAAAAATTATCTATTTGCCTCCTAAGCCTTTGGGGGAAAAGATTACATTCCTTTTGAATAATGGGAGATTAAATATGCCAGACTTGTTCCATTTGTGCTTTATTAATGGTTTAATATGAATACTAAGACTTAATAAATTATAGAAAAGGCTTATGTGATCATCCAGACCATTTTGTTTGCCAGGTACTTCTTTTTCACAGACTATTGGATTTTTTCTAAGTAAAAAAATATTATATTAAAATAAAATTTAGCCTTTTTTAATATTCTGTTCTTCCTTAGTGGAGGTATAAGAAACACATTTCCTTTAGGAAATGTTTTCTTTCAAAAATAGTATATTTCTGTAAGATAGTACAGTGATACATATGCAAGCCAATCAATTTTTTTTTATTACAAATTTAAATCTCTCCTTAAAAACCTCCTAAGACATAGACAAGCATTTTAGAAATGAGCTCAGAATTATTTGCTACCTCTCTGGTAAAGATTTTAGATATAATGTGTATTTTTATAATTCTACATGGTAGAAATAAGTAGAACAGAATCCAATCGTGAGACATAAAAAGGAAAACCCATATGCCAGCCAGGCAAGCTTAGTCACGATGGGCATGGATGGGTGTGTAGGTGTAGCCGTGGTATTCCCCTGCTTATCCTAACCCCCCTATAAGGTACAGAATCTCTTCCCATGCCTTCTCTATGAGAGGTCCAGCAGCGACTTCATGCGGGCTGGCTCACATCTGTATCTGAAGGAAAAGACGGAAAGCTCGGTAGAAGATTCACGTGCAGGACACAGCCCCTGTATGCTCTCCACTGTACTGCAAACAGGTGACATGAGGTCATTCCTCTTCTAGGAAGCCCCACGGTCTCTGGTGAATGTATGTCTCCCCATGTGGTGGTCTCCTGGATTCGTGTTTGCACCTTCACCTCTCTCCCGAGGCCCTGAACTTTCTTTTTTTAAACTTTTTAAATTGTATAATATAACAAAAATACAAAGCAAAGAAAAAGAAAAGCAATAGTTTTCAAAGCACTCTTCAACAAGTAGTTACAGGACAGATCCCAGAGTTTGTCATCAGCCACCATACCATCATCTCAGAATTTTCCTTCTAGCTGCTCCAGAACATTGGAGGCTAGAAGGAATAAATATTTTTTTATCATCACAATTGACATTTCTTTCTTGTGAAAAATAGCATATATACAAAAAATAAAATTCAAAGCCCAGCATAAAAATTAGTTGTAGAACAGATTTCAGAGCTTGGTATGGGTTACAATTCCACAGTTTTAGGTTTTTCTCGTAGCTGCTCTAAGATACTGGAGACAAAAAGAAATATCAATATAATGATTCAGCAATCATGCTCATTTGTTAAACCCTACCTTCTCTTTTGACCTTTCTACCCCACTCTTAAGGGGTATTTGGGCTTTGGCAATTCTAAATCTCTCATATTGGAAGGGTCTGTCACTAACATGGGGTAGGGAGATGGAACTATCTGATGTTCTGGAGAGGCTGGGCTAGGTTTCAGGACTTATTTGGACCAGGGACCCATCTGGAGGTTGTAGGTTTCTGGAAAATTACCCTAGTGCAGAACCTTTGTAGAATCTTATACATCTCCCTACGTGCTCTTTAGGGTTGGCTGGAATGGTTTCGGTTGGGGTTTGGAGGCCCAGAAGTTTATACCAACCGCCTACAGGGTGTCTCCAGTTTAGGTTGTGTGTGTCACTTTCCTGCACAACCAAGCCCACTCCAGCTTTCCAGATGTCACCATCCACAAAGTTGCTGGCACCAGAAATCTTAGATTCAACTGGGGTGACCAACTATCCTGCTTCGCCTTCGCCAGGACTTTGTTTTCACACTGAAAATCCATGTCCTGGGAAACCCTCTCAGTCCCAGGCAAACTAAGATAATAGGTCACCCTAGAGTCAACTGAAATGCCACTTCCTACCTTACACCTCATCCAATCAATCATCAAGTTCTGACAACTCTAGCTCCCTTAGTATCTTTTAGCTCGCTCTACCTCTCTTCTCCTCCCTTCCATGACTTTAGGCCACAAAAACAGGGTACTAGGTGACCATAGTCATGTCTAACATGCCTGCTGCCACCATTCTCATCCCACTTAGCCACTGTCCCCATTGCGACCAAACAGACCTTTTATAAAGGCTCTGCACACACACACACACGCGCGCGCGCGCACATATGCATACGCACGTGCCCACCCACATGCATATACTGCAATTTAAAACCTTTTGATAGGTCCACTTTGCTTTTGTGGTAACATCCAAACACCTTGGCATGGCATGTGAGCCTCTTCATCATTCAATCACTGCTTAACATTCTGCCTCCATCTCACTCTTCCTGAATTTGGGCTCAATCAGCTGCAGCTCTTTTCAAAAGGCTCTGTTTGCTATTACCTCTGAGCCTTTGCAGATGCTGCTGTCATGATGAGTTTCTCCTCCCCTGCTCAGTGTAGCTTCACTTACTACATTTCCTGGGGAACTAAGTGCTGTGATCCCCTCTGCCCTGACACTCCTGCCACCTGCTCCCATCCTCGGGCACCTCCCCTCTGTGCTCCTGCCATCCCCTCTGCTCATTCTCACTGGTACATGGGCCCCACTTATCCCAGTCACCATTCGGCCCTTCTGTCTCCCCAGTAGAGTTAGAGGCACGAGTCTTACTTGTCTTTCTCTCCCCAGTCCTAGCTCCATGCCTGGCACCTGTAGGTGCTCTATAGATACGGTCAATCCTCATATGCATGGATTTTGTATTTGCAAATTCACCTACTCACTAAAATTCATTTGTAATCCCCAAATCAAATAACCGTGGCACTTTCTCTGTCATTCATGGACATGCACAGAGTGCTAAAAAATGAGTCACTTGACACACACTTGTTTCCAGCTAAGGTTGGACAAGGTGGCATCTGCCTTCTCATTTTGGCTCTCATCCTATAGCAAGTGTCCTTTTTATGTTATATTTAGAGCCGAAGTTTTCAGATATTTGGGCTCTGGGGGAGCAATTCCACTCTTTAAAATGGCCCCCAAACAGATGAGTAAAAAAATATGGATAAAAAATAAATAAATAATAGGGGGGATAAGGGTAAAATAAATTAGATAGATGGAAATACTAGTGGTCAATGAGAGGGAGGCATAAGGGGTATGGGATGTGTGAGATTTTTCTTTTTATTTCTTTTTCTGGAGTGATGCAAATGTTCTAAAAATGATCATGGTGATGAACACACTACTATGTGATGATATTGTGAGCCATTGATTGTACACCATGTATGGACTGTATGTGTGTGAACATTTGTCAATAAAGATATTTTAAAAAGAAAAAAAAGCCCCTTAGCAGCTGAAGTTCTGCCTAGTGTCCCTAAGCACAGGAAGGCTTGGATGTGCTTTATAGAGAAAATACGCAGATGGATAAGCTTCGTTCAGACATGAGTTATGGTGCTGTTGGCTATGATTTCAATGAATCAATAATATTTATTAAATAAGTTGTCTTTAAGCAGAAACAAACATAAAATAAGATTATATGTTGATTGCTTGACAAAAACATTATGACCAGAGGCTCACAACCTGTATTTTTCCTAGAGGTAATGGTAAAGAATTCCCTAATTCGGTGTCTTCAGTGCCTTTATAGATATAATTACTGCAAATCACGAGAATTGACTCTATTAATTAACGAAGATAGCCAAAGCTCCAGGCCTAGGATTTGGGGTGAGTTATTGCATTCCCAGCTCTGTGGCCTTTGGGCTGCCATGTCCTCTCTCTGAGCTTTTCACACCTATAAACGGAGCATCTTGTTCTGTTGACTAAGGTACTTCCAGCTCTGAGCTAAAATCACACCTCTTTTCCTTCCCTTCATTTTGTCTGCTCTTTCCAAATAAGAGGGGATATGTCAACAATCTCAGAACAGGCTAGCAGCTAGAGCCAGAGCATTTACTGCAGCGAAATTCTAGTCAAATGATGTGTCTCCTCACATTTGAGGGAAAGATGATGTTGTAAAATTTTATTTTTGGTGCCAGCAGAAGATGAGGTCATTTAAATGCTGCCGAGACAGCACTTTAATGTGCCACCCCTGTTTTGGTAAATAAATCTGTTTACGTCAGTAAAGAGATTCATTTGTGAGTTCACAACACGCTAATCGGCAGTTTATGGGAAAGGGTAACACTCCACCAAGATTACTACCAAAGCATCCAGTTTTGCGTGGTTTGGCTTTTTTTCAGTAGTCTGACAAGATCGCATTGCCCTTTCAGCCAGTGTAAAAGGCAGCGAGCAGTCAAGCCATCTGTCTAGACTGGGTCTGTGTCAGAACTCAGTCGTCTCTACGACAGGGTAACCCACTGAATGTTGGCAAGCATGCAGCCCACCCTCTGGGCAAGCTTCTTAACGTCAGTCTCAGTGACTGCTGAAGAACCTTAAGATTAGTAGATACACAATCTGTATTTTTAATCTAGTGAAATCTATGGAATACAATTATTACATACTCAGCACTGCTCTAATTGCTGGAGAACCTGTGATGAACAAAGTAGACATGTTCCCATTATGGTGGCATTTTTAGCATATAAAGGACCGCAGTCAATAAATGCGCAAATAAAAGAATCATAGGGTCAGATAGTGACAAGAACTATTAATAAAATCACATAGTTGATGTGCGAAAGCAACTGGGCAGTGTTGTGGGCAGAAGGCTAATTGATGTTGTATATCAGAGAAGACTTCATTGAAGAGGTGATGTTTAAGCTGAAGCCTGAGCATCAGGAAAGGGCAGCCTTGAAAAATCTGGGGATAGAATGGCCCTGACAAAGCAGCTGCCCTAAGGCACAAACAGTGGAGTGTTCCAGGAGCAGACAGACTGAAGCACAGTGAGTGATGGGGAGAGCACTGGAGGGTGATGCAGGAGATAAGGAGAGGGCTGGGTCACAAAGGTTTATGCCACCACTAAGAATTCAAACCTTATTCTAAATCCCCTGGTTTATTGTGTTTTAGAAATTCACCCTAGAAGTTTAATGGAGAATGCTGTGTTGAAGGAGATAAAGAATAAAAAGAGAGACCAGACTGGAAGCTATTGCGGTACCCAAGCTAAAGATGCTGGTGGTTTTGACAAGGGCGGTTGTGGGGAGGATGAGGAGAAGAAGATGGATGTGGGATAGATGTTAAGGTAGAGCCTGCAGATCTTGCTCATGGTTTGGATGTGGGAAATGAGATCAAAGGAAGAATCCAGGATTATTCAAGGGCCTTTGGCTTGAGTATCATCTATAGCTTGTAGATGATAATGTCATTCATGGAGATGGAACAGTCCAGAGGGGAAAGGGTGTAGAGTCCTGTTCTGACCATACTGAGATGGGTCCTAGATATCCAAGTGAAATTGTTAAGTAGACATTTGGAAACATGGTTAATATGCTTCTGTTTAAGTTGACCTGTTGGTTTCTGGCCAGAGCCAGCCTGAGGTTAATAAACTTCTAATGCTGATTTTATTTTTAACTGAATTTTGCTTTTAAATATAGGCAACTAAATTTAACACTGACTATTGCACAATTAGGACTGATGACATTTGTTCTTGCTTCTTGTGTCTTTCTTTGTGTTCTGAAATCCTTCAGGATGGTTAAAAAATTTCAGGTCAAGGAAATTGCATTTACTTCTTTGGACTCTCTCCTTATAGTTCTTGCTTTTAATGAACTAAAAGCAAATATGCTATTGGCTAAAAGTGACAAATAAGACATGTTTCTTGACTAGTCTAGTTGGGGAACTATATTACAGATTGGTCATTTCTGGCCTCTGAAGACATATCTTAAGTTGTATTAAATATGTGTTTGTTTCTTTCTTTTTTTTTTTTTCAATGATTTGCACATGCTTTTGGCCAGAGGTGGGGTTGTGAAGGGGAGATACATGTGCTCAAAATGAAAATTGTCTTAAACTCTTCCTGCAGAACATCTATTTAGATCTGTATTCCTTCATAATGATCATAGTTCTGCTTGTTTCTTGTCACACAAGTCCTATCTCTAGGAACATTTAAGAATTAGAAAGACATATGTCTAGTATTATCACACCCTCTGTAGACCATATTTACATGCTTTGTTTAACAAAAGGAGAGTTTATCAAAAGGGGGAAATGATGAAATGAGGATGGTAGACTTTTACTAAATTGGATTAAAGCTGAATGGATTTTCTTGCGTCAGGACTCCAATCATGGCCCCTAGTGCTCTGGGTAAGGAGGTCTACAGCTTTGCTGTACCGGGTGAGAGAGGAGCACTGTCCCACATCTTCAGGACTCCAGGGGCCGTGGCACAGATTTCCATGGAAAAAGCAAGCCAAGCCACCATTCTTCTGTAGCTCTTCAACTGTGCAGCCAGGCCCGGGAGGCATCCACTAGGCTGTCCATGAGATTCCATGGGATGTCCAGCAATCCAGGACAGCACCTCATCAGCACATGCCTGAATTTGTTTCTTTTGGTGCTGTCCATCAGGTCTTCTGCATTAGAAGTGGTGGAAGTGCCATCCTAGCAGTCAGACTGATTCGCAAAGATAGCCTCTTAGAATTAGTGGAGCCATCAGAGACTTTGATGTCCAGGGAGGCTGTTTCTGAATGGGGAAGAGAAAAGAGTTCCAGAGGTCAGAGGCAGCCAACTAAAAACTGTGGAGTCCAAAGCAAGATGACCGGATGATAAAGGGATGGCTGACAAGTTCATGAACTACTGTGGTAAGCCAGCGACTTCTGAAGTTACATCTGGCCAGACAGGCTTCATTTGTCTGTGGTCAGAGAATGAAGGAGACATTGGCAGCACTACATGTTGCTGCAGTAATGGAGCTCCACTGAGCAGCACTGTACTAGAAAGTGTGTAGGATCCAATGCATCTCCGTCTGGTAATAATTCCTCCAGCTATTCCTCTCGCTGCACATCGGTGACCAACATCTGGTTTTTCACTATTGCCTAAGGTTTCATTTTAGTTTCCGACAATGTGTACTTCAGATACTCTAAATGCTTCACATTCTTTCTCCTCTGTAAGCAGCTTAAATAGGCAGGTTGCCGGTTTCTACGAGGATGGTGGCTTTGTCAGTATTAGACCCTAACTGTTCCGTTGGACCATCATGATGGATGAAGAAAGCAGATGGCTCTGGTTTTATATGTTGCGGAATGCTTTGTTGCTCATAATCATAGATCAAGGGCTAAGAAGAACCATGGGGATGAGCCTAAAGATCCCAAATAACTCACTTTTGAATGTTTTGCTTTCATTGCTCTGAACAGGGAAGTATGTGAGGGAACTCAGTTTTTGCAGGCAGCATGTTTGTGTCCTTGGAGTGACATGGGGAGTCAGGTGGAGAGTGAACCAAAGCAGAGAGCCTACTGGTAATCAAAGGGCTGAGACACATTGATTAGTTTTTTAAAAGATAGGTTTTTTCCGCAGGGGTTGAAGCATTTCTAATGTGTTTAAAGAATGTATAGCCATCAATAACAGTGAACAAATAAATAATTTTCTGTTTTGCTTTCTCCTATCAGAGATCTCATTTATATATTTTAAGAAAGTTTCAAATTCAATTTGATATGGTGGTTTTAATACCTATTCATATATTTATGTGTGTGTGTGTGTATGTGTGTGTGTATAATATAAGTAATATATGATGACCTATTGTTTTAGTTTCCTGGCTGATTAACCTAATCCCATGCAAAGGGTTGGTTTAAACAACAGAAATTTCTTGGCTCATGGTTTTGAAGCTAGGAGAAGTCTGAAATCAAAGCGTTATCAAGGTGATGATTTCTCCCAGAAGACTGTGGCATTTGGGGACTGGCTGCCTATGATCCTCAGTCCTTGGCTTTTCTGTCACATGGCAGTGCCCCTGCAGCCTCTCCTGCTTCTCAGTTCCGTTGGCTTCCAGCTTCTGGCTACTTCCCCTGTGGCCTTCTCTCTCTCTCTCTCTCTCTCTCTCTCTGTGGCCTTCTGTGTAAGGCTTTCAAGAACAGGAGTAAGACCAGTCCTGAGTCAGCTGGGCTATACCTTCACTGAAGTAACCTAACCAACAAGCCCTTTTCATAAGGGGTCACAGTCACAGGAATGGCTGAAGTGTAAGAACATGTTTTTCTGGGGTCCATAGCTCCTCGCCACCCCGCCTGTCAGCATGTATCCGGCATCTTCTAGGTGCGGGTGGGATGGGATACCCTGCTTCATGTTTCCATAAATATCTCATTTAATCCTAACAGCAAGTCTGGAAGTATTAATAACTACTCCCACTTGAGAGGCAAGGAAACTGAGATTTTAGGCATCTTTTTTCTTTTAAATTGTTTGTTGTGGTAACATAAATGCAACGTCATGTTCCCATTTTAACCACCACTGAGTGACTTTCCTTACTAATAAGTGGCAGAGCTGGCTTCAAACTCGTTGAAGTCTCCTGGCACCAAGGACTGAGCTTTGTGTTGCTTTCATCTGCCCTTATTAATTAGTAAATAAATAAAAAGAATTCAGACACAGCCAATGTTTACACAATGGTGATATCTGGGTTTCAGTTAACAGGGCCCTGCTCTGTGAACTTGATAATCATGCTTGCTAGGCTTTCCAACGTCATTGCTAGTAGGTTCAGGGGGTCATTTAAATTCAATTAAAATTAAATAAATTAAAATTAAGTTCCTCATTGCTGCTCACCACATTTCATGTTCTCAAAAGCCACATGCGATGAGTTGCTCTGTATTGGATGGTGCAGCTGTACAACATTTCCATCACCGCAGAAAGTTCCCTTGGACAGCATCGCAAGCTACAGATCTTGGTCTGACCCACAGAACCTTCCTCTCCTTGATTTGCAACATCTGCCAACAAGGGATGGATACTTGGCCAATGTAACCGCTCCACTCTCCTGTGTCAATACCGTGACCCTGTCAGTATACTTTACAGTGTGCTCACTTTTTCTTCCAAGGAGGAAGTTGGCCGAATATGGAAGATGGAGCTGCTCAAAGAATCCGATGGGCTGGGAATTCAGGTTAGTGGAGGCCGAGGATCAAAGCGCTCACCTCACGCTATCGTTGTCACCCAAGTGAAGGAAGGAGGTGCTGCTCACAGGTGACTAGATAACCCTCCCCATTTCTCTGCTCCTTATCCTCTCCCTGCCCTTCCCCTAGTACCTCTGTCCTACTACTCTTCTAGTGCTCTTCCACTTAGTCAAAGCATTGGTAATTACAGGTCATAAAAAAAATGCTGGCACATAGAAGGAAATCAAGCAGAATCTATTCTAATTAGACACTGAACACAGGAAGGGGTTAATTGCTGAAGATACTGTAGGATCTTCTAAACCATAAAGGAGACATTGGGTTCCTTCCTTCCACCTGTCTGTCCATCCGTTAGTCCTTCCTACCCTCCTTTCTTCTCCCTCCTTCTTTTCCTTCCCTCCTTCCCTCCCTCCTTCCTTCTTCCCCTCCTTCTCCTCTTCCTTTCCTCTGTCCATCTTTCCTTTCTTTTCCTTCCGTTCCCTTCCTTTTCCCTCTTGGTCCAGTGTTAGTTTTAGGCAAATATTTCTTATCCTAATTTTCAGGATGCTGATAATGTGGTAAGAAGGGTTAGTTATTGAGAGTATGCCATTAAACAGAACACTGTGTGCCCAATATCTTGACTCCCATAGGACTATGGCTAATAACTTGAGAGAGTAATGGATTTTAAATGTATTCACAGCTCAAGCACTGGAGCTTTACTTATCAGCTCTATTGGGGGTTTATCCACAATACATGCTTATGTGTCTGTCCTGTAGATGCTGAGAAAAACATAACAATGTTAATGTTTCTCCTTATGACCTGAAAATGATTCATACCTCAAAACTTCTTTATAAATCTAAACAACTATTTGAAGTGTGAAGAGACACAGTGTATAGCCAGAGCATGTGCAAAGAATTTCACTTATGAGTTAGAGGGATGCAACTGCCCCCCAAACATATTTTGCTTATTCTTGCCAGACTAGCTCATTGATTCCATGCACATAGGGTACCTACTATTTGCAAAGCACTGTGGGATATGTACATAGGTTACATGCCCATACTTATGTGCCAGGTATCCAAAGATAGATGTTCTATGATGCAGGAGGTGATAGTCTTCGATCTAGTCTGGAATTTGGTGTTCAATTCTGGGTACCCTGAATCTGTGGGAGATGTGGCAAACCAGAGCAGTATTGGCCTGACCAAGACAGAGGGGACTGAAAAGTGTACTTCATGAGGAACAGTTGAAAGATCTCGAGGAATTTAGTCTGAGGAAGGGAAGACTAAGATAAGGACCAGGACACAAACTAGCAAAGCCTTTCTTGATGATCAGGACTCTTCCGAGAGAGTAGGATGTTAATAACTAAAGTAGAGATAAGATTAGCTGTAACTGTCAGTTGTCTGAGTAGGAGTAATTATTAAAGGATTAAGACCTAAGTTTTTTATAACCTGTAAGAGCATCATTAAACTTCCCAAATAATGTATGTTTGAGGAATTCTAATCAGCCATTTTGCTATTAATTTTAGGTCTAGCTGTCTTTGGAAAGTTGGCAATTAGGAACTTCCTGTGTCCAAAGATAAGCTTATGTGGAACTCTTTTTGTTTGTTTTCCATCTAAGCCATTTCTAATGGGTCTCACCATTTTCTTTTCACCCTTACCTTGGAGTTGTGTGTTACCTTGGGGCTATATGATTCACAAGTGTAGAATTCTAGTTAATAACAGGAGATGATAGAGATGGAATTCAAGATTAAAAAGAGTGAAATATGAAGAGCAATAGAGATGGTCTCCACGGTGTTTTAGATAAATAAACCCAGGGCCCTTGGCCATACAGTTGCATTCTTCTCTTGGAGAAGCATCTTCTTCCCACCCACGCACACTTCCTTGAGACCCCAGTTTATTCTATGATTTTCCCTTTTCCCTGTTCTTTCCATTCTAAGCAATTTGGGGATGGGGGTGGAGGGAGAGTGTCATTAGCATTTCTCTACTTCAGGGACTTTTGAATGCCAGAAGTCAAAGGCTGTTGGAAGTCCTTGATGTCTCCTGTCTTCTGTTAAAACTTAAATTCACAGAAAAGATTATGATGCATGCCCTAGAAAGAGGAAAGGGAGGGAGAGAGAAAGAGCAGGAAAGGAAGTAAGACGAGAAAGAGTAGCTGATGAAAGTAGAAAGAGAGGGAGGGAAAGATAGAAGGAGAGAAGTAGGTTGATTCCTTGGAAGAAAAGACAGAACCTCCAGATTGAAGAGAACTGGAGTTGAGTGAATCTGGAAGTAATGGAGACATACGCAGATTCCACAGCAACATGTTGGGTGCTGGAATCGAACCTTCACAGAAAATGGTCGAATTCCCTCAGCCTCACCAATTTTCTATCCCTTATTTAGCAATGGGGATGAAAACCTCTAGCTCCTTTAAGATCATGGGAGACCAGAGAGTTGGAAGTTCAGTTGGAACCAATAGGACTGCTAACCCCTCCATGATTGAAGGGACTGGCAAATGCTTTATTTAGCCCAGTGCCTTCCCACACCCTTGACCCCTGCTATGGGAGGCAGTGCTACATAGGAGGTCTGAACCCCCTGCCAGCCCAGAGGGAAGGAAGTTCAACATCAACTGTGATCTAATTGAAAGAAAATAGATACAAAATTTTTGTAGTCAGGTTTGCAGACCAAGACTCATACCTGCACCATCAGCAAATTAGACAGTTTCTTTGTTCATTTGTTCATAATGTATGGGGACATTAAGTTGAAAAGGGTGCCAACAGACTTTATCCTTACAGTTCTGTGACTCTGTCAGAGGAGACGCACATGTTTAGTGCCACAGGTGCCACAGAGGAAATCTGAGAATGGGGTGGGGAGGTTAGAAAAGGATCCATGGTGGGGTTAGGAAACCTTGTTCTTATTGACCTCTGTCAAAAGACTTGGTCCTTTGCTGAAGTCTCAATCATGAGGACAGGATTGTGATGGGAGTGAGAAGATTAAGAAAAGAATGGCTTGGAATTCCTAAAACCTGGGGGTCTTGGTTCCTCTCTCATCATCACCACCTGGATGAGTTATATTTCAGTGATGTTGATCCTAGGTCTGGATCAGGTAACTTAAGAAAGTGCCTGTTATTAAGCAACTGCCTGAAATCATGGAGCTTTTCACTCCTCTAGCAGGAATACAGACCCAGCCAGACCATAGCATAAAGCAATCCCATCCCAGACTCTCTGGTCTTCAGTGCTTCCTCATTAGCCCTATTGTAACTGTTCCCCTCTTATGACCTTCCCCAGCTCCAAGAAAATTTCCCAGAATGTCTTCATAAAAGACTTTTTTCCCCTCCATTTTCTCAGGGATGGCAGACTGTCCTTAGGAGATGAGCTGCTGGTAATCAATGGTCACTTACTGGTTGGGCTCTCCCATGAGGAAGCTGTGACCATTCTTCGTTCAGCCACCGGCATGGTACAGCTGGTGGTGGCCAGCAAGGTACGTTGGTTGATTGTTAATATTGTGAATAGTGATGGCGAACTTGAATTTAAGCTCTTACCATTCCATCCCCCTACGCATATATGGGTGCTAATGCTTGCACATTTATCTTGGACCATTTGAATAGCTGTTATTCTAGAGCAGGAACCCTTAACCAAAGCACATCTAATTAGTTTGCTTTCCCTTAAGTGTCTTAATATATATATTAGAAAATGGAAAGTATATACCTAAAGGTAAGAATGGGATGGGTGGGTAGAGGAAAGGACAATGTATAGAGAGTAGCAACAGTCTCAGAGAAAAACTGAAGAAGAGAGGATGAAGTCTGTAGGACACAGAGGGAAAAGAGAGAGAAGTTCTGAAGGAAGAGAGGTGCCAGGGTCACTCATGGGAGGTCACAGTCCCTGGATCTGATTCATGGCCTCACCAAGTGTTGCAGCTGGCGGCAGCCTTGTGGATCTCTTGTTCTGTCTCCTGTCCTTCTCTTCCTCCCCAATTTTACACAGAAGAAAGTGAGGCAGAGCTTCTGTGGCCTGCTACCACCCATGGAGGTTGAGATGCCATCAGCAGCACATGGACCCAGGTATCCCCTCCATCTTGCTGCCATCTCTTCATGGTTCCCCTGAGTGGGGTTTCTTCACCCCCATTCCTAGAGTATGTTAAAACAGTGCCGACATCTGGGCCCCCAGCATCTGCATTTTCCACCGAGTTTAACCAGCTTTAAGGAGCTGGAGTAAGGCTGAAGGACTACTGTGTATTAAGAGAGGGAGGAGGAATGCCTCTTGTTTTGAATCCATTGCCTGACTATTCTATTGATGAGCCTAGGAAAGAGCATGTGTGGCTGAGGAGGTGGTGAAGTGGGGCCGTAGGATTTTGCTCTCTATTCCTGTCAGGGAAGAATTGGTATGAGGCCAGTCTTGTCCCTAGTCTTTTGCAGCCCTGTACTCTTGCCACATGCATAATTTCTTTTTCCATTATCCCTGTTATTATTTTTATTCCTTTCCAAGGACCCCCATAACAAAGTACTACAACCTGGGTGGCTTAAGATAACCAAAGTTTATTTCCTCACAGTTCGGGAGGCTAGAAATCCAAAATCAAGGTGTTGGCTGGGCCATGCTCCCTCCAAAGCTTCTAGTGGAGTATTCTTTCTTGCTGATTACAGCTTCTGGTAGCCCCAGGCATTCCTTGGCTTGTGTCAACTTCACTCCAATCTCTGCCTCCATCTTCACATGGCCATCTTCTCTCTGTGTCCAAATTTATCTCCTTTTGTAAGGATGCCAGTCATTGGAATAGGGTCCACCCTAATTCATCTTCACTTGGTTATCTCAGGAAAGACTCTATTTCCAAATAAGGTCATATTCACAGATACTAGAGGTTTGGACTTTAACATATTCTTTGGGGGAACACAATTCAATCCATAATGTCGTTTAAGAAAAGACTTTGAACCTGGTGTCTATAGATTTTTATGTATTTTCCCTCTTAGATTGCAAAATCAATCACCTATTTTTTTGGAGTATTTAATAACTAGATTGAATATTCTGAGCTGTCTAAAAAGTTGCTTCCCTTCCTATTTCCCTTTTTATCTCAAATCCTTGACCTAGACTCTAAGGACTACAGAGTCCCTGGTGAGGACTTCACAGGTAGAGTAGGTGCTGGAGTCCCCAGAGGCAAGAGTTGAGATCCATGTTCATTCATATATCCCCCTACTCCACCTCCCTAGAGATACCATGATGCACTCTGGGGACTTCTCTTGAGTCCACTGAATGCTACTGGATGCCTTCACCCAGAGTGGAGCCTGTGGACTGTCTGGGATCTCCACTCCAGGGGTGGGAAAGGAGTACAAACCTAAAGGACTTATTGTCTGTTTGGTGAATCCCACAAATTCCATGTACCACCAAGATGTGCTGTTTCACTTGGTGTTCTCCAGAGAAACAAAACCAACAGGATATATGTATGCCCGTGTTTTAAGAGATTTATTTTAAGGAATGGACTCTGATTGTGGGGGCCGGCAAGAAATTCCAGTAAGAGCTGATGTTGTAGTCTTGAGTCCAAAACCACAGGGGAAGCTGGCTGTCTGGTAACTCAGAGAAGAGTTGATGAGGTAGTCTTGAGGCAAAATTTCTTCTTCTTGAAGAAGTCTCAGGTTGTTACTTTTAAGACCTTCAACTGATTGGATAAAGCCCACCCGCATTATAAAGGGTGCACTCCTTTACTTAAAGTCATCTGATAATTGCATCTATGAAATAACTTCACAACAATCTCTGGGCTAATGCATGACCAAGCAACTGAACGCTAAGCCTAAATTGACACTTAAAATTAACCATCACATTGTTAACCATCACACTTCTTTCTCCTGCTAGTTTGCCAAAAGGGGGAGGGGAAATATTTCTGAAGCCATCATTCACAGACATATACACAAAAACAAAACATAAAAGCAAACAAGGACTACACACGGTAAAGCTAATAAATTAAGGGACATTCCTAGGATTTTTGAAAACTAGTTCCTTTGTGATGTGATGCTGATCTAGGATCTAAACACCAGCTTAAATGAAGGAAGGACACATTCATTTGGATATACTAATACATTGTGTGCCCACTGGGTGCTTTTTACCAGTTATATCATTTAATTCTTAAAAAAAAATAGTAAACTCCAAGAGACAGGTATTGGTTAATTTTACTCAAAGCATGAAATAAAAATCCAAATAGTTAGGGCGGTCCGCGGTGGCTCAGCGGGCAAAGTGCTTGCCTGCTATGCCGGAGGACCTCGGTTCGATTCCCGGCCCCAGCCCATGTAACAAAAACGGAGAAACAGAATACAATAAAACAAGAAAATGTTTAAAGATGTTTCCCTTTCTTCCTTCCTTCCTTCCTTCTATCCTTCCTTCCTTCTCTCTGTCTTTCCTTTAAAAAAAAAAAAAAAAAAAAAAAATCCAAATAGTTAATTAACTTGCCTGAGTTAATTAACTTGCTGATGGAAAGCAGAAGCTGTTTATCCTGAGTCCATCTGACTTCAAAGTTCATGCTTCTTCCATAGTCTGCCAAGCTGTTCCCTGTTCCACTTTATAAGGAGGACAGAGCCAATGGTCCTAGGAAAAGCTCCTACCAAGGCATTTAACTTTTAGGAACACTTGCTGGGGTCCTTGTAAGACTGAGCAATTGACAGGGAATGGGCTCTCAATCCATTGACTCTTGGGCATCGGTACCGAGCCACATCCGAATGCTGACCCAGACCTCAGAGGAATGACCCTTTCACTTCTTCCAGTATGTTCCACTTACAGCTAGGCAATCTGCTATTATAGCAGCTGCCTGTTGTTGGTTCCTAAACCTAATCTACCATCTCAGGTCCTTATCCATGTTGGAGAAAAAAAGAAGCGTAAGCCTTTGGGCACCTCTTGGCAACTATTCCTGAAAATGAGCAAATAATCTACAGGCTGAGTTTGTGTTTATATTTGAAGAGAAGGATTAAAACTGGAACCTTTGACTTGCTGAATATAAGAAATAATAAAAATGTGAATAATTTTTACTGTAGATAATTACCTTGTCACAAAATTTGAGACATCGTATTAGAAGCATCTAGTTATTTTCTGGTGGAAAGATGTCTCATTTTTTTCATGTAAATACGTTTGCTTCTAGTAGGTACTTAGGGAGATTTGTTGAATGAATGAACTTAGGCTATGCAAGTTATGACCAGTATACAGCTGGTCATAGTTCCTGCTGGGAATTGAGTCACATCCCCCTCAAAAGGCATGCTCAGGATCCAACCTCTGGTCTATATATAGGTGTGAGCCCATTCATAAATAGGACCTTTGAATATGTGATCAGTTGAGATTGTGCCCAAACTGAATGAGGATGGGCCTTAATCCAATATGGCTGAAGTCCTCATGAGAAAAAGAAATTGGACACTTTAAAGAAAGAAGCCATGGGGAGTCAGCCAGAAGCTGGAAGTCAAAGGAAGCCAGAAGAGAAAGGAGAAGATGCTGCCATGTGCATTGCCATGTGAGGAAAAAGCCAAGGAACCCCAAAGATGTCAGGCCAATCAGAAGATACCCCTGGAGAAAGCAAACCTTCTAGCCTCTTAAACCATGAGCCAATAAATTCCTGTTCTTAAGCCAATCCATTGTACGGTATTTGTTTTAGCAGTCAGGACACTAAAACAGCAGTTTAGAAATATTTGCATTTATGGTCATCACATGTTTGCATATAGTTTATTATTACTGCATTATTAATATCACTGTGGTTGCATATTGTTTTTAACCTGCTTTTACAATGAGTAGCGTCTGTAAAATCCTTTCCATATCAGTAAATGTATTTCTATGGCACCATTCTTAATGGCCGTAGAGTGTTTATTCTACGGCTTTTGTGCTATTTACTCACCACTTGGGACCTTTATCTTTTTCTTTTCCTTCGGGGAGTGAGGGGTATACTCTTTTCTATTAATGGTCTGGCAGAGTTGATAGAAGAGAAGAGGACTGAACTCATTTTTTGTTTAATAGTTTCCTTAGGTATGGTTTCATTATTACCGCTCTCAAGTGAATTATCTTTAGATCCTTGAAGGTGGACTCAGCATCAAACTAGAAACAAATGTCACAATGATTAGGTGCAAAACTCACTAAGAGTTTTGTTACATCCTGTTGTTTAAGATGGATATTTTTTTGTTCTCATCTGTCAACCCTGAAGGAATAGGATGGTCAAAGTTTTCCACGTGTTTCCTTCCTTATAGAAATGTGGGAGAGTGGGGACAGGAGACATTTATCTTCTTGCTGGCCTCAGGTCAGCCCTGCAGCCCCGGCCCGCCCAGGCCTGATGTGCCGTGGCATTTCCTCTGCTCCCTTTAGGTTTCTCCTCTATGGTTGGGATTGTTACATGGTCCTTAATGCTGTTGCCTGCATCCCACAAACCAAGCGGGCCTTAGGTGTGCAGAGAAACAATGGGCTTTATTGATGAAATCTCCTCAGGGTCAACTCTGAATCACTTTTAAAACTTGCTCAAGGGCTGCTTTCATTGTAAAGTTTCGAAAACTTTCTCAAGGGCTGTTTCATTGAAAAGACATTAGCTGTCTCCACTTTGGCTTTGCATTCAATAAACAATCTGTTCCCTTTCCAATGAACATATGCTAGGGAGATGAGTAATGGGGGGAGGGAAGTAGAGTGGATATTTGAATTCTATGCTAGATGTGGGGACCTAGAGACAAATAGAAATGGTGTTGAGTTTGAGGAACTCCCCGATGAATGGGAGATGAATGAGTAAAGTTAGACATATACTGTAAGGAGATAACTTAAATCACTAAGGGTGTTAGAAGAAACGGGGAGGAGGGTGAATGCCCCCCCCCCAGGTGATCCAGGAAGCTTACAGAAGGACAGGATGTCTGGGCTATGCCCAAATCAGCCTGAGTTGTGGAAGGAAGGGTGGCCTAGCTGGAGGAGACGGTTGGTGGAAAAGGCAGTAGTCAGGGGAGAGCATTACATGTCTGGAGGTCAACATGGCTTGAACAGAAAGGGTGGCTGGAGAAGAGAATGGGAGGGAAATGAGTTTGGACAGCTAAGCTGAGGACAAATCTCCAAAGCCCTGGCCCACCAGGGATGGGATTTGAACCATAACCTGAAAGCAATACAGGGGGCATTGAAGGATTTAACTTCAGGGAGCTTGGGTTACCCATAGAAATGTTGTGCTAACACAGATTCTTCAAAGGGAAAAAATGGTATTTAAATTGGGTCCACATCCCTAACATTTGAGGTAACCTTATAAACCTGGAAACATGGAATATATATTTTCATATCGTCATTGGATTGGGAACATGTAAACCATCCACAGCTTGATCTGCCAAGTTTTCTTTGACTAAGAACCACTTCATTTCATGAGATAATTTATAGGCTTTTAATTTGTTCCCATAGGAAAACTCTTCAGAGGACCTCTTAAGGTTAACTTCTAAAAGTTTGCCTGATTTGACCAGCTCAGTAGAGGACATATCCTCTTGGACGGACAATGAAGACCAGGAGGCAGATGGGGAGGAGGACGAAGGGAACTGCTCTTCTTCCATCCAGGGAACAGTAAGTGTGCCTCTGGGCTTCACGGGATGCTCAGCTGGAATTATGTTTTCCTGAAGATACGGGTCAGAGGATAAATGCTTGAAATAGCATATGTACAGCAACCAGGGTGGGTGCATTCTTTTTAGTGCCTTCTATTTGTCTTTTCGATTTCATCAGAACATCCTGGAAAATTCTGTGAGGGAGATGCTTTTCATTTAAGAAAAAAAATTGAAACTGGAGAACAACTGTTCAATAAGTTCAGTGAATATATCAGATTCTAGGATGCTTAATAATATATGTATATGAGCATTTTATTGTTAATTCTTGATATGGTGTTTCAAAATTGTTGTGTGTATATAAACTTGGACTGAGAAATCCCTGGTTGAAAGTAGAATGTTTAAAATAACCAAAACCACTCATGCAAAATTATACAGAGCATGTCTTCCGATTTTCATTGAACCGGCACTCTGGCTCTTCCTCACGCAACCTGCGACACTTTGGGGTCCTCCCTGGCTGCGCTCATGAATAGCCTGGCACACCCAGGGCCAGAGGGCTTTTGGCTAACTCTGGTTGCAGATGGCAGAGTACTGTCATCTTTTTATCCCAGATCTGATAGGTATATCACATTTAGTATAAGCTCTTGTTTCCCCTTTTTCTTTTATCTGACCAGCTGACCAAGGGTAAGCTCTTTCTACTATTGGGAGCCCCTCATTCCTTCCTGCTGACATTGACAGCAGGCAGCCTGGGTAAACACTGGAAATGTCCTACATATAATTAGACCTTAAAAGAAAAAAATATGTATTTCTTATTACATTTGCCACAATATGCTATTTTAATTAAAAAAAGAAAAAAAGATTTCCCACCCACTTCCTTTTGGTCACTGGAGATCCGGAGCCATTAAGTATAGTTGTACAAGTTGTGGACTGCACAAAGGTGCCTCATCTAAGCATCATTCACACTGTCAGTTTGCTGGAAGATGGCAGTAAAGAGTCCTCTAACACAACCAGTGTATCAGGACAAGTTTCCAGGAGAGGAAGGAAAGCATTTGGAGGAAGGGGTGCCATTTTGTAATTTGACCAAAGGTGTCATACAGACCTGTGTTTGATTTCAAACATTTTTCTGGCTACAGAATTTTCCCTCAAAGGAGAGCTTTTTGAGAAGACCATCCTAGAAAGTGAGGAAACCAGAGTTGCTGTGGTTGCATGGGGCTAAGGTGCCAGTGCCCAGTTACTCCAGTGGCCTTGTTTTTCCCTCCCTGCCCATCCTCATCCCATTGGGCTTCCAGGAATTCCTAGGGGTGAGGTGAACAGTTTAAAACAACTCTGTGACTTTTCCCATGTCTTTGTGTTAGGACACCAATCAGGGGCTTTCCTTACTTTTAGTAAGGGCAGAGACCAAACTAAATGTCCTGGCCTGCACGTCCCTCCTTGAAGTGCCTACTTCTCAGACCCCACCTTGCATGAAGTTCACCAGCGCCGTAAACAACCATCACACTGCCCTTCCTTTAGTCCCTCAGGATGGCTGTACATTTTCCTGCAACATGGCCTTTGTGAAGGCTGTTTTATCTCTCTGGAATCTTCATCTAGTTGACTCCATCCTACTTATCTTTTGGAACCCTGAGTATTACTCCCTCAGGGAGGCTGTTCCTGAATACCTACCCTGTGCTAAAACTCTTAGCTTTCATACCACAACCATGTGCCTCTCCTGTGAACTACCTGTCACATATACATTTGTTTTGTGTTTATGTGATTAAGGTCTATTTCTACCATCTAGCTGGAAACTCATCAAAGTATAAGGGGCCATGAAGACTGGTTTGAGTTTATAGAATTTATCCAGTTCATTAGGTGTCACAAATAACCAATGAGCTAAATAAACAAACAGGACAAGCATTCATTGAATCCATGCTCTTTTCTAGACTCTGTACTAGACACAGGAAATAATGTAAAGCAACAACATCGTCTATCTTTATCCAGCATAAAACTCCCTAGCCCACAGCTGACCATTCAAAAAGCCTTAGGTATGATGTCCGCATCCTGGTCTGTTGACCTTCAGGGATTCTTGCTGAATGGGCCTGAGGAGGCCTGAGCATTGTGGGTGTTGTGCTCAGCTGCCTCTTCCCTCTCCTGCAGACCCATTCGTCAAGGCCCAGTGCAAGGCCAAGAGCCTTTGCTCCCAGGAGCTGCCCGCCCTCCTGGCCGGCACAGCTGTTCTCCTGCGCTCCTTGTTATTCGTGGCATATGAATGGGAAATGGACTGTGGCATCCATCCAGCAGGCTTCCCAACTCCAGCAGCCACTTCCTCTTCTGCCCTTTTCTTCCCAGACATGCCCTGCTGGCGGCTTCTAGGCCAACTCCGGCCCTGTGGGTCCCCGATGCCTTCCTGCATATGTCCCCCAGTCTGGAAAGCTCCCCCTTGCTCAGCAGGGCCCCAGGGCTGGCGGCTGCGTCCTGGCATCTCTCTGCCAGTTTTTAATAGAAAGCTAAATAAGTTCAGGATCTTAAAGAGAGTAAAACCTGTAACACACCCCCACCTCCTTTGATAAAGCCCCCAAACCATTTATGTAGCACGGCTGATCTTGTGGAGCGGTTACAGTTATATAGATTTTTAAATACTTTTTGTAGCTCATATTTCCTTGTGAAAAACTCCAAGGAATTGTATGAGAATTTTTTATACTAAATACTGCTCTAATAAATGGGCCATTAGATGTATATTAATATGTTACATATGTCCAGCATTGTACATTTTATTTAAATTATTACATATAATAATTTATGTACTTTTCTGATCTTTTTCTGTTAACCAAAGTAATGTTCTCACTATATAATATTTTTTTAATGATTATAAAAAACCCTGTAAAAAGTCAATGTAAATTGCCCACAATCCTACCATTCAAAGAGCCATCTTTAACATTTTCCTAAGACTTTCTAATTGCTTTTTTTTCCCTTAAGCACATATGTTTTTTCAAGTGCCCTTATATTGACACATTTATGAAACTGCTATGGTCTCATGATAATCATGAACATTTCCATGTCATTAAATGTTCTCTGAAACATGATTAATAGTGGCTAATATTCCATAACTGAAGTGCTGTAATTCATTTCATCAGTTTTCTACAGTAAATTCCATTTACATTAATCACATGTATGGTAAGTCAATTGCTTCCAAATTATAAGGATTTCTGTCCATATATTTTTGTGCATACCTTTTATTTTATTTTTTCCTTAAATAACTTGCAGCAGTGGAACTCATTCTCTCAAAAAGAATGGTAATGTTAAGCAGTTGATACACAAAGTCCCTCTCCAGAGTCTATACTAATTTATATTCCTGGCCTATGAGATGCCCAGTTCAAGAATAGCCAAAGATATCTTTTTTTTTTAATTTTTTAAATTAAAAAAAAATTACAGGAAAGAAACACAAACATTCTTAATATGTGATCATTCCATTCTACATATATAATCAGTAATTCCCAATATCATCACATAGTTGCATATTCATTATCATGATCATTTCTTAGAATATTTGCATCCATTCAGAAAAAGAAATAAAACGAAAACAAAAAAAATTGTACATACCATACCCCTTACCACTCCCTTTTATTGATCACTATAGTGCATTTCAAACTAAATTTATTTTAACATTTGTTCCCCCTATTACTTATTTTTATTCCATATATTCTACTCATCTGTTGACAAGGTAGATAAAAGCAGCATCAGACACAAGGTTTTCACAATCACACAGTCACGTTGTGAAAGCTGTATCATTATACAATCATCATCAAGAAACATGGCTACTGGAACACAGCTCTACATTTTCAGGTAGTTCCCTCCAACCTCTCCACTACATCTTGAATAACAAGGTGATATATACTTAATGTGTAAGAATAACTTCCAGGATAACCTCTCAATTCTGTTTGGAATCTCTCAGCCATTGACACTTTGTCTCATTTCACTCTTCTCCTTTTTGGTCGAGAGGGTTTTCTCAATCCCTTGATGCTGGGTCTCAGCTCATTCTAGGGTTTTTCTAAATGGCTTGATGCTGAGTCTCAGCTCATTCTAGGATTTCTGTCCCACATTGCCAAGAGGGTCCACACCCCTGGGAGTCATGTCCCACATAGACAGGGAGAGGGTGGTAAGTTTGCTTATTGTGTTGGCTGGAGAGAGAGGTCACATCTGAGCAACAAAAGAGGTTCTCTTGGGAGTGACAGTTAGGCCTAATTTTAAGTAAGCTTGACCTATCCTTTGTGGGGTTAAGTTTCATATGAACAAACCCCAAGGCTGGGGACTCAGCCTATAGCTTTGGTTGTCCACACTGCTTATGAGAATATCAAGAATTCAACTTGGGGAGGTTGAATTTCTCCCTGTTCTCACCATTCCCCAAAGGGACTTTGCAAATACTTTTCCACTCACTGATCAAATCACTCTGGAATTCATTGGGACATCACTTTGGACAAACCAACAAAATCTCATGTCCTACCCAAGGTTCCATGTACTTATGTTGTTCAACCAAGCTATCTATAAAAGTTATATTAGCAAATGCGCTAGTCAAAATATAATTTTTGTACCAAATGAACATTTTTTGCTTTAGTCTCACACATAAGGTGAAATTTTAAAATATTAATTACCGTCTATTTTCAGCACCCTGCAGTAATGACATTCCTTTGTTCTTCCTCATGCAAAAACATTATTAAAATTTGTACGTTTAGTCACTATCATTATACACTCTAGGCAATCCTAGATTATACCATCTCAATCTTTATCATCTATCTTTCTTTCGATTTCATTTGTACCCCTAGCCCTCCTCCCTCTATCATTCTCACATTCAGCTTCATTCAGTGTTTTAACATAATTGTATTACAGTTAGGTAGTATTGTGCTGTCCATTTCTGAGTTTTTACATTCAGTCCTGTTGAACAATCTGTATTCCTTCAGCTCCAATTACCTAATGTTTTACCCTATTTCTATTTCCTGATGGTCTCTGTTACCAACAAAATTCTCTAAGTTTATTCACTAATGTTAGTTCATGTCAGTGAGACCATACAGTATTTGTCCTTTTGCTTCTGGCTAATCTCACTCAGCATAATGTCCTTAAGGTTCATCCATGTTGTTACATACTTCATAACTTTATTCTGTCTTACAGCTGCATAATATTTCATCGCATGTATATGCCACAGTTTGTTTAGCCACCCGTCTGTTGGACATTTTGGCTGTTTCCATCTCTTGGTAATTGTAAATAATGCTGCTATAAACACTGGTGTGCAAATGTCCATTTGTGTCCTTGCCCTCATGTCCTTTAGTACAGACAGCATATAGAAGGTCCCATTCCCTAATCCAATCTGCCAGTCCATGTCCCCTGATTGGGAAGCTTAATCCATCAACATTTAGTGTTATTACTGCAAAGGGCAGTACCCTTCTCTACCACTTTGCCTTTTGGCTTTTATACGTCCTTCTAATTTTCCTTCTTTTACCTTTACTCATAGTCTTCCTTTCTACACTCTTCATACCTCTCTCTTCTGTCTTCGTATACTGTCTCTAGTGCTCTCTTTAGTATTTCTTGCAGAGCTGGTCTCTTGGTCACAAATTCTCTCAGTGATTTTTTTGTCTGAAAATGTTTTAATTTCTCCCTCATTTTTGAAGGACAGTTTTGCTGGGTTTAGAATTCCTGGTTGGCAGTTTTTCTCTTTTAATAATTTAAATATATCATCCCACTGTCTTCTCGCCTCCATGGTTTCTGTTGAGAAATCTACGGATAGTCTTATTGGGCTTCCCTTGTATGTGATGGATTGCTTTTCTTTTGCTGCTTTCAAGATTCTCTCTTTCTCTTTGACCTCCGGCATTCTGATTAGTAAATGTCTTGGAGTACGTCTGTTTGGATCTATTCTCTTTAGGGTATGCTGCACTTCTTGAATCTGTAATTTTAAGTCTTTCATAAGAGTTGGGAAATTTTCAGTGATAATTTCCTCCATTAGTTTTTATCTTCCTTTTCCCTTCTCTTCTCCTTTTGGGATACCCACAACATGTATATTTGTGTGCTTCATATTGTCCTTCAATTCCCTGAAGACCTGCTCATATTTTTCCATTTTTTCCCTATATTTTCTTTTTCTTGTCAGATTTCAGATGTTCTGTCCTCCAGTTCACTAATCCTATGTTTTGCTTCTCTAAATCTACCATTGTAGGTTTCCATTGTTTTTTTCATCTCTTGTACTGTGTCTTTCATTCCCATAAGTTCTGTGATTTGTTTTTTCAGACTTTCAGTTTCTTCTTTTTGTTCATTACTTGCCTTCTTTATATCCTCCCTCAATTCATTGATTTGGTTTTTGATGAGGTTTTCCATGTCTGTTCATATATTCTGAATTAATTATATCAGCTCCTGTATCTCATTTGAATTGTTGGTTTGTTCCTTTGACTGGGTCATATCTTCAATTTGGTTTTTGATGAGGTTTTCCATGTCTGTTCGTACATTCGGAATCAATTGTTTCAGCTCCTGTATGTCATTTGAATTGTTGGTTTGTTCCTTTGACTGGGCCATATCTTCAATTTTCCTAGTGTGATTTGTCATTTTTTGCTGGCATCTAGGCATTTAATTACCTTAATTAGTTTATTCTGGAGATTGCTTTCACTTCTTTTACCTAGGGTTTTCTTGCTGGATGAATTTGTTGTCTCTCTTTTCTTTGAAATTCAGTTCAGCTTTTTCTGGACCTCTCGCTTAGGTTTTATTTAACAGAGGAGAATTTTTCAGTTCTTGTTTTCTTGTTTCTTGCCCTGCTTGTATGGTGCCCTTCCCCACCCCCCACCCTTAGGAGGGTCTATGTTATGTATTATAGACCCCAGCCGGATCTTTCCAGACAAAATGGCCTCCTATCAGGAGGAAAGAGTCACCTGAGTCACTTTTCCCTGAGGGTGAGACCCAGCAGGTTGACAGACTCTCCTGTGAAGTCTGTGGACTCTGTTTTTCTTATCCTGCCCAGTATGTGGCGCTTGTCTGCCTTCAGGTCCCACCACCATAAGATAATGCAGTATCTTTAACTTTGACAGACTCTCCCTGCTGGGGGCATGGTGGAGACAAAGAAGAGATTGTAGGCTGGTTTTAATGGCTTCAAATTATGAAGCCCTGGTGTCTGAATTCCTTGAGGGAGGGATTCCACCTGAGTTGGGCTTCACCCCTCCCCTGGGGAAGGCACAGGCTCCAGACAAGCCCTCAAAGGAGCTTGTTTCTGCCTATGCCTGGGGCAGTTGCAGCCTGAGAAGTCCTGCGGCTGTATCCAAAGGCAGTCAAGCCTTTGTAGAAACACAGCCACAAAAATCTCTGTTTCCTGCCCTTGGCGCCAGGGCAAAAATGAGTGACCCCCGCTTTGACCAGGTTCACCTGAGCTGGGGGCCTATTTTTAGTAGTCAGAATTTGTTAACTAATTCCACAATTATTGTTTGGTTGGGCTCAGCCCCTGCTGCTGGTAAAATCTCTTTCCTTTCCCCTCTGGGAAGCAGCCTGTTGGGGAGGGGTGCTGGCCACCTCAGCTTGGGGAACTCACAGTTCTGGGGGGTGCTCGCAGCCAGTCCAGCTGGTCCTGAGTGGGGTACACTGTGTGTCTGGTCACTGATGTGGACCCAGGAGCTATTCTGTACTGTTCCTGGTTATTTAGTAGTTGTTCTGGGGGACGAACTAAAACGCACATATTGCTAAGCTGCCATCTTGGCCCAGAAGTTCAAAGACACTTTTAAGAAAAAAAAAAAAATAGCAGTGAATGACACATTGTTTTATGTGTTTATTGTTGTAGTTTTTCCAGTGAGACTTCAGTGCATTCTGTCATAGCACTTTATTTTGGCAATTTCAGGTTGCCCTTGAGAAGGAGCAGATTCCAGGAATAATTCTCTGTAAGTGCGCATCACTGCTGTCCTTTTGGGCTTCCTCATAACTGTTCCTTGGCTTTGACAGGGACACAAATCCCACACCTGTTATCATCGATGAGTAACCAAAGCCCAACCCTGCCTCAAGAGTTCTCGCTTCCCCAAGCCTCGGACACCACCTCCACCCCACTTTACCTTCTTACTCCACCTCCACCCTCATAAAACAGGCACAAAAGTGGGACATCTGGGCTTCCTACCTGGCTGGGCTGCCACACCCAAACACCCGTAATTTGTTACCCACTCTCTTGAGTGCTGGTTTTAACTCAGATTGCTGGTCCACATTACCTATCAACATTTCTTGGGGCAACTTTCCAAAACCCACATGCTGAGCACCTCCTTCCACCCCCTGAAATACAGCATTAAAAAGAGGGATGGGCATGTGTCCAGTTTTAAAATTTCCCTGGTGATCCTTATACGTTTTGTCAAGAATACCTACAAATTTCCCTTTCCCCTGTTCAAAAGCCAGAAGCCTTATCATGTACTAGCATGCAAGTATCTGTATGGCTATTGGATCTGTCCCAGTTCAACAGACCATTGAAAGCAGTTCTGCAAGAATGAATGCATATCAACAGTAGGTTTGAGGATGGAATGACTTAGAAAGCCAGGGTCCCAGGAGAGCCAGGCCTGGTCTGGTGCTGCTGCAGCTGAGAGCAGGAGGTGGAAGCCTGGACTAGAGAAGCAGGTAGGAGCGTGGGAGGCAGGCAGGAAGTGGGGCAGCCAGACCAATATCTTTTCTAGGCTTTACAATCTGCCTAGGGGCTGCCCTGCCTGTGTCTTACAAAGGAGCTGAACTACTAGGGGAAAAAAATCCTGATTATGCCTTCATAACCCAGGACTCTTTGATAATCTTTAAGAATTAATGAATCACTTAAATGAAAGAAACCTGGCACTGTCTTTTAATCAACGAAGCCATGGAAGCCTTTTATCTCAGACAGTAATGATTAGACCTGCTGCCAAATTCCACTCCAACAATGACTCTGTCTGCACCATAAATCATGGGGTGCTCCGAGCACTTAGGTCCAGCAAATGTAATGGAAGTGTTAAAGCTCTGCCATGAGGACCTTAGTTATTTATTTTTCATGGCTACAATAAGCAGAGACTTTCCTTTCAATAAGCTTTGTCCATGTGTAAAATAAAACCATATGGTAGATATCAAGTTTGAGGAGTGGAGGCAAAAGAAGAGAGAGAGGAAATGATAAGAATCTTGTTATCTCACGTCACTGTTTAAGATCATTCAGTGGCTCTCGACCACTCCAAGTTAAAATGCCAGTTCCTCTGCAGGGAGTGCTGCCCAGATCTGAGCTCCCGGAATTGCCTTCTCTCCTGTATGTGTGCCCAACAGCCCTCAGCGCATGTACGTGTGCACACACATATGCACACACTCGTTTGTTCCTCGTGTCCTTAGCAAGGTGAGCTCCACATCCCCAGGTGCTGCAGAACCACGCATTACCTTGTGCTTTTGCACCTGCTGTCCTTGTACCTGGAATACCTTCTCATCTTCTTTTCCCCAGCAGGATCCTTATTAACTTGAATTGTCCCCTCTCCCCGGTAAGTAAACCTTTCCTTGAGTCCTCTGAGTTATTTGGTCTGTTCTCTGGGCTTGCATAGCTTTGTGTATAAATTAATACAAAATTTAATTTATTATTTTATTTTTAATTATTTAAATATGTGATAGTGCTTAATGTCTTATTTCATAATTTAGCTTTTTACTATTCTGTCTTCCTCATGAGACATAAACATCTCAAAAGTTCAGGGGCCTTGATGTCTTAAGCATCTCTCTATTGCTAGGACATCATACAATGTCTGGAATTTAATAGGAGTTGAAGGGAAGGTCGATGGGAAGAAAGAATTCTCCAGTGGTCTCTCATCATTCCTTCACCACTTCTTACCTTCACTTGAAGCTGACCTGGTTCTCTTATGTCCTTGAGGCACAAGCCTGGGACCCTAAACCTCTGTCTTACTCCTTTTGTAGCCAATATGTACCCTTCCAGGCACCTCCCTATCTGCTCTTCAAAGGGCCTGGCTCCCTGCCTCCTTCACCAGTTAGGATGTCAGCATTCTGGGGCATCACAACTTAGAGAGGTCTGCCCTTACTTCTGATTGGAGAGCAAGGAAGATCAATTCTTTTCTGGTCCTTATGGCCAGCAGGAAGAGACCCTATTCAGTCCCAGTTTTCATGCACATGGAGCCCAGCTGGAGCAGTGCAGCAGAGTGTAAACCTGTGGAGAGTGGTGAGCCAAGACCCCCATGGAAAGGAGAGTCAATGTTGAAAGGAACTGAGATGGTTTTGCTTGAGCTATTGTACCTGAGGCCTTGCCCATCCTCTGCTTATCTGAACGCTACCTGTCCCTCAAAGTTCAGATGAAGTATTAAGTTATCTGTGAAGCCTTTGCCTACTGGAAGCATCTAAATAATCTCTCCTTCTCCCAGACTTGCCAAGCACTGCTCCCCTGGCACTTAGCATCTATTTCCTGCTCATTGGTGGCTGTATATGCCATTGTGGAAGGGAAGAAAACACATAAACGTGTTAAGCTTTTGAAGTCAGGTATAGCCCTTTGGGTCTCCAGTAGCCAATGAAGTGCCTTGTATTCAGTACCTTCTTAGTACATATGTCTCGATCATAAAGCTATCTGTAGAGCAGCAGTTCTCAAAGTGTGGTCCCCAGGCAAATAGTATCAGCATCCCCAGAGAAGTACTAAATATGCACATTCTCAGGTGCCACCCTGAGTTCACCCGTCCTGAACCAGACACTGAGAGTGGTGTCCCATAATTTGTGCTTTAATAAACTCTCCAGGTGGTTCTGACTCGGCTAAAGTTTGAGAAACTCAGCTATAGAGCCCCGCACTAAAACAAATGGCACATGTGTTGTTGTTATTGCCTATTCAAAGGAAGTATGTCCTTTCCCCAAGTAGAAACAGTTACAGCTCATCTGAAAAATGAGATTTTTCAAGAGAAAAACAGATCCATGCTCTGCTTGGATGATTCTTTTAAAATGAAGAGAGGAGGAAGGGTTTCAGGATAACAGGCATGAAATGGGTGATGCATCTGAAGTGCCTGGGAGCCCGTCTCCCTTCTCATATTTTTAATGAAAACAATAAAACCTAAAAATGGAAGT
Organism: Tamandua tetradactyla; assembly: GCF_023851605.1. NCBI lineage: Eukaryota > Metazoa > Chordata > Mammalia > Pilosa > Myrmecophagidae > Tamandua > Tamandua tetradactyla. The sequence goes on from NC_135335.1 coordinate 81,579,545, forward strand.
AACTATTGTCTGCCAAAACAGCGATTGTCAGAGCTCAGCTAGGAAGAGTCTGTTCCTCTCGTCAATCAGGAGCCCTGTATCCGGCTTCCTTTGGCATCAAAGGAACGCATTCTAAAATCTCTGGCCTCCCCAGTTGGGGAAAATCTTGGAAAACCTCTGGATGATTAGGGTTTGAGAAGGAATTTGAGAGGTGGTTAGGGTTTGAGAAGACCTCAACCCTCAAAAGGAAAGAAGAGCCAAGCAGGACCCATGACGCTGTAAGTCTGACACGGCGTGATTGTGTGTCGGGTGGAGGAAAAGTGATGAGGTGTGAGACCCTGAATCAGTCGGAGGGAGAAGCAGCATCCTCAGGGGCAGAGGTGAATCCAAATGTAGAAAGAAAAAAGGGCACCTTTTGTGTTTTCTTTGGTTTGAATAATTGATCAAGCATCAGCTCTAAATGTTTCACAAGTATCTGAGCGTTGGTTGAAAACTTTTCTGGCAGCATCTGAAAGTCTCAGTTCTGGTTGATTCAAGCTGCCTTGGATTGGAAATGCTCTTTTGTTTAGGGCCTGAGCTAGATTTGTCGGGTAAATTGGATTTAGAGCTGAGTGCAAAGAACAATGAGCACCAAGTAAAATTGTGATAGGTGTTAGTATAGGAAAATCGCAGGGTCTGGCCAGAAATCAGATTCTCAGAGTGAAATTTTTCATACGTCACCAGCACAGGGCTCCCCCAACTTTTTGTAAGGGTGGTATGCCTTGAAGGCTCAGGCTGCTTATATGGGTGGGATGGGCTGTGTACAGAGCTGCTGACACCTCAGTCACTCTGACCACATGGTCCCTGGGCTAGGTGTAGTCTTTCCTCCTCTCTGTGCTTCAGTTTCCTGCTTATCTCACCTCAGGACTCACCTCCTCCAGGAAGTCTTCCCAGACACATATCCCACAGGCCTGGGCCCTGGCATGTAATATACCCTGTATCTTCCTTTGTGGCCCTTAACCCAGATTGTAAGTGCATATTAGTTCACGTGACGGTTTATTTACATTGCCCTCCCCCTACCAACCAAGGATCCATGGGGCAGGGACAGGTCGAGTTTGCTCACTCTATATTCCCAGTTGGTTTGTGTAGAATGAATAGGTGGTCTGATGAATGAACAGACGGATGGTTGATGCCTTCTGCCGATCGGTCATCATAAAATGTTGTCATCTGCCATTGGCTTGCCCACTTTCCCCAGCACACCTTTGTTTAATAGGCAATTTTCGTTTGTGTCCACCATCTAGAGAATCTATCTGCCTCTCCCTTCTGGGAGTTCCTGGCTGGGATAACAGTGTCAATTATTTCGAAATGGTTTTGCCAAGTATAGCATAGGGAGAACACAGTGTACCTTTCCAGCCATTTGTGGCAGCACCTCATTAACAAGAAGTAGGTATTTTATTTTCTAAGGCTGTTCAAGCAAATAGCATGAAATGGGTCAGTTTAAACAGTGTTAATTTATCAGCTTATGGTTTTGAGGCTAAAGAAAAGTCCAAAGTAAAGCATCATCAAGATGATACTTTTTCCCCAAGGACTGTGGTGTCCGGAGGCTGGCTGTTGGCCAACACTGGTCCTCAGTTTGTCACATGGCAGGGCACATGGTGGCATCTCCTGGTCTCTCTCCCTTCTGTTCTGGATTCCGTGGATGTTCAGCTTCTGGCTGCTCCATCTGTGGCTTTCTCTCTGTGTCCGAATTTTACTCCACTTATAAAGGACCTCAGTAGTAGAATTAAGGCCCATCCTGGCTGGGGTGGGCCACACTTTCTTAACTGAAGTAGCCTCATCAAAAGGTCCTGCTCACAAACAGGTACATGCACAGGAATGGGTCAAGTTTAGAAACACGTTTTTCTGGGGTACATACAGCTCCAAATCACCTCGGCAGGTTTCATTGTTTTGTTTGGTTGGTAGGAAAAAAAAATTAAAAGAAGGTTTTAGAAAGCTGCAAGCACACAGAAAGGGAATTTAGGACTTGATTTTTAGCAAGTAAGCAACAAGGAGGGATTAAATATCCCATGGGGAATTGGCACAGTAATAAGTGAAATGTGGGTGAAAATGCAGCCAGGAAAAAAACACTGAACTAGGCGTCTCAAAGATGCAGGTTCTGGGGAATAGCACTAAAAGGTGGCCAAGCTATAAGGAACCTGGGGTGTTGGCTGGCCCAAACCTTTCATGCTATGAGAGAGAAACTTGTGGTGAAGACAGGAGACCACTGAGTTCTGCTGATAGCAAATGTGTTCCCTGGACAAGTCTCTTTATAGCTCAGGGAAGCTATGAGGGCAAAGGAAAAGGGAAAGCACTGAGAAGATAGTTCAAGGCACTTCACAGAAATGCACGGGGAAGAACTGTGTGTGCACAGACACACACACAGGCAGCACCACACTCCTTCCCATCTCTCTGAAGTGCCCTGGAGGGTGTGGTTTCAACCAATCCTCAGATCTCTGGGTTCCACCCTGGAGCAGCTTATTCAGCAGGTCTGAGCACAGTGGGACCCAGGAGTCTTCCAGAAGACTTCTAGAAGCTTCCTAGGTGATTCCAATGCTCACCTAGATTTAAAAAGCAAACTTTGGGAAATAGTGGCTACTGTAAGAAGCAGCAGGTTTGGAACACACCCCTTTGCTATACGGCCACTTCCACGGTGTGAGGCCAGGTGGCAGGGCTCCTAAGAGTGTCCTGGCCAGTAGCTAGATGAGCCCTGGTGGCCTGTCTCTCCATGGCTTTGAGATAAGGGGAGTCTTTTGTCCTCAACTTCCTCCTTCTCTGCAGTTTAGGAACCATGGGAACGAGGCCAAGGTGTTTGTGGTGATTGTGGAATCCTTGGGAGCCAGATCTACCAGCCCGCAGCAGCTTCATGGGCACAGACTGGCTTGCACATTATGGTTCTCATCACCTTACCCGATGCTGGTTTCTGGTTTATAAGTGGGTGCTGTTAATACAGAGACCATATTATTTCCTGGCCCCAGCCCAAAGCAAGCAGCTGCACATGCTGATACACAATTCCCCGAGTTGTCCATTTCTTTCTCCACTGTCCCAAAGGTGAGCTACCATCTCTTCACCGTCAGAGCCGTACCCTTCCCCCAAGTAAGTCCCAGTTTACTTTGATGTTCCTTAAGCAACACTTCAACTGGCCCTGGACGTTTATAAGAGGTTGCATGAAACCCAATGCAGCCTGTAGAATTGCCAGGGCAAGATAAGACCAAAAAAAGGCTATAATTATTGCTGGTCTAAGGAAATAAAATTTAAATTTGGGGGTGGATTTGTTTGGTTTGGTTCCATTTTTTTAAGGAGATGAAGTGATTATTTTAAATGGGTGGGGGAAGCAAGAAGATAAGAATAATTATTTGGCCTGGATGGATTGCCCGGAAAACTGCTGAAGTTTGGATTAGACTTGTTCCCGTGGCACATTTTCAAGGGGCCTGTTCCGACTCGCTGCCTGCCTCTGGGCTGCATGTTCATCCAAGCAGTTTGCAGTTCTCAAGGAACTAAAGGACTCGTGTGATTTGCATAGAAAAGCGACTCTTGTATTCCACAGTCTCCTAGCACAGTGATCTCCAGAGTGGGGTATGCTCCCAGGAGGAAGGTGCTCCCTTGGGATGTGGGAAGAAACTATTTGAACTTGTCTCCATCTTATCTCATTTTAGATAGTTTTGGCTTTTTGGTGCACATATACATTGATATAGTTATAGATGTATAATTTAAAAATATATGTTGGAGTGCTTGATGGCGACACGATCTCAAAAGTCTCACATCATAGCATTAAGCATTAAGAAGTATTGTTAAAGAAGTCCCTTTAGTGTGCAATCAACCCTACTCTCATCTTTCTGATGTGAAAAATTCCTTCAGGTTTCAGTGAAACTAAAAGATGGGCTACTAGAGCGTGCAATGAAGTTTCTTTGCCCTTAAGTTAATTTCTTTCATGAAAAATAATACTGAAGAGCTCCTGTAAGGAATTTATCCTTTTGGTTAAGTTGCTTCATGTCATTGTACATTCCATGACTATATTCTAAGATGCTTTTCAACCCTGCCCCCTAGTAAGCATTTTCCTCTTCTAATCCTCTATTTTCTTAATTTCATTATGTTTCCATTGTGGACTTCAATTGGTGGTCTACACATTGAAATGAAAAGTACAATATATTAAGAGTTGAAGAAAGGTGGCAGTTCAGAAATGAAACATAAAAATTTCTTCTGCTGTAGTCAAAATGACAGCAATTACACAGGGAAAAAGACAGGATAATGCGCCTTATTTGTTCATGTATTTATCTTAAGATAACTTTGTTTATAAGCTTTGTTTAAAGCTTTAAGGTAACAAAATCCTAGAGCTGTATGTGTCCTCTACAGTCTTTTAAAACTGTAAATGGTGATTATGCTGATCCACAAAGCCAGGTTCTTATTCCTTTAAGAGGTACAGTTTGTCCTCACTTAGTTTCAGTTGGCATTTTTGGTCAAATTATACAAAATTACCCTTGACAAAGTATAGATGAGTTTGATGTATGGGCATTGAATGCCTGAAAAGGACACACTGCACTGAAAGACTTCAGTTTTGACTTGGGTTTTAGCAAATGTTGACGTTTTTGGCATTTTTCTCGTCTTAGCCACCTCTTATGCAATATGGTAATACAGAGCGTGGGAAATAAAAACAAAGCAAGCTATAAGAGGTCAGAAGTTCCCCTGTGGAATCCGGGACAGAAATTTCACAAAGAAATAGAGCTATTTAAAATGAATAAAATGTTCCCCCCCCACCTCCTGTTGTTGCTCTTTGCTTACCCAGCTTTTTGTTTGTTGTTTGTTTGCTTATTTTTGCCTGCCTAGCTTTTTCCATAAGTACTAATTTAGCTCAGTAAATGACATTTGCAGAGAGAGAGAACCACACCTCACTCTTCTGGTTCCAGCTCTTATTCCTTCACTTGAAATATATTTCTTTCCTGTCTTTGACCTTTGACCATCAAGATTCTTTTTTTTTTTTTACACGGGCAGGCACCGGGAATCGAACCCGGGTCCTTGGGCTTGGCAGGCAAGCATTCTTACCTGCTGAGCCACCTTGGCCCACCCAACCATCAAGATTCTTAATCCCCTTCACCCTCAGAGACTTTTCTGATTACTGCAGTGTTCAGTCAACTGCCTTTTTTTCTGTTTACCGGTGTCATTTTAGCGGTTGAAATCAGAGGACAGCCTCTACATGAATAAATGGTGTCAAAAATTTGTGGGTAAAACTGTTGTTTGAATGTTAGACTTTATTTCCTTCAAACAACAAATATGTTCACTTAATGTATATTTGTGGAGGCATCTTTTAAGATAGTGGTGGTAAAAGGTGGCCTGCCTGTCACTCCCCACCCAACCCCAGCTGCTCTGAACAGCAGACATCTCTGTCCTTCCTAGCACTGATGCAGATACAACCTCAGAAGCCTGCAGTGCCCACGTCCAATTCGTAATGTGAGTTGACCCTGGAATGCGGCCCGTGTGACATCCCGGCCTCAGGCTGAGCGCGCTGCCTGTGCTTTGCCGTGGTACATAGGGATGGTGGATACAGCCTTCCTTCCCTTCTCACAGCATTTATTATAGTCCCGAATGAACCGCATATGTTCATTCACATAATATGATTGTTATTAATCATATAATAATAATAATACATTATATATAATCACATATACTTATGAACATAATATTTATCAACGTAAATCTGTCCCTACATTTCATATTCCCCTCTTCCATATGAGAAATCCCTAGGAGCCACACGTTGCATTGACCTAGAGGAGGGAGCTCTGACTTCTGCCAGGGCCCAGGGGAGGGCTTATTGGAAGGGGTGGTATTTGAAGCTTCCACAGAAACAGATGGAAATGGGTAGCATTCTAGAGTGGAAAAATAACAAGCATAATGGCCCAGAAATATGTTTTAAGACCTGTTCAAGGATCAATAAATAATCTATTAAGTGCAATATTTACTCCAGACTGAGAAATTTTGACCTATTTCTCAAGTAAGGTGATATTCTTTTTTTATTTAATTTTTTAATTTTAAATTCTTTCAAACTTACATGACATTTGCAAAAATAATACAAAAATCCACACAGAGAATGCCAAAACAAACCTAACCAGATACCCAGATCTGCCAGCTTTTACTGTTTTGCTGTATTTGTCATCTCCCTCTTTCTCTCTAGCAATCATCTATTTGTCTGTTTTCTAAACATTCGAGAGTAGGTTGTATACATCATTGATGGGTTTTGAGTGGAATGACAGGGACAGGGTTTTGGCTATAAGGTTACTCAGGAAGTGGCATAGAGATGTATATGGCGGCCTTGGCCACAGCCCCGCTGGGAAGTGGCCAGCACTGTACTGGAGGAGAGGGGCCAGGGAGGTAGCCAGGTGGGAGGCATGCAAGGGCCTGGAGGTGAGTGGGGGGGAGGGAGCAGGGCCGCTCCAGGGGAAGCTGTGTTCTGGGAGCAAGAGTTCCTTGGCAGTAGAGGAGAAAGGTAGACAGCGCATGTCCTCTCTTTTTTTCCTGAGGGCAGGGCTGACCCTAAGCAAACTTTTGAATGTAATTGGGGTTACATTTGGAGCCCTCTTCCCTCTGGTCATCTGTGCCTCATGCTGGTCTGTCTATTCCCAGGTTCCCTGGAGCTTAGTGCCCCCAAACTGCTCTAAATCTACCCACTGAGGTTCCCAGAGTCTCCCCATCCCCCGAGCAGTTCAGGCTCCCAGCAGCTTCTCTTTTCTTCTTCCCTCATTCTGTCCCCAACCCTTCAACAACAACAGCAAAAGGCCAAAAACAAATAAAACCCTTACCATTTCTTCCAAGCAGCTTGTCCTTGATATTTTCCTTAGTAATCAGATTGAACTGATTTAAACAGTGGTCAATAATTCTTAGCAAAGTATCTGCATTTTAAAAAGAAATGAACAGCTAATCAGTATCATTTCAAAATGAAATTCAAGGATAAAATCACACAGCCTGGATGATTCTGATGCTTTTAGAAGAAATACCATGGTAGACCAGTAAGCCTTGCCTCTAGAAACAGCTTCTTAAAGATAGCCCTGTCTGTCAGTCCCTTTCTTTGAACTTATTAAGTTGCGGTCTCTAAAAATTCTCAAGTTTCTTCCCAGTGACCTTGGGGAGAGCTACAATATAGAAAGTCCTGTAGATCAAGGGCCAGCAAACTTTTTCTGTAAATAGCCAGATAATGAACGTTGTAGGATTTGTAGGTCAGACCATCTCTGTCACAACTGTTCAGCTCTGCTCTGGTGGGGAGAAAGCAATGTGGACAGTGACTGATCTAACTGGCATGACTGCTCCAGCACAATTTTATGAAAGTGGGTGTAAAGCCCCCCAGACGGGACTTTACCAGCTCCTGGTGTGGGTGGGTATTGTGAGCCTGGGACAGTTGCAGCTTAGCATGTGGATTCCACATTGCACATCTAAGCTTTCACATCAGCTTTTTAAAGACACACGTGTCCTTAGATGTATCAGCAAAAGACAATGTGAAATTTTTAAAAGCAACAGAAGGCTTTAGGGTACTGCTTGGAACTTAACAGCAGCTCAGAATTAACCACAGGTTCTTCAACATGACATACCTAAAAAGGGGGGCTCAGTGATACAATGCTTGCCTGCCATGTAGGAGATCCGGGTTCAATTTCCAGACCATGCATCCACCCCACCGCACCCCCAAAAAAGGCAATTAAAATGTACCTAAATAGTCTTTCCAGTTACAACAGTATTTTTCTGTCACAATAAGCCATGTAATAATGTGAAACTCCCTCTAAAAGGTACTTATAGGAGAAAGGCCCTGGAGAAATCTGTCACATTTGTTATTGCTGAATTAGATTCAACTCAGCTGCTATATTGGGACACCTCTGACATCCCTTACTTCTGCCCTGCTAATTCCGTTTACTCTTTATATCCCTTTTATATGCTTTCCCACCACTACTTTTTGTATGACTTGAGATTTTCCAATACATACATATACTCTACGTCAATTTCTTTCTGGAGTTTTGGGATAAAGCATATCATGCTCCCAGTGTATCCAATCTGAATGAGCCTCACAGCCAAATTCCTGCTGAGAAATGATTCCAAGGACCTGCCTTTAGTGGCCAGATCACAAACCCAAAAAAAAGCTCCGGACCCCACAGTTTTCTCACCCAAGAGACCATGAGAATGTGGAAGGGTGAGAGATGGCTATTTCATAGAGAATTTCTGTATTTGCCTGGCCTCAATTTGAAAGCTGTACCAAAGACAAATGGAGATTCACCTTCTTGCCATCTGTATCTCTTGTTCTTTTTGGAAAACTCCGAGTTGCTCATGGACACTGTCCTCTCTTTGAGAAAGTGACCTCACAATCACACTGCAGGAGCGTAAATGTAGGCTACGAACTGATTTCATTCCTGACCCCTAGAAGAGTTTTCTTGGTCTCAACTTTCTAAGGAACCAAGGGATCTATTTAATTTGTATGCATTAAAATCATCCAAATAATCACTGACAAAGTGTGTTAAACCCATTCATATTATTTGGGGACAATGAGTGGGAGGAAGCCGGAAATGGACTCAAGACAAGGACAGCATTATTTCATTTTCAGAGCTGCAGCCTGAGCATCTCAGTGGCCATCAGCTGCAGCCTTTCCCCAGCTGCCTGTGATGACCTCTGAGCTGTGCACACATGCCCTGCGTATACCAGCGCATACTGGGATCTGGCAAGTTTTAATCTTCAGTTTTACCATTTCCTCTTCAGTCCTGAGTTATTCTCTTTGTTGGAAAGCAATGAGTCGAAGTAGCAGTAGATTCATGTTTTAATTTCTACAGGCAAACCGCAGACTTTTTGCCACTGTGTGCTGATTTATGGGTGTTCTGATTCCTCGTTTCTGAATGCTTACTCATTCCCAGCCCTGGCCTCTGATGGCCATCTGCTTCTCCCTTAGTCACTCAAACATCTGCCCCAGAGATTTGGAAAATGAGCTTCCATGGGCAGCCTAAAAATAATCTTTTTGTGACAAAAATCTGAAAGGGAAATCACCACACTCCACTGTCAAGTGGATACTGATCCGGGGAATGAGCCAACAAAACTTCTTGGAGCTTGAAGCTTGGATGTCTTCTGTCACATCTGCAGATTTTTTTTTCCAACTGCTAGGAACCACAAAAACATGGTGTGAACAGGGTGCAAACAGGCCTCCAGAAGTTTTCCTTAGGACCAGATAACACTTGCACTGTAGAAATAGTTGGAGAGAAAAGCCGTACCTTTGATGGTTTGTTTGTAAGACTTCAAGAGTTAGCTAAGAAACAGAGATGATGCTCTGATGTTAAACATTATATTAGTCATAGTGTGTTCAAGGAGGTCTCATAAATGCTTTGAGTACCAGTTATAGCATTTTTATGCCCTGGACTTTTAGCATAGACCCAAAGTCCTATAAGGTGGATAATGATGGTTTGCTTACCACCCCCAGAAGGCTAAAATTTGTCAGAAACTAAAACCCAATCCCTATGCTTTATTTCAGCCAAAATGATTTCTAGCTACATTGTCTAATATAGCCTTTTTAGAAGTTCTGCAATGAGGTAAAATACCAATAATTAAAATGTCAACAGTGTGAATGCCTCAAATTTGAATTAAAGTTTCTCCATCATCAAATTTCCAGGAAGTAATTAAAGTCCAAATATTAAATCCCCTTGCAAGTCATAACCCAAAGGTGTTAAAATCTAAGCTAATTAACATCCGATCTTAAATTTCCTTGACTTTTTTATTTCAAAGACCAAAGCATTCCTTTGTTCTCTTCTGTGTCTTAGTTTGCTCCAACTTAGCTAATGGGATTCTTGATACTGGGGAGAAGTTGTGTTTTTCAGCATCTGCATCCTGGGCTGTTTCCCACTGGAACAAATTTGATTCCTTCAGTTTCAGGAAAGTTGAATTCGTTCAACAGCAAGTCTCTTGTGTTTTCCATTTTAGTGAAGTGTAAATGAACAAAGAATAAATGAACCCACAAATGGTTTCAAATCATTGGACCCACACCCTTGAAATATTAAAAATGAGCCAACCCCAAGCCTCTATACTGTTATTCCAGGCAAAATTATGTTCCCAGAAACTTATTTAATTTTGCCAAAGACCATGTCTAGAGCTATAAATAAAAAAAAAAGTGTGAGGTTTTACCCTACAGTTTCATGGATGCTGACTGAAGACATGAGACCCCCTAGATCAGAGACTTTGTTACTCATGGCACAGCAAGTACCTTGAAGTTCATGTTCACATCAATTCCCCTTCTCGTATCGTCCCCAAGTCCCGTGGGGGTATTGCAGAGGGGCTAAGGTAGATGTGTGCGCCGTGGATTTGCATCATGGTTGAGGAGACCTGAGTTCAGGAAACCCAAATCTTCTATAATGGGCTGGAAACAAACTTGCCTGACTTTTGCTCCAAAGCAAGCCTTTATCTTTATTATGCTGGACAGTAAACACAACTGCCTCTCTTCCAGAGAGAGACTTTCTTTCAAGGTTGTTCACTATATAAGCATGTAGTCCAGAGCAGAGACAAGCCAGCGCCCTCTGCTTACAGGTTGTACAGAAATGTGAGAGACCCTTGGAAAATTATCTCCTAGCAGACTGTAGGAAGGATTCAGCCATATCAAGTTGCTGGTGAAAATCTTGGCTTCTCTTGAAGTTGTCTGGAGTCTTTGACCGTGAAATTGAATTTGACTAGCAGGAATATTTCTCCCAGCCTGCATTAGGGGTAAAAATCAACCTGGTCCTATGTACAGGGCTTTTCTTATTCAAAAACTTCTTAATTTCCATCTGTACTTTGAGATAAAAGTATAGAGCACCCTTGTGCCACTTTTGTTAGGGATTCTGCCTCTGAAAGAGCTTCTAGATTCTTGGGAGCTGGCATATCCGGTCCTGAACCTCGTTTTCCATTTCCACTGCCTCTTGGCGTAGAAGTGCTTAGACCAAAGAAAGCTGCATGCCTCCTCCCCATTTGTTCAGCTGAAGAATCACCCTCTGCAGATTCATGAACCAGACCTGTCGTTGATGATTTCTGAAGCATGAGCCCCCTAGTGGGCTAAGAAAAAGCCAATGCCTACGCTCATTGAGAGCCTTCTCTCCTCAGGTTGAATGTTCCTGGGGTCAAGTAGCATTCTTTTCTGTTGTATATTTTTTGGCAGTAGTTGTATATTTTTCTAGTGTTTCATTTCATTCTCTTTTTCATAAGGCTTACTTGAGTTTCTTACTCTTTCACCTGGTGCTTAAATAGGTTCCTTTTCTTCTCACATCTGAATCTGAATTTTTTTTTTTACCACTACTTTTCCTTTGCTTTATGGCTCAGGCATTTTGTTTTTCCTCCTAAGATACTAGTCAAAACCTGTCACACGGGGCCCATCATAGCGAAGGATATGGAATCAGTGAGACCTCTGTTTGCTGGTCTCCTTTTCCAAATGCATCTTGACACAACCACCTCTAAGTTGGCTAATTCCACCCAGCAAATATTCTCCCCTCAGACCAACATTAGGTTCTGGCTTGTTGTCCTACCTGGCTTTCCTTTGGTATGTCTCAAACTCATGTTTTCTTCCTTTAGAGTCCTGATTTCATACATTTCTTAAGCCACTTCTCTCAGGGCAACGATAATAACTGTCCTCTTAAAATTCTACCCTTCTCTTTTCTGCCATCTGAACAAGTATTCCTTTATTTTTTTTCTCTTCCATTCCTCCTATTCTGATAGTAAGACTAGAGCATGTTTTCAAATCCTTCCTGTTGTGTCCTGTACAGATCTGATTTCTAATGACTAAACGATATAGGCACCCACCTTTAAAATTCCCTTCTTAGCTTTTAGGTTTATGTAATTCATCAAGCTTTTTCTCATCTTCAATTCAAGAAAATGGCATATTCTTTTTGAATCCCATCTGTTTTGTTTCATTCATTAATCAGTTAATTTCTGTAGGTATGAAGTTGAAGTGTTTATCTCCAAAGTCTAGAGCTATGATCATAGTCTATTTAATCCTTAGATTCAGAGGCCCCACACACCATTTGGCAAGGTGGAAACTTGACCCAATGAGGATCCAAGGATAGCATCTTCACAGTTTCCTCCGGAGCTGTGGGCAATTCATAGCAGCATGGAAGTACAGAATATCGGGCACCTGACCTAACAGGGCTTACATAGGCCTGTCACTGATGATTTAAGCACAGCTCCCATATTCTGCAGCACTATCACAGTCAGCTGCCTTCCCCATTTTAGATCTTAGTCTCTCAGCCTGTAAGCTCCAGCTGAGGAATACAATAACCGCAACAAAAATGATTCTACCCCCTAATGCCTAATAAGGCCTGTCGACGGACATGCTCTTTTCATTCATTTGATCTTTGTCTTGACCATCTCTGCTTGCTAAGGCCATTGTAGCCTTCTACACATTTGCAAATGCCAATGCAGCTGGCACCTTTGCTGAAAATAGCTTTGTGTGTATCACAATGTCTATTTGCCTATGGACAAACCCCTCACAAGCTACAGTGATCCACCAAGGTCAGTATCCCACATTGAATACATTGGTCAAAGTCTGAGACCTAAGGTCATTACAAGCAAGGCCATACCTAAAGCTTTTTGGTCTGTGTGTGATTTCTGCTCCTTTACCGTTTCTCAGAGTTCCCAGATGGTGCCTTGGATATTGGCTTGTGAGGAGGTGATAAATTTTAGTTTTTTATTAATATAAATTTGGTGCCAACTGAGAGACCAAATAGCTAGGCAGTTGAAAATCCAAATACATTCTTTTTTTTTTTTTTTTTTTTGGTATGGGCAGGCACCAGAAATCGAACCCGGGTCTCCAGCGTGGCAGGCAAGAACTCTGCCACTGAGCCACCATGGCCCACCCCATTCTTTAATGCTGGTAAAGTAGGAGTTGGAGATTATGGTTTGGCGTGAAAGCCATATGCCATCACTAGTGCTCTATGCCTGTCTAGACCTTGGAATGTGTAGTGGGCAGAATAACAGCCTCCCAAAGGGGTCCACATCCTAATCCTGCAACCTGTGAATATGCTACTTTGCAGGGCAGACCGCAGGCAGACGGGAATTAAGGTATCAGGTGGAGTTAAAGTTGCTCATCTTTTTACTTTAAAATGAGAAGATTATCCTCTGGGTGGGCCCATTGTAATGAAAGATCCTTAAAAATGCAAGAGGGAGGCATAAGAGGAGGTCAGAGTGATGCAATACAGAAGGGCTAGCTTTGAAGATCCAGAAAACAGCCTCAGGCTAAGGAGTGTGGGTGGCCTCTAGAAACTGGGAAAGGCAAGAAAGAAGATTCTCCTTGAGAGCTTCCAGAAAGGACACAGCCCTGCTGAGACCTTGATTTTAGCACAGTTAGCCCTAGCCCTAACCCACACATGCTGGACTTCTGACCTAAAAACTGTAAAATAATATATTTATATTGTTTTAATCCACTAAATTTGTAGTAGTTTGTTACAGTAGCCATGGAAAACTAGTTCAGAATGGCACTGCCAAGAGTAAGTTTTTATCTGAGCAGATACTTACCCAGATCAGTGTGGAGAGAGGAAAGGAAAGAGGAGAGGTTCTACAAGTTTATGAGTAATTTTCCCCTTAAACATTTTATTTTGAAATAATTTCAAATGTACAGGATATTTGCAGACACATATAGAGAACTGCAACATACACCGTCACCCCCAAAATCCACATCCACCAATTTTAACATTTTGTCAAGTTTGCCATAGCATTCTATCTAGCAATCCATCCAACTGTCCATCTGTTATCTATTTATCTATTTTCTGAAGAATTGAGAATAGATTTGTATATCATGCTTCTGAACATTCAGTTCCTCCATGTATATTTCCTAAGAAGAAAGCCTCGATGTAACACTTACTGAGTTCGAGAAATTTAACTTTGATATAAAGCTTACAGTCTGAAGCTGATGAGATGCAATATACCAGAAATGGACTGGCTTTTAACAATAGGGGTTTATTAGCTTGCAAGTTTAAAGTTCAAAGGCCATGAAAATGTCCCAGCTAAGACGATACCTTCTCTGAAGACCAGCTACCAGAGAGAGCTTGGGCTCCTCTGTCAGGTAGCAAGGCATATGGTGACATCTGCTCGTCCTTGTCTCCCGGGTTTCATTGCTTCAGCTTCTGGTTTCGCCATATATAGATTTTTCTCTAAACTTCTCTGAAGCTTTTTCAATGAGCATCTCTCTTAATTTCATCTCTTCATGTCTATATGTGTTTTATCCTCTTATAAAAGACTCCAATAAACAGATTAAGACCTACCTTGAATGAGGTGGTCACATCTCAATTGAACTAACCTAATCAAAAGCCCCCACTTACAATAGGTCACACCCACAGGAATGAATTAAAAGAACATGGCCTTTTCTAGGTACGTAACAGCTTCAAAACTACCATGCAGTCTAATTCTGTTTTTTCATATGTCCCAATAATGTCCTTGTTTGAGCTTTTTAAACTATTTTTTTAATTAGAGAAGCTTTAGGTTTGCAGAAAAAACGTGCAGAAAATACTGTTCCTATATATCCTCCTTGTTATTAACACTTTGCATTGGTGTGGTACCTTTAATAAAAGAATAGTGTTATCCTTCAACTATTTTACTATAATTCATACTTAAGATTAGGGCTCTCTGTGTTGTATAATCCTATGGTTTTTGTTGTTGCTTTTAAATTTTTGTTCTAGTAACATATGAAGTTTCCCCTTTTAACCATATGCAAATATGTAATTCAGTGGTATTAGTTACATTCACAGCAATTACGTTGGAGTCTTCTCCATTATTAGATCCAGTCTAGGATCGTGTATTGCATTTTATTGTCATTATCTCTTTAGTTGCTCTTTTTCTTTTAATTATAGAAATATATACAACAAAATTTTCCCATATCAGCCTCTCCCAAGCATACCATTCCAGTGAAATTAATCGCATTCACAATGTTATGGTACCCTTATCACCAGACTTTTCCAATCACCTCAAACAGAAACCCTTTACCTATTATATGTTAACTCCCCATTCCCCTCTCCTCCTATTCCTGGTAACCCCCTAGCAGCCCATGGTAACCTATAATCTACTTTCTATCTCTATGATCTTGCGTATTTTTGCTATTTCATATAAGTGGAATCAGACAATATTTGTTCTTTTATGCCTGGGGGTGATTTCTCTCAACATGACGTCCTCAGAATTAGTCCACATAGTAGCATCAGAACTTTATTCCTTTTAATGACTGAAAATTATTACATTGTGTGTATATACTACATTTTGTTTTATCCATCCATCTGCTGATGCACATTTGGGTTGCTTCTGCCTTGTGGCTGTGGTGAATAATGCTGCTATAAACCTTGGTGTGCAAATATCTGAGTCCCTGCCTTTAGTTCTTTGGGTTATGTGTCCAAATTTTTTGGACTGCCAGGTCATCCAGTAATTCTATACTTAATTTTCTGAAAAACTGCCAAACTGGTTCCCACAATGGTCACTATTTTACATTCCCTCCAACAACGTAAAAGGGTTCCTATTTGTTTTTACATCCTTGGCTAGCACTTGTTATTTTCTGTGTATTTGATAACAGCCATTTAAGTGGATATCATGTGGTATCTCATTGTGGTTTTGATTTGCATTCCACGAATGGCTAATGATGTTTAATATCTTGTTATGTACTTATTGGCCATTTGTATATCTTTTTTTCAGAAGTGTCTATTCAATTTATTTGTCATTTTTAAGTTGCACTTTTGTCTCCTTGTTGTTGAGTTGTAGGAGTTCTTTATTATTATGGATATTAAACCATAAGATAGATGGTTTCCAAATATTTTCTTCTGTTCTGTTGGTTAATTTTTACTTTCCTGATGATGTCTTTTGCACAAATTTTAAAATTTTGATGACATCCCATTTATCTGCATATTCTTTTGTTGCTTGTGCTTTTGTTGTAAAATCTAAGATTCTATTGCCTAATACAAAGTCCTGAAGATATTTCCTTAGGGTTTTTTTTGCTAAGAATGCTATAGTTTTAGCTTTTATATTTAGATTGTTGATCTATTTTGAGTTAATTTTTTGTGTATTGTGTACAGTAGGGATTCACTTCCATTCTTCATGTGAATATTCAGTTTTCTCAGCACATTTGTTAAAGAAATTGTTCTTTCCTCATTAAATGGGCTTGACGCTCTTGTCAAAAAAATCAATTGACCAAGATATGTGAGTTTATTTCTACCCTTTCAATTCAATTCCACTGGTTATATGTCTCTCTTTATACCAGTACCATACTGTTTTGGTTACTAAGCTTTGTAATAAGTTTTAAAGTTGAAAAATGTGAGTTTTCTAATTTTTTTCTTCTTTTTTTCAGGATGGTTTTGGCTATTTGAGGTCCCTTCCATATGAACTTTTTAAAAACTTTTTTATTGTGTAGTATAACATATATACAAAGCAAAGAAATAAAAAAGCAATAGTTTTCAAAGCACTCTTCAAAACCAGTTTTTGTCATGCCAGAGTTTGTCATGGGCTACCATACGATCCTCACATATTTTTCCTTCTAACTGCTCCAGAATAGAGAAGCCTAGCGGGCCTAAATACTTTTCATCATCACAATCGACTTTTTTTTTTCTTCTTTTTTTGTGAAAAGCTATAGATTTCCAAGCACAGTACTACAATTAGTTGTAGAACATATTTCAGACTTTGTCATGGGTTACAATTTCACAATTTTAGGTTTTTACTTCTAGCTGCTCTGAAATACTGGAGACTAAAAGAGGTATCAGTTTCATGATTCAGCATTCGTATCCATTTGTTAAGTCCTATCTTCTATATATAATTCCACCATCACCTTTGGTTTTTCCATACCCTTCCATATGAATTTGATGATTAACTTTTCCAGTCTATAAAGAAGGCCGTTGAAATTTTGGGGTTGCTTTAAACTTGTGGGTCACTTTGTGTATTATTGACATCTTAACAATTACATCTTCTTCATGAGGCCAGAATGTCTTTCTCTTTATTTAAGTCTTTAATTTCTTTCAGTGATAATTTATAATTTTCTAGGTATAAATTCTTTACATCCTTGATTAAATTTATTCCTAGATATTTTAGTCTTTTAGTTGCTGTTGTAAAGTTTATGAGCTTTTAATGAATTAGCCCCACTAGTTAAGGATGGAGACCAATTGGCTGTTACCTACCAACCAAGTAACCACTCCTACTCCCTGGATGAAAGGAAAACAGGAGACGTGGGCCCTGGTAAAGATCTATTTGCATGGAAATGGGAAGCAGGGGAATGAAAAATGTTCCTGCATCATATATACGTGTGTTCACATGTATTTATTATTTTTTTTAATTTCAGTTAAGCATTCATTGTACCCCTGTGTTATACATTAGGTACTTTACTTTCAAGTGTATTCTTCTTTAACCCTCCCAATAACCCCATCAGTTAATTATAAGATAATTTCAAGTCTTTAAAGGTAATACTATTGTTTCTATTTTGCGTAATGAAAGAACTCCCTCTTAAATCAGTACTCTACTGATATGCTATGGACACAATAAATGCTAATGTGTGTTACTTATATGTAAATTGCATTATACTTTGCCTATACATCATGTGTTTGTAGGTCATATGAAGAGTGGGACATGGGTTTTCTGGTTAAGGTACTTATATTCTGAACAGACAGCAGGGTGGTGATAATAATTCTCCCTCATGCTTTAACTGATAGGCTACTTTGTTGCAACTAAGAAGCATCTGTTTTTTCTGTTCTCCATCCCTGAATCAACCTGGGAGATGGGGGGACAACAGGGCTGATTGCAGCTCAGTCATGCAGCTCCTTTGGAGGCTGGCCCTGCTTGGTCATGGACAGAGGTGAAATATAGACCAGGCCTTCTTCCTCTCCATATTTCTGAGACTCTGAGATCTTTTTTTTTTTTTTTTTTTTTACCTCTCCAGGTCATTCTGATGCGCACCAAAGTTTGAGAATTGCTGGTCTGGCTCATTCCTGACTCATGGAAATCTTCCTCAAAATCAGACCCACTCTAAATACCCACATCAATCACTTCAACTCTTGGATGTTTCTTACACCATTCCTTCATTCAGCCTTAGCTTTATGCCAACTTCCAGAGGTCCCCCATTGCCAGCTCTGGAGCTTTTGGGGAGTTATGATCGCAAGTCAAGTGACCTTGCAGCGCCACTGTAATTTAGAATTCACCTTCCTCAGATCCTACCCATCGCCACACATTCATCTGCTCACTGGCTTCCAGAATTTTGTTGTTATTGTCTCCTAGTCTCGTTGCCCTTGTAGGATTATGTCTTTTGTTTTGTTTTTTATTCTCTTTCCTGTCGTTTTAGTATGGTTTCAAGAGAGAGATCTGCCATATTTAATCAGGAACACATATCATTTAATTCTTAAATCAACCCTCCATTTTTTATGGGGACATTGAAGGTGAAGACACTGAAGCTCTGAAAGGTTGAGTGAGGTGCCTAAATTGCTAATAAAATGGTACAATCAAGATTTGCACCGGGCAACTGAACTCCACAGTGGGGTTCTTAACTAAGCTGTCCTCACAATAAACCAGAAGCTCAAGATGACAGGTCATCATTAAGAGAGAACACCGCAGATGACCAGTGTGGAAAACGGCACCAAGAGTCGCTAACTTGGAAATCAGCAAATTATATTTAGATTCCATTAATATGATGGCATTGTTTTATAAAACATGAATTAGATAATTGCTCATGAATAATAGATTGTATCAACTATTTCTCTGAACTGAAGGTCTTCCGGGAAAACTTTTTGTACATTTCATTTTAGACAGTGAAATGACATCATTTCCAGAACATTTTGGTTTGTTCTGTACATCTGAAAAAAAAAAATGCTCAGCAATGGGCTCTCTTGGCGTGTAGACGCTTTCAGACAATAGTCACAAAGCTAAGGAGAGGTTCATTGTAATCAAAATTGTATTTAGCATGTTGCTATTTCCTGAAATAATTTGGAACTAATGTGTCTGAGCAACCCACTTCCTGTTCATTGAGTTACACGCCACCTAAAATCATGACAAACCAGTTTTATTTTATTAGAGGAAACAGTTCCATTTAAATTCAAAATCCGATGCTAACTCTATTAGTGGGTTCTGAATGAGATTTCTCTCCTGCCTTGAGCTGACCATGCAGCTTTGGCAGTGCTTTGAGATTCCTCTAGGTCTGTCCTTACTGATTCTGGCCGCAGGCTCTCAGTAGTCATATAGCATATACCGTCTTCAACGTAAGATTTCTTTGCCTTAAGAAATCATACTGATATTCTATGGATCACAAAAACTAAGTTTCATTTCGTTCTTTGGTGCATTTGGGTAGTTAAAAATTATTATCTAAGGCTGAGGTTCTCTTCTAAACTGCTTCACTCAGATGCTGGGGGAAAAAGTGTCCCAGCATTTTTGCTTGCATCAAGGGGCCTTCAGACTGGACATAGAATGCATGAGTCCTTGTGTAACTCTACCTGCCTCCACTTTGTACTCTTACCTTCTTCAGACATAATTTATCCTAGATCCCAGATATATGGTATAAACAAAAAGTGTCACGTAAGATTTTATTTCCTCATTGGTTAAATAGCCATATTGTTTACCTTGGGGCACACATTTACCGTGAAAGTGAAATGAATAAAAATGTTTGAGGTGAATAGACTATGTTCTTGTACAGTATTGATTATTCAGATTAAGTATTTAATTTGAAAACTTCTTAGGGTGCATGAGGAAAACATCCTGGGATGCATCAAGCTGGAAGTTAGGAGACCTCGACACAGACTCTGGCCTTGTCTCTATGGAATAAGCCGAGAAACTTTGGGCAGCTCACTTTTCTCCTGCCCATGGGCAATCTCCATGGGCAATTGCGCCTTCGCCAAAATTTATCTGATCCTGTGAAAATGTGGAGCTATATTGGGAAGATGGAGGGAAATGGAAGGAGGGAGGTATATAACTCTGGGAACAGTTGGGGGGTTTTGTTTTCCTCCCCTTACCTGAGCACCTCAGCCAGGATTTCTGATTGTTTGCGCCCTGGCCAAGATGTACTAAGCCACCTACTTACTGGGCACCAGGGAAGGTGATGACATGCAAACCAGGGAAATACCTTTCTCTGGGGGCTGATAGCCTGGTCAGATGGTGTTCTAGTTTGCTAACTGCCGGAATGCAAAATACCAGAAACAGAATGGCTTTTAACAAGGGGAATTTAATAAATTGCTAGTTTATAGTTCTAAGGCTGAGAAAATGTCCCAGTTAAAACAAGTCTATAGAAATGTCCAATCTGAGGCATCCAGGGAAAGATACCTTGGTTCAAGAAGGCCGAGGAAGTTCAGGGTTTCTCTCTCAAGTCAGAAGGCACATAGAGAACACAGTCAGGGCTTCTCCCTCGGCTGGAAGGGCACATGGAGAATACAGCATCATCTTCTAGCTTTCTCTCCTGGCTTCCTATTTCATGAAGCTCCCCGGGAGGCGTTTTCCTTCTTCATCTCCAAAGGTTGCTGGCTCTTGGACTCTCTGCTTCATGGTGCTGCAGCATTCTCTGCTCTCTCTGAATCTCAAACAGGCTCAGGTTTCCTCTCTCATCTGGAAGGGCACATGGCGAATACGGTATCATCTGCTAGCTTTCTCTCCTGGTTTCTGGTTTCATGAAACTCCCCAGGAGGCGTTTTCCTTCTTCATCTCCGAACGTCGCTGGTTTGTGGACTATGCTTCGTAGTGCTGCAGCATTCTCTGCTCTCTCTGAGTCTCTCTCTCCAAAATGTTTCCTCTTTTATAGGACTCCAGTAAACCAATCAAGACCCACTCAAGTGGGTGGAGATGTGTCATCCCCTAATCCAGTTTAACAACCATTCTTGACTAAATCACATCAACCAGGGAGATGATCTCATTACAGTTTCAAATATACAAATATACAGTATTGTTTCAAATATACAGTATTGAATAGGGATTATTCTACCTTTATGAAATGGGATTTATATCAAAACATGGCTTTTCTTAGGGGGCATACTTCCTTTCAAACCAGCACAGATGGTATAATAGAAAAGAGCAGGAACATAACTGTCTCCGGTAATTCCTGTTTGCAGTTTGCAGACAAGTTCTCGCCATAGTTTTCAAGCAAAGCAAAGGAGAAGCCCTGGAAGCTGGGTCATATTTTATCTGTGTGTCTCCTCCTTTATCCCGATCTCTGGCATGTCTCAAACACGGTCCTTTTTCAGTATGTTATGAATTGATGTCATGATTTGCAGTTGAAAAAGATGTCTTTCAGAAAATCTCTAAAATCATCCTTGGGATTCCATTCTTGCCTTTTCTTAATGATTTTAACGTGAACCTTGCCAGTCCCTGATGTTGTCAAATGAGCTCATCGAATTTGCTGTCCTTGTCAGGAGTCATTTGTTTTCCTATCCCTCTTCCTTATTTTACCTTCATCTCCTCATTTCTCAGAATTTCTCCCCCTTCCTCATCCAGAAACATACTTGAACTTGGCCAGGGAGGAGATAGTCTTCCAAATCTTAGATATGTAATTACCTCTTAAAAGGGGGATTACCTGGGAAATTATTCTTACTGCTTAATCTATACATTTTTGTATACTGACTTTGATATGCAATGTATAATTTGTATTACCTGCTGATACTCAGGGTGTTTTTTTTTTTTTACATTATTCCTAACATGTCTTTCCAATGACTGCTAAGTACTAAAGGATGTCCTATATGTCTTTTAAAATAATGTATATTTTCCTTAGTGTGAATTTTATCTATTTTAACATGAAGCTTTTTTTGCCAGAATCTCAAAGGAAATTAAAATTTTGAATGGAAATACTCATTATATCATGCATCTTATAGGTTTTGTGCATCTAAATTTACCTAGAAATTTCTTTTATAAACACTCTAATATATGACTCTGCTTTTCTTGCATATTAACATAGCTTTCTTAAGCCTGTTTGATGTCTGTTGGATGGAAAGCTTAATGCACCCTTGGATCGACCTTGCTGCATCACTTTCTGCAACCCTAGATAACTATCTGTGCATGCTTGGGCTGCCTCACCATGGCCTGATGATGATGATTCCAGGAGGTGTTTAAAAAGTACTCAGGGGCGGGCCACGGTGGCTCAGTGGCAGAGTTCTTGCTTGCCATGCCAGAGACTTGGGTTCAATTCCTGGTGCCTGCCCATGTTTTTTTTTTTTTTTAAAGTACTCAGGAGTGTAATCCAGGAGACTTCTAGTGGGCTGGGGGATGTGGTCATTTGGCTTGTGCAAAATCGAATATGTTTAGGAACTTTGGAAGTCCCTGTGGGCAGAGGACGTGGATTTCACGTCCTGGCTTAGTATTGCTGCAACTTACTTTGTAAGAAAGCCCTGTGCACAAGTCAAGGGGTCTGGGATCTAGTTGTGGCTTTTCCATTGACCACCTGGTGGCCCCTGCTGCGACCTTGACCAACAAGTTTCCTCAAATGTAGACTCAGAGCCCCAATGACTCTGGAGCCGTTTCTGGTTTGAAAAGTCCTGGTCCTCTGCCGTGCAGGGAAGTGTGTGCTGCAGAAGGATCTACCCGTGTGAGGCTGTATGACACCGGAGCACCTGAAGGGCTGTGCTTTGAGCCATGAACCCTTTTTCTCACATGACACCTGCTCCTTGAGGCTTGAGATAACTCCTCAGAGGGAATGGCAGTAAGCAATCACAGGACGGCCGTTCCCAACAACTCTGTGCTCTCTGCATTTCAGATGCCTGGGACAGGCGACTCCCAAGATCCCTGTGGCCCCGAGGAGTCCAAGGGCAACTCAGAAAGTCCCAAACAGGGAAGCAGTAAAGTGAAGCTCAAGAGCCGTCTCTCAGGTGAGTGGTTGCCCTCTGCCCGATGGAGCCTGCCCGAATACAAGCTTCCAGCCTCAGAAGTAGGCAGGTGAAGCCCTCAGCAGACATAGCTCTTGCTTTCCTTGAGACCTCCGAACTGTTTTTCTCAGTGACAGTGCATGCCCAGGGTGTGACAGTGGGGTTCAGCGTGACTGTCCTATACCTACTTTTATTCCAGGCAAATGCCAACATGTCTGTCTCTGCTTCTTGTGTGTTTGGTTCATTTATTTCTTGTGCATTTGGTTCATTTACTTCAGCGGCCCTTTACTGTGGAATATTTCTGATGTCCTCTCTCCCCAGCAAATAAATACTCCTTTCCCGCAAACCCTTGGTCCACAGGAAGAGGTGACAAAAGAGTCATTTTATCTAATACCAAATCTGCATCTCAGCTAAGCAAGGAATAAAATGGTTTGGAGTGGCACATTTTGAAACAAGTAGATTGTGTATTTCCTGATCATGTCCTTCTAGCAGGTGCCCTCAGAAAGTCAGAGTTGAAAGCAGGGAGATCTTCGGGTTGGCTGTCCTGGAGAGGGTTGATCAACACTTTATAAATGGGCTCCCGGGAGAAGTTCACAGAGCTCTGAGGAAACACAGAGACCTTTGAAACCAGCGTGGTCACATTCCTCATTTTATGGGTGAGGACAAAGAAGTTAAGGGCTGCACTTGACTTTTGTGGGCCCTGGGCACTTTTGCTTCGTAGGGCCTGTCCTCTGTTACTTATTTCTTTACAAGGAAATAAATACAATTATATTTACTACTGCATCGGTATAAAAACCCAGGCTGGATTCATTACTGTCTAGTCATTGTTATTATTATTTCTTCTGAGTTTAGAAGAAATTAAAATGGAAACGTTTGTGTGGGGCGCTGGCATCCTGTCTGCTGTGCCTAACAGAGATGTCAGCCTGGCTCGCCATGCCTGAAAGACGTCCAGGTAGCAGGAGGCGCCTGGCAGAGCCGGCTGCATCCCAGCTCTTGAGTTACTGTGTGACCTTGGGCTGCTTATTTCACCGCCTTGAACTTCCAGCCCCTCACCTGAGAAAAGAGGGATGGTAACTGCAACTTGGAAAGGTTGAGCCGATTTTATTTTTTTGAAGCTCACATAATTGTGCCCAGCAGTATGCGGTGTGTAACGTCCGGGAGGCATCAGCTGCCCTCTCCTGCCACCCAGATCGGTGCAGAGAGGGGGGTCTGTGCCTGGAACCCAGAGCTTCTCCCTCCCCCACTGCCCCGCCCCACCGTGGAGCTGATTCTCAGGTACATGGAGGACTTTGTATATAGTCCATCCTTTGAAGAAATCCACAGGGTGAAATGAATGATCGTTTTGTGTTTGTAACTCACAGTAATTCGGCAGTGTTGGTCAGGAGGCATGTTAGAATGTGGGTTGTGACTGGGAAGCGGTGAGGCCCGGAGGCGACGTGCAGTCTGAGGGGAACCCCTGGGAAAGATCTCAGCTCCTCCTGAGCCCTGCTGAGCAAATCCTAAGAGAAAGAAACTTAAATCCTGGGTGTATCTGGGGTGGGGGCATCACAGGGGCACAGAGGAGATCTTCGGGTTGGCTGTCTTGGGGAGGGTTGATCAACACTTTATAAATGGGCTCCTGGGAGAAATCACAGAGCTCCGAGGACACACAGAGAACTTTGAAACCAGTGGTCACATTCCTCATTTTATGGGTGAGGACAGAGAAGTTAAGGGAATCCCGAAGGTCACTCACTCAGCGCCTCCCAGACAGCATGCTTTCTTCCCACCTCTCTCTCTGCTGCCTGGGAATCTCAGAACCCTTCTCCCCCATCGGAGGCTTTTTGCAGATACAGTTGTGGAGAGGTAGATATAACTGGAAGACCTTCCAGCCCTATGTTTCTCTAGATTTATTCACCCTGTTAATTTGGAACAAGCAGTGCATCGTGGTGAGCAGTAAATCCAAGGCTGTCCCTGTTTGCCAGAAATGGATGCTACCTTCTCCTCCTGCCCCTTCCCAGGCATCCAGGGTCATAAGAAGGAAATGTAGAATCGTGGAAGAAACCCACGATGAGGTCATGAGTTCAGGTAGCAGCATGTCCAGTTCCCAGCTGTGCCATCCTGGCTGTGTGACCTCAGACGAGTTACTTAACCACTCTGGATCTGTTTCATCATCTGTAAAATGAGGATTATAATGTGCATTTATTCCATAAATAAGTGTAAGTAGCTACTAAGCAGTGGCCCCTATTGAAGGAATGGAGTTGAGAGACTGTGTATGTCACCACCATTCCTGAGCAGGGCATGCCCTAGGACCTCAGGTTATAGCTGCTACCGCTACCCCCATTGTCACCATGCACGTTATTTTCAGCACCATCATTTTCATTATTATTGGTCTCTCCTTTCTTGCTTTTAAGAGGGGAAGGGATTTAAATGGGTTTGGGCAGGAAGGCCTTTTCTTTAAGAACTTGTCACCCCTCTGGGCAGTGACACACATGTATGTTGAATGATGGCTGATGAGAAGGTGCACACGAGAGGTGCAAAGCTGGACATCTCTCTGGGTTGTGGCCCTCAGCGCAGGCTGCCAGAGGACACGAGATCGAAGGAGGGCTCGTAACTTGGCAGGATTTGGTAAAATAGAAGAGGAAGAGAACAGTGGTCTGTGCTTAGAGAAACTGAACGAACAGTGTTAGGGACAATGGATTAAAAAAAAAACACAGTAGTTGGTTAAAGTATTTGTCAACGGAGTTTCCTCTTCAGCCATCAGATCCACCCTGACAGTGTGATTCAGTCTGGCAGAACTTGTCAGGGCAATGAGGGCAAAGGACGTAGCCCAATCTTGGGGTGGGAGATGATGGTGCAAAGTTGGGAAAACCTCAGATGATCCTTAGATGCTCTCCATGTTTGAAAAGGAGGCAGGAGGAGGACAAACCCTCTCCTTTGAGAATCATCAGGATAGAGCAAGGAATTCATGTAACTGGAGAGTGGGAGAAAAAAATGTAAAGAGTAATTCGGAGAAAAGGTAAAGAGGCTTAAGGAGTTATGTCTTCATTTAGTACAGTGGAACAGGATTAGTCTAAGGACATTTGAATCAGGAGATTTTAATGTGAGGAGCCCCTAATTTGTCTATTTGGCAAATTTGGGTATTTATTTAATATTTTCTTAAAATGAATCACTCTGGTATTCACTTATCAGTATATTATTTAAAGATACTACCGTATGTGGCTTCTCATCTGCTGATGACAGTTCAAAAGAAACCGTCTTCTAGCAAGTCTTTTTCAGATGAGTAGGCATGCCAAGAGAGATTAATGCGGTCATGAGTGATTACATCATGAATTATTAGGGAGGAACTGTAAAGAGGCATTCCAGCCATTTCCACTAAGGTTTTGCCGAGTCTGGCTCCAAAATGACTAAGTATCCATGTCTGTTTTTCATGAAACATTGTTAATGATATTCTGACCTGGAGTTTTCCTTATTTCCTCCCTTTTTGCTAGCAGGCTTCCCTTTTACTTTTGGTGTTTTTGATTTTACAATGTTTAATGCCTTAGGGTAGTGATTGTAAGTGAAATTTTTCCTTGGCTGCCAGTGAATTTCAGGTGTTTGAAAATTTATATCACAAAGTTAATATTTGGCTTTTGAAAAAACAAGTCTTAGGTGAAGTCCGTTATAATATAACTGTTTCAGCATTCTAATTTGTAACCATTATTAAAAACTCACCAATAGGGCGGGCCGCGGTGGCTCAGCGGGCAAGAGTGCTTGCCTGCTATGCCGGAGGACCCCGGTTCGATTCCCGGCCCCAGCCCATGTAAAAAACAAACAAACAAACAAAATATAATAAAACAAGAAAATGTTTAAAGATGTTTCCCTTTCTTCCTCCCTTCCTTCCTTCTCTCTGTCTTTCCTTCCTTTCCTCCCTCTCTAAAAAAAAAAAAAAAAAAAACTCACCAATATACAATTTTTTTTTAAGTACAAAATCATCCTGTAGTAGTCCATTGAAAACTTTATGAGAAATTTGTAGGTAAATTGAAATTTCAGGTCATCAAATAAAATGTTAAATAGTCTAGGAGAACTTGATATTCCAAAAGAAAGTATGCATTCTATATAATCTAAACATTATAATGTGATTATAGCTATATTCACATGTAATCGATCTAACTTTTAAGATTAAATTCTTTCAATTATCATATTTTAAGTTAGCATATATTTTGATAAAGGTGTTTTGAAAACCACTACTACTAGAAAGATTTCTTAAAAGGTCACAAAAATAAGAACCATAAAGAAAAGAAAATGATATAATGAACTACATTAAAATTAGGAACTTTAGGTCATGAAAAAATGCCATTAAGAGAGTGAAAAGGCACAGAGGGGGGAAAAAGCATTTACAATTTATAGACCCTAAAAGGGATTTATATCCAAGATGTATTAAAAATAAAAAGTAAAAACTGCTATAAATCAACAAAAAAAGTATCCAGAAACCCAGTAAAAGAATGGGCCAAAGTTTTGAACTGCAATTTTTATGCAAGAGGGTAGCCAACTACAAATGAATATATGAAAAGAAGCCCAATCTCATGAGTTATCAAAAAAAATGCAAATTAAAACCACAGGGAGACACCATTACATATCTTCCAGAATGATTCAAATTAAGAAGACAATACCAAGTGTGCGAGGATGAGAATGTGGAGAAACTGGGACTCATACTTGCTGGTGGGATTGCATGGGTAAAGCTGAACACATGCCTGTGACCCAGCGACCCTTCTCCTGGGCACGCACACAAATGAAAAGGCATGTGCAAGGGAAATGTACCAGCATATTCTAGAGCAAGGGTCAACAACTGTAGCATGCAGATGTTTTTATTATCCCACAAGCTAAAAAAATGGTTTCTACATTTCAATGGGCTGTAAAAAAAAAAAGAGAGTCAGAGAGATGTGACACAGACCATTTGTGGCCTGCAAGGTCTAAAATATTTACTCTCTGGCCTGTTCAAAAAAAAATTGTTGACCCTTGTTCTAGATTAAAAATTGGAAGCAAGCCATATGTCCATCAACAATAGAATGGAGAAAGAGATTATAGTGTGTTTATATAATGAAGTTTTATACAGAAATGGGAATGAACAAACTACTGCTGCATGCAGCAACATGGCTAAATTTCACTAGCCTAAATGCTAAGGAAAAGAAGCCACACACACAAAAGTATGTATCGTATTAATTCATTTTTATAAAGTTTGAAAACATGCAGAATTGAACTATGATGTTAGAAGTCTAGATAATTGAACTATGATGTTAGAAGTCTGGATAATTGAACTATGATGTTAGAAGCCCTTGGATTAGGGCTGGTTAGTGGTAGCAAAGGAGCTTGTAAATTCTGATACTTCTCTGGTTCTTGCTCAGGATGATGGTTACTGATACATTCACTTTGTGACATTTCAGTGAGACTGTATGAACATTTAAGGATTTGTAAACATTTCTAAAGTTGTTATACTTTAACAAAAAGTTACTATACATGAAGAAAAGGATCTGTCCTGATGATAAAACTATACCAACCCAGAATGTCTTTTTTCCATCAGCTGAAAACCATCTACTGACAGCATTCCTGCTATTTATTGCATTATCAACCAATCTAACCTAGCAACCATGTGTTAAGTCAAATATACATATTGCTCCTTATCCAATGTGGACCCTTCAAAAATGGCATTTTCTTCATAGTCTGGCATTAATGGCCTCAACTTGCAGCCAACTTGCAGAAACCTTGGTCCTTGACCTTGGAGAGCTTGGTGCTTTGATGCCATGAATGTGAACGTAAACGTAGCAAGTTTATGCATGCTTGTGGACTGTTTTCCAACCATAAAAAGCCATGTTCTTTCCCTTCGTTTTCAAGGGGGTATACACCGTCTAGAATCTGTTGAAGAATATAATGAGCTGATGGTGCGAAATGGGGACCCCAGGGCCAGGATGTTGGAGGTCTCACGCGATGGCCGAAAGCACTCTCTTCCCCAGCTGCTGGACTCAGCTGGAGCAGCGCAGGTCAGTCAAGTTCCATGGTTTATTGTCACCCCCACGAAGGTACGTTGAAGTTCTCTCCCCTGGTAGCTCAGATGTGACATTATTTAGAAATAGGGTTATTGCAGGTAGAATTAGGTCAGTTAAGAAGAGGTCATGCTAAGTAGGGCAGGTCCCTAATCTAACATGCCTTGGGTCATTGTAAGAAGAGAAGAGACATGGAGAGAAGACAACCATGTGATAATAGGCCAGAGATTAAAATGCTGCAGCTGCAAGCCAAGGAATTCCAAAAATCACCCCCACACCACCAGAAGCTGGGAAGAGGCAAGGAGGGGTTAACCCCTACAGAGTTCAGAGGGAACAGAGCCCTTCTGAGGCCTTGGTTTCAGATTTCAAGCCTCTAGAACAGTGAGAGAATAAATTTCTGGTGTTTAAAGCCACCAGGTGGTACTTAGTATCAGTAGCCCTTGGAAATGAAAACCTTTCATTAGGGAAAGAAGGGCTTGTTTTCTACCCCTAGGTGGAGGCCTCTAGGCTTTTTTCTTTTCCTTCAAAGACCAACAGGAGCTTCCATGCTGTGAGGAACTGCCCATCTCCATGGGCTGGGACTATTTGGGGTTAGGACGTCTGAGAGAGAGAGAGGGTACTGAGTGACGTCTATCTAGTGAAGCTAGAAGGAAGTCCGCCTAGTAGTTAAAAATAATGGGGAAAACATCTATTATTGGATCCCAACATCTTAATCCCCCTCCTCCTGTGTGTTTTGGAACTGAAAATGGCATTCGGTTGCCAGGAGACAATGGCGTCTCCCCGTCTGTGGTTGAACCACCGTAGTTGGTTTAGTGGGAGCATCATGTGTCGGCCTCACAACTGGCTAGATGGGTATGTGTGGGGTGGGGGGAGAGCAAGGGAGGGGTGTGTGTGTCTGTGCTGTACCTGGGGTCTTATCAGTTACCCAGTCATGACTCAAACAGCCACGGTCAGCAGGGACTGCAGAGGCAAGTATATCCGGTGGTTATTTTGCTTTTCCAGGCCATGTGCTCATCAGAGCCCTGGGCATCATAGCTGTGCATGGAGTCTCCTCCTAAACTACATTATCCTCAAGTCAGGACCAATTGGACAGTGTCAATCTCTGGGGAACTTGTAGCATTTTCTTTGAGCCCAGAGGCCGATGACATGCTGTGCCTAGACATACTTTGGAAGCAGAGTTGGAGGAGGCGGGTGTGGCAGCAAGATCCCTACAAGTAATGGAGATTGTGGAGTTCTTGAGGACCTCAGGTCATCTGAGTCAGGCCCTCACTTTTAGTGCATTTTAACCATGTCACAGTTAGGAAAACTATCTCAGGGAGATTAAGTATTTTGCTCAAGTTGATGTGCCAGAATCATATCATGCCTGTGATTGGTTATATGGTCATATTTACCTATCTGTGTTGCTTCTAACACTCTCGACCTGACCAGTGTGCCAGTGTCAGAGACAGGGTTTGCAGATCAGGCTGTTTTGTGTTGACTTCACTCAAAGTTAATCTAGGGGAGTGGGGCATTAGGAAAAACATGGGGAAAAAACTTGCCTGAGACATGGTTAAAGTGAGGCTAACCTGTGACTAGAGACAGGTCTAAGACCCGCTGAGAAGGATCCAGCAGAGTCCAATGGTGATTAAAGAGTCCTAGGAGAGCATGTGGTCAGGCAGTTTAGTGGGAACAAAGAGAGGGTTTCGCCACCATGGCAGCCACAGACGTCTAATGTTACGAGGGTGATTTCTTAAACTACCTGCCAAGGAAACCTGACCATATATAAACATTAATTTCTAGCCAGCTTCTTGAACCAGGAAGCATAGACTAGAGAAGAAAATTATGCAGAAGAGTTTTTCCCTTTTCAAATTGTCCATTATCTTGTGTCTTCTCTTTTTATTTCCTTTTTTGTTTTCTCCCAAGCTTTCTAATTTTTTCCCCTTGTACTCTCCACCTCCATACAAAACTATTATTTAGAGGGACTCTATCCAACAGAACCTTTCTACAGTAATGGAAGTGCTCTAGAATCATGCAGTCCAGTAAGGTCATCACTAGTGACATAGGTCTATTGAGCACTTGAGAAGTGGCTAGACTGAATGAAGACTGCATTTTCTATTTTAATTTCAATTCATTTCAAATTAAGTTCAGATGGACACAGGTGGACATGGCTACCCTATCGTATAGCATGGGCCTGGAAAGTGTGGGCAAAGGGACAAAGGAAGCGTACAGGCCTTTGATTCCAGTTGGTTGCCAAAGGGGAAATGGAATGAAGCGATGCTGGAGTTTGGTAATCAGAGAAAGCTCTCTAAAAAGTCCAAGCATGAACCTCTACTCTCTAGGATTGAACACCCATGGGCTATTCTAGCAACCTCCATTATGGTTTCAGTAAAAAAGGGAATAACCTTGCCAAGCCCACATCATTTTTTTAATGAATCAGTCTGGGAGTCCAACAATCCTGGAAGATACTGTGTAAAATTACAAAGCATAGTTGTTCTAAATTGCTAGGAACATAGAAACATCATTGGCAGGCATCTCCTTTCTGCCTTTGAACATAACATGCACACATTAAGGATTAAAAAAAATGTTTTGATATCTCCTGTTAAACATGAAGTGATTTTTTTTTTTTGCTTATGCTAGAATATCTGCATCATTTAAGGAATTTATTATTCTAAGAAAAATAACAAGGTGCTAGATTGGAGAAATGCTTTAGTAGTAAGATTAAATGTATCACTTGTTTATTTGCAAATAAGGTTCCCTGCTTATACCTGTGTGCATTGTGGGATGGGCAGAAAGAAGAGATTGCAATTTGAGCTGCCATGTGCCAGGAAGGAAGGGTGTGGCTTATGGAAAAATGTTTTATTTTCCAAGTAGTGAGAGATTAGAACTGAAGCTGTTGCAGATTCTCGGCAAGATGTTTAATGTGGACTAATAGTTGTCTGGATTTGTGGTTTGAGCTTTATACAAAGCAAGGGCTTGCTGAATTTTTGAATGAGTGATATAAACTTAAAATGGTGATACTTTCTAACCATGACTATGACATGAAGATGGGGGTGGGAATGGCTTCCCAAGGAGAACCCAGTCACGGATGGTCGTCCTGCATCTCCAAGGCCTTGTGGTTTTTTCATTCCTGACTCAGTTCCAAAAAGCAAGAAGCAAGATCTATGGAATGTGGTTGAGGAAAGAGAAACACAAGGTGTTTGAGGTTCCAAGCAGTCCTTTATGTGGAGAAAGAAGGCATGACAATCTGTTGCGGTGTCTAATCTACACTGTTATTTATAGTAAGCTTTCTTTAAGCCACTGGGAGAGGGGAAGCGGCGGGGAAATGACCATCCAACAAAAAAAAGATAACTGAGATTTTCGGGTCTGGCTGTATTTATTTTTATGCCAGGGGCCACGGCAGGATAAATGAGAATGTCTCTGACTTAGCTGTGTGCTGCTTTTAGGAATACCACATCGTGAAGAAGTCTACCCGCTCCTTGAGTACTACCCAGGTGGAATCGCCCTGGAGACTCATTCGGCCATCTGTCATCTCCATCATTGGGCTGTACAAAGAAAAAGGAAAGGTGAGGTGTTTTCTGTAGGCTGTTTTTGCCCTCCAGGAGAACATGAGCATATTTTTAAAAAAATTTTAAAAAAAAGGTTACTTTTTATTGTTGTTGGTTTTATATGAAATAAGATCAAAATTTAAAGAGGGATAGATTAAGTTACCTCTGTATACAGTTGAGTGCATTCCCTGGCATTCTGTCCTGTCGGTCTCAGAGTGTGAGAATGTCCTGCCCTCTTTGCTCTTGGGAGGGAAGAAACCACTAGCCCCTGGCTGCTGTGACCTAAAAGAGGGTGGAATTAACGCCTCCAATTTTTAACTCTTTTGTAAGAAAAGCAAAACCTGCAGCACCAGGGAAAACCCCTGTCATGCTTTTAAATGAATTTCATAGCATTGTCATGATCACAAAAATAATGATACTAAAACCTGATACTCTACAATATCAAAATATCCACTTTAACATCATACAAATGGAAAGATGGAAGTGAAAGAATAAAACAAAAGCTGTACCTGTATAGTGTGAAATGACTCTCATCAGCTATTTAGTTGCTCCATATGAAATCGACAGTTTGGGAGGTCAGTAATTATTGAATATTGGCAATTTCATATGTTTCCACTTAAGACTTTCTCCCTTTAATATAATGCATGACCATTGCGATGCAAATAGATCTGGGAAGGGGAATGGGGAAGGAAAGGTACGCTTGGATTTATAGCTGCTTGATTAGCATAATTGCAAGCCTGGTTGGAAGGGACACCTTCAGTTAAATGCTGGAGTGGAAAGCTACCCGAGGTAAAATGCAAAACTGTCAACCTGGATCTCCATCTGCTTTGGGGTGCAGGGCCTTGGCTTTAGCATTGCTGGAGGTCGAGACTGCATTCGAGGACAGATGGGGATTTTTGTCAAGACCATTTTCCCAAATGGATCAGCTGCAGAGGATGGAAGACTTAAAGAAGGTAGGAGAAAGCCTCTTGGTGGTGCTCAGTAAATGACAGTGAACTTCAATTCCATGAGAATTTGTCCCTTTGCAAGATGTGACATGCATAGCACAGTACAAATGCCAAGGGTTTGGGACTTGAGAAATCCTGGCTTGGAACTGACCTTACCACATTGGGTCCTTGGACAATTGATATAACCTGAGTTTCAGTCTCTTTAGTTGTAAACTTAGAATATTAATACCTACCTTGAAGAACTGTGAGGATTAAATGAGATAATAAATGAAAAATAGCTTCCTATTTTTATTAGGCTCTTTTAGTACCTATTGTCCTTTTGATTCATAATGATGAATACAAATTTTGAGAGTTTGCGGTACATTCTTGCCTCAGGAAGTAGAATATTTCACCATTAGTCGATGTTTAATATCTTGTTAAAAGTACTACCATGTTTGATTCCTGGTGCCTGCCCATGTGAAAAAAAAAGAAAGAAAGAAACTGCCACATAGTTTTATTCCCAAATGAACATCTTTTGTATGCTCCACAGTACCTTCTATTTTGCCACGCATAAATATAAAGTAGTCAGTTGCTTTTGAATATAATTTAAAGCAAGATTGAGGTACCCAATTAGACATGATAAATTAAAATCTTTAAATGCTAAAATTGCCTTATATATTTTTTAATATTTACAAAGCACTTCCACATATTTAAATTATTTCATTAATCTCATGACATGCCTTTCAAGTAGGCATTTTGAGGAGATTATTGTACAAACAAGGAAACTGACACTCAGAAATGTTAAGTGACTGGCTGTCCCACCCTTAGTAAATAAGGGTGCAATAAATAAGGGCAAAAGTAGAATTCAAACCCAAATTTTCTGATCTAAGTTCAGGTTACCTTTCACCTTACTACTGCTACCTACTTAAATACAGGAGAATCTGAACTCATTCCTCATTCTGGAACATATCATAATACTCAAGAAAATAAAATTTCAGTAGGTCAAACTTTCCTTTATGTACTGAAACAGTAGTTGCTTTTACTGAAGAGAAAAAATATATAGATATATATATATTTTTTGCATGGGCAAACACTGGGAATTGAACCCGGTTCTCCAGCATGGCAAGTGAGAACTCCGCCTGCTGAGGCACTGTGGCCCAATTGAGAAAATCTTTTTAAACCATGGGTAGTGGGCATATCCCAACCAGACAGACCTTTATATGATAATACATCTTCCTACATCATTTAAGGGATTTTCAAAAATGGAATTGCTGTGTC
Source organism: Tamandua tetradactyla (assembly GCF_023851605.1). NCBI lineage: Eukaryota > Metazoa > Chordata > Mammalia > Pilosa > Myrmecophagidae > Tamandua > Tamandua tetradactyla. Next base: position 81,614,011 of record NC_135335.1, read on the forward strand.
TATTTGCAATGAAATATTTGTCTGGATGAAGACTCTGTATTTATAAAGCAAAATCATCACCAACTTCTGAATATATTTTAAATGCCATTCACCAAAACATGACTCCTGATTTTATTTTAACCTCCCTTAATATGCTTCCTTCATGAAAGATTAAATCAGAATTTTTCTAGTTAGCTTCAAAAATGCTATCACAGTTCAGTTCAGCTGGCCCAAACTGTAGGTGGTGGTGTGTTAAACTTGCTTTTTTTTAAAGAAGGAAGTGGAGTTCCCCTTTTTAGGCAGAGGGAACTGTAGAAATCTGTATGCTACTGATAAGATGGGACTGGACTTACAGCTCCAATGGTAGAGTATTTATTTTTCTCTCTTAGTAGTAGGGTTGACTCCCAGGTGTTATTTGTGTCTAGTTTCAGAACAATGTAAAATTCAAGCAGATCCTTTTTATAATGGATGTGCCATGTGTTCACTTGATTGAGATTCATCCTGCACTGCTGGTAGATCAGAGAAAAACAGAAAAAAATCAAGGTTAGGAAAGATTAACAGCACTCAATTTTCCTAAATCCTGTTTTATCATATGTGTTCATTTCTAAGAAATGCGTGTCAATGGAGTGGATTTTCAACCTATTAAATTATATGTCTAAAAAGAATCCTCTATAAACTTTTAAGAGCATGTGCAATCATTTGAACATTTCTATCCTTTCCTATGTGGACATAAAAAAACCAAAAATATAAACTTCCTCACCTTGTTGAGTAACTGTCCATGCCAGGTGATTTTTAAACATAGATTATTTCACTTATTTCACTACTTCTATAATTGCGTTGAAGAGAAGTCATAGACATCCAGAAGTGAAAGTCTTCTTGGCAACATGGAAGAGGACTCCCAGGGTTGAATCCAGACCTGGCACCACGGAATCAACAATTCCATCCAGACCAAAATGGGGGAAAGAAGTGTAATTAATAAAGTTTCAGTGGCAGAGAGAGTTCAAATAGAGTCAAGAAGCTACTCTGGAGGTTGCTCTTATGCAGGCTTCAGTTAGACCTTGCTACCTATCATAACCTGCCAACCCCCAACCAGGACCATTCTAGCCAATCCTAAAGAACACCTAGGGCAATGTATAAGATTCCACAAGGGTTCCATGCACTAGAGTAACTTTCTAGACACCTACAACCTCCAGATGGGTCCCTAGTCCAGATAAATCCTGAAACCTAGCCCAGCCTCTCCAGAACATCAGATAGTTCCATCTCCCAACTCCATATTAGTGACAGACCCTTCCAATTTGAAAAATTTAGAATCACCATAGCCCAAATACCCCTAAAGAAAGGGATGGAAAGATTGAAAGTGATGGTGGAGTTATACAGAGAATATAGGACCTAACAGATGAACATGAATGCTGAATCATTAAATGGATATCTCTTTTAGTCTCCAGTATTTTAGAGCAGCTGGAAGTAAAAACCTAAAATTGTGAAATTGAAACCCATGTCAAACTCTGAAATATGTTCTACGACTAATTATGGGTGCTGTGCTTTGAAATTTATAGCTTTTTTGTATATATGTTATATTTCACAAGAAAAGAAGGAAAAAAAGTCGACTGTGATGATAAAAAATATTTAAGCCCTCTAGCCTCCTATATTCTGGCACAGCTAGAAGGGAAAATGTGAGAAGTTCGTATGGTAGCCCATGACAAACTCTGGGATCTGTCGTGTAACTACTTGTTGAAGAGCGCTTTGAAAACTATTCCTTTTTTTTTTCTTTGCTTTGTATATATGTTATACTGTATAATAAAAGAAGTTATGAAAAAAAAAGTCACAGAACAAATGCATGGTACATTTTTGTCACTCATCTACAGGGTTCATCTCTTCTGTACTGCACTACTATGTAAATTTCATCTGTTCTTCTCTTTGGGACATCTTTGTACTGTTTCTGATTAACTACTTTCCAAAACACAGACTGTCATCAGAGTACAAATCAGAAATGAGCTCTGATAAATCAGCAGAATATTCAAGTTCTTCTCTAGGCCCAGCAGATACTATCAACAGTTTGAGAAATGACCTAACTATACCTTCTCAGAGTTGAAGATGAGTCCAGAATGGATGGATGGATAAAGCTAGATTAGATAGAGAAATTTGACATTACCCTATAAGAATCTCTTAGATAAAAGCATGTAGTGATTTTCCAGCTTAATGACGGAATACGAGGTACAGAATCAATGTGCAGAAACTTCTCGACTGTAAACTGGAGGTGGGGCTGCCATTCCTCAACAAACTCTCAGCAAATCTTTTGTCTCTTTGAAACCATTTTCTATATACATGGTGATGTTCCAGGCCAGGACAGCTTGTCTTTGTGCAAATATAAGAGTGACTTCTCGAATACTGTGTGTGTTCATGCTTCATTGCCAATGGGTTTTGAGTTTTTAAACAATGACTATGAAGAAAGCCTTGGCACTCGGTTTTGTTGTTTGTTCTCCAAGTGTACAGCATCTAGTATCAAACTTGGCAATGACTACAGCCTAAGGTCTTAATGCTTCTCATACTAGTTTTAATTAAAAATTGAGATACAGAATTGCTGCTAATGAATATGAATTGTCATTAATTCTTTCATTTTGATGACATTGCTGGGAGCTAACCTAATGAAAGTGGATTGGAATGACAGAAGTCATTATACAGAGTAGTAAATTAGGGACCACACGGTATCCTGTTCTACTACTGACCAAGCAATACTAGTACGTTAACTGATGTTAATGTAATTCTTGTGTTTGGTCACAGGAGATGAAATCCTAGATGTAAACGGAATACCAATAAAGGGCTTGACTTTTCAAGAAGCCATTCACACTTTTAAGGTAATAGCATTCTTATTGATCTACTTTATTCTTTTTTTCCCCCTTTATTCTGGTTTTGGTTTGATGAGATATTTTTCACTCTTTGGTAGAACAGTCTGAATATTTTAGTCCTCTTCTCTTGTTTTCTCAGCAAATACGGAGTGGATTATTTGTCTTAACGGTGCGCACAAAATTACTGAGCCCAAGCCTCACCCCATGCTCCACACCCACACACATGAGCAGATCCAGCTCCCCGAACTTCAACGCCAGTGGGGGAACCTCGATGGCAGGCTCCGACGAAGGCAGCTCTTCATCCCTGGGTCGGAAAGCCCCTGGGCCCAAGGACAGGATTGTCATGGAAGTGACACTCAACAAAGGTGAGATTAGCCAGTCCTCACTTTCGTTGCAGTCTCTTAAATAACAACTTGCAATCTTTTTTTTTTCTTTTAGTGACCTTCTCTTTTTATAAACAATTTTAGTCACATGCCATACAGTCCATCCGAAGTGTATAATCATTGGCTCTTGGTATAATCGCAGAGTTGTGCATTCATCACTACAATCCATTTGAGACAGTATTAGCTCAAAAAGAAAAAAATCCCACACCCCTCCTACCCCCCTATTATTGACATTTAGTATTAATATAGTACCTTTGTTACACTTGATGAAAGAATATTACAATATTACTGTTAGCTGTAGTCCATAGTTTCATTAGTTGTATTTTTTCTTATATACCACCCTATTGTTAACTCCTTGTGATAGTGACATGCATTTGTTCTAGTTTGTGTAAGCATGTAATCTGTTTGGGGGGTTAGTTTTAAAAGAATTTCTCTAGGAATTGTTCTTTTGGAAGACTCTTCTATCGGTATATGGGTTCTCTAAATGGACAGTCAGATCAAAAGTAGAGATTTTAGTCATTTTACAAAAGGAAACAGAAATTACTAGTAGCACAAAGTTAAACTCTCCCCAAATGTCTTCCACTTTTATATTCATTTATGTAGAATTCATATGTGATATTGGGAAGTACTCATAATGGTTCAGCATCATTAGACTCAAAAGAGTTCTGATATGATGCCTTTAAATGGGAAGCCATTCTTATTAAGTTTTATCTCTTGAACTTTTCCTGTTGTTTTTACTAATTTTTGAGCAGTGATTTCTCAAAGTAGTGATATGTAGATGCCTACTGTTTAAAATCACTGGCTGTCTGATTTCTCAATACAGACACCAAATGTCTTCGGTTAAAAACATCACTGAATAGTTTAATTCTAAGGCTAACATAAAATTTTAAAGATGACTGAACAAAACATTTATAGTTACCTTTTGGATATGAATACAAATTGAGAATACAGTTAACATCAGTAACTAACAGTCATGAGTAAATACCAAGTTTTACTGGATTTTTTTTCCATCTTCGTTTCCTCCTCTTCCCTCCCTACTATAGAAATGTTAATGAGCAACTAAATAACCAAAAGATTAGTTGTTAAAAAGAGTGGTAAAAGAAAGCCTAAAGTTGTATTTCCAGAATTAGAATGCAATACTCTACCTGTCTCCAAAACCAGATTTGAGGAGGCTTTATAGTCAGAGCAGGGAGTGGACGTTGGGTAATCCACAACGCCTTGGTGCCCGTGGGTCAGCAGTGACTTACTATATGAACCAACAATGGCAGGGTTGACAGAGAAGAGCAGGATTTACATTCTGAGTCTGCTCAAAAAATAAGTGGTTATTGGTCTGAAGAAATTTAATGTGGTTCCAAATTACTTATACTTGTGTTCCGGTTATTGTGCAATTATTGGTTCTGTTTTCTTTAAATGATGCCTCTCACAGAGCCAAGAGTTGGACTAGGCATTGGAGCCTGCTGCCTGGCTCTAGAAAACAGTCCTCCAGGTATCTACATTCACAGCCTCGCCCCAGGATCAGTGGCCAAGATGGAGAGCAACCTGAGGTATGTAAGCCTGATGGTCCAGGGTTCTGGTGTGCTTGTGATTATGGGGATGTGCACATGTTAAAATACCTGCTCTGTTACAGTCCTTTGTGAAATTCTAAATCTTTGTTTGGTGTTTTTTTTTAATGGAATTCTAAATTTTTGTACTATTTACAATAACAGCCAGAATTACAAATTAGTAGCAATCCATATGACAACTTAATATACGTGAAATTTGGGTGAATTACACAACCGTGGATCTTGTTACTGTAGCACTCCCAAGCCTATCTACTTCTTCTATTTGGGCTGAGAAGCTAGGTTTCAGAAAGTTGACAAAATACGGCTCTACTCGAATATCTTATGATTGCCTAAATATTTTCTTCCATTTTTATATTCATTTATGTAAAATTTATATGTGATATTGGGAAGTACTCAGCATCATTAGGCTCAAAAGAGTTCTGATATGATGCCTTTAAATGGGAAGCTATTCTTATTAAGTTTTATTTCTTGAAGTTTTCCTGTTGTTTTCACTAATTTTTGAGCAGGGGTTTCTCAAAGTAGTGATACCTAGATGCCTACTGTTTGAAATCACTGGGTGTCTGATTTCTCAATCCAGATTATTGGGTTGTGGCATTAAAGAGATGTATGGGTATGCTGATTATATAACAGATGTATAGATGTTCTATTTATACAGTAATTGCAATGGGTCTGTGCCCACCAGAACTTCACAAGAATATACACGTATTGCACAAAGTACCCTGTGCAAACAGTATCACATTTCTCCCCTGTAAGCGTCTATGTCCTTGGGTGGTTGAAGAATTGTCAAAATGCCATTCCTTGAGCTTGCCATTTGGGGACTCTGTTAATAGATTATATTACATTTTTAGTTAATCATCAGAGCAAATTTCCATTGGAAAAAAAAATTAGCAAATCATCCAAAGTACATTAAAGAAAATATACTTTTAGAACCCAAGGAAAAAAATCCTTTAATGACATCCCAAGATGATGTTTTTTCTTGAATGATTCCATATGTCTGGTGCCTGCCAAATGAACATTCTTCAAACCCCATATAAAGAGTCTTTGTTCTCCAACACTGAGTTCTCTCCCTATAATTTGAAGTCAGAATGGGCAACTTGTCCCCAACTTCTCATTTGTTCAAATTTGAAACATTTTTATGAATTCTTGGGTAACCTTTGAGCTTCAGATGTTTCTTCCTTAAGTTATATTCCAATAATCATTTCAAGATGGTAAGAAGAAAGAAAATGGTGGTGGCTGAGGGACTATCCATGAAGATCAAGAGTCAGATCTGAGTTCAACAGCGTGTGACATCTGAATGGGACCTCTCTGAGTCTGTGGCCTTATCTACAAAATGGGAATAATAATAACTATTCAAAGCATTGTTATGTAAATTGCTTAGTATAGTGCCTGGCATGTAATATGTGTTCAAGAAATGGTACCCTTCATTGCTGCCCTAATTATCAATTTTGTCTAACTTTACTGTTTCTGAAAATGCCAGTACAATACACATCATGGCCTTTGCAATTTCAAAATCTAACTTGAAATTATCTGAAATCTGATGTGAATGTGTTGCTTTTTCACATGTACACAAAGATGAAAGGATGTCATTTACTTCTTTAAACTATTCAGGAAAAAAATTCATATTATAAACCTTTCCCAGGAGGAAATCTTTTAAAAAGCTGTTACTGTTGGTTCTGTTGCCTTAACTAGCCGTGGAGATCAAATCCTGGAAGTGAACTCAGTCAACGTTCGCCATGCTGCTTTAAGCAAAGTCCATGCCATCTTGAGCAAATGTCCACCAGGACCCGTTCGCCTTGTCATCGGCCGTCACCCTAATCCAAAGGTGAGGCGTTTCAAATTGTTCTTCCAGGGAGATGACTTGGTTATCTGTCCAGTAGCAGTAAAAGATTTGCACTGGTCCCTCCTACACACTCCTGTGACCACACATACTCTTTGGTGAGATAGCTTACTCAACCTGGGACCACAAAATGGCCAAATAAATTGATACACATGGGAAACAAGTCATTGACCCTAGACTTCTTCAACTTCCCAGCCTTACAAAATGAGAAGCCTATTTTGTCAACTTTATCGTTGAATTTAAAATTGGGTGTGGGGAAGATAGGAGTGCTGGGCTCTGACTAACCACCATCTAACTGTTGGATCTCTGGTGAGATACCCAACCTCTGGCATTCTGCATCAGGAAAACGTTGGATGGTCTAGATGATCTGTATGTCTCTTACAGTTTTAAGGTAAGGAATCTTTTTTTTTTACCATGATCTTTTGTTTGCCCACATATTGGAAATTCATATATGTTTGATATGAAGTAGTTAATTTTTAAAACGGGTTCAGTGAATTTTAAATTGATTTCTTTCAAGTATGAAATAAGAAAGATTGAAACATTATGAAAAATTCTTATAGTTGGGAAGATGAGAATTTAAAATTTAAATTAAACCTGGAGAATTTGCTTATTTCACTTAATGACCTTTGCATCACCATAGAATTTGTGAAGTGCTAAATTCCTCAGACACACTTAAAGGCAAAATAAATGTCTTCAGATTTGAGAAGGAAAATTTCTTCCTCAATGGTCATTAAACTGTTGATCCAAAAAAAAAAAAAAAACCTATTTATCCTCTCAAGTGACTATCTCTAGCAAATTCAGATAAATGGAAATAAGGAAAAACTTGGCTTTGCAAACCAATTGCTTATTTGTAAATGTTATCCTGTGAATTTTGCATCTATCAATGTTGAGGGAAAATAAAACCCAGCATTTCAAAAAACTATAATGGAGAAGTTATTTGTTAAAACTGTTCAATATTGTAGAGCATCCTCTTTTTCTGTCTAATGGACCAAATTCTCAAGACTAATTTTTTAATTCATGCTAGGATCTTTTCTATTGACTCCTCAAACAAATGTTCTAAATCTACCTAAACAGCATAAATACACATTTAAATTTTCCAAGCCATAACATTCAGGTGTGTTCACTTCCTCTAAACACTGGATTTGTTTGTTACACTAAAGATACATTCTAAAAGTGGGGGCTCCTTTATTGATTTGTCTAATTTGGGCACCCCCACGGGAAAGAAGAATCACTATATACATGCACATGTGATCTTGACCCAATTGGACATACAAAATCACTGCAGCTTATCTCATTTTCTGGTTGTGTAGATACTTAGAGAGTCTCCTGGTGAGATGAACCATTAAAGGACCTTCTTTTGTAACATGTTTTAGTTGGTAGGGAGAAGGAAATATATTTTAAGTCTAATGTTAGCAGCTCACCCATGGAACAAAAGACTTGTGTACTGAAAACTGCAAAGCATGCTGAAAGAAATTAAAGAAGACCTAAATAACTGGCAAGACATCCATGTTCATGGATGGAAGAGTCGTTAATATATGTCTGTCAGAAAGTGATACTTAAAGAGAAGTCAGACCTCTTCGATACAGGGTTGCCAGTCACACAGGCGCCGATGAAAAGATGTTTTACTCACGTAGAGAAGAGATAGAAAAAGGTCACCTTCACTAGTGGGCACCGTTTCCTGTAGCCTGTGTGTCTCAGTCTGTGGTAGATGCAAGGAGGTGTTCTATGCACAGCACCCCTCTCTTGTGTTCCTCTGTAGTGGGGGAACCCCACTCCCTCTCTGTCAAGGACAGATATACCAGTATGGTTTGAGCTGGATGTCATAAAACATGCTCGCCAAACTTTCTTCAGTTAATATTTACATATGCTCAGGACAATAGGGGGAGGAATGTACCGGCAGTCCCTTTATCTACTAGAGGATTGTGTTTTATCCCACTGGCTGACACGCCTGGTCCTGAACACAGGATGTATTTGTGGGTCCCAGGGAAAAGCAGCTGACCACACTAGGACTGCCCCCTACCACAATGTGTCAATATTACCCTTGGCAATATACAAATTCAGTGCAGTCTCTATTAAAATTCCAACAACCTTTTTTGCAGAAATGGAAAACCTGATCCTCAGGAACTGCAAAATAATCTTGACTAACCAAAACAATCTTGAGAAAGAACAGGTTTCAAAAATCAATTCCTGATTTTCAAGAGTAATGGTAATCAAAACAGTGTGGTACTGGCACAAGATTTACAATTAGATCAGTGGAACAGAATTGAAAGTTCAGAAATAGACCCACATATCTATGTCCAGCTGGTTTTGACGAGGATGTTTAGTACATGCAGTGAAGAAAGACTAGTCTCTTCAACAAATGGTATTGGGAAAACTGGATATTCACATAAAGAAGAATGAAGTTAGACCCCCTACCTCATACCATTTATAAAAATCAATACAAAATGGGCCAAGGACCTAAATGTGAGAACTAAAATTACAAAACTCTTAAAAGATATCATAGGGGAAAATCTTCAAGACTTTGGATTCAGTGATGGATTCTTTTGGATGAGACCAAAGCATAAGCAACAAAAGAAAAACAGATAAATTTGATTTCATCAAAATTAAAACTTTTGGGGCAGGCCATCGTGGCTCAGCAGGTAGAGTTCTCGCCTGCCATGCTGGAGACCCAGGTTCGATTTCCGGTGCCTGCCCATGCAAAAAAAAAAATTAAAACTTTGTGCATCAAAGAAAATTATCAAGACAGTGAAAAGACATCCCACAGAATGGGAAGAAGTAGTTAGAAACCATATGTCAGATAAGGTTTAATGTCCAGAATATATAAAGAACTCTTACAAGTTCAATAATAGAAAGACAACCCAATTTAAAAATGGACAGAGGACTTAAATAGATGTTTCTCCAAAGAAGATATACAAACAGACAATATATACATGAAAAGATGCTCAATATTATTAGCCATTAGGGAAACGCAAATTAAAACAAGATTTTACTTCATACCCACAAGGCTATTATTTTAAAGAGTGGAAAACAAGTATTATAGAGAATGTGGAGAAATTGGAACTCTAGTGCATTGTAGATAGGTATGTGAAATGATGCAGCCAGGTGGAAAGCACTTTTCTCCTCAAAAAGTTAAATATAGAATTGCTATATTACCTAGAATCCCAATTCTAGGTATGTACCCAAAGAGAGTGAAAGGGTCACAAACAGAGCTTTTACACCAATACTTATAGCAGCATAATATGTAGCCGAAAGCTGAAAACAACCCAAGTGTCCATCAACAAATGAGTGAATAAACAAAATGTAATACATACACACAGTGGAATGTTATTTGGCCATAAGAAAAATTGAAGCCATGAGACATGCTGCGACATGAAAGTACCTTAAAAACATTAATCATTTACAAATTCACAGAGATAAAAGGCAGATTGGTGGTTCCAGGGGTGGGGAAGGGATGCAAGGGTGGGTGAGGAAGGTAAGTGTTTGCAAAAATAAAATAATCCTTGTTAGAGAATTTTTACATTTATTTCTAAAGGAAACAGGGTTTGCATTTGATTTATCATATATTTGGAAACTGGAATTCTGACTCTAAGTTTTATACTTTTTTTATAGCACATAGTTTACCTGCAATTATTAAAATTATTTTGTGAAAACAAAACAGTGGAACAGAATTGTTCTTTCCTGTGTCCCTCTGGCCTTTGTAATCCAGACTGTCAGTCAACCCTTAACCTAAATCAAATTCATTCCCTGAACATTTATTGAAAATCCACTGGGCGTCAGGCAATGCCCCAGGTGCCAGGACAACCAAATGCAGTAGAATGTACCCCTACTCAAAGAACCTACAATCTACCGGCGGTGACCTCCTTCCCTGGAGAGAAAGCAGCCCTCTTGAAGGAGTAGCGCTGCCACCGCTGCCAACCCCAACCTGACATCCCCACAGTAGAGGTTAAATCGATTACAGCTTTTCTTTTGAAGCCCAACATCGCAAGCTGCCACCGCCATAGCCACCTGGGAATAGCCTGAAGAGGAACTGGAGGAGGACGGTGGCCCGCAAGGCTCCTCGCAGAAAACGCAGCCGGGATGTTTTTGAGCCAGGTGGTGGGCATATCACTGTGATCATGAAGACTCTTCAGTGGGGGTTTTGAATTAACAAATGGCAAAGAGAGCAGAAAGGCTGCAGGCCATATTATGCTAAGTCAAGGATACGGGGAGATAATTAACATAGCAACTCTGGCAAGTTTAATAGATAAGGGAACCAGTGCTGAGGGAGAGGTTGGATCATGAAACTAACAAAAGGACAGGCTTCACAACAACTCTATACAGTACTATCATAATCTACATTTTACAAATGAAGAGACTGAGGCAGAAAAAGGTAATGTAGGCTTTCCGGAGAAGATGGCGGCTTAGTAAGACGCGCGGGTCTTAGTTCCTCCTCCAGAAAAGCAACTAAAGAAACAGAAACAATACGAAACAGCTCCCGGAGCCACGACAGAGACCAAAAAGACAACGTACCCCATTCTGGAACAGCTGAACGGGCAGGGAGAATCCGCTGCGGTGAGATACCCGAGGGGCGCGTGTTTTCCCGGCCGGGGCGGCTGGCGACTGGGGTCCCCTCCACGCACGTGGCTCCCCAGTCTGACTGGGAACGTTGGATAGCGGGGCCCTCCCACCACGCTTGGCGTCTCGGGCCAGCTGGGCAATTTGGACCGGCACTCCCCCAAGCTGCGGCGGCCAGCGACCCCCCCCTCCACGCGCGGTTTCCCGGGCCGACTGCGAGATTTGGATTGGCAAGTTAAAGGAGCCACAGCACCTTTTACTGGTGGGACCCGCAGACAGACAAGCGCCACGAGCGCCACCTACTGGGCAGGAAAAGAAAAACAGAGCCCAGAGATTTCACAGAAAAACCTTTCAACCAGCCGGGTCCCACACCCAGGGAAATCTGATCAAATGCCCAGACACCAGCAGAAAATAATGGATGACACTCGGAAAATTGAAGATATGGCCCAGTCAAAGGAACAAACCAATAATTCAAATGAGATACAGGAGCTGAGACAACTAATACTGAATATACGAACAGAAATGGAAAAACTCTTCAAAAACCAAATCAATAAATTGAGGGAGGACATGAAGAAGACATGGGCTGAACAAAAAGAAGAAATAGAAAATCTGAAAAAACAAATCACAGAACTTATGGGAGTGAAGGACAAAAGAAAAAATGGAAAAAACAATGGATACCTACAATGGTAGATCTAAAGAGACAGAAGCTACAATTAGTGAACTGGAGGATGGAACATCTGAATTCCAAAAAGAAACAGAAACTATAGGGAAAAGAATAGAAAAACTTGAGCAGGGGATCAGGGAACTGAATGACAATATGAAGCGCACAAATGTACGTGTTGTGGGTGTCCCAGAAGGAGAAGAGAAGGGAAAAGGAGGAGAAAAACTAATGGAAGAAATTATCACTGAAAATTTCCCAATTCTTATGAAAGACCTAAAATTACAGATCCAAGAAGTGCAGCGCACCCCAAAGAGATTAGACCCAAATAGGCATTCTCCAAGACACTTACTAGTTAGAATGTCAGAGGTCAAAGAGAAAGAGAGGATCTTGAAAGCAGCAAGAGAAAATCAATCTGTCACATACAAGGGAAACCCAATAAGACTATGTGTAGATTTCTCAGCAGAAACCATGGAAGCTAGAAGACAGTGGGATGATATATTTAAATTACTAAAAGAGAAAAACTGCCAACCAAGACTTCTATATCCAGCAAAATTGTCCTTCAAAAATGAAGGAGAAATTAAAACATTTATAGACAAAAAGTCACTGAGAGAATTTGTGACCAAGAGACCAGCTCTGCAAGAAATACTAAAGGGAGCACTAGAGTCAGATACGAAAAGACAGAAGAGAGAGATATGGAGTAAAGTGTAGAAAGAAGGAAAATCAGATATGATATATATAATACAAAAGCCAAAATGGTAGAGGAAAATATTATCCAAACAGTAATAACACTAAAAGTTAATGGACTGAATTTCCCAATCTAAAGACATAGAATGGCAGAATGGATTACGACCCAGCAATACCACTGCTAGGTATCTACTCAAAGGACTTAAGGGCAAAGACACAGACCGACATTTGCACACCAGTGTTTATAGCAGCATTATCTACAATTGCAAAGAGATGGAAACAGCCAAAATGTCCATCAACAGACGAGTGGCTAAACAAACTGTGGCGTATACCTACGATGGAATATTATGCAGCTTTAAGACAGACTAAACTTATGAAGCATGTAATAACATGGATGGACCTAGAGAACATTATGCTGAGTGAATCTAGCCAAAAACTAAAGGACAAATACTGTATGGTCCCACTGATGTGAACCGACATTCGAGAATCAGCTTGGAATATATCATTGGTAACAGAGACCAGCAGGAGTTAGAAACAGGGTAAGATAATGGGTAATTGGAGCTGAAGGGATACAGACTGTGCAACAGGACTAGATACAAAAACTCAAAAATGGACAGCACAATAATACCTAAGTGTAATGTAACTATGTTGGAACACTGAATGAAGCTGCACCTGAGATATAGTTTTTTGTTTGTTTGTTTGTATCTTTTGTTTTTGTTTTTTTTTCTTTTTCCTTTTTTATATATATATATTTTTATTAGTATTATTATTTTAATTCTCTTCTCTATATTAACATTCTATATCTTTTTCTGCTGTTTTGCTAGTTCTTTTCCTAAATCGATGCAAATGTACTAAGAAATGATGATCATACATCTATGTGATGATACTAAGAATTACTGAGTGCATGTGTAGAATGGAATGATTTCTAAATGTTGTGTTAATTTCTTTTCTTTTTTTTGATTAATAAAAAAAATTAAAAAAAAAAAAAAAAAAAAGAACCTACAATCTAACATAGGGCGGGGTTTAACTTGAAGTCCATAAATCCTTATGGGCACTTCATGTACAAGTTTGAGGATGTATCTGCATTTATTTCTCGACAGTTTCAGTAGCTTGTTATAACGCAAATTCTCTGTCATTCTTGGCCCAAAAATTAAGAGCTGTTTCATTAGGGTGTGAGATGGACAGTAGACGGTGGACCATGTGTACAGTGGCCTCTGACTGGCTGGTGTCCTGCCCAAGACTGTTTTTGACCTGAGTGGAATAGTTCTGTATTTAAGGCCTAAGAGCCCATTGATTTTTCTTCAGCATCAGTATCACACTATTGATCCATACTCATGTTAACCCCTAAATCATTGGCCTTGATGGGTATCATATCTCTTCTGTATTTATGCAGTTGCTTTCTATTTTTTTTTAAGCTAACCATAGACACTTAAGTAAGTGCAACTGAGTGTCTTCAACCCACTTCAAGTAGTATTTTGGGTTGTTTTAAGTACTTGAGGAAAAATTCTTTTTAGATTCGTTTGTCTACAGCTGTATAGAGGGGTAGGGAAGGGATGCAGGGCTGGGTAGGGAGGAGAAGCGTTTCTTAAATAAAATAATCGTTTTTTACATTTATTTCTAAAGGTAACAAGGTTGTATTCAACAAAATTTAACCCTTTTCTTTTAATAATGCAAGAGCTCATTAAGAACATTAGCTCTGACCCATGCCTATAATATGGCCTCGCCCTTTGTATTATTTGATTATATCCTAAATGGTCCATCAAGCACAGGCTGCTGTGCTTAATGGACTTGGACACCATTTTAAGAGTCAACAGTCTCTGCCAAGAGACCTTGTAGGTCTACCTATGTGTCAAGCCTGAGGTTTCTTTAGTATATTAGCTTTACAGCATCATTTTTAGTGTCTCAGTGATGTTTGTTTGTTGCACTGGTTCTCTTTAGTACAAGTAAGTGTGATGGAGCTCTAACTCCATGCCTCTATCTGGGGATGGGATGTTAACTACCATGCATGGACAAAGATCACCATTTGACTGGCTCAGAGTCAACTCTGCTACACTTTTTTAAGGTTGCTTTATCTTATCTACCTTTATTCTAAAAAAAGTCTTACCTAAAAATTTCTTGAATAAATATGAATATAAAATCCAGCCCTGTCTTCTACCTTTTTCCACTTTTTTCCTTCTCGTCACTTCCCATTTTTCTCCTTTCTATTCCATAGTCCTGGCACCTTCCCTTTGAATCTGTTCTACTTTATTCCACTACTGTTGCCATGGACTTCCTCAGGTCACTTTACCCTACAGTCCCAGCAGCGGCAGTTCCCAGTAACTTCCTCAAGGTCCCCATTTGAATTCCACCACCTGCATCACCTCCTTTCACCTCATTAAACAGCCTAGGAATCTGTGGTTGACCTAATGCATTCCTCAGCAACAGGATAGAAAATTGAATTCTCAGTAGTTTGTAACCATCCGCTCCAAGGCACGCCTGACTTCAGAATCCTTTCCAGCATAACATAGGTCATCTCAGCCCCAACGTGACTGTCTAATTTGCCAATCCCACCAAATTTCAAAATGGTATTTCAGTGCAAAACATAATAATCCTGATGGACTGGTAGGCCGTGAGCCCATTGAACAGACAGGTTGATTCATGAGCATCAAGGGAAATGGTCGTCTGTGGTGGTATTGGAGATATGTCAAGCCATAGCAAATTTTAGTATGTGGTGGGGTGGGGGTGGGGGTTGGTTATTTGTATTCTTTTGGATTTCATGTTTCTGCCTACGGAAACATGGTCTTCTTCACTGTGATATCATACTATATTTTTCTTTTGCCCAAGAGTCCGTTTTGCATTCAATGTATTTTGGTACCACTTACCCCAGCATTTCAAGCCACTAGTACATTTTGATACTGAGTGTAAGTGCTTCCTTTGTTTTCATCCTGTTCCAAGATAAATACCACAAACATTTTCTTTTCTTTCGTTTTTCATAATGACCAGAGCAGTGGCTGCTCTGCTGGGATAATCGAGCTGTCCAGGTCCAGACAGAGACCTCCAGATCTATGCCGTGGACCTGCTCAGGTGGCAGCTTCTAGCTTATCTTAAGTAGAAAAAAGTAACAGAGGTCCATTTAAGAATTGATACTGGACCTTTCAGCATGATTAAAGTTATCCAGGAAATCTTTCACTCATTCCAAACCCCAATCATTTTTTCCCTACTCAAAAAAAAAAAAAAAAAAAAAACCCTGCAAATATTGCAAGGACCGTATCAAGAAAATAAGTCGCCATTATTTAAACTATTTTTTCTGGCTCATTCCTACAAAATGATCCTATGCTGTTTGTAGGTATGTATGTGTATATGTCTGTATATGCGTGTTACCTGTTTTTTTTCCTGTGGAGCCTATTAGAAGGTATTATATAAAGGTGATAATACAATGATGATTTATCTTTTAAATTAAAATATGCTGAATTCCATATAAAACTATTTAATTATTAAGACAAATTGCTGTACTTGTCATTCAGATATTTGTGCTGAATGTTCTTTTACTTCATGAAATGACCATTCTAAGTTGAAAATCTTCTTGCCTTTAAAAACAAACTCTATAAAAGTTTGTTAGCTGGAGAGGATGCGGAGAAAGAGGCACACTTATCCACTGTTGGTGGGAATGTCAAATAGTGCAACCACTGTGGAAGGCAGTTTGGCGGTTCCTCAAAAAGCTGAATATAGAATTGCCATACGACCCAGCAATACCATTGCTAGGTATGTACTCAAAGGACTTAAGGGCAAAGACACAAACGGACATTTGCACACCAATGTTTATAGCAGCGTTATTTACAATTGCAAAGAGATGGAAACAGCCAAAATGTCCATCAACAGAAGAATGGCTGAACAAACTGTGGTAGATACGTACGATGGAATATTATGCAGCTTTAAGACAAGATAAACTTATGAAACATGTAATAACATGGATGGACCTAGAGAACATTATGCTGAGTGAGTCTAGCCAAAAACTAAAGGACAAATACTGTATGGTCCCACTGATGTGAACGGACATTCGAGAATAAACTTGAAATATGTCATTGGTAACAGAGTCCAGCAGGAGTTAGAAACAGGGTAAGATAATGGGTAATTGGAGCTGAAGGGATACAGACTGTGCAACAGGACTAGATACAAAAACTCAAAAATGGACAGCACAATAATACCTAATTGTAAATTAATCATGTTAAAACACTGAATGAAGCTGCATCTGAGCTATAGGGTTTTTTTTGTGTTTTTTTTGTTTGTTTGTTTGTTTGTTTTACTATTATTACTACTTTTATTTCTTTTCTCTATATTAACATTTTATATCTTTTTCTGTTGTGTTGCTAGTTCCTCTAAACCGATGCAAATGTACTAAGAAACGATGATCATGCATCTATGTGATGATGTTAAGAATTACTGAGTGCATATGTAGAATGGTATGATTTCTAAATGTTGTGTTAATTTCTTTTTTTTCTTTCCGTAAATAAAAAAAAAAGTTTGTTAGTTGCCTTTTTTTATCTTTATTGTAGTAACATGTACAACAGAAAATGTCCCATTGTAACCACTTTTATGTGCACAGCTTGATGACATCTTTTACGTTCAGAATATTGTGCCATTATTGTCACTATCCATTACCAAAACTTTTTCATCACCCCAAACAAAAACTCAGTATCCATTAAGTAATTACCCCCCATCCCAGCCCCTGCTAACCTATAATCTTCTTTGTTTCATGAACTTGCTTATTCTAGGTATTTCACATAAGTGAAATCATAAAACGTTCGTCTCCTTGTATCTGGTTTATTTGCCTCAATGTCTTCAAGATTCATCTGCATATAGCATGTATCAAAATTTCAAGACTTCATTCCTAAACAGAAGAAAAAAAAACTTCATTCCTTTTTACGATTGAATAATATCCCATTGTGTGTACATACCACATTTCATTTATCAATTTACCAGGTAATGGACTTGTGGGTCCTTCCACCTTTCAGCCATTGTAAACGATTGGGTATGTACGTGGAAGGGGAGTTGCTGGACATTATGGTAGTTCTATGTTTTATTTTCTGAGGAAATGCTAAACTGTTTTTCCACAGCAGCTGCATCTAATTGTCTTTTAAAATACCTTATATTTCAGGATATACCAGACTTTTAAAATCTTTCCAAAATTAATGACAGTCATAGATAACACATTGAAAAAAAATCTGTGAATCTACTATAATACCAATAAACATAGAAAGAAAGTTGATTTACAAAATCACTCTTTTGAAAACTTCATAGTAATGACTCACTGGGTAAAAATATAATAGGAGCAGATATATAGTCTCAAATTATCTACCCAGAGATTATTCACTAATGATAAAAAAAAAAAAAAACAGAAAGAAAGAAAGAAAAAATCCAGTAGAGAAATCCAGCAAACTCTACTCTAATCAGGAGGCCAAAGTTATTACCAATAATAAGACCCAGAATGCCCCTGTGCACTGAGAAGAAAGCGATTATGTAGCTTTTCTCACCACACTACTTCCCCCTCCCCTAAAAAAATGCATAACCTGCACCTAAGCATGAGGAAACTTAGCAGACAAATCCTAATTAAGGGTTTGGATTGGTCCAAATGCTTCCAGAATATCAGTGTCATGGAAGACAAAGAAAGGCCAAGGAATTGTTTTGGATTAAACCCACATGAAAACTAGATCCTGGATTAAATTCTAGATTGTGAAAAAAACAATTGCTATGAAGTATTAGTCTGGAAAGAAGTTGGTCCCTGACAGTCTACCATGGTCCACAAGAAGATATGGAGCTTGTACCAGAATGTGAAGCAGTCATAGCACTAAGCACACTGTTATAACAAGGCATTGTTGATGAAGGAAGCCGTGTGTTGATTTGCATTCTGGAGGAAATTCCTTATCACAGGCTGGCATTAAACATCGAGTGAACCAGCTCCAGTCTCCAGGCGCGCTTTGAGTAGTAACACATAAGGAGCAGTATCGGGGCAGTTGGCTAAATTTGGCTATGAAATGTAAATTAGACAATCCTTTTGTATCAATGTTAAATTCCCTGAATTTCATAATAGTACCCAGTTATTTAAGAAAATGTCCTTGTTCTTAGGAAATACATGTTAAAATATTTCGGGGTGAAGAGTCCCTGAGGTCTGCAACTTACTCCCAAATGGTTTAGCATGCATATAAATGTGACAAGATGTTAAAATCTAGGTGAAGGGTATCCTATTTGTCAACTATCTTGCACCTTTTCTGTAGGTCTATGTGTGTTAAAGTTTAAAAATTAGAAGCAAGCCTTTTAGAGGGAGGTAGCTGTCAGCCATGTTACCGCTGGTAAATTTAGCACCTGAATGCATTGCTTAATGAACTCAGCAACCAGGTAAAGGTCCTGTTATCTATACGTTGTTTGAAGCAATCCACTAACTCAGCTATGCGTCTTACATGCCCTGAGCTATTGCTTCCAAAGATAGCCATAATCTTTGACCCCATGTTTTGTTCTTTCATTTGAACTCCACATCTGACTCTGATCCTGACTGCTTTTATTGGAGGGAATAAACAAATAAAACCATCTAATTTGTGTTTTCTCCTGAAAATCAGGTTTCTGAGCAGGAGATGGATGAAGTGATAGCACGCAGCACTCATCAGGAGAGCAAAGAGGCCAGTTCCTCTCCTGGTTTAGGTACTGTATTTGCACATTTTCATGCAACATTCAGAAGAGATTCTCACTCAGTTCCCCCATGGGACGTTCCTCAGTGTAATGTTATTGTATTCTTTGTAATTACCAGTTTGGGCTAAAGTAGCTGTCAAAGAGATTCTATGCTTCCTCTAAGCTACTACTTTTGATTTCTGCAGTTAATTATGGTGCTTCATTAAGGATTTAATCATGCATGCTTCGTATACTACTTTAAAATACTTTCCAAAAATGAATTAGCACATTTCATGTGTTTCACATGATTCCTCTGAAATGTTAGAGGTGAAAACAAAGGGATACCAAACATCAGTTGTTTGTCAGAGTATTGTCCTCCTAAAAACCTGGATTCTTTACATGAGTTAAAAAGTTTCAACTTGAAGATGGCAAGAGAGGCTGCAAAAATCTCATGATTTCCCTCCTTCTCAAGTGGAAAAGTTTGGGCAGAGAAGGATTGAGGTAGTAAGAATTTCTAATGAATTTAATCTGTGAACCATTGCATCAAATTTTAAAACTGTTTCCTGTAGCATAGGAACCTCGAGGGACTCTTCAAACATTTCTGAGCTTGAGATTTGCCTGTTAAGACTGATGTTCAGGAGGTAAAGGAACTAAGACATGAGTTATTGGTTGTCACAGGAAAAGGGAGGCATAGGATTTTTTTGGCAGCCATTAAATACCCTGATTATTTGCATCCATAATTAATATATTTAGAGTGGGAACAGCCATAATAGACTCTTTATTCGACCAGTTCATTATCCTGACCTGCCTGAATGCTGTGCTCTCACAATCCCAACATTTCTACTCCATCGTCTATAAAAAAGATTTTATTAAGCCATAATCTTCATGCCCAAGGTCGGTTTGCTCATAACATATAACTTAAAATCTAAATGCTGAGCTTTTGCATCCTTCAGTTAAAAACTAAAATAGATCATCAGCTCTCTCCCAGTTCTTCCATGAGCTTCTTGGATGGCATTCATTTGTTCATTCATCTTTCAATCCACTCAGCAAATGACACCGAAAACTTATTTGATACTTGGTGTGACCCTGGGCACTGTGGGGCAAAACCCAGGCTAGTGAACTGTTCTGCGGTATAGGAATTTAAATAATTGAGAAAGGGAGATGAGACACATCCACCTATAATCAAATTATGCTACATGTATGGAAACTGATATAAGGGGAATATAAAGAAACTGTGAAACTCTGAACGTTTTACTTCCAACTTGGATCATCATGGAGGTGGTAGCATCTGAGTTAGGATTTGCAGAATTTTGGGAATGGGGTGGGATGGGGTTGGGTCCCTGGGTGGGCTGTTTGCATGTCTAAAACTGCGCACGCCATCCATCCATGCCACCCAAGCCAAGGGAGTTATGTTTAATGTTTGGCTCCTCTTCTAGTTAAGCCTCTTGTGATTAGAGACTCATTGTCTCTGACAATATGATGAATTTCCCCCCCAACAGGTACCCCCTTGAAGAGTCCCTCTCTTGCAAAAAAGGTAAGTCAAGGTGTACTTATTGCCCCGCCAGCTGATTCCTGGAGCCTGAGGGTCCGGCCTGTATTTCTGCCTATGAGTCATTTTGTCACTTTATACAGGAAACAGCAACAATGCTAATATGAGAACAGGCTTACAGATGTGTGTTTCATTTACTGAGCATTCATCCAGGAAAAGAATGGAGCAACAAAATAAAATAATTGAACTGCAGGTTGAAAAAAATACTCCTTTGTTTTCAGACTGCTCCACATAATGTCCCACTCCCCCCTCCCCCCCCCCCATGACTTCCTTGGGACCCACAGCTTACAGCAGCCTGTGCAGTTCTCAGCTGGGTTCTTGCTAAACCCCAGTGGATCAGGGTACATGATTCAAACTCCCCCATTTTCTTTTTTGCTTCATCAGTAGGCTGAACCATCTTTGAACTTCACTGATTTCCTATACACTCCACCCCACCACTGCAATGTTTTTCCTGGGATGTTTGATAGACTGTTGCTGTGGCTGAACATCCCCCAAATTTTGGCTACTCCCAAAATCTCTAAAACCTTGAGGGCCCAACAGTCACTTTTTCATTCATTAATTCATTCATTAGCTGTCCTAACGTAAACGGATGGGGTCTTTACTATCACAGCCATCTCCAATGACCACAGATTAGAGCCATGTCCTCTGGGGAAAATAGGCAGTAATTACTGTTAAAGATAATCCCCTCTGGGTGCACCTTTTTCAACGATCCAACATTATCTTCTTTCAACAGGACTCCCTCATTTCCGAATCTGAACTCTCCCAGTACTTTTCCCAAGATGTCCCGGGCCCCTTGGCAGACTTCGTGGTGGCTGGCTCTGAGGATGAGGACCACCCAGGGAGTGGCTGCAGCACCTCCGAGGAGGGTAGCCTGCCCCGCAGCACCTCCAGTAAGTAGGAGAGCGCCAGAGGACCCTGGGCTCTGCATGCCAGGGAGGAATTCCTGGTTTTGACTCCACACGGAAGCTGTGTTAGCTTAAACATCAGAGTACTTAATAGTATAAAAAAGAGACCTGCAAGCCATGCCTCTGGTTAGGTAGAAGCTGTCTTTCTACCCTGACTCAATGTAGAATTCTTTCTTGGGAAATGTGGCTGCCGGTAATAACTGGCCACTGGGTTATGGAGTAAACGGGCAGGGTGTGCCGTCTATAAACAGGTGTTAGAGGAAGCTGGTGGAACCCCTTGACATACAGTTTACAAACCTAAGTCTCAAATTGTATGGCATCAAGACTAATTGATGGACCCATGATTTAGGGGAATCCCTGCCAAATTTCAGGTCGTTCCCTCACTAGGTCTTAACTTAATTCTTTCTATAAGGCAATAAGTGAAAGTTGCAGAAGTCTAAGAGACAGATGTTATCCAAATGATTTTTTTCATCCCTTTGAATATCTGTTCAAGATACTATGAGATAATAATCTCGTGGGAACCGTGCTGATTTCTCAGGCTTCCGCTGCTGTGATTTCCTTCTTTTTATTTCTAATGTCTGAACAATAAAAATCTCCATGTATTCAGTGAGTCAGAGAATGACCACGCTGGCTCTCATTTGGAGCAGAGTCGATGAGCTTCCACTGTTCTCCGGTAGAAACATTTCAAAGTGGAAGCACATGTAATTTTTTACTAGAGTTGGCAAGATAGAGAACACAGAGCAGCCCATTTTTTTTTTAACTTTTTTTTATTGGGAAATATATATATAAGCAAAAAAGTGGTAAATTTTCAAGTATAATTTAACTAGTAGTTATAAAGCAAATTTCAAAGAATGGTATGGGTTATAATTCCTCAGTTTAAGGTATTTTCCTTCTAGCTGTTCTAATATACCAGAAACTAACAAGAAATAGCAATATAGTAATTCAGTAGTCATGATCATTTCTTAAATCCTATCTTCTCACTTATACCTCCTCCCTCTCATTGATCCTTCTCCCAATTTTCAGGGATATTTGGGCAATGCTTTTCTAACTTCTTCATGTTGGAAAGGGGTGTTGACCTTATGGGAAAGGGGGATGCAGCTAGTAGATATTCTTGGAGAGACTGATACCTCTGGGTTTCTGGCCTTTTCTGGCATAGGAAAAACCTGGAAGTTTTTAGATTTTGTGAGTGAAACTTTTATAGAACCTCAGATAGCACCCTGGGTATTCTTTAGGGTTTTCAGGAATACTGTTGGCTAGGGCTGGGCATATAGTGACAGTTAGCAATATCTAGCTGAAGCTTGCATAAAAGTAACCTCCAGAAGAGCCTCTCGGCTCTATCTGAGATTTCTTAGCCACCGAGACCTTATTTTATTCCCTTCCTTTCCCACTTCTGATCAGGAAGGCTTTCTCAATCCCACAATTCCAGGGCCAGTCTCGTCTCTGGAAGTCGTCCCACGTGGAGGGGAGGGTAATGAGTTCACTTGCAGAGTTGGGCATGGAAAGAGAGAACAGCACAGGTTTTGATTCCCTTGCTAGGTGGGGTTTATATCCATTATCTTTGAGAAGGGCACAGCTCAGGCTTCAGTGAGGACTAGGTGCTGACCTGCCAGTTAACCCAGTGCCCCTTTTTGCAGGTGAAGGAAGAGCATCCTGTGGCTGAGAAGGCCTAGGTGTGAGGGGCTGGCCGTGGAAAGAGGAGTGCCCAGATGCAGCATTTAGAGGAACACCCAGTGGAAGAATGATAGGTTTCTGTCTCTAGGCAGCCCACATTTAAGTTAGATAAGCAATCTATAGTTTGGGGTTAGCAATCTAGGCTGCTTCCTTAAAAGTGACCATCCCTGGTTTCTGGCCAGGCGGTAAGGTGGAGAGGTTAACTGACTTTCTAATGGTTACTTGAGCCTAAATGAATAGTGTGCAATTCGCACACAAGGGAGGCCAGGAGGAAAGGAGGAGAGGGAGGCGGGCTATCCACCTTGTGGGATCTCAAGAAGTCCAATCCTTTAAGCCTGGCCAGAAGTTGTACCTGGCATTTGTAAAGTTGGAAATTCTTACGTAGTAACGAGATGGATCATAAACTAAGGCCAGATGAGGCACTCAATTTCATTTGACTTTTCTTTCCCCACCTTTGCTCCCTTTTCCCTTCCCACCAGCTCACAAGGAACGAGGAAAAGCCAGGGCCAAGAGCCTTGTGTCTCTCGGAAGCCACCGGGCCTCTGGGCTCTTCCACAAGCAGGTGGCAGTCGCCAGACAAACCAGCCTCCCCGGAAGCCCCCAGGACCTCCGAAACCCTCTCCTCCGTCAGGGACGGGTGGGCTGCTACGATGCCAGTGATGAGGAAGAGTTCGATGGAGAAGGGGACTGCATTTCACTCCCTGGGATCCTCTCAGGTTCCAGCAGGCCTCAGGCAGAGGATGACTCTAAGCACGTCTTAACGGCCTCTTCCAAGGTCCCAGAAACCAGCAACCAAGAGGAGCCACACCAGAACACACAGGTCAGCAAGACCACCTCAGTGGCTCTCCTTGGGAGCTCACTGAACTTAGAGGAGAGTGCCCCAGGGGACCTGGTGGACACTCCTTCCCACGCAGCCAACCTGCTGGATGCTGTGGAGGCCCCCAAGAGTGGCCCTGGCTTCTCGGAGAAGAAACAACCATCGGCATCAAGGATTTCACCCAAATTGGAATACAAAGGCAATGCTGGCACCAAGAATCTGATGAGCACAGAGGGTCCCAGTTCCCCCCAGCAGAAGAATGAAAACCTGGGGTCCAGGCACAAACCGTTGGCCAGAAGCAGCCCACACTGCACGAAGCCCGAGGCCGAGGTCAGGCCCAGTGGCTCAGGGACAGTAAACCTGAACGACAGAGCCAGCGAGTCATGTGGTCTGGACTGGAAAATCCTGGCAACTTCCTTAAAAGTGACCATCCCTAGTCTTCGGCCTGGTGGAACTGTGCAGAGGGTAACTAACTTTATCTTTAGTTACTTTGCATCTAAATGAAGATTGTGTGAATTAATATGGACTGGGTGTAAAACGCTGGGTAATCTGCCTGAAGGAAGGGATAAAGATCTGAGTGTTATCTTTCAACAGTTTCGTTCATTTAAATACATTGACTGTTGGGAGCCTATCAATATCTCAGCAGGTTGTTGGGGTGAAATTCCTAGGTATGGAGCCATTAGATTATTCAGCCTAAATGAATAATCCATCTTTTACCTGTCTACAGGCCTATGGCTCATGATGGATGTCAGTAAATTAAAACTCTGGGGCCGGGACTGGCTCCTCCACTGTCCTAGTTGATTAGCAACTTTGGGCAAGTTATGGAACCTCTCTGGGCTCTAAAATATGCAAGGTCCTCTCTGCCCTGATGACTTCCCTGACTTGTAGTAATCATCCAATACACATTAACAGTGATTCTCTCTAGCCAACAGATTGTGAGTGTTCTTTATTTTTGCACATTTTCTACCATGGTTATATTTAATTATTGCTACTAGTGACTACCACATGGAATAATGGGTATGCATTCACTTTGAAACTCATAATGTACCACATTAAACACAAATTATTATTATTTAGGCTACTAATTGCTTACAAAGATGTTAGAATATGCAAAAATTATCAAATTGCTCTTTTTTTTAAAAAGTTTCACTTTATCTCCAATTAAGTAAGGACTGAGTAAGAGAAATTAACATTGTTTCCAATCTCCCCAAGTAAAAAATTTCTCTCTGAACTAAAATCCTAAATCATTTATAAGACCGTATTTATAAAGATGCGTGTTCAAATGGTTTATATAAACATACATGTAAACAGACCCGACACATTTAAAGTCATACAGTACTATGCTTTACTAGACAGAAGATTTGGGGTTTTTTTAACCTTTTTTAAAAAGTTGAAACACGTATCTTCTTTCTTCTTCCTCAAAAATCATATTATTTTCTCTATTATATATGTTTTAAAATTTAGTGTTCAACCAATGGGTAAATTCTTTCCTTTAGAAGCTATTATTATCAAGTTTTAGATAATGATATAAAGCCAAATCAGAATTTTTATTCATTATAATTTATATCTAATAAGAGCTTTTATAATTGTGGATGAATATTCCTCAATAAGAAATTTTGAGCTACATTTAAAATTTTTTTATACATGATATTTAATTTTTCTCACAAAAACTTTAGTCCCAGAACTTGATTGTATTTATGCATGAGAAAAAAAATAGAATGCATTACCTTAAAGTATGTATTCTCAGATATGGGAAGCTAAAAAAAAAAAGCCTTTCTCTTTTGGTAAATGGGTTGTCTTCTGCTGTTTTTATATTACCTTTATACCTTACTAGTAAAAATGAAAATTAACTAACTTAAATCCTATATAGGTTTCCCTCAGTCAGTAATTGACATTTTTCTAAATGACTTTTTTACAAGAAAAACTGAAAGATACTCTCCCTCATGCACCTTTCTTCTACTGCCACCTTGAGGTTACTTGATGACTTATTAATGCAGAGGGTAAATTTCAAATAGATCTGACTTGACTTCTTAGCAAGTTTGTTTTTTTTTTTAATTTATGGTGGGTATTAGAAGAAAGGAAAAAAAATAATTTCACTGGGCTAGAAGGAAATTCTGAAATATTAAATGTTGATTTCATTTCCCCAGTTTAGTTCTCTCCCTCACCTAGCAGACTAAGGAGTTGGTTTTTACTGTCTTGGATATTTCTGTATAATATAATAATTAGACCTTATATTTATATAGCCTCCTG
The DNA here is from genome assembly GCF_023851605.1 of Tamandua tetradactyla. Lineage (NCBI taxonomy): Eukaryota > Metazoa > Chordata > Mammalia > Pilosa > Myrmecophagidae > Tamandua > Tamandua tetradactyla. Next base: position 81,640,348 of record NC_135335.1, read on the forward strand.
TGTGCTGCATGTTGTTTTAATAACAGGGCAAATCTTGTCATCCCCATTTTAAAGCTGCAAAACCTGAAGTTGAGACAAATGTTGTAATTTCCAGTGGACCTTGAATCCAGAATCTTCTGGCTCCTGGTCCACAGACCTTTGAATTTTCCAAAACCAGCTCAACACCGTGTATTACGTTGTCTAATGATGCGTAAGACCTGCAAGCTAATCGAAGTGACTTGTGGTTGTCTTTGTACCAGGAATGTCCGGGAAAGGTGACCACTGGGGGTGGACGTGTCCCTGCAGATGGTGAGCCAGCCAGTGCTGTGTCCCACGGGGCAGCCAGCCTCCCTGGGGAGAGCCTGCCAGGAACTGCAGCGCTGCGGGAGCAACAAACTGTGACTGGTAAGATTATTTTGTTGCTTAAACCTAAAGATAAGGCGGGCAGAAGTTATCTTAATAAAAATTTTACAAGTGGAGAGCTTTAGAGAAAAAGAAATTCTTACATAAATTAGTATTAGAGCTACCTGCAAGCTTTGTATGTGTTAAATTTCCTGAGCTTGCTAACTGTACGTAAAGCTGGTTACGTAAGTGAATATCCTGATTCTTAGGAAATACTCAGGGAAGCAGCAAGTGCTCAAGGATCATGATGTACACAACCTACTCTGAAATGTTTAGAAGATGGATGGATGGGTGGATGGACAGACAGACAGAAGGAAAGAAGTGGCAAAACGTTATATGCTGGTGGATCTAGGCATCTGGGGGTGGGCATGTTGTAGTTCTCTATACGAGTTTTATATTATCTTTGCAACTATTCTGGAAGTTTGACATTATTTCAAAATTAAAAGTTGTTTTTGTTTTTTTTAAAGAAGCTACCTGCATTTAACAGCTTTATAGATCATTATACCCAAACGCATAGTTTTCATTCCATGTTGAGGGCATCCATTTTCAGTTGGCTGATACCATTTGTCCATTTTGTGACAAGTACCACAGTGAATGAGACAAATAATGAAAGGCAAAGATTTCCTGCCCTTCAAAATCTCAACACTAATTGCTTACATAAGATCAAATGAATGCACTGAGAAATGACAATCAGAACTGTCAGAAAGGGGAAAAAATTAGTATTGAAAAATTAAACGTAAGTATTGATGGGAAATTGCATAACACAGAAACAGAAACCATATCAAGATTTATCTTGTAATTTTCCAGAATAATATGGTAAAATGTGATTTTTAAACAACTGGCTGAATTTAGTAACTTAGCTTTCCTATGGTGAAGAATTTTATTGAAAATTTGGATTGTAAACATGCAATTTTTTTGGAGGCAGGGAGCTTTTCTCAGTGACTTATAATCATCGTGATTCCCAGGTGTCAACCTTCCTTGCTGTTTTGGCACTCCTTCTATTGCAGCCTGCAGTTCTTTGCCCTGAGCAGTTTTTTGCCCCGAGAACTGTCTCAGTTTTCTCCTGATAGAAAGAAGTGACACAGCCTCACTTGTAAGCTCTGCCCTGTAAATGAAAATTTTGGAGCCCCAGAACCCCCATTCTTTGATGGTTATTCACTTAAAAAAAAAAAAGTCCCTAAAGCCTTTTCTTTGATGTCTTTGGTCCTTGATGGATGATGATGTTACTGTAGTTTCTCTTCTAAGTTTTTCAGGTTGAGAGTCACCTGCTGAACAGTTCTTAGGCAAATGTTATCAGCAATTGAACTTAATTGCAAAGTAACTTACAAGTTTTATTTGTGGGAGCTGAAGTTACAGGGAGGCAGCCAAGGATGTCACCTTTCAAAATAATGCTGCATCAGAAACCTTCTTAACACATTTGAAAACTGCACTTTTGGCATAATAGTTCACTGGAAGTTTTCTTGGAACCCATAATCAGTTTGGAATTTGGGGAAGCAGTCGGGAATTTGTATGTGTTCTTCTACTGAAGCCAAACATCTTCTTGATTTGTGACTAGTGCAGAAAATTCTTTGCTTTTTCACCATTTGAGAAATTGTTATTCTAGGCAGGCAAGTCTTTCTGAATAGTGAGGGTGAGGGTTTGGACCTTAACTAAACGTGTTTGTATGTAAAAATTCTCTTATATTCAGTGTAGATGGACATTTGGCACCCCTACCTGCAGCTCCCATAGAACTGCCCTCCCTGCTGCATGTGCCTCTGTTTCGACACCTCCTGCCGCATCTCTGCGCCTCTCTGTCCCTCTCTGGACTTCTCCTCGGGTTATGAGCCTTGGGTTTATTCCCGCTTCCAACCAGTGGTTGGTTCTTAGAAATCAGGAAAAAGAGGTGGTGGCAGTTGAAAGAACTTTCAAAGGCTGTTGTGAAAACTGCCCTGAAACAGAGGGGAAGATTTAGACCTATCCTTTGCCACTAATTTTTAAAGTAACGTCATTATGAAAAGAATGCATGTTTATTATAGAAACTTAAGCAACAACAATTGAGGGGGAAGAGTTAAATAAAAATTACTAAACCTCAGAGGACGCCTCTGTTAAGATTCTCGATATATCTCCTTTCAATCTTGTATGTATACATGAGTGTGTATAAAATAAATATCTCAGTCACAGTCCTAGGCTTCTTTTTCTTTTTTACTATAAAAATAAAGAAAAAGACTTTACAGTGGTCACCGGTGCCTACCAATCTTTTTTTATCTCATGCCTCCCTGGAAAATACTAACTGAGCAGCCCGCTGGGGTAAGCCAGCTTGCTCGTAAGGCTGCTCACTAAGCTTGGGGGCCCATCGGCCGGGCCCTGGCGGGCCACCTAAGCCCTGAGCACGTCCATGGCAGCCGACCTATAACCACTCCAGTTAGGGAGCTGCACAGATTCCCTCCCACATCCCCCAAACCAGTGACATCATGTGTGCTGACCGCCCGGCATTCATCCCCCAAACCAGTGACATCATGTGTGCTGACCGCCCGGCATTCCACCACCTGGACCTGCCATAACGTGACTCAGCGTTGTTTCCGTTATTAGGCATTTGGGCTGCTACCCACTTAAACAATTTTGTGAAAAGAGCCTTTAGATCACCTCCTTTTTTTTTAAATGCATTTTTTATTAATTTTTAAATTTTTTTAAACATGACAAACACAAACATTCTTACCATATGATCATTCCATTCTACATATATAAATGGTAATTCGCAATATCATCACATAGTTGTATACTCATCATCATGATCATCACTTAGAACATTTGTCAATTCAGAAAAAGAAAACAAAAAAATTCATACATACCATACGCCTTACCCCTCCCTTTCATTGATCACTAGCATTTCAATCTACTAAATTTATTTTTTAACATTTGTTCCCCTTATTATTTATTTTTAATCCATATGTTTCACTTGTCTGTTGACAAGGTAGATAAAAGGAGCATCAGACACAAGGTTTTCACAATCACATAGTCACATTGCGAAAGCTATATCATTATACAATCATCTTCAAGAAACATAGCTACTGGAACACAGCTCTACATTTTCAGGCATTTCCCTCCAGCCTCTCCATTACACCTTAACTAAAAAGGTGATATCTATTTAATGCATAAGAATAACCTCCAGGATAACCTCTCGACTCTGTTTGGATTCTCTCAGCCACTGACACTTTATTTAGTCTCATTTTGCTCTTCCCCCTTTTGGTCGAGTAGGTTTTCTCAGTCCCTTGATGCTGAGTCCCAGCTCATTCTAGGATTTCTGTCCCACATCTCCAGGAACGTTCACACCCCTGGGAGTCATGTCCCACGTAGAGAGGGGGAGGGTGGTGAATTTGCTTGTCATGTTGGCTGAGAGAGAGAAACCACATCTGAGGAACAAAAGAGGTTCTCTTGGGGGGTGACTCTTAGGCCTCATTTTAAGTAGGCTTAGCCTATCCTTTGCGGGGTTAAGTTTCATATGAACAAACCCCAAGATTGGAGGCTCAGCTATTGCTTTGGTTGTCCCCAGTGCTTGTGAGAATATCAAGAATTCTCCACTTCGGGAAGCTGAGTTTTCCCCCTTTCTCGCCATTCCCCCAAGGGGACATTGTAAATAGTTTTTTATTCACTGTTCAAATGACTCTGGGATTTATTGGGGCATCACTCTGGACAAACTTACAAAATCTCATGCCCTACCCTAGGTTCCATGTACTTATGGTGTTCAATTAAGCTGTTCACATAAGTTATATTAGGAACTGCACTAGTCAAAATATAAATTTTGTACCAAATAAACCTTTTTTGCTTTAGTCTCACACATAAGTTAAAATTTTAAAATATTAATTGACATCTATTTTCAACACCCTGCAGTATTGATATTCCTTTGTTCTTCCTCATGCAAAAAACATTTTTAAATTTCTACATTTAGTCACCATCATATACTCTAAGCATTCCTGGATTATACCATCTCAATCTTTATCAGAAATCTTCTGATTTCCTTTGTCCCCCAAGGTCTCCTGCCTCTATCATTCTCACATTCAGCTTCGTTTAGTGTTCTAACACTGTTGTAGTAAAGTTAGGTAGTATTGTGCTATCCATTTCTGAATTTTTACAGTCAGTCCTGTTGCACAATCTGTATCCCTTCAGTTCCAATTACCCAATATCTACCCTATTTCTATCTCCTGTTTGTCTTTGTTCTTAACTGAAATTCTCCAACTTCATTCATTAATGTTAGTTCATATCAGTGAGACCATACAGTATCTATCCTTTTGTCTCTGGCTAATCTTACTCAGCATAATATCCTTAAGGTCCATCCATGTTGTTACATACTTCATAACTTTCTTCTGTCTTACAGCTGCATAATATTCCATCATTTGTATATACTTCAGCTTGTTTAGCCACTCATCTGTTTATGGACATTTTGACTGTTTCCATCTCTTGGCAATTGTAAATAATGCTGCTACAAACATTGGTGTGCAAATGTCCATTTGTGTCCTTGCCCTCCTGTCCTCTGAGTAGATACCTAGCAATGGTATTGCCAGGTCATATGGCAATTCTATACTTAGCTTTCTGAGGAACCGCCAAACTGCCTTCCACAGCACTTGTACCATTTAACATTCCCACCAACAGTGGATAAGTGTGGCTCTTTCTCCACGTCCTCTCCAGCACTTGTCATTCTGCTTCATTGATAATGGCCATTCTGGTGGGTGTGAGATGACATCTCATTGTGGTTTTGATTTGCATTTCCCTAATAGCCAGGGAAGTTAAACATCTTTTCATGTGCCTTTTGGCCATTTGTATTTCCTCTTCTGGGAAGTGTCGGTTCAAGTCTTTTGCCCATTTTGTAATTGGGTAGTCTTTTTGTTGTTGAGTTGAACAATCTCTTTATATATTCTGGATACTAGACCTTTATCTGATGTATCATTTCCAAATATTGTCTCCCATTATGTAGGCTCCCTTTGTACTTTCTTGACAAAGTTCTTTGATGCGCAAAAGTGTTTAATTTTGAGGAGTTCTCATTTCTTTCTTTCTTTCTTCAATGCTCGTGCTTTGGGTATAAGGTCTAGGAATCAGCCTCCTATTTATATTTCTCTACATTTTCTTCTTACAGCTTTATGGTCTTAGATCTAGTGTTTAGGTCTTTGATCCATTTTGAGTTAATTTTTATATAAGGTATGAGATACGGATCCTCTTTCATTCTTTAGCATGTGGATATCCAGTTCTCCAGTCACCATTTATTGAAGAGACTGTTCTGTCCCAGGTGAGTTGGCTTGACTGCCCTATCAAAAATCAGTTGTTCATAGATGAGAGGGTCCATATCTGAACAGTCTATTCTATTCCATTGGTCAGTATATATCTATCTTTATGCCAGTATCATGCTGTTTTGACCACCGTAGCTTCGTAATACACCTTAAAGTCAGGTAGCGTGAGACCTCCAACTTCATTTTTCTTTCTCAGGATACTTTTAGCTATTCAGGGCAAACTACCCTCCCAGATCAATTTGGTTATTGGTTTTTCTGTTTCTGAAAAGTAAGTTGTTGGGATTTTAATTGGTATTGCATTGAATCTGTCAATCAGTTGAGGTAGAATTGACATCTTAACCATATTTAGTCTTCCAATCCATGAACACAGTATGCCCTTCCATTTATTTAGGTCTTCTGTGATTTCTTTTAACAATTTCTTATAGTTTTCATTGTATAGATCTTTTGTCTCTTTAGTTAAATTTATTCCTAAATATTTTATTCTTTTGGGTGCAATTGTAAATGGAACATTTTTCTTGATTTCCCCCTCAGATTGTTCATTACTAATGTATAGATGCACTACAGATTTTTGAGTGTTATCTTGTAACCTGCTGTACTCATTCATTAGCTCTAGTAGTTTTGCTGTGGATTTTTCGGGGTTTCGACATAGTATCATGCATCTGCAAACAGTGAGAGTTTTACTTCTTCCTTTGCAATTTGAATGCCTTGCATTTCTTTTTCTTGTCTAATTGCTCTGGCTAGAACTTCCAACACAATATTGAATAACAGTGGTGATAGAGGACATCCTTGTCTTGTTCCTGATCTTAGGGGGAAATTTTTCAGTTTTCCCCCACTGAGGATGATGTTAGTTGTGCGTTTTTCATATATTCCTTTTATCATGTTGAGGAAGTTCCCTTCTATTGCTATCCTTTGAAATGTTTTCAACAGGAAAGGATGTTGAATCTTGTCAAATGCCTTCTCTGCATCAATTGAGATGATCATGTGATTTTTCTGCTTTGATTTGTTGATATGGTGTATTACATTAATTGATTTTCTTATGTTGAACCATCCTTGCATACCTGGGATGAATCCTACTTGGTCCTGGTGTATAATTCTTTTAATGTGCTCCTGAATTCGATTTGCAAGAATTTTGTTGAGGATTTTTGCATCTATCTTCATTAGAGATATTGGTCTGTAGTTTTATTTTTTTGTAGTATCTTTGTCTGAATTTGGCATGAAGGTGTTGTTGGCTTCATAGAATGAGTTAGGTAGCTTTCCCTCCTCTTCAATTTCTCTGAAGAGTTTGAGTAGGATTGGTACTAATTCTTTCTTGAATGTTTTGTTGAATTCACAGGTGAAGCCATCTGGTCCTGGACTTTTCGTTCTGGGGGGGCTTCTTAATGACTGATTCAATTTCTTTACTTGTGATTGATTTGTTGAGGTCGTCTATTTCTTTTCGAGTCAAAGTTGGTTGTTCATGCCTTTCTAGGAAGTTGTCCATTTCATCTACATTGTCTAGTTTATTAGCATAAAGTTGTTCATAGTAACCTCTCATTCCTTCCTTCATTTCTAGGGATCAGTGGCTATGTCTTCTCTTCCATTTCTGATCTTATTTATTTGAATCCTCTCTCTTCTTCTTTTTGTCAGTCTTGTTAAGGGTCCATCAATCTTACTGATTTTCTCAAAGAACCAACTTCTGGTTTTGCTGAATTTCTAGATTGTTTTCATGTTCTCAATTTCATTTATTTCTGCTCTAATCTTCATTATTTCTTTCCTTGTGCTTGCTTTGGGATTAGTTTGCTATTCTTTCTCTAGTTCTTCCAAGTAGACAATTAACTCCTCAATTTTTGCTCTTTCTTCTTTTTTTGATATAGGCATTTAGGGCAATAAATTTCCCTCTTCACACTTCCTCTGCTGCATCCCATAAATTTTGATATGTTGTGTTTTCATTTTCACTTGCCTCGAGATATTTACTGATTTCTCTTGTAATTTCTTCCTTGACCCACTGGTTATTTAAGAGTATGTTGTTGAGTCTCCATATATTTGTAAAATTTCTGGCCCTCTGCCTATTATTGATTTCCAACTTCATTCCTTTATGATCTGAGAAAGTGTTTTGTATGATTTCAGTCTTTTTAAATTTATTGAGACTTGCTTTGTGACCCAGCATATGGTCTATCCTTGAGTATGATTCATGAGCAGTTGAGAAAAAGGTATATCCTGCTGTTGTAGAGTGTAATGTTCTATAATTGTCTGTTAACTCTAGCTCTTGTATTGTATTATTCAACTTCTCTGTTTCTTTACTGATCCTCTGTCTAGATGTTCTGTCCATTGATGAGAGTGGGGAGTTGAAGTCTCCAACAATTATGGTAGATGTGTTTATTTCTCTTTTCAGTGTTTTCACTGTTTGCGTCATGTGTTTTGGAGAACTCTGGCTCTGTGCATAAATATTTATGGTTGTTATGTCTTCTTGTTGAATTGTTCCTTTTATTAATACATAGTGTCCTCCTTTGTCTTTTTTAACTGTTTTACATTTGAAGTCTAATTTGTTGGATAGTAGTATAGCTACTCCTGCTCTTTTCTGATTGTTATTTGCATGAAATATCTTTTCCCAACCTTTCATTTTCAACCTTTGTTTATCCTTCGGTCTAAGATGTATTTCCTGTATACAGAATATAGATGGGTCCTGTTTTGTAATCCATTCTGCCAATCTATGTCTTTTGAGTTTAATCCATTAACATTTAGTGTTATTACTGTATGGGCAGTACTTTCTTCTCCCATTTTGCCTTTTGGATTTTATATGTCATATCTAATTTTTCTTCTTTTTACCTTTACTGATAGTCCTCATTTCTACACGCTTCTCCACACCTCTCTCTCCTTTCTTTTCCTATCTGTCTCTAGTACTCCCTTTAGTATTTCTTGCAGAGCCCATCTCTTGGTCACAAATTCTCTCGGTGAGTTTTTGCCTGAAAATGTTTTAATTTCCCCCTCATTTTTGAAGGACAATTTTGCTGGATATAGAATTCTTGGTTGGCAGTTTTTCTCATTTAGTATCTTAAATATCATCCCACTGTCTTCTTGCCTCCATGGTTTCTGCTGAGAAATCTATGCATAGTCTTATTGGCTTCCCTTGTATGTGATGGATTGCTTTTCTCTTGCTGCTTTCAAGATTCTCTCTTTCTCTTTGACATCTGGCATGCTGATTAGTAAGTGTTTGGAGTATGTCTATTTGGATCTATTCTCTTTGGGGTATGCTGCACTTCTTGGATCTGTAATTTTATGTCTTTCATAAAAAAAAAAAAGAGTTGGGAAATTTTCAGTGGTAATTTCCTCCATTAGTTTTTCTCCTCCTTTCCCCTTCTCTTCTCCTTCTGGGATACCCACAACACGTATATTTGTGCGCTTCATGTTATCATTCAGTTCCCTGAGTCCCTGCTCATATTTTTCCATTCTTTTCCCTATATTTTCTTTTTCTTGTCGGATTTCAGATGTCCTGTCCTCCAGTTCACTAATCCTATCTTCTGCCTCTTGAAATCTGACATCGTAGGTTTCCATTGTTTTTTTCATCTCTTGTACTGTGCCTTTCATTCCAGTAAGTTGTGTGATTTGTTTTTTCAGACTTTCAGTTTCTTCTTTTTGTTCATTCCTTGTCTTCTTTATATCCTCCCTCAATTGACTGATTTGATTTTTGATGAGGTTTTCCATGTCTGTTCAAACATTCTGAATTAATTGTTTCAACTCCTGTATCTCATTTGAATTGTTGGTTTGTTCCTTTGACTGGGCCATATCTTCAATTTTCCTAGTATGATTCATTATTTTTTTGCTGGTGTCTAGGGCATTTAATTACCTTAATTAGTTTATTCTGGAGATTGTTTTCACTATTTTTTAACCTAGGATTTTCTTGCTGTATGACTTTGTTGTCTGTCTTTTCTTTGACATTCAGTTCACCTTATTCTGGACCTCTAGCTTAGGTTTTGTTTAAAAGATCGGAATTTTTCAGTTCCTGCCCTGCCAGTATGGTGCCTTTTCCCTCCCTTTGGAGGATCTACTTAGGTGTTATAGACCCCAACCAGATTTTCCCAGACCAAACTGGCCTCTTCTCAGGAGGAAAGAGTTACCTGCCTCAGTTTTCCCTGAGGGTGAGACCCAGCAGGTTGAAAGACTTTCCTGTGAAGTCTCTGGACCCTGTGTTTTTCCTATCCTGTCCAGTATGTGGCGCTTTTCTGCCTGTGGGTCCCACCAGCGGTGCCTTTAACTGCAGCAAACTCTCTCTGCTGGGGGTGTGGTTGAGATAGAGGAGAGATTGTAGGCTGGCTTTAATCACTTCATTTTCTAGACCATGATGTCTGAATTCCTTGATGGAGGGATTCCACCTGAGCTGGGCCCCACCCCTCTACTGGGGAAGGCACAGGCTCCAGACAGACACTCAGACAAGCTCAATTCTGCCTACGCCTGGGGCAGTTGGAGCCTGAGAAACCTTGTATATGTATCTAAAGAATAGTCAAACTGTAAAAACATAGCTCAAAAATAAGAAAAAGAAAAATCCTTTTCAGAGCAGGACCTCCATTCCTTGGGTTTACCAATCAAGAGCTTAAGTTGGTACATTGCTCTGTGTATCTCCAGGTCCTGTGTGCCCCCTCCTTTCCTTCAGGGCCCAGACCTTTTCAGATTCAAAAAATCCTGGTTTTTTTCTTTTTTCTTATTCCGTCAGCCCTGCCCTCTCTTTGCCAGGGCAAAACCCAGCAACCTCTGCTTTTACTCGAGGTTTATCTGAGCTGGGGGCGTATTTTTTATACTCAGAATTTGTGGATTATTTCCACAATTGGAGTTTGGTTGCACTCAGCCCCTGCTGCTGGTAAAGTCCCTTTCCTTTCCCCTCTGGGAAGCAGCCTGTTGGAGAGGGGCGCTGGCTGCCATGGCTTGGGGAGCTCACGGTTCTGGGTGGGCTTGCAGCTGGTCCAGACTGGGGTACCCTGTGTGTGCAGTCACTGATGTGGCCCCAGCAATTGTTCTGTACTGTTCCTTGCTGTTTACTAAGTGCTCTGGAGGACAAATTAAATCCCAAACCTCATTAAGCCACCATCTTGGCCCCTCGATCTAAATCACCTCCTTTTGCCTGTTTGCTACTTGTGACAGGTTGAATTACATACCCAAACAAGCACGTGTTCTTGATCTTAACCTGTCCCTGTGAGTATGAATGCAGTATAGGTAGAACCTTTTGAGGATGTCATTTTTAGTTGAGTTATGGGAACTGAAGTGAGATGAGCCTTAACCTGGATTACAGGATGCCATATAAAACGAACGTGGAAGCCACAAAAATCAGAAAGCAAGGCCCTCGCCACAGGACAGGAGACAAAAATACAAGCCAAGGAACCCCAAGGAATGCCAGTAACTGGCACCAGGCCACTGATCTTTGGGGAGAAAGCAAGCCTTGCCAATAACTTGATTTTGGACTTCTAAAACTGGGTGCCAATAAATTCCATTGTTTAATCCAACCCATTGTGGGTTGTGTAGTATTTGTCATAGCAGCCTGGCCTACTGAGATACCACTCTTTCCCCATATTTAGAGTGGAAGCAGGAAAGCCACACCAGAGGGAGTTGAAGAAAGGTTGAGCAGTGTTGGTATGTTCCTCAGGGATCCAGGACAGGAACACATGGGTTTGGGCCCTGGTCTGTCCCTGGCCTTCTGCCGGGGGCTGGGTCTCTGCGTGTGCCTTGATGACTCCAACCCACTTATTGCCAGGTGATGTGGTCAAGGTTTAGAGAACAGCTGGGCTGGGGGGGTGGCTTCCTGGGGTGAACCTGATGCTCCCACCTGTGGACATGGCAACCTTGGACTCATGGCTTACCACTCTGTGCCTTGATTCCTCACTGTTCCAATGCAGAGGGTCAGGGGACCTACTTCATGCTGTCATTAGGAAGATTACATGCATGAAAGGGGTAAATCCTTAATGATTAGAAAGACTCTTAGCACAGTGCTAAGTCCTAATAATTAAGTCTCAATTTTTAAAAAAATTTTTTATTAATTAAAAAAATTACAAGAAACAAACATTCCCAACACATACACTCAGCAATTCACAATATCATCACATAGTTGCATATTCATCATCATAATCATTTCTCAGAACATTAGCATCAATTCAGAAAAAGAAATAAAAAGACAACAGAAAAATATATCAAACAGAAAAAAAAAAATTTTTACAGGCCATACCCCTTACCTCTCCCTTTCATTGATCACTAGCATTTCAAACTAAATCTATTTTAACATTTGTTCCCCCTATTATTTATTTTTATTCCATATGTTCCTCTCATCTGTTGACAAGGTAGATAAAAGAAGCATCAGACACAAGGTTTTCACAATCACACAGTCACACTGTGAAAGCTATATCATTATACAATCATCATCAAGAAACATGGCTACTGGAACACAGCTCTACATTTTCAGACAGTTCCCTCCAGCCTCTCAATTACATCTTGAATAACAAGGTGATATCTACTTAATGCATAAGAATAACCTCCAGGATAACCTCTCGACTCTGTTTGGAATCTCTCAGCCATTGACACTTTGTCTCATTTCACTCTTCCCTCTTTTGGTCGAGAAGGGTTTCTCAATCCCTTGATGCTGAATCTCAGCTCATTCTGGGATTTCTGTCCCACGCTGCCAGGAAGATCCACACCCCTGGTAGTCATGTCCCACGTAGAGAGGGGGAGGGTGGTGAGTCTGCTTGCTGTGTTGGCTGGAGAGAGAGGCCACATCTGAGCAACAAAAGAGGTTCTCTTGGGGGTGACTCCTAGGCTTAATTTTAAGTAGGCTTGACCTATCTCCTGTGGGGTTAAGTTTCATATGAACAAACCCCAAGACTGGGGGCTCAGCCTATAGCCTTGGTTGTCCATACTGCTTGTGAGAATATCAAGAATTCAACTTGGGGAAGTTGAGTTTTCCCCCGTTTTCACCATTCCCTGAAGGGGACTTTGCAAATACTTTCCCACTCACTGATCAAATCACTCTGGGATTCATCAGGGTATGACCTGGACAAACCAACAAAATCTCATGTCCTATACAAAGTTCCAGGTACTTAAGGTGTTCAATAAACTATCTACATAGGTTATATTAGGAAATGCACTAGTCAAAGTATAAATTTGTACCAAATAAACATTTTTTGCTTTAGTCTCACACATTAGTTGAAATTTTAAACTATTAAGTACCATCTATTTTCAGCACACTGCAATAATGACATTCTTTTGTTCTTCCTCATGCAAAAACATTTTAAAATTTGTACATTTAGTCACATCATTATACACTCTAGGCATTCCTAGATTACACCATCTCAATCTTTATCATCTATCTTTCTTTGTGATTTCATTTATGCCCCAGCCCTCCTCCCTCTATCATTCTCATATGTAGCTTCATTCAGTGTTTTAACATAATTGTATTACAGTTAGGTAATATTGTGCTGTCTATTTCTGAGTTTTTATATTCAGTCCTGTTGCACAATCTGTATCCCTTCAACTCCAATTACCCAATATCTTACCCTATTCTATCTCCTGATGGTCTCTGTTACCAAGGAAATATTCCAAGTTTATTCACGAATGTCAGTTCATATCAGTGAGACCATACACTATTTGTCCTTTTGTTTCTGGCTAATCCCACTCAGCATAATGTCCTTAAGGTCCATTCATTTGTTACATACTTCATAACTTTATTCTGTCTTACAGCTGCATAATATTCCATCTTATGTAAATGTCACAGTTTGTTTAGCCAACTGTCTGTTGATGCAATTTTATACGTCATATCTAATTTTCCTTCTTTTTACCTTTACTCATAGTCTTCCTTTCTACACTCTTCTCCACACCTCTCTCTTCTGTCTTCCTATCTGTGTCTAGTGTTCCCTTTAGTATTTCTTGCAGAGCTGGTCTCTTGGTCACAAATTCTCTCAGTGATTTTTTGTCTGAAAATGTTTTAATTTCTCCCTCATTTTTGAAGGACAATTTTGCTGGATATAGAATTCTTGGTTGGCAGTTTTTCTCTTTTAATAATTTAAATATATTATCCCACTGTCTTCTCACCTCCATGGTTTCTGCTGAGAGATCTGCGCGTAGTCTTATTGGGCTTCCCTTGTATGTGATGGATTGCTTTTCCCTTGCTGCTTTCAAGATCCTCTCTTTCTCTTTGACCTCTGACATTCTGATTATTAAATGTCTTGGAGTATGTCTATTTGGATCTATTCTCTTTGGGGTACGCGTCACTTCTTGGATCTGTAATTTTAAGTCTTTCCTAAGAGTTGGGAAATTTTCAGTGATAATTTCCTCCATTAGTTTTTCTCCTCCTTTTCCCTTCTCTTCTCCTTCTGGGACACTCACAACACGTATATTCGTGCGCTTCATATTGTCTTTCAATTCCCTGAGTCCCTGCTCATATTTTTCCATTTTTTCCCTACAGTTTCTGTTTCTTGTCGGGTTTCAGATGTTCCATCCTCCAGTTCAGAAATCCTATGTTCTGTCTCTCGAAATCTACCATTGTAGGTTTCCATTGTTTTTTTCATCTCTTGTACTGTGTCTTTCATTCCCATAAGTTTTGTGATTTGTTTTTTCAGACTTTCAGTTTCTTCTTTTTGTTCTTTCTTTGCCTTCTTTATATCCTCCCTCAATTCATTGATTTTATTTTTGATGAGGTTTTCCATGTCTGTTCGTACATTCGGAATTAATTGTTTCAGCTCCTGTATGTCATTTGAATTGTTGATTTGTTCCTTTGACTGGGCCATATCTTCAGTTTTCCTAGTGTGATTTGTTATTTTTTGCTGGTGTCTAGTCATTTAATTACCTTAATTAGTTTATTCTGGAGATTGTTTTCACTTCTTTTATCTAGGGTTTTCTTGCTGGATGAATTTATTGTCTATCTGTTCTTTGACATTCCGTTCAGCTTTATCTGGACATTTAACTTAAGTTTTGTTTAACAGAGGAGAATTTTTCAGTTCTTGTTTTCTTGTGTCTTGCCCTGCTTGTGTGGTGCCTTTCCCCCACACACACTAGGAGGGTCTACTTAGATATTATAGACCCCAGCCAGATTTTCTCACACCAAACTGGCCTCCTATCGGGAGGAAAGAGTCACCTGCATCGGTTTTCCCTGAGGGTGAGACCCAGCAGGTCGAAAGACTTTCCTGTGAAGTCTCTGGACTCTGTTTTTCTTATCCTGCCCAGTATGTGGTGCTTGTCTGCCTGCAGGTCCCACCAGCACAAGATGATGGGGTACCTTTAACTTTGGCAGACTCTCCTTGCTGGGGGCATGGTGGAGACAGAGGAGAGGTTGTAGGCTGGTTTTAATGGCTTCAAATTACCAAGCCCTGGTGTCTGAATTCCTTGATGGAGGGATTCCACCTGGGTGGGGCTTCCCCCCTCCCCTGGGGAAGGCACAAGCTCCAGATAAGCCCCCAAAAGAGCTCACTTCTGCCTATGCCTGGGGCAGTTGCAGCCTGAAATGTCCTGCCACTGTATCCAGAGGCAGTCAAGCCTTTGTAGATACACAGCCACAAAAACCTCTGTTTCCTTCTAATTTTTTTCCCCCTTTTTCTGTCAGTCCTGCCCCCTTGGTGCCGGGGCAAAAATGAGCAACCTCCGCTTTGATCAGGTTCACCTAGGCTGGGGGCCTATTTTTAATAGTCAGAATTTGTTAATTAGTTCCACAGTTGGCGTTTGATTGTGCCCAGTCCCTGCTGCTGGTAAAGTCCTTTCCTTTCCCCTCTGGGAAGTGGCCTGTGGGGGAGGGGTGTTGGCCGCCGCAGGTTTGGGAACTCACGGTTCTGGGGGGTGCTCGCAGCGGGCCCAGCTGGTCCAGACTGGGGTACGCTGTGTGTCCGGTCACTACCGTGGCTCCAGGAGCTGTTCTGTACTGTTTCTGGTTATTTAGTAGTTGTTCTGGAGGACGAACTAAAATGCGCACGTTGTTAAGCCGCCATCTTGACCCAGAAGTCAAGTCTCAATTTTTTTAACATAAGAACTTCAGGGGGGAAAATGTATATGCAGTTAAGATGATTTTGTTTGGGGAATATGGTGTGAATATAACTTTGGCTTAGACACACTTCTCAAACCAAGAGCTACATTGTGGCTGATACTTTTTTCTCCAGCCTCAGACCCATAGCTCCTATACTTGCTTCCGTGGGCTGCCATATCCAATTACCGTTAAAACAACAGAAATGTGTTCTTTCACAGTTCTAGAGGTTAGAAGTCCAAAATCAAAGTGTTTGGATGGCTCTGCCCCCTCCGAAGTCTCTAGCAGAGGATCTTCCTGGCCTCTTCCAGCTCTTGGTGGCTCAGATGTTCCCTGGCTTGTGGCATCACCACTCCACTCTCTGCCTCCATCCCCACATGACCTGCTTCCCTGGCTGTCCACATTTCCCTGTTATAAGAACACCCGTCATTTTGGATTTAAGGCCTAATCCAGTGTGGCCTTATCTTAACTGATTACATCAGCAAAGACCTATTACCAAATAAGTTCACAATCTGAGGTGCCTTGTGGACGTGAATTTTGAGGGCACTCTATTCAACCAGTGGAGCTCCTAAGAAAAGAGCTAATCCTATGTTCTTTTTTATGCCAGTGCTTGTTCCCTGTTCCTAGATGCTGTCTGCCAGAGGTGGACAGATTAGCTGGTGACTACCCAGGACGTCCTGAGGCCCCTGAAGGACAGAGTGGCCCTGGGAACCCATCTCATGGATGACTTTATCTCCGCTGGCCCCTGCCAGGCATCATCTTTCTCTGCCACCGCTGAGATTTCATGCTTTCTCGCTGCTCTGCTTACATTCCAGTTTCTTCCTCACCATCCTTCTCATCACTCTCTGGCCAACCTCACCCTCCTGAACCTTTCTCAAGTACCACACCCTGACCTCTGGCCTAGGGGATCCTCCCATTTCCTGAACTCTGTCAGCACAGAACTAAACTCAGGATAGGTTTATATTCCGTGGGGAGCATTTGTATGTTTTCCTGAGTTAGCCTCCTCCCCTTGAGGCCCCATGCTTGGATTGCCTTACACGGCTCTGCACCCCCAACCCACAGCATGATGCTAAACCTACTATGAGGGGCAAACCCACATGTGATGGGCCCGGTGCTGGGCCCGAGAAAGAGGTGGGGTCTCTGCAGAGCCAAAAGGAGGGCCAAAGGCAGCTAGAAGGAGACATCTGAGATAATGGAATGGAAGCCTATGACAAATTCTGGAATCTGTTCTGTAACTATTTGTTGAAGTATGCTTTGAAATTTATTGGTTTTTCTTTCTTTGTTATATATTGTATTGTTATATTATACAATTTTTTAAAAAAGTATTTTTTTTTAAAGGGGAAGGCCAAGGAATCAAATAGAACAGCAGCCCTCCTGGGGCTTTTTCCATCAGGGAGCAGGTGGTGTAAACAAACCCAAGCTAAGGAGTTCTGGTGTCCTTCATCCTTAAAAATAACCAAAAGAGAGAGAGAGTGCAAAAAACATGCATTCACTCTGCCAGCTAGGTTGAGTTATTGAGAGTGTCTGCTGCAGGTGGCATTTGTTAGAAGTGGGTACCCTGTAATTGTAGAGATGCAAAAACAGAAAGAGAAGGCCTACGTTTAGGCTGCAGCATGTCTTTCTGAAACAGAAAAAACTTAAGGTTACTTATTTTCCCTTTTTTTTTTTAATTTAGAAATTTTATATTTTTTTCTCCTTTATCTCCCCATCACCCTAACTTTTGTTTAAATTCTCAACACAGGTCTCGACAGCTCCCCAGACCTTCTCACATCCACAGGGAAGAAGGCGGCCGTACATCTTGACCCAAGTGGGACCTCAGTAGCAGCAGGGGAAGCCAGTCTGCCTGTGGCCTCCAGCAAACCAGCGTCACCCAAGGCCACTGATTCTGAACCTGATGGCAGGTGTCACCTTAGACGCACCCCCAACCGCAGCGTGGCCCCAGGGAAGAAGGCAGCAGTTCCTCCTGACTTCAGCAAGACTCAGGCAGCCTCAGAAGCCAGCTCACCCGCCAGCACCAGGAAGGCAGCTCACCCCGACACAGAGGGAGTGCCTCGAGCTAGTGCCATCCTAGTTCAAAATCCCGTCCCTTCCCAGGAGAAGGGACAAGCAGCTCAAGGTAACTGCAGCAAGGGTCTGGAAACAACAGAAATCCACGTACCTCTAGGGAGTCTGCTGCCCTCAGGCAAGAAGTCCAGGGGGTCCGCTGTGCTCAGGGGAACAGATTCCGCGTCTGAGGGGTCCCCGCAGGCTGGCCCTCCCTTGCCGTCCACCGACAAGACCAAGGAGGTGTGTGGCGAAGCCGTGGCGCCCCGCTGTCCAGCGGAGGGTAGAGAGAGCCCTGTGACTGACATCGACAGGTTCATCGAGGAGCTGGGTGCTTCTGAAGCAAGCGCGCAGTCATGGCAGAAAGGGGGCCCCGTGACTCAGGAGGGCAGCGCGCAGGGTCAGACCCCAGCAGGAGCCGGCGGTGGGAGCGCCTGCCGAGCTGCGCCGGTCACCCGGGCGCGGAGCCCCTCCCCAAGGAGGGCGGGGGCCGCCGGGTCACCCCCTCCCCCACAGTGGGCCTCCCAGCCTTCAGTTTTGGATTCAATTAATCCTGATAAACATTTTACTATGAACAAGAACTTTCTGAGCAACTACTCTAGAAATTTTAGCAGTTTCCACGAGGACAGCACGTCCTTGTCGGGCCCGGGAGACAGCACCGAGCCGTCTCTCTCATCCATGTACGGCGATGCCGAGGACTCGTCTTCTGA
Organism: Tamandua tetradactyla; assembly: GCF_023851605.1. Classification (NCBI taxonomy): domain Eukaryota; kingdom Metazoa; phylum Chordata; class Mammalia; order Pilosa; family Myrmecophagidae; genus Tamandua; species Tamandua tetradactyla. The sequence goes on from NC_135335.1 coordinate 81,658,701, forward strand.
CCCTGAGTCGCTCGCCGAAGCCTCGCGTGCTTCCGCCAGGGTCAGCTGGTCACCACCTCGTGCTCGGAGGTCATCTCACAAGGAAGAGTCCACGGAGTCCGAGGAGGAGCAAATTGAGATTTGCTCCACAAATGGTCACTCCCACCTACCCTCCACGTCTGCCCACTCGCCCGCCCAGCCTGCGCCCAGCCCGGCTTCAGCCAAAGTTCTGCCGTCAAGGCAGAGTGCCCCAAATGGATCGGCAGGAAATCCCCATGGCAGGGCCTTAGACCCTTCCATCCCGAACACTTCCCAGCTGTTTTCACTCTTTGATGGAAGCTCTCAGGAGCACTTGAATCATATTTATCAGGGCCATAGGCCCTCGTATGGAGAAGAATCTACAGAAGTTGCCAGCACCGGCTCCGTCATGTACAACAGTCAGCCTTCTAAAGTCACCAGACATTTCCACCACCGGCCACTCGCTCTCTGCTCTACTAACATGGTGAACGGTTCAGGACATGACCTAATAGACGATGAAACCTCAAATGTTAAACAGGAAACAAAACTTAACACAACTGAAAAGAAGTCCCCCTTACGTGTGGATGCCCCTAAGAATGGAGAATCTGTTTTGGCAAACTTAGACATCTCTGAAAGTCAGGGCATGGATGACTTGCTACAGAAACCAAAAATGATCTCCAGGAGGCCCATCATGGCCTGGTTTAAAGAAATAAATAAAAATAACCAAGGTAGTACGCATTTGCAGAGCAAAACTGAAAAAGAACAATCCACAATGCCAGTCAGAAGTCCTGATGCCAAAATTCAGACATTGAACTCAAGCCACAAAAAGGGGGTTGCTGTGCCAGATAGCCCTCCTCCACTGAAAATAAATCTTGAAAATAAAGACCCACCAAAAAAAAGTTCGGTAGAAACACTTTTAAACAACTGTCCAAAGCCCAAATCTGGTCCCAAACTGAAGAGACTCAGCATTAAAAGTAAAAGCAAAGTCAGTTCTGAGGCTCCTGCTGCTATTACTATTAAGGCTGGTGGGACAGACAGTAGGAAACCCTTTATTTCACCCCAGAACTCCCACAAAATGCTTTCTAAGGTAACCTCACATCGGTTCCACATAGCTGTCCATGAGGAATCAGACAAAAATGCCACAGCCACCCCCAGGTCTCCCAAATGTGTGCTGGAGAGCAAGACGTCGCTGGCTGTCTCTGGGTTGTTGAAGCCCTCAGCCTCAGACACAAGCATCCAAACAGTCACCTTGCCCCTGACCTCCTCCAAGACTCTCCCTGAGCAGGGTGTGTGTAGTAGGTTCCTCACGACTGTCCCAACAGAACCCCATAGAAGTTGCCTGCTCACCCCCAAATCTCCTAAATGTGGACTGGAAAGCAAAGCAGCTCCTGCTGCCTCGGGGTCAGGTGGGCTGGCCACAACAGATGGCATCCTGTCCATAGCAGGGAATAGGCGTGAGATTCAACCTCCCAGACAGCATGAGCTCTGCATGTCTGGCCAAACGGATTCAGCAGCAGAAGCAGCCCAACCCCACGTGACCGGCGGAAGAGAAGGTAAAATGACTGTTGGCAATACCCTAGAAAGAACAAACCAGCTGAACGCAGTTGAAGTTGTTTCTGAAAGGATGCAACAGAATGCATGCAGTGACAAGCCAGCTGAAGGGGAAGGGCAGGGAGTTTTCTTGATCCATAGCAACAGTCAGGAGAAGAATGAAACTAGACTCTGCCACCAGCCGGTGGAATCATCCCCTAATTTTCCATCCTTACTCACTGCTCGTGCCTCCCAGGTTGAGCAGGAGATGCAGCCATCTCTCATTGTGGTGAAACCGGCTTCCTGCTCTTCCCTTCTGCTGCCTGCTAACACATCAGAGGCCTCTGGGAGACAAACAAGCCCAAAGTCAGAATGCCAAGGGATGCCCAAGGATGCCATCCCCATGGGCACCTCAGTGGATGACCATCCCTACTTCATACCGAGGCCAGCAACCAGGACCTACTCCATGCCAGCCCAGTTCTCCAGCCATTTTGGACGGGAGACTCATTCCTGCCACGGCCCATCTCACCGGGACAGGCAGCTCCTTGGGACAGGCTTCCTTGAGTCAAAGGTCTCCGATGGCAGCCCGCTTGGCCTGGTTAATGGGCAGGGCGTATGCAGTGTAAAGCCCCTGCCTGAGACGTTGAGAAACCTCCCAACAACAGATGAAAGAGATGCCCTTTCAGTCCAGGACACGAGCTGCCCAGTCACAGACAAAATCAAAGTTGCCAGAAAACATTACTACTATGAGCAGAACTGGCCCCATGAATCTACCTCATTCTTCTCAGTAAAGCAGAGGATCAAGTCCTTTGAGAACCTGGCCAACTCTGACCGGCCTGCAGCCAAGCCCAGTGCTCTTCCTTCTCTGTCAGTAAGTACCAAGCCTCCCTTTGGGAGACGCTCGTCGGGCAGCATCCCCTCAGGGAGCCTCAGCCACCCCAATGACACGGCCAGGTCCTTGCGACGAAGCCTGAGCTCCTGCAGCGAAAGCCAAAATGAAGCTGGCACCCTCGTCCCCCAGATGACCAAGTCCCCTTCCAGCACAACACTGACGGTCTCCAGACTGAATCTGGTGGAAACCAGCAAGGACACTGATTCGGACCCAAAGATATCAACTGGTCCTTCGGGAATCCCTATCTCCACAGTGACCCCAGCGTCTCCTGTTAAGAGGAACAAGTCTTCGGTGCGCCATGCCCAGCCCTCACCTCTGTCCCGCTCGAAGCTGCAGGAACTACGAGCCTTGAGCATGCCCGACCTCGACAAGCTCTGCAGCGAGGACTACTCAGCAGAGCCGACCACTGTGCTTTTCAAAACTGAGCTGGAAATCGTCCCCAGGAGGGTGCTCGGCTCCCCTGCTGGAGGCCTGTCAGGTGTCGGTGGATCTGCTGCCCTTTCGTATCTTGCCAAGGGTGAAAACACAGCCTGTCCAGGAGGAAGTAGCCCTAAAGCCAGTGAGCCTGGGGCATCTGGCTCAGTCAGTGAAGCGGAAGCAACAACCCATGATCTGCCCTCTGGAAAAAGCTGGTCAGTTAAGTAAGTATCTGTTCCTGTTCCCCTGTTTCAATTTTTGTTTATATAATAAAATTTATTTTTAGTGCAGTTTTAGGTTTACAGAAAAATCACACAAAGTACATTAAGTTCCTATATATTCCCACACATCTTGCATCAGTGGGACATTTGTTGCAAATGATGAACCCATAGTGATACAATATGAGTAAGTCTATAATTTACATTAAGCCTCACTGTTCGGGTTGTACAGTCCCATGGGTTTTAACAAATGCATAATGTCATGTATCCACCATTACAAGCAGCATTCAGAATAGTTCCACTGCCCTAAAACTGCCCTGTACTCCACCTATGCATCCCTCTCCCTTTCCCCTTGAACCCTTGGCCACCACTGATCTTTCTAATGTCTATAGTCTATAGATTTGCCTGTTCTATAATACCACATTGTTGGACTCAGGCAGTATGTAACATTTTCAGACTGGCTTCTTTTCCCTTAGCAGCACACATTTAAGGTTCCTCCATGTCCTTTGGTGCCTTGATAGCTGATTTCTAGTGGACTAATAACACATTGCACACATGTACCGCAGCTTGTGTATCCATTCACCTACTGAAGGGCGGTGGTTGCTTCCGATTTTAGGCAATATGAATAAAGCGGCTGTAAACGTTTATATGCAGGTTTTTGTGAGGACATAAGCTTTCAGTTCCTTTAGGTAAATGCTTAGGAGTGCAGTTGTTGGATCCTGTGGAAAGCCTGTGTTTAACGTCATAAGAAACTGCTTAGTGGTTTTCCAAAGTGGCTGCACCACTTTGTACTCCCCCCAGCACCAAATGAGAGCTGCATGGGGCGGGCCACAGTGGCTCAGCAGGCAAGAATGCTTGCCTGCCATGCCAGAGGACCCGGGTTCAATTCCCAGTGCCTGCCCATGTGAAAAAAAAAAAAATGAGAGCTGCATGGTTGCACATCTTTGTCAGTGCTCATGCTGTCAGCGTTTGGGGTTTTAGCCATTCTGATAGGTGTATATATCTCTCCCCCTTTTTTAAAAAACAAGTTATTTTATTTTAAAATAATATCAGATTTACAGGAAAGTTCCCACATACCCCTCTCCCAGCTTTCCCACATATTCGCATCTTACATAACCATGGCCCATTTCTCAAAACTAAGAAATTATCATTTAAACAACACTAATCTTCAGATTTTCTTCAGATTTCACTGAAAAATTCCACTAGTGTCTGTTTTTTTATTCCAGGAACCACTCCAGAATATCATATTGCCTTTAACCAACCCTTTGTTTTAAATATCATTAGTGGAAAAATAAAGTACCTGCAGGGAAAAAGTGTTTGCCAGAACGTTGCTCTGAGTAGAGAACTATACAGGATGTGGCATTCAAGCAAAAGCAACATGAGAGAGATGGGGGAAAAGGAAAGGGTGTCCCCAAGGGCCTTTGTAGGTGACTGGAGTTAAACAGAGGAAATTTCTGACATATTTTCACATAGTTCAAACTTGAGCCTATATGTTGAATATATTCAGTATGTCTGAAATTTTCTGTTAAACTTCTTCATTGGTCCCCTAACATCTTGGAGGAATCCATGAATCCGTAGCAATTCCCATTGCAATTGGCAATGAAAAAATTCCTGTTCAGCATTCAGGTTCTTCAAGTAGTTTGGAATGGGAGTTATAACCAAAAGAGAGCATGAAAATCAGAAAATTGCTGCAATATAGTAGAAAGGAGATCATGTTGAATGCATCCTTATAAATGGAGAATTTGTTTTGGTGGCTTTTTTTTAATGCTCTTCAAATATATTTGTATTATTTAGTTTGGATCAACTTCTAGTCTCAGCAGGAGACCAGCAAAGATTACAGTCCATTTTATCATCAGTGGGGTCAAAATCTACCGTCCTAACTCTCATTCAGGAAGCGAAAGCACAATCTGAGGTAAGTGAAACACAGAAAACCCAAGGATATCTCAAGATTGGTCCGCTGTGCTGAACAAGGGGACTGGGGTATGATGCTTATTGCTGAACATACAAACACATTTTTTCTTTTTATTCCAACCATTTTGAATGAAATGCTTCCTAAAAGACATCCTATATTTCCTTAACTAGCACCCACTACTGGAATATGGCCTGTTCTTGATGATTCAGGAACTGCTTTAAGAACATAAGTCATTGCTTTGAGCTTCGATCACGGAGTAGTCTTAGGCCCAGGAGACCCCAAACTGCTGGCTGGCTGGATGATTAGTTTATTGGTGAGTGAGTGGGTGGGTGGACTTGAGATATTGTCCACTTTCCACATTATGTGTCTTATATCAAGGAAGCAAGCCCATAGCTAAGTTAATTGGGATTGCATCTAGAGGAAAGTATAATTGAGGTTCTGCAGGATTTGTCTTTGAGTAAAGCACCTGGTTCTTCCACTCATCTCTCCCTCCCTCCCTTCCTCCTCACCCTCCTCCCTCTCTCTTTCCTTCATCCCCTCCTTCCTACATAGTTTTAATGTATACACTTTATGCTGTCCATTTTTCAGTTTTTTTCTTCTTTTTTCTTTTTTCACGGGCAGGCACCAGGAATCGAACCCAGGTCTCTGGAGTGGCAGGCAAGAATTCTGCCACTGAGCCACCATCGCCCCACCTTATGCTGTCCGTTTTTTTTTTCTTTTTTTTTTAAGCATAACGATATACAAACATGAACATTCTTAACATATGAGCATTCCATTCTTGGTATATATTCAGTAACTTACAATATCATCACATAGTTGTATATTCATCACCATGATCATTTCTTAGAACATTTGTACCAATTCAGAAAAAGAAATAAGAAAAAAACTCATATATACCATACCCCTTTCCCCTCCCTCTCATTGACTCCTAGTATTTCCATCTACTAAATTTATTTTAACACTTGTTCCCCCCATTATTTATTTTTAATCCTTATGTTTTACACATCTGTACATACTGTAGATTAAAGGAGCATCATACACAAGGTGTTCACAGTCACACAGTCACATTACTGTGTGATAAAGCTATATCATTATAAAATCACCAATAAGAAACATGGCTACTGGAACACAGCTCTACATTTTCAGGGACTTCTCTCCAGCCTCTCCAATATACCTTAACTAAAAAGGTGATATCTATATAATGTGTAAGAATAACCTCCAGGATAACCTCTCGACTCTGATTGAAATCTCTCAGCCATTGACACTTTATTTTGTCTCATTTCTCTCTTCCCCCTTTTGGTCGAGAAGGTTTTCTCAATCCCTTGACACTGAGTCCCACCTCATTCTAGCATTTCTGTCCCATGTTGCCAGGAAGGTCCACACCCCTGGGAGTCATGTCCCATGTAGAGAGGGGGAGAGCAGTGAGTTTGCTTATCGTGTTGGCTGAGAGAGAGAGACCACATCTGAGAAACAAGAGGTTCTCTGGGGATGACTCTTAGGCCTCATTTTAAGTAGACTTAGTCTATCCTTTGTGGGGTAAGTTTCATATGAACAAACCCCAAAATTGAGGGCTTGGCCTATTGCTTTGGTTGTCCCCACTGCTTATGAGAATATCAGGAATTCTCCACATGGGGAAGTTGAATTTTCCCCCTTTCTCGCCATTCCCCCAAGGGGACATTGCAAATACTTTTTTATTCACTGTTCAAATCACTCTGGGATTTATCGGGGCATCACTCTGGACAAACTGACAATCTCATGCCCTACTCAAGGTTCCATGTACTTATGGTGTTCAGTTAAACTGTTCATATAAGTTATATTAGGAAATGCACTAGTCAAAATATAAATTTTGTACCAAATAAACTTTTTCTGCTTTAGTCTCACACATTAGTTTAAGTTTTAAAATATGAATTACCATCTATTTTCAACACCCTGCAATACTGACATTCCTTTGTTCTTCCTCATGCACATTTTTTAATTTCTATATTTAGTCACTATCATTGTATACTCTAGGCATTCCTGGATTATATCATCTCAGTCTTTATCGTCTGTCTTTCCTACTGATTTCCTTTGTGCCCCCAGCTCTACTCCCTCTATCATTCTCACATTCAGCTTCATTCAGTGTTCTAACATTATTGTATTAGTTAGGTAGTACTGTGCTATCCATTTCTGAATTTTTGCAATCAATCCTCTTACACAATCTGTAACCCCAGTTACCCATTATCTACCCTACTTCTTGATGGTCTCCATTCTTAACTGAAATTCTCCAAGTTCATTCACTAATGTTAGCAAATATCAGTGAGACCATACAGTATTTGTCCTTTTGTTTCTGGCTAATCTCACTCAGCATAATGTCCTCAAAGTCCATCCATGTTGTTACATACCTCAGAACTTTATTCTGTCTTACAGCTGCATAATATTCCATTGTATTTATATACCACAGCTTCTTTAGCCACTCCTCTGTGGGTAGACAATTGGCTGTTTCCATCTCTTGGCAGTTGTAAATAATGCTGCTGTAAACACTGGTGTGCAAATGTCCCTTTGTTTCCTTGCCCTCCTGTCCTCTTAGTAGATACCTAGCAATGATATTCCCGGATCATATGGCAGTTCTATACTTAGCTTCCTGAGAAACAGCCAAACCATTCCACTAAGTAGTTGTACCATTTGACATTCCCACCAACAGTGAATAGGTGTGCCTCTTTCTCCACATCCTCTCCAGAACTTGTCATTTTTTGTTTGATTGATAATGGCCATTCTGGTGGGTGTGATTTCGATTTGCATTTCCCTAATATTGTAGTTTTGATTTGCATTTCCCTAATAGCCAGGGAAGTTGAGAATCTTTTCATGTGCCTTCTGGCTATTTGTATTTCCTCTTCTGAGAATTGTCTGTTCATGTCTTTTGCCCATTTTGTAATTGGGTTGTTTGTCTTTTTGTTGTTGAGTTGAACAATCTCTTTATATATTCTGGATACTAGACCCTTATCTGATATATTGTTTCTAAATGTTGTCTTGATTTCCCCCTCAGTTTGTTCATTATTCATGTATAGAGACAGTACCAATTTTTGAGTGTTGATCTTGTAACCTACCACTTTGCTGTACTCATTTGTTAGCTCTCATAGTTTAGCTGTGGATTTTGGGGGGTTTTCGACATATAGTATCATATCTGCAAACAGTGAGAATTTTACATCTTCCTTTCCAATTCTGATGCCTTGTATTTTTTTTTCTTCTCTAATTGCTCTGGGTAGAACTTCCAACACAATGTTGAATAACAGTGTTGATAGTGGACATCCTTGTCTTGTTCCTGATCTTTGGGGGAAGGTTTTCAGTTTTTCCCCATTGAGGATGAGGTTAGCTGTGGGTTTTTCATATATTCCCTTTATCATGTTGAGGAAGTTCCCTTCTATTCCTATCCTTTGAAGTGTTTTCAACAAGGAAAGATGTTGAATTTTCTCAAATGCCTTTTCTGCATCAATTGAGATGATCATGTGTTTTCACTTTGATTTGTTGATATAGTGTGTTACATTAATTGATTTACTTACATTAAACCATCCTTGTGTACCTGGAATCAATCCCACTTGGTCATGGTGTATAATTCTTTTAATGTGCTCCTGGATTCGATTTGCAAGAATTTTGTTGAGGATTTTTGCATCTATATTCATTAGAGAGATTGGTCTCTAACTTTCTTTTCTTGCAGTATCTTTGTATGGCTTTGGTATGAGGGTGATGTTGACTTCATAGAAAGAGTCAGGTAGCCTTCCATCCTCTTCAATTTTTTTGAAGAGTTTGAGCAGGATTGGTACTAATTCTTTCTTGAATATTTTGTAGAATTCACATGTGAAGCCATCTAGTCCTGGGTTTTTCTTTTTGGGGAGCCTCTTAATGACTAATTCAATTTCTTCACTTGTGATTGGTTTGTTGAGGTCATCTATTTCTTCCCAAGTCATTGTTCATTGTTCATGCCTTTCTAGTAAGTTGTCCATTTCATCTACATTGTCTAGTTTATTAGCATAAAGTTGTTTGTAGTTATCCTATCATTGCCTCCTTTATGCCTTTGGGACCAGTGGTTAAGTCTCCTCTTCCATTTCTGGTTTTATTTATTTGCAACCTCTCTCTTCTTTTTGTCTGTTAAGTCTAGTTCATTTATTGTTTTATTCAAATTCTCTGTTTCTTTATTGATCCTCTTCTAGATGTTCTGTCCATTGATGAGAATGGGGAGTTGAAGTCTCCAACTATTATGGTAGATGTGTCTATTTCCCTTTTCAGTGTTTTCACTGTTTGCGTCATATATTTTGGAGCACTCTGGTTCTGTGCATAAATATTTATGATTGTTATGTCTTCCTTTTGAATTTTCCTTTTATTAATACATAGTGTCCTTCTTTGTCTCTTTTAATTGTTTTACATTTGAAGTCTAATTTGTTAGATAGTAGTATAGCTACTCCTGCTCTTTTCTGATTGTTATTTTCCCAAACTTTCACTTTCAACCTTTGTTTATCCTTGGGTCTAAGATGCATTTCCTGTAGACAGAATATAGATGGGTCCTGTTTTGTAATCCATTCTGCCAGTCTATGTCTTTTGATTGGGGAGTTTAATTCATAGACATTTAGTGCTGTTACTGTAAGGGCAGTACTTTCTTTTACCATTTTGTCTTTTCGATTTTATATGTCATATCTAATTTTTCTTCTTTTTACCTTTACTGATAGTCCTCATTTCTACACTCTTCTCTATACTTCTCTCTCCTGTCTTTTCCTATCTGTCTCTAGTGCTCCTTGTAGTATTTCTTGCAGAGCTGGTCTCTTGGTCACATATTCTCTCGGTGAGTTTTTGTTTGAAAATGTTTAATTTCCCCCTCATTTTTGAAGGACAGTTTTGCTGGATATAGAATTCTTGGTGGGAAGTTTTTCTCATTTAGTATCTTAAATATCATCCCACTGTCTTCTTGCCTCCATGGTTTCTGCTAAGAAGCTTACATAGTCTTATTGACTTCCCTTGAATGTGTTGGAATGCTTTTTTCTTGCTGCTTTCAAAATTCTCTCTTTCTCTTTGGCATCTGACATTCTGATTAGTAAGTATCTTGGAGTATGTCTATTTAGATCTATTCTGTTTGGGGTATGCTGCACTTCTGTAATTTTAAGTCTTTCATAAGAGTTGGGAAATTTTCAGTGGTAATTTCCTTCATTAGTTTTTCTCCTCCTTTTCCTTTCTCTTCTCCTTCTGGGATACCCACAACACATTTATTTGTGTGCTTCATGTTGTCATTCAATTCCCTGAGTCCCTGCTCATATTTTTCCAGTCTTTTCCCTATATTTTCTTTTGCTTGTCAGATTTCAGATGTCCCACCCTTCAGTTCACTAATCCTGTCTTCTGCCTCTTGAAATCTAACATTGTAGGTTTCCATTATTTTTTGGTTTTTTTGAGGGGTGCATGGTCTGAGAATTGAACCCGGGTCTCCCACATGAAAGGCCACCTGTGCACCCTCCATTGTTTTTTCTTATCTCTTCTAGTGTTCCTTTCATTCCCATAAGTTCTGTGATTTGTTTTTTCAGAGTTTTGATTTCTTCTTTTTCATTTGTTCCTTGCCTTCTTTATATCCTCCCTCAATTCATTGGTTTGATTTTTGATGAGGTTTTCCATGTCTGTTCAAACATTCTCAATTAACTGTTTCAACTCCTGTATCCCATTTGAATTGTTGGTTTGTTCCTTTGACTGGACCATATCTTCAATTTTCCTAGTATGAGTTGTTACTTTTTGCTGGCATCTATGCTTTTATTTTCCTTAATTAGTTTATTCTGGAGATTGTTTTCACTTTTTTTACCTAGGATTTCCTTGCTGGATGACTTTGTTTTCTATCTGTTCTTTGAAATTCAGTTCAGCTTATTCTACACTTTTAGCTTAGGCTTTAACAGATCAGAAGTTTTCAGTTCTTGTTTTCTTGTTTCTTGCCCTGCAATATGGTGCTGTTTTTTCCCTTGGGTGGGTCTACTTAGGTATTATAGACCCCAGTCAGATTTTCCCAGACCAAACTGGCCTCCTCTCAGGAGGAAAGAGTCACCTGCATCAGTTTTTCCTGAGGGTGAGACCGAGCAGACTGAGAGACTTTCCTATGGTGTTTGCTGTGTGACCGGTCACTGTTGTGGCCCCAGCAGTTGTTCTAGACTCTGTTTTTCCTATCCTGCCCAGTAAGTGTTGCTTGTCTGCCTGTGGGTCCCACCAGCATAAGGTAATGTGGAACCTTTAACTTCAGCAGACTCTCCCTGCTGGGGTCATGGTTGAGACAGATGGCTCTGTCTCACTGGATTTAATTGCTTCACTTTTCCATACCCTGGGGTCTGAATTCCTTGAGGGAGGGAATCCACCTGAGCTGGGCTCCACCCTCTCCTGGGGAAGGTACAGCCTCCAGACAAACTCTTAGACAAGCTTAATTCTGCCCTTGCCTGGGGCAGTTGGAGCCTGAGAAGCCCTGCAACTGTATCCAAAGAGCAGTCAAGCCATAGAAACACAGCCACAAAAAAGAAAAGGAAAAAAAATCCTTTTCAGAGCAGGATGCCCATTCCTTGGGTTTGCCAACTAAGAGCTTAAGTTGCTCCATTGCTTTGTGTATATCCACTCCTCTGTGCTCCCTCTTTTACTTCAGGGCCCAGACCCTTTCAAGTATTTTGTGCTGTCCCATCCAAAAAAACCTGTCTTTTTTTTCTTTTTTTTTTTTTTCTTTTTTTTTCTGTCAGCCCTGCCACCTATGCACTGGGGCAAAACCCAGCAATCTCAACTTTTACTCAAGCTTCAGCTGAGCTGGGAGCCTATTTTTAGTAGTCAGAATTTGTCAATTAATTCCACAATTGGAGCTTGGTTGTGTGCAGCCCCTGCTGCTAGTAAAATCTCTCTTCTTTCCCCTCTGGAAAGTAGCCTGTGGGGGAGGGGCACCAACCTCCGCAGCTTGGGGTACTCACGGTTCTGGGTGGCATCGCAGCTGGTCAGGCTCATCCAGACTAGTGTTTGCTGTGTGTGCGGTCACTGTTGTGGCCCCAGCGGTTGTTCTGTACTTTTCCTGGCTATTTACTAGCTGCTCTGGAGGACGAACTAAATTCCACACCTCACTAAAATGCCATCTTGGCTCAGCTAATAATGCTGTCCATTTTTAAGAAAATTTTTTTTCCTTGCCTCTCTCTCACTGGTTTTCAGCATAGTACCCAAATGTGTTTTGGATAGTTTAGCATAGATAAATAGCTTGCAAATAAGAGTCACCCATCTCTTTTTTTTTTTTTTAGAAATCATTCCATTCTACATATATAATCAGTGTTTCTTAATATCATCACATAGTTGCATATTCATCATTTCTTAGTACATTTGCATCGATTTAGAAAAAGAAATAAAAAGACAACAGAAAAAGAAATAAAATGATAATAGAGAAAAAAAAAACTATACGTACCATACCCCTTACCCCTCGCTTTCATTTACCACTATTTCAAACTGAATTTATTTTAACATTTGTTCCCCCTATTATTTATTTTTATTCCATATGTTCTACTCTTCTGTTGATATAGTAGCTAAAAGGAGCATCAGACATAAGGTTTTCACATTCACAGAGTCTCATTGTGAAAGCTATATATCATTGTTCAATCATCATCAAGAAACATGGCTACTGGAACACAGCACTACATTTTCAGGCAATTCCCTCCAGCCTCTCCACTACATCTTGAACAACAAGGTGATATCTACTTAATGTGTAAGAATAACCCCCAGGATAACCTCTCGACTCTGTTTGGAATCTCTCAGCCATTGACACTTTGTCTCATTTTACTTTTCCCCCTTTTGGTCGAGAAGGTTCTCTCAGCCTCCTGATGTTAATTCTCATCTCATTCTAGGGTTTTTCTCAGTCCCTTGATGCTGAGTCTCAGCTCATTCCAGGACCTCTGTCCCACATTGCCAGGAAGGTCCACACCCCTGGGAGTCATGTCCCACGCAGAGAGGGGGAGGGTGGTGAGACTGCTCATCATATTGGCTGGAGAGAGAGGCCACATCTGAGCAACAAAAGAGGCTCTCTTGGGGGAAGAGTCACCCATCTCTTAACTCTTAACTCTTCTGGTAGCAAATTTATGTGAGCAAATAGAAAGCATTTGCTATTTTATAGGCATTAAGAAGTATATTAATAGAACCCAAAATACAAAAAGCAGAAAATTAATTCATGCCTCAGTATATATTTTTAAAGCATCTGTTCTATTACATAATGGAATGTGTGTGTGTGCACGCACACACAAAATGATTTTAAGTTATTCTCAAAACATGCTGAGTGTGATTCTCTTCAGTCACCTACTCTTATCCTTCCAGCTTCTTCTAAGGTGAGATGCCTATAACTGGGGCTGGCATGCTCTATAGGCTCATATGTAATCTTGGTGAATTAAATGGATTGAGAGAACCCACACATAAATTTTCTTTCTTTCCTTCTCCACAATCCCCAGAAAAGACTGCTGTGGTACAAACTTATAAAAAGATCAGCATACCCCAGTTTCGTCTTTCTGTGCCCTCATCTTAGATTGACACACCCTACTCTAGGAGAATGACCTTGCAAGAATTGCATATACCAAGAAAATCTGATGGATAACGACTGGTTTGGGTTCTTGGGTTCCCAGGTAATCCATGCTTTGCTCTCTAAGGTTTTCCCATTTTGAAGCTGAAACTGCTGCAGGTTGGTACCCAGCTGTTGCCAAAGTTTTACATCTAACTTGATTTGTCTCCCTAGCTTGTCGCTTGCTTCAGAAGCTATGCCTTGAATTTTTAGGTGCCAGATAGGTTCAGCTGCTGTTTTAGTTTCCCAGTAGCATTTAGTTACCCTCCCTTTCCTCTTCCCACATTTGGAGTTTGTCTGCCAAAGCAGAACTTAGCACCTTGGAGTTGTTCGCATCCACCCAAGTGAGAATGTAAACTGCAAAGTCCAGGGCTCCATCTGCTGGTGAACTAAGAGTTAGGATCTGTGTATCCCTACCCTGGCATCTGAAGCCTGCAGTACAAGACAAAGAAGCCAATTAGAAACTGCAAATAGGCCTAAATAGGCTGAATGTGACAAAGCACAGTAACAAAAACCCTCTGTTCACATCTAGAAACTGTCTCTGAACAACAGCATTAATTTCGGAAGACTATCCATATAGAATTGAATGTTAATAAATGGGTATTTTCTTTTGAAAGAAAAAAGCAAATTTGAACAGTTTTTCTTTAGTGATAACTTACTGTATGTCACTTAGTTGTCAAGACCAATTAATTATCTGGCTAGTTTTTAGTAGCATTATATTTATCCATATGTCTACCTCTATCAGAAGTCTTCATTATTTTATTCTTCTTCAGTCCACTATATGGATCATTAATGTACTCCGAGAGCACTGTTCCAGAAATTCCACTGTTACCTGAGTGTAATACATTTGCTCCATTTCACAGCAAAAGAGCAGCCTTGGCATCTACTGAAGAGTTAGCCAGGATGCAGAGGAGGTAGTGTGGAATGGAGTAGACCTATCCCTTTAGAGTTCATTCCCTTCTGTTTTCTCAGCCCAGTGCTTTGGGTCTGTGCAGTAAAGAGGAGACTCTGAAACATCAAGCATTTTTCACATTCGGTAAAAGGGAATATTCCATCATCTCCCTTCCGCTTCCGAACTGTCTTCATTCTACATAAGCACTTCTCGTGAAAAAGTTACTCTGGGATTTCCAGCCAAGGCAACAGGGTGGGATCAGGCTTTGTTAGGCCCTCCTTGCTCCAAACATCTAGCGGTATTGGATATAACTGAAAAAGAGAAAACAAAAAAAATCCCAGCCATCTTCAGAAAGATACACATCAGGAACCATAAGCCAAGTGGAGACTGTGGAAAGCATGCTGGAGAGCTGCCCTGGGAACAATTTTTGGAGCCTCCCTCATCCTCACCATGGTTTGATAATCACTGCCACAGGCAGGCATCATGGTTTGGTGTGAAGCATCATTCTTATTTTCACCAGAATGCAGCTTTCCTTCTCCTTCTTATTTTTGTATGGTCTTCAGTTGATTTCAGAGTAGCAGTGAGCAGAAATGTCCTTAGTTTGCCATCTAAAGACCAGAATTTTCCTGCCTTGCCATCTCCAAGGTATATGATGTATAAGTCATAAAAATGGAACTGTACAAAAAACATTTCCTGAGGCTTTCTGGGGATGCTGTGTGAAATGAGGAAAAGGCAGAAAACAACCCTGATCTTCTGACTTGAACATGCCCAGACCTGATCTGTGACTGTTTGGAGAACTCTTGATGGTTGAGCCAGCTTCCCCAGTGCTATGCTAAGTTTCTCAGAGCAGCAAAATGTGGCCAGCTTTTAGGGTACTTATATCCTCAAATACAACAACAAAAAAATTCATTGGAATAAGTTAAAAATTTGGTGATAATGTAATCCTGGAATCCAGTAGAGTTTCATTTTCAAATATTGTTTCTTTGTCCCAATAGAGCATTTAAATATCTGAGAAGTACTCATATTTTTTGTATCAAGTGATATCTCTAAGAAGCTGCACAAAAATCATTTACCAGACTGGATGTTCCTATTTTAGTTTTGAAAGCCTAGTCATTTTTCGCTCTACTGAACAGTATCCAAACATATATATGACTGCAGTTGTCCATGAAGTCAAAATCACGACCCCAAGAGATCTGCAGGACATCGTAATAGAGCAAAACCACGTCTATCAGTATATGGAGGCCTTAGAGAGTAAAACTGCTTAGTATTAATCCTCCTGACTTACTATTAGGACTAAACACTTTAATTTTAAATAGGTGGGTTCTCTCCCCAGCATACTAATAGAGTATTTGGCTTACATTACAGGGGTGGTCCTCTTTCAACATTTTCACTTCTCTCATCAAATCAGCCTTTAGAGTTGTTACTACATTCTTCTTCTGTTGCTGTATTTGAGAAACACTAAAGAGGTGGATTATAAATCACTTCATGTGAAGCCTAGCAACGCTGATCTTTAAAATGTTGCTTAGTCATATCTAGTGTGTGGGTAAAAGGAGTAAAAATTCAGAATTTGCACAGTTTGTTATTTCAAAGTCTTTTATTCTGAGGTATCTTTTGATTAATGCTTAAAACATACGCATTCCTTTGTTACTTAACCATAGGACACTATTAAGGATCTTTTAGTTTCGGTGAGTTGACAACCAGTTTAATTGCTTCTGAAGTTCTATGAACTGACCACCTCAGGTTAGGGTATGGAATACATAGCATTCACTGTGCTCTCATCCTGCCTCTTGACATTTCTCTCTTTGCTGGTGATAAAACTGACTTTGTTAAATTGTAGAATTCAAGAATAAGATAATTCCCTGTATGGTATAAATTATGTGCTATGACCAGATTTAGAAAGACATGATCTGTTGCCTAGAATAGCTTGAAGACTTGAGAATTCTGAATTGTCCCCTGTCCCTGTTCTGGCACAAGTGTGCCTTCTCCATGCCTCAGGTGCTATAGCTATAGCTATAGGATGGACCCTACAAACTTACCATTTAAGCACCACCCAGAAGGGACACAGGATGGTTGAAATGGGGCTCCTCCAATGTTTCTGTCAAAGCTTATGAGGAATCACTGCAGATTAGTGGTGAAAAGCACCCCAGTACCACAGTAGGATTGACATCATAATTACCTTTCTCCCAGTACAAGGAATATATATTTTTCTATTTCTTTTCACTAGAATAAAGAAGATGTTTGCTTCATAGTCTTGAATAAAAAAGAAGGCTCAGGTCTGGGATTCAGTGTGGCAGGAGGGACAGATGTGGAGGCAAAATCAATCATGGTAAGTGACAATGTCAACATACTGTCA
Organism: Tamandua tetradactyla; assembly: GCF_023851605.1. Lineage (NCBI taxonomy): Eukaryota > Metazoa > Chordata > Mammalia > Pilosa > Myrmecophagidae > Tamandua > Tamandua tetradactyla. The sequence continues at coordinate 81,675,469 of NC_135335.1, forward strand.
GAAAAGTCATTTTTTAAGCAGGCTCAGATGTGAGCAGGACAAAATTCAAGTCCGTGAGAATCACGTCTTTTAAAGACTCATGATGCCCTGCTATCAAAAATAAAAAGGGAAAAGTGGGAAAGAAGTACATAGTCTTCTCATTGATAAAGACAGGCATTTTTAAAACAGTTGGCATGACCTGATAGCCTGGGTGACCTATTAGAAACCAATACAGTTGTCTAAATCCTATAATTTGCTTAAATATTTTATTTGTTTAAGCACTAGAAAAACATTAGAATCAACTGATAAAACTTACATTTGCTTATAAAATTAATTCTTTCTTAAGAACAGTAACTTAACATTTTACATCCCTGAAAAGCTTTTAAAATCATTAAGGAGGCCACTTTCTTTGGACTCCAGAGATGAGGTCTTAATCATCTTTATATTCCTCTGGCCCTTGGAGTGCTAGGCACTGCTAGACGCTAATAAGAAGCTGTTGAATAAAAATGTGGCCATATGCAGGCAGTGACATTTGAATTACAAGTGGTTTAATATGTTTATGATAAACTAAGTATTTGGATGATTTGGAAAACTTGACATTAGAAAGCCTTTAATAAAGATTTGCAGTTATTCTTTTGCTTTTATGGGAAGTTACAAATGGATTTGGCTTTCGTTCCCTTTTCCACTCCTTGTCCCAGGTCCACAGGGTGTTTTCTCAGGGGGCAGCTTCTCAGGAAGGGACCATGAACCGAGGTGATTTCCTCCTGTCAGTCAATGGTGCCTCGTTGGCGGGCGTAGCCCATGGGGATGTCCTGAAGGTTCTACACCAGGCCCAGTGGCATAAAGATGGTCTCGTGGTCATCAAGAAAGGAAGTGACCAGTCCAGGCTCTCCACGAAGCAGGAGCCTCCCACAGCCAATGGGATGGGGTCCAGAGAGGACACCACCCTGGAACCTGGGTTTGGTAAGATATTAGTGCAAAAAAAAGTGGGGGAGAGTAGCTGGCAGGTTAAGAGTAGATTCTGGTTGAACATTGAAAAATAACTACTAGCTTCTAGGTCAGAAAAATTAAATATGGTGAATTACAGTGTTTATGAATGCTTCTTACAAAAGCAATTACACGTGATAATTTTCTCTCAGTAGTTAAAGCCAAACTATTGAGGTTTTTAAATGACTGCTTAACAGCTTCTCAAAATATCTTAAAAAGGAAGCCCCTTTTTATGATTTACATGCTTCTGTGAAAAGTTAAGTGGCTGCTGAGAAAAGCAAGAAATCTTGTGATGGGGGAGTCAATACTGAAGAAATTTCAGAACTGAGATTTATCCTCAGGCAACCTCAAGTTTCGTATTCTTTCCTGTTTTAGAAGAACATAAGGAAATGAGGGGGTAAAGTGTTTTTGTGTTTAAACACAGAAGCCATAGCCTTAACCAACTTCACCAAGGGCTTCAGAACTTCACCAAAGAGATTCAGAACCAGATTTTCTATGGACCCTTCATACTCAGAGGCCCAAAACTGAGTATTTAGTAATAGAAAAAATAGTGTTTCTATTTCTGAAGCAAGCTGATTGTTGCCCTTAGTTAAGTACGTCAGATTTCCATAGTATCCTTTCTACCTCAAAGTTAAATAGTTTAGTCTCTCTTGAGTCCAGAGAACAAAGGAGCGAGAGTATACAGAAGCTCAGGTTGCCTTCTGGAAAGGGTCCTTTGTTTCTTCTGAAGATTCCTCCCTGCTAAAGTCAAGAGTAGCTAAATTCCCCTCTACTAAATTTGCCTTCATTGTGACCGCTTTGCTGAAAATGGCACTGATTGCACAGAACAAATGAGACACGCTTCTTGCCAGGATGCCTCAGCACTGTCATCCTGCTTCTGTTCTGCTCTCTTGCTTTCACTGGAGAGCTGAAGCACTTTCCAATTTGGGAAAACCCATTAGTTATCAGACCTTAACATGCTCACCTTTGCCCCAGCATTGTCTGAATTGGACGATGTATATTCAGTGGGATCCTGGAAAGTTAATCTACCTGGCAGAAGGAACCACTAGACACAGAGTTTTTAAAACTTGAATTCGGATATGATCATTTATAATCATTAAATATTCCTGTGGCACCTTCAGGGTATCTGGTTTGAACCAGACCCTGAAGTTATCCAGCTGTAAGTACCTTGAGGGCTTACATTTATTTCTTTATATTCACAGTCCCTAAATCTCCCACTTCAGCATCTTAGTTGATTTTATGCAGTTATTCCTTAACATACATTGAGAGAATCCAACTTGGAACTTGATGTAGTAGGATGCACATTAGAGGCTCCTGGGAAGCTTCTTTTTTTTTAATACTTTTACCGATAAATCTTCACACACATACATACCTGGGAAGCTTTTAAAAATCCTAATGCCTTTTCTAGAATAATGAAAATGTTCTAAAATCGGTCATGGGGATCTATGCACAACTATGACGATACTGTGAGCCAGCAATCCTATACTTCAGATGGTGTGTATGATGTGTGATGGTGTGTACAATGTGTGAATGTAACTTAGTAAAAAAAAAAATTCTAATGTCCAGATCAAGGAAATCATAATCTCTTTGGAGGGGGCAGAGGAGAGGCCCAGGCATCAATCTTTTTTATGCTTCCAGATGATTCCAATATGCAGAGTCAAGAGCTGTAATAAGCCCATTTTCCTGTTTAACAGCAAGTAAAACCATCAACTGGAAAATCAAGCTGCTATCAGTGTTATTAACTTTCATTCAGACCATATGGAACGGCCTTCTTTAAACCATGAAAACAGACTGGCCTTTGTGTTCCATGGCAATGATGCTAGATTGGCCTAAGCCGTAATGAATGCATACAGTGGGCAGTTTGTTTGTGGTCCCACCCCTGCCTCCCAACCAACTAAATGCCCCTGTCTACTAAACTCTAACATCCTTCACTGATACAGCACATAAGCAAATGAAATAAAAGGCAAGTTTACAATCCCTTTCAGACCCCTGAGATTGATGCTAGCTCAGCCTAGCACATAAAGTGGGTGCAAGTTCATTGCTATGAAGCAAGCATCACCATGGAAATGTTTCCCCCCACAGTGAAGCAAGGAGATGGCAATGAAGGCAGCTAATGTATAATAAAGACAGACATAACCAGACACAGGGTTAACTCTCACAGGGGTATGAGTAGCGGGAAAGGGGAGGGTAGATTTTGTGGGGATGTTCCCAGGGAGCTTCAGAATCAATTATTGCAGTTTCATGCAAGGCATGGCGTTTGGGTGTTACAGGTTTTCAGTACTATTCTGTGCCACTGCTGTAGTCGGTAGCCAGGATTTACAGGAAATGGAATTTCTGTAAGCCCTGAGTGTGGCTTCAGACCTTACTGGGATGTGCACCGTCTGTTGTGTGGGACTTGAAAAGAGCAGTTGATCCTTTGGTGACATCTGTTTGTTCATAAAATCATTCTCCACTCTCACAGAAAATGTCCAGCAAAGAAGAGGGTGCGAGTACAGCAGGAACATAGCCAGGAGGGCAGCTCTAAATTTGGGACCAACTTGAATGCTGACCTCAAATATTGTTATAAGTACTTCACACTCGGTGGGACTTGATGGTGCCAGGCAGTCTCTGGTGCACGAGAGAGCCCACTGGGGGGCAGTAGGGAGGGGCTTGGACAGGAGAGGCGCTGTGTAAGCCTGTCACTTTACAAATGCCATTGCTGCAGGAAGAAGCACAGCTGCACGTGATGCTCTGTGTGTGGAAGTGCTGAAGACCTCTGCTGGATTGGGGTTAAGTCTGGATGGAGGAAAATCTTCTGTGTCTGGAGATGGGCCTCTGCTTATCAAAAGAGTGTACAAAGGTAATGTTCCAGAAAACTCACTCAGCTTTTTATTATCCATTTTCTTTCTGTATAGGTCTCAGTGAAATACCAGTATCTTTTGTTTGGGAATCAAATTTGTTTAGAAAAATCTAAACCTTAAGGTGTGTTTAATACTTTGTGACATAGGGTTTAATCCCATGTCAGTTCATTTCTGAGTGTTTCACGTGCATTAACTTGTGCTGTCCACATGACAAGTCTACCAGGTAGATAGGTACTATTACTATCCTTATTTTCCAAAAGGCGAAAGCGACAGGGGAGTTGTTAAGTGACTAAAGTCACACAGCTGACAGAACTGGGCTTGAACCCAGGCCCCTAACCTCTATATTGTACTCCCCTAACTCTGTGTTTTTAATTATTATTGATGTGAACATACCATGCTGAGCAATCCTATCAGAACTGCCAATCAGAGGTATTTATTATCAAGCAATATCTTATTGACTTAAGGTTGCAAATACTAAGACTGCAATAAAGTAAGATGGCAGTAGTAGACATTTAACTATTGGTAGATTTAAGATCTCTTCGTGAACTTGATGATTCATTTTATAATCTTGGCCCATTCCCAAAAATCTCTGATTCATTTCCTGAGTCAATAATTACATTAGCAATAAAACTGTACTAACAATATCAGCATATATAATTATACTTATGAATGGATAAGAACTCCTTCAAAGTTTGAGAGTATAATAGAATAAGAAGGTCAGCAAGTAATTAAGTCAATTCTTCTTGGGTAAAGATTTTAATTTTTTTTTAAGAACTAGTCAATGACCTTGTGATATTTTTCTACAATTACATTATAATTCATAAACCTCCCCACTCCAGGAAAACAGTATTGATAGGAAAAAAATTTTTTTTAATATGTAGCTGTGCTAAACAAAATAAATTAAAAAAAAAAAACATGGAACAAAAATGGAAATGCAGTGCCTCGTGGTAAACCGGGTTCTGCAACCCTGTGGTCCAGAGGAAAACAGGATGAGAACTGAGCAGTGGAGGCCAGGGCTTCAGTGCCCACCCAGGAGCAGGGGCTGAAAAGCACCCGCTGTGTTTGCAGGAGACTGGAACCAGGCACACGTGATGTGGAAGGCTGGGATATGCTCTCAGCCAGTGAACTGCACAGGCCTAACAGCTCGGGGTGGCGGCCAGAACAGAAGGCTCGTGGGCCTAGCAGAGGCCAGGCCTAAATCAGAAGCCAGGCCTCTGCTGAGTGTGGTCCAGAATCCTGCTTCCTGGGTAAAGAGAGAACCACAAACGCAACCTGACAAAACCATAGAATACGGACAGCCTAGCTAAATCAAGCATGAAACAACTGACAGTAAGAACACTCTCAGGAGAAAGCTTTCATAATAAACTCTCAAGCAAAGATTACAAAGTATGTAAGGAAATTGATTGCTATGAGACGGCCAGCAGACCAATAAACAGGAGAACCTATTTTAAAAATACAGGCAGGAATATTATCATTGAAACAAGACCAAGAGGTTATTTAAAATGGAAAGGCAGGTATGTTAAAATATAGACACATGTTAGCAGTGAAAAATGAATGTATATATGTTATATTATACAATAAAAAAAGTTTAAAAAAAGAATGGAGCCAAATACATACTAAATAAATAAAATTAATAAAATTACAATTTTAAAATAGGCTATACCCGTATAGACAGAGAATTTATAAAACTTGAGATGGAACAGAAGAAACCATATAATTTGCAACACAGAAGGATAAAGAGATGAGAAATACAAAAAAGTGATAAGATATAGAAGATATTTTGAGGCATTTCAGAAGGAAATCTTGACTAAAAATGTTCCAGAACAAAAAAAAAAAAAAACACAAGAATACTTAGATTGAAAAAATTCATCAAGGGCAAAACAAGATGGATTTTATAAAAATTCAAATGTTAATATTTCACAGTAAAATTTCAGAATATAAAGAATAAATCTGAAAAGCTAACAGAAAATTCTCGGATTACTCATAAAAGCACTACAGTCAGATTGGCAGCAGCAATCCATATCCACCGTGAAGGGCAGAAAGCAAAGGACTGACGGGAAGTATGTGTCAGCCTAAAACATCGAGCTAAACTATTGCTCAGGAAATGACAGCAAAATGGAGATACTGTAAGACAAACACAGTGAGGGGAGCTGGGGTTGCTGCCACCAGTCAATCACAGGGTATCCAGCAGCCTCAGCAGGCCAACAAGTGCACAGCCTGAAAAGGTATCTGGCCCCTGCAAGCCAAAAGGCCAGAATCTGAAGCCACCTAAAACTCAGCCCAGGCTGAGATGGGCTGGGGAAGCTGGGCTTGGGAATTCCACAGTAACTGCACCTCTAAAGTGAAGAAGGAACCCCAAGAGATGTGAGCATCCTCCAGACCCATCTCCAGCATAGAGAGAGTCCTAGGTAACTTCTAGGCTTCTGTCTATGTCATCTGGCCAGAAATTCATAAGAACTACTGAAAAAGTAGAAAAGGAGAAAGAAGCGCCTGTTCTGGAGACTGGCACTTGAGATGCTCTTGTATGCAGGTGTGCTGCTTTATTCTTGTGAAAAGGCATTCTAGTATTTCTCAATATCATCTAGTAGGTCCCTCCAGTCACTCTTTTTGGAAACTAATGAATCTAGTTTCTTTGTACTAGATTTCACACTTTCAAATTGAATGAGTACAAGTCATCTTATTTTCACATGTCTTATAGCTCAAGCAGCAGAATGCGATATAGCAATGCTGATTTCTTGTGTAGGTAGAGAAAAGTTTCTTCAAATAATAAATGAATTAAATATCATATCTCCCTAAAGCTTTCTTGAAAGTTAGGGACTTTTATCTATAAAAAAGTAGTAACTAGTTTTTGTAACCTCCTCTGGGCAACAGCAACCATCCAGGCAAGGTTAGAACACGATCACAAATACAGGCATTTTTATGAGCTGCTTTTAAAAAGTCTGTCTTTTCACCATTTTATTATAAAGTTCAGCAATACAATAAGTCAGTAAGAAGAAAAGTTGGGAAATATAGGGATAAAATTTGTCATTATTGGCAAATTTTATGTTCTTCCTGATTGAAAAGAATCTAAAAGAAACAAATGTCAAACCAATATAAATGGTTCACAGAGGTTGCTGGATTCATAATCAAGATACAGAAATCAATAGTATTTTCTGTTTTTTAACAATAACTATTTTAAGAAATACAGAAGGAAGATTTCTTAAACAAGACACAAAAACACATTTCATGAAAGAAAAAAACATTAACATGTTTAACTTCTGTATGGCAAAAAAATTCATAATAAAAATAAGTGGCTAAAAGGTATTTGCAATGTATTTAATCAATAAAAGGATAATGTCCATAATATATGAAGAACTACAATTAGTAAGAAAAATTAAAAAGGGAAAGAGAAAATGAATAGACAATTGACCTGAGTTGGAACCTAAATCACCAAGAAACACAGGAAAAGATACTCAAACATATATTAGTTATAGGGGCAAATTATGATAACTATTAGAAATCATATTTTCTTATCCACCAGACTTGAAAAAAAAATAGAACAGCTAATAATATAACATTTTGGCAAGGATGTAGTGGAAGTATACATTGTTTCTTCTTTTTGGTGGAGAAATATGGCAGTGCTTGCTAAAATTTAGGAAGCTATAAAACAATATAAATTTCTTTCTGAAGCAGAAAAATAAAATATATTCATAAAAACGAAAGCTAAATAGCAATTAAAGAAGAAAATTAGATCTAGCTATGTTAACAGGGAACAGCTCAAAAATGTAGTGTTGTATTGAAGAAAAAAAAAAGTCAAATGTAGATTCTGCCCTATGTGATGATAATGCATAATAGCAATTGTAAGGTACCTAAGAATATGTCAAACAAAAGCTATGCATCCCCTTTTGGGGAAAAAGCATAAAAGCTTTCTAAAGGGCATATAAGAGAATCTCAATAAAGGGACATCTGATTAAATCAGTTAGGATTCAGTTTGGTTACATGTAGTAAGAAAACCTAAAGTGAAAGTGATTTAAACAAGAGTTCATTTCTCTCTCAAGTGAATTAAATCCAGAAGCTGGTACCACCTTTGGTCTGACCAACACTGAATGTTCATTAAGGACTTTCATCTGCTTCATTTCCTTTGAGCTCATTAACAACCTAATGAGATAAGACAGATGTTAATATTACTATTTGCAGATGAGAAAACTGAGGTCTAGAGAAATTTGTAACTTGACTTGAGACCAAATCTGATTGCCCGCCTGCTTCCTTCCCATTAACACACTGACTTCTCTTTTGGTGAACAAGGCTCTCCATGTCCTTAGACCACATCAGCATTCATAAAATCCTTTGGTTCCTGTACCTGCTTAGGGCCTGTAGTTAATATTCCTAAAAAACGACCATGTACCCCAGGCAAGACAATGGGCACATGTTGACACAAGTACAATTGGTTATGTCAAACAACAGTGCTATGGTACTTTCAAAAATATGTATCATGGGTTAGCAATGACTAGGACTAAATCATTCGCTTTACTACCACTATAGAGCTGATATTGGTGAAAGTTCATCTCTCCTCTAACAGTACTGCCTTTATCACTAACATAAAATATTTTTGTCTCTGGGTGAGATGGATTCTGATTTACCATTTCTCCAAACTGTATTTTTATTATCAGTTTTTATAATCAACTATAATTACCTATATGAATATCAAATATTTATCTTAAATGTGACTTTAGAAACTTAAGATGAAGTAAATCTGCCCATTCAGTATTTCAGAGGTCTAATTAAGAGTAACGAGAAAATTCTTATTTTCATACTTTGGAATTTTTCTCTTTTAATGTCATTTTTTTCCATGAAGAGCCCTTCAAAGCCAGCATGCATTTCTTCTTCAGTGTGATTTGTTTTAGGTGTTCAAGTAAGTGGAGGAAGGTTTATTTGTTTTTATCAAAGATCATAAATATGCTACTACACAAATTTACCATAATGTAGAAACATATTAATTTTGTATGTAAGTAATCAATTAAGTAACCTTCACTGCCATTGATAAGTATATAATATCCGATTCTCAGAACTTGGATATATCAGCGAGTATCTTGTTAATTATAAGTTTGAGCCTGCTTTCCCGTATCTTTTGGCCATTTGGAGTTTAGCTAGTTTCCTTTACCCAATTTTCTCTTTAGTTATTTTATATTATTATTATTGGTTTTTAGTTCTTTAGCCTGGATAGTAACCTTTTGTTGATTAAATACATTGAAAATACTTGCCCCCCTAGTCAGTTGCTTATTTTATCTTATGATTGTTTGGGAAGGAGCACAGAAGGTGGAAGAAGGGCTTACTTACCACATTATTTTTAATTCAGTCCAGTTTATGAGTATGTTCTTTTTGTGTCTTGCTTAAGGAGTATTTTTCTCTCCTGAAAATGTAAGCATACAGTTCAGAGATTTCTCATTTAACATTTTCAAATTACTTGAAATTTATTTTGAATGCGAAACAAGTGACAAGCACTTACTCTATATTCTCACAGGTGGTGCAGCAGAACAAGCTGGAACAATAGAAGCTGGGGATGAAATCCTTGCCATTAATGGAAAACCCCTGGTTGGGCTCATGCACTTTGATGCCTGGAATATCATGAAGTCGGTCCCAGAGGGACCTGTACAATTAGTAATTAGAAAACACAGAAATTCTTCATGAAACAAGCATTAATGCTTGTTACATTTTTAAACAAGACTGGTTTTCTCAACTTCCCTTCTTACTTTAGCAAATCAGAGTTACTTCTTTCAGTATTGAATCCTGAAGCAACTGAGAAACATTGGTGTAGGCAGAATTATAAAAATCTCCAAGTTTTTACTTTTACATGAAGCCTGACACATTGTGTGCGCAGCAGCAATCAAGCTGAACTCTGGAAGCCATCCTCCTGGATCACTGAGGCTGGGAAGGTCCATCTTGTTGTGGTGATTGTCCCCAGCCTTTCTGTTTGCTCACGGGAGGGCAAGCTGTGACTTTCCCTTTTTCATTTGAAACAATGAGCAGGACCTTTGCGACCCTCTTGCTGCCTCTCCCTACATGCCCAATCCTGGTGATTAGGGAGCTTAGCAAGGTCCAAGGGGCACTACAGATGTCACAACTAAAAGGACAACAGTATTATATAATTTTGTAAGTGCATAACAGAATGCTTTTAGGCACATTCAATGGAAGAAGGAGTTGCAAGTTCGTATACATTACCCTGTAAAGAAAATGAGACAAAAAAAAAAAAGAGAAAATGAATTATGACCTAAGTGTGGGGTTGAGCTCAGGAATTTTCCAAAAATGAAAAAAGCAAAAGCAGAAAGTAATTTTTCCAGTGAGTATAATGCTGAATGTACAATGCAGAGCTCAAATCAGTGGAGTTACTGATCACCATGAAGTGTGGGCCATTTTCTGTCTCTAAAAATGTACATCAGAAAGCTGTTTCACAGAATAGCAGTCATGAATTTCCTAGCTCAGAACAAGTAGAAAGTCCCAGATCTAACAGCACCTTGTATCTAGTTTGCTAGCTTGTCTTTAGTGAGTGAATTCAAGGCTAGCCTACACAAGTTAGCAAAAATCACAATCAATGGATTTCCATTTCTGTATTTTATACATTTCAACCACTAATTTAAACTAAATTTTTAGAATTCAGATATCTTTTTAGTACCCTTGAATTTATAAACATAAGCATTATCTTTGCAACCCAAATAGCAGGGCTTAAAATAATCCTTAATATAAAATAATAATCCAAACTTATTTTGTTTGGTTGGTTTTTTCCTCCTTTCCCAAAATGCTTAAGAAATGTAATGTTTCTAAGTACTAGGTCTCATTTCTTGCTCTGGGTATAATGACACAGCTCTGCAATGACTAAAGTTTTTGTTTTACTGCTTTTGCAAGTTCTTCCTTTTGCCAAAAACTTTTCCCTGCTCAAGACTGCTGTGATACTTGTCCTGGTACTCCTCCTTCTCCAAAGCACAGGCTTTGTAGCAGCCATTTCCATTTGAAGTGCTGTTCATCAAATGTGCTGAACATCAATTTTGTTCACAAAACTGGCCTTGTGCTGTACCTTCTTTTCTTAAACTTCAAATCCTCATCAGCTTCATTTACCAAAGTAAATAGTCATTCCTTCAAGGTAAAGTAGAATTATGTGGTTACAACCCAAATCCTTGGGTGACACAGGCTAACTGATAAATGTCAGGGATATGCTGCATTCATCATACCTGCACACAATGCTGCTAAGGTTTTATTGAGATTTGATTCAAAAAAAAGCACTCAGAAGTCATTACCCCTGGACATGGAGGTGCTTTAGCTGTCACCCTTTGTATACCACTTTGCAAGTGACCGATCTCACTAAACCCAGAGAGGCCCCTCAGATGAACATGACCTGGAGAGGCCCATCAGATGAACATGAAGTATCTGGCTTACCTGAGCCCAGATTTCTCATTTTATAACAGGGTAGTACAGGAGCTAGCAAGAAAGACCTGATTAATTTAGTTTCTACTTTTCACTAAGATTACAGGTAGGATACTATAGGAAGTCAGTGCAAGGCGCATGCTAGATTTTGTTTGTTTTTTAAGTCGCTGGGGTCAGTTTTTTGGTTTCTGCTTTCTTGCCTAAATGATAAAAGACTATTTGAAGTCAACACTGAAAACTATTTCTTGCCTCCACTCTTATAGCTGTGCCTCAAATTAAAAAATGCACACTGATATGTGAAAAGCCAGGGATTTCTAGAGCAATGTGGAGCAACAGAAAAGGTCTCCTCTGGGAGTCCGCATAAATGAATAGTAGAGAGCAGACCTTTTCCTTAATAAACTATGTTAAAGTCATCAGCCATTTCTACTAGATCTTCTCAGAAGTGTTCCCTGGCTAACGGAATTTAAGGGAAGAAGCAAAAAGCTAAAGTGTCTGACCCAAAAACTGTCTTCAAATTCACCCTATTTATTTGTCTTCAATGTTCAAGGCATGGCTAGTATTTCTCTAATTAGTCTAATAAATTCCCACACTTCCTGAAGTGAATACTAGTGGTATTGTCCTGCTAAACCTTGCATTGTTTTTGGGGTTTTTGGTCAGCCATTCACAATAAGCTATGAGGGTAAATATGTGTTATAACATGTTAATCGTAGTTGCAAGAATATTCCGTGAAGGTTGAAGTAGGTTGGTTTTCATTTCCATCCTCCCATTCACATCTCATTTAACTTTATGGTTGACTTAACTGGCACCACACTTGTTGTATGGTATTATACATTATTCTTTATTTATGTAAAGTAAAATGCCTTATATATTATTAAAGAGTAAGTGCAATAATATGAAATAGCCTGTACATTTTTAAAATGTCGCCAGGTTATGTAAATCCACATCTCTGTAAACAGTCTTTTTTTAAGTAATTTTAAAAAATAAATACTCTGCTTAGTACTTGCTTTTTAAAATTGTTTCTACATCTATAAATAGAGAATAACCTTTTAAATTATCAAGATAAGAAGTGTTTATTATTATCTGACTGTTACTTAACTGGGTAAAGAATATAAAGGCAAGTGAAGTCAATTTAGCCCCTCTTTGACCATAACCTCCAGAGCGTCTGATCTTAGTCTTCTATGACCTGTCTTCAATTTCAATAAGCACCCTCTAATCCTTTGACAACGGTCAATTCTCTCCCCATCAAAACCTCACCTTTCATCCCCTTCTCAACTCAGAATGGACCCCATTATAGAATACAGCACTCCCTATTCAAGCCCATAGGATCAGTTCCTTGACCCCACTGTCCTGTCTTAGCCAATCCACAATCCACTCAGCTAGTTGTTGTCTTGGTTTCTGCACCTCTATCCCTAGAGAAAAATCCCACAACCACACAGGGGATGATCCTGTCTAAATTCATGGTTTCCAAGCTCAATGACCCTGGCAATTGTTTCCTTGTTGGTTTTTTTCTCTCATTCTTCACAATAACTAGATTTCTTTCTTTCTTTTTTTTTTTTCCAAAATCTCTACCCACCTGCCTTCATCCTCTCACTTGGAATGATCTGGGTTCTTGTTTACTAAAAGGCACAGAAAGCATTTCTTTAGGTTCTTTTGGTTTTAAGATGCAGAAACTAACCTAGGGTTGCCCAAAGAAGATGGCAAGATGGAATCCCACAGAAACTCATGAATGGAACCCAGAAAGTGAGCAGGCCTCAGAGACTGGAGGAACTGTGGCATCTCCACTGCAGTTTGCGAGGACTCCTATGCTGTTTGTTGGTCTGTCTCTGTAGACCCACCTTTCTTCCCTCTGCTAGTCAGCATTCTACCCACTATTCTTCATGTTTTCTTTACGTAGGAATGTCTGCCTCCTATGAAAACTGTTTTATAACTTTGGTCCCACTCTATATCAGAGAATTTCTCCGGCTGTACCAGATAGTCTACCTGCTTTTTCACATATATCACAAATAACACAGGAAGCTTATTGGCCTGTCCCATCCCTATCTCAGTAGAGCTTTTATGGGAGAGGCTACGTTTGATGGCATAACTCCCCTCCCTGACGCCCGCTGAAATAAACAAATAAAAAAAGGAAAACTTATTAATACAATATGGAAATAATCACAAACCCATCCTATGAATTTTGAAAACTACATACTGTGAACCATAAAACTTAAAAATAACTACTGGAGAAGAATAAAATGGAATACAATTCTCTGCACATGAAGTAAAGCAAAAGTTGTATGAGACAGGAGTTCTGAAGAACCCCTCCAAATCCCTTAACTGGAGACAGGATATTACAGAAGACAGAACCCAGAACTATTAGGAAGCACCCAGATTTGGAGCCATTTCCATTTCTCAGTTTGGTGGGAAAGGTGAGACTGAGGAAAGGAATTGTTTTAATTTCCCAGGCACCTGATGGCGAAGTCAGGCAGGTCAGAGGAATCAAAGGCAAGAAATAGTGTGATCTGAGGGGAGCCTCCCTCCAGACTGGATCCTTCCATGAAGGGCTTACCTAATTTGGGGAGAGAGAGCTATCCAGCTCATCCTCCACCCAGCAAAGACCTCAGCAACCACTACCCCACAAAGTCCCCTCCTGAACCCCCAAAGCAGATGAGTATCTGAACAGAGATTAACATCAACTTATACACAACTTTCCCTCTCTCATCTTAAGGAGTGAACTGAACAATGCTGAAACGCAGAGAACTACAAAGGAAATCCATCCACTACTGACCAATTTTGGGCAAATGGCCTCTTAGATGGAACCTCTCTGATGGAACCTCTCCACCTTCCTCATTTAACAATCAAATGCAGAAGGGTCCTACTTATTAATACAAAACTAGGAAAGGGATGAGAAAGGGAGAAGGGAAAGGAAAAGGGAAACCTAATAAGCAAAAAGCAGAAAAATATAATTTGGAAGACTACCTTGGTCAAAAGAAAATTATAAATAAATACCAACTTTCATACTTAATGAGAATGTGATTTCTAAGAAACACAAGAACAAAGAAGAGATAAAACTAAATGAGTTTAATATGGATCTACAGAACTAAGAAAAGTAACATTGAAGATGAATTTGAAAATGCTAAGAATGGAAAAGTAAATTTATAAATAAAATTAAAATCCTAATTAAATAGTAGAATCCAGTAGTACAAGAAAGAAAACATATGACCAACTGAGTTAATTCCAGAAACACATGAATGGTTTGAAATTAATATATCTATAGACACAGTGCATTATATTAATTGAACAACAACAAAATTATCCTGTTAAAGATGTCAACAGACACTTGTCTCAAGCCTGCATCATGTTTGTTTGTTTTTTTGTATGCTGTATGGTGGGGGTCACATTTCATTTTCCATGTGACTATCCCATCACTGCAGCACCAATGGTTGATTTTTGTTTTGTTTTTTTTTGAGGCAGAAGTACATGGGCCAGGAATCGTACCCGGGTCTCCCAGCTGGTAGAAGAGAATTCTACCACTGAAATACCCCTGCATCCTGTTTCAATGGAGGAACTCCAGAAATGTTTTCATTAAAGTCAGGAACACACACACACACACACACACACACACACACACACAAAGGCTGCTCACTATTATTGTTAAATAACGTTCAGAAGATAACAAACCAACATGATAAGACAAAATTATTAAAAGAGGTAAAAATAAGAAGCAAAACCATGAAAACTGGAAAAATTGACTAGTATTTTAGGAAAAAAGAAACTGGATCCCTTGCAACAAAATCCATGACAACAGAAATTCTTGAGGCATCAAAGATTTAAAAGCAAGGAAAAAAAGAAGAAAATGTTAAGAAGAAAAAGTGAAATTTATTATTTTAATCATAAAGTGAGTAAGACTATATTCTAAGGATGACACTAAATTCAGAAGCTTTTATAAAGCAGCAGATTCATAATTTAATCAAACTACATACAAATTTTAAAAACTACCGGGGACTAGTCCAGGGGAGTCAGACAATATGGCAAGAACAGTAGAATAGTTTTCTAATCTTCCCATGTTTAACCCCATCCTGCCCAAACACACACATACACATGGCAACTTATATAGAAAAACCATGATTAACATTTACAAAAAAGCTAGATAACAAAATATACAAGTGGGTGGGGACAAATCAGTAACAAGACCAATTAGTTATCAGGATCTGTGCAAGGGAAGACAGGGTGTTTGATGGCCCTAAGACTCCAACAGGTATTCACAAGAGAGTTCAGAGGGCCAACTGGATGGCAGCAGCTACAACTCTGAGGATTTCCACCCTCAGATAGAAGACAATTGTGTAAAATCTGTGATAAAGACTAAAGGGGCAATGCAGTCTATGGATGCTCCAAACTGATCCGCCAATGCACTACACTGAGCAGAAACTACTGGGAATAGAATCCAAATTGAGCAGGACAAGAAGAGAAATAGAGACAAAAAAGGTCCAAATTAAATATGAGGGAGGGAAGCAGACCAAGAGATCTCAAAAGCAAACTATATTTCTAGGGTGGTGCAACAGTAGCTCAGTGGCAGAATTCTCACCTGCCATGCTAGAAACCCAGGTTCGATTCCCAGTGCCTGCCCATGTAAAAAAAAAAAAAAACAAAAAACCATGTATCTAAACACTCCACTAAAACAGAAGAGGAGGTCCAAAAAACCATCCTAACCCACATCTCTCTTTACATGAAACTGGAAAACCAATTTCATGTAAAAATGAACAACAAATGAAAATTCAGGTCAAACCCCTTATAAAGTCATTTAGAGAAAAAAAAAGAGCATAGAGGCAGAATAAATCACTACATGCAATAAAATGAGCAAAAACATATCAAGAAAATAGTATGTTTATATAAATGAATATAAATATATGAATACACAAACTGAACTTAGGAAAACTCAGACATGGAATATTAGAACTCAGGGAAGAAAATTAAATAATTTTGGCAAAGAAGATTAAACTAGAGATATCATTAACACAATAAATAATGCTTTTAAAAAAGAAAAAAGGGAAAAAAACATTCAAAGATCAGTAAGAAATCTGACTGACAACTGGGGTATGTAAAGAAGGGAATCTCTCCAAATTTCCCTAAAATGTTCCCAAGATACATTCAGAGAAAAAAGAAAATTGTGCAACAGTATGATTCAAAATTAGAGGAATTCCCTACAACCTGAACTCTCATTATACCAACTCAGGAGCCAAACCAAGGATGAATTCCTTGGTATGCAGACTTACCCAAATTCAGAAAGCAAATAGGTTTATTTATAAAGCAAGGGATAGGTGTATAGACATACACACACATAAACACGAATATATCTGTATATGGAAAAATATGTATTAATCAACAATTAGACAAGCAGGTAAGGGGAAATAGTACATAGACTTTTACTTCCTGGGATATATTTATCTCAATTTACAAACTTCTATTACTTTTCTAATCAAATCAAGATGTCTGTTTTATACACGTATCAAGTGAAACCTCACTCCAACGTAATACTTCAGTAACTGAGCTTGAGTAACATGAGGACAATTTTCTTCAAAATATGCCCTAGACTCACATCAAGGAAGATAACTGCTTTGGTTGAGAAAAGAATCTGCTCTTATTGCCCGAGTTGGAAGAAAAGAAAATACTTCATAACCAATCTGGAAGAAAGAACACAAAAGCACGTCTTAAATGGTTACACCTTAAGCTGCTGCTTATGCCTTGACATCTTTTAACAAAAATAGAATACATGTAAAGTTAAGAATTGCTGGAAGGTCTAGAAGAACCCTAAGATATAATGGCCCTGGGAAACATGTGGTATTTAAACAGCCACTTAAAACTGAGAAATCATGTGAAATGCTGGAATTCAGACTTGAGTTTGAATTCCAACACAAAAACTTACAAGATGATGCAAGACTGGGCAAATCGTCCTCTTAGAGCCTAGTTCTTCATTAAATGATGACAGAAATCGACATTTTGAGGGGTGGTCAAAATGAGATATAAAATAGCAAACTAGGTACAGAGCAAGCATTCACTAAATTTCCTTTCCTTCTCCAATAACATAGGTTATTTTAAGGAATACTCAGAAATTAAACATTTGGAAAACCCAAAAAGAAGCAACTACTAATTCTCTGCACAATAGTTATAAGTTATATTAAAATTCACTACCTGATATTTGGATCTGAAGTCTTTTAACCAAGATGGCATAAGAAAAATTTCCTCGGAAGCACACCATTCCTGTTTGCAAATAGCTGCATTTTATAGGAGAAGGTATTCTAGATAATACCTGTTCCCTTTACCCAGCTCCCATGGGTTTTACTACTTTTCCTTTCTTCTGGATACAGAAACGTTAGAGCTTCACACAGGTGCAGGTGAGTGTCTACTTTGCTTTGAAGTAAATACTTGAGGAAGCTCAGGCCCTTAATTCCGTCTGTTTGGGAATACAGGTATTGCTGATCAAAGAAAGAATACCTTAGAAAAACATCTATTACACCTCACTTATAAAATCTTTTCAAGAGAAAAACTGTCTTCACCTGATAAGAAACTTCAGTATACTGATGTCAGTTTCCAGTATTCATTTTACAGGAAAAATTTCAAATTATTATGTTCTACACTTAACACCAGCAGTGTTACTTCTGAAGATTAGGAGGTTAGTTTAAAGGACAATCTAACTTTTTCCAGCCATTAAAATAGAGGTTGGCAAACTATGGCCTGTGGCCAGCTGCTTGTTTTTGTAAATAAAGTTTTACTAGAACCCAGCCATGCCCATTCACTTATATCTTCCATGACAGCTTTCATTCAACAGAGTTGAGTAGTTGCAACAGAGACCCATATGTGGCCCACAAAGTCCAAAAGATTTACTAGCTGGCCCTTTAAGAAAAAGTTTGCCAACCCCTACATTAAAATATTACCATGTTATACTAAGGCTAAGTAAAACTCTATTTGAAAGAAAACTAAGAACGCAAAAATACAAATGACATGCTTGCTCTGATTCAGGCACTTTCAAGATCATAGTTTATTTATTGTTTCAGATAAAAAGATAGTATACATATTAGGGAATCCTTTAAAATTTAACTCTACAGCTATACACCATCTTGTACTTTTGCATTGAATGTTAACCAAAAAAATCTCTAAAACACCTGAAAGCCCCGCTATTAACATGAACTATGGTAATAAAAAATTTGACATTTAATTTGTTCAATGTATAGTATTTACATTATGAAACCAATGGCTGAATGATAAACAGTGATAAAGAAATAAAAATAAATTTTAAAAGCAAAAGTTTATATTCTTATAATGTGCTAATTATCATAATTGTATATAAAAATTAAAACAGCAGAACTTCCTGTTACAAAAATCTTAATCATCTGAGTTGGAGTCATTACTTGCTAACAATTTACATGCAACATCTGCTAGGACTGACAATTGATTTTTTTCCCCCAAGAAAATGTAAGTAGATAAATGACATTTAAGAGCAGACAATTTTCTGTGGACAGAAAAAGAAAAAAAATCTGTACTCAAGATTAGTACTGGTCACAAGCCTCTTCCCCATTGAAATTATAAAAGAAGTTATGACACACTGCCTACCTCCAATCCCCTCCACCCCCAAAAAAAATCCAAAAAGGAAAATGCATAGGCCAAGAGTACCATGAGCAACACAGCTCAAAAAAAATTCCAGGAAAAATTAGACACACCTTTTCTCTCTCCTTCAATGATGAGGTTTATTTTGCCATCAAAGGACAATGACTGAAGCAAGTTAGGGGCACCAGGTGTATAACTACTTAAATCTTGCAAAATACTAAGATGGGGGCAGGGTGGCCAGAAGAAGGGGCAATTCATATATAATCCAAACTATATACAGCATAACTGGAATGCAGCCCATCCCAAACTGGCTTTCTGAAACAACTGGACCTTTATGATTTAATAGTTAAAATTATAACAAGTGTAATAATACAACAGATTTACATGGGAAGCAAAATCCAAGGGGCATTTTATATTAAGTATTTACTGTGCTGTTTCAATTTAAAAATAATTTTGCTAAGTATACATTTCAACTGAGGTCTAGTATAAATGTCCTAATAGATATAGATATTTACCTTTGGTGAGTTAAAGGCCTTTTTGTGATTTGTCTGAATTGTATGCAGAACGCTAGATGAACATGCACATGTGGGAAAACTCAAGCTAAGGTAATCCAAAAGATGTGCATATGAGGAGACTGGATGTACTCTGAAAGTCAAAGCATACCACAAACCCAAAACAGGTAACAGAGAGAATGGTAAGCCACTTGAGTGCACGAGGGAATGGAATGCCAATATGGCAGTAAAACATTTTAAAAAGAGAAACAGGAAGGCCTCTTGTACCAGCAGAATCCTGCATACATACACAAAAAAGAAAAAGCCACCCACCGTTTTCATAAAACAAAAGCCAATTATAGTGTGGTAAAGTACAAATCGCAGAAAACCAGAAGTCAATAGAAAAAAAAAACAACTGGTTTACATGAGAGAAAAGAGATCCCTTCATTCTGAGCAGCTACTTGGTGAATGCTGCCACCACTGCCCAGAGAACCTCACTGGTGTTGGCCTTCAGACATTCCACCTCAGGGTCTAAATCGAGAAGCTGCCGCACTCTCTTGGTGGCTAAATCATACTGCTCGTCCAGAAGAGGTGCAAAAGCGTTCTCCAGGACGTCCGAGGCGTGGGCTAGGTATATGAGGGCCAGCAAGCGCTTGTCCATGCGGTGAGGGTCATTCACCCATTTATCAAGAACAGCTTCTTGTACCTTCTTGATGAGGCGCTGCTTGATGTTGTTGTTGGTGAGGGGGTGTGTCGTCATGTCAAAAAGGAGGAAGTTCTGTTTCTCTGTTGTCAATACACCCTTTTCCACCAGGTTCTTAGCTAATCGTTCCCGTACATTTCTTAATTGATAATGCAATTTTAATGGATTCCATGTCTCA
The DNA here is from genome assembly GCF_023851605.1 of Tamandua tetradactyla. NCBI lineage: Eukaryota > Metazoa > Chordata > Mammalia > Pilosa > Myrmecophagidae > Tamandua > Tamandua tetradactyla. Next base: position 81,695,623 of record NC_135335.1, read on the forward strand.
CCTAAACAAAAGATTTCCAAAGTTAGTTAAGTGTGATAGGTATTATCTACTAATTTTGTAAAATTATGCTATTGTTAAAATGAAAGGAAAAATTGACTTTTGTTCCCAGAAAAATAGAAGAAGACCAAATTATGTTTTCCTCCCTGACTAGACCAGGCACTCTATTCTCAAGGGCTGGACCTTTCAATTCTAAGCACCTGGCACATTTTCAGGAATAACAGTCAATAAAAAGACTAAACTGAAAGCAGTCTTCAAACCACAGTCAACTTCAATCTAATGTGGAAATAGGCCAAATATTAAGCCACAGTTCTGGCCTCTCTCCAGCTGCTATCAAAAAGCAGCCAATGGAATATAATTAATTAACACCACTTAATTGTATGCTTGAAAACAGTTGAATGGGAGATTATAGGTTGTATGAATGTTACGAGAAGAATGAAAAGAAAAAAAAATCCATAGACCTGTACAACACAGAGTGAAGCCTAATGTAAACCATGAACTATGGGTAATAACATAATTATAATAATATTGTTTCATCAACTGTAACAAAGGCCACACAAATGCAAAATATTAACAGGGAAAACTTTTTTTTAACTTTTTTATTGTATAATATATATATATATAATATAACATGTATTTTATAACCTATATAAAGCAAAGAAAGAAAAAAAAGCAATAGTTTTCAAAGCACTCTTCAACAAGCAGTTACAGGACAGATTCCAGAGTTTTTCAGAGGCTACTGTACCATCATCTCAGATTTTTCCTTCTAGATGCTCCAGAACATTGGAAGCTAGAAGGAATACTTTATCATCACCTTTTTTGAGTGTGCAAAATAAGATATCTACAAAAAAGCAATACATTTCAAAGCACAGCACAACAATTAGTTGTAGAACAGATTTCAGAGTTTGGTATGGATTATAATTCCATAATTTTAGGTTTTTACTTCTGTTTTAAGATACTGGAGACTAAAAGAAATATCAATATAATGATTCAGCAGTCATATTCATTTGTTAAATCCTACCTTCTCTGCTATAGTTCTACCTTCTCCTTTGACCTTTCTCCCAATCTTTAGAAGTATTTGGGCTATGCCCATTCTAACCTTTTCATGAGGGGCTGTTGATAATATGGGGTAGGGAGATGGAACTAGCTGGTGTTCTGGACAGGCTGCCCCTCCAGGTTGCAGGACTTATCTGGGCCAGTGACCCATCTGGAGGTTGTAGGTTTCTGGAAAGTTACACTAGTGCATGGATCCTTTGTAGAATCTTACATGTTGCCCTATGTGTTCTCTAGGATTGGCTGGAATGGTTTTGGTTGGGGTATGGCAAGTTATGATAGGTAGCAATATCTAACTGAAGTTTGTGTAAGAGTGACCTCCAGAGTAGCCTCTCAACTCAGCCACTGATACTTTATTAATTATCCTTCTTTTTCCACTTTTGGTCAGGATGGAATTATTGATCCCACTGTGCCAGAGCCAGACCATCCCTGGGAGTCATCTTCCACGCCACCAGGGAGACTTTTACCTCTTGATATCATGTCCCAAGGTAGTGGGGAGGGCAATGATTTCACTTGCAGAGTTGGGCTTAGAGAGTGAGGCCACATCTGAGCAACGAAATAGGTCCCCCAGAAGTAACTCTTAGGCATACCTATAGGTCTGCAAGCTTCTCCAGTACATACATAAGCTTCACATGAGCAAGCCTCAAGATGAAGTACTTGGCCTATTGATTTGATTATCCCTAATATTTGACACAGTAGCAGGGGTTTCTCCAGTGGTAAAGCTTAATAGTTTCATATTTTTTCTTCCAACTCTCAAGGATCTTTGCCAATACTTTTTAATTATCTGCTTAATATACTCTAGAATTTACCCAGGCATTATGTTAAACTGTACAGGATTAACAGCCCTCATTCTTATTCTGGGGTCCCCATGTTTGGATTGTTTAAATGATCTATTCAGACAGGTTGAGTTTGATTATGTGCTACAGAAAATTTAGGTTCTGGACAAAATAAACCTTGCTTCCTTTGGTCTCAAAGAATAGATGAGATTCTAAAATATAGATAATGTCTTCCTTAACCCTGTGTTCTGAATTACCTTAATCTCAACTTGATTGGTTTCATTCTTATCACTAAGTATCAGGGTACAAATACATAAAACAACCTCTCAAAATCCAGAAATAACAATTACCGCTCCAGACTAAATGTGACTACTTTAAGAGCTTACAGTCTAGGCTCTGTTTTCTTTACGAGACCACACATCCGCTCTTTTGTTTCTGGCTTATTTTGCCTCACCAAGTGAACCAAATTTTCATTCACAACACTGTATTCCTCACAACTTCTTTCCTTTTGTAGCAGCACAACATTTGATCATATGTGTACACCACTGTTTGCCAATCTTCTTCTCAGTCAGTGCATTCTTCAGCTACCTCCATTCACTGGGCATCATGTATAATGTCTAAAGTCAACAGTCCATCAACACTCTCAATTTTAGCTAATTTCGTTGTTTCCAAGAGAAAGATAACTAGTAAACATACCCTGATCATATATAGAAAACCAAATCTCCACTTAACTCCTTCCTCTCCTCCCGTAATTGATCCCTGGTGTTGCTGTGGTACTGCTGATGTTTTCCTGTTAAGCACAGCCCACAGCATACAATAGCAGTTTTCCCCCATACCCTGAACTTATACACTCTTTGTACAATGTTCATACATTTGCAATAGTTCACTCAAGAACTTATTTGTATTTGTACTATAAATCAGTGGGACACGGGTCTATATGACCCCTTTCAATCATGTTCACCTTCAGTTGTTATATGGAACACAAGATTTTTTGACACCTAAGTTAATATTTGTTTTTGTTTCTGATACTTCCTTCAACATATTGTCATCAATGTTCATTCACCTAATTGCACACCTCACATAACACAAGGTTTTGAAGATGCTTCCTTACATTTTCTTCTAGGGGGTTTATAGTCTTGGCTCTTGTATTTAGGTCTTTGATCCATTCTGAGGTGATTTTTATATATGGTATGAGGTAGGGTGTCTTTTTAAGGAAGTTCAGTTTTTCTGGGACCTTGTGTCGAGAAGACTATTTTTTTTTTTCCAATATAGTGTCCACTGCCCAATGACAAGTATCAGTTGACCATAAATGTGAAGGTTGATTTTTTTTAAATTGTGAAATATATATACAAAGAACTATAAATTTCAGTGTACACTTTAACAAGTAGTTTCAGAACAAAATTCAAAGTAAGGTATGGGTTACAGTTCCACAATTTCAGGCGATTCTTTCTAGCTGCTCCATGACATGGAGACAAAAAAGAAATATCAATATAATGATTCAGTAGTCATAGCGACTTGTTTTATTCTATCTTTGTTACAACTCCTTGTGAAGGTTGATTTTTGAATACTTTACAATTCTATTGGTCTATATGTCTGTCCTTGGGTTAGCACCATGCTGTTTTGATTACTGTTGTTTTCTAGTAAGTTTTAGGATTAGGAAGTGTGAGCCCTCCAACTTCATTTTTTTATAAGACAGCTTTGAGTATTCAGAGCCTTGTAGTCTTCCATATAAATTTAAATGTAGGCTTTTCCATCTCTGCTAAAAAGGTTGTTGGAATTTCGATACGAACTGTGTTCAATCTGTAAATCACTTTGGGTAGAATTGACACTTTCACAATATTTAGTCTTCCAGTCTAAGGATATGGAATGTCCTCCCATTTATTTAGTTCTTTCATTTCTTTCAGCAATGTTTTGTAGTTTTCTGTGTATGAGTCATTTACATCCTTGGTTAGATTTATTTCTAGACACTTGGTTCTTTTGGTCACTATTGTGAATGGAATTTTTTTCTTGATTTCTTCTTCCATTATTCATTGCTTATGTGTATAAACATTTACGATCTTTGCATGTTGCTCTTGTACTCTGAATTCATTTATTAGCTCTAGGAGCTTTGTGGTCTATTTTTCAGGATATTCTGCATATAAGATCATGTCATTTGAAAACAGGGAAAGTTTTACTTTTTCCTTTCCAATCTGGATGCCTTTTATTTCGTTTTCTTGCCTCATTGCTCAGGCTAGAACTTCTAGTAATATGTTGCTTAAAGGTGGTAACAGTTGGTATCCTGTCTTGTACACACCTTAGAGGGAAAGTTTTCAGTCTTTCACCTTTAATTATGATGTCAGCTGTGGATTTCTCCTATATGTCCTTTATTATGTTGAGGAAGTTTCCTTCTATTCCTAGTTTTCTAAGCACATTTTTTTTTTAATCAAGAAGGGACAGAGGCGATGGATTTTGTCAAATGCCTTTTCTGCATCAACAGAGATACTCATTTGGATGTTTTCCTTCATTCTATCAGCATAGCATATTTACATTAATTGATTTTCTCATGTTTAACAACCCTCGTATATCTGATATAAGTCCAAGTTGATCGTAGTGTATAAGCCTCTTTTTTTTTTTTTCATGGGCAGGCACTGGGAATTGAAGGCGTATAAGTCTTTTAATGTATGTTGGATTTGGTTTGCTAATATTTTTTTGGAGATTTTGCACCCATCTTCATAAGAGATACTGGCTGTTAATTTTCTTGTGGTATCTTTTTCTGGCTTTGGTGTGAGGGTGATGTTGGTCTTACAGAATGAATTAAGGAGTGTTTGCTCCTATTCAATATTTTGGAAGAGTTTAAGCAGAACTCGCTAATTATTTCTGAAAAGTTGGTAAAATTTCCCTGTGAAACCATCTGGAAATAGATCTGTTTATTCTTGACTCAATGTGGGTAGTTTATGTGTTTCTAGGAATTTGTCCATTTCATTTAGTTTATCTAATTTGGTATACATTTGTTCTTAGTATCCTTTTATGACCCTTTTTATTCCAGTGGAGTCATTTGTAATGGTCCCTTCCATTTCTGATTTTAGTCACTTGCATTCTCCCTCCTTTTTTTTTTTTTGTTGGTCCAGTTATTAGTTTGCAAACTGTCAGAATGCAGTATTTCCGAATTGGAATGGCTTTTATAAAGGGAGTCTAGTTAAGTTACAGATTTACAGTTCCAAGCCTATAAAAATGTCCAAACTAAGGCATCTTGGGAAGGATACCTTAATTAAAGGAAGGCTGGGAAGTCAGGTGGCTGGAATCTGCTGGTCTCTTTAGCCTCTCTTCCTGTAGGGTTCCTCATTTTGCTTCTCCAGAGCTGGCTTTCATCTCTTGGCTTCCCTTGGCTCTCTCCAGGTTCTGGCTTGCTTAACATCTAACACTGACATCATCTGGGCTCCAAGCATGTCTCTGTTCTCTGTGTGTTGACAACTGTGTCAGCTCTGCTCTGAAGTTTCTGTTGGCTCTGATATTTCTGACTCTCCCCAAAATGTTTCCTCTTTTAAAGAATTCCAATAAACAAATCAAGACCTACCTGGAATGGGTGGGGTCACATCTCCATTCAGTCACAGCTCACACCCACAATTGGGCGACACACCCCTACAGAGATAATCTAATCAAATGCTTCTATCCACAAGATTGAATCAGATTAAAACTTGGCTTTTTGGGGGTACATAATATTTTCAAACTGACATAGTCCATTTCTTCCTATTTTGAGGTTAGATCTCTGATTTGAAATCTGTTTCTCCAAGTAAGCATTTACAGCTGTAAATTTCTCTCAGCACTGCCTTTGTTGCATGCTCTATGTTTTGGTGTGTTGTATTTTAATTTTCATTTGCCTCAAGATATTTACTAATTTCCCTTATATCTTCTTTAATCCATTGGTTAAGAGTACATTGTATAACATATATTTGTGAATTTTCCTTTTCTCCCTTTGTTATTTCTAAATCAGTTTCACTGTGGTCAGAGAGAATACACTGTACGATTTCCACTTTTTGAAATTTATTGGGAATTGTTTTATATAACCTAAGATATCAAAAAGAATGTGTATTCTGTTGCTATATGTATCTGTTAGACCTAGTTGGTTTAGAGTACCATTCAAGTCTTATATTTCCTTATTGATCTTCCCTCAAGATGTTCTATCCATTATGAAAAGAGGAGTACTAAAGTCTTCTACTATTTCTGTAGAACTATCAATTTCTCTCTTTAAATCTGTCACTATTTGTGTCATATATGTGGACCTTGCTGGTAGGCACATACATTTATAATTTTACACCTTTTAGAATTACTGTTGTTGCAAGTATATAATGACTATCTGTCCCTCATAACAGTTTTTTACTTAAAGTCTATTTTGTACGATACTAGTATAGCTAATAGGGGTACAGCTACCCCAACTCTCTTTTGTATACCCCCATCTCTCTTGTGGTTACTATTTGCATGGTGTACTGTCATGGTCAGGTTCATGTGTCAACTTGGCCAAGTGGTGGTACCTGTTTGTCTTGGGCAAGTGCTGGCCTGTCTGTTGCAATGAAGACATTTCATAGAATTAGATCATGATCACATCAGCTGCATCCACAGCTGATTCCATTTGTAATCGGCCAGGGGGAGTGTCTTCTGCAATGAGTGATGCTCTATCTAATCACTGGAAGCCTTTTAAGGAGGATTCAGAAGAGACAAGCTCTCTTCCTGCTTTGGCTGGTGAGCCTCTTCTGTGGAGTTCATCCAGACCCTCCATCAGAATCGTCAGCTTCACAGTCTGCTCTGCGGATTTTGGATTCTGCATTCCCACGGTCACGTGAGACACTTTTATAAATTTCATATTTGCAAGTGTTCCCTGTTGATTCTGTTTCTCTAGAGAACCCTAATATATGTACTTTTTATATCTGTTCACTTTCAACGTACTCATGTTTTTTAATTTAAAGAGCATCTCTTGTAGATAACAGACATTTGCTCCCCCTCCCCCGCCCCCATTCTGCCAATCTCTGCCTTTTGACTGCAGAGTTTAATACACTTACATTTAAAATCACTCTAATAATGCAGGACTTAATTTTGCCATTTTGCTATATTTAGTTTTTGCCTTTTTTATCCCTCAAGTCTGCCATTAATACCTACTTTCATATTTGATTTTTTAATTGTACTAAGTTTAATTTCTTTTCATTTCTCTCTGTATATATTTTCATATATATTTCTTGTAGTTACCATGGGGGGTTAAATCTAACATCCTAAATATGTAACCCAAATTTGATTTTATACCAACTTGACTAAAATAACATACACTTACACTATTCCTATGTGCTTCTATCCCTTCCGCTCCTTTTGGTACTTGTTACAAATTGTATTTCTATGTCCCAAAGTATAGATTTATCATTACTTTTATGCATTTATATTTTAGCACCTGTAGGAAGTACGAAGTGGAGTGACATACCAAAAAAATATAATACAATAGTACTGACATTTATAATTACCTAAATGGTTACTTTTACCAGAGATCTTTATTTCTTTATGCCACTTTGAGCTGCTATCTAGTTTCCTTTCCTTTCACAGTGAAGAACTCCCTTTAGCAATGCATGTAGGGCAGGTCTAGTGGGGATGAACTCCCTCAACTTTTGTTTATCTGGGAATGTCTTAATCTCTCACTCATTTTGTGTGTGGGGGGGGGGGGGTAGGCACTGGGACTCAAACCCAGGACTCCAGCACGGCAGGTGAGAACTCTGCCACTGAGCCACCACGGCCCACCCGTTTCACTCATCTTTGAAAGAAAGTCTTGCTGGATATAAAATTCTTGGTTGGTAATTGTTTTTGTTTTGTTTTGCTTTGAGTGCTTGGGCTGGGAATTGAACCTGGGTCTCCTGGGTGGCAGGTGAGCATTCTACCACTGAACCACCAGTGTGCACGTGCATATGAGCACACGCGCACACACACACACACACACACACCTTTATTTTCATTTGGGGGATTGCAATTGTTTTCTTTCAGTACTTTAAATACTTTAACCCATGGCATTCTTGCCTCTGTAGTTTCAGATGAGTAATTGGTACTCAATCTAACTTGGACTCTGTTCTAGTTTGAAAGCTGCTGGAATGCGATATACCAGAAATGGAATGGCTTTCAAAAAGGGTAATTTATTAAGTTGCAAGTTTACAGTTCTACAGCCATGAAAACTTCCAAATTAAAGTAAGGCTATAGAAATGTCCAATCTAAGGCATCCAGGGAAAGTTACCTTGGTTCAAGAAGGCTGATGATGTTCAGGGTTTCTCTCTTCTCTCTTAAGGCACATGGTGAACATGGTGATATCTGCTAGCTTTCTAAACTCCAGGCTTCTTCTTTCATGAAGGTCCCCCCAGGGGCATATTCCTTCTTCATCTCCAAAGATGTATGGATGTGTGGGCTCTCATGGTTCTATGGCTCTGAAGCTTTTTCCAAAAATGCTTCCTCTTTTAAAGGATTCCAGTATACTAATCAAGGCCTACCTGGAAGGGTGGAGTCATATCTCCCTCTAATCAAAGGTTAACACCCACAATTGGATGTGTCTAATCAAGTTTCCAACCTGCAGTGCTGACTAGGGATTAAAAGAAATGGCTGCCTCCACAAAATGGATTAGGATTAAAACATGGCTTTTCTAGGGTGTATAATCCTTTCAAACTGGCACAAAACCTTGTATATAACATGTTGCTTTTCTTTTTACAGCTTTCAGAACTCGCCTTGTCCTTTATATTTGACATATTGGCACATCAATACATTATACAATTAATACATTAATTGTTCTACCATCCCATTTTGTGTTTGGGACAAACAGTCCTGTTCTATCGTCAGATGAGAATACACAGAATACTCGAGAGTATGATAAGGGTAGTTTTGATGATTACATTGATTTTTCCTCTTTTAAAACTTCACATTCAGAAAAATAAAATAAAACCTTAAATCTACTTCAGATGTATTTCTAGGATAGGGAAGACATAGAACAACTAGTATCTCTGACAGACTCTCATACTATTAATAGAAGACAGGGAAAGGAAAAATACATATAGAATTTTGAGATTTATCTAAAATCTTGACTATTATTCCCAAAGGCCAAAATAACAGGTTAGATCATGCATAACTAAGTAATTATTTATTGTATACATAGTTAAATAGTTAATATACTTATTTTAGAGTTGAACTAGAGTGTTTTAGAAGCTTTTGCTTAAATTTGTTCATTGTTTATTGTTTTATGTTGTAAAGTCAATTATGAGTATCAAAAATTCAATTTGTCTAATCCAAGCCTAGGTCTTAGGCTGTCTACTACTTGCCAGTAACCTTAGAAAACAAAGAACAAAACCCAAACTGACACACACACACAAAAAAAACAAAGGTGCAGCTGGCAGGCATTTATTAGAGAGACATTTGTTGGCACCAAAACAACAACAAAACAGCAGTCATGCACCTCTGAAAGAAGCTATATTGCTACACTCTGATGCTCATATTCTGCATACAATCACTGCATATTCATTCACTTTGTTGTCTCTTCTGCCTAGAATACAGGCTTCCTCTTCATTTCACAGGATGTTGAATCCTACTAGATTTCACAAGTTACCTGGAAAATTTCTTCCCCTGTTACTTTCCTAGAAATATCCTTTAACATTAAATCCAAGTCATTTTTTGTCCTCGGGGCTCTCTGTTCATATTGTTCATTTGGCCCTATTCACATTCATTGTATCTGGTACAGATATTATAAGTCTTGTTTTCTGCACTTGATTTTTAATTCCTGCAGCTATAAATACGCTTTATTTATCTTTACATTTTTTGGTGCCTAATATGATTCCTAGACTACTATAAATTTGCAAATTCTTTTTGCTGTCTACACATGGGTAAATAGTAATATGTATTTAATAGCTTATTCTGTACCAGGATCTGTTTTAAGAAATTCACATGCACTAACTTATTAAATCCTTAACTCTATGAGCTATCCTCATTTTACTGATGAAGAAATGGAGGATTAGAGAGATTAAGTAACTTTGCCCAAGGTTGCACAGCTAAGAAATGATCAAGTTGGGATTCAAACTTGAGCACTGGCTCCAGAGGCTGCTCTCATACCTGTTATGCTGTATTGACTCATGAAGTAATTGGTACTGATTAACATACAGGTATGGGCTTGTCTGTTAACTCCAGAATCTTTGGAACTATTATGTTTAAAATTAACATAGTCCCGAATAAAATTTAGTTCTTTTCCTTTTTGAAGTTAAGCAAGGAAATAAAATGCCATGAAATTTTTTTTCCTTTGTGAAAGTTGACTTGCCAAGCCATTCTATTTGAAAGTTATATTCTCTTTAAATGCATTAAATGATTTTAATTACTAATAATACAAGGTGCTTGATAATATAAATTCTGAACTCTTTGTTATTTGATGAAAGTGTTTCCAAGTTCCCATAAAATACAAGATGGTGGTTTCATTCGTTTATTCTTTCTTTAAAAGTAGCCTTCATTTTCTCTTTTAAATGATTTATTCACGTTTATATTAGCTGTTTTAAAAGTCCTTATCTGCTCATTACATCATTTCTATCATTTTTGGTTCTGTTTTGGTTGGCTATTATTTACTGATTTTCTTTTCCCTTGGTTTTGGGTCATTTTCCTCCTTCTTTAGTATGTCTAGTTATTTTTTATGGGATACCGCACACACTGAATATTGTGTTACTGAGTGTTGAATTTTGTTGTCTTTCTGCAAGAGTATTGAACTTTGCTTTTGGTAGTAAGTTTCTCGTAGATTAACTTTGTTAGGAAAGATCTAGAATAACTTTTATTCTAGGATTAGTTTAGCTCTACTACTAAGGATCCCTCTGGAGGTCCCTTCTGAATGGCCTGGGTGTTCAGTGAAGGCCTTCTGCTCCAGCTAGTTGGCATTTATGTTTCCCAGCTCTGTGTGGAATGCTCAGAATTATGCATAAAGGACCTTATGGTTCTTTTTCTGGCCTCGCAGAGTTTCTCACCCTAACATGTACAGCTTAGATTTCAACAAGACTCAAGGGGACACCATGCAGATTTTCAGTCCTATTTCTCTGCATAGCTCCTCCTTCTCCAGTACTGGCTTGAATGTTCCAGCTGCCTTAACCCTCTCTGAATCCTGATTTCTGCCCTTTCAATACAGTGCGACTGCTGTGTCCCACTTGGGATCTTCCCTGCTGCTATGCACCCTAGACAAGCCTCCAGACAGTAAGCTTTAGCAATCTTAGTGTCACTTTGTCTTCCTAAAGAGGTCTCAGTATGGGGCTTGTCTGTTGACCAGTATCTGAAAAAGTAGTTTCATTATATTTCATCGAGATTTCTAATCAGGGTCTAATCATGACCCCATATTCTTTAGTATTGTTAAAGTCAAATGATAAAATAATTGTATCTACAGTCAACTGAAAAGTAATATACTTTAAGACAGTACCATCTACTAGAATGTAATATGGAAAACCTTTTTTTTCCCTCTCATTGCAGTTTGATGTTTAACAGACTTAATTTTGCCTTGCCTGCTCCCTTGCTTTTCCGTTCCTCCCTTTTTGCCTTCCACCCTGCCTGCCTGCCTTCCTTGGTCTTCCTCTTGCTCTTCCTACCTCTCCCTTTCTCCCTTGTCTCACCGCCCCCCCTTTTTTTTTTCTTATTTAGAGGAGTTGTAGGTTTACAGAAAAATGTAGAATGGGTGGAGCTTCCATGTGTGTTAAAACTTTATAGACTAAAGCAAAAAATATTTATTCAGTACAAAATTTATATTTTGACTAGTGCATTTCCTAATATAATTTATGTGGACAGTTTAACTGAACACCATAAGTACATGGAACCTTGAGTAGAGCATGAGATTTTTATAGGTTTGTCCAGAGTGATGCTCCAATAAATCCCCGAGTGATTTGAACAGTGAATAAAAAAGTATTTGCAAAATCCCCTTGGAGGGATGGTGAGAAAGGAGGGAAATTCAACTCCCCCATGTGGAGAATGCCTGATATTCTCACAAGCAGTGGGGACAACAAAAGCAATAGGCCAAGCCCTCAATCTTGGGGTTTGTTCATATGAAACTTATCCCTGCAAAGGACAGGCCAAGCCTACTTAAAATTAGGCCTAAGAATCACCCCCAGAGAATCTCTTTTGTTGCTCAGGTGTGGCCTTTCTCTCTCAGCCACACAACAAGCAAACTCACTGCCCTCCCCCTCTCTACGTGGGACATGACTTCCAGGAGTATAAATTGCCCTGGCAACATGGGACAAATCTTAGAATGAGCTGGGACTCAGCATCAAGGAATTGAGAAAACCTTCTCGACCAAAAGGGGGAAGAGCGAAATGAGACAAAAGAAAGTATCAATGGCTGAGAGATTTCAAACAGAGTCGAGAGGTTATTCTTACACATTATATAGATATCATCTTTTTAGTTAAGGTATAATGGAAAAACTGGAGGGAAGTGCCTGAAAATGTAGAGCTGTGTTCCGGTAGCCATGTTTCTTGAAGACAATGGTATAATGATATGGCTTTTGCAACATGACTGTGTGGCTGTGAAAACCTTTTGTCTGATGATCCTTTTATCTACATTATGGATGGATGAGTAAAACATATGGATTTAAAAAAATAAAAAATAGGGAGAACAAATGTTAAAATACATTTAGTAGATTGAAATGCTAGTGATCAATGAAAGGGAGGGGTAAGGGGTTTGGTACATATGAAAATTTTTTTCTTTTTATTTCTTTTTCTGAATTGATGCAAATGTTCTAAGAAATGATCATGATGATGGTACAACTAAGTGATGATATTCTAAGTTACTGATTATATAGCAAGAATGGAATGATCATATGGTAAGAATGTTTGTGTCTTTATGTTGTTATGTTTAAAAAAAATTAAAAAAAAAAAAAGGAATCTTAACCATCATCTTTTATAGCAATTCCTTAGATGGCGGCAAACTCTTCCATGCTCATGCCAACAAAAAAAAAAAAAGAAAAATTCAGATTTCCTCAGAGATTTGAAAAAATGAAGAAATCTCATAAGTGGAGGCTGACATGGTGTATGTTATTTCCAAATGTTGTTTAATGCTATTTGTAGTACAGAAAAAAAGTACGATAGAATAACTCTTAAATGGTGCAAAGGTCTTGTTATCCTGAAATTTCTGCCTCTCAGTTTTTAAAATAGCCAATGTTACGCTATGTCTGGAGAATAAAGTTACCCCTGGGTTTAGCATACTTAAGACACCTTTATAAATTGGGACGGGAGGAGGGTAGGTGGATGAGTAAAGAGCAAAACCAACAAAGGTTTAACCTATACTAGCTACTAAAGATTTAGCTGCTTCAGTTTTAGCAGAATATTGAATACCTTCTAATTACTTTGTAATAAAGATTTGATGAATGAATAGCACTTGAAATCCTAGATTAACTACATAGTTTTTAAAATGTGACCATGCAATTGTGAAACTCCTGTGGCTGATGCTCCCATTATCCAGGGTATGGATAGAAGAGTAAAAAAATAAGACAAAAAATAAATTCATTGAGAGGAGGGATAAGGATAAAAAACTGCATAGACTGCAATATTAGTGGCCAAGGAGAGGGAGGGGTAAGGAGTATGGAATGCATGTTTTATTTCTTTTTCTGAAGCAATGCAAATGTTCTAAAAATTATCATGGTGACAATTATACAACTATGTGATGATACTGTGAGAAACTGATTGTATATGTTGGATGGACTTTGCAGTGTGTGAAGATATCTCAATAAAACTATTGTTTTTTTTAAACAAAGAGGCGCTATTGTGATACATACTATTTTATATCAATCCCTAAAATTATTCACCAAATTTAAAATGTAAATCTGCAAATTTTTTGCAAAGAAAATTGTGAGAAATATATACCAAGTAAAATTGCTTCAAAGGTTATATATGTCCACAGTCCAACAATCATTTCAGTGGAGAAAGACAGAGTGAAACTGATATAATTACACTGGAAATAAAATTAGCTTCCTTAACTTCATGATATCCCAAAACTGAAAGCAGCAGTGTTCATAAATTTGACAATCTGGTGACATCTTGTGACCAAACTGACCAACTACATGCCTGAAGACTTCAGACAAGCAGAAACTACTTGTTTACAACACTAGTCTTTAAATATTTTATGTATTGTCTTTGACACAGATACATGCACATATTTTTTTCCCTTAATTATGAAATATATAAAGAATTTTAAAATGCATGAAGTGCTTACAGGTATATATACACAAAGCAAATAATAATAAAATGAACTCCTGGGTATGTCTCTTATATCAAGAAGAAACTCTTAACAGTACCTTGGCAGCCTCCTCCTATGGGCCTTCTCTGCCTCAGAAGTAATCACTAGACTGACTTGTGAAACTCGTTCCAGACTGACTCATGTCAATCATTCCCTTGCTTTTCTTTATATACAATTTTACCATGTCTGCATATATCTCTCAACAATATAATACAGTACACAGCTTGAAAAATTAGTAGCATGCTGTCATGGTCAGATTCATTTGTCAACTTGGCCAGGATGGTGGTGCTCAGTTGCCTGATGAGGCAAGTGCTGGCCTGTCTGTTGCTATGAGGACATTTCTTGGACTTAAATCATGATTACACTGGCTGTATCACAGCTGATTCCATTTGTAATCAGCTAAGGGGCATGTCTTCTGCAAAGAGTGATGCTTATCACTGGAAGGCTTTTAAAGAGGATTCAGAAGAGATGGTCTCTCTTTTTGTTTCAGCTGGTGAGCTTCACCTGTGGAGTTTGTCCAGAACCTTCATTGGAGTCATCAGCTTCACAGCTTGCCCTATCAATTTAGGACTCTTCCATTCCCACAGCTGTCCAGCCAACCTCTACTGAGAGTTCTCTGAGGAATTTTATCAGGGTTACCAGCTTGCAGCCTGCCCCACAGAACTTGGACTCTACATTCCCATGGTTACATGAGACACTTTTATAAATTTTATATCTACAGATATCTCCTGATGATTGTTTCTCTAGAGAACCCTAGCTAATACATGTGCATAGAACTAGCTGTGTACTGATAAATCCACCAATTTCAACACTACCTCTAATCCCTCTATGCAGGGACACTTCCTTCTTTCTAATTTGCAACCTCCAGAGGTCTAATCAAAGCTCTATTTTCTCCTGTAACTAAAGCTTCCAATGATTTCTCTGAGCTCCAAGAACACCCAAAACTTACTTATACTTTACAGCAACAACTTCCCTTTCCCCCTAGTAGGGTCTAATCTACTTTTTTTCTCTAGGAATTTGCATATTCTGGATATCTCATGGAAGTAATCATAGAGTATTTGTCCTTATGTACCTTGCTTATTTCACTCAGTATAACATTTTCAAGGTTTATTCATGTTACAGCATGAATCAGAACTTCATTTCTCTTCTTACAGCCAAATATTTCATTGTGTATGTTTATTCATCCATTCATTTGCTGATGGACAAATGGGCTGCTTCCATTTTATGACTATTCTGAATTGGTGGATAAGTATCTGTTTGAGTCCCTGTATTAAACGTCTTTGGATATATACCTAGGAGTGGGATTTCAGGGTCATATGATAATTCTATATGTAACTTTTTGAGGAGCTACCAAACTGTTTTCTACAGTGGTTGCACTATTTTACATTCCCACTAATGCACTTTCAGAAAAACATTTTGTTAAACTCTAATCTGTTATCAAATTGTAGAAATATATAACTGTAATTTTTCCCAAATAGAACTTAATATTCGTTCAGTCCAGAAGCATTTCTTTTCAAAGTTTCCTAGTACCCATGTCACAATTAGCGCAATAATTTATTTTCTGGAATCAACTAAAAATTTAACAATTGGCCACCTCCTATCTTATTGGTGTTTTTGCTGGGTGGGAAGCAGATGTTTTCTTAATTTAAAAGAAATGTACCAAAAAAAAAGAAAAAAGAAATGTCCTTCTCTTCTTCTCTCAATATGGATACCTTTTCTTTTGTGCTGAAAGGAGGTTTGTTCCCAATATACTCAGGAACAAGTTACTGAAGTGCAACAGATAATGTTCTGGCAATATCCCTGGATATTTTTTTTTTTTAAAGAAAAAAAAACTTGCTAAGTATAGCCTTGCATTTTAGCCAATTCCCTAATTCAAATGGACACTATTTTATAAAATCCCCACTGTATTTAAATACTTCTGAGTAAAGCTAATAGGCTTCAGCCATCTTTTCACTGTTTAGGTGAAAACAGTGGAATGGCAGCTCAAGTTGAGAACCAAGTTCAGTAAGTTACATTAATAAATGTGGAACATGGGGACTTCTGTTGCAGATGGCAAAGAAGGGAGCTCCAAGACTCACTTCTTCCTCTAGAGCAGCTAGTAAAAACGCAGGAACTGTCTGAAGTACCTGTTCTGGAGCTCCAGAGGCCAAAACACCACTGTACAGCAACCAGAGAAGAACAGGAGGAAGAGGCTGATAAACTGCAGGAGAGTACTGTGAGTAGCTCTTTCCCCACACTGCCTGCAGATACCCATCCCCACTCTCCCGGCAGGCCACCAAGGGATCCAGTCCCTGACTAGCTGCTACTGTTAGAAAGAGGCATAAAAATCATCTTCCACAAGAACAGGTACAGAGCCGAGCAGTGAGCACAGCTTTTAATAAGCAAATTCGGGTCACTGGGTCCTGGCTCTGAGCTACTGTTTTGACCTGTGCCTGACAACTATTTCTACCCTGGCCCCAACAGGGGCAGAGGTGGTAGAGGTTTAAAGGCACAGTGCCTCCACAGGGTCATGAGGAACAATTTGCTGAAGGGTACCATCTGCTAAACAGGCCAAGAAGGCACAGCTTCGGAGAGCCATCAAAAAGGCTTCTGGCATCTTTCCTGACCCCTCCCCGCTGGGAGCTGGTCTGCAACCCTTTCATGAATCCCTGGCCCTGTTTTGGCTGTGAAATACTGATTTGGGAAAGACTTGTCCAGGGTAACCTCCCTCCAAGAATTGACCACCAGGCAAAAGCAGCTGGAGACAACAAAAGGAATGATTAAAAAAAAAAAAATTTAAAAACTAGATGTAAAATAATAAAACAGATCAAGATTTCCAGAGAAGGAACAGAGAAAACGAAATTTTCTCCTGGGAGTGAAACAACTATACAAATAGTATAATCTTGAAAACTGTACTGCATATCTACAGCAACAATCAGACGAAGAGCTGAAAAAACGAGATCAATTAAACAAAGGCTATTCTAAAAGTCTAAAACAACTGAACTAGTATCAAAGAAGAGACTTAACATAAATACAATCAACTATATACCCCTAGGCAAAAGAGAAACTTACATTCAGAGTAAACTCATCAAGATAATCAGACACTTAGACATCAGCAAAAAATTATAAGCCATACTAAGAAACAGTAAAATATCTTCCAAATGAACAAATTAAAACCTCAGGGGAGAGATAGAATTTGGAGCAACAAATCAAAGATGTTCAAACAAATCTCCTGAATCAATTCAAGGAGATGAAGGAAAATACAGCTAAAGAGATAAGGATCTTAAGAAGAAAATGGGAAGACAGCCTACACAATGGGAGATAATATTTGGAAATGACATATCAGATAAAGGTCTAGTATCCAGAATTTATAAAGAGATTGTTCAACTCAACAACAAAAAGACAGCCAACCCAATTACAAAATGGGAAAAAGACTTGAACAGACACTCTCAGAAGAGGAAATACAAATGGCCAAAAGGCACATGAAGAGATGCTCAATGTCCCTGGCCATTAGAGAAACGCAAATCAAAACCACAATGAGATATCATCTCACACCCACCAGAATGGCCATTATCAACAAAACAGAAAATGACAAGTGCTGGAGAGGATGCAGAGAAAGAGGCACACTTATCCACTGTTGGTGGGAATGTCAAATGGTGCAACCACTGTGGAAGGCAGTTTGGCGGTTCCTCAAAAAGCTGAATATAGAATTGCCATACGACCCAGCAATACCATTGCTGGGTATCTACTCAAAGGCCTTAAGGGCAAAGACACAAACAGACATTTGCACACCAATGTTTATAGCAGCGTTATTTACAATTGCAAAGAGATGGAAACAGCCAAAATGTCCATCAACAGACGAGTGGCTAAACAAACTGTGGTATATACATACAATGGAATATTATGCAGCTTTAAGACAGGATAAACTTATGAAGCATGTAATAACATGGATGGACCTAGAGAACATTATGCTGAGTGAGTCTAGCCATAAACTAAAGGACAAATACTGTATGGTCCCACTGATGTGAACCGACATTCAAGAATAAACTTGGAATATGAGTCCAGCAGGAGTTAGAAACAGGGTAAGATAATGGGTAATTGGAGCTGAAGGGATACAGACTGTGCAACAGGACTAGATACAAAAACTCAAAAATGGACAGCACAATAATACCTAATTGTAAAGTAATCATGTTAAAATACTGAATGAAGCTGCATCTGAGCTATAGGGTTTTTTTTTGTCTGTCTGTTTGTCTTTTTTTTTCTTTTTCCTTTTCTTTTTTTTTACTATTATTATTATTTTTATTTTTTCTCTATATTTTTTTCTGTTGTTTTGCTAGTTCTTTTCCTAAATCAATGCAAATGTACTAAGAAATGATGATCATGCATCTATGTGATGATGTTAAGAATTACTGAATGCATATGTAGAATGGAATGATTTCTAAATGTTGGGTTAATTTCTCTTTTTTCTTTAATTAATAAAAAAATAAAAAATAAAAAAAAATAAGAATGACATGACCTGTGACTGACTTATAGCATAAGTGAGAAATAACCTATTGTTTTCAAAGCCAATGTCTTGAGGTTGTTTAAAACCACAGCCTAATCCAGTGTATCATGACTGACAAAAAAACAAAGCATAAGGTAGTTTTGATGAAGAATGATGGTATCTGCTCAGTGTTATTCAAGGAGATAAATTTTTAAAAACCATTATTTTTTCCACTCAGTGACTGATAACTTCAAAGTTTGCCTAAATAACTAAACAAGCTTCTGATTATTTTTTATAGGTGCCTTTCAAAAGGATTGTAAACTATTATAAGATCTTTTTAAACAAAATCCAGTTTTTAGTTTATATACAGAGGCTTACCGCTAAGTAATTCAATCCAGTTCTGGACTGTTTCTGGAGGCTGAGTCTCCTTAACATGTTTTAGAGCTTCATCAAGAAGAACATCCCCTGTTGGAGCATCTGACTTACAGATCACCTGAAATGAAAGCAATAAGAATGAAATGACTCACTGATTTTCCAACTTAATCTCACTAAATGAAAATAAAAAATGATTACGTAAAAAATTCATTAGGCTTACGGCCCAAAAGTGTTCGTGCAGCATCAAAGTTCACATTTTTAATTAATTCAATATTAAGGAAATCCAATATTTAACCTAACAAATCAATTACAATCATGATTGAAAATAAAATTTTTATGCAATGATTAATAAATCAAGATACTAGAACAGTTTATGCTCACTATAGTTCCTTTCTCTGCTAAAATTTGGAGTATTTAATCCAGAAGTTCAATATTATTTACTTAAATTAATCCAACTGAACACCAAGGATTGCTGGCAACCATCAAAAGCTAGGAGAGAGGTATGTAACAGATTCTCCCCCAGAACCCAGAAGGAACCGACCCTGGTAACTTCCAGATTTTGGACTTCTGGTCTCCAAAACTGTGAGAGAATACATTTTTGTGGTTTTAAACAAAAACAAAAAACAAACAAACAACATGGAAAAACATGAAAAAGGGCTCCTGGAAATCAAAAACCTGACAGCCAAATATTTAAAAACTAAAACCATAAGAATACTGGTGGGAAATAGACAATTATTCTTAAAATTTTAGGGTAACACTTTTTTGGTCTTTTTTTTAAACTGCCACCATTAGCAGAAAACTTGGAGCCACAATAAAAAATGCACAGTATTAGAAGATAAGAATAGCTAAGAGATCCACTTTCAACTTTCTGGAGGGCAGAAAATATAAGAAAATTTCCAAAACCAAAAAATACACAGTTTCAGACTGAAAGGCCCAAGCATAATGCATTAAAAATTACCCACCTCAAAGCATATTGTAAAATTTCAGAACACCACAGACAAAACAAAAAGCTTCCAGGGAGGAATAACATTATTTATTTAAATTAATCCAACAGGGTGCAAAAACTTAAGTAAGATTGGCTGCTCCTCTCAGTTTCACTATATACACCAAATAAAGTGTTAAAATATTTAAAAACTGAAGAATCAAGGCGACTTCTGGGTCAAGATGGCGGCTTAACAACATGCACATTTTAGTTCATCCTCCAAAACAACTACTAAATAACCAGAAACAGTACAGAACAGCTCCTGGAGTCATGACAGTGACCGGACGCACAGCGTACCCCAGTCTGGACCAGCTGCGAGCACCCCCAAGAACCGTGGGTTCCCAAAGCTGTGGGAGCCAGCGCCCCTCCCCCACAGGCTGCTTCCCAGAGGGGAAAGGAAAGGACTTTACCAGCAGCAGGGACTGAGCACAATCAAACGCCAACTGTGGAACTAATTAACAAATTCTGACTACTAAAAAT
This sequence comes from Tamandua tetradactyla, assembly GCF_023851605.1. Classification (NCBI taxonomy): domain Eukaryota; kingdom Metazoa; phylum Chordata; class Mammalia; order Pilosa; family Myrmecophagidae; genus Tamandua; species Tamandua tetradactyla. The sequence continues at coordinate 81,715,973 of NC_135335.1, forward strand.
AGGCCCCCAGCTTAGGTGAACCTGATCAAAGCGAAGGTTGCTCATTTTTGCCCCAGCACCAAGGGGCCAGGACTGACAGAAAAAGGGGGGAAAAAAAGAAGGAAACAGAGGTTTTTGTGGCTGTGTATCTACAAAGGCTTGACTGCCTTTGGATACAGAGGCAGGACTTTTCAGGCTGCAACTGCCCCAGGCATAGGCAGAAGTGAACTCTTTTGGGGGCTTATCTGGAGCATTGTTAACAATTACCAAGAGACAGAAACAGCCAAAATGTCCATCAACAGACAGCTGACTAAACAAACTGTGACATTTACATAAGATGGAATATTATGCAGCTGTAAGACAGAATAAAGTTATGAAGTATGTAACAACATGAATGGACCTTAAGGACATTATGCTGAGTGTGATTAGCCAGAAACAAAAGGACAAATACTGTATGGTCTCACTGATATGAACTGACATTAGTGAATAAACTTGGAATATTTCCTTGGTAACAGAGACCATCAGGAGATAGAACTAGGGTAAGATACTGGGTAATTGGAGCTGAAGGGATATGGATTGTACAACAGGACTGAATATAAAAACTCAGAAATGGACAGCACAATACTACCTAACTGTAATACAATTATGTTAAAACACTGAAAAAAAATATTTAAAAACTAAAACCATAAAAATACTGGTGGGAAATAGACAATCTGTCCTATAACTACTGGTTGAAGAATGCTTTGAAAACTACTGCTTTTTGTGGGAACTTATAAATTACACCAGTTTTGTGTGGGTGAACAACAAAATCAGTTGTTTGTTCTTTCTATTTATTTATTCATTCATCATAAATTTACTGAGTTCTTACATGTACCGTGCATTGGCTAGACCTTGAGAATACAGTGGTGATTAAGAGAGACATTCCCTGCCTGCATGGTCTGCAAATATATATGATCTTAACTAGGTAGTTGATGAGTCTTTCAGAAAAATACTCCAATACGATTCAAGTTACTTTAAAAATAATTATTGATTTTATTAAATTAATATATATGTAATAGTTACAAAATCAAAATTGTACTCAAAGGCTTAACAAAAAAGTCTTTTTTTGTATATATATCAGATGTATATAAATACACACAATATATCAGACAGCTCCACTAAAATTCCCTTGTGCTTCAATATGGATTGGTTTTGCTCTTGTTCCTACTACACATCTGTCAACCTGGTCATATTTTTACTTCTCTGAACCTACTATTTTCTGGATCTTATTTTTCCTTTCACCCTTGTGAAGGGAAAATGTTTTGATATCATGTCTGAAAATGTTCTTGTACTTTGCTTGTATGTGGTGGCTTGGATGGGAATAGAATATTAGACTTAAAATTGTTTTTCCAAAGAATTTTGAAGGCATTTCTCTAATTTCTTCTGGTATAAAGGAGTTGTTGTTAATGTCTGGTGCCTTTCTGATCTTCGTCTTTGTATGATATCTGCTTTTATATATATGTTATGTTATACCATACATATTATTTCTTTGCTTTGTATATATGTTATATTATACAATAAATTATACAATAAAAAAGCTTTAAAAAAAAAAAAGAACTAGTATCAAAAGCTTTTTACTTTAGGTTAGGTACCACAACATTAACACAAAATTATTTCCTACCGTTAGCAGCAAATTTCATTAATAACTAAAATGTCAGCTTCTAAGATTTTCTCCTCCATAATTATGTAAATGAAAAATCATATTTTGCTTTATATACAGTTATCTAAAAATAACTTTTTAACTAATCTCATGCCAAGCTCACTTGACTTTCAATAACTAGGCTAAACTTAATTTTAAAATCCCATGCACATAGTCATAAAACTTAGTATACAGGTTACCAAGAGACTCTAGAATAAGGATAGAGAAGGGAACAGTTGCCTATTAGGTACAAAATTTTTAATGAGGTTGAACTTAAATGTTTGGAAATGGATAGATGTGAGGGTAATTTGTTATTGGGATTATAAATCTAGTGCTGAATTGTAGGTGAGTTTAGGTGAAAGGGGTTGTTTAGTCATGTGTGTTATCAGAAGGAAAGTTAGAGTAAAATACGGGATTACATAACACAGTGAACCTTGTAGTAGACATTGCTTATGATTAACACTAGAAATAAAAATAAATTATTTCATGAACTAATACAAACATTTGTACAAAGAATTAACAATAGAATGGTATAGAAGGGAAAAGTGCCTACTGCAATCTACAGACTATAGTTAATAGTAATACCTTATTAGTCTTTCATACAATAGTAATAAAATGTGCCACACCAATACTAGGGGTCAATAATAGGGGTGGGGGGCGCGGGACAAGGGGTATAAGGTGTTTTGAGTTTTCTTTTTTATGTCTACTCATTACTTTTCTGTTTGGAGTCATTTTGAAAATGACTCAAAATAAGTGTGATGATTGTGACACTGTCAGACACTGTATTTTGGAAGGATTATATGGTATGTGAATATTTCACAATAAAGTTTGCAATTAGAAGAATACCATGTAGAATATTTTCTAATATGCATGTTTACTCTGTATATTATTTTCAAGAATACAACACTGACCTTCTTTCCTACAGAGTAATTTAATCTCGGGAACATATCCATCAAAAAATGTGCAGTTAAACAACATAAATATTTTTGAATTTCATTAGGACTGTATTAAAGAAAAAAACATTTTGAAACACTATGTTCCCAAGAAACACAATGACAGACCAGAAGAGAATCAGTCTTAAATTTGCGATTGTGGCCAAAGTTAAAAATTCTAAAAACCTCTATTTTATCATAGCAGAAATTACCTACACAGATTTTTACAGTGGAGAAGGCAGATATCTGATAAATTTCATATTCTGCTGAGAACATAAATAGGCTATGGGTAGTTAAAATGTACAAAAACACTTGAATTTTTTTTAAAAAGTTATGACAGTTCTTTCAAAATGATAGCTTTCAGAAGCAGCAAATGAAACTGTCCAGTGATGCTAACAGTGAATTAATTATTCATTACATGTACAAAGAACCAGAAAACCAAGAATGCAAAAATGATATGCAAAAACTATTCAGTAAAGACTGACTTTTAAAATCAACTCCCCCTTCAATTTATGAAATCTGTTAGGAGAAACATTCTTCATTTTTAGCAGCACAAACTCTTTGAAAAAGATGTTATTAAGCACTCCTCTTACCTTTCTTGTTAAAAGACTTTTACGTCTCATTCCACAAGCCTCTAGTTGTAACCTTCCTCTCAATGCTAATTCAATTAACATACAGCCACGCAATCCAGATGATATACAGTCATTCCAAAATGATGTGTAACCCTATTTAAAAAGAAAAGAAGACAGCTAACTTACTTTGAATTCAGAGTCAAAAACAAATAATTTTAAATAAAATACAGAAAAAATACAATCAGTATATACTACTCATCTAGATTTTCACTAACTCATTTTATTTTTATCATACCCTTCTATGAAGAAAAAACAGCTAATAACTTTAAAGCCAGAGATTCAGAAATACATCATTACACAATCTTTATTAAAGCTATGTGTTTATTATACTTTTTCAGGTTGCAAGGATCAGAGAACACTCAGTTAACCTCAGGTTATAGTGGTTAATTATTAGCATACGTGGGCAAGAAACTCAGAAAAAAATCAATGTTGACCAACTTCACCTCGAGGAAAATTTGTATATGATCAACTCATCACTGTTTAGGATACAATCACAAGGTTAATTTTGGAAGACTGTATTAGAAAAGCAGATGCTGGGCCCACAAACAGAAAGTAAGTCTAAAATTTGGAATAACAAAGAATAAAACTATCAGGTGAGCCCAAGAGAAAGCCTGGGGCAATGCCCAAGGTGGAAAAAACAGAAAGAATTAGACTGATAGATATTTAGAGCTCTGTGGATACCGAAGTGAGCCAAGTTTCATAAATGGAATCAGGACACTCTTTGGAATACAAATAACTGAAGTTACCCAAATAAAAGCCATAAACTTCACCAGCAGAGTTACCAGCTACTGATTTAAGTATCCAGCTCTCATGAGATAGCAAAAGTTTATAACTGGTTAAGACTCAGAACAGGGTAGCATAATCTTCATAGGAGGATGAGTAGGCCAAGAAGAACAGAGGGCTCAGGGTTAGGGAGGGAACCCTCAGTTCTGGTACTTTTCCAAGGTCAGCCTTGGTACTTGACCAGGTCAAATGGTCAACCTATACTTCAGAAGATGAATGACCATCAGTGTCCATGGAACGTCATTACTGATACAAGGAATTATAAGGCATACCATTCCTGTTAATGAAGGCTTTGTGAAAATGAGGATTCAGGTTCAGGAGCTATAAAGGAAAAAACAAAAATATCAATTTAAAGAAGTTGATTAAATATGAAGCAGAGGAAGCAGGCACTGACTGGATTTGAGGGAATCCTTTTAACTTTAATAAGCATTAAGGATCTGACAAATAAGATGACCAGAGATTTGCGGTTAATACAGTGACAAATAAGACTGATAATTTATGTAGGTTAGGTAAAATCCATGGCTGGTGTATCCATGAAAACTAAACCCATTTAGGAAATGAAATAAAATATACAGATGTCTGGCTTCAACTAGTTTGGACACATAAATAAGAACTCCCAGAATAATTTCTGCCAACTGTCACCAACATACTATATCTCACAAAGCAATAACAGAAGTGGACAGGACTATGCCCTGTCTCTGAATCCTGGAATTTCAAGCTGAACAGTACTTGGAAGCATACATTTGACATCAGAGAACTAAACATGTCTCTACTACTTTAACTGCTCCCAGTATACCCAGAGATGTTAGCAATCTCTAACCCCTAAAGCAATCAACCCCTTAAGATATCAGAGGTATTTAATAACAAACTTTGAACAGCTACATTTAGTAAATAGCTTTTAGTCATTATCATGAAAAGACTTATGTTGGTACAGAATTGAATTCATAGGGGAAAGTAGAAATATTGCATAGGTAGCTTTGTACCAGAGTTTCTGGGACTCACCAGGAATCATCCAACGATAAATGAAGGAAAACATCAAAGAAATAGCAAGCAAGAGAATAGTCCAGTAGGTTGACGACCTCCTGTCAAGATCCTTAAGACCATGATCAGGAATTCACCAGATATGTAGGGAAGAAAAGGGAGGCACTAAAATGATAGGGCTGAATAAAAATGAAAACAGACTATAACAAAATCACATATAGCAATGCCACACTTAAGAATGAAGTTTCTTAGAAGAAAAGCAGATCAGAGAAGAACCAAGTGAATCTGGTCATGATCTAGGCCAACAATGTTCTGCAGTAAATTCCTGCCACAATACAGAGACAGGTCACCAGCTAGCAAGGGAACTATCTGAGATGGAAGCAGCAGTACCATCTCTGGCCTTGTGAAGTGTCGAGGAGACCTTTAATCTTTTCATTTCTATCTAGTGCTAACCTTGATACTATATTTTACCAACTCCAAATCATACACTTTTAAAGTTTAATATCTCTGAAACTGGGATACATTTAAAAATAGATGGCACCTTGTGCCATAGCAAAATCTTATACCATATCGATAAGGCAGTCAAGCCAACTCACCTGGGACAGAACAGTCTCTTCAATAAATGGTGCCTAGAGAACTGGATATCCATATGCAAAAGAATGAAAGAGAACCCGTATCTCACACCCTATACAAAAGTTAACTCAAAATGGATCAAAGATCTAAACATTAGGTCTAAGACCATAAAACAGTTAGAGGAAAATGTAGGGAGATATCTTATGAATCTTAAAACTGGAGGTGGTTTTATGGACCTTAAACCTAAAGCAAGAGCACTGAAGAAATAAAGAAAGAAATGGGAGCTCCTCAAAATTAAACACTTTTGTGCATCAAAGAACTTCATCAAGAAAGTAGAAAGACAGCCTACACAATGGGAGATAATATTTGGAAATGACATATCAGATAAAGGTCCAGTATCCAGAACTTATAAAGAGATTGTTCAACTCAACAACAAAAAGACAGCCAACCCAATTACAAAATGGGAAAAAGACTTGAACAGACACCTACCAGAAGAGGAAATACAGATGACCAAGAGGCACATGAAGAGATGCTCAATGTCCCTGGCCATTAGAGAAATGCAAATCAAAACCACAATGAGATATCATCTCACACCCACCAGAATGGCCATTATCAACAAAACAGAAAATGACAAGTGCTGGAGAGGATGCGGAGAAAGAGGCACACTTATCCACTGTTGGTGGGAATGTCAAATGGTGCAACCACTGTGGAAGGCAGTTTGGCGGTTCCTCAAAAAGCTGAATATAGAATTGCCATACGACCCAGCAATACCATTGCTAGGTATCTACTCAAAGGACTTAAGGGTAAAGACACAAACGGACATTTGCACACCAATGTTTATAGCAGCGTTATTTACAATTGCAAAGAGATGGAAACAGCCAAAATGTCCATCAACAGAAGAATGGCTAAATAAACTGTGGTATATACATACGATGGAATATTATGCAGCTTTAAGACAAGATAAACTTATGAAGCATGTAATAACATGGATGGACCTAGAGAATATTATGCTGAGTGAGTCCAGCCAAAAACTAAAGGACAAATACTGTATGGTCCCACTGATGTGAACGGACATTCGAGAATAAACTTGAAATATGTCATTGGTAACAGAGTCCAGCAGGAGTTAGAAACAGGGTAAGACAATGGGTAATTGGAGCGGAAGGGATACAGACTGTGCAACAGGACTAGATACAAAAACTCAAAAATGGACAGCACAATAATACCTAATTGTAAAGTAATCATGTTAAAACACTGAATGAAGCTGCATCTGAGCTATAGGGTTTTTTTGTTTGTTTGTTTTTTACTATTATTACTACTTTTATTTTTCTCTATATTAACATTTTATATCTTTTTCTGTTGTGCTGCTAGTTCCTCTAAACCGATGCAAATGTACTAAGAAACGATGATCATGCATCTATGTGATGATGTTAAGAATTACTGAGTGCATATGTAGAACGGTATGATTTCTAAATGTTGTGTTAATTTCTTTTTTTTTTCTTTCTTTCCATTAATAATAATAAAAAAAAATCTTATACCATATCTATGAAGCAGAGCAAGCGGGTCACATTTAACAAAACTTGTTAAAATACATAGGGAAGACTAGTTAGTAAGTATCTGGCAGTATCAAGTAACTTATAAGATTGCAACTATATTGTGAGGGAGTAAAGAAGAAGCAGTGATAAAAATTATAACCAATTCTGACTATGTAATTCATGGTATTACACAGCTCTCATACTTGGAAGCCAATAATCACTTCAAATCCTCAAATGGGTTTGAGATCCTACCAACCAATCTTCATGCTGTAATTTAATCCAAGGATAGGGTATTAATGCTCTAATTTTAGGGTGACACTAAGAGAGGGCCACAGGTCAGACAATCAACTTGCTGATGAAGAAGCAGCAGTTGACCTAGGGAATACCAGCACCTCAAGGATGTTGCCTACCCATTGTAGAAAGAACAAGTATGTCTTGATGGAGCCAGAAACCACAAGAGGACATTTCTGGAACCCTAGAAGATAAAGATTATGACAAGAAATCAGTTCCTATGTTCTAAAATACAAAGATGGGAGAGAGGAGACATCTAGAGTCTCTTAGTTATATAGTACCCTAGAGGATCCTGAGAAACATAACTTCAATAGATTCAAAGCAGACAGTCTAAAAGAGAAGGCAACATGCAAGAATATGAGACACTACTGAGACCTAATATTTTGCAATGGTGAGCTGTAATGACAGAAAATCTTAAAAAGGCACATTTAAATGTTCTATTATACGTAGCTCACAGGTCACCAATAAAACTGGGAAACAGAACAGAAGAGACAGAAAATCAGAGCACCCTGAAATGAATTCAAAGCAATTCTACTTGCCTTTTGCTAAGTATCAACATTAATAATCAGAGATATTAATAATTATCAGAGAGACAGACTTTCCCACTGCAGCACCATCTAAGTTGACCACAGAGTCCTGCTTCCATCAATCATTGGTTGTTGGGGAGTCTCCAAGGTCAGACACAGACAATCCGCCAACTTTTAACACTAGAACTCAAGAGGGAGCTGTGTAACCTAAACTGGGTTAAACTACCCTCTTTCATATAATATGTCATACTTTCTACTTGGCAAGGAGCCGTGTAGAAAGGATGACGGTACAATAACAAATGAGGCAATGATGCAGGAGATACGCTATGGAGATATACTCTTTCTGTTATCAGGCAGTTCCAAGATCCTACCACCACAAACTGGAAATTGGATGGACTGGTGGCATGACTGGATCAGAATATTTAGAACTAAGCTATAAGTACTCTCCAGCAACTGACACATCAGACTCCTTCGATTTCTAAATTTCAATTCCAAGATCCACATTTAGGAGGTAAGGACTTCAAGAAACCTGATGTTGGGTGGACCACGGTGGCTCAGCAGGCAGGAATGCTTGCCTGTGATGCCAGAGGACCCGGATTCAATTCCCATGTTAAAAAAAAAAAAAAAACCTGATGTTGCTGCACATCTAAACCACAACTTTCAATCCAGCTGATGTGCAGTGTGGTAAGACCACTATCTCCTTCTCCATCTTCCTGGTTCCCTTTTTTCTCAACAATGGCTCAACGTGGATGGGGAAAAGGTTACTGGTTCCTGGAGCCCTTAAAACTGCAAACATTAAGAAGAGTTCTTGTCGTTGGTATTAAGAGTCACTGATGATCTTAAGATGTGCTTAATAGAAGCCTTTTGTTGTTTAAGAAAGAACTCAAAAGACTGTCCACCCACAATAAAATATAATACAAATATATTGTGTAAATATTATAAGATATACAATAACCATTTTAAGATTTTTCTTCATGTTTTCTACGAACATTTACAATATGTGAAAGTGCCCATGATACATATTCGACATTCAAAAAGCAGGTACAAAATAGTACATAAAAAGTATCTTACATTGAAATTATATAAATAAGTCTGTATGTATGCAGAACTTTTTAAAATGTTCAGATTCTTTGACACACTTCTAAAAATCTAGTATACGGACCTTTAGGTAGGAAGATTTATGTAGAGTGCACAAAGATTTATATTCAAATACACTGATCAACACAATATTTATCATAATGAAATAATGGAAATAAAGAAAAGTCAACAAAACAGGAACAGCTAAATAAATTCAGCATTTCCAAAAACTTACTTGTTCTTGAAATGCTTTTATTCACAGGTCACTTTAATTATCCACAGACTGTTACAATTCTGTGGAAATCAGTGTTCAAAATCCTGGTATGGGAAAGCTACCTAATTCATTCTATGAAGCCAACATCACCCTCATACCAAAATCAGGAAAAGATATTACAAAAAAAGAAAACTACAGACCAATCTCTCTAATGAATATAGATGCAAAAATCCTCAACAAAATTCTAGCAAATAGAATCCAGTAACACATTAAAAGAATTATACATCATGACCAAGTAGGATTCATCCCAGGTATGCAAGCATGGTTCAACATAAGAAAATCAATTAATGTAATACACCATATCAACAAATCAAAGCAGAAAAATCACATGATCATCTCAATTGATGCAGAGAAGGCATGTGACAAGATTCAACATCCTTTCCTGTTGAAAACACTTCAAAGGATAGGAATACAAGGGAACTTCCTTAAAATGGTAAAGGGAATATATGAAAAACCCACAGCTAATATCATCCTCAATGGGGAAAAACTGAAAACTTTCCACCTAAGATCAGCAACAATACAAGGATGTCCACTATCACCACTGTTATTCAACATCGTGTTGGAAGTTCTAGCCAGAGCAATAAGGCAAGAAAAACAAATACAAGGCATCAAAATCGGAAAGGAAGAAGTAAAACTATCACTGTTTGCAGACGATATGATACCATACGTCGAAAACCCTGAAAAATCCACAGCGAAACTACTAGAGCTAATAAACGAGTACAGCAAAGTGGCAGGTTACAAGATCAACATTCAAAAATCTGTAGTGTTTCTATACACTAGCAATGAACAAGCTGAGGGGGAAATCAAGAAACGAATTCCATTTACAATCGCAACTAAAAGAATAAAATACTTAGGAATAAATTTAACTAAAGAGACAAAACACCTATACAAAGAAAACAAGAAACTGTTAAAAGAAATCACAGATGACCTAAATACGTGGAAGGGCATACTGTGTTCATGGATTGGAAGACTAAATATAGTTAAGATGTCAATTCTACCTAAATTGATTTACAGATTCAACACAATATCAATCAAAATCCCAACAACTCACTTTTCAGAAATAGAAAAACCAATAGGCAAATTTATCTGGAAGGGCAGAGTGCCCCGAATTGCTAAAAGTATCTTGAGGGAAAAAAAAACGAAGCTAGAGGTCTCACACTGCCTGACTTTAAGGCATATTATGAAGCCACAGTGGTCAAAACAGCATGGTACTGGCATAAAGATAGATATATTGACCAATGGAATCGAACAGACTGCTCAGATATAGACCCTCTCATCTATGGACATTTGATCTTTGATAAGGCAGTCAAGCCAACTCACCTGGGACAGAACAGTCTCTTCAATAAATGGTGCCTAGAGAACTGGATATCCATATGCAAAAGAATGAAAGAGAACCCGTATCTCACACCCTATACAAAAGTTAACTCAAAATGGATCAAAGATCTAAACATTAGGTCTAAGACCATAAAACAGTTAGAGGAAAATGTAGGGAGATATCTTATGAATCTTATAATTGGAGGCGGTTTTATGGACCTTACACCTAAAGCAAGAGCACTGAAGAAAGAAAGAAAGAAATGGGAGCTCCTCAAAATTAAACACTTTTGTGCATCAAAGAAGTTCATGAAGAAAGTAAAAAACAGCCTACACAATGGGAGACAATATTTGGAAACGACATATCAGATAAAGGTCTAGTATCCAGAATATATAAAGAGATTGTTCAACTCAACAACAAAAAGACAGCCAACGCAATTACAAAATGGGAAAAAGACTTGAACAGACACTCTCAGAAGAGGAAATACAAATGGCCAAAAGGCACATGAAGAGATGCTCAATGTCCCTGGCCATTAGAGAAATGCAAATCAAAAGCACAATGAGATATCATCTCACACCCACCAGGATGGCCATTATTAACAAAACAGAAAATGACAAGTGCTGGAGAGGATACGGAGAAAGAGGCACACTTATTCACTGTTGGTGGGAGTGTCACCCAACAACGTGGGATGTGGAAGGCAGTTTGGCGGTTCCTCAAAAAGCTGAATATAGAATTGCCATATGACCCAGGAATCCCATTGCTGGGTATCTACTCAGAGGACTTAAGGGCAAAGACACAAACGGACACTTGCACACCAATATTTATAGCAGCATTATTTACAACTGCAAAGAGATGGAAACAGCCAAAATGTCCATCAACAGATGAGTGGCTGAACAAACTGTGGTATATACATATGATGGAATATTATGCACTTTAAGACAGAATAAACTTTTGAAGTATGTAACAACATGGATGGACCTTGAGAACATTATGCTGAGTGAGACTAGCCAAAAACTAAAGGACAAATACTGTATGGTCTCACTGATATAAACTGACATTAGTGAATAAACTTGGAATATGTCGTTGGTAACTGAGACCATCAGGAGATAGAAATAGGGTAAGATAGTGGGTAACTGGAGCTGAAGGGATACAGATTGTGCAACAGGACTGCATACAAAAACTCAGAAATGGACAGCACAATACTACCTAATTGTAATGTAATTATGTTAAAACACTGAATGGAGCTGCATGTGAGAATGATAGAGGGAGGAGGGCTGGGGACATAAATGAATCAGAAAGAAAGATAGATGTAATAGATCGAGATGGTACAATCCAGGAATGCCTAGAGTTTATAATAATAGTGAAATGTACAATGTACAAATTTTAAAAATGTTTTTGCATGAAGAAGAACAAAGGAATGTCATTATTGTAGGGTGCTGAAAATAGATGATAATTAATACTTTAAAATGTCACCTTATGTGTGAGACTAAAGCAAAAAATGTTTATTTGTTGATGAATATGCAACGATGTGATGATATTAAGAATTACTGATTGTATATGTAGAATGGAATGATATCTTAATGTTTTGTTAATTTTTTTAATTAATAAAAAAAGTTAAAAAAATGTTTGTTACAAAATTTATATTTTGACTAGAGCATTTCCTAATATAACTCATGTAGATAGTTGGATTGAATGTCACAAGTACTTGGAATCTCAGGTAGCACATGAGATTTTGTTGGTTTGTCCAGAGTGATCCCCCGATGAATCCCAGAATGATTTGATCAGTGACTGGAAAAGTATTTGTAAGCCCCCTTCGGGGAATGGTGAGAATGGGGAGAAATTCAACTTCCCCAAGTTGAATTCTTGATACTCTCACAAGCAGTGTGGACAACCAAAGCTATAGGCTGAGCCCCCAGTCTTGGGGTTTGTTCACATGAAACTTAACCCCACAAAGGATAGGTCAAGTCTACTTAAAATTTCGGCCTAAGAGTTACCCCCAAGAGAGCCTCTTTTGTTGCTCAGATGTGGCCCCTCTCTCCAGCCAACACGACGAACAGTCTCACCACCCTCCCCCTCTCTGGATGGGACATGACTCCCAGGGGTGTGGACCTTCCTGGCAACGTGGGACAGAGGTCCTGGAATGAGCTGAGACTCAGCATCAAGGGACTGAGAAAAACGCTAGAATGAGCTGAGACTCAGAATCAAGGGATTGAGAAAACCTTCTCAATCAAAAGGGGGAAGAGTGAAATGAGACAAAATAGAACGTCAATGGCTGAGAGATTCCAAACAGAGTCGAGAGGTTATCCTGGAGGTTATTCTTACGCATTAAGTAGATATCACCTTGTTGTTTAAGATGTAGTGGAGAGGCTGGAGGGAACTGCCTGAAAATGTAGTGCTGTATTCCAGTAGCCATGTTTCTTGATGATGATTGAACAGTGATATAGCTTTCACAATGAGACTCTGTGAATGTGAAAGCCTTGTGTCTGATGCTCCTTTTAGCTACTATATCAACAGAAGAGTAGAACATATTGAATAAAAATAAATAATAGGGGGAACAAATGTTAAAATAAATTTAGTTTGAAATGCTAGTGGTAAATGAAAGCGAGGGGTAAGGGGTATGGTATGTATAATCTTTTTTTTCTCTATTATCGTTTTATTTCTTTTTCTGTTGTCTTTTTATTTCTTTTTCTGAATTGATGCAAATGTACTAAGAAATGATGAATATGCAACTATGTGATGATATTAAGAATTACTGATTGTATATGTAGAATGGAATGATATTTTAATGTTTTGTTTAATTTTTTTAATCAATAAAAAAATCCTGGTATGATTATTTCAAAAGATAAATATATTACCAAACACACACACACATACACTAAAGTATCATTTTCTAAAGAAGATTGGAAATTAAGTATTAGCAGCAGTAATATTTGGCTATTATGGTAACTTACTTTCTTAAGTCTTTTCTGGGTATATTAGGGAAAGAAAACTGAAGACAAGGAAATCATCTGGGAAAAGACTAAAGTTATTCAGACTCATAAGGTAATAAGCAACATGGTTTTTAAAAAAGAAGGCAAAATACCAGAAGTACTAAAAGCCTCCAGTGAAAAATATCTAAGGACCACAGAATGAACCAAAACTGAGAGGCAGTACAGAACAGCCATCAAGAGCGCAGACTTTGAAACTACAAACACCTGGCAATTCAAATCAACACCAGCTCTGTCACTTACTATGTAATAATTTACTGGGCCTCAGTTTCTTATGTAAAATGGTGAACCTAAAATACTACAACAGTATCCTCCTACTGTTGAGAAGATAAAACAACTTCTGAACAAATAGTAATTTCTTGTTCAATGACAAATACATACAATTAAAATGGGTTGAGGGTTGCAAACACAAATATTTACAATGTACAAGCAGAGAACATGACTGGGTAAAGGGAGCCAAAGAAGGGCTGTAGCAAACTAGAGACTGGACTGCTCATCTAACCTAGCTCTAATCAACTGCTGCTATGTGAACAATATGGGCCTAGTGTTCACAAAGCCTCTGATTTCTCAAAAGAGACTATTAAGTTCATTTTTATGTTAAATTTTTTATTTTACAAGTGGTGACAACTAACAAATTTTAAAACCAGAGGCTCTAACTATGTGATGACATTTTGAATTACTTATTATATATGTGGAACGGAATGAGTATATATTAAGGATGTTTGCGTTTCTATTTGTAATTTTTTTCTTTAATAAAAAATCATTAAAAAAATAAAAAATGACTTCCAGGTCAAGATGGCGGCTTAACAATGTGTGCATTTTAGTTCATCCTCCAGAACAACTACTAAATAACCAGAAACAGTACAGAACAGCTCCCGGAATCACGACAGTGACCGAACACACAGCGTACCCAAGTCTGGACCAGCTGGACCTGCTGCGAGCACCCCCCTGAACTGTGGGTTCCCAAAGCTGCAGCAGCCAGCGCCCCTCCCCCACAGGCCGCTTTCCAGAGGGGAAACGAAAGGACTTTACCAGCAGCAGGGACTGGGCACAATCAAACGCCAATTCTGGAACTAATTAACAAATTCTAGCTACTAAAAATAGGCCCCCAGCTTAGGTGAACCTGATCAAAGCGGAGGTTGCTCATTTTTGCCCCAGTACCAAGGGGGCAGGACTGACAGAAAAAGGGAGGGAGAAAAAGAAGGAAACAGAGGTTTTAGTGGCTGTGTATCTACAAAGGCTTGACTGCCTCTGGATACAGAGGCAGGACTTTTCAGGCTGCAACTGCCCCAGGCATAGGCAGAAGTGAGCTCTTTTGGGGGCTTATCTGGAGCCTGTGCCTTTGCCAGGGGAGGGGTAAAGTCCCACCCAGGTGGAATCCCTCCATCAAGGAATTCAGACACCAGGGCTTGGTAATTTGAAGCCATTAAAACCAGCCTACAACCTCTCCTCTGTCTCCACCACGCCCCCAGCAGGGAGAGTCTGCCAAAGTTAAAGATACCGCATCATCTTATGCTGGTGGGACCTGCAGTCAGACAAGCGGCACACACAGGGCAGGATAAGAAAAACAGAGTCCAGAGACTTCACAGGAAAGTCTTTCAACCTGCTGGGTCTCACATTCAGGGAAAACCGACACAGGTGACTCTTTCCTCCTGATAGGAGGCCAGTTTGGTCTGGGAAAATCTGACTGGGGTCTATAATATCTAAGTAGATCCTCCTAAGTATGTGTGGGGGAAAGGCACCACACAAACAGGGCAAGAAACAAGAAAGCAAGAACTGAAAATCTCTCCTCTGTTAAACAAAACTTAAGCTAAAGGTCCAGATAAAGCTGAACGAATGTCAAAGAACAGATAGACAACAAATTCATCCAGCAAGAAAACCCTAGATAAAAGAAGTGAAAACAATCTCCAGAAAACTAATTAAGGTAATTAAATGACTAGACGCCAGCAAAAAATAACAAATCACACTAGGAAAATTGAAGATATGGCCCAGTCAAAGGAACAAACCAACAATTCAAATGACATACAGGAGTTGAAACAATTAATTCCGAATGTACGAACAGACATGGAAAACCTCATCAAAAACCAAATCAATGAATTGAGGGAGGATATAAAGAAGGCAAGGAAAGAACAAAAAGAAGAAATTGAAAGTCTGAAAAAACAAATCACAGAACTTATGAGAATGAAAGACACAGTAGAAGAGATGAAAAAAACAATGGAAACCTACAATGGTAGATTTCGAGAGACAGAACATAGGTTTTCTGAACTGGAGGACGGAACATCTGAAATCCGACAAGAAACAGAAACTGTAGGAAAAAAATGGAAAAATATGAGCAGGGACTCAGGGAATTGAAAGACAATATGAAGCGCATGAATATATGTGTTGTGGGTGTCCCAGAAGGAGAAGAGAAGGGAAAAGGAGGAGAAATACTAATGGAGGAAATTATCACTGAAAATCCCCCAACTCTTATGAAAAACATAAAATTACAGATCCAAGAAGTGCAGCGTACCCCAAAGGGAATAGATCCAAATAGACATACTCCAAGACATTTAATAATCAGAATGTCAGAGGTCAAAGAGAAAGAGAGAATCTTGAAAGCAGCAAAAGAAAAGCATCCATCATATACAAGGGAAGCCCAATAAGACTATGCACAGATCTCTCAGCAGAAACCATGGAGGCGAGAAGACAGTGGGATAATATATTTAAATTATTAAAAAAGAAAAACTGCCAACCAAGAATTCTATATCCAGCAAAACTGTCCTTCAAAAATGAGGGAGAAATTAAAACATTTTCAGACAAAAAATCACTGAGAGAATTTGTGACCAAGAGACCAGCTCTGCAAGAAATACTAAAGGGAACACTAGAGACAGATACGAAACAGAAGAGAGAGGTGTGGAGAAGAGTGTAGAAAGGAAGACTATGAGTAAAGGTAAAAAGAAGGAAAATTAGATATGACATATAAAATCCAGAAGGCAAAATAGTAGAAGAAAGTACTACCCATGCAAAATAACACTGAATGTCAATGGATTAAACTCTCCAATCAGAAGACATAGTCTGGCAGAATGGATTAAAAAACAGGACCCATCTATATGCTGTCTCTACTCAAAGGACACGAGGCCAAGGACACAAATGGACATTTACACACCAAGGACACAAATGGACATTTACACACCAATGTTTACAGCAGCATTATTTACAATTACCAAGAGATAGAAACAGCCAAAATGTCCATCAACAGACAGCTGATTAAACAAACTGTGACATTTACATAAGATGGAATATTATGCAGCTGTAAGACAGAATAAAGTTATGAAGCATGTAACAACATGAATGGACCTTAAGGACATTATGCTGAGTGTGATTAGCCAGAAACAAAAGGACAAATACTGTATGGTCTCACTGATATGAACTGACATTAGTGAATAAACTTGGAATATGTCGTTGGTAACAGAGACCATCAGGAGATAGAAATAAGGTGAGATATTGGATAATTGGAGCTGAAGGGATACGGATTGTGCAACAGAGGCCTATAACAAAAGGTATCTGCAAACCATTTGCAACAACTGAACATTTCAAATCTTTTACAAAACTACATCAAATCAGTTTTTCAATTACTAGTCAAATATTTTTAAGGTATACAAAATCATTTTCATAAATATCCATATTTGTTTTCATGTACAAGATATTTCAAAACGAAATGACTGAAACACAAAACAGTGTCTTATATAATGTTAAACTCTGGTGTGACTGATATTTTTTAAATGGCTTTATAAATAGACCTTCCTCAGCAAAATTAGCAGGTTACCAAAACATTTGAGTTTACTACCAAACTCAATCCAAAAGCTGTACCAGCGATGCCACTTTTGACTCACACCCCCTTTTTAGAGAACTTGCCCATGTCTTTCAGAAGACAAGGTGGCTGCACCTGGTGCCAAATAACTGGGGGAGGATTTGAATAACCTGACACCAGATGAGCAAATCAAAGAATGCAAACGTGGCACAGAGCAACTGAGTCAGATGGGTATGGGCACTGGAGCTGTAACTAGTTACTAGATTCAGAAGTTACTGGCCATTTTGTACAAATGCAAGCAGAGAATGACAGTAACAGAATGGAAAATGAGACATGCAGAGTAGAAATGAAAGACGGTGCAACGTGATAGACGGCAGACCAAGATATACACAGACAGGCACACAGAGGAAATAGACAGCTTCATACCAATAGGATCATCATGCAGTTGGGCTGCACTCCAGAACCTTACTTCCTTAAAATTCACCTGTATCTCCTTTCACTTTGAGTAGTTTGAGGGGATTTCTGTTCTTGCAAATAAATAACCTCCAAGAAGGTAAAACCAAATGGAATTTAATGAAATGTTGGATTTAAAATATTAAATCAGTAATATCTGACAAAGGTCTTCTCTCTTTAGTTCAAGTATAGAAAATATAATGGACTCATCATAGGCCAAGAAATAAAATGCATCGCTAAGAAATTCATATTTGCATGCACTTAACATTTACTTGCTATTAGAAAATTGCTGTGATTATGACAATTAAGCTGCTGCTTACTAGGAATCAGTAGCAGTCTAATTAACCCATTTAATCCACTTGTCAGGGAACAAATTAGGACTTATCATTAATCAAACACCACTTTAAATTCAAGTGGCATATTCTGATTGATCTCACTCAACTAGAAGTAAATGAAATCCAGACATTCCCCAATCTTACAAAGATAGAAAACACATATGTTAAAATACACATTAAAAACATTTATAGATCAGATAAATCCAAATTAGGGGCATTCTGCCAAATAACTGGTCTGTACTCCTCCAAATAAGAATTAAGTCACTGTTCTAGTTAGCTAGCTACCGGAATGCAACACACCAGAAACGGATTGGCTTTTAATAAAAGGGGATTTATTTCATTAGTTCTTCAGAGGAAAGGCAGCTAACTTTCCACTAAGGTTCTTTCTTACATGGGAAGGCACAGGATGGTCTCTGCTGGCCTTCTCTCCAGGCCCCTGGGTTCCAACAACCTTCCCCCAGGTGACTTCTTTATGCATCTCCAAAGGCCTGGGCTGAGCTGCAAGTGCTTAGACGAAGAATTCCGCGCTGCTTAGGCTGTGCTACATTGGCCAGGTGAAGACACCTAGTTTTGTTGCTGTGGACATGAGCCAATGGTAGGTGACTCTCATCTGTTGCTAATTAGATCTGCAGTCGGCTAGGAGGCGTTCCTGCTGCAATGACTGACGTTTGACTTAATTGGCTGGTGCTTAAATGAGCGATTGCAACGTAGCACAGCCTAAGCAGCTTGGCATTCCTCATCTCAGCACTTGCAGCTCAGCCCAGGCTTTTGGAGATGCAGAAAGATGTCACCCCGGGGAAAGCTGTTGGAACCCAGGGGCCTGGAGAGAAGACCAGCAGAGACCATCCTGTGCCTTCCACGTAAGAAAGAACCTCAGTGGAAAGTTAGCTGCCTTCCTCTGAAGAACCAACAAAATAAATCCCCTTTTATTAAAAGCCAATCTGTCTCTGGTGTGTTGCATTCCGGCAGCTAGCAAAGTAGAACAATAGGTTCACATTAATGAAGGAGTAAAACAAGAGACTTTTAGAAAGTGGTGAAATTTGAAATGGCCACCACGGAGAACCAATCCAGGAGCAAGCAAGTGAGGACTGAACTAAAGCAATGACGATAAAATGGAGAGGAAAAAACAAATTCAAAAACTTACTTTAGAGAACCTATAGATTTATTAGTTCTTTATTAGATGTGGATGGTGAATGAAAGAGAAGACTATAAAGTGTGACCTAAGCAACTGTATGGCTAGAGGAGAATGAACTCAGAGATGGAGTGCAGGAACAATTTTAGATGAAAGATGTGACCCCTAAATCTGCATCCCAAGTCCAGACATCTCTCCTGAGCATCAAACCTAAATATGCAACTGCCTACTGAAAAACCAAAAACCCTTTTTACAACAAGGTTAGATATAAATAAACTGGTTACTGGATCCTCTTCACTGAATTCCCTAAGGGCACTTACAACCCAGACCAACCAAAGAGGAACCCGTAAGAGGAATGGAAACAAGACAGTGAAGTGAATAGACTTTATAGGATTGCAGGAGATGCCTGAGCTTTCCTCCAAGGGTTCTAACTAATCTCTTGGGCAGAAGAATATTTTTTTAACATATAATTTCATTTTTAAAAACTTACAGCTTTCTTTTTACTCTTTCGGATTTCTTTCATTTTCTTCTTTCACCATGGAAAAGAACAGAGACTACAGAATAGAACTATATTTTGTAGCTCGGTGCCCAGCACTCCAGACACTGCCTGCTCATACAAGACCTTCAATTATTTGAGCACAAGTGTGGGGAAGAAGAGATGTGTGGATGGATGGATGGGTGGACAGAATACGAGGGGTTCAAAGCTTATGAATAATGATTTCTAAATATATCAGTTTGTGATAAAATGTATGTATTTTACAATGTATGTTAAAAACAATTGTCTACTTTTAACTTAAAATCCCATAGAAGACATCTAAAAGTTAGTTTTGACAATCAAATGAAATTTAATCCCCAAACCAATTTCCAATCAGCTTTAAACTCATCTGCAAGTAAATGGTGGAATAGGATAGACCGAGTTCACCCCTGCTCCAAGGAACAGCATGAGAAGTAACAGAAAAATGGCCTGGAGAGTGATTCCACGGTGCAAGTGACCTCAGAGTGTCTTCTACACCACACAGGGGAGACCTGGTTGAAAAAGCTGAGGAACAGAGACACAGAGAATTGAAGACCATCCCTTTACAAATAGAGGCCAGAGCATAGGGAGACAGGGACTAGGAAGTAAGCCAAGCCGAATTCCTTGAGCCTGCCACACTCATGAATGCCACACTGTGCTGCCCCACCATGACCTGCAACCTACCCCCACACCACACCCACCCAAGCCCAGCCTCACCACCGACTCCCCACAACCCATCCTCCCTGCCCTGGCACATCACGCACCCAAGCCCCAACTCCCAGCACTTCAAGCACCCTCACTACCAGATCCCTGGGGACTCCTGAAACCTCGCCTCACCACACACACAACCTCACCCCACCCTTCACCTGCCCCCACATCCTTGCAGGCACTCACCTGCATATCTCTGCTACACACCTCACCTCCCCACCTCCACCCACACCTGGTACTCCACCCTCAACCAATGCCACCCACCATCACCCCATCCCCACCCACCTACCCACACCCCACAACCTGTGCACACCCACACCCCACCCCACCCCCAGACCAGCACACAACAACCTGCCACTACAACCCTGTGTTCTGCCCCATACCCATCCTGCAAATACAAAACTTTAGAATACTGAAGGAAATCAACTTCCAAAGTAACCCTATCAAGATAATTGCATGCCTCAAGGACAGGAGAAAATCATAAAGCATATAAAGATGCAGACAAATATAGCCCAACCTAACGACCAGATAAAAGCACCGGAGGAGACACAGACTTTAGAACAACTAATCAAAGATGTTTATGCAACTCTATTAAATAAATTCAACAGACTGGCTAATGACATAAAGGAGATCAAGAAGACAACAGAACAGCATAAAGAATTTAAAAGAATAAATTGAAAAGTAGCAGATATCAGTTTTGCGAACTGAGAGACAGTTTGGCTCCATACACTTCTACGCCTTTTTTTAGTGCAAAACAGCATTGTCACAGAAGACTCATCTTGTGTTCTCTGAAACTAGTATGTAAGTTTAAAGATTAAAGATGCTGTAGACCAAAATCAAAAACTAGAGACAACAACAGCAAACCTGAAGAGGCAGAAGAAAGATAAGCGAACTAGAGGACAGGACAATTGATTTCAAACACACAAAAAAACCACAATTGGCAAAAAAGATTGAAAAATCAGAATTGGGGGATGCAAGGGTAGTTCAGTGGCAGAATTCTCGCCTGCCATGCAGGGGACCCAAGTTTAATTCCCAGCCGATACACTTCCAAAAACAAAACAAACAAGCAAACAAACAAACATAAAAAAAAGTTCAAATAGTGCTGCAATAATGGGATACTCATGTGGAAAAAATAATGAAATGTAATCCCTGCCACACAACATACAAAAAAAAAATTTCAATTGGATCTCAGGAAAATGATGGTCAAAATGAAGTGCACAAATATACGACTCATCAATGGCCCAAAAGTAGAGATGAGTAAAGGGCTAAGAAGATTAGCTGAGAAGATAATGGGGGAAACTTCCCATCCGTTACAGAAGACAAATAAGTAGTCAAAGAAGCCCAACAAACCCCAAAGAGAATAAAGCCACATACTAATCAGTCTGTCAGATACTGAAAAGCAGCAGCAAATCCTGAAAGCAGAAAAGAGATCTACCATATATGAGGGAAACCTCATGAGACTTGAGTTCAGACTACTCAGCAGGCACCATGGAAGTGAGAAAGCACTAGTATGATATATTTAAGATCCTGAAAGAGAAAGACTTCGAGCCAAGAATTCTGTATCCAGCCAAACAGCCCTTCAACAGTGAGGAAGAAATTAAAATTTTCACAGACAAACAAACGCTGAGAAACTCTGCCAACAAGAGACCATTTAGTATTTTCCTACAGGAAATACTCCCTACAGGAAATACTAAAGTTCTGAGGCTGAAAAAAAAAATGTCACACAGGGGAGTCTAGAGGAGGGCAGAGAACTGAAGAGGACCAGTAGGGGTAACTTAAAGGATAAAAAGAAAAAGAGAGAAAAGAATACATAGATCTGAGAAATAAAATCCAAAGGATAAGACGGTAGAGTCTATAAATACCCTTAACAGTAATAACTTTGAATGTCAACAGACTGAACTCATCAATTAAAAGATACAGACTGGCAGAATGGATTAAGAAATATGATCCAGCTCTAGGCTGCTTACAAGAGACTCATTTTTAAACCAAGGATACAAATAGACTGAAAGTGAAAGGATGGAAAAAGATGTCCCATGGAAGCTGTAACCAAAAGAGAGGAGTAGCTATACTAATTATCAGTAATTCAACAATAATAGTGGGAGGATTCAATACACCATATAGAACAACCAGGCAGAGGATCAATAAGAAAACAGAGAACTTAATTTGATAAATGAATTAGACCTAACAGACATATATAGATTGTTACAGCCCAAACCCTAGTATATACATTCATTTCTAGGGCTCATGGAATATTATCCAGAATAGATCATATGCTGGGGCACAAAACAGGTCTTTATAAATTTAAAAACAATGAAACTATTCAAAGAACTTTCTGTGATCACAATGGAATGAAGCTGTAATTTCTATAACCACCAAAGAACCAGACTTTCACAAATATACGGAAATTAAATAACACGCTCTTAAACAACCAGTGGGTCAAAGAAGAAATTGCTAGAGAAATCAGTAACTAGCTGGAGACAAATGAAAATGAAACCAGAACATATTAGAACTTATGGGACACAGCAAAGGTAGTGCTGAGAGGGAAAATTTATTGCCCAAAATGCCTATATTAAAAAGAAGAAAGAGCAAAAATCAAGACTTTATTGCTCATCTGGAGGAACTAGCAAAAGAACAACAAACCAACCCCAAAGAAAATGGAAGAGAAAAAAGATTAAAGCAGAATTAAGTGAATTGGAGAACAAAAGAATAGAAAGAATCAATAAAACCAAAAGTTGATTCTTTGAGAAAATCAATAAATTTGATGAACCCCTAGCTAGGCTGACAAAGAAAAAAAAAGAGAGAGGATGCAAATAATAAAAATCAGAAATGAGAGAGGAATCATTACCAAAAACCCTGAAGAAATTTTAAAAAACGTAAGAGGATACTACAAACAACTATATACCAATAAGAAAACTTAGATGAATAAATTCCTAGAAACACACAGACAAGCTGCACTGACTTGAGAAAAATAGATGAGATCCAATCAGTCATCACAAATCTTCCTATAAAGAAAAGCCCAGGGCCAAATGGTTTCACAGGGGAATTTTAGCAAATATTTCAAAAAGAACCAATACCAATTCCGTTTAAAGTTTTCAAAAAAAAATTGAGGAAAAAGGAACACTACCTAACTCATTTCACGAAGCTAACATCAATCTAATAGCAAATCTGGGTAAGGACGCTATAAGAAAGGAAAACTACAGGCCAATCTCCCTAATGAATATAGATGGGAAAATTCTCAACAAAATACTAGCAAATCGAACCCAATGACACATCGCAATAATTATTCACCACAACCAAGTAGGGTTTGTACCAGGAATACAAGGGTAGTTCAACACAAGAAAATGAATCAATGTAATACAGCACTTTAACAAATCAAAAGAGAAAAATCACATGATCATCTCCATTGATGCTGAAAAGGCATTTGAAAAATTCAAAATCCTTTTTGATAACAACACTTCAAAAGGTAGGAATCAAATCCTCAATCTAATAAAGCGCATATATGAAAACCCCAAAGCTAGCATGGAACTCAATGGTGAGAGACTAAATGGCCTTCCCCTAAGATTGGGAATGAGACTAGGATATACTCTGTCACCACAATTATTCAACATTGTATTAGAAGTTCTAGCTAGAGCAATCAGGCAGGAAAAAAATAAAAGGCATTCAAATCGGAAAAGAAGTAAAACTTTCACTATTTGCAGATGACATGACACTATACTTGGGAAATCCTGAGGAATCTACAACAAAGCTTCTTCTTTTTTTTTTTTTTTAACATGGGCATGCACCAGGAATCGAACCCGGGTCCTCGGGCATGGCAGGCAAGCACTCTTACCTGCTGAGCCACGATGGCCTGCCCTACAACAAAGCTTCTTGAGGTAATAAATAAATTCAACAAGGTGGTGGGTTACAGGATTCACCTGCAAAAATAAGTGATGCTTCTATACACAGGCAATGACCTAACTGAGGAGTAAATTAAGGAAAAAATAACATTCAAAAGAGCAACTAAAAGAATCAAGTTTCTAGGAATAAACCAAACTAGGGATGCAAAGAATCTGTACACAGAAAACTACATAAGTTTGCTAAAAGAAATCAAAATAGGTGGAAAGATATTCCCTGCTCGTGGTAAGGAAGGTGAAATGTAGTTACGATGTCAATTCTACCCAAATTGATCTACAGATTCAATACAATACCAATCAAAATTCCAACAACCTATTTTGAAGACCAGGAAAAGCTAGTTACCAAATTCGTTTGGAAGGGAAAGACACCTCGAATCCTTAAAAAAAAATCCTAAAAAAGAAGAATGAAGTGGGACAATTAACACTTTCTGATCTCAAAGTTTCTTTAAAAGCCAGAGTGGTCAAACAGCGTGGTACTGGCACAAAGATACAAGTAGTAACCAACATAATCAAATCGAGAGCATGGAAACAAACCACCAAATCTATGGTAAACTGACCTTCCACAAGGCCCCCAAATCCACTGAACTGGGACAAAATAGTCTTTTCAATAAATGGGCATGGAAGAACTGGATATCAATAGCCAAAAGAATGAAAGAGGACTCAAAGTGGATCAAAGACCTAAATATAAGAACCAGTACCATAAAATTCATAGAATAAAATATAAGGAAACATCTTCAAGACCTAGTAATAGGAGGCAACTTCCTAAACTGTACCCAAGCAATGAAAGAAAAAATAGATAAAAGGAAACTCCTCAAAATCAAATGCTTTTGTGCCTCAAAAGACTTTGTCAAAAAGGTAAAAAGGCAGCCAACTCGATGGGAGAAAATATTTGGAAATCACACATCGCGTAAACATTTGAAATTGTGTATACATAAAGGTGTATACATAAATATACCTCAACCACAAAAGAAAACAACCCAATTATAAAATGGGCTAAAGATATTGTAGTTTATTTTACTTCCAAAGAACTTTTCCAAAGAACAAATATAGATGGCTAAAAAGCACATGAAGAGAGCTCATTCTCATTAGCTACAAGGGAAATGCAGATCAAGACTACAATGAGATACCACACACCTATAAGAATGGCTGCTATTAAACAGGAAACGATAAAAATTGGAGAGGATGTGGAGAAATTGGGGCACTTATGCACCGCTGGTATGTACGTGCAGCTATGGAAGACAGTGTGGCAGTTCCTTAGGAAACTAATTATCCAGTTGCCCTGGACCCGACAATACCACTACTCGGTTTATACCCAGAAGAGCTGAAAGCAGTGACACAAACAGAATGTGTCACACCAATGTTCATAGCACACCAATGTTCATAGCAGCATTATTCACAATCGCCAAAGGATGGAAACAATCCAAGAGCCCATAAAAAGTAGATTAAAAAATTGTGGCATATACATAACAATGGAACATTATGCAGTAGGAAGACAAAATGACATCCTGAAGCATATAACAATATGGATGAACCTGAGGACAAAATGCTGAATGAGATAAGCCAGAAACAAAAGAATACATACTTCACTTGTATTACCATGGCAAAGATAAACTCAGAGGCTTATGATACAGAATATAGGAGACCTGGAGATACACAGAGGCTAGAGATGGGTAAACAGTTAGCTAATGAGGTTGAACTTTAACGTAAGTGAATAGATTAAAAAGTGAAGGTAGTTCACTGGGGGGTCTATAATAATGCTGGCATATTGAAGGCAAACATGATTGAAAGAGGTTGTACAGAGTAATTATATTTCAGCACTACCAATATGATTAGCATTACAAATATAAATTCTTACATGAACTACTTCAAAGGTATGAATCTTGTACAAAAAATGTGTAAGTTCCAGGTGTTGGGGGAAAACTACTATTACATGTTATGGGCTGTGCTTTACAGGAAGACGTCAACAGTAACACAGCAATACCCGGGTAAATAATGGGGGGGGGGGGGGGGACAAGAGTTAAAGGGAGATTTGGATTTTCTACTTGGTGGAGATATGTTTCTTGGTGATTTTTCTCTTGGAAGTAATGAAAATTGTCTAAAATTAAGACTGTTGATGGACTGTTGACTTTAGACATTATACATTGTTCTAGTTTGCTAGCTGCCGGAATGCAATATACCAGAGACGGAATGGCTTTTAATAAGAGGTAATTTAATGAGTTGCTAGTTTACAGTTCTAAGGCCGAGAAAATGTCCCAATTAAAACAAGTCTATAGAAATGTCCAATCAGAGGCATCCAGGGAAAGATACCTTGGTTCAAGATGGCCGATGAAGTTCAGGGTTTCTTTCTCAAGTGAGAAGGCACATGGCGAACACAGTCAGGGCTTCTCTCTCAGCTGGAAGGGCAAATGGCGACCATGGCGCCATCTGCTAGCTTTCTCTCCTGGCTTCCTATATCATGAAGCTCCCCGGGAGGCATCTTCCTTCTTCATCTCTAAAGGTCGCTGGCTGGTGGACTCTCTGCTTGTAGTGTTGCTGTCTCTGAATCTCTCTGAATCTCTCATTCTCCAAAATGTTTCCTCTTTTATAGGACTTCAGAAACTAATCAAAACCCACTCAAATGGCTGGAGACATGTCATCCTGTAATCCAGTTTAACAACCATTCTTAACTAAATCACATCAACCAGGGAGATGATCTCATTACAGTTTCAAATATACAGTATTGCATAGGGATTATTCTACCTTTATGAAATGGGATTTATATTAAAACATGGCTTTTCTTAGGGGGCATACTTCCTTTTAAACCAGCACATTCCACCCTCTGGCCCCTAAAAAAGACATGTTTTTTCCATATACAAAATACATTAGTTTCATAACAACATCAGAAACCTTAAACCTTTCAGTAGCAATACTAAATAAAGTACAAAATTAAAGACAGTATAAAATCTCATCAAGTCAGTTACAGGCATGGTCTGTCCTAAGGCAAAATTCTCTCCATTTGCTCTGGACCTTTGAAAACTCATAACAAGTTATTTGCTGCCAGCATACAAAGGAGGAACATTCATAGGATACATAGACACATTTCCATAGGGAGAAAGGAACACAGGGGTCACTGGACCCATACAGTTTCGAAAACCCGCATGGCAAAGTCCATTAGATTTCAAAGTCTGAGACTCATTTATCCTTTGGGCTTTAGAAAGTGACAGTCCCACCCTTTCCAAATGCCTACGCCTGCCTCTCTCTGAATGCAACCTTGGGGGATATTGGGGAGACCACCTTTCTCTCGGCTCCACCCTCTCCAAGCATTGGGGCCGCACCCGGGCTCTCTGCCATCTCCGGGGCACACGCTCAACCCCTCCATGTGGTGGCAGCCAGGCTCCCCCCAAACCCCAAGGAATGTGCTTCACCTTCTCCAAGGCCTGAGGTGGCATGACTCTTCCACTGCAACGAGGTGGAAGGCCCATTCTCTGCCTTTGGGGCAAATTCACCCTCTCCATGGGCTTGGGTGGGTCTGCTCTCCTGGCCCAAGGCTTCTTGACTTCAGACCTCAGCTTCCATGGTTTTGCCTCTGAAGTTATTTTTCCTCAAATGTGTCCCTTCTCTGAACCCCTCAGTCCAGACTGGCAGCAGCTCTGTTTATACAGGTCCCACAGCACTCTCGTCGGCTTTCTATGCAGTAGCCTTGGATTATGCCCATCAGACATAAGGAGTTTCCACAAATCCTTCCTGGATAATTTCATGTCCGATCCTGACTCTCTGAAATGGCTGACTGGTTCCACATTTGGTTAAATCCACACACTGGGCACTATACTCTGGAGTCTCCCTTTCTGTAGGCCCAGAATTTTCCAGCACCTCAATTTCTGGTTTCTTTTTACTCAAGAGTTCAGTTCTCAGCTTATTTCTTTCCTTTCGCACTTCACTATAAGCTGTGAGGAGAAACCAGGCTGCACTTTCGACACTTAATTTGGAAATCTCTTCTGCTAAATATCCAAGTTCATGGCTTTTAAAATCTACCTTCCAGCCAAAACCACTAGTCAATTTTGCCAGATTATCTGCCATTTTAAAATAAGGCTCACTTTCCTTCCAGTCTACAGTAACACAGACCTCATTTCTGTCTAAGGCCTCATCAGAAGTGTCTTTAGAGTCCACATTTCTACCAACAGTCTCTTCAGAGTATTGTAGGCCTTCTCTATCAAGCTTCTCCCAACTCTTCCAAAATCTTCCCTTTATCCATTTAAAAAGCTGTTCCAACATATTTGGTATTTGCGAACTGCAGCAGCAGCACCCCACTCTCCAGTACCAAAATCTGTTCTAGTTTGCTAGCTGCCGGAATGCAATATACCAGAGACGGAATGGCTTTTAATAAGAGGTAATTTAATGAGTTGCTAGTTTACAGTTCTAAGGCCGAGAAAATGTCCCAATTAAAACAAGTCTATAGAAATGTCCAATCAGAGGCATCCAGGGAAAGATACCTTGGTTCAAGATGGCCGATGAAGTTCAGGGTTTCTTTCTCAAGTGAGAAGGCACATGGCGAACACAGTCAGGGCTTCTCTCTCAGCTGGAAGGGCAAATGGCGACCATGGCGCCATCTGCTAGCTTTCTCTCCTGGCTTCCTATATCATGAAGCTCCCCGGGAGGCATCTTCCTTCTTCATCTCTAAAGGTCGCTGGCTGGTGGACTCTCTGCTTGTAGTGTTGCTGTCTCTGAATCTCTCTGAATCTCTCATTCTCCAAAATGTTTCCTCTTTTATAGGACTTCAGAAACTAATCAAAACCCACTCAAATGGCTGGAGACATGTCATCCCGTAATCCAGTTTAACAACCATTCTTAACTAAATCACATCAACCAGGGAGATGATCTCATTACAGTTTCAAATATACAGTATTGCATAGGGATTATTCTACCTTTATGAAATGGGATTTATATTAAAACATGGCTTTTCTTAGGGGGCATACTTCCTTTTAAACCAGCACATACATGATGCCCAATGGATGCAGGTGGCTAAAGATTAGAAGGACTGGGCAGGAGAATGGCTAATGGTGGTCTATACATATGATTGAACATTGCACTACTACAGAAAAGAACAAAGCTGTGAGGCAGGCAACATTGTGAATGAAACTGTGGGACATTACGTTTTGCAAAATAAGCCAGAAACAAAAGAGCAAATATTGTATGGTCTCATTTAGAAAATATCTATTTAAAAAGTGGGGCTCTTATAGCAGTCACATTTAGTCTGGAGCAATAATTGTTATTTCTAGATTCTGAGAGACTGTGCTATTATTGTATAACCTGGTACTTCCCTGGAACTTTGTGTACCTATGTTACACCTGAGACTCAGAAAAGGAGTTCCGCAGTTCTGATGGTCAGTATTTCCACATACAACTGTTAAAGAAACTGAAAAAAAGATCAGGCTTCAGTTAGAGATAAGAACTAAGGCAATCAGGTCAGGACTAAAGTAAATAAGAACACAAGGGTAAGGATGACATTGCAAGTATTTTAGAACTTCACCTATTCTGTGAGAACAAAGGAAAAGAGATTCATTTTGTCCAGAAGCTAAATTTTCCGTAGCATTTAATCTAATTCAACCTGTCTCGACAGATCATTTAAACAAGCCAAACACAGGGAGTCCAGAAGAGGAATGAAGGCTTTTAATTCTGTATAGCTTAATGCAATGCCTGGATATATCCCAGGGTATGTTGAGCAGATAATTAAAAAGTACTAGAAAAGTCCTGGAGAAAAAATATGGAACTATGAAACTTTACCACTGGGGAAATCCCAGATACCATCTCAAACATTAGGGACTTTGAAGTCAAAAGGCCAAGCCCTTGATCTTGAGGCCTGCTCTTCTGAAGCTTATTTATGCAGCACAGAAGCTTTGTCAATAGTTTTACCTAACAGTTACTTCTAGAGGACCTCTTCTGTTGCACAAATGCGGCCTGTCTCTCTCTAAGCCCAACTCTGCAAGTGAAATCATTACCCTCCCCCCATGTTGGACATGACATCCAGGGGTGAAAGTCTTCCTAGCAATTAGAGATGATTTACAGGGACAAGCCTGGGCCCTGGCACCCTGGAATTGGCAATGTCTTCCTGACGAAAAGGGGGAAAAGAATTGTAACAAATAAGGTATCAGTGACTGAGAGAGTTCAGAGTCAAGAGACTACTCTGGTGCAGCTCCTTGGAGGGCAGTGTGGTGGTTCCATAGGAGGCTAGGGGTAGGGTTGCCATATAATCCTGAAAGCCCACTGCTCAGTATATACCTGGAGGAACTAAATCTGGTGACATGAATAGACATTTGCACACTCGTTTCTATGGCGGCAGTGTTCACAATCCACAACGGATGGAGGCAGCCTAAGGGTACAACGACTGAGGAATGGAAAGGGGAACTATGGGGCATATACACAATGGATTACAAGATGGAATGAAGTGTGAGGCATGCAACTAGGTGAATGAACTATAAGGACTGTATGTTGAATGAAATGTCAGAAACAAAAATACAAACATTATCAATCCTCACTCATATGGACCAACTTATAAACTCAGTGAACTGAATTCGAGAACATGTGTTATCAGATCAGGGCCTACGGTAAAAGGTCCTAGATTATAAGCTCTTACAGCAGTCACATATATTCACGAGTTGTAACTGTTATTTCTAAATTCTGAGATACTGAGCTGTTTGTTTATAAGCTGAATGTTGCCAGAAACATTGCGTATTTATGTGACACTTGAGACTCAGAATTAGTGCTCTGAAGCTCTGAAAGTCAGCACTACCTCATACAGGAACAGTCTAAAAAATAAAAAGTTGAAAAAGTAAGCAGACTTTGACTAGAGACATGAACGAACCTGATCTGGATAGGACTGGGGTAGATCAGAATACAGGGTAAAAGCTGTTGTGGCCCATATTTTCAAACTTTAATTTCTATGTGAAACCAAAGGACGAGATGTTTATTTGCTGCAAAATTTGTATTTTGTGTAACACATTTCCTAACTTAACTTCTATGGTAAGTTTAGCTGAACATCATAAGTACATGGAATCTTGACCAGGGTGTGAGACTTTGTTGGTTTGCCCACATTAGTATGATGCCCTGATATATCCCAGGGTAATCTGAGCAGTGAATGAAGAAGTATTTGCAAGGTCCACTTGAGGCACTGGGGAGAAAGGAGGATATATTCAATGTCCCATTTTGAGAATTTCTGCTATTCTGACAAGCAGTGGAGACCATCAAATCAACAGACCAAGCCCTCAATCTTGGGGTTCACCCTATGAAACTCACTCCTGCAAAGGATAGGCTAAGCCTACTAAAAAATGGGCTTAAGAGTCACTCTCCCACCCCCCAGAGAACTTCTTTTGTTGCTCAGATGTGGCCTCTCTCTGTAAGCCAATGCGGCAAGTCAACTCACTGCCCTCCCCCACTACATGGGACATAACATAACAGTATAAATCTCCCTGGCAACATGGGTCAGAAATCCAGGATGAGTGGGACCCGGCATCAACGGATTCAGAAAGGCTTCTTAACCAAAAGAGAAATGAGATAAAGTTTCTGTGGCTGAGAGATTTTAAACGGAGGCATCCACCAAGATCTCAAGCCTGATGACTTCTCAAAGCAGGTTGGATACCAATGACTTGAAACCCACACTGAAAGTGACTTGATTTGGGTTTAAGTTTGTTCAGCCTCTGGGCAGAATCCAGAAGAACATGTTAGTGTAAACAAATGCTACCTTTCCACAGCATGTGGATCAGATTCCTACAAGGTCCTGAAGTGTTGGACAGACATTACACAGGAAAAGGTGACATCTTGGCCTGGGGATAAACATCTGGGCCATGCTGGAAAGGATCACATTCATAATACAGAGACACAGAAAGAACAACTCTTGGGGACTTACATAAAACAAGGAACTGAGATTGTGCCTGTAGGGAAGACACTTCTGGAAATTCCCAAAATGGAACTACTTATTTCTGTGAAGAAAAAGTCAAGAAAAGAGTGTCCAGTTTTCTAGAAATATGTCTCTAAGTATTTCAAACATTCTTAGTCAGTATTAAGAATTTCCATGGAGACCACGTACTTCCGGCCAAGATGGCGGCTTAACAATGTGCACATTTTAGTTCATCCTCCAGAAAAAAATACTAAATAACCAGAAACAGGACAGAACAGCTCCTGGGCCACGTCAGTGACCAGACACACAGCGTACCCCAGTCTGGACCAGCTGGATCGGCTGCGAGCCCCCCCAGAACCATGAGTTCCCCAAGCCGCGCAGGCCTGCGCCCCTCCCCCACAGGCTGCTTCCCAGAGGGGAAAGGAAAGCGACTTTACCAGCAGCAGGGGCTGAGCACAACCAAATGCCAATTGTGGAATTAATTAACAAGTTCTGGCTGCTGGAAATAGGCCCTCAGCTCAGGTGAACCTGGTCAAAGCAGTGGTTGCTGATTTTTGTCCCGGAGCCGAGGGGGCAGGGCTGACGGAAAAAGAAAAAAAAAAAAAAGGAAACAGAGGTTTTTGTAGCTTTGTTTCTACAAAGGCTTGACTGCCTCTGGATTCAGTGGCAGGACTTCTCGGGCTGCAGATGCCTCAGAGATAGGCAGAAACAAGGTTGAGAGCTTGTCTGGAGCCTTTGCCTTCCCCAGTGGACGGGGGAAGCCCAGCTCAGGAGGAGTCCCTCCCTCGGGGAATTCAGACCCCAGGGCTTGGTAATGTGAGGCCATTAAAGCCAGCCTACAACCTCTCCTCTGTCTCCACCACACCCCCAGCAGGGAGAGTCTGCCAAAGTTAAGGTACCACAAAGGTACCACATCATCTTATGCTGGTGGGACCCGCAGGCAGACAAGCACCACATACTGGGCAGGATACGAAAAACAGAGTCCAGAGACTTCACAGGAAAGTCTTTAAACATGCTGGGTCTCACCCTCAGAGAAAACCGACGCAGGTGACTCTTTCCTCCTGATGGGAGGCCAGTTTGGTCTGAGAAAATCTGGCTGGGGTCTATAGTACCTAAGTAGACCCTCCTAAGTGTGGAGGGAAAAAGGTACCATACAAGCAGGGCAAGAAACAAAAAAACAAGAACTGAAAAATTCTCCTCTGTTAAACAAAACTTAAACTAAAGGTCCAGATAAAGCTGAATGGAATGTCAAAGAACAGATAGACAACAAATTCATCCAGCAAGAAAACCCTAGATAAAAGAAGTGAAAGCAATCTCCAGAATAAACTAATTAAGGTAACTAAATGCCTAGATGCCAGCAAAAAATAACAAATCACACTAGGAAAACTGAAGATATGGCCCAGTCAAAGGAACAAACCAACAATTCAAATGACATACAGGAGCTGAAACAATTAATTTCGAATGTACAAACAGACATGGAAAACCTCATCAAAAACCAAATCAATGAATTGAGGGAGGATATAAAGAAGGCAAGGAAAGAACAAAAAGAGGAAACTGAAAGTCTGAAAAAACAAATCACAGAACTTATGGGAATGAAAGACACAGTAGAAGAGATGAAAAAAACAATGGAAACCTACAATGGTAGATTTCGAGAGACAGAACATAGGTTTTCTGAACTGGAGGACGGAACATCTGAAATCCGACAAGAAACAGAAACTGTAGGAAAAAAATGGAAAAATATAAGCAGGGACTCAGGGAATTGAAAGACAATATGAAGCGCATGAATATAAGTGTTGTGGGTGTTCCAGAAAGAGAAGAGAAGGGAAAAGGAGGAGAAAAACTAATGGAGGAAATTATCACTGAAAATTTCCCAACTCTTAGGAAAGACTTAAAATTACAGATCCAAGAAGTGCAGCGTACTCCAAAGAGAATAGATCCAAACAGACATACTCCAAGACATTTACTAATCAGTATGTCAGAGGTCAAAGAAAAAGAGAGGATCTTGAAAGCAGCAAGAGAAAAGCAATCCATCACATACAAGGGAAGCCCAATAAGACTATGCATAGATTTCTCAGCAGAAACCATGGAGGCAAGACAGTGGGATGATATATTTAAATTATTAAAACAGAAAAACTACCAACCAAGAATTCTATATCCAGCAAAACTGTCCTTCAAAAATGAAGGAGAAATTAAAACATTTTCAGACAAAAAAATCACTGAGAGAATTTGTGACCAAGAGACCAGCTCTGCAAGAAATACTAAAGGGAGCACTAGAGACAGATACGAAAAGACAGGCAAGAGAGGAGTGGAGAAGAGTGTACAAAGGAAGACTATGAGTAAAGGTAAAAAGAAGGAAAATTAGATATGCCATATAAAATCCAGAAAGCAAAATAGTAGAAGAAAGTACTACCCGCGCAATATTAACACTAAATGCCAACGGATTAAACTCCCCAATCAAAAGACATAGACTGGCAGAATGAATTAAAAAACAGGACCCATCTACATGTTGTCTCTACTCAAAGGGCACGAGGGCAAGGACACAAATGGACATTTGCACACCAATGTTTATAGCAGCATTATTTACAATTTCCAAGAGATGGAAACAGCCAAAATGTTCATCAACATACGGGTGGCTAAACAAACTGTGGCATATGCATACAACAGAATATTATGCACCTGTAAGACAGAATAAAGTTATGAAGTATGTAACAACATGGATGGACCTTAAGGACATTATGCTGAGTGTGATTAGCCAGAAACAAAAGGACAAATACTGTATGGTCTCACTGATATGAACTGACCTTAGTGAACAAACTTGGAATATTTCGTTGTTGAGAGAGACGATCAGGAGACAGAAATAGGGTAATTGGAGCTGAAGGAATACAGATTGTGCAACAGGACTGAATATAAAAACTCAGAAATGGACAGCACAATACTACCTAACTGTAATACAATTATATTAAAACACTGAAAGAAGCTGAATATGAGAATGATAGAGAGAGGAGGGCTGGAGGCATAAATGAAATCACAAAGAAAAACAGATGATAAAGATTGAGATGGTATAATCTAGGAATGCCTAGAGTGTATAATGATAGTGACTAAATGTACAAATTTAAAAAAATGTTTTTGCATGAGGAAGAACAAAGGAATATCATTACTGCAGGGTGCTGAAAACTGATGGTAATTAATATCTTAAAATTTCAACTTATGTGTGAGACTAAAGCAAAAAATGTTTATTTGGTACAAAATTTATATTTTGACTAGTGCATGTCCTAATATAACTTATGTAGATAGTTGGCGGAACAACGTAAGTACATGGAAATTTGAGTACGACATGAGATTTTGTTGTTTTGTCCAGAGTGATGCCCTGATGAATCCCAGAGTGATTCGATCAGTGAGTGGAAAAGTATCTGTAAAGTCCCCTTCGGGGAATGGTGAGAACATGGGGAAAATTCAACCCCCCCTAGTTGAATTCTTGATATTCTCACAAGCAGTGTAGACAACCAAAGCTATAGGCTGAGCCCCAAGTCTTGGGGTTTGTTCATATGAAACTTAACCCCACAAAGCATAGGTCAAGCCTACTTAAAATTAAGCATAAGAGTCACTCCCAAGAGAGTCTCTTTTGTTGCTCAGATGTGGCCTCTCTCTCCAGCCAACACAACAAGTAAACTCATCACCTTCCCCCTGTCTACATGGGACGTGACTCCCAGGAGTGTGGACCTTCCTGACGACATGGGACAGAAATCCTAGAATGAGCGGAGACTCAGCATGAAGGAACTGAGAAAAACCCTAGAGTGAGGTGAGACTCAGCATCAAGGGATTGAGAAAACTTTCTCAACCAAAAGAGGGAAGAGTGAAATGAGACAGTGTCAATGGCTGAGAAATTCCAGAGTCGAGAGGCTATCCTGGAGGTTATTCTTATGCATTAAATAGATATCACCTTGTTATTCAATATGTAATGGAGCAGCTGGAGGGAACTGCCTGAAAATGTAGAGCTATGATACAATAGCCATGTTTCTTGATGATGACTGTATTATGATATAGCTTTCACAATGTGACTGTGTGATTGTGAAAACCTTGTGTCTGATGCTCCTTTTATCTACCTTGTCAACAAAGGAGTAGAACATATGGAATAAAAATAAATAATAAGGGGAACAAATGCTAAAATAAATTTAGTTTGAAATGCTAGTGATCAATGAAAGCAAGGGGTATGGTATGTATAATTTTTTTTTCTGTTTTCATTTTATTTCTTTATGTTATCTTTTATTTCTTTTTCTGAATTGATGCAAATGTTCTAAGAAATGATCAAGATGATGAATAAGCAACTATGTGATGATACTGTGAATTAATGATTATATATGTAGAGCGAAATGATTATATGTTAAGAATGTTTGTGTTTCTTTGTTGTCATATTTTTAAATTTAAAATTAATAAAAAATTTTAAAATTAAAAAAAAGAATTTCCATGGAAGAAGAGGTTTGCATGCTGGTAATACAAGCTTTGAAGCTTTGTAAAGGAAACATATATGTAGACATAAGTATGTGAATGTGCATTTCGCATTTCATATGAAGAAATGCCACTTCTGTTTAAATTATTTGATGTAAGTTTGGGTTTTGGGGATTTGCTGGTAAAATCAGTGATAGAAAATAAAAGAACCATCCCTCAAAAAAAAAAAAAAGACACCTAGGGATTTATATGAGATTCCACAAAGGTTCCATACACTAGGATTACTTTCCAGAAACCTATAACCTCCAGATGGGTTCCTAGACTAGATAAGTCCTAAAATACAGAGGGCCCAGCCTCTCCAGAACATCAACTAGTTTTCTATCCCCCCATCCCATATTATCAACAGCCCCTTTCAATATGAAAAAGTTAGATTGGGCATATCCCAAATACCCTTAAAGAGTGGGGAAAAGATCATAGGAGATGATTGAGTTACACAGACAACATAGGGTTTAACAAATGAGTAGGATTCTGAATCATTATACTGATATTTCTTTTAGTCTCCAGCAGTGTCTTGGAACAGCTAGGAGTAAAAACCTAAAATTAAAGAATTGTAACCCATACCAAACCTGAAATCTATTCTACAACTAATTGTTGCGATACGCTGAATTTATTGCTTTTTTGTATATGTTTTTCACAAATAACAAAAAAATCGATTGTGATGATGAATACCAAGCTATATGATACTGTGAATCACTGATTGTACACTTAGAATGATTACATGGTATGTGAATCATAATATATATCAATAAAATTGCATTAAAATTAAAAGAAAAAAATACATGAGACATCATGTTGAGTGAAGTAAGCCAGTTTCAGAAAGACAAATATTGTATAACTAACTCATATAAAATACCTAACATAAGCAAATTCATCAAGATCGAAAGTAGACTACAGGTTACCACGGGTCAATGGGAATTTATTACCTAAATGGTACAGCGTTTCCATTTGAGGTGATGGAAAAGTTTAGGTAATGGATGTTGGTGATGGGACCCAATATTGCAGATGTCATTAACATCAATGAATTGCACACTTAAAAGTGGATAAAATAGTAAATTCTGAGTTGTAAATCTGTTACTACAATAAAAATTTTTTAAAATAAAGTTCATCATGAGGGAAAAGAAACAAATGAATATGACTGAATTTCTACTATATTTTTTGACTGTGTGATTGTGAAAACCTTGTGTTTGTTGCTTCTTTTATCCAGGATATGGATAGAAGAGTAAAAAAATATGGATAAAGAATAAATAACAGGGGGGACAAAGAATAAGATAAATTGGGTAGATGGAAATAAACTTTCTCCCCAGTATCCCAAATGGACGATGCAAATACTTTTTAATTCTCTGCCCAAATTACCCCGGGATCTATCAGGGCATCACACTAACCTGGACAAACCAACACAATCTCACCCCTATTTAAGATAACATGTACTTATGGTGTTCAAGTAAACTGACCATACAAGTTAAATTAAATTAGATAATGCGTTACTGAAAATATAAATTTTGCACCAAATAAACATCTCTCCCTTTGGCTGAAGTTTGAAAATATAAGCCATATTATCCTTTTGGGTAGGATCTTTTTTACAGTTTCCATGGTGATATGGGTGGTAACTTTTGATTAGATGACTTCCATGGAGATGTCTCCACCCATTCAAGTTGAGGTTCCTTAGTGGAGCCCTTCAAGATGGAACCATTTTGGAAAAAGCTTTAGAACCAAGAGAGCCTTTATAGTCAGACCTTTGGAGATGCCTAAAGAAAACACTCCCAGAAGCTGTTGAAGAAGAGAGAAAGCTAGCAGACGTCTCTATGTGCCCTGCCAGCTGAGAGAGAAATCCCAAACGTCACTGCCTTCTTGAACCAAGGTATCTTTGCCTGGATGCCTTGGTTTGGACATTTTTATAGCCTTACCTTAATCTGAACATTTTCACAGCCTTAGAACTTTAAACTTGAAACTTAGTAAATTCCCCCTTTTAAAAGCCATTCCATTTTTGTATACTGCATTCTGGCAGCTTCTACAATCTAAAACCGGAGGTATGGCAGCTCCTATTATCTTGGAGAGTTAGCCAAATCTAGAGAAGAGGAATCATGGAAAATATCACACAGAAATTGTTTGAAGAAGACTCTAGGCTTAGTCTAAAAAATGAAGTGGTATTTTAGCTTTCCAGATTTTCAAACCCAGTTGGCCAGGGAATTCGATCTTCTTCCCTCCAAAAAAAGGTCAGAAGTTTAAGTCAAAGGCATAGACAAGCAACTGCACTGAAGTACAACTTTGTGCTGGTTTGAAAAGATTTACGTACCCTAGAAAAGCCATGTTTTAATCCTAATCAATTTTGTGGGAGAAACCATTTCTCCTATATAAGCTGGAAACTTGATGAGGTTATGTACATGGAGATGTAACTCCATCAACTGTGGGTATTGAACTTGATTAGATGGAGACATGTCTCCACCCATTCTAAGCGAGTCTTGATTAGTTTACTGGGAGCCTGTAAAAGAAGTATTTTGGAGAAAGCCTGAGAACGCCGCAGAACCACAAAGCACAGAATCTACCAGCCAGCAACTTTTGGAGATGAAAAAGGAAAACACCTCCCAGGGAGGTTCATAAAGCAGGGAGCCTGGAGATTAAGTTAGCAGATGCCGTGTTTGCCACATGACTTTCCAGCTGAGCGAGAAATCCTGAACTTCATTGTCCTTCTTGAATGAAGTTATCTTTCCCTGGAAGCCTTAGATTGGACATTTCTACAGACTTCCTCTAATCGGGACATTTTCATGGCCTTAGAACTGTAAACTTGTTACTTAGTAAATTTCCCTTTTTAAAAAGCCATTCCATTCCTGGTGTGCTGCATTCTGGCAGCTAGCAAACTAGAACAAATGTTTAACAATCCTAGTGGTTAAAGAGTGAATAAAGTACAAGAGGATCAAAAAATAATTAAAATTGTGCTAATATTAATACTTATGAAGACCACTATAAGTTTTAATTCACTTCTCCATTTTCATTTGTTCAGCACCTTGAAGTTTTCAAAGCACTTGCATATATGCCATCTCACTGGATCCCTACAACTAGGTTAGAGGACAGACAACAGTAATAGGTCCCATTTTACTCAGGGGGTAACTGAGAGTCTAAGAATTCAAAACCTTTATGATGGTTCTTCTAATTAGTCAAGGGCAAGGTAGGAGTTAAAAACATAAAGTTCTGTTCCAAAGGATCCTCCATTATAGGTTTACTGCACTTCATATGTACTTCCATTAAAATCATAATTTATTTTATTGAAATTGTTTGTAAATCTGACTCCTTTGCATACTGAATGTTCCTTGAGGGTAGCAATTTTTTTTCATTGGACCCCTGCACGAGGCCTAGGAACTGGTACATAGGTGTTGACTAGCTGGATTAAACTGAATATGTTAATACTAAACGAACTCTGATTCCATTTTATATTTACATTTTATAAAAAAAGACAAAATTAAATGACAAACTCAATTCAGTGAGTGAAATGAAATTTAGATTAAATGCTTGTTATTTCAGAGTTAATTTTTTAATGCAATACAAAACTGTTTAGCATTTGCATTTACAAAACTGAAACTAGAAAATGAAACTAGGGCAAAAATAACCATTAGCAACATATATAGTCTGATAATTTCTAATCTATTCTGCAGGACAGTGGGTGGGAAAAGAAAAACGTTTACCTACAGCAAGCTGTTATGTATACATACAATGGAATACTGTGCAGCTACAGAAAGGAAATGTGAGGCATGCAACGAGGTGAAGGAACCATGAGGACATTCTGTTGAGCAAAATAAGCCAAAAGGATATTACTGTATGGTCTCATTTAGAAAATGCCTGTAAGAAAAGTAGGGCCTAGACTGTAAGCTCTTACAGCAGTCATATTTATTCCTGAGTACTTAGTTCTAAATTCTGAGATGCTATGCTCTTTGTGTATAACTTCGTAGTTCCATGAATCTGTGGGTACCTGTGTGACACCTAAGACCCAGAGTTAGAGTTCTGCGGCTCTGAAAGTCAGCTTTACTACATATAGCAACTGTTAAAGAAAATGAAAAAGAGATCAGACTTCAATTAGAGCTATGAACAAAGCTGATCTGGTTGGGACTAAGGTAAATCACAATACAGGGTAATGGATAATATTGTCTGTATTTTAAAACTTCAATTTCTGTGACAGACCAAAGGAAAAGATGTTAATTTTACCCCAAATTTAAATTTTCTGTAGTACACTATCTAACTTAACCTGCCTGGCCAGTTTATTTAAACAACCTAAATACATGGAGACTAGAACAGGAAATGAGAGCTAATGATTCTGTACAGGTTAATGTAACACCCTGAAATAGTCCAGTGTATTTGGACAGATAAAAAGTATTTGCAAAGTCCCCTAAGGGACTGGAGAAAAAATATGGAAGTGTTAAACTTCCCCACCTGGAAAATTCCTGTTATTTTCTCAAGCACTGGGACTCCCAACCTAATAAGCCAAACTCTCAATCTTGAGGCAGCCCTTATGAAACATCTCTGTAATGGTGAAGCTAAGCCTACTTATAAATACGCTGAAGAGTCACCCCCAAAGAACCTCTTTTGTTGCTCAGTGGTCTCTCTCTCTCTCAAGCCAAACTCTAAAATAAATTCATTATCCTCCCTCCCTCCCCGCACCCCACCAATGTATGACATGACTTTCAAGAATGTAAGTCTCCCTGGCAATGTGGGACATGACTCCCAGGGTTGACCCTGCCTGGTAACATGGGATTGAGAATGTCTTCTTGACCAAA
This sequence comes from Tamandua tetradactyla, assembly GCF_023851605.1. Taxonomy (NCBI): domain Eukaryota; kingdom Metazoa; phylum Chordata; class Mammalia; order Pilosa; family Myrmecophagidae; genus Tamandua; species Tamandua tetradactyla. Next base: position 81,757,494 of record NC_135335.1, read on the forward strand.
AGGGGAAAAAGAAACGTAACAAAATAACGTTTCAGTGGCTAAAAGATTTCAAATAGAACTGAGAGGTCATTCTGGAAGTTACTCTATGTAAGCTTAAGCCAGATATTACAAAACCCAACGAACAGTATTCCAGAAATCCTAAAGAAAACCCAGGGCTCTATCTAAGATTCTATAAAAAAGCTTTACTTAAGTTTCTTTTTCAGAAACTTAAAACCTCCAGATCGTTCCCACACCAGAAAAGTCCTGAAACTTAGAGGTACTGGTCCTTCCCAAAACATTAACCAGTTACATTCCCCTACCTCAGGATGTCAACACCTCTTTTCAGCATGAAGAAGTTTGAATGGTTACTGCCCAATATCCTTGAAAATTAAGAGAATGATCAAATGAGAGGGAGGAGTTGTAACAGAGACATTAGGATTAAACAAATGATTATGACTACTGAATCATTATATAGGTATTTCTTTTTAGATTCTAGTGTATTGAAACAACCAGAAGGAAATACCTGAAATTGTGGAACTGCAACCCATACTATACTTTGAAATTTGCTCTAAAACTATCTGTTAAACTGTTCTTTGAAATTTAACACTTTTCTACGTGTTTCTTTTCACAATAAAAAAATGCTTTGAAAATTGTCTTAAAAAATAAGTTTACCTACACATTAGCAACTAGAAGGTATAACTTTACCTTAAAATTTAACACATAAAAAAATTTAACTCATAAGTTCCTCTAGTTCAGTATGCTAAGACTGTTCCCCCTATTACTAAACAAGCCAAATTTTATTACAATAAAAATTCTTACCAGAGAAAAAGATTTCTAAACCTCAGCTAAGAGCAAACTTTCAATATTAATTTATTTCCATGTTTCTCAACCCTTTTTTTACCATCACTTTCTTAGGGAGCTTTTTAGGCGCTTTTTTGTTTTCTAATCAAATCCCCTCCATGAAATTTTAATTCTGCAGATACACTATACATCTATTTAGGTACTATATGTATGTCTATGCTTTATACATATACAAAGTAAGAGTTTTTTCACACTCCCAGACCCAACTTCACTCCCTTGGGGATGGCACTGCCCTTGCTGGGAATGCATGATTTATTTAATATTTACTGAGTGGTAGCTACATGCCAGGCCCCAAGAACATGCAATATCAAAACATAATTTAAGTCTCCCTGGTGACATGGGAGAGGACTTCCAGGGATGAATCCAGACCTGGCACCACGGGATCAACAATTCTATCCTGACCAAACAGGGGAAAAGATGTGGAATTAATAAAGTATCAGTGGCAAGAGAGTTCATATAGAGTCGAGAGGCTACTCCAGAGGTAGCTCTTACGCAAGCTTCAAGTAGACCTTGCTACCTATCATAACCTGCCAACCCCCAACCAGGACCATTCCATCCAATTCTAAAGAACACCTAGGGCAATTAATAAGATTCAACAAAGGTTCCAGGCACTAGAGTAACTTGCCAGAAACCTACAACCTTCAGATAGGTTCTTGGTCCAAATAAGTCCTGAAACCTAGCCCAGCCTCCCTAGAACATCAGATACTTTCCTCTCACTACCACATATTAGAGACAGACCCTTCCAATATCAAAAATTTAGAACTGCCATAGCCCAAACAACCCCAATGAGAAGTAGTGAAAAATCAAAGGTGATGGTGGAATTATACATAGAAGATAGGACTTAACAAATGAATATGAATGCTGAATCATTAAATTGATATCTCTTAGAGCAGCTAGAAGCAAAACCCTAAAATTGTGTAATTGCAACCTGTGTCAAAGTCTGAAATATGTTCTACAAATAACTGTGGTGCTATGCTTGGAAATTCATAGCTTTTCTGTATATATGTTATTGCTCACAAAAAAAGGAGGAAAAAAAGTCAATGGTGATGATAAAAAGTATTTAAACCCGCTAGCCTCCTAAATTCTGGAGCATCTAGAAGGAAAAAAAATGAGAGGATTGTACAGTAGTCCATGAAAAACTCTGGGTTCTGTCCTATAACCACTTTCTGAAGAGTGCTTTGAAAAGTATTGCTTTTTTATTTCTTTGCTTTGAATGTAAGTTATACTATACAATAAAAAGTTTAAAAAAACACCAAAAACATAATTCAGTTTTAAAATCTACTACATGAGTTTTGACTCATAAAACTAAAATTGAAACAGTGAGTTATGAAGATGGAGACCCCTCCCTAGCAATTCATAACTAGTCAAGGCCATAATACAGAGAACGTACTGAATAAAGGGTTGACAAATGGATGGTAATTGCTAGAATCCTACACAGTGTAGTTACACCACTTTAAAAGACGATTTAGTAAGAGCAGAACCTCTAGAACTGGCTACAAAAATGTCTACTTTATACTACACAAATCTCAAAAAGCTCAAAATTCAATTCACTGCAACCCTAAAACCTGGAAAAAGAAGAAAAAACGCAAGAAAAGGTTCAAGAAACTAGGAAAAAAACACTTAAACAGATAAGTTCAGTAATTCTTAACCTTTTCTACTCCACTAAATGCTTTCAGTATCTGATGAAAGTCATGTACTCTTTCCCCAGGAAAATTCACATATACAATACTCACGCACGCAAAATTATGCAAAATTTTAGTATTCTGTTTCCAAACCCCATCTTAACACCAATTTAAGAATTTCTCCACTAAAGGAATATTTAGTTAAACACAACGTAGTTAAGTTTAAATGAGTTTATTTTTTCAATTTAAAATGTAAGTTTTTAAGCTTAAAAATACTGCCAGAAACATCTGTATTGGTAATGCATGTACCTTAATGTTAATTGTTAATACCATGCAACTAACAAGAGCTACAGTCTATTTTCTAAATTATACCTTTACTAGCCCCTAAATTAAAACCTCAAAATTTAATTGATAACATGGCTATATAAACAGGTTAGTCTTTCAAGCTTTAATTAGTAAGAAATCTAACATCATAAACATTTATTTCAAAATGAGGCCAATCCTGAGCCCCCAGTCGTGGGGTTTGTTCATATGAAACTTAACTCCAAAAAGGATAGGTCAAGCCTACTTAAATTAGGCCTAAGAGTCACCCCCAAGAGAACCTCTTTCTTTACTCAGCTGTGGCCTCTCTCTCCAGCCAACACAGCAAGCAGACTCACCACCTCCCCCGTCTACGTGGGACATGACTACCAGGGGGTGTGGATCTTCCTGTCAGCGTGGGACAGAAATCCCAGAATGAGCTGAGATTCAGTATCAAGGGATTGAGAAAAACTCTAGAATGAGCTGAGACCCAGCATCAAGGGATTGAGAAAACCTTCTTGACCAAAACGGGGAAGAGTGAAATGAGACAAACTGTCAATGGCTGAGAGGTTCCAAACAGAGTCAAGAGGTTATCCTGGAGCTTGTTCTTACGCATTAAGTAGATATCACCTTGTTATTCAAGATGTAATGGAGAGGCTGGAGGGAACTGTCTGAAAATGTACAGCTGTGTTCCAGTAGTTATGTTTCTTGATGATGACTGTATAATGATATAGTTTCCACAATGTGACTGTGTGACTGTGAAAACCTTATGTCGGATGCTCCTTTTACCTACCTTGTCATCAGATGAGTAGAACATATGGAATAAAATTAAATAAAAGGGGGAACAATGTTGAAATAAATTTAGTTTGAAATGCTAGTGGTAAATGAAAGGGAGGGGTAAGGGGTATGGTATGTATAATTTTTTTCTCTGTTTTCGTTTTATTTCTTTTTCTGTTGTGTTGTCTTTTTCTTTCTTTTCTGAATTGATGCAAATGTTCTAAGAAATGATCATGATGATGATGAATATGCAACTATGTGATGATATTGTGAATGACTGATTATATATGTAGAATGGAATGATTATATGTTAAGAATGTTTGTTTCCTTGTTGTCATTTTTTTTTTAATTTAAAATTAATACAAAAAATTAAAAAAAAAACAATGAAGCCAATCTTGGCCGAGCAATGGTGGCTCAGTGGCAGAGTTCTCACCTGCCATGCTGGAGACCTGGGTTCGATTTCCGGTGCCTGCCCATGCAAAAATTAAATTAAATTAAATTAAACTTTTAAAAAAATGAAGCCAATCTTCCTCCTTTGGCACTCATCATTAACTAAGTGGAAGAAATGGGGAAAAGTGCAGTGTCTGTGTTGCTGCTTCAAAAGGAAACTTACAACATGAAAAAAAAATTCCACTAACTAAGGACTATAGGACACTTTGAAAGATCTATTTATTCAGATTAATAGCAGTAGAAAAATTATTTGATGAAAGGAGAGAAAGTATACATGGACAGAAAGTAGAAATAGGCCAAAAGTTTGACATGGCATAATGGGGTATGCATGATGCATTTAGGGTTTTTAGAAAATTACATATAAGCTGAAACTATAATAGTTTATTTCTTCAAATATCAGAAAAACTCCCAGAATATTCCAAAATCTGATCAAAATAATTTCAAGGGATAATTCTTAAAAGCTCAAGTAATGCACAGAGGGCCTTTCAGTCTCAAATGAACAAATATCAAATATGTGTAGTGCTTAAAAGATTAGTCAGTGAATATTGTGGCCACACTGTGAAAGAACCAGGAAGCACTAAAAAATCATTTCAACAGCATAAAATCTAATTTCACTGATATAATCAAAACAGGTCAGTGAATTTCAAAAACTAATTTTTGAGATACTACGTATCTCATACTCATGTATTAAAAGCATCCGAAAAAAAGTAAGACAAAAATTCAAACATCAAAAAATATGAAGGGCTCGAACTTCCGGGTCAAGATGGCAGCTTAACAACGTGCACATTTTAGTTCGTTCTCCAGAACAACTACTAAATAACCAGAAACAGTACAGAACAGCTTCTGGGGCCACATCAGTGACCAGACACACAGCATATCCCAGTCTGGACTAGTGGACCCGCTGAGAGCACCCCACAGAACCGAGAATTCCCAAGGCTGCAGTGGCCAGCGCCCGTCCCACACAGGCCGCTCCCAGAGGGGAAAGGAAAGGACTTTACCAGCAGCAGGGACTGGGCACAATCAAATGCCAATTCTGGAACTAATTAACAAATTCTGACTACTAAAACTAGGCCCCCAGCTTAGGTGAACCTGATCAAAGCGGAGGCTGCTCATTTTTACCCCGGCGCCAAGGGGGCAAGACTGACAGAAAAAGGGGGGAAAAAAAAAAGAAGGAAACAGAGATTTTTGTGGCAGTGTATCTACAAAGGCTTGACTGCCTCTGGATACAGAGGCAGGACTTTTCAGGCTGCAACTGCCCCAGGCATAGGCAGACGTGAGCTCTTTTGGGGGGTTATCTGGGGCCTGTGCCTTCCCCAGGGGAGGGGGGAAGCCCCATCCAGGTGGAATCCCTCCATTAAGGAATTCAGACACCAGGGCTTGGTAATTTGAAGCCATTAAAACCAGCCTTCAACCTCTCCTCTGTCTCCACCATGCCCCCAGCAGGGAGAGTCTGCCAAAGTTAAAGGTACCGCATCATCTTATGCTAGTGGGACCTGCAGTCAGACAAGCACCACATACAGGGCAGGATAAGAAAAACAGAGTCCAGAGACTTCACAGGAAAGTCTTTCAACCTGCTGGGTCTCACATTCAGGGAAAACCGACACAGGTGACTCTTTCCTTCTGATAGGAGGCCAGTTTGGTCTGGGAAAATCTGGCTGGGGTCTATAATATCTAAGTAGACCCTCCTAAGTGTGTGTGTGGGGGGGGGCAGGCACCACAAAAGGAGGGCAAGAAACAAGAAAACAAGAACTGAAAAATTCTCCTCTGTTAAACAAAACTTAAGCTAAAGGTTCAGATAAAGCTGAACGGAATGTCAAAGAACAGGTAGACAACAAATTCATCCAGCAGGAACACCCCAGATACAGGAAGTGAAAGCAATCTCCAGAATAAACTAATTAAGGTAATTAAATGATTAGACTCCAGCAAAAAATAAAAAATCACACTAGGAAAATTGAAGATATGGCTCAGTCAAAGGAACACACCAACAATTCAAATGACATACAGGAGCTGTAACAATTAATTCAGAATGTACAAACAGACATGGAAAACCTCATCAAAAACCAAATCAATGAATTGAGGGAGGATATAAAGAAGGCAAGGAAAGAACAAAAAGAAGAAACTGAAAGTCTGAAAAAACAAATCACAGAACCTATGGAAATGAAAGACACAGTAGAAGACATGAAAAAAACAATTGAAACCTACAATGGTAGATTTCGAAAGACAGAACATAGGATTTCTGAACTGGAGGACGGAACATCTGAAATCTGACAAGAAAGAGAAACTCTTGGGAAAAAAATGGAAAAATATGAGCAAGCACTCAGGGAATTGAAAGACAATATAAAGCGCAGCACAAATATACGTGTTGTGGGTGTCCCAGAAAGAGAAGAGAAGGGAAAAGGAGGAGAAATACTAATAGAGGAAATTATCACTGAAAATCTCCCAACTCTTAGGAAAGACTTAAAATTACAGATCCAAGAAGTACAGCGTACCCCAAAGAGAATAGATCCAAATAGACATACTCCAAGACATTTACTAATCAGAATGTCAGAGGTCAAAGAGAAAGAGAGGATCTTGAAAGCAGCAAGAGAAAAGCAATCCATCACATACAAGGGAAGCCCAGTAAGACTATGCGCAGATCTCTCAACAGAAACCATGGAAGCGAGAAGACAGTGGGATAATATATTTAAATTATTAAAAGAGAAAAACTGCCAACCAAGAATTCTATATCCAGCAAAATTGTCCTTCAAAAATGAGGGAGTTTCTGGGCCAGCTGGGAGAATTGGACAGGCGATCCCCTCAAGTCGTGGCAGCTGGCGCCCCCACCCCAATGCACGGCACCCCCCCCCGGGCCAGCTGGGAGAATTGGATTGGAGATTCCCCAAGCCGTGGAGACTGGCGACCAGGGTCCTTTCCAAACACGTGGCTTCCTGGTCCGGATGGCAATGGTGGATACTTTCCCTAGCGGCGGCGGCCGGCGCCCCCCCACCACGCTTGGCGCCTCGGGCCGGCTGGGAAATTTGGACAGGCACTCCCCTAAGGCTCGGAGGCCGGTGACCCTCCTCACGCGCGGATTCCCGGGCCGGCTGGCAGATTCGGATTGGCACTCCCCCAAGCCGCTTCGGCTGGCGACCCTCCTCTACAGCGAGAGTTTTCCAAAGTTAAAAGAGCCACAGCATCTTTTACGTGGGACCCGCAGACAGACGAGCTCCACAAGCGCCACCTACTGGGCAGGATAAGAAAAACAGAACTCAGAGATTTCACAGAAAAATCTATCAACCTGCTGGGTCCCACACCCAGGGAAATCTGATTAAATGCCCAGACACCAGCAGAAGATAACGGATCACGCTTGGAAAACTGAAGAAATGGCCCAGTCAAGTAACAAACCAATAGTTCAAATGAGACACAGGAGTTGAGACAACTAATGCTGAATATACGAACAGAAATGGAAAACCTTGAAAAACGAAATCGATAAATTGAGGGAGGACATGAAGAAGACATGGGGTGAAAAAAAAGAAGAAATAAAAAAACGGAAAAAATCAAATCACAGAACTTATGGTAGTGAAGGACAAAGTAGAAAAGATGGAAAAAACAATGGATACCTACAATGGTAGATTTAAAGAGACAGAAGCTAGAATTAGTGAACTGCAGGATAGAACATCAGAATTTCAAAGAGAAACAGAAATATAGGGAAAAGAATGGAAAAATTTGAACATGGGATCAGGGAACTCAAGGACAATATGAAGCACACAAATATACGGGCTGTGGGTGTCCCAGAAGGGGAAGAGAAGAGAAAAGGAGGAGAAAAACTAATGGGAGAAACTATCACTGAAAATTTCCCAACTCTTATGAAAGACCTAAAATTACAGATCCAAGAAGTGCAGCGCACTCCAAAGAGAATAGACCCTGGAAAGACATGAACAACCAACTTTGACTCAAGAAGAAATAGATGACCTCAACAAACCAATCACAAGTAAAGAAATTGAATCAGTCATTCAAAAGCTTCCTAAAAAGAAAAGTCCAGGACCAGACGGCTTCACATGTGAATTCTATCAAACATTCCAGAAAGAATTAGTACCAACTCTCCTCAAACTCTTCAAAAAAATCGAAGTGGAGGGAAAACTACCTAATTCATTCTATGAAGCCAACATCACCCTCATACCAAAACCAGGCAAAGATATTACAAAAAAAGAAAACACAGACCAATCTCTCTAATGAACATAGATGCAAAAATCCTCAATAAAATTCTAGCAAATCGTATCCAACAACACATTAAAAGAATTATACATCATGACCAAGTAGGATTCATCCCAGGTATGCAAGGATGGTTCAACATAAGAAAATCAATTAATGTAATACACCATATCAACAAATCAAAGCAGAAAAATCACATGATCATCTCAATTGATGCAGAGAAGGCATTTGACAAGATTCAACATCCTTTCCTGTTGAAAACACTTCAAAAGACAGGAATACAAGGGAACTTCCTTAAAATGATAGAGGGAATATATGAAAAACCCACAGCTAATATCATCCTCAATGGGAAAAAATTGAAAACTTTCCCCCTAAGATCAGGAAGAAGACAAGGATGTCCACTATCACCACTATTATTCAACACTGTGTTGGAGGTTCTAGCCAGAGCAATTAGACAAAAAAAAGAAATACAAGGCATCAAAATTGGAAAGGAAGAAGTAAAACTATCACTGTTTGCAGACGATATGATACTATACATCGAAAACCCGGAAAAATCCACAACAAAACTACTACAGCTAACAAATGAGTACAGCAAAGTAGCAGGTTACAAGATCAACATTCAAAAATCTGTAGCATTTCTATACACTAGTAATGAACAAGCTGAAGGGGAAATCAAGAAACAAATCCCATTTACAATTGCAACTAAAAGAATAAAATACCTAGGAATAAATTTAACTAAAGAGACAAAAAACCTATATAAAGAAAACTACAAAAAACTGCTAAAAGAAATCACAGAAGACCTAAATAGATGGAAGGGCATACCATGTCCACGGATTGGAAGACTAAATATAGTTAAGATGTCAATCCTACCTAAATTGATCTACAGATTCAATGCAATACCAATCAAAATCCCAACAACTTATTTTTCAGAAATAAAAAAACCAATAAGCAAATTTATCTGGAAGGGCAGAGTGCCCCGAATTGCTAAAAACATCTTGAGGAAAAAAAACGAAGCTGGAGGTCTCACACTGCCTGACTTTAAGGCATATTATGAAGCCACAGTGGTCAAAACAGCATGGTATTGGCATAAAGATAGATATATCGACGAATGGAATCAAATAGAGTGCTCAGATATAGACCCTCTCATCTATGGACATTTGATCTTTGATAAGGCAATCAAGCCAACTCACCTGGGACAGAACAGTCTCTTCAATAAATGGTGCCTAGAGAACTGGATATCCATAAGCAAAAGAATGAAAGAGGACCCGTATCTCACTCCCTATACAAAAGTTAACTCAAAATGGATCAAAGATCTAAACATTAGGTCTAAGATCATAAAACAGTTAGAGGAAAATGTAGGGAGATATCTTATGAAACTTACAATTCGAGGCGGTTTTATGGACCTTAAACCTAAAGCAAGAGCACTGAAGAAGGAAATAAATAAATGGGAGCTCCTCAAAATTAAACACTTCTGTACATCAAACAACTTCATCAAGAAAGTAGAAAGACAGCCTACACAATGGGAGACAATATTTGGAAATGACATATCAGATAAAGGTCTAGTATCCAGAATTTATAAAGAGATTGTCCAACTCATCAACAAAAAGACAGCCAACCCAATTACAAAATGGGAAAAAGACTTGAACAGACACTTCTCAGAAGAGGAAATACAAATGGCCAAAAGGCACATGAAGAGATGCTCAATGTCCCTGGCCATTAGAGAAATGCAAATCAAAACCACAATGAGATATCATCTCACACCCACCAGAATGGCCATTATCAACAAAACAGAAAATGACAAGTGCTGGAGAGGATGCAGAGAAAGAGGCACACTTATCCACTGTTGGTGGGAATGTCAAATGGTGCAACCACTGTGGAAAGCAGTTTGGCGGTTCCTCAAAAAGCTGAATATAGAATTGCCATACGACCCAGCAATACCATTGCTGGGAATCTACTCAAAGGACTTAAGGGCAAAGACACAAACGGACATTTGCACACCAATGTTTATAGCAGCGTTATTTACAATTGCAAAGAGATGGAAACAGCCGAAATCTCCATCAACAGAAGAGTGGCTAAACAAACTGTGGTATATACATAAAATGGAATATTATGCAGCTGTAAGACAGGATAAACTTATGAAGCATGTAATAACATGGATGGACCTAGAGAACATTATGCTGAGTGAGTCTAGCCAAAAACTAAAGGACAAATACTATATGGTCCCACTGATGTGAACCAACATTCGCGAATAAACTTGGAATATGTCATTGGTAACAGAGTCCAGCAGGAGTTAGAAACAGGGTAAGATAATGGGTAATTGGAGCTGAAGGGATACAGACTGTGCAACAGGACTAGATACAAAAACTCAAAAATGGACAGCACAATAATACCTAATTGCAAAGTAATCATGTTAAAACACTGAATGAAGCTGCATCTGAGCTACAGGTTTTTTTTTTGTCTGTCTGTTTGTTTGTTTGTCTTTTTTTTGTACTATTATTATTATTTTTATTGTTTTCTCTATATTAACATTCTATATCTTTTTCTGTTGTTTTGCTAGTTCTTTTCCTAAATCGATGCAAATGTACTAAGAAATGATGATCATGCATCTATGTGATGATGTTAAGAATTACTGATTGCATATGTAGAATGGAATGATTTCTAAATGTTGGGTTAATTTCTTTTTTTCCGTTAATAAAAAAATAATAATAAAATAAAATAAAGAATTACTGATTGCATATGTAGAATCGAATGATTTCTAAATGTGTTAATTTCTTTTTTTTCTTTAATTAATAAAAAAAGAAAAAAAATGAGGGAGAAATTAAAACATTTGCAGACAAAAAATCACTGAGAGAATTTGTGATCAAGAGACCAGCTCTGCAAGAAATCCTAAAGGGAACATGAGAGACAGATACAAAACAGGAGAGGTGTGGAGAAGAGTGTAGAAAGGAAGACTGTGAGTAAAGGTAAAAAGAAGGAAAATTAGATATGACATATAAAATGCAGAAGGCAAAATAGTAGAAGAAAGTACTACCCATGCAGTAATAACACTGAATGTTAATGGATTAAACTCTCCAATCAAAAGACATAGTCTGGCAGAATGGGTTAAAAAGCAGGACCCATCTATATGCTGCCTCTACTCAAAGGACACAAGGCCAAGGACACAAATGGACATTTACACACCAATGTTTATAGCAACATTATTAACAATTACCGAGATATAAACAGCCTAAATATCCATCAACAGACAGTTGGCTAAACAAACTGTGACATTTACATAAGATGGAATATTACGCAGCCGTAAGACGGAATAAAGTTATGAAGTATGTAACAACATGAATGGACCTTAAGGACATTATGCTGAGTGTGATTAGCCAGAAACAAAAGGACAAATACTGTATGGTCTCACTGATATGAACTGACATTAGTGAATAAACTTGGAATATTTCCTTGGTAACAGAGACCATCAGGAGATAGAAATAGGGTGAGATATTGGGTAATTGGAGCTGAAGGTATACGGATTGTGCAACAGGACTGAATATAAAAACTCAGAAATGGACAGCACAATATTACCTAACTGTAATGTAATTATGTTAAAACACTGAATGAAGCTGCATATGAGAATGATAGAGGAGGGCTGGGGCATAAATGAAATCACAAAGAAAGATAGATGATAAAGATTGAGATGGCGGGCCACGGTGGCTCAGCAGGCAAGAATACTTGCCTGCCATGCCAGAGATCCCGGGTTCGATTTCCAGTGCCTGGCCATGTTAAAAAAAAAAAAAAAAGATTGAGATGGTGTAATCTAGGAATGCCTAGAGTGTATAATGATAGTGACTAAATGTACAAATTTAAAAAATGTTTTTGCATGAGGAAGAACAAAAGAATGTCATTACTGCAGTGTGCTGAAAACAGATGGTACTTAATATTTTAAAATTTCAACTAATGTGTGAGGCTAAAGCAAAAAATGTTTATTTGGTACAAATCTGTACTTTCACTAGTGCATCTCCTAATACAACTTACGTAGATAGTTGATTGAACACCTTAAGTACATGGAACTTTGTATAGGACATGAGATTTTGTTGGTTTGTCCAGGTGATGCCCTGATGAATCCCAGAGTGATTTGATCAGTGAGTGGAAAAGTATTTGCAAAGTCCCCTTCAGAGAATGGTGAGAATGGAGGAAAACTCAACTTCCCCAAGTTGAATTCTTGATATTCTCACAAGCAGTGTGGACAACCATGGCTATAGGCTGAGCCCCCAGTCTTGGGGTTTGTTCATATGAAACTTAACCCCACAGGGGACAGGTCAAGCCTACTTAAAATCAAGCCTAAGAGTCAGCCCCAAGAGAACCTCTTTTGTTGCTCAGATGTGGCCTCTCTCTCCAGCCAACACAGCAAGCAGACTCACCACCCTCTCCCTCTCTACGTGGGACATGACTACCAGGGTGTGTGGATCTTCCTGTCAGCGTGGGACAGAAATCCCAGAATGAGCTGAGATTCAGCATCAAGGGATTCAGAAAAACTCTAGAATGAGCTGAGACCCAGCATCAAGGGATTGAGAAAACCTTCTTGACCAAAAGGGGGAAGAGGGAAATGAGACAAAGTGTCAATGAATGCGAGATTCCAAACAGAGTCGAGAGGTTATCCTGGAGGTTATTCTTATGCATTAAGTAGATATCACCTTGTTATCCAAGATGTAATGGACAAGCTGGAGGGAACCGACTGAAAATGTAGAGCTGTGTTCCAGTAGCCATGTTTCTTGATGATGATTGTATAATGATATAGCTTTCACAATGTGACTGTGTGATTGTGAAAACCCTGTGTCTCATGCTCCTTTTATCTACCTTGCCAACAGATGAGAGGAACATATGGAATAAAAATAAATAATAGGGGGAACAAATGTTAAAATGAATTTAGTTTGAAATGCTAGTGATCAATGAAAGGGATCAATAAGGGGTATGGCATGTAAAATTTTTTTTTTCTGTTTGTTATATTTTTCTGTTGTCTTTTTATTTCTTTTTCTGAATTGAAGCTAATGTTCTGAGAAACGATTATGATGATGAATATGCAACTATGTGATGATATTGTGAATTGCTGAGTGTATGTGCTGGGAATGTTTGTGTTTCTTGTAATCTTTTTTAATTAATAAAAAATTAAAAAGAGGCAAGGGAGGATTCTTCCCTAGAGCCTTCAGAGGAGCATGGCCCTGCCCACAAAAAAAAAAGTATATGAAGGGAGCGCAGGCAATGGTGGCTCAGTGGCAGAGTTCTCATCTGCCATGCCGGAGACCTGGGTTCGATTCCCGGTGTCTGCCCATGTTTAAAATATATATAAATAAATAAATAAGCAAATATATATATATATATATAAAGGCAATATTTGTATTACAAAATAACTCATGACATTCTTTCAAAACTCAGAAGTCTTTATTACACTTTAAATCTTAGCACATCTTGAAACGCTGAATAAATGTTGAATGAATTCCTCATTTATAGATTTGATATGCAGAGAGAGTGTATATCAATGCAAATGCAGAAAGTAAAGAAATTTTTTTTAAGTTAAAGATCCTGATAAGTATTGCATTTCTTAGTAGTAACCTTGGGATCCTTATTCCAAAAATGAAATACACCTTTGGGAATGATCTTTGGAACCAGTTTAAAAGTCACACAAAATCAACTCCATCATTTTAGTTAAAAATAACTGCTTACCCTAAGTGTGTATTAGCTGGCTTGGAGCATCTACTCATTTTTCAAAATACAGGATCTTGACTGCAAGCATTAAAACCATTAGAGGGCAGGCCACGATGGCTCAGCAGGCAGAGTTCTCACCTATCATGCCAGAGACCCAGGTTCATTCTAGGTGCCTGCCCATGCAAAAAAAAAATTTTTAATAAAAAAACCATAGAAATTGACTCTAGCCATCTTTTAAAAAAAGGAACTTTATTGGAAGACTCTTGAGGTTTACAAAATTGAAAGGCATCTGGAAAATGAGGATGGAGAAAGACCAAGCCAGCAGTCTAGAGAGAAAGAAGCACAAAGAGCCATGTCAAAAACAGTCTGGTCCACATACTACACCACTCTGAATAGGTCTTCAAAATCACCACAGTCTGTGACTCTTTCAAATCACCTGAGTGGAAAAGTCTAAGCCTGACTGCACTTCAAGAGGGAAGGAGATGCTGCAACAGGGCACCCTGAGGCTGAACTCCCTAAAACCAAGACAAAACAAGCGGAGTGATGGTGGAGAGCAAAACAACAAATTTCTCCAACACACAGACAGAACAACCATGTGGGAAGACTATTTCTCCATTTTCACATGAGAACTCTTGAGACTCAGAAAGCTTAAATAATCTGTAAAACAAAGGCTACACCTCAGACAAAGTCTCTTAGCATTTTTGCTATTCCACCAGACATATTCTAAATTCTACCTGGTCATTTAAAATAATCAAACCCAACCTTAAAGGACCAGGACTTGACACCAATGAAAATTTTCAAAAGTAAATGTCAGTTATTTAAGGTAATTCTCAATGAAGCAATCTAAAAATGCTCTGACTAGTGGAAACATCTTTGTTAAAAACGAATAGTTGGGGAAAGGAAAATACCTGGCATTTCTGCTGTCCCTTCTCTTCAAACACAGGAGAGATTACAGAAATCATTCCAATTATTCAGAAGGTGAATTCAAGTTTAAACCTACTATCCTTTTCATTATCATCTACTGATACCCTATGTCATCAATTTTTCACTCCAACTGAGATCAGAATAACGAAAGGCTCAAGTTTCTGTGTTTTATACAAGCCAGAAAGGAAATGATTGGTAAAAATCTGATATGCTACTTAAATTTTTAAAAATCAATCACAATTACCCCAATAGGTAATCTGAAAGCTGGTGATCTACTTATTGGCAAACTGAGCCTTCTGTTCAGTAAAAGAGGAGAAAAAAGTTTTTAACTTGATTCAAGATAAAATCAAAGTAATTTTTAAAATATTATAGATTATAAATGTGTTAAAAGTAAATTGATAGACAGTGAGAATAAGTAAATAACCACCTCACAACATAAAAAAAAATGATATGGAAGATCTCACAATTTGAGCAAATGCCAAACACAAAAGAAAGTATACAAAAACGGGCAAAATTAATCTACGGTGATTCTAAGTCAGGCCAAGGGTTCCACTTGAAGAACAGGTAGTGACTAGAAAGTAATTCAAGTAAGGCCTCTGGAGAGCTGGCCATGGTGTCTTTTACTCTAGGTGCTGGTTAAATGGGTGTGCACAGCTTGTGAAAATTCATCACACTTAGGATAATGCACACTTTTTAGTAAGTTTATTATTCTTCAAATATATATATTTTTAAAAGCAAAAAAAAAATAAATTGATAAGTGTCAGCTTTTTAAAACGTCAAAGTAAAATTAATTTTGCCATTACATAACTCCTCTTAAAACGTTTACTTGTCTTCATTTCAGATAAGGTCAACTCCCACATATACAAAACTTGTCCAACATTAATGACCTGCCTATCCTTAAGGTTTAACTTTTAAGTATCTTAAAAGTGCCCAGATACTACATGGGTGGATGCTAAGTTAAAATAAAGTTAAAGCAGTGAGTTTACTAAGTTATATATTATGGCTAAAGTTTGGAACTTTTTAGTATAAAATTTAGTAAATTAGTATTTAATACTAACAAGCATAAAAGCCTACACACTAGGTAAGAGAACAACTCCCAGTTACAAGTTAAAAACATGGGGGGAAATCTTCCCGAGGAGAAAAACACATGAATAGATGATGGGTTGATAGGACTTGATATGAGTATGTAAAGATGTGACGAAAGGAAAAAATAAAAGGCAAATTCCTGAAACTAAAATCTAAAGCAATACAAAATCTCAACAAAGTCCCCACTCCCTGGGCTTGCCTGTATAAGAAGAAAAAAAATAATTCCATACTGTGGTTGTAAATCAGCAAGAAATGTTCAGAATTATCTAGACTCTGGAACTTAGCCAGGACGTGCAACATATAGTGACTCCTGACACAAACACAACTCATCTTTTTTTTTAAAAAAAAAAGGTATTTTCTTATCATAATTTCTACTTACGTGACTCAGATCTCAAAAGCTAGTTTTTGCTTTAAGTTTTAGTTTTACACACACACAAGATGGATCCACACAGAAAAGTGTCAAAAATTATAAACCAAAAATACTGCTCAGGAATATGGGCGACTTGTGTTCTTTTGTTTTGTATTTTCAAAAACTTCTACAGTGAAGTTTTGTCCCAAAGGAAAAAAATAAAGACATAGAAAAATGTTGATCACCAAGATTCCAAATTGTGACACCTAAAAAGGTAAGTTAAATACTTTCTAATATCACATCAGAAGATCACTGTAGTTCTCGTTTGCGCTTTCATTCACAGAACAAAAGAGGAATTTCATATACTGTCTCCCTTCTATCATCAAGACTCAGTAATTAAACAGGTACTGGATCCCTTTCACAGTCAGAAGGACTGAAATATACCAACTTTTTTCAAAGTGATGAAACACCTGGGCGAATGGGATACCAAGATACTACGAATGTTCTGGACATTTTCATCAAGGAAAACTATTTCAATTCATGAGATTTCCAAATATATACCACAACATCAATATCTAAGAAGTTTCAATGAAATAGGAAGCTTCTTACAATGCTGAAATTCTGTGCCCACCTACGGTGAACTCGGAAAACTTTCTTAAAAATAAAAGAGAACAAAACAGATACTTCTGAGTTTGACTCTCAAAACGTGCTCCACATTCTCAACTTTCCACAAGCTCCTGGGACCACCTCACCATTACTAATTTATGGAATATTCATTCAACGTCTGAAAACGGGTGTATTTGTCTTTAAAAATCATTTTGTAGCTGGAAGAACAAAGATCGGATAAAGCAAATACAGTAAAATATTAACTGTTGAATCTAAGAGGTGAATAAGTGTAAACTGTAGCTTTTTTTTTTTCTTGCAGCGCAGAGGGGTGCAATAACTGGGGTGATGATAATCATTTTATTGTAAGGTAAGAAGAACTATCTTTCGCAATTTAACCTACCTAAGGAATTGAGGCCTTTCATCAAATTACAAACCTACCATTTCAAACACTCCCCGAAAAGGCCCTTCCTTAAAACGGTAAGCCTTCCTTGAGACCAGTCAATTGATAAAAGCTCCACTAAAAGTAATCTCACAACTAATGCAAGTTCAAATAGAAAGTTATTTTTCAGGATCCATGAGAATTTTGCTTGATTTTAACTTTACTCAAAAAAATAACTTTCGGGCGGGCCACGGTGGCTCAGCAGGCAAGAATGCTCGCCTGCCATGCCAAAGGACCCGGGTTCGATTCCCGGTGCCTGCCCACGTAAAAAAAAATACTTTCCCAATTACGATATCACCAAAATTTTCATAATTCCAAACACTACT
This sequence comes from Tamandua tetradactyla, assembly GCF_023851605.1. Taxonomy (NCBI): domain Eukaryota; kingdom Metazoa; phylum Chordata; class Mammalia; order Pilosa; family Myrmecophagidae; genus Tamandua; species Tamandua tetradactyla. The sequence continues at coordinate 81,775,092 of NC_135335.1, forward strand.
CCTTGATTAAAAAAATAATAATACCCCAGAGAGCAAATCCACGGACCCCTCCCGGGCCGTCAAACCTGCAAAACCCACGAGGTCCGGACGCTGGTGGTACCAGGTATTTCATTCTAACATCTTGGGGTCTGCACGGGTTGAACACGCGGGAAAAAAGCGAGACAGAAATACAAACTGCTGTTGAAATCGCAGAAGTGACTGTGAAAGGCGGAAGGGAAAATCCAAGGCATCTGCACGAGGAGGCCGGGAAAGCGCCGAGCCAGGCTGGGGGATTGGGGGGGGAGCAGTTACTAACTCCAACACTCCAGGTGCAAGTCTGATGCTGGCTGGAGCCGAGCTGGCAGCTCACCCGGCAGAAGCACGGAGCTCGAGCTGAGCCTCCCACCTGGTGCCCGGACCCCGCGGGCCACCGGCCGCCCTCTGCCCGCCCCGCCGTGCCCGCACCTCTCGGTCCTTGAGGCCCAGCAGGAGCACCTCCTCCATCAGGGTCAGACGCGTTTCCTTGGAGTCGCCCTTGTCGTCGTCGTCCTGCTCATCGCGGCGGCTCTGCGCGTCGTCTTCGCCGCTGCCGCCGCCGCCGCCCGCCGCCCGCTCCTTGTCGGCGGCGTTGCGGGAGGCCTCGGTGCGCCGCTGCACCAGGCCCGAGCTGCGCTGGGTCAGCGAGGTCATGGCTCCGGCCACAGCGCCGAGCCGAGAAGGACGAGGGACCGACCGGGGTTCCCTCCTCCTCCTGCTCCTCCTCCCTCAGCCCCCGACCGGCCTTCCGCGTTATAAACGAGCACTGGGGCGACGTCCGTCGGCAGCGGAGCCGGGAGCAGTCATGGGGAGACGCGCTGCGGCGGGAGCGGACGGGACGAGTGTCGTTGGTAGGTGGGGAGAAGGGCTCCTTCCTTCCTGCGGCCCCAGCCCCCGAGGCAGCCTGAGTTCCGAGGCGGAGGAGGCGGCGGCGGCGGCGGCGCCTGCCCAATATGGCGGCATCGGCTGACGTCACCGGAGTATGTGGCAGTGTCGGCGGCGCGGGGCGGGCCTGAGAGCGCCGGAAGCGGCGGGCGGGACCCCACGACGGGAGAAGACTGGGACCTGCCCTCTCCCGGCTGCTCGGCCTCGGGCTGTCGGCGCGCGCTCTCCTTTTCCGTGGCGTTCCTTTGCCCCCGGGCCTGCCGCGCCCTACCGGTAACGCGTCCTCCCTCCGCCCGCCTCCTCCTTAGCCCCTCACCATTCCTGGCTGGGGCCGGAAGACGGGCAAGGCGTCCCCACAATCGGGGCAAGCGAGGGTGGACACTGCTCAGCCAGACTCGAGTTGTGTTTCTAGAACTCCGGAGAACACAGTCTTCCGAGTTGGATCCCCCGCCGGGGTGGCAGGGCTAGAGCTTCAGTCCCGGAACCGCCCGTCCCCCACCCCCGCCCCCACCCCCACCCCCACCCCCACCCCCACCCCCGCCCAAGACCAAGGAAGGACTAAGCGCGCGGTCTAAGGGTTAAGGAGAGGCCGCGCTCTCCGCCCAGATTTACTGATCCTCCAAAAGAAGCTACTGTGCACAAATGGTTTTAAGGTGGACTTTTAGTGTTTTTAGGCGCATCACTGTATGAAAAGAGAGGTTAGGACAAATTGAATAGTTTTCTTTGTTAAACTTTTCCTTGCTTACCGACGTGTGCTGTGTAGTGACCAGGGCGCAATGAGTACATTTAGTACCGCGTTAATACACTCGACCTTAACGATCCTTTTATAGAGACAATAAACCCGTTGGGTTTCATGCCACGTCTTTCTACACATTGAATCTTTCAGTTTAATTACTTGGTTAAATCCTCTTGGCATGCTTGACAGTTTGCGCCAATTATGTTAAAGAATAGATGTCAAACTTGGAAGCGTGGGCGGGGAGGGTGTTTGAGGGGTAAAAAGGTGACACTTGTAAGTAAAACAGTATCCAGAAACGACATTATATACCATCCAGTTTTATTTAAGATAAACAATGCCCGTAGGCTGTGGCTAGAAAATGGTTTAAATGAAACTGTTGTTGTAAAAGGACTTACACGATAATGGTCCCCCCTGAATGATAAACAGGCCTATAGGAATTGCTGGCTGCATGGTGCTTCCCCCACCACAAACCCATTATCCAGAACTCATTATCACCCTTTACCCTGCCAGGTGAGAATGCTAAATCTCTTCCTCCTGGGGAGCAGGATGTGCACAAAGTATACACACCCTTTTGCAAAGGTCAGTATCATCTCAGCCAATTTCTCCCATTCACATTCTCTTGAGCTCTCTTTTTCATTCATCTTTGCTCCAGTTCTTTCCCAAATGGCTTAAAATACTGGGTGCTTTTATAGTTATGGCATCAATTAATTATTTGACTAATTAATATATTTACACAGTTCAAAGAGTTTAGGAATGTATAATGAAAATCTCCCTCCTCTTCCTGCCCCTTTTCACCCAGTGACTCCTTCTGTGGTAGTGTTAAAATAGTTCAGTTAGTTCTTTGATACTGCACCCTTCAAAAGGTGGAGTGGAGCAAGCTTTAGCTAGATATTACTAATTACCGTGGTTTGGCAAACCCAATCAAAATCATTCCTGTTAATCCTAAAGAACACCTAGGGCTCCATCTGAGGTTCTACAAAAGTTTGAGGTACTAAGATTACTTTCCAGAAACCTACAGCCTCCAGATGTGTTCCTAAGCCACATAAGTCCTGAAACCCAGAGGTGCCAGCCTCTTCAACAACATCAACTACGTCTCTCCCCCATCCCTTATCAACACCCTTTTCCAACATGAAACACATTGAGGAGAGCCTAATACCCCTAAAGATTGGGAGAAGGATCAAAGGCAAAGAAGGAGTTATAACAGAGAAGATAGGATTTAGCGAATTGAGTATGACTGCTATATTGATATTTAGTTTAGTCTCCAGTGTTTGGAGCAGCTAAAGGGGAAAGTGTGAAATTGTGGAACAGTAACCCATACCAAACTCTGAAATCTGTTCTGTAACTACTTGATTCAATGTACTTTAAAATTTATTGCTATATATATATATGTGTGTTTGTATACATGTATGTTATATTTCATAATAAAATATGTTAAAAACAAAAAAAGATGGAGTGGAATTCTCCTCCCCTTGAGTGGGGACCAGACTTGAGTTCCTAGAAATGAACAGAATATAACACAAAAGTCTGTGCATGACTCCTGGACTAGGTCATGAAAGGCCGTACAGATGGAATGGAGTTGTGAGGTGTGCAACTAGGTGAATGAAACTTAAGGACACTCTTTTGAATGAAATGTCAGAAACAAAAAGACAAATAGTATCATACCTCACTCATATGGACCAACTGTAATACACAAACTTGGAGAATTGAAGTCAAGAGCATAGGTTATCAGGTGGGGGCCTATTGTAAAGAGTCCTAGATTGTAAGCTCTATTCAGGAGTTGTAATTTCTAAATTCTGAGATACTGAGCTATTTGTGTATAACTTGGTTGTTCTCTGGAACTTCGGGTATATATGTGACAAGTGAGACTCAGAGCACTGAAGTTATGAAAGTCAGCATTACAGTAGTTACAGATAAGGGTTAAATCATGCAGTGCTGTGAGAATTAGGTTCTGGTGTCACCTTGGCCAAGTGATGATGCTCAGTTGTCTGGTCAGGCAAGCACTGACTTGACCATTGCTGCAAAGATATTTCATGGCTTGTTGATAAACTGGAAGGCTGGTGTATTAAATCATCAGTCAGCTGACTGCATCTGTTGCTGATTACATCTGCAGTCAACTAAGACGTGCCTCCCATGAATGACATAATCCAATCCGTTGAAGGCTTTTAAGGGAGAAGAAAGACTTTTTCACTACTTCTTCAGCCAGTGAGCCTCTTCTATGTAGATCATCCAGACCTTTCATTGGAGCTGCCAGCTTCACAGCCTGCCCTATGGATTTTGGACTCTTCTATTCCCAGAGTTGCATATCTCCTGATGGTTCTGTTTTTCTAGAGAACCCTGACTAATACAGCTATTATAAGATTTTAGTCTTTATCCGAAAACAAAAAGGGAAGGTACTTTTAAAAGTATCCTTTTTAAAAGGATACCTTTAAAACCTCTGTATAAGGAAGGGAGAAGTGTGTACGTATGTTATGTGTGTGTGTGTGTGTGTGTGTGTGATATTGTCAGATTTTTGTTTTCAAAAGCCCAACGAAGCACAGTGTGTTCACAGTGGATTCAAGAATCCAGTTAGTTTTTTTAGTGCAATTTTATTGGATATATATTTACTTACCATTTAATCATCCAAACTGTACAGTCAGCAGCTAACAAGATTATCATATAGTTATGCATTCATCATCACAATTGATTTTTGAACATTTTCATTATTCCAAAAAAATTAAAATAAGATCAAAAATAAAAGTAAAAAAGAACACCCAAACCTCCAATAAACTTCCTTCTCCCCTATTATTTAACTTTTTTTTCTTACCTTTCCATACACTGGATAAAGGGAGTGTTAGTCACAAGGTTTTCAAAGTCACATGGTCACATCTTAAAAGCTGTATAGTTATTTAATAATCTTCAGAATCAAGGCTATTAGATTACAGTTTGTGCTGGTTTGAGACCAATGTGTACCCCAGAAAAGCCATACTTTTTAATCCTGATTTAATATTGTAGGGTGGGATCTTTTTTATTAAGTTGTTTCCATGGTGATGCGGCCCACTCAGTTGTGGGTAGGACCTTTTGATTAGGTGGTTTCCATGGAGATGTTTCTCCACTCATTTAAGGTAGGGTTGCTTACTAGAGTCTTTTAGAGGGAACCATTTTGGAAAAAGCTTCAAAGCTGACACATACAGAGAAATTTGGAGATGAAGAAAGAAAACGTCCCCAGGGAAAGGCATTTGAAATCAGAAGCCTGGAGAGAAAGCTAGCAAGCATCACCAAGTGCATTCCCAGCTGACAAAGAAACCTGAACATGATTGGCCCTTTCTTGAGTCAAGGTATGTTTATCTGTATGCCTTAGTTTGGACATTATATGGCCCTAGAACTGTAAACTTGTAACAATAAATTCTGGTATATTGCATTCTAGCAGGCTTAACAAATTAAGACACAGTTCAACAGTTTCAGGTATTTCCCTCTAGTTACTCCAATATACCAAAAACTGAAAAGGTTTATCTGTATTCTGCATAAGAATGATGCCAGAATGACCTCTCAACACTCTTTGAAATCTCTCAGCCATTGAAACTTTATTTTATTTCATTTCTCTTCATGCTGTTGGTCAAGAAGTCTTTCTCAATCCCTCAATGCCAGGTCCTGGCTCATCCCCAAGGTCATGTCACAAGCTGCCAGGGAGATTTACAGCTCTGGGAGTCATGTCCAACGTAGCGAGAAGGGCAGTGAGTTCTCCTACAGAGTTGGCTAAGAGAGAGAGAGGCCACATATGAGCCAAAAAAAAAAAGGGTCTCTGGAGTTGACTCTTAGGCATAATTGTAAGTAGGCTTAGCTTCTCCTTTGCATGAATAAATTTCAAAAGAGCAAGCCCCAAGATCTAAGCCCTGGCTCATCAAATTGGCAGTCGTCAATGCTTGCAAGAGTATCAGGTCTTCTCCAAGTGAGGAAATTTAATATTTCTACCTTTTCCCTCAGTCCCTCAAGGGGACTATGTAAATACTTTTTAATCTTCTGCCAAGATTACTCTGGGATATATCAAAGTGTCAAACCAACCTGTACAAATCAACAAGTTCTCACTCCCTATTCATGGTTCCATGTAATTATGATGTTCAAAGAAGCTGACCATACAAGTTAAACTGGATAGCGTGATATTGAAAATATGAATTTTTGCACCAAATAAACCACTCTTCTTTTGGTCTCACACAGATGTTGAAGTTTTAAAATTCAATCAATATCCAAATACTGTATGGTCTCACTGATATGAACTGACATTAGTGAATAAACTTGGAGAATTTCATTGGTAACAGAGACCATCAGGAGGTAGAAATAGTGCAAGATTGGGTAATTAGAGCTGAAGGGATACAGATTGTGCAACAGGACTGAATGTAAAAACTCAGAAATGGACAGCATAATACTACCTAACTGTAATACAATTATGTTAAAACACTGAATGAAGCTGAATGTGAGAATGATAGAGGGAGGAGGGCTGGGGGCACAAATGAAATCAGAAAGAAAGACGATAAAGATTGAGATGGTATAATCTAGGAATGCCTAGAGTGTATAATGATAATTACTAAATGTACAAATTTTAAAAATGTTTTTGCATGAGGAAGAACAAAGGAATGTCATTACTGCAGGGTGCCGAAAATAGATGGTAATTAATATTTTAAAATTTTACCTTATGTGTGAGACTAAAGCAAAAAATGTTTATTTGGTGCAAAATTTATATTTTGACTAGTGCATTTCCTAATATAACTTACCTAGACAGCTTAATTGAACACCATAAGTACATGGAACCTTGAGTGGGACATGAGATTTTCTTGGTTTGTTCAGAGTGATGCCCCGATAAATCCCAGAGTGATTTGAACAGTGAATAAAAAAGTATTTGCAAAGTCCCCTTCGGGGAATGGTGAGAAAGGGGAAAAATTCAACTTCCCCAAGTTGAATTCTTGATATTCTCACAAGCAGTGCAAACAACCAAAGCTATAGGCTGAACCCCCAATCTTGGGGTTTGTTCATGTGAAACTTAACCCCACAAAGGATAGATCAAGCCTACTTAAAATTAGGCCTAAGAGTCACTCCCAGGAGAACCTCTTTTTTGCTCAGATGTGGCCTCTCTCTCCAGTCAACACAACAAACAAACTCATTACCCTCCCACTGTCTGTGTGGGACTTGACTCCCAGAGGTGTGGTCCTTCCTGGCAACGTGGGACAGAAATCCTGGAATGAGCTAAGACTCAGCATCAAGGGGATTGAGAAAACCCCTAGAATGAGCTGAGACTCAGCATCAGGGGATTGAGAAAACCTTCTGGACCAAAAGGGGGAAGGATGAAAGGAGACAAAATAAAGTGTCAATGGCTGAGAGATTCCAAACAGAGTCGAGAGGTTATCCTGGAGGTTATTCTTACGCATTAAATAGATATAACCTTGTTAGTCAAGATGTAGTGGAGAGGCTGGAGGAAAATGCCTGAAAATGTGGAGCTGTGTTTCAGTAGCCATGCTTCTTGAAGATGATTGATTGTATAATGATATAGCTTTCATAATGTGACTGTGTGATTGTGAAAACCTTGTGTCTGATGCTCCTTTTATTTACCTTATCAGTAGATGAGTAAAACATATGGAATAAAGATGAATAATAGGAGGAACAAATGTTAAAATAAATTTAGAGTGAAATGCTGGTGATTGGTGAGGGGAAGTGGTGGGGGATATGGTATGTATGAATTTTTTTCTGTTTTGTTTTTCTTTTTCTGAATAGATGTGAATGTTCCAAGAAATGATCATGATGATGAATATGCAACTATGTGATGATATTGTGAATTACTGATTATATATGTAGAATGGAATGATCAAAAGTTAAGAATGTTTGTGTTTGTTTGGGGTTTCTTGGTATTTAAAAAATAAATAAATAATGGGGGAACAAATATTAAAATAAATTAGTAGATTGAAATGCTAGTGATCAATGAAAGGGAGGGGTAAGGGGTATAGTATGTATGAATTTTTTTCTATTTTTTTTCTTTTTCTGAATTGATGCAAATGTTCGTAAGAAATGATCATGATAATGAATATACAACTATGTGATGATATTGTGAGTTATTGACTCTATATAAAGAATGGAATGGTCATATGGTAAGAATGTATTTGTATGCGATTATGTTTCTTTAAAAAAAAAATACAGTCAATATCATCCTTTACCCTGTAGTCTGATTTACCTTAATCATACCCAGATCAGCTTCATTCATATCTCTAGTTGAAGTCTGATCACTTTTTCATTGTTTTTAACAGTTGCTGTATGGGGCAATGCTGACTTTTCTGGTTGCAGAGTTCTAGCAGTGAGTCTCAGGTGTCCCACAAATACCTGAAGTTGTAGGAAACAACCAGATTATACACAAAGTACACAACATCTCAGAATTTAGAAATAACAGTTACAACTCTGGAACAGATGTGATGCTGTACAATCTATGATTCTTACAATCTAGGAGACTTCACAATAAGCCTTCACCTGATAATGTATGTTCTCGAATTCAATTCTTTTAGAGTTTGCACGTTGCAGTTAGTCCATGTTACTGAGGCATTATAATATTTGTCTTTTGTTTCTGGCTTACCTCATTCAATATACTGTCCTCAAGGTTCATTGGCCTGGCATGCCTCACAACTTCATTCCTTCTTGAAGGTGCTCAATAGTCCATGGTAGGTATACACCACAGTTTTCCTCTTCTGTTCCACAGTCGATGCGCCCTTAGGCCACCTCCATCCATTGTAAAATGGGAACACTACTGCCATAAACACCTCTGTGCAAATGTCCATTCCTGTCCCTGCCCTCAGTTACTCCTAGTATACATTTAAATACAGGGTTGCAGAATCATAAGGCAACCAAACCCGTAGCCTCCTATGGAGCTACCACACTGCCCTCCAGCAGAGCTACACCATTCTACATCCTGCCAACAGTGACTAGGTACAAATCTCTCTCCACATTTTCTCTGGCACTTGTATCTCACTATTCATTTTAAAACAGTTTTATCCATACATCATACAATCCAATGTAAGTAAAAATAAATGGCTCCTGGTATAATCACATAGCCATGTCTTCACCACTGCAGTCCTTATGAGGACATTTCCATTTCTTCTATAATGAATCCCATACCCCTCTGCCATAACCCCTGCATATTGACATTTAGCTTTGGCATTGTAACTGGTACAATTGTAACTGGCTGGCAATGGTGCCAGTTGAGTCACAATCCAAGTTTGTTAGTCTTGAAACTAAAAGAATTTAGAGACAAGAGGGCCAATAGGGATAAGTAATAAAGTTTATTAAAGAGAAGGAGGGAGAGTACACATTAAAGAGTTAATACAGACATGTCCAAGGGAGGGACCTACACTGAGTGGGTTGGGTTTAACTCCCTTTATAGGAAGTCTTGTAGGCAGCAGGTTTCTACAGTAACCTTTGAATACTAGGTGTTTTCTTTGTGTAGGTTTCCATGGTGGTCTTTGGGTGCCAGGCAGGTGTTTTCTTTGTTTTAGAAGGTTTTAGGAAGCAGCTAGAAGAGGAGATAGATACCTCCTGGTTTGCTGTCACATACCTAAAATTCGTATTTGGGCAAATGGTTAACAATCTTTATGACCCTGTGATTCCCATCATTAACTAAGAGTTTGTTTGGGGGCCAGAATTGTACAAGGTTTGGGGAGGTTTCAATGGTTTGGGACGGTTTGGGGGCTTTCAGTCTCTTGGCAATTGTGAATAGTGCAACTATGAACATCAGTGTGTGAATGTCTGTTTGTGTCACTGCCCTCAAATCTTCTGGATATATATCTAGTATTGGTATTGCTGGGTCATAGGACAATGCAATATTTAGTTTTCTTAGGAATCACCAAACTGACTTCCACAGCAGAAATAAACAAACTGGACCAAAATAAAACAACATAAAAATCAACAAAATTAAAAGTTGGTTCTTTGAGAAAATCAATAAAATTGATGTCCCCTAGCTAGACTAATGAAGAAAAAAGAGAGAGGACTTAAACAAAATCAGAAATGAGAAGGGGAGTTCATTACCACGTATCATATAGGAAATATTCTCTTAAAAAAATCAAAAGAGAATATTATGAACAACTATATGCCAACAAACAAGACAACTTGGATGAAATGGAAAAGTTCCTAGAAATATATGAATTACCCATACTGAATTGAGAAGTAGAAGATATCAACAAACCAATCACAAGTAAAGAGATTCAATCAGTCATTAAAAATCTTCCCACAAAGAAAAGCCCAGGACCAGACAGCTTCACAGGAGAATTTTATCAAACATTTCAAAAAGAAGTAATGTCAATCCTGCTCAAACTCTTCCAAAAAATTGAGGAAAAAAGGACTGCTACCTAACTCATTTTATGAAGCTAACTTCACTCTAATACCAAAACTGGGTCAAGACAATACAAGAAAAGGAAACTACAGCCCAATCTCCCTAATGACCATAGATGTGAAATTCTTAACAAAATACTAGCAAATCATATCCAAGGCCACATTAAAAGAATTATACATCGCAACCATGTAGGGGATTCATATCAGGAATGCAAGGGTGGTTCAACATAAGAAAATCAATCAATGTAATACAGCACATTAACAGATTGAAAGGAAAAAAGTCACATGATCATATTGATTGATGCTGAGAAAACATTTGACAAAATCCAGCATCCTTTTTAAAAAATTTTTTTATTAATTAAAAAAAATTTTTATTAATTAAAAAATTTTTTTATTAATTAAAAAAATTTTTTAAATATGACAGCAAAGAAACACAAACATTCTTAACATATGATCATTCCATTCTACATATATAGTCAGTGATTCACAATATCATCACATAGTTGCATATTCTTCATCATGATCATTTCTTGGAACATTTGCATCAATTCAGAAAAACAAATAAGACAACCGGAAAAAATTCATATATACCATACCCCTTACCCCTCCCTTTCTTTTTTAATTAATTATTTTTTTATTTATGATACATAACCATATACAACCACAAACATTCTTATCATATGATCATTCCGTTCTTGCTATATAATCAATAACTCACACTATCATCACATAGTTGTATATCATTATCATGCCCATTTCCTAGAATATCTGCATCAATTCAGGAAAAGCAATACAAAGAAAATAGAAAAAGTTCATACATATCACACCCCTTACCCCTCCCCTTCACCGATCACCAGCATTTCAATCTACTAAATTTATTTTAACATTTGTTCCCCCTATTATTTATTTTTAATCCATATGTTTTACTTGTCCAGCGATAAGGTAGACAAAAGGAGCATCAGACACAAGGCTCTCACAACCACACAATAACACTGTGACAGCCATCTCATCATACAATTAACTTCAAGAAACATGGCCACCAGAGCACAGCTCCACATTTTCAGGCAGTTCCCTCCAGCCTCTCCATTACAACTTGATTAACAAGGTGATGTCTATTTAACTTGTAAGAATAACCTCCAGGACAACCTCTTGACTCTGTTTGGAATCTCTCAGCCACTGACACTTTATTTTGTCTCATTTCACTCTTCCTCCTTTTGGTCGAGAAGATTTTCTCAATCCCTTGGTGCTGAGTTCCAGCTCATTCTAGGATTTCTGTCCCACATTGCCAGGAAGGTCCACACCACTGGGAGTCATGTCCCACATAGAGAGGGGGAGGGCAGTGAGTTTGCTTGCTGTGTCGGCCGAGAGAGACCACATCTGAGCAACAGAAGAGGTTCTCTTGGGGGTAACTCTTGGGCCTAATTTTAAGTGGGCCTAGCCTTTCCTTTGCAGGATTAAGTTTCATATGAACAAACCCCAAGATTGGAGGTTTGGCCTATTGCTTTGGTTGTCTGCACTGCCTGTGAGAATATCAAGAATTCTCCACTTGGGGAAGTTGAATTTTCCCCCTTTCTCACCATTCCACCAAGGGGAATCTGCAAATATTTCCCTGTTCACTGTTCAAATCACTCTAGGATTTATCTGGGCATCACTCTGGACAAACCTTCAAAATTTCATGCCCTACGCAAGGTTCCAAGTATTATGGTGTTCGATTAAACTGTCCACAGAAGTTGTATTAGGAAATGCACTAGTTAAAATATAAATTTTGTACCAAATAAACATTTTTTGTTTGTCTCACACATATATTAAAGTTTTAAAATATTAATTACCATCTATTTTCAACACCCTGCATTATTGACATTCCTTGTTCTTCCTCATGCAGAAACATTTTCAAATTTGCACATTTAGTCACTATCATTGTACACTCTAGGCATTCCTAAATTATACCATCTCAGTCTTTATTGTCTATCTTTCCCTCTGATTTCATTTTTGCCCCCAGGCCTCCTCCCTCTATCATTTTCACATTCAGCTTCATTCAGTATTCTAACATTATTGTATTACAGTTAGGTAGTATTGTGGTATCCATTTCTGAATTTTTACAATCAGTCCTGTTGCACAATCTGTATCCCTTCAGCTCCAATTACCCAATATCTACCCCATTTCTATCTCCCGATGGTCTGTTACCAACTGAAATTCTCCAAGTTCATTCGCTAATGTCAGTTCATATCAGTGAGACCATACAGTATTTGTCCTTTTGTTTCTGGCTAATCTCACTCAGCATAATGTCCTTAAGGTCCATCTATGTTGTTACATGCTTCATGACTTTATTCTGTCTTACAGCTGCATAATATTCCATCGTAGTATATACCACAGCTCGCTTAGCCACTTTTCTGTTGCTGGACATTTGGGCTTTTCCATCTCTTGGCAATTGTAAATAATGCTGCTATAAACATTGGTGTGCAAATGTCCGTTTGTGTTCTTGCCCTCCTGTCCTCTGAGTAGATACCTTGCAATGGTATTGCTGGATCATATGGCAATTCTATACTTAGCTTCCTGAGGAACCGTCAAACTGCCTTCCACAGCGGTTGTACCATTTGACATTCCCACCATCAGTGGATAATTGTGCCTCTTTCTCTGCATCCTCTCTAGCACTTGTTGTTTTCTGTTTTATTGATTATGGCCATTCTGGTGGGTGTGAGCTAATATCTCATTGTGGTTTTGATTTGCATTTCCCTAATAGCCAGGGAAGTTGAACATCTTTTCATGTGCCTTTTGGCCATTTGTATTTCCTCTTCTGAGAAGTGTCTGTTCACATCTTTTGCCCATTTTGTAATTGGGTTGTCTGTCTTTTTGTTGTTGAGTTGAACAATCTCTTTATAGCATGGGCTACTTTTTAAAACACTCAAATAGTGTCTATCCTTGAGACCTTCCTCAAGCCTTTTCTAATCAAGGCTTTTATCACGTGGAGTTAGGCGGGAGCCAGGTCATGAAGGGCCCTGGAAAATGGGTTAAGGATTTGTATCTTTATCCTAAAGGCAGTGATAAGGTCTTAATAATTATTGGTATGGAAGCAACATGATCTGACTGGCATTCTAGAAGATTCTGGCTGCACACTAGGGAGCAGATTTTGAGACAAAGAACAGTGAGGTATGAGATCAGAGCAGAAGCTGATAGAGGAGTCCAGGTGATCATCTATGTTAGGACCAGAGTGGTAATGGTAGGGATGGAGAGAAATGGACCTTGGAGGTTAATTAGAGTTATGGAATGAAGGGAAATAAGTTATTAAAAACAACTCCCAGATTCTAGCTTGGACAACAAATGTAACAGACATTTTATTAAGACAATTCTGAAGGAGAAGCAAGTTTGAGGCTAGGAAATGAGTTCAATTTTGGACATGTTGAGTTTTTGTTTGTTTTTATTTTTGTACACATTCAAGTCCTGATGTATAGGCCAAGGCAGGAGATAAGTGTTTGGGCTTCATTTGTGTCCATATGGTAATTAAAGTCACAGGAATGAGTAACATCACCCAGGAAGGGGTTTAAAATGGGAAGAAAAGGGGAATAAAGGAGGGGGTGGAAAGAAGAGCTGCCAAAGAGACACAGGTGGAGCAGCTAAAGAGGTAGGAAGAAAACTGGGAAAGTATAAAATTATTGAGGGCAAGAGAAGAGACGCTTTCAAGAAGAAAGAAATGGCCCACAGTACTGAACCTTGAGGGGACAAGCCAGATATGGCAAACATTGACAGTATTCCTCCCAGTTTCCATTCTCCCCTTCTTCCTGGCTGGCATGCAGCCATGCACAATCATAACTGATAGACACAATGAGAACTGAGTAGTATCCCTTAGATTTAGTGTCATGGAACTCACCAAGCCTTGGGGTGATGGCTCAGATGTTTGCAGCAGACTGAAAAATGAGTGTGAGGTGGGATGGGGAAAACCTAAGGGAAGGTGACTGTTTCAAGAAGTTTGGCCGGATGGTGGAGGACTGAAAGTGGGGGTGGAGAACAGTAGCATGAGGGGGACTATAGGATCAAGGAATATGTCCAGTTGTACTGAGATAGGCTAGACCAGGGCACATTTAAATACTCATGGGCAAGAAATTCTCAGTAGAGAAGACACTAGAGACCAAAATGTTCCTGAGGGGATAAGAGTTGATGGCATCCAGAGCACATGTGCAGGAGCTGGCTATGGATAAGACAGGAGAAGGCAGGAAGAATAGATGGTTTGACAGAGGTTAGGGGAAGCCAGCAGTGATGGAGAGAGAGGACTGGGAGCCACAACTGCCCTGAATAGTGCTAAGTTAGATCCTCAGAGTTAAAAGGCATTTTCCTTCTTATCATCTCCATTAATAAAACTGTACTTTTAATCTCCACAGATTGCTCTCTTCCCAAACAGCAAAGGCAGTCTTTCATAATCTGATAATAAATCTGAAGCCTAATGGTCTAAATTTCAACTCCTCTTGCATGAACTCCTTCAATGTGTATTAACTAAGTCAAAATTAGACACTAAGTTACAATGCTAGGGTGTATTACTCTCTAGCCCATAGGATGACTCTAATTAAAATAAGCCTCATAGGCCAGCTACCAGAATGGAAAGAGTGCCTCAAAAAGAGACTTTCTGGAAACTCAAATGGACATTTGCATACTGGTGTTTACAGGGTAAGTGTTCTCTACTTGCAATGGATGGAGGTGGCCTAAGGGTACATCAACTGAGGAATAGAAGGGCGAACTGTGGTGTATACATAAAACAGACCACTGAGTGGCTGCAAGAAGGAATGAAATTGTGAGGCATGCAACTAGGTGTAGGAAACTTGAGGACAGTATTTTGAATGAAATGTCTGAAACAAAAAAACAAATATTATCATGCCTCACCCATATAGACTAACTATAATATGACAATTCTGGAGAATTGAAATCAAGAGCATGAGTTATCAGATTGGGGCCTGTATTCATTTGTAACCTTCCAGAATGCAATATACCGAACAGGAACAGCCTTTAGAAAGGGAATTAAATGTTACAAGTTTACAGATCTAAGGAAGTGAAAGTGTCCAAATTAAGGCACCAAAAAAAGGTTAACTTCACTTCAGAAAGGCCAATGGATCAGGAACACCTCTGTCAGCCGGGAAGTCATGTGGCTGGAATCTGCTGGTCCTTTGCTCCTGGGCTCCATTGCTTTCAGCCTTTGTTCCTATGGGGGTCCCTCACTTTGCTTCTCTGGGGCTGGCTTTCATCTCTTGGCTTCCCATGGCTTTCTCCAGGTTCTAGCTGGCTTAACATCTTGTGAGGAGGCACATGACAATGTCTGCTGGGCTCCAAGCATCTTCAAACATTTGTGTCCCTGGTCTGTCTGTTGACCCTAAAGTTTCTGTTGGCTCTCTCTCTGTTGGCTCTGTCGCTTCTGTTGTTTCTGGATCTCTTCAAAATGTTTCCTTTCTTAAAGGATTCCAGTAAACTAATCAAGACCCACCTGGAATAGGTGGAGTCACACCTCCATCTAGTCAAAGGTCACACCCACAATTGAGTGTGTCACATTTCCATGGAGGAATTCTAATCATAAGAGTCCAACCTACAGTATTGAATCAGGATTAGAACAAACAGCTGTGTCCACAAGATTGAATCAGGATTAAAACATGGCTTTTCTACATTCACTTTGCTACTCCAGGGCTGGTTTTCATTTCTCAGCTTCCCTTGGCTCTCTCCAGGTTCTGGTTTTCTTAACATCTCATGATGATATCTGCTGGGCTCCAAGAATCTCTAAACATACATGTCTGTATTCTCCAAGTGTCAGCATCTGTGTCAACTCTTCTCTAAAGGTTCTTTTGGCTGTCATTTTTGTCATTTCTGGCTCTCTCCAAAATGTTTCCTTTTTTAAAGGATTCCAGTAAACTAATCAAGACCCAACTTGAATGGGTAGAGTCACACTCCCATCTAATCAAATGGTCACACCCACACTGGGCATGTCACAGCTTCATAGAGATAATCTAATAAAAAATTTCTACCCTACAGTGTTGAATGAGGATTAAAAGAAATGGCTGCCCCCACAGAATTGAACCAAGTTTAAACATAGTTTTTCTGGGGTAGATAATATTTTCAAATCAGCACAGGACCAATTGTAAAGGTTCCTGGATTGTAAGCTCTTATGGCAGTCACACCTATACCAGAGTTGTAACTGTTATTTCTAAATTTGAGATGCTCAGCTATTTGTGTGTAACCTGGTGATTTTCTGGAACTTTGGGTAATTATGTGACACCTAAGACTTAGAATTCTGAAGCTACGAAAGTCAGGATTACCCAATAAAGGAACTGTTAAAAAAGTTGAAAAAGTAATCAGACTTTGACTAGAGATACAAATGAAGCAGATCTGAATAGGACTAAGGTAAATCAGAATACAGGATAAAGCATGAGATTGATTATTTTAAAACTTCAACTTCTGTGTGAGATCAAAGGAAGGATGTTTATTTGGTGCAAAATTTATATTTTGGGGAGCACAAGTTAACTTGTATGGTCAATTTATTCGAACATAATAATTACATGGAATCTTGCATAGGGCATGAGATCTTGTTGGTTTGTACAGGTTCATGTGATGCCCTGATACATCCTAGAGTAATTTGGGCAAACAATAAAAAATTATTTGAAAAGTCCCCTGGGGGGGACTGGAGAAAAAGGAGGAAATATTAAACTTCCCCATCTTGGGAATTTCTGATATTCTCACAAGAAGTGGGGAAAAACAACTCAATAGGCTGAGCCCTCAACCTTGGGCTTCATGCTGATGAAACTTATTCCTGCAAAGGAAAAGCTAAGCCTTCTTATAATTATTACTAAGAGTCACCCCCAGAAATTCTCTTTTTGCTCAGATGAGGCCTTTCTCTCTAAACCAACTTGGCAGGTGAACTCATTGCCTTTCCTCCTACATGGGACATGACTCCCAGGGGTGTAAATCTGTGTGGCAACATGAGACAAGACTTCCAGGGCTGAGCTGCGATTCCCAGCCTCATGGAATTTAGAAAGCCTTCTTGACCAAAGAGGAAAAGAGAGAAATGAGACAAAATAAAGTTTCAGTGACTGAGAGATTTCAAACAGAGTTGAAAGTTTATCCTGGAGGTTATTCTTATGCATTATATAGATATCCCTTTTTAGTTTGTGGTGTATTGGAGTGGCTGGAGGGAAGTACCTGAAACTGTTGAGCTGTTTCAGTTAACTGACTGTAAGGAACTCCGACTGAGGAAGAGAAAATTCAGGCCTAATTTACAGATGGTTCTGCACAATGTGCAGGTAATACCCAAAAGTAGAGAGCTGCTGCACTGCAGCCCCTTTCTGGGATGTCCCTGAAAAAGAGTGATGAGGGGAAATTCTCCCAGTGGGCAGAACTTTGAGCAGTGCACATGGCTGTTCATTTTGCTTGGAAGGAGAACTAGCAGGAGGTGCGTTAGCATAGTGATTCATGTGCTGCTGCTACTGATGTGGCTGGATGTTCAGTGAGTTGGAAGGAGCATGAGTGGAAGATTGGTGTCAAAAAGGTCTGGGGAAGAGTTATGCAGATAGACCTTTCTGGGAGGGCAAAAAACATGATGATATTTGTGTCCTATGTGAATGCTCATCAGAGGATGACTTCTGTAGAGAAAGATTTTAATAATCAAGTGGATAAGATGACCCATTCTGTGGATACCAATCAGCCTTTTTCCCAGCAACTCCTGTCATTGCCCAATAGGCTCATGAACAAAATGGACATGGTAGGGATGGAGGTTTTGCATGGACTCAGCAACATGGACTTCCATTCACCAAAACCCACTTGGCTATAGCCACTGTTGATTGCCCAATCTGCCAGCAGCAAAGACCCACACTCAGTCCCCAATATGGCACCATTCCCCAAAGTGATTAGCCTGCTACTTGGGGGCAGGTTGATTACACTGGACCACTTCCATCTTAGAAGGGGCATCAATTTAACTGGCATAGACATGTATTCTGGATATGGGTTTGCCTTCCTTGCAGACCTGTCAAAACTACCATTCATGGAGTTATGGAATGCCTTATCTTCCGTCATGATATTCCAGACAGCATTGCTTCTAATCAAGGAACCCACTTCACAGCAAATGAAGTGTAGGAACAGGCACATGCTCATGGAATTCTCTGGTCTTACCATGTTCCTCATCATCCAGAGGCAGCTGGGTTGATAGAATGGTCAAATAACCTTTTGAAGACTCAATTACAGTACCAACTAGTTGGCAATACCTTGCAGGGCTGGGACAGTGTTCTCCAGGAGGCTGTGTATGCTCTGAATCAGCCTCCACTCTATGGTGCTGTTTCTATCATAACTAGCATTCACGGGCCCAGGAATAAAGGGGTGGAAATGGGAATGGCACTACTCACTATCACCCCTAGTGATCCACCAGAAGAATTTTTGCTTCCTGTCCCTAAAACCTTAAGCTCTGCTGGTCAACAGGTCTTAGTTCCAAAAGGAAGACTGCTCCAACTAGGAGACACAACAATGATTCCATTAAACTGGAAGTTAAGGAACTTTACTGCCACCTGGTCACTTTGGGCATCTCATGCCACTGAACCAACAGGCAAGAAAGGGGATTACTGTACTGGCTGGGGTGATTGATCCTGACTCTCAAGGGCAAATAGGAGAGCAAGTGCACAATGGAGGCACAGAAGAGTTTTCCTGGAATGCAGGAGATCCCCTAGGTATCTCTTAGTACCACCATGCCTTGTGATTAAAGTCAATGGAAAACTGCAACAACCTAATCCAGGTAGGCAATTACCCAGAAACTTAAGGCAATGACCCAGAAACTCCACCAGGCAAAGAACCTTGGCTAGCTGAGATGCTTGCTGAGGGTAAAGGGAGCATGGAATGGGTAGTGGAAGAAGTTAGTGATAAATATGAACTCTGACCACTTGACCAGTTACAGAAATGAAAACTGTAATGGTATGAATATTTTGTCCTTGTTTTGAGTATGTTTGTATATAAAGCAAATGCCTTTGTTTTCTTCTCTATCTTATCCCCTTACCATATGATATAAGTCATATTATTCATGTTATAGTATTTAAGCTATAGGATATCAAGTTTAAAAGTGAATATTACCCAAGGAATTGAACCCTGTTCTGGAGTGCATTTCTGGTTATATGCAGGACAGTTGAGTATTGTTAGGTAAAAAATATGTGTTATTATTTTTTATTTAGAGATTAAGCATGGTTTAAAGTGATTTATATAGCTGCCAAGTTGAAAAGATATGGACTGTGATTGTTAGGTTTGTATATCATCTTGGCCAGGTGATGATATCCAGTTGACTTGTCAAGGAACCAATAGTATATATGTTGCTGGGAGGACATTTCATGGACTTAAACTATCAGTATGTTTTTTGCACCTATGGCTGATTATATCTGCAATTGGCTAAGGGGGAATGTCTTCCACATAGAGAGACATTTAATATAATCAGTTGAAGGCATTTAACTTATTGATTCAGCAACCAGAAGAGAGAACTTTCATATCTATTTCAGCCAGCCAGCCTCTCCTGGGAAATTCATCGAGGACCTTCATTGGAGTGCCAACTTGCAGCCTACCCTAAGGAATTTGAACTCATGTATTCTCACAGTTGTGACACACTTCTATAAAATTTTATACTATTTACAGATATCTCCTGTTGGTTATGTTTCCTTAGAGAACCCTGACTAATAAAATGGGTTTTGATCAAAATTGAAAACTTTTGTGCCTCAAAAGACTATGATGAAAGTAAAACAACAACCTATGCAATGGGAAAAAATATTTGGAAACCACATATCCAATAAAGGTTTAATATCCAGAATACATAAAGAAATCCCTCTTTATGGGATTGGCAGTTCCTCATAAAGCTAAGTATAGAGTTACCATATGACCCAGCAATCCAACTACGAGGTATATACCCTAAAGAATTGAAAGCATGAACTCGAACAGATATTTGTCCAATGATGTTCACGGCAGCATTATTCACAATTTCCAAAAGATGAAAGCAATCCAAGCATCCTCAACAAAGGAATAGATAAACAAAATGTGGTATATACATACTGTGTAATATTACTCAGCCATAAAAAGGAATGAAGTTCTGATACATGTGATATGCATGAACCTTGAAGACATCATGAGGAGTAAAATAAGCCATGCACAAAGGACACATATTGTATGACCTCACTGATTTGATATAATTACAATAAGAAGTCATAGAGTCAGAATCTAAAATATAGGTTACCAGGGGATGGGGTAACCAGAGAAAGATACCTTGGATCCAGAACATCTGTCAGCTGGGAAGGCAGGCATCTGCTGTGGTATTTGGCTTCTAGTTTCAAACAGCTTCCCAGGGGCATTTTCTTTCTGCATATTCAAACATCTTGGTCTCATATTGGTTCTGAAGCAACTGTGCTCCAAGAATCTGTCTCTGAAGTTTCTCCTAAATGTTTCCCCTTTTAAAGGACTCCAGTAAACTAATCAAGACCCACCTTGAATAGAGTCACATGTCCACCTAATCAAAAGGCCACACCCACAATCGGGTGGGTTAATCTCCATGGAAACAATCTAATCAGAGGTTTCCACTCTACAATATTGAATCAGAATGAAAGAAAACATGGCTTTTCTGCGGTACATAATAGTTTCAAACCAGCACATATGGTAAGAGAATAAAATATTTTTAAAAATCTTTGGAAGTATACTACACAAACATGAACCCTAAGTTAAACCATGAACTATTGTTATTAGTATAGTTATAAAAATGTGCTATCATCAATTGTAATAAATGGAACACACAATACAAGGTGCTACTACTAGGGTAGTAATGAGAATCCTGCATTTTATTTTATGTATGATTGTTTCTATAAACCACAAAAAGAAAAAGGAAGAAAGGAAGGAAGGAAGGACGGAAAAGAAGGAAAGCAGGAAGAAAGAAAGAAAAGGACGTACAGCTGTAGGAAATCTTCCTTCTACCCAGTTTGCTTACTCTACAAGTCAGTGAATATCTTGCTCTAAGGAGAGGGGTGCCCCCAAAACGTGGATCTTCGACAACAGCCACAAAACTGTAGTTCTGAGCCAAGCAGCCAGAGGAGTCCCCATGCTGGAATTAACGTGTCTAAGCTGCTCTTTGTTTTGGCAAGTTGGCTCCTTTCTGCCTGAATCAGTCCAGGATAAATTCCCCTTGTGCCTAGTACACACTGAGCCCTTATTCCCTAGCATGAGCTAAATTATTGCAAAGAAAGCCAACAATTTTTGAATCTGCTCACACACTAGAACTATACATCCAACTGGTTATGCAGAAGGCAGGAAATGGTGAGTCTTACATTTTTCTTACCACCTACTATAAAAAAGTTGTTTAATAAAATTCTTGGCTTTTAACCACCTCTTTAAAAGAAATCACAGAACATTTCTTTCTTGAGTTCTTGCAGTCTTTTCCTAGTGTTCTGTAGTTTGGAGGATCTGGGCGCCAGTGCTGCACATCTGATAATATTTTGAGTTTCCAAGGCTGAAGGGGTTCTTGAAATCTGATGATGAATGTAGAAGTACTCTGTGAATTGAAAACATTGTGCAAATACTAGTGATCAACAAGAGGGAGAGGTAAATGGTATGGGATGCATGGGTTTTTTCTTTTGCCTTTTTCTTTCTTTTTCTGAAGCAATGCAAATTTTTGAAAAATGATCATGATGATGATCATGATGATGTGCAAACATGGTATCTTTATTTGATAAATGTGTTTAAGATTTTCAACTTTACATTAAGTGTTGAATCATATAATCATCCAGTTAATTTTGCCATTTCCTATGAAGCAAGGGACAGTATAGACCAAATCTGCAAGAATTCTGGGAAATCAGGCCAGATAACCTGAGGCCTTGAGGCAGATGAAATTAAACTTCCTAGGAGAAAAGAAAGGGGATTTAAAAATGACTCCCAGACTTTGAAGAGACAGAAACAGTGCCCCTTTATAAGGAGGGAAAACACAGGCAGGCCCACATTTGGAACTGAGGAGAAAACAGGGAACTTATCATGAGGTAGGAGAGAGCTGAAAGAATTCATGAGAAATGGGCCTGAAGAGACTGCTACAAGGCCTGTTTGATAGCCTCTGCACAGTCACGTAAAACAGATTAGAGCTCTACCACATGATGCGGAAGAATCTCCGTGCGGCAATACTGAGTGAGAAAAGCAAGATGAAAAGATGTGGGTGTACATAATTCTCATGTTTAGTTTGAACCATATGAAAGTGTCATTTTTTTTTTTTTAGTAAAAAGTGGTCTCTGCTGTTTCACATTCATCCAACCTGATATTTATATGTTTAGTGTATGTAATTATATCTGTGTGGAAAAAATATAAAAGACTACATACCAGATTAATATGCCGCAAAGGGGAAAGAGAAGGCAAGAAACAAAGAACAAATGAAGACTATGCAAAAAAAAAAAAAAGAAACCCTGCAGCCTATATAATGTGATCCTATTCGTGAAAATTTGTTTATGCACTATGCACAAATACATTTTGAAATAATGAGTTTGAACTCTATCTACTGACCTGTAGCTATGTCCACAGGAAATTAAGAAAAAAAGAAACAAGTCGCAGAGTAGAGTGAATAGTATGATGCTGTTTCAGTAAAAGCAAATTAAACCTCTACACTAGTGTAAGTATTCTTGCACACTTTTGTATGAGCAAGAAGGGTATAGAAGGATGCCTGCAGACTGTGAGTGTTGGTCACTCTAGGAGAGAGGGATGAGGGGGTAGAGTGCACAGGGAGAAATTGTTAGCTTTTCTTCCTGCATTTTTATAATGTTTCATTTGTTACACAAGCATGTATTAATTTTATAATTCAAAAAACCAAACAAATGTAGAAAATGCAAAGAAAAATGCCCACTGGCTCAATCCTTAGGACACTTGTTCTAAGACTATCCACAGAAAAGATTATAAAATGCAAAATAGCATCTTTCTGGCAACTGCAGTGATAGCAAAAGAAACAGCAACAATGTCTAGAGTAGCAGCAAAATGTTGGTGAGACATTAAGGAACAGGCAGCAAATCAATGCAGAAAAGGATGGGGTGTCAGTCAGCTATTTCACAATAATGCTGAGTAACAAACCACCCCAAGACACAGTGGAAAACAAAAATTATTTCTTACTAATGCATCTGTGCAGTAGTTGGGGTTTAGCTGATATAGCTTGGGCTAGACAGGGCTTGGCCCAAACTATGGGTTGGATCCAGGTCTGCTCCATATGTGTCTCATCCTCCTTGGACTAGTGGCTACCAGGGCATATTTTTCTCATTCAGAAGCAAGAGAGGGCAAGCTAACTGCCATGCACTATTCAAGCCTCTGCCTGTGCTGTCCTTTATTACCTTATTTGCCAAATCACAAGCCCAAGTCCAAGGTCAAGAGCCAGAGATCTGAACTCTGCCTACCACAAGGGTATGGGTGTAGAATAAAAGGGGAGTTGGAAATTGAGACTAATAATTCACTGTATCACAGACTGATGGTTCAGGAGATGATTCTGAGAAAACTGGCTCAGTATAAAGAAAAAATAAGATTTCTACTTAGCATATATAAAGTGGAATCCATATGGATTCAAAACCTAAATATAAAGGAAACCTCCCTTCCCCCCCAAAAAAATCATCTGCCACAAGATACATTTGACAACATGAAATCAAATATTTCTCTTCCCTGCCTTACTCATAAAATTGGTTAAACCAGAGCAGGGGTCAGCAAATTATACCCATGGACTAGATGCAGCCTAATGCCTGTTTTTCTAAATAAAGTTTTATTGGAACACAACCGTGCTGTGTATTTCACTATAGCATATTTCACGCTATAGTGGCAGGGCTGAGTATTTGTGACAGAGACCCTATAGCCAGCAGGAAAAGGCCAGCCCCTGCCTCTTTTTCCCCCTGACAGTATACAGCTCAGTGTTAAGTTCACCGTGGTCCACTCCGTGTACATAGATATTCTAGAACTCCTTATAAAATGAACAAGATGTTTCCTAATAGCAAAGACCTACTGTGATGACCCTTTAGCCGTTATTCCGAGTTGGCAGCTACATATTACAGTATGATAACATCTTGTGTTAAGAGTTTGGATAGGGGTATCATGAGCGCAGGCTCCATTTCCATTCTCCGTGTCTTGTTTATGAAGTCCTCTCATGGAACATTCATAGGGATTTTTTTTTTGAGGTATTTTTATACGAAGAAGTATTTTGGTATTTAATAACATTTTGCTTTTTTGCCATTGTTGTTAATCCAATACTTAGACCAAAAAGCAAGAATTCAGCCTTGTGTGAAGTACTTGCATCAGAAATACAACACTACGGCTGCCTGTATAAGAAAATTCATGCTGCTGGATTCACAGGTTGGTGAAAACCTATGGGAAAAAAATCATTATTAGAAGAGGAAGGATGAAAATATTTTCTAAGCGCCTCTGCTAAAATAGGTGGTTTCCAATACTTTCACTCATTTTAGCAGTCCAAACCACAATCTCTGTAATACATTAATAAACCAATGAAAACATTTAACCAGATTCAGGATTGAAATGATGTGCTCCTCCATGAAAATTTCAAAGCCAGACTTTTTACTTTAACCTTAATTTAAAAATACTTTATTGATAAAAAATACTAACCATCATCGGAGCTTTCACTGAGTCGTAATCTTATTGCTGGTGGAGGGGCTTGCCTCAATGTTGATGGCTACCTAATGATCAGGGTTGTGGTTGCTGAAGGTTGGGGTGGCTGTCACAATTTTTAAAAATCAGACAATAAAATATGCCATATCTTAGCTAGATATTCTGGATAACTTACTGCAGCTTCTCCATCAGCACTTATTGCCTCACCTTGCAATTTGATGTTACAGAGACAGCTTCTTTCCTCAAATCTCATGAACCAACATTTGCTAGCTTCCAACTTTTCTGCTGCCACTTCCTCACCTGTCTCAGCCTTCATAGAATTGAAGAGAGTTAGGGCCTTGGTCTGGATTAGTCTTTGGTTTAAGAGAATTCTTTTTTTTTTTAAACTTTTTTTTTATTAATTAAACAAATTAACAAACAAAACATTTAGATATCATTCCATTCTACACATACAATCAGTAATTCTTAATATCATCACATAGTTGCATATTCATCATTTCTTAGTACATTTGCATCGAT
Source organism: Tamandua tetradactyla (assembly GCF_023851605.1). Classification (NCBI taxonomy): domain Eukaryota; kingdom Metazoa; phylum Chordata; class Mammalia; order Pilosa; family Myrmecophagidae; genus Tamandua; species Tamandua tetradactyla. The sequence continues at coordinate 81,800,179 of NC_135335.1, forward strand.
TTAGGAAAAGACAACAGAAAAAGAAATAAAATGATAATAGAGAAAAAAAAAAGACTATACATACCATACCCCTTACCTCTCGCTTTCATTTACCACTAGCATTTCAAACTAAATATATTTTAACATTTGTTCCCCCTATTATTTATTTTTATTCCATATGTTCTACTCTTCTGTTGATATAGTAGCTAAAGGGAGCATCAGACATAAGGTTTTCACATTCACAGAGTCTCATTGTGAAAGCTATATCATTGTTCAATCATCATCAAGAAACATGGCTACTGGAACACAGCACTACATTTTCAGGCAATTCCCTCCAGGTTCTCCACTACATCTTGAACAACAAGGTATTATCTACTTAATGCGTAAGAATAACCTCCAGGATAACCTCTAGACTCTGTTTGGAATCTCTCAGCCATTGATGTTTTATTTTGTCTCATTTCACTCTTCCCCCTTTAGATTGAGAAGTTTTTCTCAATCCCTTGATTCTGAGTCTCAGCTCATTCTAGCGTTTTTCTCAGTCCCTTGATGCTGAGTCTCAGCTCATTCCAGGATTTCTGTCCCATGTGGCCAGGAAGGTCCACACCCCTGGGAGTCATGTCCCATGCAGAGAGGGGGAGGGTGGTGAGACTGCTCGTTGTGTTGGCTGGAGAGAGAGGCCACATCTGAGCAACAAAAGAGGATCTCTTGGGGGTGACTCTTAGACCTAAATTTTAAGTAGACTTGACCTATCTTTTGTGGGGTTAAGTTTCATGTGAACAAACCCCAAGACTGGGGGCTCAGCCTATAGCTTTGGTTGTCCACACTGCTTGTGAGAGTATCAAGAATTCAACTTGGGGAAGTTGAATTTCTCCCCACTCTCACCATTCCCCGAAGGGGGCTTGCAAATACGTTTCCAGTCACTGATCAAATCATTCTGGGATTCATCGGGGGATCACTCTGGACAAACCAACAAAATCTCATGTGCTACCTGAGATTCCAAGTACTTGTGACATTCAATCCAACTATCTACATGAGTTATATTAGGAAATACTCTAGTCAAAATATAAATTTTGTAACAAATAAACATTTTTTGCTTTAGTCTCACACATAAGGTGACATTTTAAAGTATTAATTATCATCTATTTTCAGCACCCTGCAATAATGACATTTCTTTGCTCTTCCTCATGCAAAAACATTGTTAAAATTTGTACATTGTACATTTCACTATTAATATACACTCTAGGCATTCCTAGATTGTACCATCTCGATCTTTAACATCTGTCTTTCTTTCTGATTTCATTTATGTCCCCAGCCCTCCTCCCTCTATCATTCTCACATGCAGCTCATTCAGTGTTTTAACATAATTACATTACAGTTAGGTAGTATTGTGCTGTCCATTTCTGAGTTTTTGTATCCAGTCCTGTTGCACAGTCTGTATCCCTTCAGCTCCAGTTACCCACTATCTTACCCTATTTCTATCTCCTGATGGTCTCTGTTACCAATTACATATTCCAAGTTTATTCACTAATGTCAGTTTATATCAGTGAGACCATACAGTATTTGTCCTTTAGTTTTTGGCTAGTCTCACTCAGCATAATGTTCTCAAGGTCCATCCATGTTGTTACATGCTTCATAAGTTTATTCTGTCTTAGAGCTGCATAATATTCCATCGTATGTATGTATATACCACAGTTTGTTTAGCCACTCATCTGTTGATGGACATTTTGGCTGTTTCCATCTCCTTGCAATTGTAAATAATGCTGCTATAAACATTGGTGTGCAAATGTCCATTTGTGTCTTTGCCCTTAAGTTCTCTGAGTAGATACCTAGCAATGGTATTGCTGGGTCATATGGCAATTCTATATTCATCTTTTTGAGGAACCGCCAAACTGCCTTCCACAGTGGTTGCACCATTTGACATTCCCACCAACAGTGGATAAGTGTGCCTCTTTCTCCACATCCTCTCCAGCACTTGTCATTTTCTGTTTTGTTGATAATGGCCATTCTGGTGGGTGTGAGATGATATCTCATTGTGGTTTTGATTTGCATTTCTCTAATGGCCAGGGATGTTGAGCATCTCTTTATGTGCCTTTTGGCCATTTGTATTTCCTCTTCTGAGAAGTGTCTGTTCAAGTCTTTTTCCCATTTTGTAATTGGATTGGCTGTCTTTTTGTTGTAGAGTTGAACAATCGCTTTATAAATTCTGGATACTAGACCTTTATCTGATATGTCGTTTCCAAATATTGCCTCCCATTGTGTAGGCTGTCTTTCTACTATCTTGATGAAGTTCTTTGATGCACAAAAGTGTTTAATTTTCTCCCATTTCTTTCTTTCTTTCTTCAGTGCTCTTGCTTTAGGTGTAAGATCCATAAAACCACCTCCAATTATAAGATTCATAAGATATCTCCCTACATTTTCCTCTAACTGTTTTATGGTCTTAGACCTAATGTTTAGATCTTTGATCCATTTTGAGTTAAATTTTGTGTAAGGTGTGAGATATAGGTCCTCTTTCATTCTTTTGCATATGGATATCCAGTTCTTTAGGCACCATTTATTGAAGAGACTGTTCTGTCCCAAATGAGTTGGCTTGACTGCCTTATCAAAGATCAAATGTCCATAGATGAGAGGGTCTATATCTGAGCACTCTATTCGATTCCATTGGTCAATATATCTATCTTTATGCCAGTACCATGCTGTTTTGACCACTGTGGCTTCATAATATGCCTTAAAGTCAGGCAGTGTGAGACCTCCAGCTTCGTTTTTTTTTCCTCAAGATACTTTTAACAATTGGGGCACGCTGCCCTTCCAGATAAATTTGCCTATTGGTTTTTCTATTTCTGAAAAGTAAGTTGTTGGGATTTTGATTGGTATTGCATTGAATCTGTAAATCAATTTAGGTAGAATTGACATCTTAACTATATTTAGTCTTCCAATCCATGAACATGGTATGCCCTTCCATCTATTTAGGTCTTCTGTGATTTCTTTTAACAGTTTCTTGTAGTTTTCTTTGTATAGGTCTTTTGTCTCTTTAGTTAAATTTATTCCTAAGTATTTTATTCTTTTAGTTGCGATTGTAAATGGAATTCGTTTCTTGATTTCCCCCTCAGCTTGTTCATTACTAGTGTATAGAAACACTACAGATTTTTGAATGTTGATCTTGTAACCTGCCACTTTGCTGTACTCGTTTATTAGCTCTAGCAGTTTTGCTGTGGATTTTTCAGGGTTTTCGACGTATAGTATCATATCGTCTGCAAACAGTGATAGTTTTACTTCTTCCTTTCCAATTTTGATGCCTTGTATTTCTTTTTCTTGCCTAATTGCTCTGGCTAGAACTTCCAACACAATGTTGAATAACAGTGGTGATAGTGGACATCCTTGTATTGTTCCTGATCTTAGGGGGAAAGTTTTCAGTTTTTCCCCATTGAGGATGATATTAGCTGTGGGTTTTTCATGTATTCCCTTTATCATTTTAAGGAAGTTCCCTTGTATTCCTATCCTTTGAAGTATTTTCAACAGGAAAGGATGTTGAATCTTGTCAAATGCCTTCTCTGCATCAATTGAGATGATCATGTGATTTTTGTGCTTTGATTTGTTGATATGGTGTATTACATTAATTGATTTTCTTATGTTGAACCATGCTTGCATACCTGGGATGAATCCGACTTGGTCATGATGTATAATTCTTTTAATGTGTTGCTGGATTCAATTTGCTAGAATTTTGTTGAGGATTTTTGCATCTATATTCATTAGAGAGATTGGTCTGTAGTTTTCTTTTTTTGTAATATCTTTTCCTGATTTTGGTATGAGGGTGATGTTGGCTTCATAGAATGAATTAGGTAGCTTTCCCACCACTTCAATTTTTTTGAAGAGTTTGAGCAGGGTTGGTACTAATTCTTTCTGGAATGTTTGGTAGAATTCACATGTGAAGCCATCTGGTCCTGGACATTTATTTTTGGGAAGCTTTTGAATGACTGATTCAATTTCTTTACTTGTGATTGGTCTGTTGAGGTCATCTGTTTTTCTTGAGTCAAAGTTGGTTCTTCATGCCTTTCTAGGAACTTGTTCATTTCATCTACATTATTGTATTTATTAGCATAGAGTTGTTCATAGTATCCTGTTGTTACCTCCTTTATTTCTGTGAGGCCAGTGGTTATGTCCCCTCTTCCATTTCTGATCTTATTTATTTGCATCCTCTCTCTTCTTCTTTTTGTCAATCTTGATAAGGGCCCATCAATCTTATTGATTTTCTCATAGAACCAACTTCTGGTCTTATTGATTTCTCTATTGTTTTCATGTTCTCAATTTCATTTATTTCTGCTCTAATCTTTGTTATTTCTTTCCTTTTGCTTGCTTTGGGATTAGTTTGCTGTTCTTTCTCCAGTTCTTCAAAGTGGACAGTTAATTCCCGAATTTTTGCCCTTTCTTCTTTTCTGATATAGGCATTTAGGGCAATAAATTTCCCACTTAGCACTGCCTTTGCTGCGTCCCATAAGTTTTGGTATGTTGTGTTTTCATTTTCATTTGCCTCAAGATATTTACTGATTTCTCTTGTAATTTCTTCCTTGACCCACTGGTTGTTTAAGAGTGTGTTGTTGAGCCTCCACGTATTTGTGAATTTTCTGGCACTCTGCCTATTATTGATTTCCAACTTCATTCCTTTATGATCTGAGAAAGTGTTGTGTGTGATTTCAATCTTTTTAAATTTGTTGAGACTTGCTTTGTGACCTAGCATATGGTCTATCTTTGAGGATGATCCAGGAGCACTTGAGAAAAAGGTGTATCCTGCTGTTGTGGGGTGTAATGTCCTATAAATGTCTGTTAAGTCTAGCTCATTTATTGTATTATTCAAATTCTCTGTTTCTTTATTGATCCTCTGTCTAGATGTTCTGTCCATTGATGAGATGGGGAATTGAAGTCTCCAACTATTATGGTAGATGTGTCTATTTCCCTTTTCAATATTTGCAGTGTTTGCCTCATGTATTTTGGGGCATTCTGGTTCGGTGCATAAATATTTATGATTGCTATGTCTTCTTGTCGAATTGTTCCTTTTATTAGTAGATAGTATCCTTCTTTGTCTCTTTTAACTGTTTTACATTTGAAGTCTAATTTGTTGGATATTAGTATAGCGACTCCTGCTCTTTTCTGGTTGTTATTTGCATGGAATATCTTTTCCCAACCTTTCACTTTCAACCTATGTTTATCTTTGGGTCTAAGATGTGTTTCCTGTACATCGCATATAGAAGGATCCTGTTTTTTAATCCATTCTCCCAGTCTATGTCTTTTGATTGGGGAGTTCAGTCCATTAACATTTAGTGTTATTACTGTTTGGGTAGTACTTTCCTCTACCATTTTGCCTTTTGTATTTTATATGTCATATCTAAATTTCCCTTCTTTCTACACTCTTCTCCACACCTCTCTCTTCTGTCTTTTCGTATCTGTCTCTAGTGCTCCCTTTAGTATTTCTTGCAGAGCTGGTCTCTTGGTCACAAATTCTCTCAGTGACTTTTTTCTGAAAATGTTTTAATTTCTCCCTCATTTTTGAAGGACAATTTTGCTGAATATAGAATTCTTGGTTGGCAGTTTTTTTCTTTTAGTAATTTAAATATATCATCCCACTGTCTTCTAGCCTCCATGGTTTCTGCTGAGAAATCTACACATAGTCTTATTGGGTTTCCCTTGTATGTGATGGATTGCTTTTCTCTTGCTGCTTTCAAGATCCTCTCTTTCTCTTTGACCTCTGACATTCTGACTAGTAAGTGTCTTGGAGAACGTCTATTTGGATCTATTCTCTTTGGGGTGCACTGCACTTCTTGGATCTGTAATTTTAAGTCTTTCGTAAGAGTTGGGAAATTTCAGTGATAATTTCTTCCATTAGTTTTTCTCCTCCTTTTCCCTTCTCTTCTCCTTCCAGGACACCCACAACACATATATTTGTGCGCTTCATATTATCATTCAATTCCCTGAGTCCCTGCTCAAATTTTTCCATTCTTTTCCCTATAGTTTCTGTTTCCTTTTGGATTTCAGATGTTCCATCCTCCAGTTCACTAATCTTAACCTCTGTCTCTTGAAATCTACCATTGTAGGTTTCCATTGTTTTTTTCATCTCTTCTACTGTATCTTTCATTCCCATAAGTTCTGTGATTTGTTTTTTCGGACTTTCCATTTCTTCTTTTTGTTCATTCCTTGCCTTCTTCATGTCCTCCCTCAATTCATTGATTTGGTTTTTGATGAGGTTTTCCATTTCTGTTCGTATATTCTGAATTAATTGTTTCAGCTCCTGTATCTCATTTGAACTATTGGTTTGTTCCTTTGACTGGGCCATATCTTCAATTTTCCTGGTGTGATTTGTTATTTTTTTCTGGCGTCTAGACATTTAATTACCTTAATTAGTTTATTCTGGAGATTGCTTTCACTTATCTTACCTAGGATTTTCTTGCTAGATGAGTTTGTTGTCTATCTGTTCTTTGACCTTCAGTTCACCTTTTTCTGGGCCTCTAGCTTAAGTTTTGTTTAACAGAGGGTAATTTTTCAGTTCTTGTTTTCTTGTTTCTTGTCCTGCTTGTAAGGTGCCTTTTCCCTCCCCACCCTTAGGAGGGTCTACGTAGGTATTACAGACTCCAGCCGGGTTTTCCCGGCTGGCCTCCTATCGGGGGAAGGAGTCACCTGCATCAGTTTTCCCTGAGGGTGAGACCCAGCAGGTTGAAAGACTTTCCTGTGAAGTCTCTGGGCTGTTTTTCTTATCCTGCCCAGTATGTGGCGCTTGTCTGTCTGCGGGTCCCACCAGCAAAAGATGTTGTGGCTCCTTTAACTTTGGAAGGCTCTCCCTGCTGGGGGCATGGTGGAGACAGAGGAGAGGTTGTAGACTGGTTTTAATGGCTTCAAATTGCCAAGCCCTGGGGTCTGAATTCCTTGAGAGAGGGATTCCACCTAAGTTGGGCTTCACCCCTCCCCTGGGGAAGGCACACGTGGGAGATAGCCCTGAAAGCAGTCCTTTTCTGCCTATTCCTGGGGCAGTTGCAGCCCGAGTAGTCCCACCACTGAATCCAGAGGCAGCCAAGCCTCCGTAGAAACAGCCACAAAAACCTGTTTCATCCCCTTTCCTCTTTTTCAGTTAGCCCAATAAGTGACCTCCGCCTTGACCAGTTTTGCCTGAGCTGGGGGCCTATTTTTAGTAGTCATTATTTGCTTATTGATGCCACAATTGGTGTTTGGTTGGACTCAGTCCCTGCTGTTAGAGTCTCTTTCCTTTCCCTCCAGGAAGCTGTCTGTGGGGGAGGGGCGCCGGCTGCCGCAGCATGAGGAACTCACGGTTCCGGAGACTCACAGCCGGTCCAGCTGGTCCAGACTGGGGTACGCTGTGTGTGTCCGGTCACTATTGTGGCTCTGGGAGCTGTTCTGTACTGTTTCTGGTTATTTAGTAGTTGTTCTGTTGGACGAACTAAAATGTGCACATTGCTAAGCCGCCATCTTGGCCCCTCCGGTTTAAGAGAATTTTGTAGCTGGTTTGATCTTCTATCCAGACCACTAAAACTTTCTCCATATCAGCAATAAGATTGTTTCACGTTCTTATCATTAGCATGTGGACTGGAGCAGCATTATTTCCTTCAAAAACTTTTCCTTTGCATTCACAATTTGGCTAATTGGTGCAAGAGGCCTAGCTTTTGGCCTCTCTCAGTTTTTGACATGCCTTCCTCACTGAGCTAACTCATTTCTAGCTTTTGATTTAAAGTGAGAGACCTATCTTTTTGCTTGAACACTTGGAGGACAGTGTGAAATTGACCTAATTTCAATATTGTCATGTCTCAGGGGATAAGGAAGCCTCTGACATTTCATGTTAGCAGGGACCATACTTCAAGCATCCCCAGGCCCTCATTCCCCAGCATCCAGCTCACGGCACTCAGCCCAGAGCCCCTGCACAGATCTGCCGATGCTGCCCTAGACCTCGGTAGCCTGCTGGGAACCCCTCCATAGGAGTCTTAATTTCTCTTTTGTTTTCTCTCTTGCAGGAGACGCTAAAGAAAGATCAGCTAAATTTTCCCTTTCTCAGTCCTCATCTCTATGGCCAGCTAAACTTTTGTGTTTTAACGTTTGGGGGTGTGTGTGTGTAAATAATTTGAAACTATTATGTGCCGCAGAAAAGCCATGTTCTAATCCTCATCCAATCTTGCAGAGCCAGACCTATTGTTTAGAGTTTAAACTCTGATTGGACTGTTTCCATGGAGAGGTGCTATACCCAATTGTGGGTGTGACCTTTTGATTAGATGATTTGACTCCACCCATTCAGGGTGGTCTTGATTAGTTTACTAGAGTACTTTAAAAGGGGAAACATTTAGGAGAAACCTCAGATGAGACAGAAACACGGATGTTTGAAGATGCTTGGTGTGCCAACAGAGAGCAGATGCCTAGACAGGATCAGAGCCCAGCAAATGTCACTATGTGCCTTCCCATGAGATGCTAAGCAACCCAGAGCCCAAAGTTGTGTCCTGGAGGAGCTAAGTGAAGGCCCTCAGACACTTAGAGAGGAAACCACTGGCATCAGAAGCTGGAAGCAACAGAACAGGGAACAAGGACCAGAAGATGCCAGCCATGTGCCTTCCCAGCTGACAGAGGTATCCCAGAAAGCATCAGCCTTTCTTCAGTGAAGGTAACTGTTAGGTCGGGGGAACAGGGAAGGGCACTGCAACTGGAGCTGCGGAGGCTGTGTCGCCCCTCCCAACATGGCTTCTGGAACCGCCCCTTCTGGACACCTGACTTCCGGAGAACCACCATGTCTGGACATCACCTGACCCCTTTGCTTAAAAACTGCCCACACCGTCACCCAGGCGCTGACTCATGTCCCTCCAGCTTGGATTTGGTGAGCTCAGCCCGGGAGCGTAGAAATAAACCCACCCGCTTTAAATTTCCCGGTCTACCATCCATCTTTCTCACGCTTTCGCCTCCTAAACCTTTCAGTAACCTTTTGCTGGTACCTTAATTTGGACATTTTCATGGTCTATAACTATAAACTTTCAACTTAATAAATTCCGTTTTAAAAACCATTCCATTTCGGATATATTGCCTTCTGACAGCTTAAACTAAAGCGGGGAGTGCGGGTGGGGGGTGGTAAATAGTTTCCTCTTGTTCATAGCTGCACACCCTAGGCCCAGGTTTGGGAGCTGTTACTGTCCCATAGGGGAAGAGGAAGGAGACAAATTTGAAAATTGTAGAAGTAGAAAAGTAAGTATCATATTTTATAATGCTGCCTTGGTTAGAGATTATTTTTCAACAAAGCTGCTTTAGAAAGATGAGCTAGCCATTGTATCTTTTGTGCCAGTTTGAAAGTATTATGTATCCCAAAAAGCCAGGTTTTAATCCTGATTCAATACTGTGGGGTGGAAACTTTTGATTAGATTATGTCCATAGGGATGTGGCACACCCAATTGCGGGTATGCCATTTTGATTAGATGGAGATGTGACTCCACCCATTCCAGGTGGGTCTTAACTAGTTTACTGGAGTCCTTTATAGGAGAAAACATTTTGGAGAGAGCCAGAAAAGACAGAAACCTCAGAGCCAACAGAGAGAACAGATGCAGACACGTGGAGAACAGTGGCTTCAGAGAACAGAACCACAGATGTTTGGAGATGCTTGGAGCTCAGATGTTGCTGTGTGCCTTCCCATGAGATGTTAAGCAAGCAAGAACCTGGAGAGAGCCGAGGGAAGCCAAGAAATGAAAGCCAGGCCTGGAGAAGCAAAGTGAGGCACCCCCACAGGAACAAAGACTGAAAGCAAAGGAGCCCTGGGGCAAGGGACCAGCAGATCTCAGCCATATGCCTTCCCAGCTGACAGAGGTGTTCTGGAAGGCATTGGCCTTTCTTGAGTGAAGGTAACCACTTTTTTTTTTCTTTTTTTTTTATTAATTAAAAAAAGAATTAACAAAACAATTAGAAATCATTCCAATCTACATGTACAATCAGTAATTCTTAATAACATCACATAGTTGCATATTCATCATTTCTTAGTACATTTGCATCGATTTAGAAAAAGAAATAAAAAGACAACAGAATAAGAATTAAAACAATAATAGAAAGAAAAAAAAACAAAAAAAACAAAAACAAAAAACCTATACCTCACATGCAGCTTCATTCAGTGTTTTAACATAATTGCATTACAATTGGGTAGTATTGTGCTGTCCATTTCTGAGTTTTTATATCCAGTCCCGTTGTACAGTCTGTATCCCTTCAGCTCCAATTATCCCTTCTCTTTTTTTTTTTTTTTTTTTTTAATTAACGGAAAAAAAGAAATTAACCCAACATTTAGAGATCATACCATTCTACATATGCAATCATTAATTCTTAACATCATCACATAGATGCATGATCATCATTTCTTAGTACATTTGCATTGGTTTAGAAGAACTAGCAACATAACCGAAAAAGATATAGAATGTTAATATAGAGAAAAAAATAAAAGTAATAATAGTAAAATCAAAACAAAACAAAACAAAACAAAACAAAAACCTATAGCTCAGATGCAGCTTCATTCAGTGTTTTAACATGATTACTTTACAATTAGGTATTATTGTGCTGTCCATTTTTGAGTTTTTGTATCTAGTCCTGTTGCACAGTCTGTATCCCTTCAGCTTCAATTACCCATTGTCTTACCCTGTTTCTAACTCCTGCTGAACTCTGTTACCAATGACATATTTCAAGTTTATTCTCGAATGTCCGTTCACATCAGTGGGACCATACAGTATTTGTCCTTTAGTTTTTGGCTGGATTCACTCAGCATAATATTCTCTAGGTCCATCCATGTTATTACATGGTTCATAAGTTTATCTTGTCTTAAAGCTGCACAATATTCCATCGTATGTATATACCACAGTTTGTTTAGCCACTCTTCTGTTGATGGAGATTTTGGCTGTTTCCATCTCTTTGCAATTGTAAATAACGCTGTTATAAACATTGGTGTGCAAATGTCCGTTTGTGTCTTTGCCCTTAAGTCCTTTGAGTAGATACCTAGCAATGGTATTGCTGGGTCGTATGGCAATTCTATATTCAGCTTTTTGAGGAACCGCCAAACTGCCTTCCACAGTGGTTGCACCCTTTGACATTCCCACCAACAGTGGATAAGTGTGCCTCTTTCTCCGCATCCTCTCCAGCACTTGTCATTTTCTGTTTTGTTGATAATGGCCATTCTGGTGGGTGTGAGATGATATCTCATTGTGGTTTTGATTTGCATTTCTCTAATGGCCAGGGACATTGAGCATCTCTTCATGTGCCTCTTGGTCATCCGTATTTCCTCTTCTGAGAGGTGTCTGTTCAAGTCTTTTTCCCATTTTGTAATTGGGTTGGCTGTCTTTTTGTTGTTGAGATGAACAATCTCTTTATAAATTCTGGATACTAGACCTTTATCTGATATATCATTTCCAAATATTGTCTCCCATTGTGAAGGCTGTCTTTCTACTTTCTTGATGAAGTTCTTTCATGCACAAAAGTGTTTAATTTTGAGGAGTTCCCATTTATTTATTTCCTTCTTCAGTGCTCTTGCTTTAGGTTTAAGGTCCATAAAACCGCCTCCAGTTGTAAGATCCATAAGATATCTCCCTACATTTTCCTCTAACTGTTTTATGGTCTTAGACCTAATGTTTAGATCTTTGATCCATTTTGAGTTAACTTTTGTATAGGGTGTGAGAGATGGGTCTTCTTTCATTCTTTTGCATATGGATATCCAGTTCTCTAGGCACCATTTATTGAAGAGACTGCTCTGTCCCAGGTGAGTTGGCTTGACTGCCTTATCAAAGATCAAATGTCCATAGATGAGAGGGTCTATATCTGAGCACTCTATTCGATTCCATTGGTTGATATATCTATCTTTATGCCAATACCATGCTGTTTTGACCACTGTGGCTTCATAATATGCCTTAAAGTCAGGCATCGTGAGACCTCCAGCTTCGTTTTTTTTCCTCAAGATGTTTTTAGCAATTCGGGGCACCCTGCCCTTCCAGATAAATTTGCTTATTGGTTTTTCTATTTCTGAAAAAATAAGTTGTTGGGATTTTGATTGGTATTGCATTGAATCTGTAAATCAATTTAGGTAGGATTGACATCTTAACTATATTTAGTCTTCCAATCCATGAACACGGTATGCCCTTCCATCTATTTAGGTCTTCTGTGATTTCTTTTAGCAGTTTTTTGTAGTTTTCTTTATATAGGTTTTTTGTCTCTTTAGTTAAATTTATTCCTAGGTATTTTATTCTTTTAGTTGCAATTGTAAATGGGATTCGTTTCTTGATTTCCCCCTCAGCTTGTTCATTACTAGTGTATAGAAATGCTACAGATTTTTGAATGTTGATCTTGTAACCTGCTACTTTGCTGTACTCATTTATTAGCTCTAGTAGTTTTGTTGTGGATTTTTCCGGGTTTTCAACATAAAGTATCATATCATCTGCAAACAGTGATAGTTTTACTTCTTCCTTTCCAATTTTGATGCCTTGTATTTCTTTTTCTTGTCTAATTGCTCTGGCTAGAACCTCCAACACAATGTTGAATAATAGTGGTGATAGTGGACATCCTTGTCTTGTTCCTGATCTTAGGGGGAAAGTTTTCAATTTTTCCCCATTGAGGATGATATTAGCTGTGGGTTTTTCATATATTCCCTCTATCATTTTAAGGAAGTTCCCTTGTATTCCTATCTTTTGAAGTGTTTTCAACAGGAAAGGATGTTGAATCTTGTCGAATGCCTTCTCTGCATCAATTGAGATGATCATGTGATTTTTCTGCTTTGATTTGTTGATATGGTGTATTACATTAATTGATTTTCTTATGTTGAACCATGCTTGCATACCTGGGATGAATCCGACTTGGTCATGATGTATAATTCTTTTAATGTGTTGTTGGATACGATTTGCTAGAATTTTATTGAGGATTTTTGCATCTGTATTCATTAGAGAGATTGGTCTGTAGTTTTCTTTTTTTGTAATATCTTTTCCTGGTTTTGGTATGAGGGTGATGTTGGCTTCATAGAATGAATTAGGTAGTTTTCCCTCCACTTCGATTTTTTTGAAGAGTTTGAAGAGAATTGGTACTAATTCTTTCTGGAACGTTTGGTAGAATTCACATGTGAAGCCATCTGGTCCTGGACTTTTCTTTTTAGGAAGCTTTTGAATGACTAATTCAATTTCTTTACTTGTGATTGGTTTGTTGAGGTCATCTATGTCTTCTTGAGTCAAAGTTGGTTGTTCATGTCTTTCCAGGAACCCGTCCATTTCCTCTAAATTGTTGTATTTATTAGCGTAAAGTTGTTCATAGTATCCTGTTATTACCTCCTTTATTTCTGTGAGGTCAGTAGTTATGTCTCCTCTTCCATTTCTGATCTTATTTATTTGCATCCTCTCTCTTCTTCTTTTTGTCAATCTTGATAGGGGCCCATCAATCTTATTGATTTTCTCATAGAACCAACTTCTGGTCTTATTGATTTTCTCTCCTGTTTTCATATTTTCAATTTCATTTATTTCTGCTCTGATCTTTTTTATTTCTTTCCTTTTGCTTGCTTTGGGATTAGTTTGCTGTTCTTTCTCCAGTTCTTCCAATTGAACAGTTAATTCCTGCATTTTTGCCTTTTCTTCTTTTCTGATATAGGCATTTAGGGCAATAAATTTCCCTCTTAGCACTGCCTTTGCTGCATCCCATAAGTTTTGATATGTTGTGTTTTCATTTTCATTTGCCTCGAGGTATTTACTAATTTCTCTTGCAATTTCTTCTTTGACCCACTCGTTGTTTAAGAGTGTGTTGTTGAGCCTCCAGGTATTTGTGAATTTTCTGGCATTCTGCCTATTATTGATTTCCAACTTCATTCCTTTATGATCCGAGAAAGTGTTGTGTATGATTTCAATCTTTTTAAACTTGTTAAGACTTGCTTTGTGACCCAGCATATGGTCTATCTTTGAGAATGATCCATGAGCACTTGAGAAAAAGGTGTATCCTGCTGTTGTGGGATGTAATGTCCTATAAATGTCTGTTAAGTCTAGCTCATTTATAGTAATATTCAGATTCTCTATTTCTTTATTGATCCTCTGTCTAGATGTTCTGTCCATTGATGAGAGTGGGGAATTGAAGTCTCCAACTATTATGGTATTTGTGTCTATTTCCCTTTTCAGTGTTTACAGTGTATTCCTCACGTATTTTGGGGCATTCTGGTTCGGTGCATAAATATTTATGATTGTTATGTCTTCTTGTTTAATTGTTCCTTTTATTAGTATATAGTGTCCTTCTTTGTCTCTTTTAACTGTTTTACATTTGAAGTCTAACTTGTTGGATATTAGTATAGCCACTCCTGCTCTTTTCTGGTTGTTATTTGCATGAAATATCTTTTCCCAACCTTTCACTTTCAACCTATGTTTATCTTTGGGTCTAAGATGTGTTTCCTGTAGACAGCATATAGAAGGATCCTGTTTTTTAATCCATTCTGCCAATCTATGTCTTTTGATTGGGGAATTCAGTCCATTAACATTTAGTGTTATTACTTTTGGATAATATTTTCCTCTGCCATTTTGCCTTTTGTATTATATATATATCATATCTGACTTTCCTTCTTTCTACACTCTTCTCCATACCTCTCTCTTCTGTCTTTTTGGTTCTGACTCTAGTGCTCCCTTTAGTATATCTTGCAGAGCTGGTCTCTTGGTCACAAATTCTCTCAGTGACTTTTTGTCTGAGAATGTTTTAATTTCTCCCTCATTTTTGAAGGACAATTTTGCTGGATATAGGAGTCTTGGTTGGCAGTTTTTCTCTTTTAGTAATTTAAATATATCATCCCACTGTCTTCTAGCCTCCATGGTTTCTGCTGAGAAATCTACACATAGTCTTATTGGGTTTCCCTTGTATGTGATGGATTGTTTTTCTCTTGCTGCTTTCAAGATCATCTCTTTCTCTTTGACCTCTGACATTCTAATTAGTAAGTGTCTTGGAGAACGCCTATTTGGGTCTAATCTCTTTGGGGTGCGCTGCACTTCTTGGATCTGTAATTTTAGGTCTTTCATAAGAGTTGGGAAATTTTCAGTGAAAATTTCTTCCATTAGTTTTTCTCCTCCTTTTCCCTTCTCTTCTCCTTCTGGGACACCCACAACACGTATATTTGTGCGGTTCATATTGTCCTTGAGTTCCCTGATACCCTGTTCAAATTTTTCCATTCTTTTCCCGATAGTTTCTGTTTCTTTTTGGAATTCAGATGTTCCATCCTCCAAATCACTAATTCTATCTTCTGTCTCTTTGAATCTATCATTGTAGGTATCCATTGTTTTTTCTATCTTTTCTACTTTGTCCTTCACTTCCATAAGTTCTGTGATTTGCTTTTTCAGTTTTTCTATTTCTTCTTTATGTTCAGCCCATGTCTTCTTCATGTCCTCCCTCAATTTATCGATTTCGTTTTTGAAGAGGTTTTCCATTTCTGTTCGTATATTTAGCATTAGTTGTCTCAGCTCCTGTATCTCATTTGAACTATTGGTTTGTTCCTTTGACTGGGCCATATTTTCAATTATTTGAGCGTGATCCGTTATCTTCTGTTGGCGTCTGCGCATTTAGACAGATTTCCCTGGGTATTGGATCCAAAAGTTTGGAAGATTTTTCTGTGAAATCTCTGGGCTCTGTTTTTCTTATCCTGCCCAGTAGGTGGCGCTCGTGGCACACGTTTGTCTGTGGGTCCCACCAGTAAAAGGTGCTGTGGGACCTTAAACTTTGGAAAACTCTCGCCGTCCTGGGGGTTCGCTAGCCGAAGCGGCTTGAGCCGGCCCGGGGTCCGAACGCACGGAGGGTTGCTGGTCGCCGCAGCCAGGGAAAGAGCCCGTCCGAATTTCCTAGTCGGCCCTGGGCAACAAGCGTGGCGGGAGGGCGCCAGCGGCAGTGGCCCGCCCAAGAGAGTGTACGTTCTCCGGGAGTCACGGGTTTGGAAGGGGCCTCCCGCACCCGTCACCGTTCTCCGCGGCCTGGGGGTTTCCGATCCAATTCTCTCAGTTGGTCCGGGGGCTGCACGTGGTGTGGGCGCCAGCCGCCTTGGTTTCAGGGGACCACCTCTCCAATTCTCCCAGCTGGCCCGGGAAGGGGGAAGGGAGTAACTCCGGCCGCTTGCCACCCCACCCGGTAAGGCCCGCGCGCCTCGGCGATCTCACCCGAGCTGCTTCTCTCAGCCAGCCAGCCGTTCCAGGATGGGGTACGCTGTCTTTTTTATCTCTGTTGTGGCTTTGGGTGCTTTCTGTATCATTTCTACTCCCCTAGTAGGTGTCCTGGAGAAGAAACTAAGATCCGCGCGTCTTACTAAGCCGCCATCTTCCAGGAAGTCCCGGTAACCACTTTTTTAAAAAAATATTTTTATTGAGAAATTTTCACACAGATACATTCCATACATGGTGTACAATCAACGGCTCAAAATATCATCACATAGCTGTGTATTCATCACCACGATCATGTTTAGAACATTTGCATCACTCCAGAAAAAGAAATAAAGGAAAAAACTCATACCATACCCCACACCCTTCTCTCTCATTGAGCACTAGTATTTCCATCTACCGATTTCTTTACCCTTTATCCCCCCCTATTATTTATTTATTTTGCATTATTCTTTTTAAGGGCTGCAAAGTATTACCTAGTATGGGCATACTTTTTTTTTTTTAACTATGATCCATTGGTGGCCATTAATTATTCCACATTCTTGTGCTACACATTCAGGCATATATATCTTGTTGTTGTTTTAATAGTTTTATTGAGATACATTCACACACTATACAAACCATCTGAAGCATACAATCACTGGCTCACAATATCATTACATAGTTGTACATACATCCCCATGATCAATTTTGGAACATTTTCATTACTACAGAAAGGAAATAAAAATGAAAAATGAAACCCAAAGCCTCCGATACCCCTCATCACCCCCACCTATTGACCCATAATATTGGTGTGTTACATTTGTTAACTGTTAATGAAAGAATATTAAAATATTTCTGTTAATTATAGTCCATAGTTTGCAATAGGTACATTTTCCCCCAGGTATCCATCTATTATTATTAATTATTTTTAACATTTGTTCCCCCATTACTTATTTATTTTTAATCCACATATTTTACTCATCTGTCCATATCATAGATAAAAGGAGCATTAGACACAAGGTTTTCACAATCACACAGTCACATTACAAAAGCTCTTACACAATCACCTTCAAGAAACATGGCTACTGGAACACAGCTCTTCAGTTTCAGGCACTTCCCTCTAGCCTCTCCATTACACCTTACACTAAAAAGAGGATATCTATAAAATGCATAAGGATGACCTCCAGGATAACCTCTTTGACTCTTTGAACTCTCTTTAGCCACTGACACTTTGTCTCATTCTCTCTTCCCCCTTTTGGTCAAGGTTTTCCTCAATCCCTTGATGCTGAATCCCAGCTCATCCTAGGATTTCTGTCCCACATTACCAGGGAGAGTTTACACCTCTGGGAGTCATGTCCCACATACAGAGAGGAAGGGCAGTGAATTTGTTTGCCACGTTGGCTGAGAGAGAGAGGCCACATCTGAGCAACAAAAGAGGTTCTCTGGGGTGACTCTCAGGGCTAATTTTAAGTAGGCTTAGCCTATCATTTGGGGGGATAAGTTTCATATGAACAAACCCCAAGATCGTGGGCTCAGCCTATTGATTTGGTTGTCCTCACTGCTTGTGAGAATATCAGGCCTTCTCCAAATAGGGAAGTTGAAATATTCCCCTTTCTCGCCATTCCCCCAAGGGAACTTTGCAAATACTTCTTTATTCACTGTTCAAATCACTCTGGGATTTATCGGGGCATCACACTGGACAAACCTACAAAATCTCATGCCCTATTCAAGGTTCCATGTATTTATGGTGCTTAATTAACCTGTCCCTATAAGTTATATTAGGAAATGCACTAGTCAAAATATAAATTTTGTACCAAATGAACATTTTCTGCTTTAGTCTCACATAGAAATTGAAGTTTTAAAATCTGAATGACCTTCTATTTTCAATACTGACATTCCTTTGTTTGAAGGTAATATCTTTTTGGTGTCTTAATTTGGACAGTCTCTCAGCCTTAGAATGGTAAAAATAACTTATTAAATCCCCTTTTCAGGGTATGGTATGTATGAATTTTTTTCTGTTGTTTTTTTTCTTTTTCTGAATTGATGCAAATGTTCTAAGAAATTATCATGATGATGAATATGCAACTATGTGATGATACTATGAATTACTGATTATATATTTGAATGGAATGATTATATGTTAAAAATGTTTGTGTCTGTTATATATTTTTTTTAAAAAGTATATCAAGGGGATACTAAGTTCAAGTCTCCATAAATTTGACAATTTTTAGATGGAAAAAACATCCCCCTTTTAAAAGCCGTTCCAGTTTTGGTATATCGCATTCTGGCAATTAAACAGACTAATACAACTTTTAAATGAATAGAGAAAAAATTAATATTTGCACACCAGTTATTATAAAATCTAGGCCATGTTTGTACTTATATTTTATATCATATTATCATAAATATATTTCAGTCTTATGTCTGCTAACTACAAAAGGGAAAGCACTTTTCTGTAATTTTCAAAACTTTTAAAGGATTTGACTTGTAATATAGAGATCATGAATGAAAGTATATAGCAGGGTTTCTCAATTTTAGCACTGTTGACATTTGGGACCAGATGATTCTTTGTTGTGGGAGCTGTCCTGTGCTTTGTAGGATGTTTAACAACATCCTTGGCCTCTCTATTCACTAGATGCCAATAGCACCACCACTCCACCCCATCCCCAGTTGTGACAGTGATAAATGTCTCCAGCCATTGACACAAATATCCCTTGGAGGGCAAAATCACTCCCAATTGAAAGCCATTGGATTATATATTATAATAATATAATAAAATAAAAGCTGCATTTGTTTGTTGTAGAAAACTTTCAGTTATAAATTATGCTTGTCATAAGTGGTTGATTTTACCCACCAACTTTGTAGTAGTTAGTTAACTTATTATCTTTCACTGACTATTTTGTAACTTAATATATAAGTGGCTGAATTTTCACTGGTAGAATATATCAAGACCTACAGCTTTTTCCCTGTAAGCCTGTTGGTGATAAGTCTTGTGACTCTAACCAATTCATTTATAAAAAGCAAAAGAAATGCTAGTTTTTCTCCATTGAGAGGAAGGGAAGAGAGGCTTAACCCCCAAAACTTTGAAGCCATTTCCTGAGACTAGGTAGAACACCTACAACATTTTGGCATTACTTCCTGTTCAAAGATTGAGCCTGGCTGGGGGATGGCTACATGGTGTGCTCAGCTAGGCCGGACCAAGTGAGCTGGGTGTCCTGGCTCAGAGACTTTGGCATAGATCCCTGGACCCAAGCTTGTCATGGAAGGAAGGACGCCCCATCTTCCAATGGAATTTGCAGACCATTGCAGATGGTGACCTGCTTAAATACCCAGGCAGTCTCTGCACACACCAATAGGTTCTCAGGAGCAACTCTCAATCACCGAAGATAGAGTTGGGTATCAAACGCTAACTTCCTCACTCTCCACTGGGATAATTTGAGGAATGTTCCACATGGTCTCACAGAGAATGCCCAGGAAGTTTGAGCCCTGCCACAGCCATAATCTGTCTATTAATGCACTCTTTTATTTTCTCTCTATCCTGTCTCAGTTCCCCACTTCTTCACTGTGCTTCCTGGGCTCACTTCCCAAATAAACAAACTACTTGCACCCAAATCTTTGTCTCAGCTTCTAGAAGAATCCAAATTAAGAGAGATATGCCTTGAACAAGGAGTCCCTAGAGTGGCAGCCATGGTGGACTGAAGGCCAGAGGCAGACTTCATGTACTCTAGGGCTCCCATCCAACTCCAAGAAATGAGAGGAGGCCCTCAGAAGAGAACCATGTTTGGACTTCCAGTAAATCTGGAGGGATATCGTGAATTGACCTAAGTCAATTTGGCCATTCAGCAATTCTGAGGTTCTTTTGGTAAATACCATTAGCATCTGCAAGTTGGAGATAGGAGGAGGCTTTAGCTCCCTCTTACCTTTACCACAACCTCCTTAGCAGGTGGTATTCACAATGAAAACGAGACTTGGACCAAATTTACCAAATGTATGAACATTTATTAGTGCTACAGAAAAACCATATGTCCTGTTTTTATTGTTTGGGGGAAGCCCTCTTCTGTCCTTGGTGTTCCAACAAATACCTTGCTTGAAAGTTTTACTTCCAAGATAGATGCAGGGAGATTGCAGACCCAGTAAATATTTTTAGACCTTGTGCTCTGCTCCAAAGTGTCCATGCTGCTGGGCTTGCTAGAGTCTTATGCCTTTCAGATATCAGGTTGGGGCTTCTGCATTATTTTTAGCCAATCACTTACCTCACATATACTCTCATTTCACCACTGAAAAATGATTTTTAACATCCCATGTGCCACTGAACAACCTTCTGGGGTAGATTTTGAAAACATTTAAAGTGCTTTATAGCCACCTTTAGAACTTCTTTTGTATAGGTTACTTCAAAGGCTTGCTAACAACTCCTGGGATGCAGATTAAAGCTACTTTACACACATACACACATAAGTCCCTCTGTTTGTGTGAAATATTTAAATTACCACACAAACAATATCTAACATTTGTTGAGCATTTACTATGTGATAGGCACTTGAAACTTACCTTCAATCCTCAAGTGAGGTGGGTTCTGTGAATACTGTCATTTACAGATGAGGAAACAGAGTGAGGGTCCCACAGTTTGTAGTTACAAAGCAGGAGTTCAGACTCAGGTGCTCTGGTTCCAGAGAGCTCCTTTGATGGGGGCTGTGGTAGTTAGGTTCAGGTGTCAACTTGGTCAGGTGATGGTGACTAGTTCTTTGCTGTGGACGTGTATTGTTAGCATGTGAAATTCATCTAGGCTGATTACATCTACAGTCTGCTAAGGGGAATGCCATCCCAATGAGTGATGTCTACTTAGCTGGAGGTTTAAACGAGAAAAGTAAGAATAGAGCTCAACACAGCACAGCCCAAGCAGCTCAGCCCAGAATTTTGGAGATGCAGAAAGGAATCACCCAAGGGGAAGCTGTTGTAACCCAGAAACCGGGAGAAAAGGCCAGCAGACATTGCCCTGTGCCTTCCCATGTAAGAGAGAACCTCAGACAAAAGTTAACTGCCTTTCCTCTGAAGAACTATAATTTTTAAACTAAATAAATCCCCTTTTATTAAAAGCCAATCTCTGGAGTGTTGTATTCTGGCAGCTTTGGCAGACTAAAACAAGGACTATTGGGGATTTGATCATACCTCTCACAAAAGGCATGTTCAGATCCCAACCCCTGGTCCTGTGGGTGTGAACCCTTTGTAAACAGGACCTTTGAATATGTTATTAGTTAATATCTAACTGAATGAGGGTGGGCCTTAATCCTGTATGGCTGAAGTCCTTATAGGCAAAAGAAACTGGACATGGAAAAGGAAGCCACACGGGGCAGTCAGAAGCTGGAAGTCAATGGAACCCAAAAGAGAAAGGAGAAGATGCTGCCATGGCATTGCCATGTGAGGGAAAAGCCAAAGAATCCCAAAGAATGCCAGCCATCCAGAAGATACTGACCCTGAGAGGAAGCAAGCCTTGTACCTTTTGAAACCTGAGCTGATAAATTCCTGTTAAGCCAATTAATTATGTGATATTTATTATAGCCAACTGGGAAGCAAAAACAGGAGCCAATACCAGGTTAATTTAGGAAAATACAGGAATATGATATTCATACTGGAAAAAATTTGAGAATCTGAGAGTAAGTTGGCAATGCCGTAATTAGTGAATAGTAGCTCTCAAAAAGTCTTTGTACTGTGAACCTATTCAAAGTTAAAGAGGGCAGCCCTGATCCTACATTAAGACCCTGCCCCTAGAAGAGTAAAGAGTATCTGCAAAGTCCCCTTTAGGGACTAGGGAAAAAGGTGGAAATAGTAAACTTCCCCATTTGGGGAAGACCTGATAGTCTCACAGTCATTAGGGCTGCCAATTTGATGGGCTAGGCCCTTGACCTTGGGGTTTGCTCTTATGAATTATTCCTGCAAAGGTGAAGCTAAGCTTACTTATGTGTATGTCTGAGTCACCCCCAGAGAACCTCTTTTGTTACTCAGATGTGGCTTCTTTCTCTAAACAAACTCCACAGGTGAACTCACTGCCCTCCCTCCTACGTGAGACCTGACTTCCAGGAATGTAAATCACCCTGGCAATATGGGACATGACTCCTGGATGAGTCTGGCCCTGGCATTGTGGGACTGAGACTTTTTTAAAAAAATATTTTTGAGAAATCTTTATGCACATACAGTCCCTACATACTATATAATCAATGGCTCACAATATCATCACATAGCTGTGTATTCATCACCATGATTATTTTTGAATATTTGTATCACTCCAGAAAAAGAAATAGAAAAAAGAAAAAAATCCCATACATCCTAAAGCCCTTACCCATGCCTCTCATCACCACAATTTTTATCCCTTATCCCCCCCCCCGTTTATTTTTATCCTTAATTTTTACTTATCTGTCCATACCCTAATAAAAAAGAGAATCAGACACAAGGTTTTCACAATCATACGGTCGGTCACCTTGTAAAAGCTATACAGTTATATAATCATCTCTAAGAATTAAAGCTACTGGAATACAGTGCAACAGTTTCAGGTACTTCCCCCTAGCCACTCCAATACACCACTAGAGAGCTTTTTTACTTTTTTTTTTTTTTTCACATGGGCAGACACTGGGATCGAACCCGGGTCTCCAGCATGGCAAGTGAGAACTCTGCCTGCTGAGTCATCGTGGCCCGCCCTAGAGAGCTTTGAAGGCGCAACTGACCATATGACTAAAAATCTTGTGACTGACACTCCTTTTGTCCAGTGTATGGACAGATGAATAAGAAAAAAAAAGGACAAAAAGTAAATAACAGGGAGGGATGGGGCATTTTGGGTGTTCTTTTTTAACTTTTATTCTTATTTTTATTTTTTTTGAGTAATGAAAAAGTTCAAAAATCAATTGTGATGATGAATGCACAGCCATATGATGACACTGTGAACCACTGATTGTATACTTTGGATGATCATATGGTATGTGAATATATATCTCCATAAAATTGGAATTTAAAAAAAAAGCACAAACTTACATTGAAAATAAACCAAAAACGACCCTGCCCCTTTCCTGGCTGGACCAGCCTCCCTTTCCCCAGGAACCAGGAATTTGGAAGGAGGATCAAGATTCCAGCTTCAATTGGTTTTTTGAAAACAGAGTTGTTGTGGCAGTTTTTGTCAGATTGTGTCAACTGGAAAGATGGGAAAGCTGAGAAAAGACTTCATCGCCTTTGAGTACTAAGCATCCCTGATCCCCTATCAAAAAAAAAAAAAAAGGAAAAAAAATCCTCTTTCGGCTTAAGTTATTGCAACCCAGAGTTCTAATGGATACATCCATTAAAGGTTTTGGAGACAGAAAATGACATGACTACTTTAGGAAGATTCATCTTGCAGCCACTTATGAGCTACATAGGAAGAGAGAAGAGGCCAAAAGCAGAAAAAATTATAATATTATTTATTTTAATGGCCCAGACAACAGGAAGTGATTCAGAGAGAAAATGAGAATGGAAAAAGAGGGGTTGGGGGAAAGAGAAACAACATGAACATATTAGTACCTTCTCCATGTTCTACCATATCCTTCTGGTGGTCAAGACTAGAATATACTCCAGGATAAGCTTGATAAGAACAGGCTTGCTTTCTCCCATGAAGGTGGAATAAACTCCTATATACTTTTTTTCTTATTAACTCTAAGTTTGTAATTAATTCTTAAAGGATTTACTTAAACATTTTTCCATTTTATTATGAAAAGTCTGAAATATACAGCAAAGCTGAAAGGATCTTATCTAAATATCTGTATTCCTATATGCCCGTTTCTAGATCACACTGCTGACATTTCGCTGTACTTTTATCATATCTCTAGCCATCTCCATCCCTTAACCCACTGTTTAATCCATCTTATTTCTGGTGTTGTTCAAAGTTAATTGCAGACATCAGTACGCTTCCCCGTCAATAAGTGAGTGGGAGTACCATTACCTAGAGTTCAATATTAATTAGTTTTTTTCCCTTTTAATGTACGTGATAGTTAGGTTCATGTGTCACCTTGGCCAGGTGACGGTGTCCAGTTGTCCAGTAAAGTAAGCACTGGCCTGATTGTTACCGTGAGGACAGTTCCTTGACTTAAATCATCAGTGAGTTGACTGCATCTATGGCTGGTTACCTCTACAATCAACTGAGGAGATTGCCTTCAACAATGAGAGACATTTCATCCAATCAGCTGAAGGCTTGAAAAGGAGTGGTAATTTCAGCTGTCAGAAGAGAGAATTTCCATCTCTACTTCAGTCAACCAGCTTCTCCTGGGGAATCCACCAAAAACCTTCATGGGGTTCCCAGCTTACAGCCTACACTATGGAATTTGGACTTGTGCATCCCCACAGTCGTTTGAAGCTATATTTATACAATCTCATAATATTTACAGATCTCTCCTGTTGGTTCTGTTTCCCTAGAGAACCCCAATACAATGTAAAAATTTAAATATAAACACACAAATCTTAAATACACATTCACTGTGCTTTGAAAAATCCTTGTATAACCCAAATTCTTATCAAGACATAGAACATTCCCTCATAGCTATTTCCAGTCCATTCCAGGCCCTCCTTACCCTGTAGGCAACCTCTACTGATTAGTTTGGGGGATAGGCTGTTTTTAATACTCTTCTTAAGGCTACAACAGTAGCATTCCAAGCTAGGGTTGCTCAGGGTCAATGAAGGGATTATGTTGGTGAACTGCATTCCTTCCCTACCGAAGACAGATGTACACTTATGCCCTTTTAAGTGTAGACAGCGAAGAATGTTAAAAGTCCCTCATTCAGGAGTTCACAAAAAAGATTCAGGGCTACACTGTATTTCATAAAAGCAATATTCAAATCTAACTTTTTAAAAAAGGAACTCCTTAGCAAAACTGGACTGGCTAGCAAAACTACAACGTTAAAATAAAATGGCCAAAAGCTTACTGTGTGTATTTTCATATGATTATACACGTCACATCCTTTAACTGCTAAAGGCAGACAGTTAAAAAAAGAGGATTAAAAAAAGAGAACCTGGGCCTAAGCACAAAATAGGTCAAAATATTCGTATTTTTTAAAAACAAAACCATCATACTCGAACACATTACTTCCCCCTTCAATATATAAATAATATTTAAAACATTTATTTTGTATTACCCTTGATTGACCTGGTTATCGACATACTGATGTGTAAGCACTTGGACACATCCTGGTTTTACTGGAATCCACGGCACATTGCGTCCTCATGTTTTTAAGGGTGGTATTGTGGGTGCACATGTGCAGACCTACTGTGTTGCGGAGGGTGTCACTGGAAGGGCCTTTGTGGAGGGCCGTGAGTCACTACAGACCCTGTACCTGCAGCAAGACAGAGGGATCCTTGAGTGATCAGCCCCAACGTGTCCTGCCCCAGGGACAGCTTTACAGATGCTCCAGAGCCACAGCAGGACATGACCACAGCTAAGAAGACCATACTCCTATTGAGCAATTTTAACCACAACCAGAGGAGGTGCTCAGAAAACAGGCTTCCTCTGCCCCCAGTTCCCTTCAAGGACTCAAAGGAGGTGACATGAGGCACACGGGGGGAGCCAGGAGTCTGTTCTCAGCAGAACTCCTCACTCCATTTCATAATAGATGGAAAATGCCTCACTCTTTACTCCCCATGAATCCCACGGTTCACCCCTACTCTCACCTGGAAAACTTAGGAACAAGCAAAATCGAGAGTGAGAGATAGGTGAGTACACAAAAAAAGTTCAACAGCTGAACAAATGTGGGAAATAAGAATGGAAGCTGCTAAACTACAGGTTCATAGCTACTACCTGGGAACTTAATAATAGTATCACAAAACTAAAGTATCTGAGAATAACACGGTGGCAATGAGGGCTCAGTAGCTCCAGGGATGTCTCAGAACTGGCTTTCTAGACAATCGAAGGTGGGCCTGGCCAGGCAGGAAAGGATGGGAGTCACAAGTGGAGGAGTGGGAGCCTTCTTCTGTCCCGAGGGAAAGAGAAAGCTCTGCAGAGTAAAAAAGTTCAAACAACAGTAGTTCTCAATCTAAAAGTGTTAAACAAAATAGTTAGAAAAATTATCTTAAACTACCTCATCGTGCTAGTTCACTTATCCTCTCTGGGAGGAAAATGAAGGCTTTTCCATCTCTCATGGTTTAAATGAAGTCAAATCTCTTCAAACAATAAAATAATAGAATTCTAGTTTTATATATCCTTATAAATGCAGGCAGCAACATTTAATTTCTGGGATTTTAAAAACTCTTTTCCTTTAGACACACTATGGGGCCTCCCGCCCTATTTTACCTTTCTCCATAGCACTGTACTACTACCTGAAACTATACGTGTTTGTTTATTGGTCCCCCTTCACCTCCACCAAATCCTTTCATATGCACACACTGGAATGCCAACTCCATGACAGTAGAGCCTTAACCTACTCACCGCTGCATCTCTGGCTCCGGGAGCACTGCTTGGCACCTAGTACGTGCTTAGAAATACTTCCTGAATGAATGTAAGTAATTATTCCATGCGCTATAGCAAATGCCAAATAAACAGTAATGCTTTCAAATTGTGCTTTAATTTCTGCAGTCAGATATGATGCAGTGACATATGAGTATAAACTTTCATTGTACATCCAGAAAATAAAAAGCACATTTATACAGATTTAGTTCAAGAGCTTATTTCCTTAATAATAATAAAAAAAGAAAGTCTGAATTTAATTAAAGCTAGTTTATCTTCAGTGTAAAAACTTAGAGGTATAAACAAACAAGATATTATATACAGTAAATTAATGTACATTTCCAAACTTGCACAGTGCAGCATTTAAAGTCTCATTTCAGCCTTGACCGTTAAACATAACCCACATCTCAATCTTGAATAAAAATTTCACAATATATAAACCAAGTAAGGCTTCTGTACACAAATACAAGTTATAGAAATCTGACTTCAAATATAAATACATAAATTGTCATGACCTTACATGTTACAACAGCTTACTTTTCTACTGTAATTTTTTAAAAATCATAGAAAAATATTTCAATGCACATTCAACTGCTGTGACAACAGCCATGACCTTGTGCCTTTAAACCATACTTTGTAGAGTGTAAAGCATAACATCAAGCATTTCTGGAACGAAAATTACTAAGATCCTAAGACTGATTCTTGCTATAATATGGTGACAAAAATAGTCAGCTCCATAGTATATTTGGGAGGCAATGGGGCAGGGAAGTGGAGATCGGTGCTAGTTAAGAAGGCCCATAGTATGCATGTGGAAGGTAGCTAGAACACTAGTTATTTTTTAAAATCCCTATTGCAAGCCTAACACCAACCTCACTAGTAAGACTCTTAAGGCAACCAAGACTTGACATGTGTTTGGCCCCCAAATGTATGCCACTTGCCCTCCCCTCAACATCTGCCATCTGGACAGACCAACCTGGCTTGCATGTTAACACTGAGTGAGGAGAACAGCAGAACAATTTACTGTACAAAAGACAGTTCAGTGCAAACAGAAACTCCACTTTGTCAATCATTTCAAGATTTCTTATTGCCTTTGAGCAACTGAAAAATTTTCTAAACATTTAATATTCAACCTGGGATCTATAAGGGAGACCAAAGGCATATAAAAGGCAAATACTCCATTTGAAACATTCTAACATGAAATCTTTTCTCCCTCCCCTCATGGGATGTACAGGATTCCATTAAGAATGAAAAAACTGGTTGTTACAAAGTGAATTTCCTGCTTAAAAAAAAAAATATATATATATATCATTTTGACAGCAGATCCAAGAAGCTTATCAGGCATAATCAAGTTTCTTCTATGGCTTTTTAAATCACTGAGGTATTATATGATAATCATCACTTCTAATGTTTATACTTTTAACTGCTTTCCTATGAAAGCCACATTCAAAAATGATCCTACCCTATTAGTCTGTAAAAGTAACAGACAATGTAAGTAAACCATCTGAGGGGTTCCTATAAAGGACCACAAATGCAAATGATTGGGCCTTGGCATCTGCTAGAAAAAGGGAGAGCAATTAGTTTCAAATACTGAGAGACTCCAGAAGAACAGAAGCTTCTATAGAAAAGAAACTGAAGCGTTTCCCCCAGTTTAACCAATGGGTTTAGCAGCAAGAAACTGGGATTATGTACACCAAGGCAAGGATGGCTGGGAGGGATGGTGGCAGGTAGAGCAGGCAGAGGAAGGTCCTAGAGCTGTCCTTTCATAAAGAAGAGCAGTGTGGTTGGCTAGTCCACCCCCCCCCACACAAACTGATACACTTTATGAAGGAGGAAGGGTGGTCTGAAACGTTAAGATGAGGTATACAGGTGAAATTATCCCAGCTTTTCTACAGGCAAGAAGACATAGAAAGGAAAAACAATTTGCTTAAATGGTACTTTACATGTTGATACCTCTATTTGACTCTTAAATCACTATACAAATATTACATAAAGCTGAACTTGCTCTAAATTGAGATGGGTAATAGAGAAACTTACTACTCCCAAGGACTGGATAAATTACCATGGCACAGAAAGGATCTGAAGAAAGTATCAAGTCGAAGAATATTTTACCAAAGTCCTTTCTAGTAGTATACCAGCCACTGCAGGTTCTGTATAATACTTACGCATCACTAGAAAATAGTTACAATCCTATTTTGGTCAAGTAGTAGTTCCTTTCAATTAATAATACTAGAGATATGGTTTTAATTGCATAGTCTTTCATGACCATGAAAAAAAGAAATGAGAACCAGCTCCTTCCTTGAAGGCCCAGGTTTACTCCAACGCAGCACTGGGTTAATGACACCGCCAACACCAAGCTTCAGCGCTGCACGCTACTCCAGAGATCAAATGTGTCTGATTCATTTCCCAATCTTCATCATTCTTTTTTCACAATAACTGTAAAAACAAGTCACACATCTCCTAGATCCACAAACTCATCTTCTCGTTTGGCCAAGTCTTCTTCATCTCCCAAAGCTTTCCAACCGCTAGTAGGTAAGACAGGCTTAGAGGAATGCCGCTGGAGCAAAGCAAAAGGGAACAAAGAGGACAGGCGGGCAGAATTCCTTAGCAGGGCGGGGGCCTCTGCCTGGAGGACCACTTGCCTGTGGTGTCCCTCATCTATTTTCTCTTGTAAGCTCTGAACTTCCTCCATCATTTCTAAGAGTTTGCTCATAGTGGCCACTCTGCCACCGCCTAGGATCTGGGCTTCTGGAATCCAACGCAAGTACCGCTGGGCCCAGACTTTGATTTCTGGCCCCTCTATGTGAGGCAACAACAAACCATGGTAGTCAGTAGGTTTGCTGTGCCAGCTGTCATAGAACTCTCGAAAGTTGTCTTGCAGCTCATCCGAAGAATTAATAAGTTTGCTTATTCTCTTGCCTAGAAGATTTTTAATTAAATGATCTGTTTCTTCCCTGAAAAACCCTCTTTTAGGAGATGATTTAGACTGGGTGAGTGGCAAAGAAAGTTGTCGTTGATGCTTTGAGAGAAAAACAAAAAATCTCTGGTTAATTTAAGAGGCGCAGTTATAGTTGTTAACATCAAAAAAAGGGGCATAACCCTGTTTTAACAAGTGTCAAGAGATATCAGAATTGCTAAGTCAATGCAAATTCATTAAGATGCTAAAACATACAGAGAGGACATTTTCTTATTTACTCATCTGATGCAAATATTAGATGTACCCTGTCTTCATAACCAGACTGGTGAAACCAGGTGCAAATGGAAGCTGTGCTCAAAGCTGAGGGATGATGTGAAGTAAAGCTTTTAATTCACTACTTCCCCTCATAGAAGTAGAAACGTACACAAGGACTCTTGAAAGACAAGTTTAACTTCAGATAGGTGGATGGTTTAGGGGAGTTTGGAGGTGATACCTGTTCATTTTTTGAAGGGCGTAAAATGTTTCTTTTTAGCAGAATTTTATGGCCATTGGCTTGAATAGCAGTCTGAACACCTAAGCAGAGTAGTGATGACTACCTGAAGATCCTATCACTTTAGTGAAATAACAACGTGTAGGCTAGGTTATCAGGCACCTGATGCAAGTATAAGCCTCAGTCATAAAAATTTCAGGGGCCAAAGAAAGCAGAGGTAGGTGGAAGCAAAAAGAATGTGAGGAACCCACTAGGGTAGTCAGACATCCTTGTTTGACCAACTGCATACAGTAGAAATGTATGAGCATTCAAGTCCCCGCTCCCACTCCCTAACCCCAGTAATTCTTTTTGCAGCAAAAGCAAGGCTGCACTGTAAAAGGACTGTGAAGATGGGGGAAAGGATCAGAGTTCAGAAGAGTTCCCCAGTACCCAGAGAAGAAAGTAAAAAGAGACAAACCTGTTTTTCTGCAATTCTTTTGCTCCTAAGTTGCTCATTCAAACTAAAAACAGATTAAAATTTATTTTCAAGCTAGTCCTATAATTCTCTAACATATTTCTGCCAGTGGTTTTTTTTTAAAAGAGGGGGGGGGGGTGTTTCATTATAAAGGAAATATTTTGCTACGGAAAAGAGATTAACGAAGTATGAAGAAGAAAGGAAAATCATTCCTAACACCACAACTATAGAGATAATGATTTTTCACTCTCCTTCTCAGAAGACCTGGAGCCGGCCGGCCTCTCCTCTCCATAGTGGCCACACTGAGTCAGGCAGGGCAGGAGGACCAGGGCATGCAGATGGAAATCAAACATCACTGAGTGCACACTGGATGCCAGGTTCTGTATCAACTTCTCTGAGTCTCAGAAAATAATTCCTACTTGCCCCAGGCCCAACTCTGCTTTATCGAGTACAGTATCTTAGATACTCTAAACCTTAGACTCAAACATCTCCCACAATGCTCTAGGTCATCTGCCCCTATCTACAAGGATGAAGTGCACTTTGAAAAACTGGGTCTGGGGAGAAAAATGAAATCCAGTCTTAGAAAGTGGAGCTTCAGCTTCCTCGCCTATAAAAAGGGTGTTAGGTCTAGCTGCCCTGAGGTCCCTAGCCACCCTGGCACAAGATAGTTTTGGGATCCTCACCTAGCTATCATGAGATACGTGTTTACAGCCACCAGGGGGCACAACTCGCTGCATCTCTGGACAAGCTATTCAGAGCTCCGGGAAATTCTGGTGTAGCCGGCAGAAAGAGAAGTTGAACTAGAAAAGGAAACATCTGCCGTGGGCCTGAGGCTCTTTGAAAGAGCAAAGTGGTAATTCTAAGGTATTTAGCAGCTCGCAGTTTTGGCTTTGGCTCACTGAGGTCCCCAATCCTCCTTAAAATGGAACTAATTCCCACATCTGAAATGGTCAGGCTCCCTGAACTCTTCAAGACCAGACAGGATCAGAAATAAAGCAAGTTGGTAAAGATAGCAAAACACAGTGACGTGGAGTTTACCTCCACTACTCTCTCCTCTTTGTGGGGTCTGTGGGGAAGAAATTATGGGCCAGAAGACAGAACTAAGAAATGCTATTCAAATGTATCATTTAAAGAAGTTTGGGGTTTTGTAACTGGTAAAATCAGGAACAAACATCTGAGGGCAAACTTAAATAATTCTTTGTTGTTATTTATAGCACAAATAAGTAAACTATAGCTGGTAGGTTAATTCTAACCTGCTGCCTCTTTTGTGCTGTAACTATAGAGTAAAGGAGCTGTGACAGAGACTGTATGGTCTTTACAGAAAAGTTTGTTGACCCCTGATTGATGGGTACATCTAATTAAGAA
Organism: Tamandua tetradactyla; assembly: GCF_023851605.1. Classification (NCBI taxonomy): domain Eukaryota; kingdom Metazoa; phylum Chordata; class Mammalia; order Pilosa; family Myrmecophagidae; genus Tamandua; species Tamandua tetradactyla. The sequence continues at coordinate 81,831,949 of NC_135335.1, forward strand.
GAATCTTGCTATTTAATAACATGAACGTTTGTATAATGTATAAAATCCATACAATCAATTCCTTTCAGTCTACTAACCATATACACAAGCAAGGGTAAGATGCACAGTCTCAGTCAGCATGACTATTTTGGCATCTTCAGTGACATGAAGCAAATGGCCATGTCTCATCAAGACAAGATAAGAGGCTGATTTGCCAAAAGCAAAGAATTCTTATGCACCCTGTGAATTTTTCAGTTGAAAATTTCGACTCTGCAGATGGTTTCAAAAAGTCAAATCATACATTGACACACTTACTCCATATGTGACTTTATCCTTACATACATGGGTGTCTCTGTAAAGATGAAGGGGGAGTTAGCTACATGGACATCTTACCTTGAAACGCATTCCTTTTCGCTGGCCTTTGTCCAGTTTTGGCTTTTCCACATAAAGAGGGTTTTTGAGCAACGTCTGGGCTTTGGGTTCAAACTGTACAGACCAGTCCCACACGGTGAGCCGATTCAAAGGCTTGCTTTGTGTATCCTGGTTTTCCCTACCCTGCCAAAACAAGCACAGGTCACGATGGCTTCTAGGGAGGGCCAGGGCAAAGCAAACACTTAGTTCTGAAAGACAGCACAACGAAGGGCACCCTGCCCTGAGACAACATTCACTGGCATTTCAATTTTAAAGGCTGTGGTTGTCAGCAGCTGTTCACTAAAGGCTTTAGGTGGGGCAGGTGGGAGGGAAAAAGTATGCTTATTTTCTGGTGGATCATATGCCAGCCACTGTGCTGGGTGCTTCACAACTGCCTGTGAAGTAGGTAATATTTTTCCAGTTTTACATTTGAGGAAGCTGAGGGACCTAAAGTGGAATGAGCTGTCTGAGGTCACAGAGCCCATAAGTGGCAGGGTCGGCATCTAAAACAGGGCTGCCTGACTCAGAAGCCCAAGTTCAATATTTCCCACTTCACTGTGGAGTTTGGTAAAATTCCTACTGGAAGGTCAAGGCTAGCAGAAGGCTGGTCTAAACCAGTGAGATTTAGTACAGCCTCAGGAGAGACTAATGAGGTTAAAAATGGAAACAAAAGCCTAGCTTCTTTGCTCTGCCTCTTCTCCATTCTCTTTACATAGTAACTCAAGGGATAGAGTAAACAGAGAAGGCCAACGGTATGAGCTGTCTTATAATTTTTAATTTTGCTTAAGTTCCCAGCTTCAACACTTGCTCCCAGCTCTAATACTGACTAGCTATGTGGCCTGGGCAAGTTACTTATCCTATCTGTGCCTCAGTTTCCTCAGGGATAATAATAATACATGCTCAATAGGGTGCTGTGAAGATTAAATAGTAATACCTGGAAAGTACTTACAGCAGTGACTGGCATGTAGTCAGTGCTAATCAAGTATCATTTTTATCATCAATATTATTACAACCTACTTGAGAGGGAACTTCTTTTATATGCAGGTTTCAGAGAGGGATTCTTACCATGTTAGTATCTTTTTGATGAGGTGAATTGAAGAAGAAGGTGCTAAAAATAGGTATGTACAGGCTATCTGACAAAACAGTCAGGTAAGTCTCTGTGAATTCAAATGCGGGGGGATACTGGTGCACCAGTTGCCACACACAATCTAAGAAAAGCAGGAACACAGGAACCTATATGAAAATAAGATACACGTTACTTAGCAGGCAGAGCTCAGTGTAAACTGTTCCGAGTTCTGGGGTTAGTCATCTAAACAGCCGTAGAATTACCACTTCTGAGCATATTCTCTGGGAAGCAAGGTATTGTATTGGCCAGTCAAAACTCCATCCCATTCCAAGCAATGAATATGCTCAACTGATGTCATATGTAATATCTCAAAACAGATCAGCATTAACAGATGAGTGTTTACCATCAATTTTGATTATAGGAAACACAAACTTTGAATGTTAATTAAACAAAATCTTACCACATACAGGCATACACACACATAAAATTCTGTTCTTCTCATTAACAGACTTGTGTTCAAAAAACTTTGTTCAGTCATGACTGTTATTTTGAATTTTGTCTATAGAAAGTTATGTGTGGTGAGGAGAACTCCATCCTACTGCCTATCCATTTATTAATTAAAGTCAGGAATTGGTCCTGAACAGAGGTTAGCATGGGGACCGGACTACACCTCCCCAAGTGAGGGTTTAGAAGAGAAAAAGGATGGCAGAGAAGGTAGAATCAAAATGAGTTGCAAACATTTTTGCACAAGTTTAATTTCTGGACCTCTTTATTAGCTACCCAGGGATAAGTTCTTTATTAGTAGACATAGATTTCTTATAAAGTGTTTATCTCCTCTGCACGCCCCTCCCCTCCAGCTCCAGTTTCTCCTTGATTCCCCAGTGATCCTGTCAACTGTGTAAGACAGGCAATATTAAGGCTTTCTACAAATGAGGAAACAGATTAGAGACACTAAGAGGCTGGCCTCTCATATGCAGTTCATAAGCCTGAGAGAGTTGGAAATCCAACACCTGAATCAAAGTCCAGTGCCTCTTCAATTATATCACAAATCAGATCACCCAGTTTTCCTTTAAAGCTCCAATATATTTCAACAATAATAGTGGGAGACTTCAATACACCATTCTCTTTTATAGAAAGAACAATCAGATGGAGGATCAATTAGGAAAGAGAGAAAATGTGATAAATGAATTAGACCTAACAGACATGTATAGATCGTTACACTCCAAAACACCAGGATGTATACTCTTCCCTAGTGCTCATGGAACATTCTCCAGGATAGATCATTTGCTGGGGAGCAAAACAGTTCTTAATAAATTTTAAAAAGACTCGAATTATTTAAAGCAGTCTCTCTGATCACAATGGAATGAAGCTGGAAATCAATAACTACCAAAGAACCAGAACTTTCACAAATATATGGAGATTAAAAACACACTCTTAAACAATGAGTGGATCAAAGAAGAAACTGCTGGACAAACTGGCAAGATATCTGGAGAGGAATGAAAATGAGAATACAACATATCAGAATTTATGCGATGTGGCAAAGGCAGTGCTGAGAGGGAAATTTATTGCCTGAAATGTACATATTAAAAAAGAAGAAAGAGCAAAAATTGAGGAGTTAACTCTCACCCAGAGAAGTGAAGAAAGAACAGTAAACTAACCCCAAAGCAAACAGAAGAGAAAAAACATAGATTAAAGCAGAATTAAATGAAATGGAGAACAACAATGAATAAACAATAGAGAGAATCAATAAAACCAGAAGTTGATTCCTTGAGACAATCAATAAAGTTGATGTATCCCTAGCTATGCTGACAAAGAAAAAAAGACAGAGGATGCAAATAAACAGAATCAGAAATGAGAGGGAGGTTGTTACAAAGGTTCTTGAAGAATTAAAAAAAAATCATTAAGAGAATACTATGAACAACTATATGCCAACAAACTAAACAACTTAGATGAAATGGACAAATTCCTAGAAACACATGAACAAGCTACAATGACTCAAGAAGAAATAGAAGATCTCAAATATTTAATCACAAGTAAAGAGATGTAATCAGTCATCAAAAAGTTGAGAGCTTTGGGCTTTTCCTCTGGAGCTTCACTCTCCATTTTAGAATGCAGCAATGATGAGAAGGACCTCGGCCAACAGATGGACTTCTGAAGTGATCTCAAAGACCACCTGTACCCTGGAGCAAGTATTTCTGATACCTCTTTCAACCAGCAAACACCAGGCCCCAGAAAGACTTCCCTGCTGAATTGTTCCTGGAAATCAGTTTCTTAGCTTCTGCATTTTAACTCTGTATTTCCTCTTTCACAATTTCTTCAGTTTACTGAGTACTGTTTCCTGAGGAATATAAATCCTAACTTCAATATTATTGTCTTTCTTTCTTTTTGAGAGTCAGAAGATGGCCATCTGCCCATGTCTATACTTGAGGGCTTTGGTGATCATTGGTTCTAGTGAAGAGCCTTTCAGATAAGTCATTGTTGTTTCACACAAGCACAGAAAAATAAGTTGCTTGATGGAAAAAAAAAATATATATATATATATATATGTATGTATGTTTGTATATATATACATAGAGAGAGAGTAAGCTCTTATAGCAGTCATATTTAGTCTGGAACTGTAAATGTTATTTCTAGATTTTGAGATGCAGTGTTATACACATGTAACCTGGTATTTCCCTGGAATTCTGGATACCTGTATGAAACCTTAGATTCAGAGTTAGAGTTCTACAGCTCTGAAAGTCAGCACTGCTATATACAACAATTGTTAAAGAGACCGAAAAAAAAGCTCAGGCTTCAATTAGAAATAAGAAGGAAGCTGATCTAGTAAGAAGTAAGGTAAATCAGAATATGGGGTAAAGGATAATAATGAACTTCACCTACTGTATGAGACCAAAGGAAGAGAGCTTTATTTTGTACAAAACCCAAATTTTCTGTAGCACATAATCTAACACAACCTGTCTGGATAGCCCATTTAAACAACTTAAACATATGGAGCCCAGAATGGGAATGAGGGCTTATAATTCTGCATAGCTGAATGTAATACTTGGATATATTGCAGAGTATGCTGGATAGATAATTAAAAAGCAGTGCCAAAGTCCTTTAAGGGATTGGAGGGAAATATGGAATTATTAAACTTTCCCACTGGGAAAACGCCTGATACTCTCTGAAACATGAAGGACTCCCAAGTAACTCCTACACCCTTAAATCTCTCTCTCTTTTAATGTAATTTTACTGAGATATAGTCACAAAGTATACAATCCATCCAAAACATACAATCGAAGGCTCCCAGTATCATCACATGGTTCATTACCACATGCAATTATTTTTATCATCACATAGTTGTGTATTCACTGTATTAGTTTGCTAAAGCTGCTGGAATGCAATATACCAGAAATGGAATGGCTTTTATAAAGGGAATTTAGTAAGTTGCAAGTTTACAGTTCTAAGGCTTGTGAAAATGTCCAAATTAAGACACCAACAACTGGTTACCTTCACTCAAGGAAAGCTGATGCTATCTGAAACACCTCTGTCAGCTGGGAAGGCATGTGGCTGGTGTCTGCTGGTCCCTTGCTCCTGGGCTCCATTGCTTTCAGCCTCTGTTCCTGTGGGGATTTTTCAATTTGCTTTTCCAGGGCTGGCTTTCATAGCATCTCATAGGAAGGTACATGGCTACATTTGCTGGGCTCTGCCTGTGTCTATATACCCACACATCTATGTCCCTGCCAGCTCTGAAGCAACTGTTCTCCAAGCATGTGCATCTGAAATTTCTCCAAAATGTTTCCCCTTTTTAAAATACTCTAGTAAACTAATCAAGCCCCACCCTGAATGGGTGGAGTCACAGCACCATCAAAAGGGCACACCGCATCTCTGTGGAGATAATCTAATCAAGAGTTACTGCCCTAAAAAAATAAAATAAAATAAAAAAGAGTTACTGCCCTACACATGTCTATACACTTAGTCTGGCTTGTATAATATGTGAATAAAACTGTTTAAAAATGAACAGAGAGAAATGCTGGAGAAAATGCAGAGAAAGAGATGTTCCTACTCACTGTTGGTAGGGAAATGAGAGGTGAAGCCCATTGGAGAGCAGTGTGGTGGTTCCACAGGAGGCTAGGGGTGGGGTTGCCATATGATCCTGAAACCCCACTGCTCATTATATACCTGGAGGAACTGAGTGTGGAGACATGAATGGACACTTGCAACACTGGTGTTTATGGCAGCAGTGTCCCTGATCCACAATGAATGGAGGGGGCCTACGGGTACAACAATTAAGGAATGGAAAAGGGAACAATGGTGTATACATGCAATGGACTACTGGGTGGCCACAAGAAGGAATGAAGTTGTGAGGCATACAACTAGGTGAAGAAACCTTAAGAGTTGTATGTTGACTGAAATATCAGGGAAAAAAGATAAATATTATCATGTCTCAATCATATGGACTAACTATAATATAAAAATTCGGTGAACTAGATTCAGAGAGATTGAGAGAGAGCAGAGAATGCTGCAGCACCATGAAGCAGAGAGTCCACCAGCCAGCGACCTTTGGAGATGAAGAAGGAAAATGCCTTCCGGGGAGCTTCATGAAACAGGAAGCCAGGAGACAAAGCTAGCAGATGACACCATATTCGCCATGTGCCCTTCCAGCTGAGAGAGAAGCCCTGACTGTGTTCGCCATGTGCCATCTCACTTGAGAGAGAAACCCTGAACTTCATCGGCCATCTTGAACCAAGGTATCTTTCCCTGGATGCCTTTGATTGGACATTTCTATAGACTTGTTTTAATTGGGATATTTTCTCGCCCTTAGAACTGTAAACTTGCAACTTATTAAATTCCCCTTGTTAAAAGCCAAAAAAAAAAAAAAAAAAAAATTCGGTGAACTAAAGTCGAGAGCAGGGGTTATCAGGTTAGGGCTTATTGTAAAGGTCCTAGATTGTAAGCTCTTACAGCAGTCACATATATCCAGGAGGTGTAACTGTTAATTCTAAATTTTGAGATACTGAGCTGATTGTATATAACATGGTCTTTCCCAGAAATTTTGGGCACTTAATGTGGTACCTGAGACTCGGAGTTAGAGCTCTGAAGCTATGAAAGTGAGCAGAACTCCACATAGCAACTGTTTAAAAAGTTGAGAAAGAGACCAGACTTCAACTAGAGATATGAATAAAGCTGATCTGGATAGGACTAAGGTGTACTAGAAGACTGGGTAAAGTATATTGTCCATATTTTAAAATGTCAATTTCTGGGTGATACTAAAGGGAGAGATGTTTATTTGGTGCAAAATTTATATTTTTGGTAGTGCATTTCCTAATTTAACTTGTATGTTCAGTTAAGTTGGACATTATAAGTACATGAAATCTTGACTAGGGGGTGAGATTTTATTGGTTTGTCCAGGTTAGTGTGATGCCCCAGTAAATCCCAGAGTGACTTGGGCAGTGAATAAAGAAGTATTTGCAAAGTCCCCTTGGGGGAACGGGGCAAAAGGAGGAAATATTCAAGTTCCCCATTTGGAGAATCTCTAATACTCTCACAAGCAGTGGGGACAACCAAATCAATAGGCCAAGCCCTTAATGTTGGGGTTTGTCCCATGCAACTTATCCTGCAAAGGATATGCTAAGCCTACTTATAATTATGCCTAAGAGTCATCCCCAGAGAACCTCTTTTGTTGCTCAGATGTGGCCTCTCTCTCTCTCTCTAAGCCAACTCAGCATGTGAACTTACTGTCTTTCCTCCTATGTGGGACATGACTACCAGGGATTTAAATCTCCCTGGCAATGTGGGAGAGAAAGCCTGGGATTAAGAGACTGAGAAAGCCTTCTTGACCAAAAGGAGGAAGAGAGAAATGAGACAAAGTAAAGTTTTCAGTGCCTGAGAGATTTCAAACAGAGTCGAGAGGTTATCCTGGAGGTTATTCTTATGCATTATACAGATATCCCTCTTTAGTTTATGGTGTATTGGAATGACTAGAGGGAAGTATCTGAAGCAATTGAACTGTGTTCTAGTAGCCTTGATTCATGAAGGCGAGTGTATAAAGATATAACGTTTACAATGTGATTGTGTGATTGTGAGAACCTTGTGTCTGATGCTCCTTATATCCAGGGTATGGACAGATGAATAAGAATATAGATAGAAATAAATAAATATATAATAGGGGGGACAAAGGGTAAAATAAATTGGGTAGAGAAAGAAATAAAGATAAATCCCAAACATCCCATACCTCTTACCCCTCCCTCTCACTGACGACTAGTATTGCAATCTACCCCACCCTTTTTAACCCATTATCTGTCACCCTATTACTTAGTTATTTTTGTCCTTATTTTTTAATTCATCTGTCCATACCCTTGACAAAGGAAGCATAAGCCAAAAGGTTTTCACGATCACACAGTAACACTGTAAAAGCTATACAGTGATATAATCATCTTCAAAAATCAAGGCTAGTGAAATACAATTCAACAGCTTCAGCTATTTACCTCTAGTCACTCCAAGACACCATAAACTAAAAAAGGATTTCTATATAATGTGTAAGAATAACCTCAAGAATAACCCCTTGACTCTGTTTGAAATCTCTCTGGCACTGAAACTTTACTTTGTCTTATTTCTCTCTTCCCCCTTTTGGTCAAGAAGGCTTTCTCAATCCCATGATATGGGGTCCCAGTTCATCCCCAGGAGTCATGTCCCACGTTGCCAGGGAGATTTACATCCCAGGGAGTCATGTCACAAGTAGCAGGGAGGGCAGTGAGTACCTGTTGAGTTTGCTTAGAGAGAGGCCTTAACTGAGCAACAAAAGAGGGTCTCTGGGGTGCTTTGAAAACTACTGTTTTTTTTCTTTTTTTGCTTTGTATATATGTTATATTTTACCATAAAAAAAAGTTAAAAAAGAAAACGCATCTATAGTGTGATCTCAACTATGTAATATTAGAACCAGGAAAATATTAGGGAGCAACAGGTAAAGATGTCAACTGCATTTCTGTCTCTGATGGATAGGCTGATCGGTGATTTTCTTTTTTAATATGTTTTTTAGTTTCCCATGAGTTCTCTATGAAGACCATATTAGTTTTACGAGATGGCAAAAATGAAAGTATATTTTAAAAAGTTATTAGAAAAAATTTTAGAACTCATTGAATAAAGCAAATCAAATTAAAAGCAGTAAAGAAAGGGGGGGGGGGGTCTCTGGGATTGATTAGGCATAATTATAGCTTAGTTTCCCATTTGCAGGAATAAGTTTCATGGGGCAAGTCCCAAGATTGAGGGCTTGGCCTATTGACTTGGTTGGCCCCACTGCTTGTAAGAATATCAATACTCTCTCAGGTGGGGGAGTTTTATATTTTCTCCTTTGTACCATAAGAGAAATCAAGCCCTTGATTGTAAGGCTTGCTCTTATAAAACTTATTTCTGTAGCAGAGAAGCTAAGCCTACCACACTTATGCCTAAGAGTTACTTCCAGAAAACCTCTTTTGTTGCTCAGATACAGCCTCTAAGCCTATTTCTGCAAGGAAAATCATTATCCTTCCCATTATGTGAGATATAACATCCAGGGGTGTAAGTTTCTCTGGCAATGTGGGACATAACTCCCAGGAAAGAGCCTGGCCCTGGTACCATGGGATTGACAATGCCTTCCTGACCAAAAGGGGGAAAAGAAATGCAACAAAAAAAGGTTGCAGCGGCTAACAGAGTTCAAATAGAGTCGAGAGACTATTCTGAAAACTACTCTTACAGAAGCTTCAGCTAGATATTGCTAACTGCCAGTTTGCCAAACCACAAGCAACACCGTTTCTGTTAACTCTAAAGAACACCTAAGGCTCTAACTGAGATTCTACAAGTTTCATGCACTAAGACTACTTTCTAGAAATCCATAACCTCCACATGGTTCCTAGGCCATATAGATCCTGAAACCCAGAGGGGCCAAACTCTCCAAGAGCATTAAATAGTTCCATCCCCCTATCCCATATTGTCAAAACCCCTTTCTAACATGAAAAAGTTAGAAAGGACATAGGTCAAATACACCTAAAGATTGGGAGAAAGATCAAAGGAGAAGGAAGAGTTATAACAACAGAGAAGACAGGAATTAACAAATAAGTATAAATGCTGAAATCATTACACTGATATTTCCTTTAATCTCCTGTGTCTTGGAGCTGCTAAAAGGAGAAACCTGAAATTGTGGAACTATATCCCATATCAAATCTGTCCTATAACTATTTGTTATAATGTACTTTGAAATTTATTGCTTTTTTGTATATGTATTTCACTAAAAAATGTTTTAAGCATATTAAAAAAAAATAAACCAAACAACTCAAATACGTTGATGTTCAGATGCTAAGAAGAAATGTCTATACAGCAACTTGATTTTACACCCCAGGGAAATAGGCTCAGCAAGTATGAGTGAATTACCCAAGGGCTGGGTGAAGGGCAGATCTTCTCTTTGAATCTTTCCCCATTAGACATCATGCACACCAGTCCCCTTTCCTCAAGAAATACAAAACACATTCTTCACCACCACCACACAGCAGCAGCTCTCTCTGCTTATCATGAAATCTGAATCCCACTGACCTTTCAAATTAGTTTCTCTGAAAAGTAAAGTCCACCGAAGACTGAAAGACATTGATTTCCATCTAATTTGAAGGGTCACACACCAGTGCAGGCAAGGCCGGCAAGAAACTACCAGGACTAGCCTAGCGAGAGTTGCCCATGTCTCCCCAGGAACATGCTAAGCCCTAGGGTAAGAACTATGGCTCTCTCTGTCCCCATTTGTGCCAGTTTGAATCTGTGGTGTACCCCAGAAAAGCCATGTCCTTTAATCCACATTCATCATTGCTGGGTGGTAACTTGATTAGATTATCTCCATGGAGATGTGGCTCACCCAATTGTGGGTATCAACATTTGATTAGATGGAATTGTGACTCCACCCATTCCAGGTAGGCCCTGATTAGTTTACTGGAATCCTTTAAAAGAGGAAGCATTTTGGAGAGAGAGTGATGAGAGCCACAAGAACCACAAGAGCCCACACAGCCAGAGACCTCTGGGGATGAAGAAGGAAAACGCCCCTAGAGGAGCTTCATGAAATAAGAAGCCTGGAGAGAAAGTTAGCAGATGGTGCCATGGTCGCCACATACCTTTCTAGCTGAGAGAGAAACCCTGAACTTTATTGGCCTTCCTTGAATGAAAGTAACCTGTTGTTAGTGCCTTAATTTGGACATTTCTATAGACTTGTTTTAACTGGGACATTTTCACAGCCTTAGAACTGTAAACTTGCAACTTAATAAATTCCCCTTTTTAAAAGCCATTCCATTTCTAGTATATTGCATTTCTAGTAACTAGTACCTCGAACACATTTGCATGCTGTATCAAGCTGTTCTGCACTGCAGACAGACATGCTTATTACCTGGAGTAAGAAAAAGGTGGGTTCCATTACTATCACACATTAGCAGTGCAGGTGATTCAAAGAAAACTGACCTGTTTTCATTTTTATTTCCAAAATCATCAATAATGCAACCCAGGGAGTTGGTACAGCTATAACCTAGACAAGTAAACCGCAATTTTGGGGATTCATTTTCACTAACGGAACCAAAACACTTAACTCTCCTGTGTCTGAATTCAGAGGGCTCCAATTTACAGAGCCAGGAGGCAAAGGAGGCTGCGGTACATAGTCTCATATACATTATAGCTAAGGCCCTGATAATGGATGGAGTTAACATAATCATGTGCTTAATTTTGAAAATGTTTATGTACAAGGAAATTTACTTTATTATGTATTATATTTTTTTGTAGGAAACTTGCATTTTCCATATCCATTTTTTTGCAAAGATCAACTTAGAAATTTTAAGAATCTCTCTTACTACTGAATTTTTATTTAAATTTTACAAATCAGTATTATTTCCCTCAGAAGACAGCTTTATATGTTATTGTATACAATTTTTATGAATTCTTTTAGAAGAGAAGACTTTAAACACACTTGGTAATTAATATTCCTTTCCTCTGAAGGGTTTCAATATTGTTCAGTCATGAAGTCATCATACAATGAACCAATTACAGTTTTCCTAACAAGTCTGTGAAGCATGCACTTTGTTTCAGTTTTTCTTTTTTTTTAAGGAATTCTCCACATGGGGAAGCTGAAAGAAAGGAAGCACACACTTGGTGAGCAATAATCCTACATCTGGGCAGGAATTAAATGAGATATTGAGTAGCTCATCCCATGATTAAAACAGTCTGGAGTCAAGAGACTCACCTCTTCTTTGTCACTCTGTCGGAGATGGTTGCAGCGATCCAAGAAACAGTGCCCACCCATGATCCACTCCTTTTGGACGAGGCTCTGGAAACCAAACCTGGTTCTACAGTGTGTGTCCATCATCACTTGCACCAGAGAGGAAAGGACACAGCAGAGGTCGGAAGCATTCTCCTCTGGGAGGGGCCCCAGTAGCAGTGCAAAGAGGAATGAGAGCACAGGTGTTAAAAAGCTGCAAACTCACTCTCACTCACCTAGTTAATAGTAGTAGGCCTCTTGACACCAAATCTGCTGTAACGGTCAAGCTTTCATTCCTTAGGTCAAGCTCTCATTCCTTAAAGGCAAGGGCCAATCAAAGGTGGCCATGTTTTCAGACAAAGCAACAACTGCTTCTAGCCTGTCTAGTACGGGTTATAGCATATTCTGGTACTGAAAGGGTATTTGCTTACTAAAGGGATAAACGTAGCACTGCAAATCTACTTTTAGCATGTGAGCGTCCAGACGTGCTACACCACGAGCATAAGCATACATATGAGAACCACCCTGCTCCACAGACCCAGTCTAAATCACCTTCTGTCCTGCTGTGTTAAGTTGTCCATCACTGACCTCACTGTTCCAAGGCTCAGGCCACTCTTCCCCTTTGGAGCTCCTTATCCCTGGCTCCTAACCCTTCTACTAACTCTGCTTTGGAGAAAATTGAGTACTTCTGGACTGCACCAATGTATCTCCTTTTCTCAGCTCCAAGGATCTTTCTTTTTCTGTTTGAGGGGCAGAGCATGACGTTGTTTCTCATTGCCTAGCCTAGGCAAAAAATTCCTTCTTGGTCTACACTTCCACTTACTATCCTGAAGTCCACTTTATGAAACCTATTCAAGGAAAATTCCATTCATATACTTGTTCAACATTCATGACAGGCAGCAAATAAAAATGTACATCAGCCTACCTGCATTTGTCTTAGATTTTTAAGATCCAAATGGCAGGGTCCACATCCCCCTGCTTTTCCTCTTTACAAAAATAAGGCCACACAGTTGTACTTAAAAACATCTGTGAGGATGACAGTGCTAGTATTATTGGTGGCAGAGAAACTTAAGAAAGAATTCTAGCTAAGGAGGCGCTTCTACTGTAAAAACCCTTCACTCTGACCCTTGTAATCAGTGGCATTACAAGTTCAGTCTTAGGCTTGTACTTCTTTTTCCCCTCTAAGATATAAGCTTAAACTATGGGAACGACATAAATTTAAAAGAAATGTATTTTTATTTTTGTCTTTCTAGTGCTATCAGTTTTCAAAACAAGTTCCACTTTTAAGGGAATTTTCTCTTTTTGCATCTGATGGGTATGAATAGTACACCTGTAGGTAACAGAAAAAGGGGCTAGAAAATAAAATTTCCGATGAGAGACAACTCAGCAGTCCATCTAGGAGTGACGTCTCAGTTACATCAGCCAAAGATGCAGATTTCATTTCATGAAAGTGTGATTAATGCAGTTTGGCTTTAGTAGGGACTTCCATTTCTCAGTCCCCCACTCTTTATCCCTCATTTTCACCAGTTACTCAGAACTCAAATAATGTTCTGCTCTGTTATTTTTGGTAAGGTCTTTTTCAATAGCACACTTAAGCCAACTTCAGAAGGCAGAAATTTAAGATTCTGTACATGGTAGATGCTCAATAAATTTGTGAAATCTAAGTCAGTGAAGCAGTATCAGATGATACAGAAGTCCAAGCAGACACATTTTCCAGTTTGTCCTTAGAACCTAAATCCCAACAGTCACAGAGAGCATCAGAGAAATTATAAAGCTTCAGGCTATAAAACTGTAAGTCTACTTAATTTATAGAGTGGAGTTTTAAGAAACGTAAAAATATGCTGAAGAGTAGATAAAATTTTAGCTTAGAGCTAACCAACTACAGCAACAATCTTTAATTGCATTGCTATTGACACAGGCTTTTATACATTCTGAATCTTTAAGTCACTGTCCTCACGAATACCACCAGTTTCTATGGCAAATGTACAAAGTTGTCAAACATAAAAATATACAGATAATTAAACCATTCATTGTTCTCTTTATATAAAAGAGATAATAAAAAATGTTTAACTTTAACCAAGTTGAGTTAATATAAGACAAAATCCAAACCATCAGGAAATTTGAGCTTTGGTAAAGATTAACAATTTCTTCTTGGGCTGCCAAAAGATCTGCCAAGTACCAAGTGCAAGAATTTATTTTTAAACTGTAAACTTTAAAATAAGGATTCTAAGGTCAGGGTAGAAAAGAATACCAGCTCACTCCTTTTGTAAGATAATTCCAAGTACATAAACCTGTACATACAAAAACTGATCTTCAAGTGAAGGCAAATGGGAAACATTCTTTGTGCTTTAAATATATTACCTACAAGAAGAACATTCATGTTCTGTGCTTCAAGGTATTCTGTAACCTCTATTGCTTTTTTTAGACAGCGTCTAAATAGGAAGAGAAAAGAAAGCAGCATTAATTCTTGAACCCGATACCAGAAACAATTAGTAGTTTAGAGATATTCTGAATTGATCTTCAGTTTCATATTTCATTTATTTTTCACACTAAAATACTCCAGAAAAGAAACAAATTACCATTTACATTGTTTCAGATGAAATTTTCAGAAGAGAATCTCAAAATTGATGCAAATTGCGCCTATGTGATTTCTAAACTAGAAATTCACATTGAAAACTCATACCTGAGTCTGTGGATAAGCTCTGGTAAGATTCCTAAGTGCCATGTCTAGTCAAGTAGGCCCATAGTACTTTATTCAAGGTGACTTGCCATATGTGTCAATGTGGCTGAAAAGATCCCAAATGACTAAAAGGCCTTTCTTCTGTCTCTCTCTAGATAGACTAAAAGGCCTTTCAGTTTCATTTTGAAACTGCTGCCATAGTTGCAATTTTGATTTGTCCCCAACTTATATCTAGAGGTCACTGCATGTGCTATTCTCTGCCTACATTGTGCCTCTCCTTCTCCCTAGTCACCCTAACCCCCCCCCCCAACTGTTCATCAGGTTAATGATGCTCACCTTTCTCTACCCATCGTACAAAGGGTTTTTATCCTTTATGACATTTATCACTGAATGCGATTACATGTTCAAGTCACAGAACATGCAGCAGGCCTGTTGAGTGGCTGGAGGATTTCATGCTAGGGTGAGAGGAAGAATCCTGTCTTTCCTCAAACATACCTAGATTCAGAGCTATTTTCTCACCTCTGATTATCATTTCTGTTTTGTACCTTCCTTTGCCATATCCTCTACTTAAGTGCAACAGAGAAGAGCTTTTAAAATATGAAGTAGAAAAGGGAATCTAATTCTGTTCTCTGGGAATCCAATCTAACTCCAAAAACAAAATGACTGACATGAATCATGATTTTAAAACAAAATTTAAGTGTATAATGTATGTATAAAACTCAAAATTCAAAGGTATTCAATGAAAACTCAGTATTCCTCCCACTCCATACCTATATTTTCTCTCTAGAGGCTAGCTCTGCTGCCTCAATTATAATTTTGGATTGTCATGCCCCCTTTTTTGTTGTCTTTCAATTCCCAGACTTTAGAATAGATCTGTTTGCAAGCAGGTAGCACATTTGTAAATTCTTATCAAATATGCAAAGAAATAATAAATAACAAGGTAAAATCCTACTGAACCCTAAATAGAGTATATGAACTAAAATTATTTAACTAGGAAATAATAAATAGCTCAATTCTTTGTCAATTTGCTTTACTACTCTAAATTAGAAAATTGCAAAATTCATGGGAAACAGATGGCTTGAAATACCTGATTATGTCAAGCCAGCTGCTACTTTCCAACAGAGAAAACCATTTTATATCTGTGTCCCAAAATTCGGAACTATTATCTGAAAAAAAAAAGAGAGTAAGGAAGTCAGGTGACTGTTTACAATACACCTCCCACAAAAACCTGTATTGTTCATATTAAGGCTCCTAGACTTAAACTGCAGAATCTAAGCAAAAATTTCCATTTTAAGTAAAGAGCATTACAAAACTTCAGCTGAATGGTTGTGAACAGAATACCCCTAAGAAGGGTGTGATTATCAAAATTGATCTTTATTGCTCACAATGGGAAATGCCCTACGATACGCATACAAAGCCATGGTCCACCTTGTAATTCAACAGAGAGAATAACATGTTTTACACAGAAATCATCATTATCTAGACTGCTTTTCCTAAAAGTGGAAAATGCAACAGGATACAACCTGATACCATGGAAGCCTAAGGGTGAGAACTCTTAAATACACATGTATACATACCCTGAATACCACTATACAATTCCCCCCTCCATACCTTATAAAATAAAGAACCTTGAATTTTATAGAAGTCTAATACATTTAAAAGTTACTCACATTAATAAAAGGTAGACATCACTGCAAATTCTGGATAATAAAAATACAAAACAAACTGTAGAATAACAGTTCACAGAACTAGTGAAACTCACTACTCTCTCCTTCCAGGTCCTGACTTCTTATGAATCTACTTTATAAAACTCATCCTAATGTGTTTTAGTCAGAGACATGCACTTCTGTTTCCCTGCAAGAGTATGAGCTTTTGGTGTCTTATTCATCTTTATCACCATTGCTTAGCATAGTGTATACAATGGAAATTCAACAGATGCAAGCTGAATGAATGAATGAACGGACCCTAAATTAGTTAGGGTTTGCTAGGAGATAAAAGGTCTAAGTTAGGAAAAGGTATAATTGGGACAAATCTTAGAGGGTAAAGATTCATTCAAGAATGAAAAGACCCAACAGGTGAATGAACATGATAACACATGATTTAAGTTCTAAATTGTTGATAGTGGGCAGCCTGGGCAGGGAAATGAGGATGGCTAGGATAGGCATCTTCCATTTTCTACTTTGGTACATTTCTGAGCAATTGAATTTTTTACACTGTAAAAAGTATACACGTGCAATCAGAGACAAAATGTAAGATATTTCCACTTGGGGAAAAAATCCACTTACTCAGCTACTTAAGGAAAACAATGAGATCATTCAGGCTTTATAAATCACTTTATAAATCATATATAAATATGCAAGCCAGTGAATACAGGTATTGTATGATTCAACAACTTTTAAAGGAAGAAACCAAAATGCTCACCACTGGGCAACTGGAATACAGGGAAAAGGAAAGAAGATGAGGGGTGGCTCTGTATGTTCACTACCACCAGAAGAAGAGCAGTGGGCACGAGAGTGGAGGAAACAGAGCTGAAATGGCAGCTGCCCTGAGCAACTGGACCACCTACTCCAAACAGAAGGAAGCACCTGTGTACCACCCTAAGGAATCCTGGAAAAAGGCACCAAATTTCACCTGATCCATGTGGCATGTCTTTCCCCACTGACCAGAAAGTTTTTGCTCAGCATTCTTCTCACCTATCAGAAATAGCTGCTTAAATTTAGAGTATGCAGTCTGGATTTCCTGCAGGGATAGGAAGTTGCTTGATAGGTCTTCAGTTTTCACAATTTCATAGGGTGGCCTGTGAATGGTCTTGTAAATTCTAGGTATCAAAAAGTAACAAGAATTCTTAATATCATCACATAGATGTATGATCATCATTTCTTAGTACATTTGCATCGATTTAGAAAAAGAAATAGCAAGACAACAGAAAAAGAAATAAAATGATAACAGAGAAAAAAATTAAAATAAAAAATACAAAAAATATATATAAAAAACCAAAACAAACAAACAAAAAAAAGTAACAAGAAATTAGAGAGTGAACATCAATTCAAAATAGCACTTTTTTCTGGGTGCTAACCATGTGCCAAGACCTGTGTTATGAGCTCTGTAGGTATTCTTTCATTTACTCCTCACCAAGGAGGTACTATTCCAAGATTGCTATTATCAGCTGACAGATGTGGCAATGGAGGTCCATAGAGCTTAATGACCTGGTCCAAGATTTGAAGCTCATAAACTGAAACAGTCACAATTTGAACCAAGGCAGTACAACTCCAGAGTCTACTCCTTTTTTTGTTTTTAATTCATCCATTTTTTAAAAAACTTTTTATTTTGAAAATTTTCAAACATGTAGTAAACTAGAAAAAAAGTACATGACCTAGATTTGACAGCTGTTATCATTACAGACATCATGTTACTTCACCCCAAAACAGTTCAACATGCTTCTCTAAAAGATATTCACTTGAATAGTATAATCCTTAACAATTATGTTATACTCTTTGCAAAGTAATTTAAAATGACCTCTATAATTAGTCACTATAAATGATAACATAAATTGTACTCTTCTAGCACTAAGCTATCAGCAGGTAAACAAATAGACATGCCATTAAGAACTGTTCTTGGATTCCTGGAAAAAGAGAAGAACTGAATTAAATAATAACAATGTATAGAACTAGTACTGACCCATCCAAGAAACTTTTTTGGATTTGTAAATTGCCATCATCCTGTTCTTTAGGTAGCGCTGACATTTTCAAAAGAGCACATCCATTGTGACAGGACCAACACCATATCTGCAGAGGGGAATAAAGATTTTCTAGGCATAATATATGTAACTCAGAAAGGGATGGGTAAGCTTAGCACTTAAATTTATACAGGGAACTCTGTAACCTTCAAAAGAAATGTCTGGATATATTCAACTGTATAAGCCAGAAAATACTTAGCCACAATGAAAAAGACTGATTTAGTCTTTAAAAACAAAAACAAAACAAACAAAAAATAGATCTAGGTATAGTCAGACCTACATACCATACCAGCATACCTTTTGACTTGGTTTTAGTGCTGGTAACCTAGACAGTGATGACAAGAAAGCAATAGCATTATTAGGATAGTAGTTAATCTAGAGCCCAGGCAAAAGTTCAGATTTAGTAGGAAGGAAACAGGTACATAGAAAGAAACAATAGGAGGTGGAGAAGAAGGAAGCTAAAGGAGTTCATGTCCTTGTCCTAGGTCCCACTAAAGTAGGGGAAAAGTCATCTCATGAGAGTAAAAGTTAAGAATGGAATTACGAAGTTAAAGAGAATGAAAAGTGTTTACACCAGCCTCTTACCCCCCACCTCCCCCAGCCAGAAGAATGATACAAGGAACTAAAAGAAATCAAAACAAAAGACTGCTGAGCAAAAGCAAGGAAGCACAGGGTTTTCATGGATCCCATTCAGCACAGTCTGTTAGCTGATCTGAATAACCTGCAGCAATGTTCATTAGCCCCAGAGCAAAATAAGAAATACTCAGGGTAGGGGAACAAGAGAGGGTCGACGCCAAACACTGTAAAATGGCAGCAGTGTGTGACCAATGTTACACATTACTCAGGTCTTCACTGAGGAGGAATAAGTGAAGACAGAAAAGAACAGAGTAGGTGAAGTCAGGATAAAAAAGCACAAAGATATGAACATGTTCTGGAACTAGATAGTGGTCATGGTGCCAGAACAGTGTGAATGGACAGAACGTCACTAATGGTAAATTTTGTTATGTGTATTTCATCACAATTAAAAAAAAATCCTATGAATGGCACTAAAGGCCCTTCATAATGTGGCACCAAACGCTTCTCAACTTTAGCTCCCATCACTCCCCTATGCTTCTACTACATATTAACTAGCTACTATTTATTTTAGTGCTTATTATATGCCAGTTTCTGAGATAAATGATATATACCAATCTTGTAGATCAGTGATTCTCGAACTTTTTGGTCTTAGGAGACCTTTACACTCCTAAAAATCACTGAGGATGTATGTAGGCATTACATTAAGCTATACAGGATTAAAGGCCTTCATTCTTATTCTGGGGTCCCTGTGTTTCAGTTGTTCACATGAGCTATCCAGACAGGATGAGTTAGATTATGTGCTACAGAAAATTTATGTTCCACACAAAATAAACCTTTCTAGGGATACAGACTGTGCAACAGGACTAGATACAGAAACTCAAAAATGGACAGCACAATACTACCTAATTGTAATGTAATTATGTTAAAACACTGAATGAAGCTGCATCTGAGCTATAGTTTTTTGTTTGTTTGTTTTTATATATATTTTTTGCATTTTTTATTTTTATTTTTTCTCTATATTATCATTTTATTTCTTTTTCTGTTGTCTTGCTATTTCTTTTTCTAAATCGATACAAATGTACTAAGAAATGATGATCATACATTTATGTGATGATATTAAGAATTACTGATTGCATATGTAGAATGGAATGATTTCTAAATGTTGTTAGTTAATTTTTTTAAATTAATAAAAATAAATAAATAAATAAATAAAATAAACCTTTCTTCCTTTGGTCTCAAAGAGTAGGTGCAAATCTAAAACACAGACAATGTCTCCCTCACTCCTGTGTTCTGAATTACCTTAATCCAGACCTGACTGGCTTCATTCTTATCTCTAAATACTAGGTTATACACATATAAAACAGCCTCTCAAAATCCAGAAATAATAATTACCACTTCAGACTAAATGTGCCTGCTGTAAGAATTTACAATCTAGGCCCCTGATGGCGTGGGAAATGACTCCCAGAGATGAGTCCAGCCCTGGCACCATAGGATCAATAATTCCATCCTGACCAAAAGGGGAAAAAGAAGTGCTACAAATAATTTATCAGTGGCTGAGAGAGTTCAAATAGAGTCAAGAGGCTACTCTGGAGGTCACTTTAACACAAGCTTCAGTTAGACATTGCTACCTATCATAACTTGCCAAATCCCAACCAAAACCATTCCAGCCAATCCTAAAGAACACCCAGGGCAATATATGAGTCTACAAAGGTTCCACGCGCTAGGGTAACCTTCTAGAAACCTATAACCTCCAGATGGTCCCTGGACCAGATAATTCCTAAAACCTAGAGGGCCCAGCCTCTCCAGAACATCAGTTAGTTCCATCTCCGTACCCTGTATTACTGACAGCCACTTCCAACAGAAAAAGTTAGAATGGTCATAGCCCAAATACTCCTAAAGAGTGGGACAGAATGATCAAGGGTCATGGTGGAGTTATACAGAGAAGGTAGGGTTTAACAAACAAATATGATTGCTGAATCATTAAATTGATGTTTCCTTTAATCTCCAGTATCTTAGAGCAGCTAGAAGTAAAAACCTAAAATTGTGGAACTGTAACCCACACCAAACTCTGAAATCTATTCTACAACTAATTGTTGTGCTGTGTTTTGAAATTTATTACTTTTTTGTATATATATTATTTTTCACAAAAAAGAAAAAAAGTCTGTTGTGATGATAAAAAATATTTATTCCTTCCAACCTCTTATGTTTTGGAGCAGCTAGAAGGAAAAATCTGAGATGACTGTATAGTAGCCCATGACAAACCCTGGGATCTGTCCTGTAACTACTTGTCAAAGAGTGCTTTGAAGACTATTGCTTTTTTATTTCTTTGCTTTGCATATATATATCATACAGTTAAAAAAATAAAAATAAAATTAACTTACGACTACAAAGAACTTGTATTAAGTGGCTATATCTATCCATATTTACCATATTGGAAATTAAAATTGAAAAACAAAAAATAGTAATTCATTCACAAATAACAATAAACCAATTGCCTGTTAATATATATAAGCTAGTTCCCCCCAAATTGGTGAGAAAAGTGACATTGTTTTACATTTTTGTATATCTTTTAATATCTGTTTTAATAAAATATAGTGTATCTTACCTGTAAATATGAGTAGGTTCAATAGGAGTGAGAGACAGACATGGTAAGGATGTAGCCAGAAAACAGACTTATTTACTCTTCTGAAACTTAGTTGTCTGCTTAAGAGTCTGATGAGACATATCCTAAACAAGAGACCACTAATCTAGATCACCAGGGGTTCTCATCCTATGGGACTTTGTTCCTCAGGAGACATATGGCAATGTATGGAGAACTGTTTGGTTGTCCAGGGGTAGGTTACAGAGGGGAGTTAGTGGGAACTACTGACAGTGAGCAAGAGAGGCCATTAATACTACCAAGCATCCTATAATGTGAGGACATCCCTGCACAACAAAGAATTATCCAGCCCAAAATATTAATAGTGCCGAGGCTGAGAAAACTTGCCTTAAACAAAAACAAAATAAAAAGCAAAAGGTTAGAGTACTACATGTTTTCAATACTGATCATTTCAAAAGAACATTTGAAATGACTGGATTTTCTAGGTTAAGGTACATAAAAATTTTATCAGCCTCACATATAAAATAAATTACTGTTTAATTTGATTAAGATCATTTTGGAGATCTTAATGCTCTATTCAAATAAAATCTCACATCAGAGAGAGAGAGAGATTGCTCTCTGTTTCCTGGATAAATGTGTAAATTCCATTTGTGTACTGCTTTACTGCTGTCAATTCACACAAACTCCACTAATCAGTTTTAGAACATATAATTAGGGCAGATCTAATAAAGTTTAGAACAGCTTCCTATGGTTTCGATCAAAGTCATATTGCTGACTCCTCTCTCAGGTCTTACCAGAACATTTTCTACCTCTTAGCCCCGAGGCTTAACTAGAACACAGAGTAGCTAAACTTCATACAATGAAGGGATGGAGAAGCAGCTTATTCCCACATACCTTTGTTTCTTCCCACAGAGCATATTCTCTTTTCCCAGATTCATCTTTGAAAGGCCATTTTAGATTCTCAAGAACTAAAATTGTGATTCTCAAAGTGTGGTTTAAAGACCCCTGTGGGATCCCAAGACTCTATCAGGTTGTTTGAGAGGTCAAAACTATTTTCATAATAATATTAAGACATAATTTGGTATATCATCAAAGAACAACTGTCACAATTATTTGAAAAATCTTTTAATTATTCCTCCCCTTTTTAACTATATACCTGTATGAGGCTGGATTATCTTCATATAATTCAATCAAACCCCAACATACTGCACTGGACTCAATGCAAGAGCAGATAGGAGAATCCAGCTGCCTTCTATTTTCAAAAACGTAAAACTATTTTACTATTCTATTTTTTTGTTTTAAGAAATATAACTTTCATATAAATATGTTATTTATGCTAACATGTAATGAGTTTTATAGCTCAAATAAATAATTAACATTTTTCCAGTTTTATTTTTTAATATGGAAAATATCAAGATACAACCCACATAAACAAAAGTTCTTTGAGATCCTCAATAATTTTTAAGAGTGCTCACTTCGGCAGCACATATACTAAAGTTGGAACATTACGGAGAATATGAGCATGGCCCCTGCATAAGGATGACATGTAAATTCATGAAGTGTTCCATATTCTTAAATAAATAAACATTATTTAAAAAATAATAATAATTTTTAAGAGTGTAAAAGAATCTTGGGACCAAAAAGTTTGAGAATTACTGCTCTAAATCAAAGTTTGCAAACTGGCAAGACATAAGCCAAATGTAACCCAAAAGACACATTTTTTAAAAGCAACTGAATCATCTGCACACATTTAAAAATCAGGAAAATTCACATAAAATTTTTATTTCTGGCTTCTCCTGAAAAATCAGACCATCTGGCAATACTATGCCCATATTCCCAAATGGCACAAACAGGCTGGTGCCAAAGAGAAGCTGCCTCTGAGGCCAGGCAGAGCATCTCTGGTTCACTGCAAGGTACGTGATCATTACTTGGCTTTTGGGGATAGATACTTGCTAAAACATTTCTCCTCCTGTAGGGAGTGAACTTTTTTGGTGAACCAGCCATGTGCACAGCACAGCATTTATTTGTAGTTCTCATTCCTTACTAAATTCCATGCAGGCTTGGCAACTCCCAACCACCAGTTAGAAACTGGAATAACTACCAGAATCAGGCTTTCTTTGATCAATGACACATTAAAGATGACTCCCTTCCCATTCTATTCCGTGAAAACTAAGCAAGCACTCCATGTTGTATTTGGGAGAAAATACAATTATGCCCCTACCAAGATTAATACTATGGGTCCAAAAGAATTTTAAAACCTACTATGTTAACAGTAGTTGGCTCAGCTTCAACATGTTTTAGGTGTTAAATAAATAAGGCTTTCAATGCTTGACAGATCCATAACATTTTAAAGCTTACAAGACAACTTTTTAAAGATGTCTCCCTGTCCCAGGGTGCCTCCCACTTAAAAGTTTCTAGCACTACCTCTAGGGAGTACATGGAATACTTTTAAATCCTACTGCCACCCCCCCCCCCCCCACTTTTTTTTTGTATGCTGTATGGTGGGGGTCATATTTCATTCTTTTTCCATGTGAGTATCCTTATTGCAGCACCATTTGTTAAACTTTTGCTTTGGCTTTTCGTTTGTTTGCTTATTTTTTTGTTTGGGAAGTGCATGGTCAGGGAATTGAACTGGATCTCCCACACCCTAGGATACTTCTGAATCACTCTTGAACTGCGGACAAACCAAAGCCAAATGGCTTTAAATAAGATAATTTTGCCAGGATGGGCCAATAAGCAATTCATTGCCATTCAGGCAATCCATCTGCACTTACTGGTACACCATGACCATGAAAGCGTGGAATATCCTCTTCAGGAAGAGGGATGGGGACAACAAAGTACGCTGGCAACCTAGAAGAAAGAAAGGCCATTAACTTTTTTTTTTTTTCAATTAGAGAAGTTGTAGGCTTACAGAAAAACCATGCAGAAAATACAGTTTTTTTATACCACCAGCACTGGTTGGAAACTGTTGCGTACCCCAGAAAAGCCATGTGTTCTTTAACCCTAACTTAATCTTGTAAAGTGGAAATATTTGATTGAATTTTTTCCATGGCAATGTGACACACGCAATTGTGAGTGTGACCTTTTGATTAAATGGAGATGTGACTGCCCATTGAAGCGGGTCTTGGTTAGTTTACTGGAGTCCTTTATAAGAGGAAACATTTTGGAGAAAGTTCAGAGTTGACAGAGACACAGACATTTAGAAATACTTAGAATGCTGACAGAGAGCAGACACCTAGACACAGATGTTTGGAGATGCAGAGTCCAGCAGACGTGGCCATGTGCCTTTCCATGAGATGCTAAGCAAGCCAGAATCCAGAAACCAGAAGAGAAGAAATATCTTAGTTTAGGTCGTAGTAGATCCTAAACTAAGAGATGAACCCCACGTTGTGGTCCTGGAGCAGCTAAGTATAGGCTCACAGACACTTAGAGAGGAAGCCACTGGAATCAGAAGCTGGAAGCAACAGAAGCGGGAACAAGGACTAGCAGATGCCAGCCATGTGCCTTCCCATGTGACAGAGAAACCCTAGACAGGAATTGGCCTTTCTTGAGTCAAGGTATCTTTCTCTGGAGGCCTTAGTTTGGACATTTTTATGGCCTTAGAACAATAAACTTGCAATAATAATCCCTTTTAAAAAAGCAAACCCATTTTTGGTATATTGCGTTTTGGCAGCATTAGCAAACTGAAACAGATTTTCACACCAGGATTGGGGTGCTGCACTTTGAAAATATCAAGCATGTTGGAACAGCTTTCTACATGGATAAAGGGAAGACTATGGAAGAATTGTGAAGAGGTGAATAGGAAAAGTGAGGACTGCTTTGAAGAGACTATAGAAATGTGGACTCTAAAAATACTTATCATGCAGCTTTAGACAGAAATAATGCATGTGCTGTTGCAAACTGCAAAGGAGGAGAACCTTGTTTGAAAGTGGCAGAGAATTTGGCAAAATTTATCATGGTGACGGATGGGAGGTAGAATTTGAAAGTGATGGGCTAGGATACTTAGCTGAAAAAATTTCCAAATGAAATATGAAAAATGTAGCCTAAATGATCCTTGCAGCTTACAGTAAGATGCAATAGGAAAGAGATGAGCTGAGAACTGAACTCCTAGGTACAAAACAAAAAAAAATCCAGAAAAAGAAGATTGTGTGGAAAATTTTGGGATTCCTGAAAGGCAGACTCCAGAGAATAGGGCTCCATGTGAGGATTTAAGCAAACATGGAAGCAGTCAGCCATTATAGGGCAAGCAAGAACTGGAGATGGAGTTATCCAGAAAGAATCTGTGGAAAGTACTCTTGTTTGATGGCTATAATTCCTGTATACTGCATGGAAAACCAACAAGTTTCTTGCAAGTGGGATGATGGAACCACTGACAGGCTGGACTAAAAGGGTCAGAAGAGGGACAGACTGAAGGAAAAAATGACTTCAAAGACAGAACCATGGAACCTAAGAAAACTTGAGCCAGGAGAGCAGGCCCAATCGTCCATGTGGACAAGGTGAGTCTGCTAGGAAGCACAAGGTGGGCCTTCTGCCTCAATGTTCAGAAAGAGTTTTGGTGCCCCAGGCCTTAAAGAGGGTAGAGCACATAATCCAGGAATTGAGATGAGCCTGAAGATTGCCCACTTGTGCTGGAGGGGTTGAATGTGTGACCCAGAGATAACAGAGATCCTGGGTGCTTTCCTGATGCTTGGAGAGAGTGGAGCCAAGATAAAGGTGGTCCCTCAGTGCACCCCAAACTTGCAACCCTTATCCCAGTGTTTGGAAAGAACAGGGCTGATGTGCAAACCTTCAGAGAGGAGGAAAAGTTATTCTATAAATGACTCTCAGACTTTGAAATCTAATGGAATTTTATCTGCAGGTTCTTGGAACTGTTTGGGTCTGGTGACCCCTGTTTTCCTTTCAATTTCTCCCTGTGGCAATGGGAACAAGAATCCTATGACTGTCCTTCCTTTGTATACTGGAAGCAGATAACTTGTTCTCAGTTTCACTGGTCAGCAGTCAGAGGAGAATTCTGCCTTAGGACAGACTATGCCTGTAATTGACTTTGATGAGATTTTGTGCTGTTTTTTCACTTGGTATTATATTTGTACTGTTACTGAAATAGTTTAAGTGTCTTGTGATATTGTGATGGAATAAATATATTTTTTATATGGAAAGAATATGTCTTTTTAGGTTCTAGAGCATAGAATGTGCCTGTTTGAAACTGTTGTGTACTCCAGAAAAGCCATGTTCTTTAGTCCTAATTGAGTATTATAAGGTGGAAAATTTTGACTGAATTGTTTCCATGGAAATGTGACACACCCAATTGTGGGTGTGACTTTTTGATTAGATGGAGATGTGACTCCACCCATTCAAGGTAAGTTCTGATTTAGTTACTACAGTCCTTTAAAAGAGGAAACATTCTGGAGAAAGCTCAGTGCCGACAGAGATGTGGACATCTGGAGATGTAGAGACTGGCAGATGAAGCCAAGTGTCTTCCCATGAGATGCTAAGCAAGCCAGAAGCCAGAAGAGAAGAATTCTCCAGACCTGGGAGATCCTAAGCTAAGAGGTGAAGTCCAGGGTGTTGTCCTGGAGCTGCTAAGTGAAGGGCCACAGACGCTTAGAGAGGAAGCCACTGGAATCAGAAGCTGGAAGCAACAGAACCAGGAATGAGGACAAGAAGATGCCAGCCATGTGCCTTCCCACGTGATAGAGAAATCGCAGCTGGGAATAAGCCTTTCAAAAGCTCTGAGCTTTCTCCAAAATGTTTCCTTGACTCAAGGATACATTTTTGAGTCAAGGTATCTGTGGTGGTTTGAAAGGATTTTTGTCCCCTAGAAAAGCCATGTTTTAATCTAAATCCCATTTCGTAAAGGCAGAATAATTGCTGTTCAATACTGTATGTAATTAGATCTCCCTGGAGATGTAACCTAATCAAGAGTGGTTGCTAAGATGAATTAGGGGAGATGCGTCTCCACCCATCTGGGTGGGTCTTGATTCATTTCTGAAGTCCTATAAAAGAGGAAACATTTTGGAAAATGAGCGATTCGGAGAGAACAGAAAATGCTGTAACACCATGAAGCAGAACCACCAGCCAGCGATCTTTGGAGATAAAGGAAAATGCCTCCCGGGGAGCTTCATGAAACAGGAAGCCAGGAGAGAAAGCTGGAAGATGACACCATGTTCACCATGTGCCCTTCCAGCCAAGAGAGAAACCCTGACCGTGTTTGCCATGTGCCTTCTCACTTGAGAGAGAAACCCTGAACTTTTATCAGCCTTCTTGAATCCAGATATCTTTCCCTGAATGCCTGTGACTGGACATTTCTATGGACCTGTTTAATCGGGACACTTTCTTGGCCTTAGAACTGTACATTAGCAACTTATTAAATTCCCCATTTTCAAAAGCCATTTGTTTCTGGTATATTGCAATCAGGCAGCTAGCAAACTAGAATAGTATCTTTCTCTAGATGCTTCAGTTGAGATACTATTTGGCCTTAGAACTCTACACTTGCAACTTAATAAAAATACCCTTTATAGAAGCAAACCCATTTCTGGTATATTGCATTCTGGCAGCATTAGAAAACTGAAACACCACCCTATTATTAACAACTTGCATTAATGTGGTAAATTTGATGCAATTGATAAAAGAACATTTTTATAACAGTACCATTAACTACAGTCTATAGTTTACTTTAGGGTTCACTGTATGCATTGTAGAGTCCTATGGCTTCCTGTTTTTAATTTTTACTCTATTATCATATATACAACCTAACATTTCCCCCGTTAATCCCATTCAGATACATATCTCAGTACTGTTCATTACATTCACAATGTTGTGTTACCATCACTGTGATGGTTAGGTTCTGGTGTCAACTTGTCCAAATGACTACGCCCAGTTGTCTGGTTAGGAAAGCACTGTTCTGACTTTGTTGCTGCAAAGATATTTCATGGCTGGTTGATAAACTGGAAGGCTAGTGTATTAAGTCATCAGTCAGTTGATTTCATCTGTGGCTGATTATATCTGCAAACAACTAAGACACCCCTACCACCAATAAGGTAATCCTATCAGTTTCACTGCTTCTTCAGCCAGCAAGCCTCTCCAGTGGAGTTCA
Organism: Tamandua tetradactyla; assembly: GCF_023851605.1. Lineage (NCBI taxonomy): Eukaryota > Metazoa > Chordata > Mammalia > Pilosa > Myrmecophagidae > Tamandua > Tamandua tetradactyla. The sequence goes on from NC_135335.1 coordinate 81,860,323, forward strand.
TCCAGACCCTTCATTGGAGCCGCCAGCTTCACAGCCCGCCCTACAGATTTAGGACTCTTCCATTCCCATGATTGTGTGAGACACCTTTATAAATCTCATATTTACAGGTCTCTGCTGTTGCCTCTGTTTGTCTACAGAACCCTGACTAACACAATCATCATCATCCACTACCAAAACTTTTTCAACACCTCTAACAGAAACTTTCTACAATTTAAGCATTAACTCTCCATTCCATGCCCCCACCCAAGCCGCTGGAAACCTGGATTTTAGTTTCTATGAATTTGCTTATTGCAATTATTTCAGATCAGTGAGATCATACAATATTTGGCCTATTGGCCTTTTGTGTCTGCTTATTACATGATGTCTTCAAGAGCCACCCAAGTTGTTGTATATATCAGAATTTCCTTTTAACAACTGAATAATATTCTATTATATACATATATATCAACTTTAAATACTAGAGTTAATTTATTAAATATGAAATCTCAACTTCAATGAGTGCAAGGAAGCCAAACAAAGTGTTAGGATGAAGACCATATACCCTTATTAGGAAGAAACAGCTCAGATGAATTATAGTTCCTAGCTCGTGCAAAGTACCCTAGCCAAATCAGTTGGAAAATGTGAGTTGAAATACTACCTATGCCCTAACTTCTGCGTAAAATTATGTAAGTTACATATCTGTCAAAGTCTGTTTACTTAACCATAAAATGAGGGGGTTGGAACACATGAAATCTAAAAGCATATGAATTTCAAACTGGGGGCGTGAGCTTTGTCATCACATAGCAACTATGCCGGTTTGAAAGGATTTATGTACCTACAAAAGCCATATTTTAATCCTAATCAATCTTGTAGGAACAACAGTTTCTTCTAATCCCTATTCAGTACTATAGGTTAGAAACTTGATTAGGTTATCTCCTCGGAAATGTGACTCAATCAAGTGTGGGTATTGACCTTGATTAGATGGAGACATGTGTCCACCCATTTTATGTGGGTCTTGATTTGGAATGCTATAAAAGAGGAGACATTTTGGAGAGCGTTCCTTTTGAGGAAAGGGCTGCAGAACCATGACAGAAGGATGAGAGAACCACAGAGTCCATCAGCCTGCGACCCTTGGAAATGAAGAAGGAAACTGCCTCCCAGGGAGCTTCATGAAGCAAGGGTCCTGGAGCAGAAACTAGAAGACATAGCCATGTGCCCTTCCAGCTGAGAGAGAAACTCTGAATGTTATCGGCCTTCTGGAACCAAGGTATCTTACCCTGGATGCATTAGATTAGACATTTCAATAGACTTGCCTTAATTGGGATATTTCCATGGGCTAAAAACTGTGAACTAGCAACTTACGAAATACTCCTTTTTAAAAGCCATTCTGTTTCTGGTATATTGCATTCTTGGAATTAACAAACTAGAACAACAACAATATAAGTACTTGTGTTGCTTTCACTCAAATTAATATGAAAACAAATAATTTTGATGACTGCTGCCCAGACATTTAACCTATTGGTAGGCGGACATGGGAAATTAGGTTTTCAGAGCTGCAAAGATCAATATTGGAGATTGTTCTAGTTTGCTAGCTGCCGGCATGCAACACACCAGAGACGGATTGGCTTTTAATAAAAGGGGATTTATTTTGTTGGTTCTTCAGAGGAAAGGTAGCTAACTTTCCACTGAGGTTCTTTCTTACGTGGAAGGCACAAGATGGTCTCTGCTGGTCTTCTCTCCAGGCCCCTGGGTTCCAACAACTTTCCCCAGGGTGACTTCTTTCTGCATCTCCAAAGGCCTGGGCTGAGCTGCTAATGCTGAGATGAGGAATGCCGAGCTGCTTAGACTGTGCTACATTGCGTTCTCTCATTTAAGCACCAGCCAATTAAGTCAAACATCACTCATTGCAGCAGACATGCCTCCTAGCCGACTGCAGATGTAATTAGCAACAGATGAGATTCACCTACCATTGGCTCATGTCCACAGCAACAGAACTAGGTGCCTTCAACTGGCCAAGTTGACAACTGAATCTAACTACCACATGTCCACCCCTTGTCAACTTGGCAACTACACACATCACCTTAAACAGGTGCAAAATATTCTCTTCTGGCTGTGGACCTGTGAATCTCAAAACAAGTCCAGTGCCAATATGCAAAGAAGGATATTCACAGGATACAGATTTTCATTTCCATAGGGAGAAATTGAAAGAAACACAGATGTAAAACCTGCAGGGCAGGTGCCATGGGATTTCAAAGTCTGAAAGTCATTTATCCTTCAGCTTTAGAAAGTGGCAGTCCCACCCCTTCCAAGGGCCTATGCAGTGGCCAGCCTCTTTCCAAATCAACCTCGGGGAACATCAAGGAGACCACCTCTGGGCTCCACTCTTTCCAGGCATCAGGGCCACCCCTGGGCTCTCTGCCATTTCTGGGGCACACACTCAACCCCTCCACATGGTGGCAGCCAGGCTCTCCCAGTCCCCCAAGGAGCGTGCTAAGCCTTTTCCAAGGCCCGAGGCCGCACAACTCTTCCACTGCAATGAGAGGGGAGACTCATCCTCGCCCTTCAGGGTAAACTCACCCTCTCCATGTATATGGGTGGGTCCACTCTCTTGGCCGAGGTTTCTTGGCTTCAGACCCGAGCTTCCATGGTTCTCACTCTGCAAACTCCAATCTCTCCCTTTTGTGTCCTCCTTTGTCAAGATTGGTAGTAGTTCCATTTACACCAACAGTCTCTTCAAACCCTCCAGGACTTCTCCATCATTCTCTTCATGGTTCCTCCAAAATCTTCCCTTTAGCCATCCAAAAACTGTTCCAACATATCTGGTATTTACAAACCGCAGCAGCACCCCACTCTCCAGTACCAAATCTGTTCTAGTTTGCTAGCTGCCGGCATGCAACACACCAGAGATGCATTGGCTTTTAATAAAAGGGGATTTATTTTGTTGGTTCTTCAGAGGAAAGGCAGCTAACTTTCCACTGAGGTTCTTTCTTACATGGAAGGCAGAGATGGTCTCTACTGGTCTTCTCTCCAGGCCCCTGGGTTCCAACAACTTTCCCTGGGGTGAATTATTTCTGTATCTCCAAAGGCCTGGGCTGAGCTGCTTAGACTGTGCTACATTGCGTTCTCTCATTTAAGCACCAGCCAATTAAGTCAAATGTCACTCATGCAGCAGTCACGCCTCCTAGCCGACTGCAGATGTAATTAGCAACAATAGATGAGATTCACCTACCATTGGCTCATGTCCACAGCAACAGAACTAGGTGCCTTCACCTGGCCAAGTTGACAACTGAATCTAACTACCACAGAGATATTGCGGGTTTGGTTCTAGACCACCACAATAATGCAAATGTTATAATAAAGCAAGTTGCATGAATTTTCTGGTTTCCAGAACATACAGAAGTTATGTTTATGCTATACTATAAACTATTAAGTGTGCAATACCCTTATATCTAAAAAACAATGCACATACCTTAATTAAAATGTGAAAGAGATATGAAGTGAGCACAAGCTGTTGGAAAAAACAGCAACAACAGACTTGCTCAATGTAGGGCTGCCACAAACCTTCAATTTGTAAAAAACACAATATCTGGGAAGCTCAATTAAACAAGGTAAACCTATATGAGGGCATCATCTCTTTCTCTAATCAATACACACAGGTTTCTTTCATTACGCTTTTTTTTTGCATGGGCAGGCATCAGGAATCGAACCTGGGTCTCTAGCATGGCAGGAGAGAACTCTGCCTGCTGAGTCACAGTGGCCTGCCCACACACAGGTTTCTAACAGTAAGAAACCCATCTAAGAGTTGGGTTTGTAAACATCTTTCTAAGAGCTTATAGCCTCACAAGAAATAAGATGCCTATGGTGTTAGAACTAAATGGAAAATAATCAGATGGTGTTTGTATGCATGTTACATATTGAAGTATATCTAGTAAGTATCAGGTCATGGGAAAGATGATTTTCAGAACTGGAAAGATTAAAACACAAATTTAGTCAAGTTATTAGATCTAATCAATTCACAGGAGATGGAGTGACTAGTTAACACCATCATGGGGATGTGATCATCAAAATCTAGACCATGAGAAACTCAGACAAATGGCCTGCTTTTTTTTTTTCAAATAAATTGCAAAAAAAAGATGGTGAGGGAATCTATAGATTAAGACATTTGAGAAATATATTGATCAGTTGCAACATATCAATCGATATCTGCACTTTAATAAGATACCCAGGTGATTTACATACACATTAAACTTTGAGAAGAGTTCTGCAGATGATAACTTGCAAGTAGACCACTGTTACTCAACCTTTAAGAATCACCCGTGGAGTTGTTTAAACTAGATTCTCAGCTCCTTTCCCAAAGTGACCCATTCTATAAAACTGGGGGTAGGGCTTCATTTATTTTTAATTCGCATGTCTTCGCTTACTAGTGAGGTTGGATATTTTACAATGTTAGCCAGGTAATTTTTTCTTATAAATAGTTTCTCACAGAAAACAATTTTCAGAACCAAATGTATTTACCATCCAGTCACTCAAGAGAGAGGGTTGTACAGAGATGAAGAGGAGTACAGCCAATAAGGGATGTTTAAGATGTATTCTCTCGTCCCAATGAACTTGAAGTGAATTCTGCAAAATCTCTTTTGTGAGACCCCCTGTTCTAGTTTGCAACCTACTGGAATGCAATATCCCAGACACAGAATGGCTTTTAAAAATGGGAATCTATTAAGTTACTAGTTTACATGTTCTAAGGTTGTGAAAATATCCAAATTAAAGCAAGGCTACAGAAATGTCCAATCTAAGGCATCCAGGGAAAGATACCTTGGTTCAATAAGGCCGATGACGTTCTTCTCCCTCAACTAGAAAGGCACATGATGAACATGGCAACATCTGCTAGCTTTCTCTCCAGGCTTCTTGTTTCATGAAGCTCCCCCAGGGACATTTTCCTTCTTCATCTAAAAAGGTATCTGGCTGAGTGGGCTCTCGTGGTTCTACTGGCTCTGAAGCTTTTTCCAAAATGTTTGCTCTTTTAAAGGATTCCAGTAAACTAATCAAGACCCACCTGGAATGGGTGGAGTCACATCTCCCTCTAATCAAAGGTCAATACCCACAGTTGGGTGTGTCACATCTAAGTGGAGATAATCTAATCAAGTTTCCACCCTACAGTGCTGAATAGGAATTAAAAGAAATGGCTGCCTCTACAAGATGGATCAGGATTAAAACATGACTTTTCTAGGGTACATAATCCTTTCAAACTGGCACACTCCCAAATAAGACAAGCAGTCATTCCTAACTCCTTGGAAAGTAGTCATTAGGATGAGTTTACAAGACAAAGTAAACCACCTCTCCAAATGCAGGATGACTTTATTCATGAAAAGCTGCATGATCCACTCAGGCACAACCTTAATGAGGGTGATAGAACCCCTAGTGCTTTAACGTCAGAGTAGCAATATGTGTTCCTGTGCCAGCATCAATTCACAGGCCCCTCTTTGTGAAATAAATCCTACAGGCTACATAATTTTCTATACCTTCACAGGGAGGTAGGATGAGAGCAAATGCTTTTCAGGAGGAGAATTTATTAAAAAAAAAAAAAAAAAAGTAAAAGTAATGGATCCTCCAAGTTCTGACCTTGGAGGAAAGTGAAGTAGATGCAAAGTTTCTTATTCTCATCCAACCTGATTTAGATTCTCTCTAACTACTAACCCATTAGCTATTTAATAATTTATTCATTCTCTTTCTTATTTGCTGAACACCTATTACAGGCCAGGCACTGTGTATGGAACTGAGGTTATAACAATGAGAAAATCAGACAGTGTGTCCTTGGTATCACAGCGGTGACATACTGGGGAAACAAACATTAGCCAAATGATGATACAAAGAAAAATAAAACTCACAAATGCAGGAAAGTGCTCTAAAGAGAAGACTACAGTACCAATGAAAGCTCATCACAAGGAAACCTGATGTAGTCTTGGGAAAGTTCCCTAAGAAAGAAATACCTGAGTGGAGGTCTGACAGCTGAGGTGGCGTTAACTACACATGTGCAGCTAGAGGCAAAAGGTAGTACCCAGACAGGAGACAGCCCAAGCAAAGCCTATAGTAAGGAGAGGTCAGTATGGCTAGAGGGGTGTGACGTAAGTTGGAGAGTTAAGCAGGAGCCAAACCATAAAGGGCCTTGTAGTGCTTTTATGGGTTTTTGTCTATAAAGGACAGCGGGTGGCCTCTGAAGGAGGGGGCAGCGTGATTAGATGCACCTGGAAAAATACTCACTCTCCCTTCTATGTAGGAAATGGATGCAAAGGGGACCATTTAGGCAGTTAAATTAATTCAGGTGAGAAATAAAGCACAACTTTTCCAGTATCACCCCACAGAACAGAAAAGCAAAGAGGGAGTGTATGGCTGGGGCATTCTCCCCATTTACCATGAATGAACAGTTTTTCCCACTACTGTCTCTACTGGCTGTATTTTTGAGTTGTTAAGACTTATGCAAACGCCAACTCATTTAATCAGTTGTGGCAGGGTTTTTTCTTTCTTTCTTTCAAATTCTGGAAATGGGAATGTCTTATCTTCACCTGAACACCACCTTAAAAATGATCACTCCTTTGGAGTAGGGATTTCTAACCTCTTTCTGAGCATAAGCCTGTTTTCCCCTCTGAGCTTTATGACTGAGAGGAGCTGGGTGGAGCTGACAATGAAGTGATAGGGTAGGATGACTGAGTGAATGATATGACACTTGCCCTAGAGGCTCCTCCCCACTGTCATCCCAGCTCACCCTTGTGAGAGGAGAGCTAATCTGTCAATGTTCATGATTGACCTGAATCAAAATTGATGTGCTGAAGAGGCTCTTCAGGAACATGAAACTGTTAGGAGGGTCATCAGTAATATGTTCCAAAATGATAAGATTCGAGTTTCTAAAGATGGGTTATGTAGAGTCATACTTTAAAAATTTAGGTCAAATCACATCACGCCTCTCCTCAAACTCCTCACTGTACTCAGAGCCAGAGACTACATTCTTAGGAATGCTTCCAGGCTCATCACCATCCAGCCCCTCCCTCATTTCCTACTACTCTTTCCTTTGCTTGCCCCTTTCTAGGTCCTGGGTTCCTCACTGTTCTTCACACAAACCAGGCAAGATTACACCCCAGGGCCTTTGCCCTTACTGTTTCCTCTACGTGGAATGCTCTTCCCCCACGTATCTTCTGATGATCTTTCAGTTCTGTCGAGTCTTTGCTCAAAGATCATCTATTCAGTGAGAGCTTCATGTAAAAAACTAACACCAAGGAATTGCAACCCATACCAAACTGTGAAATCTGTTCTATAACTAATTGTTACAATGTACTTTGAAACTTACTGCTTTTCTGTATATATATTATTTTTCACGAAAAAGAAGGAAGAGTATAATAGATAAGATAGGATTTAACAAATGAATATGACTGCTGAATCCATATATTGATATTCCTTTTAGTCTCCAGGGTCTTGGAGAAGAAAAACTGAAAAATCATGGAAGTATAACCCATGCCAAATTTTAAAATCTGTTATGTAACTACTTGTTAAAATGTACTTGGAGGTTTACTGCTTTTTTTGTATAAACATTATTTTTCACAATAAAAAAAGTTAAAAAGAAAAGATAGGATCTCGTGGTAGCTCCCTTGCTGGCTCCTCCCCCATCCCCACACTGCCTCAGCACCAAGGTGGCCCAGTGCAGGTACCTGGTTCTGGTTCCAGAGGGTGCAGGGTAACTTTCAATGCACATACTGGGAGCATGTATGTCTGTACTAACCTTTCTGATAGCAGCTTGAAATACTGAAACAGAATACTCATCGTAGGCATGCAGTGCCAGAGCTTGCCCTGTGCTAGAGGCAGCTCAAAGAGCTCTCCTATAGGCACTGTGGGAGAATAGTCAAGGCATGGCAGCCTGGGATGGGGGATTGCTGGTGGCGAGTCATACGGTGTGGTGCTCAGGACCATGAGAAACTGTGCTTTCCTGGGGAAAAGGGAATATTTGGATCCCTATCAATGAGGAATTCTTAAAGTTGCACACACATCCTAGGACAAGACACGTGTGCAAAAGAGACTAGGGAAGACCCCAAGCTTTTGCCTTGGGCTGTTCTCTAAACTTAATGTTATGATAGCTAGGTCCGAAAGAAAGTACCCGCACAGCCCAATTGACAAAAACTTGGAAAGGTGTTTTCTCCTTCCACCCCCAATCCCTCACCATATTTTTTGCTTTTTGTTAGCTCTTGGCATTCAAGGAATGTTCTGTCATAACACTAGCTGGATCCAAGCTTAAAAAACAGATACCTCAGTGTTTCTATTCCAGAAATAACACATTAGAATATAAAAATGTCCAGGTTGGGGTACACGGGTAGTTCAGTGGTTAGAATGCCCACCTTTCATGTGGAGACCTGGGTTCGATTTCCAGAGAATGCACCCCCCCCCCCAAAAAAAATTCCAGGTTGCAACAAAGGTCACAAAATATAAAGAAACAGGAAATGATGGCCCATGCAAAGGAGCAGGAAAAAGCATTAGAAACCATCAACAAGGAGGACCAGACATGGGACATACCAGACAAAGACTTCAAAAAAGTGGTCCTAAAGAACTAAAGTGAAACATGGGCAAAGAACTAATGAATATCAGGAAAATTACAGATGAACCAAAAAGAATATCAATAAAAATACAGAAATCTTAAAAAAAATATAGAAACCAACAGAGTTGAAGACTGCAATAATTGAAATTTAAAATTCACTAAAGAGAGTCAACAGCAGGTTGGGGCTAGCAGAAAAAATAATAGTGAGCTTGAAGATAAGACTATTGAAATCATTCAATTCAAAGAAGAGAAAGAAAAAAGAATGAAGAAAAGTAAACAGAGGCTAAGAAACCTTTGAGACTCATCAAGCATACATGGTGGGAATCCCAGAAGGAGAAGAAAGAGAGAAAGGGGCAGAAAGAATACTCAAAGAAATAAACTTCCAAATTTAACAAAAGATATGAGTGTACATATCTAAGAAGCTCAGTGAACTACAAATACAATAAACTCAAAAGACCCACACCAAGACATATCACAATCAAACTATCAAATGCCAAAGATAAAGAGAATCTGAAAGCCGAGAGAGAAGCAAAATGTCATATATAATGGAGTCCTAATACAATTAAATATGGGTTTCTCAACAGAAACCATGGAGACAAGAAGGCAACGGATGACGGATCTAAAGTGCTGAAAAGGAAAAACAGCCCACCAAGAATTATATATCAACAAAACTGTCTTTCAAATATAAAGGACAGGAATTTTTTTCTTTTTTCTTTTTATTTCTTTTTCTGGATTGATACAAATGCTATGAGAGGTGATTGTGGTGATGAATATACAATTATGTGATGATATCGAGTTACTGTTTATATACCAAGAATGGAATGATCTTATGGTAAGAATGTTTGTGTTTGTATGTTGTTATGTTTAAAACAAACCAAAAAACAAACAAAAAACAACAAGGGACAGATTAACACATATTCAGATAAACAAAAGCTGAGCAACCTCATCAACACGAGATCAGCTGTATAAGAAATGCTATGGGAGTTCTTCACGTTGAAAGGAAAGGACACTAGATTATAGATCAAAGCCATATGAAGAAAAAACAGTCCTTATGTGGAGAAATTGGAATCCTCATACATTACTGTGGAAATGTCAAATAATGCACCTGCTATGAAAAGTAGTCTTGCAGTTCCTCAAATGGTTAAAAATAGAATTACCATATGACCCAGTAACTCCAATCCTAGGTTATATGTACAAGATTCCTCTTGTACATATATATGAAAACATATATCCACTTAAAAAATTTGTCCACAAATGTTCACAGGAGCATTATCCATAATAGGCAAAAAGTAAAATCACTCCAAATGTCCATGAACTGATGAGAGGACAAATAAAATGTAGTTATCTCCATACGATGGGATACTATTTGGCAATAAAAAAAAATGAAGCTTTGATACATGCTCTGACATGAATGAATCCTGAAAACATTAGGCTACGTAAAAGAAGCCAATGGTAAAAGATTATATATTACATGATTCCCCAGAACAGACAAATCTATAGAGAAAGAAAACAAATTAGCAACTGCTTAGAGCTTGAGGGTAGTAGGAAAATGGGGAGTGACTGCCAGTGGGTATGGGATTTCTTTTTGGGATGATAAAAATATTTTAAAATTGACTGTGGAGATGGCTGCAAAATCCTGAGAATATACTAAGAAACACTATACACTTTAAATGGATGAGTTGTATGGCAAGTAAATATATCTCAATAAAGTTGGTATTTTTTTTTAAAGCAACCATACTGAAAGCTTTCTCTTGCTTACCTTTCACAGACTGTATAGTCTTCATTGATGCCCACTGCCTTGTACTTCACATTGCCTTTGGTCCGCTCTAATTCCCAACACCAGTCTTTAAGTGTGTCAAACATTACAGCATGGTTCTTGGGATCTGTGGCTAACAAAACAAATTAAAAATAAAATAAAATATTTTCATGAAGCACTGGTATTTCAATTATGCGAAAGTGGATTCTCAGGCCCTAATTTCCTTCAGGAACACTCATTTTTATCCAAGTAAAATGAATACACTGCTTATTCCTAACCTTGTTCCATTTTTTTCATTAATTAATCCAAAATCACACCGAGGCTCTGTCTTTTTATATTGTAGGAAAGAAGTTGTTCTTGTTCTTCTCCTTGCAAAAGCAATTTATAGCTCCATTTTTAGTCATCTGACCATGAGATAATTCATATAACACAGAAAAGATTCTGAGAATCACTTAGAGACAGGCTTGGCACAAATGTTAAAATAATAAAATATTTTTAGCTCTACCAATATGTGCATAAGATGGCAAACTCATTTGAATAGCAAGTCAGGTTCTAGAATGTAAGTCCTCCTTTAATGTGAAGATGCACTGCCAACAAAGGGACTTTCCAGTGTGACACCTGGTTTCTGAAAGCCACAAACAAATTGGAGAGCCCTGGTGAGGGTCAGGGCTGGTAGCCAAAACACACATTATGGTGACGGGTGCTCCTGCCCCTACCCTGCCACTACCTACCAGGAGGAAATAGGCACTAGGCTGTGGTTCAGCAGACTTGTCCTTGGTTGTCTCCCAAGCCACAGCACTGCCTGCTGGGAGTGGTATGCACTAAAATAATCTCATATATTTACACAAACTAATTTACAACCCAGTTAGTTCAAGCCTTTGGAAATCTAAAAAACTTAAGCACTCTGGAAAAACAAGGTGTTCGATAAAATTCCCACCTGCTCCTTTTAATAAAACTAGGTCACAGCACAAATAATAAGAATAATAACTATAATAATAATAGTTAATGCTTATATAGCATTTATTATGGCTAGGCACTGTTCTAAGTGTATTAGATTTTATCAACCCAATTCTTACAACCCTTAGGGTTGGCAGAATATCGCTTTCTCCATTTTACAGGTGTGGCACAGAAATATTAAGTAACTTACCCAAGGTTACAGAGCTAGTCAATGTCAGAACTGGAATTCAAAACCAGGGAACTATAAATGAAATTTCCATAGAGTCCTAAATACACACACACAAAGAAAGTTTCCCAGTGGACATAAATAATAACATCCAATTTCAACCACAGTAAAAAACATTTCCTTAGGAATAAAGGCAGGTCTTTCCCTAAAATGCCATTTCATAAACACTTTAAGACCTTGTGGCCAAACACATTTGTGAATTATTAAGCCAGGGAATGATTAAAGAAGATGTCAGGATTGCAATGCATCCTCCTCTAAAAACCCTTATTTGAAAAAACTAACTGGTCAGTTAAGATTTATCAGTTCTTACCTTTACTTCTCAAGAAAACAAAAAGGGGGGGGGGGGTGTTGGAAGAAGAGATGAAGGATGGAATTAAAATAGAATAAAAGATGCTATATATCCTCGGCCTTTAGGCACAAAAAGCCACCACAAAGTAATGAAAGTGCCAGGGTCAAGCAAGGTAAGAGTTTTGACATGCTGATCAACATATGTTAGCAAGTCAAGAAGCAGTTCTACACACCAAGAAGCAGGATACAAAGAAAAGGAAGAATTCTTAAAGATAGAGTATAATTTCTCAAATGTGAAACCCCCTAAAAGTTTATATAAATAATCAACAAAGAAATAATATTTGTAAATCTCATATTGCAAAAAGCGGTAAGCCAGCAGCCAGTTAATGAGCAACTGAACACACAACAAATAATAAGAGATTTACAGAAATAAGAGATTATTTGTTGTTTCTTCTGATTTAATTAACGCTTTAAAAATTTCAAAAATCTCATTTCACCCTACTAAAGTAAAAAGATTTCAGTCATTCACAAAGATGAATTTACTAATTAAGAAACAAGTCTTATACTCAGCCTAATTTGTTGTTATTTTTTTATTTTTTCGCATGGGCAGGCACCAGGAATTGAATCCGCATCTCCAGCATGGCAGGCGAGAACTCTGTCATTGAGCCACCATGGCCCGCCCTATGTTATTTTTATGTTAATGTAATTCTCTGAAAATAATCCATCCTGAATAATGTGCAGTTATATTCTCTATTAACTGAAATACCCCCATTCTGTAACAAAAGCTTACTGAAGTTGATCACAAATTTTTACGGTTGGATCGAACCTCTGGAATACTCTAGCCCAAACCCTTATCTTATAAATTAGGACATCAAGGCCTGCATTAGCGACCCGCTTCTGGCTACTGCCTCCTCCTTCCATTTTTTCTCCCACAACCAAACTTCTCAAAAACAGAGTCTATGTTAGCTGCTTCTACTTCTTTAATTTCCATTTACTTCAATCTGATTCACCTCCCATCAGACTCCCAGTTCACTGAAGTCATAAATTACGTCCTAATTGCCAAATCCAAGGGTCTCCATTAAATTATTATTTTATTTACTTTGTAGACTGTGGCTCAGTTGAATCTCCTCTTCCTTGAACCTCTTTCTGTTCTATCCTGGTTTTTATCCTACCTCTCTAAACCCATCTTCTCAGGGTTCTCTTTTTCTGCCTGCACTGAAATGTGTGTTCCCTCTCAGCCTACATACTCTTTCATGACAATTACATTAAATGCTAAATTTCTGATTACTATTGGTAGAGGTTGGTTACCAGGCTTAACCCAAGAAATGCATAGATTATTTGCTGTTTCTTCTGGTTTAATTAACTCTTTAGACATTTCAAAGATCCCATTTCACCCTAATAAGGAAGGGAAAAGGAAGAGAGATGACTAATAACGAAAATTATAACCTTAAACTGACTTTTTATAGCTGCAATTTCTACATTATAGAATAACTGCAATGCTATCTATACACTGGATACTTCAAAATCTTTCTTTCTTGGCCCAATCTAATTAGACATCTGAATATCTCAAATACCTCAAATGTTCAAAACGGAATCCTGTACCTTCTCCCTGCTCCCAAAGTTTCTCTTTCTAATATTCCATGAATAAATGGTACTACCATCAACCCAATGAACAAACAAACAAAAAAAGAAATCCTTACACTCTCCTTAATATTTTTATAAAATATTTTTTCAAAACCACAAAAGTAACACATGGCAACACCATCCCTTTCTCAATTATAAAGTTCCATCAATTTTACCTCCTAAATCTTGAATGTATCTTTTCTCTTTTTCCCTCACTTTGTTAGCTATGGCCCTGGGTCATTTCTTTCCCCTTATGGAAACTGCTTTTTACTGACCTCACAGCCATTTTATAAAGTGCTTTGACTCTTACCCTTTCACTAACGCCATCACCTTAGTGTGGCAAAAGGACTTTCCTTATATAGCCCTACTTACCTCTCTGGTCTCACCCTTATGATATCTCTTCATGCAGCCTGTTGCATGACCATACTAGACTACTAATAGCAACCATCATTTAATAACTACACCCTATATGCCGTGTAAGATATAACCCTCACAGCCTTTCAAGGTAAACATTAACACAGCTGCTTTAAAAATGAGAAAATGGAACCCATAAGGAGTTGTGTCACAAAACTATGAAGCACTTGGGCAAGAATTTGAACTCAGCTTTTCTATTAAATCAGACAGTTTCCAAAATACAATAAGTTTTTGGAGATACCTATATCTTAGCACAGGCCATTTCCTCTAATATATTCCTTTCTATCTACCAGATATGCCCACATCCTTCCACCATCAGTTTAGGCACAGCTTTCTCTCTCTGACAGCCTTTCCTCCCCAGCATGGTTCGGCACCTCCTCCTTTCTGCTCCCATAGCCCCTTTCATCAGAAGACATTTCATTCAGCTGCCATTCTTATTTGACTTTATGTTCTTTGAAGGTAAGGATTTAGTCTTGTTCACTTCCACATTCCCAAAGTGCTGGTCCACAGCAAGAATTTAGTAAATTTTCATAAAATTGAGGGATTAGTGAAAAGCAATTCTATGTTTCAAGAAAGCCCTATATATGCTTTTAAATTAACATGGCAATGCCCTGACAAAAGGCACTTGGCACACAGGGTCATTAAACACCAGATTAATGTTAAGAGTAATTGACAGAGCATGTAAACACAATAAAAGGACAACCAACCAGGGTAGAGGACTAGAGAAGGAAGAAGACAAATACCTGTGAACACACTGTACACTGCTCGGTATTATTAATAGCTAATGCAGCTGACCAAGCTTTCTTAAGAGTTTTCCCATTTTTCAGGGAACTGAATGGAAAACATTTGGAACCTTACGTTTCTTCTCAGCAAACCAGTTTTCCGATGTGCTTTCTTAAGTATAATTGTTCTATCCCACCTACCCAATCCCAGTAATTACTATAAAGCATGCTCTGATTGTTTAAAAACTTTTTAGAATACAAGACATTCTCTAGTGTCTTATGAAATGAAACCAAGTGTATTTAAGTAGAAAAAATAAACCAGGGACAAATAGGGTCATTTTGAACTTGTCTAAATTTTGTTACTCTAGTCTGACATCTCAGGTATATTGATTTTATCTTTAAATAAGAAGCAACTAAACAAACAAAAACTCCAAGCCCTCATAAGAGCAAACAAACAAACAAACCTAAAGAACAGCTGTAAAACAACAAAGGTCATAGGAAAAAAGAACAGAAACCTTCTGAGTGAATAATCCAAGCTAGATGTGATCAATTGCTAGAGGAGAGGGGAACAAAACAACCCATGAATGGGTTTTCTCCCACTAGGTTCAGGTAGGAATTGGAGGGGTCCTGCCTACTCTCAAATTAAAACTCAGAAGACACTTACCTATACTGTTTTGTACAGCAGTTGCATAGGAAAACAGAAACAAACGTTTAAGCAATTTAGGAGCTTGGGTATGATGAATTATGCCACTGACAATCTAGAAAAGAAACAACCAAGATAAAGTTATTAATTAAGCCCTGAAGACTTGATATAGTTATGCTTTCAACAGATACAAGAGCAGAGTCAAGTTGCCTGTTATTTATGGCATGCCAATGTGTTTCTTGTGGACAAAAGGTCAACTCCTGCTGATTCTGTATCTATGAAGTTATCTCTTGGAAGACTGCTAAATCAAGAGACTCCTAATCATTTTTGTCAGATTTTCAAACACATTTCGATTTCTGGGGAACATTTTTTAAACATAGTATGATTTCTTAGCAACAAGGTGTTAAAAATTTTAAGTGCCATATTAAGTCAGATATTCCAAAAATATGACATATCAAAGATTTACAGCCAATATCAATAACCAAGATACTTAGCTATTCTGATCCACTTGTTATGACCTTTAAGATCTTTTTCCAGAAGATTACAAATAGAAATAAATCTCTTGTGCTCTTTGTTTGAAGTTCCCAATAGAAATATGTTTGGATATATGACTGAAACTGTTTTGTAAAATGAAGTTTCTGACTTCTTAGGGATTTTTCCATATCTGTACCACCTTTTTTTCTGCTTAGAATTACCAGAGCTATGTTTAGAATGCTAGCTGAACTACTTTACTATCTGAGAGAAAATTAAGGGATTACTTCTAAGTATGCATAACTCACTGTGGCCAAAGACAATATACATGAAATGGCCTCTTGCTAGGTTTCTTCTGATATATTTGCCATGAAGTAGCAAATTTGAGACATTCAATATCTTGAAAAGAGAAATCTTGGAAGTTATAACGAACATCAAATTGGTAAAGCCACTTTCTGAGTTCACCCAGTTATAGACGTCAATTTGCTTTAGCACCAGATATAAAGTTCACTTAATCTCCAAAAGCACCGATTCAGCTTTGCTCATCTGACTTGTATATTGCCTCCTTCCACACATAACCACTATTTCCAGATGCAAACTCATTTATTCATAGAATTTGGGGAAGGCTGTCAGAGGTAGGGAAAGAGGGTTACTTCTATTTACCCCATTTTTTCTTTTCCCTAACGCCCCCTGACTCTGGTTTTCTATCTTTGACCCTTTAGAGGCTCCAGGAATAAAAATATTATAAAATGAAGGAGCAATAATAGCATGTATTAAGACAATACACAGACATGTCTTATCAAATTAATCCATATTCTAATCAAAGCATATGGGATTTTAACAAATTTTAAATTTACAGAATGAAAGGTTCCCTTCAATTTTTGGGTAACGTAAGTAGAAACTAGGCTGAGTGGGAAAAAATGGATGGGAAATAAAACCTAAAAACACATGCAACTAGTTACCCTTTTGACTTCCTCTTCCTTTGTGTACCTCAGACAAAAGTGGAATACTCGAAGGTCTTTGCAGTGGATAATGAGTTTCTCAGGATATTTCTTCAGTTGTCCAAAGAGAGTTTTTTTTTTCTCATCAAACACTACAGTTCAACAATGAAATCAGGAAGTGAAATTATGGTATAAAACAAGTTACTGGTAAAGAAACAAAGTTGACTCTTAACTTCTAAGGGTACTTCTCAAAAGTAAGAGGAAAGATACCATCATCTACTTCTATGTAACTGTCAGTAGGAGCCCTCTCCTACCCAGCAGGGGCCCTGGCGCTCTCAAAGTAGTCAGAGCTCTTCATTTTTTTGGAGTAAGCACAAGACTGAAACTGACTGGTCTTTGTTGGCAAGACCGACTCCATCAACCTGAAGCAGAGATTACAAAAGATGGAACGGAGAGCATCAGGAACATGCTTTCTTTGGACAGTAAACACCTGAGCTTAGGGCTAGGGCCCCTCCTTGTGCTTCTTTGTCTCTATGAGTTTGGAACTACTCAGCCCCTACCAGTACTGAGAACATCATAAATGGCTACTGAATGGTTTTCCGAAAAAGTCCTAAGTACAAAAAAAGAGAAGTGGAAGAAAGGCATGGCAGGAGAGATTTATTTAGTCAGCAGAAAAGACATCCTGTTGTAAAACAACAGACCTTAATCAGATCAGCTTTTAAAGTGAAATCTATACACATAGCTAACACTGATATAAAAGTATAATCAACATCTAACACATAATGGCATTATGGAGTATTAGAAAGAACAGGTTCCAAATGTGAGTTCCTTCAGCTAAGTGACTGCAAACAAGTCATTTCATTTCTCAATGTTCTCATTCATAAATTTGATTTAAACAAGGTAATGTATGTGAAAATAATTTTAGTAAACTATGAAGGCCATGTGCTGGTGTGAAACTGTTGTGTACCCCAAAAGAGCCATGTTTACTCTTTAATCCTGATTCAATAATGCTGGCTGGGATCTTTTTTATTTTTTTGCATGGGCAAGCACCAGGAATTGAACGCGGGTGTCCGGCATGGCAGTTGAAAGCTCTGCCTGCTGAGCCACCATGACTGCCCACTAGATCTTTTTGATTAAGTTGTTTCCACAGAGATATAACCCACCCAATGGAGTGGGACCTTTTGATTACATGGTGTCCATAGAGATGTGCTTCTACCCATTCAAGGTGGGATCGCTTACTAGAGTCCTTTAAAAGGGAACCATCCTCTTTTTATTTCTTTTTCTGAATTAATGCAAATGTTCTAAGAAATGATGAACATGCAACTAAGTGATGATATTGTGAATTACTGATTATGTATGTTGATGTTTTATTTTGTTTCTTAATTTTTTAATTAAATAAATTAAAAAAAAAAAAAAAAAAAAGGGAACCATCTTGGAAAACGCTCCAGAGCCCACACAGCCAGACCTCTGGAGAGGCAGGAAAAAACGGCCCCAGTAAAGCCAGAACTGGTCTGGCGAGAAAGCTAGCCATGTGCCTTCCCAGTGGACAGAGGAACCTCAAACATCAACAGCCCTTTCTTGAGTCAGGGTATCTTTCCCTAGATGACTTAGTCTGAACATTTTCCTACCCTTAGAATTGCAAACTTGTAACTGTAAACTGTAAACTTACAAAATTCCCTTTTCAAAAGTCAATCCATTTCTGGTATACTGCATTCTAACAGCTTTAACAAACTAAAACAGGCCATAAAAATATTATCATCTGCAAATGTTCTAATGTTTATAATGTTCATCATGATGATGAATATGCAACTATGTGATCATATTGTGAATTACTGATTATATATGTAGAACAGAATGATCATATGTTAAGAATGTTTGTGTTTCTTTCTTGTTATATATTTTTTTAAATTTAAAAATTAATAAAAAAATAATAAGGGAGGATAAGGGGTATGGGAGGATTTGGATTTTCCTTTTTAATTTTATTTATTTTCTGGAGTAATAAAGTGTTCTAAAATTGAAAAAAAAAATTATCATCACTATCAGCTAAACTTCCAAATGCTAGCAACAGCCAAAGGAAAACAGATACTTACCTCCATATATCTGATCAACACAGTGGAGTGTAATGTCATTTTCTCCTATAACCTTATTCTTAAACTGAGTTTCCTAAAAGATTAAAAAAAAAAAAAGCTGTAATTTCTTTCTATGTCATCAGATGTTTACAAGTAGAACAATCTACTTGTTTATCATTCTACTTGTTTATCATTCTCTACTTGCGCATTAAAAAAAAATGGGGAAAAATAATTCCCCCCCCCCCCAAGTGATGGTCTGAATCTGTGGTGGACCCCAGAAAAGCCATGCCCTTTGATCTTCATTCAATATTGCTGAGTGGGAGCATTTTGTTTCCATGAAGATGTGACCCACTCAATTGTGGGTGGTAACTTTTGATTAGATGATTTCCATGGAGGTGTGTCTCCCCACCCAGTGAAGGTGGAGTTGCTTGCTGGAATCCTTTAAAAGAGGAAACATTTTAGAGAGAGTTCCTTTTTCGGTAGAGCCACGTGAAAGCCAACAGATGCCGCCATGTTCACCATGTGCAACTTAGGCTGAGAGAGAAACGCTGAACGTCATTGGCCTTCTTGAACCAAGGTATCTTTCCTCAGATGCCTTAAATTGGACATTTCTATAGACTTATTTTAATTGGGACATTTTCTTGGCCTTAGAACTGTAATCTAGCAACTCATTAAATTTCCCTTGTTAAAAGCCATTCCGTTTCTGGTTTATTGCATTCTGGCAGCTACCAAATTAGAACACCCCCCAAAGAAGGTAGATGATGTATGAGAGATGAACTTGTGAGCAATCAATTTTCAAATCCACGCAAAACATGCCATTTCTGGGCTGCTCCCTAGCAAACCTACTCTGTACAAACAATCAGTCAGAGATGTACTGGGAAATAAGATGCAGGTTAATATTCAAATAAATGCAAATAAGTGATCAACAGAGCTACCTGAAGCCAGCTTTAGAAAGAAAACATTGGGTGATTCAAGCTTTTGGTAAATGCTGCCTTTGAACAGGACTATGGACCAAGCCCCTACAGTGGACAGCAGCACAGAAGACACAAACTTAGATGGCAGTGGTGCTGCTGTTTAAGAAGCAAGGGTAGAGAGGACTGTGGGAAGAGAGCAGAGTAGGAACTGCCAGGAAATCAATCCCGCCATTAAAACAAATACTGAACTCACAGAAACTGTCTGAATCAACTGTTTTGAAACTCTAGAGTCCTATGGAACACAGAATCCAGAGAAGAGCTGGACAAAGAAGTTGGCAAGTTGTGGTCAAGATCAGTGAATTTTACCCTCCATGCAGTGGCTGCACTCCTCAACCTCCTTCCCCTGGGGCCTGGCGTAGCTTGCTGGTGCCAGGGTGAACTATAAGAACCTAGTCCTCAAAATAACTGGAGAATGTGGTCTGATCACTGATCACTTCTTTTGATCAGCTACTTCGGATCACTGGGGAGGCTGGCTCTGAGGGCTGCCACTCTTCCAAGTCCTCTTCAGGCAAAAGTGGGAGAGTCTTAAAGAGGCAGCACTTACTTTTTCTTTGTCTCTTTTCCCCTGTTCCATTCCCTGTTTGTGAACACAAATAGTTTGGAGAAGTCACAAATTGACAGCTGTAGTCTTCAACAATAACAACAACAAGGACAAAAACTAGCAATACCAGGGAGTGGGAAAATTAGATTTCCAGAGTTATAATACCAAATATTCAGTTTTCAACAACAACAACAACAAAAAAAGGTAAGAATACAAAGAAGCAGGAAAGTATGGCTCAGTCACAGGAAAAATAAGAATCTGCCAGAAACCATTTCTCAAGAATAATGTTGGAATTATTAGTCAAAGACTTTAAGTCAACTGTCTTAAATATGTTTGATGAGCTAAAGGAATCCATATACAAAGAACTAAAGGAAATTAATACAACATTGAATAAAATCAAGAGATGGAAATTATATAAAGGAACCAAACAGAAAATTTGGAGCTGTAAACTACAGTAATTGAAATGAAAAACTCAGGCAGATTCAACTGTAGATTAGAACAGGCAGGAAAAAAATAATCAACGAACTTGAAGACAACTAAAATTATCCAGAGGAGGAGCAGAAAGAAAGTGAATGAAGAAAAGTGAACAGGGCTGACTTGTGGGACACTATCAAGTATACCAATATACACATCAACATCAATTTCAGAAAACAAGAGAGAGCAGAAGAGGCAGAAAAAGGAGGTGAAGAAATAGCAGCCAAAAATTTCCCAAATCTGATGAAAGACATGAACATAAGCATCCAGGAAGATAATGAACCTTCAAGTAGATCTCCATATCAAGACACGTTATAAAGAAATTGTTAAATCCAAAGACAAAGAACAGATTTGAAAGTAGCAATGGAGAAGCAAATTGTGCCATACAAGGAATCCCCAATAAGATTAACAGCAGATTTCTCACCAGAAACCATGGAGATAAGGGGACAGTGGAATGGCATATTTAAAGTCCTTAAAGGGAAAACACCTGACAACCAACAATTCTCTATATAGAAAAATTATCTTTCAAAAATGAAGGAGAAATTAAGACATATACAGATATACAATAGCTTAAAGAGTTCATTACCATTAAGACTTGCCTTATAAGAAACACTAAAGGGAGTCCTTCAGGCTGAAAAAAATGGACACCAGACAGTAATCAGAAATTATAAAAATAAATAGGGTGGTATGATGGTGGCTCAGTGGCAAGAATTCTTGCCTGCCGAGCTGGAAACCTGGGTTCGATTCCCAGAGTCTGCCCATGAAAAAAAGAAAGAAAGAAAGAACATTGGTAAAGGTAACTACATATGTAAATGTAAAATTGTGCATTACTGTATTTTTGGTTTGTAACTGCCTTTTTCTTCCCATATAACTTAATAGGCAAATGAATAAAAAGAAAAAAAACTTAAAAAACTTACGTTACTGGGCATACAATGTATAAAGACGTAATCTGAGACAAAAAGAATATAAAAGAGAATAGACAAAGCTAGAGAGGAGTAGAGAGATGTATACTACTGAAACTAACTGAACTAGTTTGTTATTAGTTTAAGATGTTCATTATAATTACAAAGACAACCACTAAGCAAATGACTAAAAAATACAGGGAGAAGGATAGAAGAAGGGAATCTAAATGACACATTATAAAAAAGGAATTAAATACAAAAAGAAAAGCAGAAATAGAGTAACTGAGACATACAGAAACATAAGACATACAGAAAACAGAAAGATAATAGGCAAAGGAAATCTTTCCTTCTCAGTTATTACCTTAAATATAAATGAATTAAACTCCCCTATTAAAAGGCCCAGAATACGACCAAGAGGGGGAAGAGTGAAAAGAGACAAACTGTCAATGGCTGAGAGATTCCAAACAGAGTCGAGAGGTTGTCCTGGAGGTTATTCTTATTCATTAAGTAGATATCATCTTGTTATTCAAGATGTAGTGGAGAGGCTGGAGGGAACAGCCTGAAAATGTAGAGCTGTGTTCCAGTAGCCATGTTTCTTGATGATGATATAGCTTTCACAATGTGACTGTGTGATTGTGAAAACCTTGTGTCTGATGCTCCTTTTATCTACCTTGTCAACAAACGAGTAGAACATATGGAATAAAAATAAATAATAGGGGGAACAAATGTTAAAATAAATTGAGTTTGAAATGCTAGTGATCAATGAGGGTGAGGAGTAAGGGGTATGGTATGTATAATCTTTTCTTTTCTGTTACTGTTTTATTTCTTTTTCTGTTGTCTTTTATTTCTTTTTCTGAATTGATGCAAATGTTCTAAGAAATGATGAATATGCAACAATGTGATGATATTGAGAATTACTGAATATACATGTAGAACAGAATTATATGTTAATGTTTTTGTTTGTTCTTAATTTTTTTTAAATTAATAAATAAATTCTAAAAAAAAAGGCTGAGAATAATAGACTGGATGAAAATTATAATCTATCTCATGCTATCCACAAGAGACTCTCATGTTAGGTACAAAAATACAAAGACATTGAAAGTAAAGGGGTGGAAAAGGATATACCATGAGAACAGTAACCAAAAGAGAGCCAGAGTGCTTATATTATTATCAAACAAAATAGACTTTCAGTAAAAAAGATAATAGACAGAAGAATATCATGTATACTGATAAAAGGTTCAACCTAGCAAGATGATACAACAGTTATAAATAAATATGTACCTAAAACTGACGTAAAATACATGAGGCAAAAATTGACAAAATTTAAAGGAGAAATTGGTTGTTCTACAATAATAATTGGAGACTTCAATACTTTCAATAACTGACAGAACTTCTAAACAAAAGATCAATAGCAACACTATTAACCAATTAGACCTAATGGAAATACATAGAATGCTATACTGAACAATAGGATACACATTCTTCTCAAGTGCATATGGAACATTTTCCAGGATGGACCATATATTATGGTCCACAAATCAAATCCTAATAAATTTAAAAATATTGCAATTATTCAAAATATCTTCTCAGATTACGATGGAACAAAGCTAGAAATCAATAACAGAAGGAAAACTGGAAAATTTATAGATATGTTGAAATTAAACAAAACACTATTAAACAACCAATGGGTTAAAGAAAAAATTGTAAGAGGAACTAGGAAATATCTTGAGATGGAAGAAAAAAACATAATATACCAAAAATTATGGGATACAGGGAAGGCAAGTGCTTAGAGGGAAATTTACAGCTCTAAATGCCTACATTAAAAAATAAGAAAGATCACAAACCAATAAGCTAACTTCTTACTCAAAGATACAAAAGAAAAGCAAACTGAACCTAGTGTTAGTAGAAAGAAGGAAATAGTAAAGATTAGGAAATGCAAAGATAAATGAAATAGAGAAAGAAAAACAATGGTGAGAATCAGCAAAGCCAAAAGTTGGTTCACTGAAAAGATCAATAAAATCAACAAACATTTAGCCAGACTGACAAAGGAAAATACTGAGAGAGGACACAAACAACTAAAATCAGGAATGAAAGTTGGGATGTCCCTACTGACCTTACAGAAATTACGAGGAATATAAGAGGGTACTATAAAGAGGGTATATTCTAGTAAATCAGAAAACCTAGATAAAATGGGCAAATTCCTACAAACATATATATTACCTAATCTGACACAGTAAGAAACAAAATTGCAAGCAGGAAAGCATTTTCAGGACCTTGTGTTGGGCAATAGTTTCTTATACTTTACCCCAAGATGAGCAACAAAAGAAAGAAATTGATAAACAGAACTTTCTCAAAATCAAAACTTTTATACATCAAAGAATTTAACCAAGAAAGTGAAAAGAACCTACAGAATGGGAGAAGATATTTGGAAACATACATATCTGATAAGGGTTTAATATCTGGAATACAGGAGGAATATCTGTAACTCAAAAACAAAAAGAAAAACAACCCAATTAAAAAATGGGCTAAGCATATGACTAGACATTTCCCAAAGAAGATATACAAATAACCAAAAAGCACATGAAAAGATGCTTGACATCATTAGCCATTAAAGAAATGAAAATCAAAACTACAATGAGATACTTCTTCACAACCACTAGGATGACTATTATTTAAAAAAATGAAAATAACAGTGTTGGCAAATATGTAGAACATGGAGAAACAAGTATACTCTTACATTGTTGGTGGAAATGTAAGATGATACAGCTATTGTGGAAAACAGTTTGGCTCTTACTTAGAAAGTTAAACATAGAATTACCACATGACCCAGCAATTCCACTCCTAGGTAAGTATCCCAAAAGTTGAAAGGAGGGACTTGGATGGATATCTGTACAACGATGTTCACAGCAGTTTTATTCACAATAGCCAAAAGGTGGAAGTAAGCCAAATGTGCCTCAACAGATAAATGGATAAACAAAATGTGGTATATCCACACAATGGAATATTATTCAGTCATAAAAAGGAAGTGAAGTTCTAGTACATGCTATAACATAGATAAACTATGAAGGCATCATTTGAGTGGAATAAGGCTGATACAGAAAGACAAATATTGTATGATTTCTCTTATTTGAAACACTTAGAACAAGCAA
This sequence comes from Tamandua tetradactyla, assembly GCF_023851605.1. NCBI lineage: Eukaryota > Metazoa > Chordata > Mammalia > Pilosa > Myrmecophagidae > Tamandua > Tamandua tetradactyla. The sequence goes on from NC_135335.1 coordinate 81,885,027, forward strand.
ATTCATATAAACAGAAAGCAGAACAGTGGTTACCAGGGTGGACAGGGAGGGGAATGGGGAGCTACTGTTAAATGAGTATGAGTTAGTTTGGGATGATGAAAATGGTCTGAAAATACAGTGTGAGTCACACAGTACTGTCAATGTACTTAACGTCAGATAATTGTTTGCTTAGAATGATTAAAGCAATTTTTATGTTATGTATCTTTTAACAATTAAAAATCAATTCTTATTTTTATTTTTTAAAAGCAAGGGTGGTTGAAGATGGTTGATACACTAGAACCAAGACGTGCCATGACTGGGCTTCTACTCATGTACAGTGTTGAACTTTCCCATTTGGGAAGCCCCGGATACACTCTCAACCACTGAGGACTCCCAAGAAAATGGGCTAGGCCCTTGATTTTGAGGCTTGCCCTTATAAGCTTGTTCCTGTGGGGGAGAAGCTAAGAATGCCCACGGTGAAGCCAAGGAATTCCTTCCAGTAAACCTCTTTGTTGCTCAGATGTGGACTCCCTCTCTCTAGGCCCAGTGCTGCAAGGAAGTCATTGCCCACCTCCCTGTATGCGACATGACATTCAGGAGTGCCCATAGTGCAGTGTGGGACGTGGCTCCCAGGGATGAGTCTGGTCCTGGCACCGCAGGATCGACAATGCCTTCCAGAGCAAGGGGGGGTGGGTGGGTGGGTAAAGAGGTATAATAAAATAATAAAATAAGGTATCAGTGGCCAAGAGAGAATAAATGGAGTTGAGAGGCTATTCTAGAGGCTGCTCTTATGTAAGCTTCAGTTAGATAGTGCTGAGTGTCATGCTTTCCACAACCCCAACCGGCATCACACCGATTGACTCTTGAGAACATCTAGGGCTTGAACTGAAACTCTATGAGGGTTTCATGCACTAAGTTTGCTTTCCTGAAGCCTATAATTCCCAGAGGGTTCCTGGGTCAGGTGAATCCCAAGGCCCAGAGGGACCAGCTTCTGCAAGATTATCAATAATTAAATCCCCCTATCCTTTAGTGTCAATACCCTTCTCAACTTGAAAAAGTGAGAACAGGCATTGCCCAAAGATCCCTATAGACTGTTAGAGGGTTCAAAGGAGAAAGAGGAGGTATAACATAGAGAACAGGATTTGGTAGACAAATATGACTATCGAGTCACTATATTAATATTTCTTCTAGATTTCCAGTGTTTGGGAGCAGCTGGAAGGAAAAATCCGAGATGGTGGAATAGTAGCCCACAACAAACTCTGGGATCTGTTCTGTAATTGCTTGTTGAACTGTGCTTTGAAAATTTAATGCTTTTTTCTTTGTTTATATGTTATATTTCACAACAAAAAAAACATTAAAAAAAAAATCTCCCTTCCATTCACTGGAATGGCCATCTCACCAATCTTCACCCATTCTTGCTTCCCTACAAGTTCCCAATGTGTGTAACCAAAGCCTTAGCATCTACTTTGCAGACAGTAGGTACTTAATAAATGCCATGGCTGGATTTCCATTCATGTACAGTGTTCTTCTAGTCCTTACTTGACTGCTTATCTTTATAAGCAGAAATTAAGTCCTACAAGTTCAATATTACTAGGTTCAGAATAAAATAAATAAACCCAAGTTTAAGGCTGCATTCAGCACCAGTTTCATTATTTAACTCAATTCCTGAATTTGAGGAAGAGCTAGGTATAAAATATGGAGAACTGTATATTTGGGGAGGTATTGTTCCAATGAATAACATATATTATACCGAAATATAGAATAAAATAAAACGTTGACAGTACTCACCTATGAGGTCAATGCAAGCTAGCATGAGGACATGAGCTATAGACAGGAAATTTTAAAATGGTCCTACTACTGCAAGGAGATTGTGAGGGGCTGGGAGCAGGGCCAATGGTAAGAAGGACTTTTGCCCTTTGTGTTTATGTGCATGGAGGGTGAAGAGTAATTGAGAAGCTGGGAAGAAAGACAATGGAAGACACAATTGTACTGTTTGTCCTTAAAAGTCAAATGCAGGTCATACATACACCATTATCCAATGCAGGTTCATCATCGCTCAAGAAAGCAATCTTGAAGTCTGTGCAGACAAGTTTCCCGTAGATCCCATGCTGCCCTGAATCTTCCTGGATATATTTCAGTACTGTGCTGGCTTCACAAAGCAGCTGTTCTCCTGATCGAGACAAAGACAAGTATTCCTTACAATCCTCAGAGAATACACAGTATACAGAGAATACACATATAAAGCTTTCTATATACATAAGGTCTATATACATAAGGACAAACACACAATACAACGCTGTACTAGAGGACTTCACATTTTACAGTAAGGTAAGTCTACAAAACATAGAAGAGAAGATGAAGCAGAGTGAGAACCATCTGTAAGCAAAATCACAAGAGCTTAGATATATCTTCACATAGGGCATTTTTCTTTAACTTCTCACTGAGAATACGGTAAGTTTCCAGATAGGTGGTACAGTTTGTTTGTTTTTTTACTTTTTTAAATTGTGTAATACAATAAAATATAAGGTTTTTTTTAACTTTTTTTTATTATATAATATAACATATATACAAAGCAAAGAAAGAAAAAAGCAATAGTTTTCAAAGCACTCTTCAACAAGTAGTTACAGGACAGATTCTAGAGTTTGTCATGGGCTACCATACCATCATCAGATTTTTTCTTCTAGCTGCTTCAGAACATAGGAGTCAGCTACACTTTTAAGCACAGATCTTTTTTTTTTAAACTTTTTTTTATTGTATAGTATAACATATATACAAAGCAAAGAAATAAAAAAGCAATAGTTTTCAATGTACTCTTCAAAAACTGGTTACAGGATAGATCCCAGAGTTTGTCATGGGCTACCAAATGATCCTCTCCTTTATTTATTTATTTATTTTTAAAAATATAACAACAAAAAAATGCAAACATTCTTAACATATGATCATTCCATTCTACATATATAATCAGTAATTCACAATACCATCCCATAGTTGTATATTCATCATCATGATTTCTTAGAACATTTACATCAATTCACAAAAAGATATAAAAAGAAAACAGAAAAAAATTCATGCATACCATACCCCTTACCCCTCCCTTTCATTGATTACTAGCATTTCAATCTACTAAATTTATTTTAACATTTGTTCCCCCTATTATTTATTTTTATTCCTTATGTTTTACTCGTCTGTCGATAAGCTAGATAAAAGGAGCATCAGACACAAGGTTTTCACAATTACACCGTCACATGGTGAAAGCTATATCATTATACAATCATTTAAGCACAGATCTTAACAGTTTTATTACTTTGATCCAATGAGACATTCCATAGAAGCAATACCCAAAGTGGACAAAAACAGAAACGCTTGCCAGTAGATTTTATACCACAGACTCCAAGAGCCCTTTCCTGTAAGGATGCCATTTCTAATTCTGTAATTGCTAAATTAGAGTAGGGTTGTCTCCCTGGCTATAGGATTTTCAAGCAGCTTCCTCAGACACAAGAGGTGCTATAATCTTCAGCAGCATGACGATAATCACTTTGGCTCCAGAGAAAAGGATGAGAGGAAAAAGGAGGTCAGAGGTTTGTGGAAAAAAGATTTCCTCCTTTTCTTAGTTGAGAGTATTTCCTCTCAATTTGTCACTTTTCCTGCTCTATCTAAAGGCACCAGACCACGTGAGAAGCTGCATTTCCTGGAGGCAGAAAGTACTTCTCTTTACAGTCAAAAAAGATTAAGATTTGGGAATAGGTAAATACTGTGCTCTCTAGAAGCAAAGCAGCTCACGAGTACTATATGTCTGGATGAGGGCAGGAAAAAGAGAAAGATGTGGAGGAAATGAAAAAACTAAATGTAAATACTCTGCAACGAAAAAGAGATGAAAATTTCTTCTTTAAAAGATAACCATCTTCCCTGTTCCTTGGAACCTCCCTCTGGATAGCTCCATCAATGACTTTTAAATTTACTTTTTGGCTCAAAATTCATTTAGTCCATCTTTAATACGAAAACAAAGAAGAGTTTCAGACACTAAGACTAGCAAGAAAAACATATTCTGGATTTTTTTTTTTTCTTTTTCAAGAGGTTAGTTACCTCTGGTTGAAACACTAAGGAAATACCAGAATATGGCTCAGTCACTAGGTCAGCCTCTACAGAGACCACAGTTTGAAAAAAACAATGAAGTCAGAATCTCATTAGTGTTTAAAAATAGTCCCAGAAAACGTCTCAGGTACGTTCCAGGTAAAACACGTGAGTAGGGCTTCCTCTGCTTTAAACTCCCAATCGTAAGGTACAAAGGTAGCTCAGTGGTAGAATTCTCACTTGCCATATGGGAGACCTGCATTCGATTCCCAGCCCCTGCACTTCCCAAAACACAAACAAACAAACAAAACAAACAAAAATTCAACAAATGGTTTTACAATAACAGGATACTCACATGGACAAAGAATGAAATGTGATCCCCGCCATACAGCATACAAAAACAAACAAACAAACAAACAAAAACCTCCCAATAGTGAGACTCCTCTCAAGACCAGGCAGGCTCTATTCTGTGGTCATGGACACTGGAAACCAGGAATTAGCAGGCAGTAGTAGTACAACATTCCCTGATGAGACTCTCTGCAAGCATACCATGCTGTGGCATATTTATCAACTTGTATCTAAGACAGAGTCTAGAATGATGGGATTTGGGAGTTGGAAAAGATCTTAGTCTAGCAAACTCAGCCTCAGAAAAGGTAACTGTGTGTTCCTAGCTGCACGCCTAACAGAGACCATTAGGTACTCCAGGTGATGGTAGAATGTGTATAACAGTGAACTAAAAAAAAATGTTATCTAGGGCTTTAACTGAGATTCTACAAAAGTTTCACGTACTAAGTTTACTTCCCTGAAAATTATAACCTCTAGATGGTTCCTAGATGAGATAAGTCCTGAAACCCAGAGGAACCAGCCTCTCTAAGAATAGCAACTAATTCCATCTCCCTATCCTATATTGTTGACACCCCTTTTCAATGTGAAAAAGTTAGAATGGGCATAACCCAAAGATACGTATAGACTGGGAGTAGGATCAAAGGAAAAGGAGTCATAACTGGAGAAGACAGGATATAATAAACAAGCATGACTGCTGAATCACTAAACTATTTCTTTTAGCTTCCAGTGTTTTGGAGCAGCTGGAAGGAAAAACCTGAAAATGTAAAATGGTAACCCATACCAAACTTTGAAATCTGTTCTGTAACTACTTGTTAAAATGTACTTTAAAAATCATTGCTTTTTTTTGTATATACGTTATATTTCACAATAAAAAAACACTTTAAAAAAAGTTAATTTCAGAATCTATAATGCAAAGACAAGGAAAAACAATAGGTTTATCAAAGTTTAGGCCATAATTATAGGAAAAAAAACCTTTGAAATCAAAAACATTTTTAAAAAATTTATAAGATTCCAAGGTGGGCCACAGTGGCTCAGCAGGCAGAGTTCTTGCCTGCCATGCTGGAGACCCAGGTTCGATTCGCGATGCCTGCCCATACAAAAAAAAAAAAAAATTACAAGATTCTAAGATTTTTAACCAAATAAGGTATATCAGTCAAAATCTGAATAAATCTTGTCTTATTCCCCAAATAAACTGAATAAAATAAAAAAGAACCAGAGTGAGGCCTCTACCCCTCTCTCATCTATTTTTTCCCCCAGAAAGACTTACGAAAAAAACTATTTTTGACTGGAAAAAAGAAGTTAGGAGAAGAACTGAATTTGCTGCATAGGATATCCCCCTATACAGTCAGGCTACATTCTCCTCCACTCCAAAAATATCCAACTGATCCAGATTCCTTTATAATAATCACTAGTAAAAGCCCTGGTAGCCCCATGGTTGGTAAATACCAACATGCCTGGACTTGTGTTCAGATGGACTGAAGGGTAAGACCACCCAACCAAGGCTTGCCCTGGGATGCCCAGGCAGCTGCATTATTCAAGGGGAGATGCAGGCATGGACAGTAGAAGAAAGTATGGGGTGTAGAATTTGGCAGGGAATTGGGATTTTCCTGATCTGGGGCCTGACTGTTGGACAGGGTCAAGTAAGGAAACCTGAAATAAATCTCATTTGCTTGTGAAAAAGGTAGGCAATTCATCAGTTTAATGGGAAAAGGACAAGCAAATTCTTTGTAGATGTTGTAATATCCACACCCAGGTGTGTAGTTATTAAACTAAAGACTTTGATATTTCTGTCCAACTCATTCCTGTTGCATACTCTAGATGAAAACAAAAGAGTTTACATATAGCAACATTAGGGATGAGGTCATTTATCACTGGCTTTGAGTTGTACATGAGCTAAGACGCTAACATGACTGTTACCTGGCAACAAGTGAAGAACAACTTCCTTTTCTGTTATTTCCTTTTCGTTTATGTGAATTTCCTAGAAGAGAAGAACAAAGGGTAATATTTTTCTTTGTTTAAGGGCTCACAATGAATATCATAAAGCCATACTTTCAGAATACACAGTAAAATATTATACACCACATAAGCATTTTTTGTTTATTTGCCAATGATAGTTTTTTTTTTAAGTGTTTTCAATTAAAAGAAGACAGAAAATCACAAGTTAGGGGATATTCAATATATTAAACTATTTAGGTTGATAACTATTAGTGCCCCAAGCCAAGGGTAACAAGTTGAGGCGTAGCATAGTAAAGGAAGGCAAGTGAAACAGAGTCAGAAATACAAGACATTCCACCAAATGATTCCCCTCTTTTTCCAGTGAGAACAAGGGTCAGAAGCAAAAAGAAATTTGTATGTTCTTGAAAGAAAATGGGCTTGAAGGCAAGAACAGGAAAATATGAATGTACTGATATAATACTGATCCATCAACTCTGCAGCACACCAGAGTTGAGTGGAGACAGCTGTGAAAATTCTCTGCCCATTCAAGGGCATCTAACACCAGCCAGTCCCACAGAGAGCAATCACTTCTACAATGGGATCTAGACCAGGTTCTGAGTCACTGGTTTTCTCTGAAAACATCTTCCAGTGCTCATATTTGGGTTCAGTGTTGATCAGATATTCAAAAATAATTACCAATCCTTAATGAATTAATGGACAAGGTAATTATCATAAACAGCTGTTAATATGACAACAAAAGAAGCATTGTGGACCTAATGAAGTCTACCACACATATATGAAGTGTTCTTGCCAAAATAAGCTCAATCTGCTTGATTTCTATATCAAACTACCAATTTATTCGAAACACTGAGACAGGGACACCTGTTAAGTGACATCTTGGAGATACAATCAGTAAAACCCCAATTGTGAAAAATTCTGCCAGACATCAACCAATTTTGTCAACAAAATAAATTCCAAAGGTTAAAAACAAAAAAGACCAGCAAATATAGATGGCTCTGTATTTTTTGAATCTGTTAATTCAGACCGAAATATGTATGGCATTAGAAGAAACTTGGGTACAACTGAGGCAGGAGGTACTAACTAGCCAATCATGAGGCAAAGAATATCAGGCTTCTTCAGAAAACCTATTTTGAGCATGGTCTACCTAGGAGATGACTAGAAGTTCCACCTCAAGGAACGCCAACAAATCAAGGCCCTGTGAGGCAGTGGTTCTCAAAAATTCTAGGGTTATAAAAATCAGCTCGTGAACTTGTTAAGTAAACCACCATAAATCTACAGAATTAGAGGCGAATCTATGGAATCAGTGGGATGGGGCTGAACCTATGTGTTTTGTAAAACGTTCCCCAGGTTATTCCAATGCACTCGGGTTTAAGCAAGGCAGAGAATGCTCTTGATTATGTAAATACTATGAGTGTTTTGGTAATTTAGAAATTCTCATTGTTTGTTTTCATTATTTTTCATTGGCAAAGAAGAAAATTGAAGCACAAATACTCCCTCCCCCACCACAGAAACTGGTTTCACTAATAATGAGGAAGGGTGGTGGCTGGGGAAGCTGGAGTGTGAGCCTCCGCCTGGTGGGCCTGAGTTGACCCTGGGGGTATGAATGCGCCCAGGGGTGGGTGGTAGGTGTGAGCAGCCCAGAAGGTGGGCATAAACAGCCCCAAGAGTGGGTGTGGAAACACAATTACTTTTGCGGAGTTCTATCATCTCTCTCAGAGGGAGAGCAAAGCTATTCATGAAACATAATCAACTGTTAGACAACTATAGAATCATCTTGACCGATGTTTGGAATTCAGTTCAAACACTGGGGCCAGTTCAAAGAAGGCTAGCCTATTGTTACATCAGCATATCAGAAATGTCACCTGAGGATGAAGAAACTACATTTTCCAAAACTACCTACCATTAATTCTTGAAATGGTTAGTGAAATTCTTTCTTTACATTCCATAAAAAAACCAATCAAGAGATATCTTTCAGGATTCTATCCTACGCAAAATCGCTTCTTGCTCTCCCAACTTTCTGGAGTAAATCACCCCCTCCCCAGCCAACTGCAAGGAGGGAGAAGAGATAGCAGTCCCACGAATCATTTCATCTCTCCAATTAATGTGGCTGAAGAGCTAAGAGACACTAATCAAGCTAGCTGCTTAAACTAAAGATTTTTAAATTCAGCCACAAATACAGAAAAGCATTCTGCACTTCTCAGCAGCATATTCTCTGCTGAGAATAAGGTACATGAAGCAGATGTTCAGAGATAAAAGTCCAACCCCAAATACACAATCACGACCTGGACTCCCATGAGCTTTCCCGGCCTTTGTGAAAGCCAACCACATCTACCACCCATAGCTCTATGAGCTACACCTGTATCTTTATCATTATTATACATTCTCTTGCTGGCATGAGTTAGCTAGAACAGGTTTCTGTTCATTGTCACCAAGGGTATTGACTTAGGTCAACTGCATCACGAGATAAAACACAGAAGACTAGAATCATGTCACCCAACATCTCTATGAACAACATAATCATGGCCACAGGAACAGAAACCACTGTCATAGCCACCATCTCACCAGTTAAGATTCATAGAGAAGAGTCACATTACAGTCCAGAAGGAGCACTACCACCTCAAGTATATGGGTTTTAGATGGGGTAAGGACATGAGGCCTTCAAAATGCAAAACCTCAGAGGAATCTGCCATTATCCAGCTGATGAAAACATTTCTGAACGGCTTTCTTTGGCGGTTGCCACTAAATTCACCTGCATGGCCTCTCCTGGTGTAGAAGCACATACCTCCCCCAGTCCCTTACATACATGGTAAAACAGAAACAGACTTAAAACTAAAACATATCTCACTGGTAAGAAAGAATTAGAATAAGTAAACTCATAGAGTCAGAATCTAGAATTTAAGTTACTAGGGGAAAGGACAGGGATAGGGAATTGGAAATTAAGGGTTCCTATCTGGAATGACGGAAACATTTTGGTAAAGATGGTGGTGATGGTAGCACAACACTGAATATAATTAACAGCAGTGAAGTACACATCTGAATGTGGTTAAAAGGGGGAAATGTTAGGTTGTATTTATGACAATAGAATTAAAAATATATATCCGTGGAACTACACTACATAATCAATGAATCATAGGTCAAACCACGGACTATAGTTAATAGCACAATTATAAAATGTGCTTTCATCAACTGTAACAAATGTACACCAATGGAAGGTGTCAATAATAGAGTGGTATATGGGAATTTCATATTTTATGCATTATTGTTCAGTAAACTCACAACTTCTCTAACTTAAAATTCAAAAAACCCTCAAACCTCATTTGATCTTGTACCTGTGTTAACTCACTCACCTACCCACCCACTCAGTCCCATCAGCATATGGATCTGTTGTCCTTTCTCCAATCTTAAAACAAACAGAAAAAATAAATAAAAACACACAAACAAAAAACTCTCAAAACCTCACAGCATCTTAGCTGTGTCATTCCAAATTAAGTCATATATATATATATATAACTCTCTCTATGTATATGTATGTTTGTGTATATGTGTGTGTGTGGTGTATGCAAGAGACTAGGTTTCTAAAATTAGTTCTATAGTTTATATACAGAAAGGAGGAGGAAGGATATTTATAAGAGACAAAGATAAAAGAATTTTTAAAATGCTAGCTACCGGGGACACAAAGATAAACAAAGAGCTCATGATCCAGTGGGAGAACAGACAATACCAACACATTTTTACAATCATAATATAATAAAATGCTCGCTATAAGAAAGATACTATGGGAGCACAAAAGAAGGACACCTAACTCTGTAGGGGATGAATGGGGGGAAGGGGTGGCAAGACGGCTCAAGCAAGTCTGTCTAGGAAAGTGACTCTTAAAGAACATGAAGGAGTTCAACAGGTGGACAACCAGAGAAGAAGAAAGAAAAGAGAAGGTACAAAGACATGGAAGAAAATTATTCTGCATGACAGGTAAGAAATAGGGCTGGGGAGAGATGGGCTAGGCCACAGCCTAAAGGATTTTGTGGGCAATGAGGAACGGAAGAATTTTAAGCAGGAGAGTGAATTAAACACATAGTACTTACTATCTCCAATAAACTTCTTTCTGGGGGAAAAAGTACAGGACTAAGTTAAGAACCAGGTGGGTCATAGCCTACAGGGATATCAGGAGGATCTTGAGAAAGTATCCTGGACCTCCAGTGTCCCCACCTAAAAAAAGGAGTTAAGATCTATATTACCCCCCCCAAACCAGAACCATTCCAGCAAATCCTAAAGAACACCTAGGGTAATATATAAGATTCCACAAGGGCTCCATGCACTAGACTAACTTTCCAGAAACCTACAACCTCTAGATGGGTCCCTGGTCCAGATAAGTTCTGAAACCTAGCCCAGCCTCTCCAGAACATGAGACAGTTCCATCTCCCTATCCCACATTAGTGACAGACCCTTCCAATATCAAAAATTTAGAATTGCCAAAGCCCCAACAATCCCAATGAGAGGTATGGAAAGATCAAAGGTGATGGTGGAATTATATATAGAAGATAGGATTTAACAAATGAACATGCATGCTGAATCATTAAATTGAAATCTCTTTTAGTCTCCAGTATTTAGAATAGTTAGAAGTAAAAGCCTAAGATTGTGAAATTGTAACCCATGTCAAAGTCTGAATATGTTCGACAACTAATTGGTGCTGTGCTTTGAAATTTATAGCTTTTTTGTATATAGGTTATTTTTCACAAAAAAAGAAGGGAAAAAAGTTGATTATGATGATATAAAAATATTTAAGCCCTCAAGCCTCCTATATTCTGGAGTAGCTAGAAGGAAAAATATAAGAGGATCGTATGGTGGCCCATGACAAGCTTTGGGATCTGCCCTGTAACCACTTGTTGAAGAGTGCTTTGAAAACTATAAAAAAAAAAACAACTATTTTTTTTTATTTCTTTGCTTTGTATATATGTTATACTATACAATAAAAAAAGTTAAAAAAAAAAAAAAAAAAAGATCTACATTGTCTTCTCATTCCCCATGACGCCAGGTCCTGGTTCATCCCCAAGAGTCAAATCCCATGTTGCCAGGGAGAGTTACACCCCCGAGAGTCAAGTCCCATGTAGTGGGGAGGGCAGTGATTCACCTGCCAAGGTGACTTAGATAGAAAGAGCCTTCTTGACTAAAAAGAGGAAGAGAGAAGTGAGGTAAAATCAAGTCTCAGTGGCCAAGAGATTTCAAACAGAGTTGGGAGGTCATCCAGGAGGTTATTTTTATGCATTATAAAGGTATCTTTTTAGTTAAGGTATACTGAAGTGGCTAGATAGAGGAAGTACCTGAAACTGCTGAACTATGTTCCAATAATCTTGATTCTTGAAGAAGACTGTATAATTATATAGCTTTTACAATGTGACTGTGTGAAAACCTTGTATCTGATGTTTCTTTTATCCAGGGTATGGACAGATGAGTAAAAATAAATAATAGGGGGAGATAAATGGGTAGATATTGGGTAGATTGAAATACTGGGGGTCAGTAAGAGGTAAGGAATATGGGATGTATGAGTTCTTTTTTTTTTCTGTTTATTTCTTTTTCTGGAGTGATGCAAATGATCTAAAAATGATCATGGTGAAGACTACACAACTATGTGATGATACTGTGAGCCACTGATTGTATAATATGGTCGGACTGTATGTGTGTGGATATTTCTCAATAAAAAAAAAAAATCTATATTGCCTGCCTCATGAGATAATGCTTAAGAAAGCCTTTACATGGTCTAAATAATGACATGGGAGTGAGTATGGTTACTTGTGTCCAGAGAGGAGGCAGGGTCCTTCAGGGCTTTCTCTCACTGAAAACTGAAAAGAAAGGCTCTTGTGGGCCCATATTCTCCATTCAGAATCACTCAGTGATAACATGTAAACATATTCTCAGAGGGATAACATCAATCTATTAGAGCATTTCCTGGAAAAAAAAAAAAAGAAATAGGCTGGGACCTACCCCACTCATCTTCATATTTGCCAAATGTCCCCAATGAGGAGTACGCATTTTTTCATTTTAAAAGAACTTAACTCTTCTTCACTACAATAACATTAAATGTTTTGATGCTGGCACCAAGCTGATGACCAAAACTGGATCTGATAAGAGAAAAGGGAAAACCTACAAAGTAACTAAGTTATCCAGAAGTCAGTACTTTATCATGTGGTAATTGCAACATTGAAGGGGGATAACAGCAAAACCACCAACGTTCCCAAAGGTGTTCAACTTCTTGCTACAATTATCACTATTCACATTTCCCTCAGCACTGCAGACAGGGAAGAAGAGAGTTCAGAATAACACAATAAAACATACACTGCTAAAAAGTTAGCGTCTAAGAAAAAGGAATCTAACCATCAAATGTATGCGAGGTCCTGCTTCAATGCCACTAAACAAATTATAACGATACCTTATTCATCCAAAGCACAGATCATGCATCAACTCCACCCATCTGGAATACTCCGAAATTATAAGTCAAAAAGGTTTCTGAGCAGTAAAAACAGATGCATCCGAGTTTAAGTGTGGTAATCAAACTCCCCCACAATTTGCTTTTCAGAGTCATCTTTCACCTAAACCGCATCTTTTAACCATAATGATAGTAATAGCTAACATTTATTAAGTTTCTATTATATGCCAGATAAGTATTCTGCATTAGTGTCTCATTTAATCCTCACAACTCTAACTCTTGTATCATCTCTATTTTACAGATGAAAAAACTGAGGATTAAAAAGGTTCAGTCACTTGCCTAAAATTTTACAGGAAGTAAATTAATAAGAATCTAGTTCAAGCCTCGTTTAAATCCAGAGCCCATGTTCATTATTGTGTGTACTAGAGTTCTAACAAACATCACAATTACAACAAATTAGACAGAAAAATGTCCTGAAGGAATTATACTTCACTGCACAAAGATGTGCCACATACAGGACAAATGTACCCTAAAAGTTAAAACGCACTCCTGAGAATCTGCTGAGAGGCTGAAAAGTAGTCTGGTCGTTTCTGTCCCATTGATTCTAAAAAAGTAAATTATATGGTTTCTTATCCGGTTCATATTCTTATCCGGTTCATACTTCTCCAAAGTATGACGGTCCTAGGGTACCTCAGAGGGAAGGCAGCAAATGGACCAGCCAGAAAGACCACTGACCTTGAAAAGGATGGAAGAGGGTGGGAGTCCGTTTATAATGAAAATGCTTATACATGTTCTCATCAACCCTTCACTGCTTATCATAGCATTAAGCCAAAAACTGAAATTGTTGTTCTCGGTTTAATCTCATGCAGTCAAAGGGGCAAACTGCAAAAGGCAACAAACTAAAGGTGCCCCAAAACAACTTGTTTAAATTGTGTTTGGCACCAAAGTGCTAAAAGGATACCACACAGACATTGTATTCCACCCAAAGTTGGCCTACTTCTCTAAAATGGATATTTGACAATTTTTCCACTGAAATAGGGAATTGAGGGCAAAAAATGTATTTGCATCTACATATTGGGTGGAAATCCACCTATATCTCAAAACCAAAGTTACTTTTCTAAGTAGAAACATATTTTTAACATAGCATAGTATTGAGTTAAATTTGTCTCTCCCCAAGTCATTTCAAACTTCTCTGTGTTTATATACTAAAAATAGAAATAATACAGACTTGAGGCCACAGTCCAAATCCCAGCTCTGATAACTACACATGTGGGCATACCATTTCATCTAATTGAGCTTGTTTCCTCCTATGTAAAACGGACACATGAGGGCTTAAGAGATAAAACATGTAATCAGTAAATGGGAATTGTTATAATTACTGGACGTTGCAGTATCTGTGCTGCTTCTTGATTTCCTTTCTTTCTTTTGTCCTCTGTTCTTTTGATGAGTAAACACAGAACTCAAATATACTTTTTAAGAGTTGCAAGTACTTAAGATTCTATCACATGAAAACAATAATTTCCATTTCTTTCCCAATATTGTTTTCCACATTAGGCTATGTTGACTTTACTCAGGGGGCCTCAATCCTTTCTGCTGTGGGATCATAAACTCTTGAAATTAGTAACACTCCAAATGGTTCTAAACTCTTAAGAATTTGACTCCTTCAACACTTCTGGGTCAAGATGGTGGCTTAACAACGTGCATGTTTTAGTTCGTCCTCCAGAACAACCACTAAATAACCAGAAACAGTACAGAATAGCTCCTGGGGCCACAACAGTGATCAGACACACAGCGTACCCCAGTCTGGACCAGCTGGACCGGCTGTGAGCACCCCCCAGAACCATGAGTTCCCAAAGCTGCGGCAGCCAGCGCCCCTCCCCTACAGGCCGCTTCCCAGAGGGGAAAGGAAAGGACTTTACCAGCAGCAGGGACTGGGCACAATCAAACGCCAATTGTGGAACTAATTAACAAATTCTGACTACTAAAAATAGGCCCCCAGCTTAGGTGAACCTGATCAAAGCGGAGGTTGCTCATTTTTGCCCCAGTACCAAGGGGGCAGGACTGACAGAAAAAGGGGGGAAAAAAAGAAGGAAACAGAGGTTTTTGTGGTTGTGTATCTACAAAGGCTTGACTGCCTCTGGATACAGAGGCAGGACTTTTCAGGCTGCAACTGCCCCAGGCATAGGCAGAAGTGAGCTCTTTTGGGGGCTTATCTGGAGCTTGTGCCTTTGCCAGGGGAGGGGTAAAGTCCCACCCAGGTGGAATCCCTCCATCAAGGAATTCAGACACCAGAGCTTGGTAATTTGAAGCCATTAAAACCAGCCTTCAACCTCTCCTCTGTCTCCACCACGCCCCCAGCAGGGAGAGTCTGCCAAAGTTAAAGGTACCGCATCATCTTATGCTGGTGGGACCTGCAGTCAGACAAGCACCACATACAGGGCAGGATAAGAAAAACAGAGTCCAGAGACTTCACAGGAAAGTCTTTCAACCTGCTGGGTCTCACCCTCAGGGAAAACCGGCGCAGGTGACTCTTTCCTCCTCATGGGAGGCCAGTTTGGTCTGGGAAAATCTGGCTGGGGTCTATAAAATCTAAGTAGACCCTCCTAAGTGTGTGGGGGGGAAAGGCACCACACAAGCAGGGCAAGAAACAAGAAAACAAGAACTGAAAAATTCTCCTCTGTTAAACAAAACTTAAGCTAAAGGTCCAGATAAAGCTGAACGAATGTCAAAGAACAGATAGACAACAAATTCATCCAGCAAGAAAACCCTAGATAAAAGAAGTGAAAGCAATGTCCAGAATAAACTAATTAAGGTAATTAAATGCCTATATGCCAGCAAAAAGTAACAAATCACACTAGGAAAATTGAAGATATGGCCCAGTCAAAGGAACAAACCAACAATTCAAATGACATACAGGAGCTGAAACAATTAATTCCGAATGTACGAACAGACATGGAAAACCTCATCAAAAACCAAATCAGTGAATTGAGGGAGGATATAAAGAAGGCAAGGAAAGAACAAAAAGAAGAAACTGAAAGTCTGAAAAAACAAATCACAGAACTTATGGGAATGAAAGACACAGTAGAAGAGATGAAAAAAACAATGGAAACCTACAATGGTAGATTTCGAGAGACAGAACATAGGATTTCTGAACTGGAGGACGGAACATCTGAAATCCGACAAGAAACAGAAACTGTAGGAAAAAAATGGAAAAATATGAGCAGGGACTCAGGGAATTGAAAGACAATATGAAGCGCACGAATATACGTGTTGTGAGTGTCCCAGAAGGAGAAGAGAAGGGAAAAGGAGGAGAAAAACTAATGGAGGAAATTATCACTGAAAATTTCCCAACTCTTAGGAAAGACTTAAAATTACAGATCCAAGAAGTGCAGCGTACCCCAAAGAGAATAGATCCAAACAGACATACTCCAAGACATTTACCAATCAGAATGTCAGAGGTCAAAGAGAAAGAGAGGAGACTTCCTGGAAGATGGCGGCTTAGTAAGACGCGCGGATCTTAGTTTCTTCTCCAGGACACCTACTAGGGGAGTAGAAACGATACAGAAAGCGCCCAAAGCCACAACAGAGATAAAAAAGACAGCGTACCCCATCCTGGAACGGCTGGCTGGCTGAGAGAAGCAGCTCGGGTGAGATCGCCGAGGCGCGCGGGCCTTACCGGGCGGGGTGGCAAGCGGCCGGAGTTACTCCCTTCCCCCTTCCCGGGCCGGCTGGGAGAACTGGAGAGGTGGTCCCCTGAAACCAAGGCGGCTGGCGCCCACACCACGCGCAGCCCCCGGACCAACTGAGAAAATTGGATCGGAAACCCCCAGGCCGCGGAGAACGGTGACGGGTGCGGGAGGCCCCTTCCAAACCCGTGACTCCCGGGGAACGTGCACTCTCTCGGGCGGGCCGCTGCCGCTGGCGCCCTCCCGCCACGCTTGTTGCCCAGGGCCGACTAGGAAATTCGGACGGGCTCTTTCCCTGGCTGTGGCGACCAGCAACCCTCCCTGCGTTCGGACCCCGGGCCGGCTCAAGCCGCTTTGGCTAGCGAACCCCCAGGACGGCGAGAGTTTTCCAAAGTTTAAGGTCCCACAGCACTTTTTACTGGTGGGACCCGCAGACAAACGTGTGCCACGAGCGCCACCTACTGGGCAGGATAAGAAAAACAGAACCCAGAGATTTCACAGAAAAATCTTCCAAACGTTTGGATCCAATACCCAGGGAAATCTGTCTAAATGCGCAGACGCCAACAGAAGATAACGGATCACGCTCAAATAATTGAAAATATGGCCCAGTCAAAGGAACAAACCAATAGTTCAAATGAGATACAGGAGCTGAGACAACTAATGCTAAATATACGAACAGAAATGGAAAACCTCTTCAAAAATGAAATCGATAAATTGAGGGAGGACATGAAGAAGACATGGGCTGAACATAAAGAAGAAATAGAAAAACTGAAAAAGCAAATCACAGAACTTATGGAAGTGAAGGACAAAGTAGAAAAGATAGAAAAAACAATGGATACCTACAACGATAGATTCAAAGAGACAGAAGATAGAATTAGTGATTTGGAGGATGGGACATCTGAATTCCAAAAAGAAACAGAAACTATCGGGAAAAGAATGGAAAAATTTGAACAGGGTATCAGGGAACTCAAGGACAATATGAACCGCACAAATATACATGTTGTGGGTGTCCCAGAAGGAGAAGAGAAGGGAAAAGGAGGAGAAAAACTAATGGAAGAAATTTTCACTGAAAATTTCCCAACTCTTATGAAAGACCTAAAATTACAGATCCAAGAAGTGCAGCGCACCCCAAAGAGATTAGACCCAAATAGGCATTCTCCAAGACACTTACTAATTAGAATGTCAGAGGTCAAAGAGAAAGAGAGGATCTTGAAAGCAGCAAGAGAAAAACAATCCATCACATACAAGGGAAACCCAATAAGACTATGTGTAGATTTCTCAGCAGAAACCATGGAGGCTAGAAGACAGTGGGATGATATATTTAAATTACTAAAAGAGAAAAACTGCCAACCAAGACTCCTATATCCAGCAAAATTGTCCTTCAAAAATGAGGGAGAAATTAAAACATTCTCAGACAAAATGTCACTGAGAGAATTTGTGACCAAGAGACCAGCTCTGCAAGAAATACTAAAGGGAGCACTAGAGTCAGAACCAAAAAGACAGAAGAGAGAGGTATGGAGAAGAGTGTAGAAAGAAGGAAAGTCAGATATGATATATATATAATACAAAAGGCAAAATGGCAGAGGAAAATATTATCCAAACAGTAATAACACTAAATGTTAATGGACTGAATTCCCCAATCAAAAGACATAGATTGGCAGAATGGATTAAAAAACAGGATCCTTCTATATGCTGTCTACAGGAAACACATCTTAGACCCAAAGATAAACATAGGTTGAAAGTGAAAGGTTGGGAAAAGATATTTCATGCAAATAACAACCAGAAAATAGCAGGAGTGGCTATACTAATATCCAACAAGTTAGACTTCAAATGTAAAACAGTTAAAAGAGACAAAGAAGGACACTATATACTAATAAAAGGAACAATTAAACAAGAAGACATAACAATCATAAATATTTATGCACCGAACCAGAATGCCCCAAAATACGTGAGGAATACACTGCAAACACTGAAAAGGGAAATAGACACAAATACCATAATAGTTGGAGACTTCAATTCCCCACTCTCATCAATGGACAGAACATCTAGACAGAGGATCAATAAAGAAATAGAGAATCTGAATATTACCATAAATGAGCTAGACTTAACAGACATTTATAGGACATTACATCCCACAACAGCAGGATACACCTTTTTCTCAAGTGCTCATGGATCATTCTCAAAGATAGACCATATGCTGGGTCACAAAGCAAGTCTTAACAAATTTAAAAAGATTGAAATCATACACAACACTTTCTCGGATCATAAAGGAATGAAGTTGGAAATCAATAATAGGCAGAATGCCAGAAAATTCACAAATACCTGGAGGCTCAACAACACACTCTTAAACAACGAGTGGGTCAAAGAAGAAATTGCAAGAGAAATTAGTAAATACCTCGAGGCAAATGAAAATGAAAACACAACATATCAAAACTTATGGGATGCAGCAAAGGCAGTGCTAAGAGGGAAATTTATTGCCCTAAATGCCTATATCAGAAAAGAAGAAAAGGCAAAAATGCAGGAATTAACTGTCCACTTGGAAGAACTGGAGAAAGAACAGCAAACTAACCCCAAAGCAAGCAAAAGGAAAGAAATAACAAAGATCAGAGCAGAAATAAATGAAATTGAAAATATGAAAACAGTAGAGAAAATCAATAAGACCAGAAGTTGGTTCTATGAGAAAATCAATAAGATTGATGGGCCCCTATCAAGATTGACAAAAAAAAGAAGAGAGAGGATGCAAATAAATAAGATCAGAAATGGAAGAGGAGACATAACTACTGACCTCACAGAAATAAAGGAGGTAATAACAGGATACTATGAACAACTTTACACTAATAAATACAACAATTTAGAGGAAATGGACGGGTTCCTGGAAAGACATGAACAACCAACTTTGACTCAAGAAGACATAGATGACCTCAACAAACCAATCACAAGTAAAGAAATTGAATTAGTCATTCAAAAGCTTCCTAAAAAGAAAAGTCCAGGACCAGATGGCTTCACATGTGAATTCTACCAAACGTTCCAGAAAGAATTAGTACCAATTCTCTTCAAACTCTTCAAAAAAATCGAAGTGGAGGGAAAACTACCTAATTCATTCTATGAAGCCAACATCACCCTCATACCAAAACCAGGCACTGAATGAAGCTGCATGTGAGGTATAGGTTTTTTGTTTTTGTTTTTTTTTCTTTCTATTATTGTTTTAATTCTTATTCTGTTGTCTTTTTATTTCTTTTTCTAAATCGATGCAAATGTACTAAGAAATGATGAATATGCAACTATGTGATGTTATTAAGAATTACTGATTGTACATGTAGATTGGAATGATTTCTAATTGTTTTGTTAATTCTTTTTTTAATTAATAAAAAAAAAAAGGAAAAAAAAAAAGAGAAAGAGAGGATCTTGAAAGCAGCAAGGGAAAAGCAATCCATCACATAACAAGGGAAGCCCAATAAGACTGTGCTCAGATCTCTCAGCAGAAACCATGGAGGCGAGAAGACAGTGGGATAATATATTTAAATTATTAAAAGAGAAAAACTGCCAACCAAGAATTCTATATCCAGCAAAACTGTCCTTCAAAAATGAGGGAGAAATTAAAACATTTTCAGACAAAAATCACTGAGAGAATATGTGACCAAGAGACCAGCTCTGCAAGAAATACTAAAGGGAACACTAGACACAGATACGAAGACAGAAGAGAGAGGTGTGGAGAAGAGCGTAGAAAGGAAGACTATGAGTAAAGTTAAAAAGAAGGAAAATTAGATATGGCATATAAAATCCAGAAGGCAAAATAGTAGAAGAAAGTACTACCCATGCAGTAATAACACTGAATGTTAATGGATTAAACTCTCCAATCAAAAGACATAGTCTGGCAGAATGGATTAAAAAGCAGGACCCATCTATATGCTGCCTCTACTCAAAGGACACAAGGCCAAGGACACAAATGGACATTTACACACCAATGTTTATAGCAACATTATTAACAATTACCGAGATGGAAACAGCCTAAATATCCATCAACAGACAGTTGGCTAAACAAACTGTGACATTTACATAAGATGGAATATTATGCAGCCGTAAGACGGAATAAAGTTATGAAGTATGTAACAACATGAATGGACCTTAAGGACATTATGCTGAGTGTGATTAGCCAGAAACAAAAGGACAAATACTGTATGGTCTCACTGATATGAACTGACATTAGTGAATAAACTTGGAATATTTCCTTGGTAACAGAGACCATCAGGAGATAGAAATGGGTGAGATATTGGGTAATTGGAGCTGAAGGTATACGGATTGTGCAACAGGACTGAATATAAAAACTCAGAAATGGACAGCGCAATACTACCTAACTGTAATGTAATTATGTTAAAACACTGAATGAAGCTGCATATGAGAATGATAGAGGAGGGCTGGGGCATAAATGAAATCACAAAGAAAGATAGATGATAAAGATTGAGATGGCGGGCCACGGTGGCTCAGCAGGCAAGAATACTTGCCTGCCAAGCCAGAGATCCTGGGTTCGATTTCCAGTGCCTGGCCATGTTAAAAAAAAAAAAAAAAAAGATTGAGATGGTGTAATCTAGGAATGCCTAGAGTGTATAATGATAGTGACTAAATGTACAAATTTAAAAAATGTTTTTGCATGAGGAAGAACAAAAGAATGTCATTACTGCAGTGTGCTGAAAACAGATGGTACTTAATATTTTAAAATTTCAACTAATGTGTGAGGCTAAAGCAAAAAATGTTTATTGGTACAAATCTGTACTTTCACTAGTGCATCTCCTAATACAACTTACGTAGATAGTTGATTGAACACCTTAAGTACATGGAACTTTGTATAGGACATGAGATTTTGTTGGTTTGTCCAGGTGATGCCCTGATGAATCCCAGAGTGATTTGATCAGTGAGTGGAAAAGTATTTGCAAAGTCCCCTTCGGGGAATGGTGAGAACAGGGGAAAACTCAACTTCCCCAAGTTGAATTCTTGATATTCTCACAAGCAGTGTGGACTACCAAGGCTATAGGCTGAGCCCCTAGTCTTGGGGTTTGTTCATATGAAACTTAACCCCACAGGGGATAGGTCAAGTCTACTTAAAATTAAGCCTAAGAGTCACCCCCAAGAGAACCTCTTTTGTTGCTCAGATGTGGCCTCTCTCTCCAGCCAACACAGCAAGCAGACTCACCACCCTACCCCTTCCTGGCAGCGTGGGACAGAAATCCCAGAATGAGCTGAGATTCAGCATCAAGGGATTGAGAAAAACTCTAGAATGAGCTGAGACCCAGCATCAAGGGATTGAGAAAACCTTCTCAACCAAAAGGGGGAACAGTGAAATGAGACAAAGTGTCAATGGCTGAGAGATTCCAAACAGAGTAGAGAGGTTATCCTTATGCATTAAGTAGATATCACCTTGTTATCTAAGATGTAATGGAGAGGCTGGAGGGAACTGCATGAAAATGTAGAGCTGTGTTCCAGTAGCCATGTTTCTTGATGATGATTGTATAATGATATAGCTTTCACAATGTGACTGTGTGATTGTGATAACCTTGTGTCTGATGCTCCTTTTATCTACCTTGTCAACAGATGAGAGGAACATATGGAATAAAAATAAATAATAGGGGGAACAAATGTTAAAATAGATTTAGTTTGAAATGCTAGTGATCAATGAAAGGGATTAGTAAGGAGTATGGCCTGTAAAATCTTTTTTTTTTCTGTTTGTTACATTTTTTCTGTTGTCTTTTTATTTCTTTTTCTGAATTGATGCTAATGTTCTGGGAAATGATTATGATGATGAATATGCAACTATGTGATCATATTGTGAATTGCTGAGTGTATGTGTTGGGAATGTTTGTTTCTTATAATTTTTTTTATTAATAAAATTAAAAAATAAATAAAAAATAAAAAAAAGAATTTGACTCCTATAAGAATATCTAAAGCCATGGAAAAATAAATGGCATTTTTCTATCAATAATATTTTTTACCTAGAATACTACAATGACTTAGGTCTGGTCATTTTGGGTCTTAATTTTTGTGTTAGAAAGTACTTTGAACCCATTTCAAAACAAAAAAGAACAGACTAATGGCTTTCATAAGAAAATACAATATCTGAGGTAAAGCATGCTGCACAAAAGAACAGTTATCTCACCTGCTGATTTTATTGAAAGTGGATTAAGTTGCTGAGAGTAGTAACAAATTAAGAATAAAAACCTTCATAAACATTTGGGCACTGGAATGATCACTAATATCTAACTTTTCTCTGATTAACACTTTAAAATCATAAATATACATTATCAAATTCTTAAACAACATAGTGTTCAATACTCAACTCAGAAAAAAAAGTACAACTATAACCCTCCACAAATCAAAACACATACCATCCTGAAAGGAGAAATAACCTAGAGGATTCTAATATGCCAGAGTAAAGAAATCGAAAGGAAAATATATCATCAAAAAATTTCTTAATTCAATTTTTTCTTTCCATTTGTTTTTCAAAAGTTATTTGTTTGCATTGTGGGGAGAGGGTTTGTTGGCAATGCCTTATAGTTCCTTTATCCCTATATTTTACAATAGTTCTTTTTTTTTTTTTTTTTACAATTTTTTTTTTTTTTTAATACATGGGCAGGCACTGGGAATCAAACCCGGGTCCTCTGGCATTCCAGGCAAGCGTTCTTACCTGCTGAGCCACGGTGGCCCGCCCTACAATAGTTCTTTTGAACTCTACAAGGAAAAGAACTAAAAAACATGGGGACAGTATTTCAGTATTAAATGAGAAAGGTAAAATAGTTATAAGATCAATGCATGTGGATCCCAGGAGACTGAACATAGTTGAACAGAGGAGAGCAGAAGTAGGTATTAACAGGAGCTCAGGAGTACCCACGTCTGGATGTGCCAAGTCCTGGATATGGATCTTTATGTGGGTCACAGGTCAGGATGAAATTCCCACATGTGCATCCTACTCCTGATTATGATGTATTCTCAATGTGCGTAAGCACTGGCCTTATTGTTACTCTGAGGATATTTTGTGGATTTAAAATCATCAGGGTGCATGGGCAATTCAATGGTAGAATGCCTGCCTCCCATGTGGGAGACTCGGGTTCTACTCCTGGCACATGCACCTCCAAAAAACAAAACACAGCCAAAAAAATCACCAATTGACTGCATCTATGGCTGATTACATTTACAATCAACTAAGGAGACCACCTCAACAATGAGAGATGTCTCATCTAATCAACTGGAGACCTTTAAAGAGCTGATAATTTTAGCAAACAGAATGAAAAATTCCATCTCTACCTCACCCAGCCAGCTTCTCCTAGGGAATTCATCGAAAACTTTCACCAGAGCTCCCAGCTTACAGCCTGCCCTACAAAATTCAACTTGCTCAAACACAGTCATGTGAGCCAATTCCTAAAACGAATCTCATAATGTTTACATTATAAATGTACATGTATATGTATATATGTATCTCCTGTTTGTTCTGTTTTTCTAGAGACCCTGGCTAATACAGGGCCTAACAATAAATCTTTCAATTTCTACAAGTTTTACATCACAGAACAAAGCAGCTGCATTTGTTCTGGGTCCCACCATGAGTATTAAGGATTCCCAGGACCCGCAGCTACCACTGACCCCACATCATCTAAGAACTTTCATGTTTGCTGAGCCAGGAAGCACTCCCAGTCAGCCAGTGTCTATGAAAATACAGATGTGAGAATCGCCACCCATTCTTGAGCAAATTTAATAGCCCAAAGGAGACACACCCACTGGGACTCACATCATAAAGCTGGCTCAGCACCAAAAACATTGTCAATCCTGATCTCTTCTCAGAACTTTGTTTCTGAGGAGTGGCCCAAATCACAGGCTCCAATGAGCCTGCAGAGTGAAACCTCAGAGTCAACATTCAAATTGCATATCTGGCTACTCAAAGTTGCAAGACAATTAATCTCTAATATATACCAATTCATTTCAACAAACAGCTCCAGAAGATTCTAAATTCTGTTGCTGGGAATAAAAGATGAATAAGAATTAACTTTTGCCCTCGTCCAATTTAGACAGACAAATAAAAATAACACTAAATAATAAGAGAAATAAAAACTAGATGTCTATGCATAGCTCATTTAATCCTCTTAACTGTTAACTGCCATTATTATTTCATTTTAGGGATGAGAAAAACAAGACCAAGCAAGGTTAAGTGAAATGGGATTCAAGCCCCATTTGCCTGACTAAAGTCATGCTCTTAACTACAATACAACCTGACTCTCCCTGCTGACCACATCTCCACTTTGACGCTGTTTCCTCTTCAGCTTTCACACACTTTCATTTATTGAATTATCATTTCTTCTGCACCTAGTTTATTCCAAGATCCGAGTAGATTTGGCAAATACAGGAATGAACACAATGCACGGCTCCTACCTTCCCAGAATAATATGGGACTCAATAATAAAATAAATAATTAATAAATTTAAATAAAATTACAAACAATAATAAAGAAGCACACTAAGTGTCACACCGGAGAAAATACAGGGTATGATGGAAACACAGCAGAAATACCTAACAATATTCACGAAGGGTCAAAGGACTGCTTCCTTAAGAAATAACATCTATGCTGAGACCTGAAAATTAGCAGAAATCAGTTCCAGGCAAAAGGACCAATACTCTCTTTGGCCATTATTCCTCCAGTCTTCTTTCTAGGCAGGGTCTTCCCTCCTTACAAAACCTGTACTCCCTGGGTGAGCTTTCCCACTCACACTGCTTCAACAATATATGCTAACAATCCCACAATCGCTTTTCCCTTCAGAGCTCCACACCTGGACACTTAAACAGCATCCTAGCCAGCAGTACTAGAACCGTCCTTCAGGTCCCTCAAATTCACATTTCAAAAACAGGACTCATTACTTCCTACCTACCCCTCACCAAACCTGTTCATCCTCTTCAGGACTCTGGTTCAGTGGATGGCTTAACCAAGCCAGAGAGGAGATGGCCAAGCCAGAGACACAGGAGTTATTCTTTTTGTTTCCAACTTGGTACAAACGGTTTATGCTAATAGCCTCTCTCTTTTTTTTTTTCTTCAGCTTTTTGAACAGTTTTTATTGTGGTAACATATACATAACAAAATTTCCCATTTTAAAGCACTTAACAGTATACAACTCAGTGGTATCAATTACATTTACAGTTTTGAGCTATCATTACCACCATCTATTACCAAAACTTTTCCATCACCTTCTAAACAGAGATTCTGTACCCATTAAGCATTAATTCTCCATTCCTCCAACCTTACCACCCCTGCCCCTGGTAAGCTGTAATCTATTTTCTGTCTCTATTAATTTGCATAGTCTTGTTATTTCAAGTAAGAGAAGTCATACAGGGTGGTGTGATGGTGGCTCAGCGGCAGAAGTCTCACCTGCCATGCCAGAGACCTGGGTTCAATTCCCAGTGCCTGCCCATGCGAAAAAAAAGAGAGAGAGAGAGAGAGAAGTCATACACACAGATAAAAAATATCTGTCCTTTTGTGTCTGGTTTACTTTACTAAACCTCATGTCTTCACATTGCAGCAAGTACCAGAACTTCATTCCTTTTTATGACTAAATAATAATAATGAAGGGTATGGACAGGTGAATAAAAAAAAAAGGATAAAAAAATAAATAACGGGGAGGATAAAGGGTAAAAAGTTAGGTAGACTGAAATACTGGTGGTCAGTGAGAGGGAGGGGTAATGGGTATGGGATATATGAATTTTTTTCTTTTTTTCTGGAGTGATGCAAATTTCTAAAAATGATCATGATGATGAACACACAATTGTGATGATATTGTGAGCCACTCATTATACACCATATATGGACTGTATATATGTGAAGATTTCTCAATTAAAAAAAAAGAACCAATAGCTAGGACCTACCAAACACTTAACTGGCTTGGTTCTCATTATTTTCACATGTGAGCTACATCCAACCAAGAGGGTGTGCTCATTTATGAAGTAAGGCTTTACATCGTCCAGGTCCAGGCAGCCCTCTCTGAGACTAACTCGACAGCCACAAGACCCTGCTGAGTGGCCAGCACTGTGCCAGGTGTGTTGCTCATGAGATCAGCAGCTTACAATTCTGTTGGAGAAAACAAGATTCACATATACATAGAGATTATATAAAAAAGAGGTGTAAAATAAATGCTCAACTGCATCACCAAGAACCCACAGCCACAGACAACCTATTTTGTGGACAAAAAGAAAAGGAGAATACCTGTTACGAGGAAAGACTTGTAAATGCCAAGAGGTTGACACGGCAAGGGCCTTTAGAGAGTGCCTCGATGGGTGCCTTTTAAACTGTGGTCCTCACACCCTTTCTCTTCTTTTTTCTCCTCTCTCTCTTTTTGGGTTCTCTCTACGACTTCATTTAAAATACCAGTTCTCAACAGGGGATGGGAGAAAAGATCACAGTTACATGAAAGTTTGGGGAAAAAAAAGAAAGTAGATTCTTACTGCAGATGCCCCCTCCTCAAGCCACACCAACACCCTTCCCCATTCCTAGGGCATATATGACTCTCTAATACAAGATTAGAAAAGTACATTTTGAAAAAGATCCGCACAAGAGCGACTGCTTTAAAAAAAAAAAAGTTCCTTGAGATAAAATGTGTTTGAAAACACTCACTAATTCAGCTGTTTCTTTAAATAAAATGAGTACCAAGGAGGTAAAGAGGCTCACTCAAGGTCACACAGAAAAGAAACAGCCAGAACCTGGGCCTCTCAATTCCAGGGTAACGCTTTTTCAACAAAATACAGAAACAGGTAGGATCTAGGTGAGCCTTAGGAGTTTGACACGATTTGGATTAGAGGAAGGAGTAGGGAGAGTGGAAGGCTTTTCAATAGGAAAAGGACATAATGAAGCTTTAGAGAAAGGAGACTGGTCATGGTGTGCAGAATTATCCTGGGAGGTGTGGTCTGGTGGTATAGGTGGAGAGGCCAGTTAAGAGGTAATTGTTCCCACACACAAGAGAAAATGCTGGATAGGGAAGGTGGCAATGGAAACGAAAAGAGGCCGCACTAAAGACACCCTGGGAACTATGACTAGTGTGGAGTATGTGACTGGGGAAAGAGGGATGCTGCTGGCAGAAGCTAGGAAGACTGCATAAAGGAGGGAAGCCAAGCTGAACTGGGGTTACTGGGCCTGGGCCTAACACATTGCCCAAACCTCAAGTCCTTCTAAAAGCCTCAACTAAAGGGAAGTCACTGTTACAGAAGGACACAAAGGAAATCCATGTAACTCACTGAAAAGAGAAAACTGCAGGGCGGTGCGGGTTGGGGGTAGGAGGGAGTTGCAAGGGTAGTTCAGTGGTAGAATTCTCGCCTGCCATGCAGGAGACTTGGATTTGATTCTTGGCCTACTCACTTTCCTAAAACAAAGAAACATGCAAAGAAAAAAACAAAAATTCAACAAATGGTACTGCAATAACAGGATACTCACATGGAAACAGAATGAAATGTGACCCCGGGCATATAGCACACACACACACAAAAAAAACCCTGCAGGATGGGGGACCATCTGAGTAGACAGTGAAGGATGGCGTAGTCCTACAAGAGGGACAGCACCCCTCGCTCCAGACACAACTCTCAGGAAATGAAAGGGAAGAACAATGCTGGAAGAGAACACAGGTCAAGTCTCTGTCACCATTAAGACCCACACTGGTGGTCTAAAGATGAATACACACACACACACACATACACAAACACACACATACAGCTTCTGGGGTAGTGAAGAGAATAGCGACCACAACCATTAACATTTAATAAGTACTTACTACATGCCAGGTATTATGTTAACAGCTTTCCATGGACTGCCTTACTTAAGACTAACAGCAACCTTATGGGCTAGGTACTACTATGTTATTATTATTCCCATTTCACAGATACAAAATTGAGCCTCAGAAAAGTTAAATATCCAGTCCAAATTCACACATCTAGCAAAGAGGAGAGCTCTGTCTGATTTCAAAGTCATGCTCTTAGCCACCACATTATATTCAAAGTAAAGAGCGCAGCACTGGGGTGTGTACAAGTACCAAGAAGAAAGGTGTCAGGTGGCAGTTGTGGGGCTGTCATAGTCTTACATATTATAAATTGAGCTAACTGAGGTAAATAACAGTAGCCACACAAACACATGGCATTGCCTTCAAGCCTCCCCTTCAACCACCTTCTCCAGAACTGCTATTGAAACGCCAGGTTAGCTGGAGCGGAGTTAAAAGCCTTGAAGTATGATGAAGGCAAATGGAACCAGGGACAAATGACAAGGTGCCTACAAGCTCTCCAATGGCCGACCTGACCTAATGGTAAAGCAGTATGTCAGAAAAGAGAGGAATTTCTTAAAGAATTTTGGAAATAATCCTGTATGCCTTAGCAGTGTCCTTTGGATTCTAATTCCCAAGACTTATCTCATTCTCACCCACCCATCCATACACATGCCTTATATAAGGAACAAAGGCAGATTCTCCTACTACACAGTCCCAACATGCATATGAACCTTTCATGCCCATGAAAGCTTATCTGCTACATTATCCCCCTCTCCTCTCCACACCAAATCCCACATAAATGCTGATGCTTCAAAGCCCTACACACAGAGGGCTGAGAGGCGCTGCCCCTCTGGGGGATAGTGTGGTGGTTCAACAGGAGGTTAGGGTTGGGGTTACCATAAGATCCTGCAACCCCGTTGATAGATATATATAGAGAGAGAGAGAGAAAATGAGGGTGGGGACATGAATGGACACTTGCACATTGGTGGTTATAGCAGTAGTGTTTTCACAAGGGATGGAGGTAGCCTAAGGGTACAACAATGCAAGAATGAAAGGGGCAACTATGGTGTATAGATACAATGAACTACAGAGGAATCGCAAGAAAAAAAGTTGAGGGGCACACAACTAGGTGAATGAATCTTGAGGACAGTATGTTGAATGAAATGTCAGAAATAAAAAAGACATGCTTTATTCACATGAACTAACTATAATATAAAAACTCAGTGAACTGAGTTGAGAGCATGGGTTATCAGGTTGGGGCCTATTGTAAAGGGTCCTAGATTGTAAGCTCTTAGCAGTTATATCCGCTCTGGAGTTATAACTGTTATTTCTAAATTCTGAGAAACTGAGCTCTTTGTATATAACCGGGTCATTCCTCAAAATTGCAGGTATTTATGTGACACCTGAGACTAGGAGCTGGAGCTCTGAAGCTATGAAAGTCAGCATTATCCCTTACAGCAACTGTTTAAAAAGTTGAGAAAGTGATCGGACTTTGATAAGAGATATGAATGAACTTGATCTAGTTAGGTCTATGGTAAATCAGAATACAGGGTAAAGGATGATATAGTTCATATTTTAAAACTTAAACTCCTGTATGGGATCAAAGGAAAAGATGTTTATTTGGTGCAAAATTTATATTTTAGGTGGTGGATTTCCAAAATTAACTTATATGGTCGAATTATTTGGACTCCATAATTATGTGGGATCTTGAATAGGGCATGAGATATTGTTGAATTGTAGGTTAGTGTGAAACCCCAATACATCCCAGACTAATTTGGGCAGAGAATAAAAAAGTATTTGCATAGTCCCCTTGGGGGACTGGGGAGAAAAGAGGAAATATTAAAGTTCCCCATCTGATATTCCTTGATTTTGGGGTTCACTCTTCAGAAACATATTCCTGCAAAGTAGAAGGTAAGCCTCCTTAAGATTATGCCTGAGTCACCCGCAAAGAACCTCTCTGTTGCTCAGATGTGGCCTCTCTAAGCAAACTCAGCAGGTGAAATCACTGCCTTCCCTTCTATATGGGACATGACTCCCAGGGGGTGTAAATCTCCCTGGCAACACAGAACAAGACTCTTAGGATGAACTGAGACCCAGTATTATGGGATTGAGAAAGCCTTTTTGATGAAAAGGGGGAGAAGAGAAATGAGACAAAATACAGTTTTAGTAGCTGAGAGATTTCAGAGTCAAGAGGTCGTCCTGGAGATTATTCTTAAAAATTAAATGGGCATCCCTTTTTTAGTTTATGGTGTATTGGAGTGGCTAGTACCTGAAATTGTTGAACTGTGTTCCAGTAGCCTTGACTCTTTAAGATGATTGTATAACAATATAACTTTTACCATGTGACTGTGTGATTGTGAAAATCTTGTGTCTGATGCTCCTTTTGCCAGAGTATGGACAGAGAAGTAAAAAAAATATGGATAAATGAAAGTAAATAATAAGGGAGACAAATGCAATAGATGGAAATACTAGTGGACAATGAGAGGGAGGGGTAAGGGGCATGGGATGTATGAGTTTTTTCTTTTTATATTTTTTTCTGGAGTGATGCAAATGTTCTAAATAATGATCATGGTGATGAATACACAACTATGTGATGATAGTGTGAACTATTGATTGATTGTGCACCATGTATGGAATATATGTGTGGAGATCTGTCAATAAAATTATTTTGGAAAAAAAATTCCTACACAGCCTTCAAATGAGCTCAGATGCTGCCCATATTCTCCAGTGGGCCTTTCTCTGTGCTCCAAGAGTATTCTCTACAAATCCCTCTCATAAAGAGGCAGCACCCCTATTAGAACTATGCCATCTCCCCAAGAGAATGTGACCCTCCCAAGTCCATGGACCACCTTACCAACCTAGCAGACATTCACAGAGCATGAGCAGACAGTGGCCATATTAAAACAAACAAAAAAGTTGCTGCTTCTCTTCTCTAGATGAGGCAAGTAAAACTGAAACAAAGCAACACTAAGCTGAGTAAACCGGGGAAAGGGACAATCAGAGAATAGGTAGGTAGGCAGCATGGAATGAGAAACAGAAGGGCAGCAGACCATATTTAAGGTAAAAAGAAAAGGTATGAAGAACAAACATGTAACCCAGCCCAGAAACCTCTGGGAGGAAAAAATGAAGATACTTCCTGATGCCAAACAATTCATCCCGAAGATCAGAGCCCCAATTCCCTTTTTTATGTAATAAGATCTCGAACATCATGGACAGATTAGACTCAGTGGTTTTTGTGGATAGGTGGTACATATTCGTGGGGAAGACCAAGAGGTGAGGGAGCAAAAGGGAATCATTACTTCTCCTCAGCAAAAGACATTGTAAAGTTGTTCTCAAGGGATTAAAGCAAAACAGGAATTCAATTTTGTGCCTGGAGAAAAGGTAGGAACACAGTGATGATTTTTGTCTCCCATAATGGGCTCATTTCCTTCAAGTCATTCTTGGGTATTTTTAAATTCTCTTAGCAAAACAAAAACTCCCGGCAGCTGAGGACCATATTGTCTAAAACAGCGGTTGGCAATCTATTACATGGGAAAAGGCAGACTTCAAAATAGTTCACCACTGTGGCCAGAGCTTCCCTTGCCTTGCACAAAAGATTCTCTCTTTTGGCCCACTCCCTTGCCCAAAAGCAAATGAAGGCTTAGAATGTCTCCTCCGAAAAGCTGCTCACCAGCCTGGTCTACAAGAAATCATTAACAAGAGCACAAAATAAAGAAGCAATGACAATCTGGAACATTTATTTGTGTTCAACCTTAAATGAAAATAAATTCTATTTTCTATTTAAAAAAAAAAGGCAAGACAACATATTTTAGGAAAATGAAGGAATTTAAATATGAAATCAAAACTACATGGTCCTTTGGGATTTGTTCATATGAAACTTAACCCCACAAAGGATAGGTCAAGTCGACTTAAAATTTAGGCCTAAGAGTCACCCCCAAGAGAGCCTCTTTTGTTGCTCAGATGTGGCCCCTCTCTCCAGCAAACACGACGAACAGTCTCACCACCCTCCCCCTCTCTGCATGGGACATGACTCCCAGGGGTGTGGACCTTCCTGGCAACGTGGGACAGAGGTCCTGGAATGAGCTGAGACTCAGCATCAAGGGACTGAGAAAACTTTCTCTACCAAAAGGGGGAAGAGGGAAATGAGACAAAGTGTCAATGGCTGAGAGATTCCAAACAGAGTCGATAGGTTATCCTGGAGGTTATTCTTTTTTTTTTTTTTTAACTTTTTTTATTAATTAAAAAAATTAACATACAAAACATTAAAATATATCATTCCATTCTATATATACAATCAGTAATTCTTAATATCATCACATAGTTGCTTATTCATCATTTCTTACAACATTTGCATCGATTTAGAAAAGATATAAAAAGACAATAGAAAAAAGAAATAAAATGGTAACAGATAAAAAAAAAGATTATACATACCATACCCCTTACCCCTCGCTTTCATTTACCACTAGCATTTCAAACTAAATTTATTTTAACATTTGTTCCCCCTATTATTTATTTTTATTCCATATGTTCTACTCTTCTGTTGATATAGTAGCTAAAAGGAGCATCAGACATAAAGTTTCCACATTCACAGAGTCTCATTGTGAAAGCTATATCATTGTTCAATCATCAAGAAACATGGCTACTGGAACACAGCTCTACATTTTCAGGCAGTTCCCTCCAGCCTCTCCACTACATCTTGAACAACAAGGTGATAACTACTTAATGCGTAAGAATAACCTCCAAGATAACCTCTCAACTCTGTTTGGAATCTCTCAGCCATTGACACACTGTCTCATTTCACTCTTCCCCCTTTGGTTGAGAAGGTTCTCTCAATCCCTTGATGTTAATTCTCAGCTCATTCTAGGGTTTTTCTCAGTCCCTTGATGCTGAGTCTCAGCTCATTCCAGGACCTCTGTCCCACATTGCCAGGAAGGTCCACACCCCTGGGAGTCATGTCCCACGCAGAGAAGGGGAGGGTGCTGAGACTGCTCGTCATGTTGGCTGGAGAGAGAGGCCACATCTGAGCAACAAAAGAGGCTCTCTTGGGGGTGATTCTTAGGCCGAAATTTTAAGTCGACTTGACCTATCTTTTGTGGGGTTAAGTTTCATATGAACAAACCCCAAGCCTGGGGGCTCAGCCTATAGCTTTGGTTGTCCACACTGCTTGTGAGAGTATCAAGAATTCAACTTGGGGAAGTTGAATTTCTCCCCATTCTCACCATTCCCCGAAGGGGGCTTGCAAATACTTTTCCAGTCACTGATCAAATCACTCTGGGATTCATCGGGGCATCACTCTGGACAAACCAACAAAATCTCATGTCCTACCTGAGATTCCAAGTACTTATGACATTCAATCAAGCTATCTACATGAGTTATATTAGGAAATGCTCTAGTCAAAATATAAATTTTGTAACAAACATTTTTTGCTTTAGTCTCACACATAAGGTGATATTTTAAGGTATTAATTATCATCTATTTTCAGCACCCTGCAATAATGACATTCCTTTGTTCTTCCTCATGCAAAACATTTTCAAGATTTGTACACTGTACATTTCACTATTATTATACACTCTAGGCATTCTTAGATTATACCATTTCGATCTTTACCATCTATCTTTCTTTCTGATTTCATTTATGTCCCCAGCCCTTCTCTATCATTCTCATATGCAGCTTCATTCAGTGTTTTAACATAATTACATTACAGTTAGGTAGTATTGCGCTGTCCATTTCTGAGTTTTTATATTCAGTCCTGTTGCACAATCCGTATACCTTCAGCTCCAATTACCCAATATCTCACCCTATTTCTATCTCCTGATGGTCTCTGTTACCAAGGAAATATTCCAAGTTTATTCACTAATGTCAGTTCATATCAGTGAGACCATACAGTATTTGTCCTTTTGTTTCTGGCTAATCACACTCAGCATAATGTCCTTAAGGTCCATTCATGTTGTTACATACTTCATAACTTTATTCCGTCTTACGGCTGCGTAATATTCCATCTTATGTAAATGTCACAGTTTGTTTAGCCAACTGTCTGTTGATGGATATTTAGGCTGTTTCCATCTCGGTAATTGTTAATAATGTTGCTATAAACATTGGTGTGTAAATGTCCATTTGTGTCCTTGGCCTTGTGTCCTTTGAGTAGAGGCAGCATATAGATGGGTCCTGCTTTTTAACCCATTCTGCCAGACTGTCTTTTGATTGGAGAGTTTAATCCATTAACATTCAGTGTTATTACTGCATGGGTAGTACTTTCTTCTACTATTTTGCCTTCTGGATTTTATATGTCATATCTAATTTTCCTTCTTTTTAACTTTACTCATAGTCTTCCTTTCTACACTCTTCTCCACACCTCTCTCTTCTGTCTTCATATCTGTCTCTAGCGTTCCCTTTAGTATTTCTTGCAGAGCTGGTCTCTTGGTCACATATTCTCTCAGTGATTTTTGTCTGAAAATGTTTTAATTTCTCCCTCATTTTTGAAGGACAGTTTTGCTGGATATAGAATTCTTGGTTGGCAGTTTTTCTCTTTTAATAATTTAAATATATTATCCCACTGTCTTCTCGCCTCCATGGTTTCTGCTGAGAGATCTGAGCACAGTCTTATTGGGCTTCCCTTGTTATGTGATGGATTGCTTTTCCCTTGCTGCTTTCAAGATCCTCTCTTTCTCTTTGACCTCTGACATTCTGATTGGTAAATGTCTTGGAGTATGTCTGTTTGGATCTATTCTCTTTGGGGTACGCTGCACTTCTTGGATCTGTAATTTTAAGTCTTTTCCTAAGAGTTGGGAAATTTTCAGTGATAATTTCCTCCATTAGTTTTTCTCCTCCTTTTCCCTTCTCTTCTCCTTCTGGGACACTCACAACACGTATATTCGTGCGCTTCATATTGTCTTTCAATTCCCTGAGTCCCTGCTCATATTTTTCCATTTTTTTCCCTATAGTTTCTGTTTCTTGTCGGATTTCAGATGTTCCGTCTTCCAGTTCAGAAATCCTATGTTCTGTCTCTCGAAATCTACCATTGTAGGTTTCAATTGTTTCTTTCATCTCTTCTACTGTGTCTTTCATTCCCATAAGTTCTGTGATTTGTTTTTTCAGACTTTCAGTTTCTTCTTTTTGTTCTTTCCTTGCCTTCTTTATATCCTCCCTCAATTCACTGATTTGGTTTTTGATGAGGTTTTCCATGTCTGTTCGTACATTCGGAATTAATTGTTTCAGCTCCTGTATGTCATTTGAATTGTTGGTTTGTTCCTTTGACTGGGCCATATCTTCAATTTTCCTAGTGTGATTTGTTACTTTTTGCTGGCATATAGGCATTTAATTACCTTAATTAGTTTATTCTGGAGATTGCTTTCACTTCTTTTATCTAGGGTTTTCTTGCTGGATGAATTTGTTGTCTATCTGTTCTTTGACATTCGTTCAGCTTTATCTGGACCTTTAGCTTAAGTTTTGTTTAACAGAGGAGAATTTTTCAGTTCTTGTTTTCTTGTTTCTTGCCCTGCTTGTGTGGTGCCTTTCCCCCCCACACACTTAGGAGGGTCTACTTAGATTTTATAGACCCCAGCCAGATTTTCCCAGACCAAACTGGCCTCCCATGAGGAGGAAAGAGTCACCTGCGTCGGTTTTCCCTGAGGGTGAGACCCAGCAGGTTGAAAGACTTTCCTGTGAAGTCTCTGGACTCTGTTTTTCTTATCCTGCCCTGTATGTGGTGCTTGTCTGACTGCAGGTCCCACCAGCATAAGATGATGCGGTACCTTTAACTTTGGCAGACTCTCCCTGCTGGGGGCGTGGTGGAGACAGAGGAGAGGTTGAAGGCTGGTTTTAATGGCTTCAAATTACCAAGCTCTGGTGTCTGAATTCCTTGATGGAGGGATTCCACCTGGGTGGGACTTTACCCCTCCCCTGGCAAAGGCACAAGCTCCAGATAAGCCCCCAAAAGAGCTCACTTCTGCCTATGCCTGGGGCAGTTGCAGCCTGAAAAGTCCTGCCTCTGTATCCAGAGGCAGTCAAGCCTTTGTAGATACACAACCACAAAAACCTCTGTTTCCTTCTTTTTTTCCCCCCTTTTTCTGTCAGTCCTGCCCCCTTGGTACTGGGGCAAAAATGAGCAACCTCCGCTTTGATCAGGTTCACCTAAGCTGGGGGCCTATTTTTAGTAGTCAGAATTTGTTAATTAGTTCCACAATTGGCGTTTGATTGTGCCCAGTCCCTGCTGCTGGTAAAGTCCTTTCCTTTCCCCTCTGGGAAGCGGCCTGTAGGGGAGGGGCGCTGGCTGCCGCAGCTTTGGGAACTCATGGTTCTGGGGGGTGCTCACAGCCGGTCCAGCTGGTCCAGATTGGGGTACGCTGTGTGTCTGGTCACTGCTGTGGTCCCAGGAGCTGTTCTGTACTGTTTCTGGTTATTTAGTAGTTGTTCTGGAGGACGAACTAAAACACGCACGTTGTTAAGTCGCCATTTGACCCGGAAGTCCTGGAGGTTATTCTTACGTATCAAGTAGATATCATCTTGTTATTCAAGATGTAATGGAGAGGCTGTAGGGAACTGCCTGAAAATGCACAGCTGTGTTTCAGTAGCCATGTTTCTTGAGGACGACTGAATAATGATACAGCTATCACAATGTGACTGTATGACTGTGAAAACCTTGTGTCTGATGCTCCTTTTATCTACCTTGTCAACAAAGGAGTAGAACATATGGAATAAAAATAAATAATAGGGGGAACTAATGTTAAAATAAATTTAGTTTAAATGCTAGTGATCAATGAAAGCGAGGGGTAAGGGATATGGTAGGTATAATCTTTTTTTTTTTCCTGTGTTCATTTTATTTCTTTTTCTATTGTCTTTTTACTTCTTTTTCTAAATTAATGCAAATGTTCTAAGAAATGATGCAAGTGATGATATTGTGAATTACTGATTACGTATGTTGTTTTATTTTGTTTCTTTATTTTTTTAATTAATAAATAAATTTAAAAAAAACCACTAGAGCAAGTGTAAAAGTTTCCGTGATGTACACAGTGGTCACTCCCATGCTGAACCCCTTTATATACAGTCTTAGAAACAAGGACATAAAGGATGCCTTAAAAATAATTTCCTGCTAAGACAGTCACTATGTACAAGGAGTCTTCATCTCAAATACAGAAATTCACTCTTCATTAACAGATGTTAAATTCTGTGAAACGAAAATCAAATTACTTTTATCAGTGTAAACAAAGTTAATATGCTATTTGCTTTATTACTAGAACTTTACCTCTATTTTTCAATCCATCAAAAAGCATAATATATTTTGTATTTTTTAAAAATCATTTGACATCTAGGAAAACATTCCCAAGATTCAGTATTGAGCCGAACTGTTCTGCCTGAAAAGTCAGTGGTAAATGTTTAATACAGGTCATTAGGAACATATAAAATTATTGTAATTAGTGGAGGTGCTGAGGTGCATTGCCTCCTTGAAAGCAGAAATAAACTGCTCTTGTGTTATAAAAAAAAAAAAACTACATGGTCTTGCAACTGCCTTTGAAATAAATAAATAGTTATTACTCTCAAAGGTAATTTGGTTTTACTCATATATCTTAAGTGAATCACTGAATGGATGTGACAAATGGATAAAATTTGGCCTTAAAATCTCTTTCGCCACTCAGATGTGGCCTCCCTCTCTCTCTAAGCCAACTGTGTAAGTAAAATCATTACCCACCCCCCACCTCATGTGGGACATGACATCCAGGAATAAAAGTCTCCCTGGCAACTCGGAATATGACTCCCAGGGATGAGCCTAGCCCTGGCACGGTGAGACTGACAATACCTTCCTGACCAAAAGGGGAAAAAGAATTGCAACAAATAAGGTATCAGTGGCTGAGAGAGTTCAAATAGAGTCAAGAGGCTACTCTGGAGGCTACTTTTATGCAAACTTCAGCTAGATACTGCTATTCATTTATCATAGTTTGCCAAACCTCAATCAAAACCATTCCTGCTAACCCTAAAGAACATTTAGGGCTTTATCTGAGATTCTACAAAGGTTCCATGCACTATGATTACTTTCCAGAAACCTACAACCTCCAGACGGGTTCCTAGGCCAGATAAGTCCTAAAATACAGAGGGGCCAGCCTTTCCAGAACGTCAACCAGTTCCATCCCCCTATCCCATATTATCAACAGCCCTTTCCAACAGGAAAAAGTTAGAATGGACATAGCTCAAATACCCCTAAAGAATGAGAGAAAGATTAAAGGCAAAGATGGAATTATAACAAAGATAGGATTTAACAAATGAGTTATGACTGCTGAATCATTATACTGATAAATCTTTGTCTCCAGTGTCTTGAAGTAGCTAGAAGGAAAAACCTAAAATTCTGGATCTGTAACCCATACCAAACTTTGAAATCTGTTCTATAACTAACTGCTGCAGTGTGCTTTGAAATTTATTGCTTTTTTGCATCTATGTTGTTTTTCACATATACGAAAAAAGACCCTTAGAAATTAGGAAAGAGAGAAGAGGAAAAATAAGTCCACAATATGGAACAAGGCCAAATGTTAATAATGAAAAAAGTCAACTGCTAAGTGTTCTCATTAGGTTGGAATTTTAATATAGTTTGATTATATTAAATGTATAAAGGAATGAAGAAAAAAGGAAAAGAAACTTTAAGAGACAGTGAAAAATATTCTAAGAAAGAGTTACTACACAGTGAACTTTCCTGGTACTATACCATGGCAACAAGCACCAAAACAAACAAACACATAAACAAAAAAAAACCAAAAAATTTCTCCACTTTTATTAGTATCTTAGCTGAGAGAGACTCCTGTACTCTTAGATTAAAGATCAAGCACTCTCTGAAAGCATCCAAGTAGCTCTGACCAACAACTTGCTAAATCTAACAAGAATGACAGTCCACATCTATTGAAGTCTATGAGAAGTATCCTGCTAAGTACTTGCACAATCACATTTAACATTCATAACTGTTCATATATACCATCACATAAAACAGGTGTTATTATTACCATTTCCATTTTTCAGGTCTATACAACCGAGGCTTAGAGGAACTGACGTTACTCATCACCACTCCTTAGTTTTTGCTCTCTTTAGAGGTGTGATATGTGAGGTACACAGAGGGGAATAAACGAGGGGTAAGGCAATGCAGTCTTTCCATGTCCCTCCTAGAGTCCCTCCATTTTTATCTCCCTCTTAATACTCCCAAATCTACAGATTACGAGTTTTAAGAATTATTCCAGTTCAATCCTACCTCTCACCGTATTTCAAGATGTTTATTTAAAACTATTCATTCTGAAGATTTAGAAGACATTTTTACATGGGTCCCATTCACCATAAAAATTGCTTCAGTAAGAGTAAACACACTCAGGGTGTTGAACTCGGACAACTCTGCTTTATAAAGGTTGCTGAGCATGTGTTTGATCAAAACTTCACCTACCCATATCTCTGTTGACTGTTAAATCTCACACAACTGATTTAAGTCTTTCGGCTGGCTACCATGGGTTAACTCTGACAAAGCCAAGGTCTGGGCTTTCTGAACCTGCATATTCTCTTATAAAAGGCTGAAAACCCACTGCCCTCCTGGTCGTCTCAGTAGAACACACCAGAAATCCCAGGGTAACCTGATGGGAAACTGAGAGTGGTTTTCTGTTGAAAAAAACAAGTCAAAGTACATGCTCTTCCACTATGGATCAGCAGTATCATCTTCAAACATGACAACCACATTGAAATTATATATTTTATATACACATTATAATTGGAAACCTTTAAGATACATGCACATTAACAAAGCCTAGAAGAACATTCACAAAAATGAACATAATTGCTTTAGTTAGGGAAGCATAATTAAGGAAAATATTTTTCTAACTCACAAATTCTGCAATTTTATTACATTGTCTTAATCATAAAATAAGGTCTACATTTTTAAATGATTTTTTAAAAATTTTGGTCCCTGAAAATCTAATTCTCTCTAAAGCACATTGTCACACATGATGGTTTAATGTGGAAATATTCCAAGAACATCCTGCACCCTGTTGATGATGTTCAGAGAAGGATCTAGAACTTTAAACTTCTAAGTACAGGTTCCTATAGCCTGAGTTTCTGATTTTAACACTGGCAACAGAGTCGGGTACAGAATAACATCTGGCTCTAAGATGGTTGCTGGCCATGTGGCTGCTGTTTGATCAGGCTGTAGGAAGAGTTCCTTGACATAGCCTCATGACACCTTTTGATCTCCAGCTGCAGAAGTTGTGTAGTTTTGGAAATGACCCAGGGAGATGCCACAGGAAGCACATGTAGGAAGAAAAAAGCGGAAGCTTTGGACAGATTACCAGGCTAAAGCCACAGCTAAGAAAGTGATCATTTTGTGAAGAACTTTTAGTGTCCTTTGATGGTCTGTTAAATCACTATCAATGATCTCCAAGGACAAAGGGAAAATTTTGCCTTAAAAAAGTCTGGAGGGAGAAAAAGTTATGGGTTCTAGACTTTGCTTTTAAAGTTACTTTTAAAAATTTTTTTAAATTTTTTATGTGAAAAATAATATATATACAAAAAAGCAATGAATTTCAAAGCATACTATAACAACTAATTATAGAACAGATTTCAGTGCTTGGTATGGGATGCGGTTTCATAATTTTAGGTTTTTCCTTGGCTGCTCCAAGACACTGAAGACTAAAAGAAATATCAGTATAATGATTCAGCAGTCATACTCATTTGTTAAATCCTATCTTCTCTGTTATAACTACACCCTCTCCTTTGATTCAAAGGTATTTTTATTTATAGGACTGGGGCAGGAGGTGTTTTAGGATATATGGATCTCTTTCTTTCATCTGTCCACCAAAGTAATCAAAGCTAATGGTCCAATAAAGTAGTGTTTCACTAAAATGTAAGCTCAAAAATTCATTTGTTTGGTAGACAGACGTATCCCCTACACCTAAAAGAGGGTATATAGCAGGTGCTGAGAAAATATCTGCTGTAGGAATGACTGTATCTTTGGAAAGCAATGCCTCTAGAGACTAAAAACATCCAAAGGGTCCCTCTGTGTCTGCTCAAAGCAGTCACGTGATTGGTAACCTAACAAAAGTCAATAAACAGTCTGCTAATACAGAACACACTCTAGTATGCAAACACCAATTGTTACTGTAAGCATGGTTTACTAACACTATTCTTTGTACCCATAAATATAAGAATAAAAGAATAAGTAATGGAGTCAACTGTTCTGATTTAAATCCTGGCACCAACCCCTACTAGTGTGACCCTGGACAAGTTACTTAACTTCTCTCAGATTCCACATCTAAAAAAAACAACAAAAAGGGGAACAATAATAGCATCTATCTCTTAGGATTATTGAGAGGATGACAAAATTATTAGCACAGATTCTGTCACAAAGAAGTATCTAATAAATGTCAGTAATTATTATTTTTTACTATTTATATACCCCAATCATATCTCTGGGAAAGGATCATAAATTCACTTAACCCACACAAAGGCCTTAAACGAAGAGTAGGCACTAGAATGCACTCCTTTGCATAAATGAAAAGAAAAACCACATTAATTGGCCCTACGTACTTTTTTTTTTGACCCTTCTCAATCTTTCTCTCTCTTCTAGCCTTTTCTTCCCAAGTCAATATAAAACCTTTCCTGAGCTCCTGTGGGCCTGGCTTAGCCATTTATCCTTGTCCTGTAATAACTATGTGCCCCTGAGAAGCATAGTTAAACTTGTAAGCCCTCAGCTTCCACATACGTATAATAAAAAGGGGACAGTAGCATAATAGATTATCTTTCAATAATCTTCTAAATCTAAAAATCCACAAAGACATAATTGATAAGTATTAATAAATTCCAGTCAACTACTGACTTGACTCTGCTCTTAGAAAGTACATTTTAGCCATATTTGGAATACAACCCAAAAACTGGCAAGTATGACACCCACCTGAGAAGCTAAATTTTGGGCGGGCCACAGTGGCTCAGCAGGCAGAGTTCTCATCTGCTATGCCAGAGACCCGGGTTCGATTCCTGGTGCCTGCCCATGCCAAACAAAACAAAACAAAACAAACAAACAAACAAACAAAAAAAGCTAAATTTTTCCTGATATAAATTTCCAAGAACAGAAGAAACCCTGAAGTTTTAGTTCAATTGCCTTATCACAATAAAATGGACTTGTAGTTAACCAGAACTTTTTCTTAGGACCACCCAAGGGTCCTTTATTTACAAGTGTCGAGGTACAATCACTAAGCATTGTAAACCACAATAAACTGTCAAACCAGTGCTTACAATTTCAAGGCAACTGGGCAGGGAACTGACAATCTTGAAGAATCAGAACTATCATTCAGCACACAAAAAGCGATTTAAAAATCACACCAACATCTTTGGTTCTTTGTGCTACCTAAC
This sequence comes from Tamandua tetradactyla, assembly GCF_023851605.1. Taxonomy (NCBI): domain Eukaryota; kingdom Metazoa; phylum Chordata; class Mammalia; order Pilosa; family Myrmecophagidae; genus Tamandua; species Tamandua tetradactyla. Next base: position 81,927,614 of record NC_135335.1, read on the forward strand.
CTCTCCCCATCACACCATGTATTTCTGCTGAGGAACAAGGGTCTAATTTAAAATGATGTTGTAGGTTAGCAATTGACATGGAACGCTGTTTACAATATACATTTTTGGTAAAAAAGGCAGATTATAAAATAATATGATCAGCAATTTATTCCCATTTTGGTAAACAAATATATATATATATATACGTGTGTCCTATCAGATATATATATATATATATATATATATCTGATAGGACACACATATCTGATAGAATACATCCCAAATTAAGTTTATAATTTAAAAAATTTTTGGTATGTGTATTTTATTATTTTGCTACAATGAAGGCACAGATTCTGAAATAATATTTCACACAGTTTTATTTAACAAGAAAGATGGAACTAGCACCCAAATTTTAACCAAATGTCACTCTGAGTTCAATAGCCAACAGTTCTGCAGCACAGAGGCACCAATGTCTTTTGCACCCTGTGCATGCAGCTAAGTTGGGATGGGGGTGAGGGGGGGAGGCCAAGATGTTTTTACTACCAGTCATCAGGCATGATCAAGATGGTCCCAGATCTCTCCTTCCCTGTTCATCTCAGTTTCCTGAGCCATCAGCTTCCCACTTACCTGCTTTACCAATTTGTAACAATATTAGAGAAGAGCTGAGTTTACAAAACACGACCAAAGGTTCTAAATTATATATGGTTCAGAGTTTTAACTTTCACATTCACTGATTTAGGAAAATCAATGACTCAAGAGCCCAAATTATGCTGGCAAAGTTCCAATTTTACAAGTTGGAATTAAAGACTATCCCTCATTTTAGTCTTCCCAATGCCAATTCTTTCTAATCACAAGGGGGAAAAAAGCCCAGAGTGTTTAAAAGCATGATTTTCAAATCCTTTATTTAGTTTAGCACTTCTGTTTTTTAACACAAAGTGCTGACTCTAGGCAGACTCTGGCATACTGAAGGTAATTGCAGTTGAACTTTCTGAGTTCATTATCAGGGCCAGGTATCATTGTAAGGCACAAAGGTTGTTCTGGCACCTCAGGGATCGACCAGCATCTGAGAAACTGTGATTTCAAAGCAGAAGTGTGCAAAGGTAAAGAGTGTACAAAGAAATAAGTGATAGCAAGACACTCTGAAGGCAGAAAAGATAACGGCAATCTGGGGGAAAAGAGAGTAGAGGCAGTAGAATGAATGTCTTCAGAAAAATAGGTTCTGAGGGGTTCATTTTAGTGGGTGGGCCAAAAGAGGTTACCAGATCAGTTCTCTTGAGAGGCACAAAAGGCACATTTCAGTGCTGCATTTCAGACAATGTGATAAAGAAAAAAAGATGCAACCCTATTGTTAGCAAAAGCTAGGTACATAAAAATAATTTGCTTTCTCACCCCCCCCAACCTAATCTGTTTAAAGAATCCTCAATTTAGGTCAGATCGTTTTGCTCTATTACAAAACATTTTTAGAGGCAGACTACAAGAAAGAAGCATAGTGTCTACACAGCATCACTTTAATGCAAGAAAACAAAACTGCCAACTATAAGTATCTGAAAAAATGTGACCACTTCAGGCTTAATCTTAGGTTGAACAACCCCCTTCCCTGATTACCCCTCAAAGGAAATATATCAGGCACTGTGGACAAAGAAGGAAAATATGTCTAATTTCAACATGTGCACTTGGTAGATGAAGAATTTGGACATTCCTGAACTCTGGCCATATCTCAGAAGACTTTCCATTTGAAGTTTAATCTCACGAAAAAGAAAGGTTAAAGATCAGCTGCCTTTCAACTATGGCTCAATCAAAAGAAGGGACAGAGAAACTGATCACATTACTTAAATGTGATATCATAAGGGAGGCCTACTGAAAATTTAAGATGACCCTGACTCCATATCAAGTGTTAACATAGTAAGTGGTTTTTGTTCGAAAATAAAACCCTTGAAACAAGGATACTCTCCACTGGAGAGTCTTGAATTTGAAGAAAAATATGCAAAGGCTTCAGGCCCCAAGAGGTCTTACAAAAGCAGCCTCTGACCAAAGCCTCTCTTCTGTAGCCTGCCGGCATCTGCTTTACTGAAATAGAAGACACTCAGAAACAAGGAATTTAGTAGTGCTTTTGCACATTGCTAATTAAAGTGCTTGAGAGAGAAGCTGAAAAAGTCTTCATAAATCCAAAATGAGAGCATCTAATTAAGCATTTGGGTAAGGAGCTATTGCTCAAGAAGCCTTTGGCATGGTCTACTAGGTATGACCTCTCCAAACTCCTCTTTTATGACTTCGTTGTCCACCCAGCCTCTGCCACTCTGCCTCATGGTCTCCTCCAACCTCTCAGCCACATTCCTACCCCTGGCCTTTGCCTTGGCTGTTCCCTCTACCTGGACTAGTTTTCCCTCATATCTCTCAACTTCCTTCAAATCTTCACTCAAATGTCACCTCTGCAATGAGGAAAAGGATGCTTTCTTTCAGCTGTACCTATCACCAACTAATAGGCCATTATAATTTACCTGCCTATCTACTGTTTCCTCTGTTCCTCCTCTCCCACTCAATAAAACTCGAGAACAGCAGGGATCTTTGTTTTGTTCATACCAAGTTAACAGTGATTGGCACATGGTAAGAGCTTAAAATATATTTTCTGAATGAATGAACTTCTTGACAGTAAAATTCCAGGAGGAAGCTATTTGAAGCATAAGCAAGAAAAAGGGAAAGGGTGACTGATGGTGAGGGGGTGAAATGAAAGGGAAAGAAGCGACACAGAATCATAGGGAGAGCAGAGACTGGCCTAGGCTGGGACAGCCCCACAGCTTCTCCCTGCAAAACTGATGAGTGGCGGGAGTAGGTGCACCGTATTCCGTCAGCCGCATCAAATCGCACTCTTGAAAGCGGGCAGCCAGGACACGCGAGCTCGAAAAAGTCACTAAGAAATGACAAGCGCAAGGCAGAGCCACCTGGGCAAGAGCCTCTGGACAGGCCCACAGGGGAGTCCGGACCACCCAGCCTGCCCTTCCCTTCCCTTCCCTTCCAGCGGAAACGAGAACGCCCGTCCTTTCCACAGTAGCCGGGTCGTCCCAGGCCGCAACAACTTCCCCGGCTCGAGCCCCCCACCCGGTGGCCAGAGAGGCGAGCCCTGCGTTCGGACACCTGCCTGCCCGCGGCGGAGGTCTCCATTTCCGCCAGGTGGGGAGGCCTCAAGGCGTCCTGAGAGTCTCACCCCACCAGGGCTTTCCTCCCGCCGGCCGGCAGGAAGCGCAGCGGGCCTCCGCGTTCCTGGGAAGGGGTTCCCCGCGCCCCTAAACCGCGGCCCCTCGGGCCAGACGCCCCGCCCGCGCGGCGCCCCCTCACCTCCGGACGCACGTACGACACGAAGGAAGGCTTGGGCGCCTTGGTGCCGCCGCCGCCGACGGCTACCCCTTTCCCCAGCATTCCGCTTTTGCCTGGGAAGCAGCGACCCTCGGGAGGAGACACGGTAGCGGCGGCAGCCACCAGCACTAGCGGCTGGGACTCCGCCCATCCCCAGGGCCGCGGCGACCGCGGCGCCGCCCGTATCCGGCTCCGCCGCTGACACCACTCACCCCGCCCAGGCCCTTGGGCCCCACCCACTCCGTGCGCCTGCCCACAGAGCCCGAAGCCGGAGGCCACGCCCCTTCCCTCGACACTGTGTGTCTGGCGGGCGCAGATCCTCCTTCGAAGGTCGCTCTACTCCAACCCCTAGCGTCAAATCCCGCCCCCATGCGTTCTCTAATTGGCCAGAAGGCCTTTCCAGCCAAGCCCCTTTTTGAATGACTCTGAAGAGACGTTTTCGCTGACCAATCCAGAGGGCGTTGTCTTTGGTACTTCCAGGTGATTGGGTGCCGAGGAAGTTGCCGTCGTCCAATGATTCACTGTGTTGTCACTAAGTTGTTGAGGGCAAGCGGCTCATTGCAGTCTTCGCTTAGCTTGCCGCTTTGGTATCGAACATCCAAAAGTACGGTGTATTGAATCTCATTGTTTTACCTGATGAGTTCCAAACTCACTTAGTTATATTTACGCTTTATTGCTTTCAATGGAGACAAAAATTAGACAAATCCAACGAGCCAAGGAACAAGTTTGCGTGTTTGATCATAGAAGGAATTGTCCACTTCATTTTTCCACGGTTTATTGTTTGTGCTTCTAACAGGTAGAATAGCAAAGCTCTTAAGAGACTTCTTTTATCTACTCTGAGACTTTATCTTCTTTTTATCTTTATCTTCTCTTTATCTTTTGGTCATGAAAACACTGACAAAACCCTCATTTTCAGTCAAGATTACAAAATAAAAGTTCGTTTAAATTCCACATTTGGCGTCAAGTATTATGTTGGACGCGGATAAGTAAGACAGGATCCAGCTCTCAAGAAATTCAGTCTAGCGGAAAAAACGAATAACAAACACCTGCCGTTAATTTTTTCTCAGGCACTGTATTAATCATTAATCTCACCATTACCCTCTTAATCTCTACGAGCGGTCGACCCACCAACCACCAAACCCCCTCAGATAAACAAAATCTAGGTGGAAACTAATATGCTTCTTTTTGTAAGCATAGTTTCACGAAAAGTCAGGTAGTCTCGTTTCCAGCCAGATTGCCATCATTTGAAGCCAATTTCAATATCCCCATTTTTAAGTGAGAAAACTGAGGCTTCCAGATTTAAGTAATTTGACCAGATCTCAAAACTAGAGCTTGGATACTAACCCCGGTTTATCTGAATCCAAAGCCCAAGTCCCTAATAGCATAATAATACAAACTAAGAGGCAACACAAAGGAGGAGTGGTCAATTATATCTGGGAAGTCCAAGTAAGGTTTCTTAAAAAAAGTTACTCCTTATGGCGGTGTTAAAGAATTAAGTTATCAGGACTAAGAATAGTGCCTCATATTTCACAGCAGTTTTTACTTTTCAGAGTGTAATGACAAGTCAGGATTTTACATTTTTCCTTTCTCACTTTTCAAAGTACTTTTCATTTCCCAGATCATGCGTGAGAACGAGCATGTTAATGTGGGTAAGGAGTGGGTCAGGGGCGGGGAGGTATTCTGAGCCCATCTGTCGCCAGGACTAGCTTCTCCGGCATGCGACTAGAGAGCAGGGCCCGCACTCAGAAGGGTTTGGGATTAAGGGCCCGGCATGCAGAAGGGTTTGGGGTTTAGTGCTCTGCGATGTTTGTCTTGAAGTTCTTAATAACTTCGCACAAAAATAACTTGTGTTTTGTAAGTTTGATGGGACTTCGAAATATGCACGGGGTGGTTAGAACCTTGGCTTATACACGGTATCACCGTCCAGTACCTACATGCCTGCCCTAGGTAGGTCCTCGAGCTCCTGCTCCGTGGACCCCGATACGCCCTGCCCCAATCCCAATACAGCCGGCCTCTGACTATGCCCGTGATTATCTTTGTGACCTGGACAAACTACTTCAGTCTTGGTGTCTCTCCTTAAATTGAGGATAACAACTACTTCCTATTGGTTGGGAGATTGTTGTGAAGATTAAATAAATTGATCCAGGAAAAACACTTAGAACATGCCAAGGATGCAGAAAGAACTAAATAGGCGATGGCTATCATTTGATCCTCAATACAATCCGCAAAGCAGGGCATCACTCACCCCATTTCAGAAATAGAAGCAAAGTGAACTTCTATCAGTAATTAGCTGGGAGGGTTTTTCTTTGTTTTTAACTTCTGGCCCAATTCTTGGACTTGTAATACTGGCTTTTTATTTCTACTCCTTCACATCAAATTTCCCTTCCTTCAAACCCTTTTGCAGAATAATAATTAGTTTATCCAGTCCTTCAGCATCCATTTTCATTTGCTGTCAAGTTGGTTTGCAATGTGGTGATTCTGGAAACTTGCTTCTACCAGTGGATTCCTACGATCCCAGAAAACTATGGCAACAAGGGGGAAATATTTGTCAAAACTGAAAGGACAGCTAATTTCAAAGGCAGTTTTGACTCAAGTCATGACAACCTGTTTTTTTTGTTTGTTTGTTTTTTTAAGGAGCAGTAAGAGAATGAGAACAGATAATAAGCTGAAATATGTTCCATCTTGCTCATGCGGTTCTCTAGCTACCAGCATATTTGTGCTTGATCTTTGGGGTGTACGTCAATCTCCTTTTCCATCTCCTGATAGAAAAATTTCATTTCAGTGGCGGTCGTATAATTTTCTGCTTATCAATAAACACAGATCATAGCCCCTCCCTGGACTTCGAAATATTTCTATTTACATAAAATAGTTTAAGATCATTCATTTCTCCTAAATTTACCACAAGCTTTCTTTGAGAATTATAAAGAGAAACACATCTTAGCTCTCATAAAAACACTTCCAGACCAAAGGCAGTCCCATTTCTTCCCATAGATAGCTGAAAGGTGGAGGAAACATCTTACTCTGACAGATAGTTGAAGCCTACTCATTTGCATTTCCTCCTCTTTTGAGTCATTTGAAGTTATCTTTATCTATTAAGTGTATAACATATAGTAGGAATTCAATACGTTTGCATCTGAGTAAAGTGTTAGAAGTATTAGAAGAAGGAGTAGGAAAAAAGACTATATGTACCTAGTTCTGTATTTGCATAGAATATCTTCAGATAGCTACAAAGGAGGCTACAGCATTAGTTGTTTTTAGAAAGGGGAGGATTTGGGGACAGGTTGAAAGAAAATGTTGCAATGTACACCCATTTTATCTTTTAATTTTGAACTGTGAAAATTATGTACCCAATGATAAATTAAATTTTAATTTAAAACAAGGGATGTTAACAAGATCTTAACATTTTCTGTCTCTGCTTGTCTTGGCATTCCATCCATTAAGGTAAAGTTTCAATGTCACCACCTCTTTAAAATCTCCCTTATCTAGCTATGTTGGAAATCATCTTGACCTTTTCTGAATGCCTAAGCACTTAGTATCTCTGTGCTGCTTTGGCCTATTAACTTGAATAGTCTTAGGCCCATGTCTTTGTCTTCTTCCCCACAGCCTTACCAGGAGCTTCTTAAGGTCAGAGACCCCTCTTGTGCTTCTTGATATTCCCTACAGTACTAACCTCAATGCTTTGAATGAACTATCAAATGGAAAAGCCTTCAGTAGTTGCACAAGTAGTTACTGAAAAAGTGAATATTCATGACCCGTGGAAGCCTCAGGAAGAGTGAAATTGTGCCCTCTACAGGACGATTTAAAAAGTGGTGCGGACAACCAAAAGGGGGAAGAGTGAAATGAGACAAAATAAAGTGAGAGATTTCAAACAGAGTCGAGAGGTTATCTTGGAGGTTATTCTTGCGCATTAAATAGATATCACCTTGTTAGTCAAGATGCAAGGTGCAAAATATAAAAAAATAAAAAAGATGAAATGGAGAGGCTAGAGGGAACCGCCTGAAAATGTAGAGCTGTGTTCCAGTAGCCATGTTTCTTGAAGATGATTGTATAATGATAAAGCTTTCATAATGTGACTGTGTGATTGTGAAAACCTTGTGTCTGATGCTCCTTTTATCTACCTTATCAACAGACGAGTAAAACATACGGAATAAAAATAAGTAAAGGGGGAACAAATGTTAAAATGAATTTAGTAGATTGAAATGCTAGTGATCAATGAAAGGGAGGGGTAAGGGGTATGGCATGTATGAATTTTTTTTCTGTTGTCTTTTTATTTCTGTTTCTGAACTGATGCAAATGTTCTAAGAAATGATCATGATGATGAATATGCAACTATGTGATGATATTGTGAATTACTGATTATATATGTAGGACGGAATGATCATATGTTTAGAATGTTTTTGTTTGTTTGTTGTTATATATTTTTTTAAAAATTAAAAAAAAATAGTGGTGCAGAAGAAAGGTATTCTCAGCAGAGGCTAGAGAATCATTCTCCCATTCAGCTGGGGCACATGATAAAAGGGAAGAGGATAAGGAAGAAGGATGGGCCCATCCCCCACCTATCCCCCTATACCAGGTCCCTCCTGGGCACATTTATTGGCTCCACAACTGCATAAAACATGATTAAAAACTCTAAATTGGGGCCCCAGAAGAAGCTGAAAACTACACTCCTAGAGCTGGAAAACACCTCAGAATCAACATTTACTTTGAAGAGGAGGCTACAAGGCCCAAAGAAATCAAACAACTTGCCCAAGATCACACTGCTAATCAGTGCTCACCTGGGATTTATTTCTTCAACACAATCTGATCTTTGAACAATGATTCTAAGCCAGAGGTGTGGATTACACAGGCAGTTTAATCTAGTTATAGTTGAGCTTTATTTTTTATGCAGTGATGTTTGTCAATTCAGGATGTATAAACTGGCCACAGTCTATTTTAGAGCTCCCTTCATATTTTCTTCCCCATCCTCTCTGGGGTGAATTGAACAGTCTAGGAGTACACAAAGTCCCAGCCAGGTCTGAGAAGAGGTAGGGGAAGGCACCCACTTTTCCTACCTGGGCTGCTTGTGTTGCTGGTATATTAGACAGAGAGAAATACTTGGACTCTCTAAACTATAGCTGAGCTACCCTGTTCTCTGAAATGATTGTAAAAGCTCTTACCTTGTGCTTTTATGACTGTTAAGAGCTGCTACTCCTTTTATCTGGTCATTTTCTTGTAAGGCAAAGGCCCTAATGCTAATGGAGAATTTGAAGTCAGCCATTAACTAGTTTCAGTCCCTGACATTTGTTTAATCCTATTGGCCAGACTCATTGAAAGATAAGTTGTCTCCCATCCTTTTGGCTTACACCTTTAGTATTGAAATGATAGATCTGCCTCCTCTCTTTTCAGCTTATGTTCTCCTACTGAAATGATGATAACACTGTCTTTTTTTCTTTTAATTTTTATTAATAAAACCAATAAAGATACAATATGAACATTCTTTTTTTAACACATAGTTGTATATTCATCATCATGATCATTTCTTAGAACACTTACATCAATTCAGAAAAAGAAATAAAAAGAAAACAGAAAAAAATTCATGCGTACCATGCCCCTTACCCCTCCCTTTCATTGATCACTAGCATTTCAATCTACTAAATTTATTTTAACATTTGTTCCCCCTATTATTTATTTACTTTTAATCCATATGTTTTACTCATCTGTCCATAAGGTAGAAAAAAGAAGCATCAGACACAAGGTTTTCACAATCACACAGTCACATTGCGAAAGCTATATCATTATACAATCATCTTCAAAAAACATGGCTACTGGAATACAGCTCTACATTTTCAGGCACTTCCCCTTCAGCCTCTCTGTTAGGTCTTAACTAAAAAGGTGATATCTATTTAATGCATAAGAATAACCTCCAGGATAACCCCTCGACTCTGTTTGGAATCTCTCGGCCATTGACACTTTGACTCATTTCTCTCTTCCCTTTTCAGTAGAGAAGGTTTTCTAAATCCTTGGTGCTGAGTTCCAGCTCATTCTAGGATTTCTGTCCCATGTTGCCAGGAAGGTCCACACTGGTGAGACTCATGTCCCACATAGAGAAGGGGAGGGCAGTGAGTTTGCTTGTCGTGTTGGCTGAGAGAGAGAGGCCACATCTGAGTAACAAAAGAAGTTCTCTTGGGGGTGACTCTTAGGCCTAATTTTTTTTTTAATTTATTAATTAAAAAAATAAACAAAATAAAACAACATACATAATCAGTAATTCACAATATCATCACCTAGTTGCATACTCATCATTTCTTAGAATGTTTGCATCAATTCAGAAAAAGAAATAAAAAGACAACAGAAAAAGAAATAAAACAAACACAGGAAAGAAAAAAAAAAGATTATACCTACCATACCCCTTACCCCTTGCTCTCATTGATCACTTGCATTTAAACTAAATTTATTTTAGCATTTGTTCCCCCTATTATTTATTTTTATGCGATATGTTCTACTCCTTTGTTGACAAGGTAGATAAAAGGAGCATCAGACACAAGGTTTTCACAATCACACAGTCGCATTGTGACGGCTGTATCACTATTCAATCATCCTTAAGAAACATGGCTACTGAAACACAGCTCTACGTTTTCAGGCAGTTCCCTCCAGCCTCTCCATTACATCTTGGATAACAAGGTGATATCTACTTAATGCCTAAGAATAACCTCCAGGATAACCTCTGACTCTTTGGAATCTCTCAGCCATTGACACTTTGTCTCATTTCACTCTTCCCCCTTTTGGTCGAGAAGGTTTTCTCAATCCCTTGATGCTGAGTCTCAGCTCATTCTAGGATCTCTGTCCCATGTTGCCAGGAAGGTCCACACTCCTGGGAGTCGAGAGGTTATCCTGGAGGTAATTCTTGAATTAAATAGATATCACCTTGTTATTTAAGATGTAATGGAGAGACTGGAGGGAAATGCCTGAAAATGTAGAGCTGTGTTCCAGTAGCCATGTTTCTTGAGGATGATTGAATAATGATACAGCTGTCACAATGTTACTGTGTGATTGTGAATACCTTGTGTCTAATGCTCCTTTTATCTACCTTGTCAACAAAGGAGTAGAACATATGGAATAAAAATAAATAATAGGGGAACAAATGCTAAAATAAATTTAGTTTGAAATGCTAGTGATCAATGAAAGCGAAGGGTAAGGGGTATGGTAGGTATAATCTTTTTTTTCTTTCCTGTGTTCGTTTTATTTCTTTTTCTATTGCCTTTTTTTTTTTTAATATTTTTATTGAGAAATCTTCACACACATACATTACGGACATGGTGTAAATTGAATGGCCGACAATATCATCACATAGCAGTGTATTCATCTCCATGATCATTTTTTCTAAACATTTGCATCACTCCAGAAAAAGAAATAAAAAGAAAAAAACTGATATATCCCATACCCCTTACTCTTCCCCCTCACTGACCATTAGTATTTCCATCTACCCAATTTAATTTACCCTTTTTCCCCCCTATTATTTATTTTTTTTAATCCATATTTTTTTACTCATCACCAGTAAGTGGGGAGGGGGAGGAAGACATTGGGATCTATTTTATTTATTATTATTATTATTTTTTTCTTTTAACGGAAAGAAAAAAAAAAGAAATTAACACAACATTTAGAAATCATACCATTCTACATATGCACTCAGTAATTCTTAACATCATCACATAGATGCATGATCATCGTTTCTTAGTACACTTGCATCGGTTTAGAGGAACTAGCAACACAACAGAAAAAGATATAAAATGTTAATATAGAGAAAAGAAATAAAAGTAGTAATAATAGTAAAAAAAAAAAAAAAAAAAGCAAAAAAAAACCCTATAGCTCAGATGCAGCTTCATTCAGTGTTTTAACGTGATTACTTTACAATTAGGTATTATTGTGCTGTCCATTTTTGAGTTTTTGTATCTAGTCCTGTTGCACAGTCTGTATCCCTTCAGCTTCAATTACCCATTGTCTTACCCTGTTTCTAACTCCTGCTGGACTTTGTTACCAATGACATATTTCAAGTTTATTCTCGAATGTCCGTTCACATCAGTGGGACCATACAGTATTTGTCCTTTAGTTTTTGGCTGGACTCACTCAGCATAATATTCTCTAGGTCCATCCATGTTATTACATGCTTCATAAGTTTATCTTGTCTTAAAGCTGCTGTCATGGTTAGGGACAGGTGTCAACTTGGCCAAGTTGTGGTACCTGTTCATCTGATTGGGCAAGCGCTGGCCTGTCTGTTGCAATGAGGACATTTCATAGGATTAGGTCATGATTACGTGTCAGCTGCATCCACAGCTGATTCCATTTGTAATCAGCGAAAGGGGAGTGTCTTCTGCAATTAGTGATGCTAAATCCAATCATGGGAAGCCTTTTAAGGAGGACTCAGAGGAGACAGGTTGCATTCCTGCTTTGGCTGGTGAGCCTCTCCTGTGGAGTTCATCCAGGCCATCCATTGGAGTCATCGGCTTCACAGCCTGCCCTGTGGATTTTGGACTCTGCGTTCCTACGGTCACATGAGACACTTTCATAAATTTTATATTTGCAAGTGTTCCCTGTTGATTCTGTTTCTCTAGAGAACCCTAACTAATACATCTTGGTACCAGGAGTGGTTCTTAAGGAACAGAATCTTAAAAATGGGTTTTTATGAGTGGTTTTCTACTCTGACTGGGCTCAGAGACACTAAGGACTCTGATTCCCATAATCAGAATGACACTCCCAATCCGTGGACTGAGTTGGCAAAGGAGATAGTCAAAATATCATCATTCGATTCTCCTAATGCTTCACTTGTACGAAGCCAGACTCTGGGGGATAATGTTTTTGACACCTTTACAGAGTTTTGTAGAAATAAGAGTTATAGAGATGTTGGTTGGTTGTTGTTAGATACACTGTCTACATTAAAGGGTGAAAGGGATGGGCTTAAGGCTTCAAACAAGAAGCTTAAGTGCCATCTGAAAGATGTAGAGGTTTCTATGAGTATCCTGAAGGAAAATTTTATTTCCTGTAGCCGTAGACTTGAGATCTCTGAAAATCAGACTCAGAATCTTATTGTTAGAGTAGCAACTTTACAAAGTAAACTGAAATCTCAGTCTTGCATGGTGTCTGCCGTTAAAGTGAGGGCATTGATTGGAAAGGAGTGGGACCCTGAAAAATGGGATGGTGACATATGGATTGATAATGATGTTGGGGGTGAGATTGAAACCCTAGACCATGCTGAGCCTTCTTTAGATAACCCTGTAATAGTCTGCCCTGAGGACATAGCCGCCCCACCTCCAGCCTGCCTTGAGGAATTGGCCACCCAACCTCCTCCTGAAGGGATTAGCCCTAGAGTTATTAATCCTGTTTCACCAGATGAAACTGCAAATGAAAGCCCTGAAGCAAATGGCTTGGAAGATATTTCTAATTCTTTTCATGACCCACCCCCACCACCCCTCATTTCTTCTAGACCTATAACTAGACTAAAGTCCCAACAGGCCCCTAAAGGTGAGGTACAAAGTATCACACATGAGGAGGTACGTTATACTCCAAAAGAACTGTGTGAGTTTTCCAATTTATACAGACAGAAATCAGGGGAATATGTGTGGCAATGGATTTTAAGAGTGTGGGATAATGGTGGGAGGAATATAAGGCTGGATCAGGCTGAATTTATTGATATGGGCCCACTAAGCAGAGATTCTGCATTCAATGTTATAGCTAGAGCAGTTAGAAAAGGTGTTAACAGCTTGTTTTGGTGGTTGGTTGAAACATGGATCAAAAGGTGGCCAACATTACCTGAGGTTGAAATGCCAGAACTGCCCTGGTATAATGTAGATGAGGGGATCCAGAGGCTTAGAGAGATTGGGATGTTAGAGTAGATTTATCATGCAAAGCCTGCTCTTACACCCCAGGAATGTCCAGAGGATGCACCTTTTACCAGAACAGTGAGAAATAAGTTTGTGAGACTAGCACCATCATCCCTCAAGAGCTCTGTGGTTGCACTTCTCTGTAGGTCAGATATTACTGTAGGAACTGCTGTCACTGAGCTGGAATCCTTAAACACAATGGGGATGACAGGATCCCGAGTTGGCAGAAGCCAGGTGGCAGCACTTAATCACCAAAGACAGGGTAGACGCGGGTATAACGGACAACAAACTCAAAGGAGGCATCAAAATTATATGACATGCAGAGATTTGTGGCATTGGCTAGTAAATCATGGGGTGCCTAGAAATACAATAGAAGGGCAATCTACTAAATTCTTGTTGGAGCTGTATAAACAAAAGAGTTCTAGGTCAAGGGAACAGAAGTCTAACCTGAATTACAAAAACACAGAGTCACAGCCCCTTAATCAATTTCCAGACTTGAAACAGTTTACAGACCCTGAGCCCCTTGCATGAAGGGGAGGCCAGGTCCCTATGGGGGAGAAACCTGTTACACTGCCACAAATTTATACTGTTAACCTTCCTCTAAGTCTTCCCCAAGGAGACCGACGGCCTTTTACCAGGGTAACTGTGCATTGGGGAAAAGGAAATGATCAGATATTTTGGGGATTATTAGACACTGGTTCAGAAGTGACATTAATTCCAAGGGACCCAAAACATCACTCTGGACCACCAGTCAGAGTGGGGGCTTATGGAGGCCAGGTGATCAATGGAGTTTTAGCTCAGGTCCGTCTCACAGTGGGTCCAGTGGGCCCCCGGACCCATCCTGTAGTTATTTCCCCAGTTCCGGAATGTATAATTGGCAAAGACATACTGAGCAACTGGCAGAATCCCCACATTGGTTCTCTAACTCGTGCAGTGAGGGCTATTATGGTGGGAAAGGCCAAGTGGAAGCCACTAGAACTGCCCCTACCAAGCAAAATAGTAAATCAAAAGCAATACCATATTCCTGGAGGGATTGCAGAGATTACTGCCACTCTTAAGGACTTGAAAGATGCAGGGGTGGTGATTCCCACCACATCCCCGTTCAACTCTCCTATTTGGCCTGTGCAGAAAACAGATGGGTCTTGGAGAATGACAGTGGATTATCGTAAACTCAACCAGGTGGTAACTCCAATTGCAGCTGCTGTTCCAGATGTAGTATCATTGCTTGAGCAAATCAATACATCCCCTGGTACCTGGTATGTAGCCATTGATCTGGCAAATGCTTTTTTCTCAACAGCTATTAGTAAGGACCACCAGAAACAGTTTGCTTTCAGCTGGCAAGGTCAGCAATATACTTTCACTGTCCTACCTCAGGGGTATATCAACTCTCCAGCCCTATGTCATAATCTTGTTCACAGAGACCTTGATCGTTTCTCCCTCCCACAAGACATCACGCTGGTCCATTATATTGATGATATCATGTTGATTGGACCTAGTGAGCAAGAAGTAGCAACTACTCTAGATTTACTGGTAAGGCATTTGCGTGTCAGAGGATGGGAGATAAATCCAACAAAAATACAGGGGCCTTCCACCTCAGTAAAATTTCTAGGTGTCCAGTGGTGTGGGGCATGTCGAGATATCCCTTCTAAGGTGAAGGATAAATTGCTGCATCTGGCCCCTCCCACAACCAAAAAAGAGGCACAACGCCTAGTTGGTCTTTTTGGATTTTGGCAACAACATATTCCTCATTTGGGTGTGCTACTCCGGCCCATTTATCGAGTGGCCAGAAAAGCTGCTAATTTTGAGTGGGGACCTGAACAAGAGGAGGCTCTGCAACAGGTCCAGGCTGCTGTGCAAGCTGCTCTGCCACTTGGGCCGTATGATCCAGCAGATCCAATGGTGCTGGAAGTGTCAGTGGCAAATAGAGATGCTGTCTGGAGCCTTTGGCAGGCCCCTATAGGAGAATCACAACGCAGCTCCTTAGGATTTTGGAGCAAAGCCTTACCATCTGCTGCAGATAACTACTCTCCTTTTGAGAAACAGCTTTTGGCCTGCTACTGGGCCTTAGTAGAGACTGAACGCTTAACCATGGGCCACCAAATTACCATGCCTATCATGAGTTGGGTGTTGTCTGACCCACCAAGCCATAAAGTTGGGCGTGCACAGCAGCACTCTAGTGTAAAGTGGAAATGGTATATATGAGATAGAGCCAGAGCAGGTCCTGAAGGCACAAGTAAGTTACATGAAGAAGTGGCACAAATGCCCATGGTTTCCGCTCCTGCTGCCACATTACCTTCTCTTTCCCAGACCAGAGCTATGGCCTCTTGGGGAGTTCCTTACAGTGAATTGACTGAGGAAGAGAAAACTCGGGCCTGGTTTACAGATGGTTCAGCACGGTATGCAGGTACCACCCGAAAGTGGACAGCTGCAGCATTACAACCCCTTTCTGGGGTGTCCTTGAAGGACAGTGGTAAGGGGAAATCCTCCCAGTGGGCAGAACTTCGAGCAGTGCACCTGGTGGTTCATTTTGCTTGGAAGGAAAACTGGCCAGAGGTGCGTTTGTATACTGACTCATGGGCTGTTGCTAATGGTTTGGCTGGATGGTCAGGGACTTGGAAAGACCATAATTGGAAAATTGGTGACAAAGAGGTCTGGGGAAGAAGTATGTGGATAGACCTTTCTGAGTGGGCTAAAAACATGAAGATATTTGTGTCCCATGTGAATGCACACCAGAGGGTGACTTCAGCAGAGGAAGATTTTAATAATCAAGTGGATAAGATGACCCGTTCTATGGATACCAGTCAGCCTCTTTCCCCAGCAACTCCTGTTATTGCCCAATGGGCTCATGAACAAAGTGGTCATGGTGGTAGGGATGGAGGTTATGCATGGGCTCAGCAACATGCACTTCCATTCACCAAGGCTGACTTGGCTACAGCCACTGCTGAGTGCCCAATCTGCCAGCAGCAGAGACCCACACTCAGCCCCCGATATGGCACCATTCCCCGAGGTGACCAGCCAGCTACATGGTGGCAGGTTGATTACATTGGACCACTCCCTTCATGGAAGGGGCAGCGATTTGTTCTAACTGGAATAGACACATACTCTGGATATGGGTTTGCTTTCCCTGCATGCAATGCTTCTGCCAAAACTACTATCCGTGGGCTTACAGAATGCCTTATCCATCGCCATGGTATTCCACATAGCATTGCTTCGGATCAAGGAACACACTTCACAGCAAATGAAGTGCAGGAATGGGCACATGCTCATGGAATTCTCTGGTCTTACCATGTTCCCCATCATCCAGAAGCAGCTGGATTGATAGAACGGTGGAATGGCCTTTTGAAAACTCAATTACGGTGCCAACTAGGTGGCAAAAACTTGAAAGGCTGGGGTAATGTTCTCCAGGAAGCTGTGTATGCTCTGAATCAGCGTCCGCTGTATGGTGCTGTTTCTCCTATAGCCAGGATCCATGGGTCCAGGAACCAAGGGGTGGAAATGGGTGTGGTGCCACTCACTATTACTCCTAGTGATCCACTAGGAAAATTTTTGCTTCCTGTCCCTGCTACCCTGAGTTCTGCTGGTCTACAGGTTTTAGTTCCAAAACGGGGTGTGCTTTCTCCAGGAGAAACAACAGTGATACCACTGAACTGGAAGTTAAGATTGCCACCTGGCCACTTTGGGCTACTTATGCCTCTGGATCAACACACCAAGAAGGGGATTACATTATTGTCTGGGGTAATTGACCCTGACTATCAGAAGGAAGTAGGACTGCAACTACATAATGGAGGTAAAGAAGAGTTTTCTTGGAATATAGGAGATCCCCTGGGGCGTCTATTAGTACTACCATGCCCTGTGATTAAAATCAATGGAAAACTGCAACAACACAATCCAGGCAGGACCACTAATGGCTCTGAGACTTCAGGAATGAAGGTTTGGGTCACACCACCAGGCAAAGAACCACAGCCAGCTGAAGTGCTTGCTGAGGGGAAAGGGAACATGGAATGGGTAGTGGAAGAAGGTAGTGATAAATATGAACTTCGACCACGTGATCAGCTACAGAAACGAGGACTGTAATGCTGTTTTGTTTGTGTTATACTATTTAAGTTGTAAGATATCAAGTTTAAGAACGAATGGTTGCCCAAGGATTTGCACGCTATTCTGGAGAGATTTAATGTGTTTCCAGTTATATGCAGGACAGTTGAGTATTGTCAGGTAAAAGAAAAAATGTGTGCTTATTTGTTTTCATTTGGAAATTAAGTATGGTCTAAGGTGATATATATATATATATGTGCCAAGTTGACAAGAGGTGGACTGTCATGGTTAGGGACAGGTGTCAACTTGGCCAAGTTGTGGTACCTGTTCATCTGATTGGGCAAGCGCTGGCCTGTCTGTTGCAATGAGGACATTTCATAGGATTAGGTCATGATTACGTGTCAGCTGCATCCACAGCTGATTCCATTTGTAATCAGCGAAAGGGGAGTGTCTTCTGCAATTAGTGATGCTAAATCCAATCATGGGAAGCCTTTTAAGGAGGACTCAGAGGAGACAGGTTGCATTCCTGCTTTGGCTGGTGAGCCTCTCCTGTGGAGTTCATCCAGGCCATCCATTGGAGTCATTGGCTTCACAGCCTGCCCTGTGGATTTTGGACTCTGCGTTCCTACGGTCACATGAGACACTTTCATAAATTTTATATTTGCAAGTGTTCCCTGTTGATTCTGTTTCTCTAGAGAACCCTAACTAATACAGCTGCATAATATTCCATCGTATGTATATACCACAGTTTGTTTAGCCATTCTTCTGTTGATGGACATTTTGGCTGTTTCCATCTCTTTGCAATTGTAAATAACGCTGCTATAAACATTGGTGTGCAAATGTCCGTTTGTGTCTTTGCCTTTAAGTCCTTTGAGTAGATACCTAGCAATGGTATTGCTGGGTCGTATGGCAATTCTATATTCAGCTTTTTGAGGAACCGCCAAACTGCCTTCCACAGTGGTTGCACCCTTTGACATTCCCACCAACAGTGGATAAGTGTGCCTCTTTCTCCGCATCCTCTCCAGCACTTGTCATTTTCTGTTTTGTTGATAATGGCCATTCTGGTGGGTTGAGATGATATCTCATTGTGGTTTTGATTTGCATTTCTCTAATGGCCAGGGACATTGAGCATCTCTTCATGTGCCTTTTGGCCATTTGTATTTCCTCTTCTGATAGGTATCTGTTCAAGTCTTTTTCCCATTTTGTAATTGGGTTGGCTGTCTTTTTGTTGTTGAGTTGAACAATCTCTTTATAAATTCTGGATACTAGACCTTTATCTGATATGTCATTTCCAAATATTGTCTCCCATTGTGTAGGCTGTCTTTCTACTTTCTTGATGAAGTTCTTTGATGCACAAAAGTGTTTAATTTTGAGGAGCTCCCATTTATTTATTTCTTTCTTCAGTGCTCTTGCTTTAGGTTTAAGGTCCATAAAATCGCCTCCAGTTGTAAGATTCATAAGATATCTCCCTACATTTTCCTCTAACTGTTTTATGGTCTTAGACCTATTGTTTACATCTTTGATCCATTTTGAGTTAACTTTTGTATAAGGTGTGAGATACGGGTCTTCTTTCATTCTTTTACATATGGATATCCAGTTCTCTAGGCACCATTTATTGAAGAGACTGTTCTGTCCCAGGTGAGTTGGCTTGACTGCCTTATCAAAGATCAAATGTCCATAGATGAGAGGGTCTATATCTGAGCACTCTATTCGATTCCATTGGTCGATATATCTATCTTTATGCCAGTACCATGCTGTTTTGACCACTGTGGCTTCATAATATGCCTTAAAGTCAGGCAGCGCAAGACCTCCAGCTTCGTTTTTTTTCCTCAAGATGTTTTTAGCAATTCGGGACACCCTGCCCTTCCAGATAAATTTGCTTATTGGTTTTTCTAATTCTGAAAAATAAGTTGTTGGGATTTTGATTGGTATTGCATTGAATCTGTAGATCAGTTTAGGTAGGATTGACATCTTAATTATATTTAGTCTTCCAATCCATGAACACGGTATGCCCTTCCATCTATTTAGGTCTTCTGTGAATTCTTTTAGCAGTTTTTTGTAGTTTTCTTTATATAGGTTTTTTGTCTCTTTGGTTAAATTTATTCCTAGGTATTTTATTCTTTTAGTTGCGATTGTAAATGGGATTCGTTTCTTGATTTCCCCCTCAGCTTGTTCATTACTAGTGTATAGAAATGCTACAGATTTTTGAGTGTTGATCTTGTAACCTGCTACTTTGCTGTACTCATTTATTAGCTCTAGTAATTTTGTTGTGGATTTTTCTGGGTTTTCTACGTATAGTATCATATCGCCTGCAAACAGTGATAGTTTTACTTCTTCCTTTCCAATTTTGATGCCTTGTTTTTCTTTTTCTTGTCTAATTGCTTTGGCTAGAACTTCCAACACAGTGTTGAATAATAGTGGTGATAGTGGACATCCTTGTCTTGTTCCTGATCTTAGGGGGAAAGTTTTCAATTTTTCCCCATTGAGGATGATATTAGCTGTGGGTTTTTCATATATTCCCTTTATCATTTTAAGGAAGTTCCCTTGTATTCCTATCTTTTGAAGTGTTTTCAACAGGAAAGGATGTTGAATCTTGTCAAATGCCTTCTCTGCATCAATTGAGATGATCATGTGATTTTTCTGCTTTGATTTGTTGATGTGGTGTATTACATTAATTGATTATCTTATGTTGAACCATCCTTGCATACCTGGGATGAATCCTACTTGGTCATGATGTATAATTCTTTTAATGTGTTGTTGGATATGATTTGCTAGAATTTTATTGAGGATTTTTGCATCTATATTCATTAGAGAGATTGGTCTGTAGTTTTCTTTTTCTGTAATATCTTTGCCTGGTTTTGGTATGAGGGTGATGTTGGCTTCATAGAATGAATTAGGTAGTTTTCCCTCCACTTCAATTATTTTGAAGAGTTTGAGGAGAGTTGGTACTAATTCTTTCTGGAATGTTTGATAGAATTCACATGTGAAGCCATCTGGTCCTGGACTTTTCTTTTTAGGGAGCTTTTGAATGACTAATTCAATCTCTTTACTTGTGATTGGTTTGTTGAGGTCATCTATTTCTTCTTGAGTCAAAGTTGGTTGTTCATGTCTTTCCAGGAACCCGTCCATTTCATCTAAATTGTTGTATTTATTAGCGTAAAGTTGTTCATAGTATCCTGTTATTACCTCCTTTATTTCTGTGAGGTCAGTAGTTATGTCTCCTCTTCCATTTCTGATCTTATTTATTTGCATCCTCTCTCTTCTTCTTTTTGTCAGTCTTGCTAAGGGCCCATCAATCTTATTGATTTTCTCATAGAACCAACTTCTGGTCTTATTGATTTTCTCTATTGTTTTCATGTTTTCAATTTCATTTATTTTTGCTCTAATCTTTGTTATTTCTTTCCTTTTGCTTGCTTTGGGGTTAGTTTGCTGTTCTTTCTCCAGTTCTTCCAAGTGGACAGTTAATTCCTGCATTTTTGCCTTTTCTTCTTTTCTGATATAGGCATTTAGGGCAATAAATTTCCTTCTTAGCACTGCCTTTGCTGCGTCCCATAAATTTTGATATGTTGTGTTTTCATTTTCATTCGCCTCTAGGTATTTACTAATTTCTCTTGCAATTTCTTCTTTGACCCACTTGTTGTTTAAGAGTGTGTTGTTGAGCCTCCATGTATTTGTGAATTTTCTGGCACTCCGTCTATTATTGATTTCCAGCTTCATTCCTTTATGATCCGAGAAAGTGTTGTGTATGATTTCAATCTTTTTAAATTTGTTAAGACTTGCTTTGTGACCCAGCATATGGTCTATCTTTGAGAATGATCCATGAGCACTTGAGAAAAAGGTGTATCCTGCTGTTGTGGGATGTAATGTCCTATAAATGTCTGTTAAGTCTAGCTCATTTATAGTAATATTCAGATTCTCTATTTCTTTATTGATCCTCTGTCTAGATGTTCTGTCCATTGATGAGAGTGGTGAGTTGAAGTCTCCAACTATTATGGTATATGAGTCTATTTCCCTTTTCAGTGTTTGCAGTGTATTCCTCACGTATTTTGGGGCATTCTGATTCGGTGCGTAAATATTTATGATTGTTATGTCTTCTTGTTTAATTGTTCCTTTTATTAGTATATAGTGTCCTTCTTTGTCTCTTTTAACTGTTTTACATTTGAAGTCTAACTTGTTGGATATTAGTATAGCCACTCCTGCTATTTTCTGGTTGTTATTTGCATGAAATATCTTTTCCCAACCTTTCACTTTCAACCTATGTTTATCTTTGGGTCTAAGATGTGTTTCCTGTAGACAGCATATAGAAGGATCCTGTTTTTTAATCCATTCTGCCAATCTATGTCTTTTGATTGGGGAATTCAATCCATTAACATTTAGTGTTATTACTGTTTGGATAATATTTTCCTCTGCCATTTTGCCTTTTGTATTATATATATATCATATCTGACTTTCCTTCTTTCTACACTCTTCTCCATACCTCTCTCTTCTGTCTTTTTGGTTCTGACTCTAGTGCTCCCTTTAGTATTTCTTGCAGAGGTGGTCTCTTGGTCACAAATTATCTCAGTGACTTTTTGTCTGAGAATGTTTTAATTTCTCCCTCATTTTTGAAGGACAATTTTGCTGGATATAGGAGTCTTGGTTGGCAGTTTTTCTCTTTTAGTAACTTAAATATATCATCCCACTGTCTTCTAGCTTCCATGGTTTCTGCTGAGAAATCTACACATAGTCTTATTGGGTTTCCCTTGTATGTGATGGATTGCTTCTCTCTCGCTGCTTTCATGATCCTCTCTTTCTCTTTGACCTCTGACATTCTAACTAGTAAGTGTCTTGGGGAATGCCTATTTGGGTCTATTCTCTTTGGGGTACGCTGCACTTCTTGGATCTGTAATTTTAGGTCTTTCATAAGAGTTGGGAAATTTTCAGTGATAATTTCTTCCATTAGTTTTTCTCCTCCTTTTCCCTTCTCTTCTCCTTCTGGGACACCCACAACACATATATTTGTGCAGTTCACATTGTCCTTGAGTTCCCTTATACCCTGTTCAAATTTTTCCATTCTTTTCTGGATAGTTTCTGTTTCTTTTTGGAGTTCAGATGTTCCATCCTCCAAATCACTAATTCTATCTTCTGTCTCTTTAAATCTGTCATTGTAGGTATCCATTGTTTTTTCCATCTTTTCTACTTTATCCTTCACTTCCATAAGCTCTGTGATTTGTTTTTTCAGTTTTTCTATTTCTTCTTTTTGATCAGCCCATGTCTTCTTCATGTCCTCCCTCAATTTATCGATTTCGTTTTTGAAGAGGTTTTCCATTTCTGTTCATATATTCAGCATTAGTTGTTTCAGCTCCTGTATCTCATTTGAACTATTGGTTTGTTCCTTTGACTGGGCCATATTTTCAATTTTCTGAGCGTGATCCATTATCTTCTGCTGGCGTCTGGGCATTTAGTCAGATTTCCCTGGGTGTTGGACCCCACAGGTTGAAAGATTTTTCTGTGAAATCTCTGGGTTCTGTTTTTGTTATCCTGCCCAGTAGGTGGCGCTCGTGGCACACATTTGTCTACGGGTTCCACCAGTGAAAGTTGCTGTGGGTCCTTTAACTCTGGAAAACTCTCGCCGTAGGGGAGGTTTGGCAGCCGAAGCGTCTTGGAAGAGTACCAGCCGGCCCGGGGTTCCAAACGCGGGGAGGGTCCCTGGCCGCCGCAGCACGGAAGAGCGCCCGACCGAATTTCCTTGTCAGCCCGGGGCACCAAGCCTGGTGGGAGGGTGCCAGCTGTCGCAGCCCGGGAGAGTGCACTGTTCCCAGCCGGACCGGGGAGTCACGTGTTTGGAAGGGACTCCCCGGTCACCGTTCTCCGCAGTCTGGTGATTTCTGACCCAACTCTCTCAGTTGGTCCGGGGGGGCTCGCGTGGTGGGGGCGCCAGCCGTCACGGCCGAAGGGGACCGCCTGCCCAATTCTGCCAGCTGGCCTGGGAAGGAGGAAGGGAAGGACTCCGGCCTCTTGCCGTCCCGCCCAGGAAAGCCCGCGCCCCTCGGTGATCTCACCGGAGCTGGTTCTCCCAGACAGTAAGCCGTTCCAGGATGGGGTACGCCATCCCTTTGCTCTCCGTCGTGGCTCCGGGAGCTGCTCTGTATTGTCTCCACTCCCCCAGTAGCTGTTCTGGAGGAGGAAAGGTGAGGGTGGCAAGGCTGTCGAGGCCGGTGGCGGAGGAGCCGGTGAAGGCGGAAGAGGGCATGGTGGTGGTTGGAGAGCCGCCGGAGCAGGAGTTCTATTGCGTTTTCATTTCTCTTTCTGAATTAATGCAAATGTTCTAAGAAATGATGAATATGCAACTAAGTGATGATATTGTGCATTACTGATTGTGCTGGTTTGAAAGGAAGTGTGCCCCCTATGAAAAGCTATGTTTTGATATAAATCCCATTTCATAAAGGTAGAATAATCTCTATTCAATACTGTATGTTTGAAATGTAATGAGATCATCTCCCTGGATGATGTGATTTAGTCAAGAGTGGTTGTTAAACTGGATTAAGGGATGACATGTCTCCACCCATTTGGGTGGATCTTGATTGGTTTATTGGAGTCCTATAAAAGGAGAAATATTTTGGAGAATGAGATTCAGAGAGAGCAGAGAATGCTGCAGCACTATGAAGCAGAGAGTCCACCAGCCAGCGACCTTTGGAGATGAAGAAGGAAAATGCCTCCCGGGGAACTTCATGAAACCGGAAGCCAGGAGGTGAAGCTAGCAGACGATGCTGTGTTTGCCATGTGCCGTTCCAGATGTGAGAGGAACGCTGACTGTGTTCACCATGTGCCTTCTGACTAGAGAGAGAAACTCTGAACTTTACTGGCCTTCTAGAACCAAGGTATCTTTCCCTGGATGGAAGCTTTTGACTGGACATTTCTATAGACTTGTTTTAATTGGGACGTTTTCTTGGCCTTAGAACTGTAAACTAGCAACTCATTAAATTCCCCTTTTAGAAAGCCATTCTGTTTCTGGTATATTGCATTCTGGCAGCTAGCAAACTAGAACACTGATTATGTATGTTGTTTTATTTTGTTTCTTTATTTTTAAATAAATTTAAAAAAACTAAAAAAAAAAAAAAGAAGATTGGGGCTCAGCCTATTGCTTTGGTTGTCCCCACTGCTTGTGAGAATATCAAGAATTCTCCACTTGGGGAAGTTTAATTTTCCCCCTTTATCACCATTCCTCCAAGGGGACTTTGCAAATACTTTTTATTCACTTGTTCAAATCCTTCTGGAATTTATCGAGGCATCACTCTGGACAAACCTACAAAATCTCATGCCCTATTCAAGGTTCCATGTACTTATGGTGTTCAGTTAAGCTGTCCACATAAGTTATAATAGGAAATGCAGTAGTCAAAATATAAATTTTGTACCAAATAAACATTTTTTGCTTTGTCTCACATACAAGTTTAAGTTTTAAAATATTAATTACCATCTATGTTTCAACACCCTGCATTATTGACATTCCTTTGTTCTTCCTCATGCAAAACATTTTAAAATTTGTACATTTATCATTATACACTCTAGGCATTCCTAGATTATACTATCTCAGTCTTTATCGTATATCTTTCCTTCTGATTTCCTTTGTGCCCCCAGTCCTCCTCCCTCTATCATTCTCACATTCAGCTTTATTTAGTGTTCTAACATTTTTGTATTAAAGTTAGGTAGTATCATGCTATCTATTTCTGAATTTTTACAATCATGCCCGTTGGACAACCTGTATCCCTTCAATTCCAACTACCCAATATCTACCCTGTTTCTATCTCCTGATGACCTCTGTTCTTAACTGAAATTCTCCAAGTTCATTCATTAATGTTAGTTCATATCAGTGAGACCATACAGTATCTGTCCTTTTGTTTCTGGCCAATCACACTAAGCACAATGTCCATAAGGTCCATCCATGTTGTTACATACTTCATAACTTTATTCTGTCTTACAGCTGCATAATATTCCATCGTATGTATATACCATAGCTTGTTTAGCCACTCGTCTGTTGATGGACATTTGGACTGTTTCCATTTCTTGGCAATTGTAAATAATGCTGCTATAAACACTGGTGTGCAAATGTCTGTTTGTGTCTTTGCCCTCATGTCCTCTGAGTAGATACCTAACAGTGGTATTGCTGGGTCATATGGCAAGTCTATACTTAGCTTCCTGAGGAACCACCAAACTGCCTTCCACAGTGGTTGTACCATTTGACATTCCCACCAACAGTGGATAAGTATGCCTCTTTCTCCACATCCTCTCCAGCACTTGTCGTTTTCTGTTTTATTGATAATGGCCATACTGGTGGGTGTGAGATGATATCTCATTGTGGTTTTGATTTGCATTTCTCTAATAGCCAGGGAAGTTGAGCATGTCTTCATGTGCCTTTTGGCTATTTGTATTTCCTCTTCTGAGAAGTGTCTGTTCAAGTCTTTTGCCCATTTTGTAATTAAGTTGGCTGTCTTTTCGTTGTTGAGTTGAATAATCTCTTTGTATATTTTGGATACTAGACCTTTATCTGATATATCATTTCCAAATATTGTCTTCCATTGTGTAGGCTGTCTTTTTACTTTCTTGATGAAGTTCTTTGATGGACAAAAGTGCTTAATTTTGAGGAGTTCACTCCAGTTCACTAATCCTATCTTCTGCCTTTTGAAATCTGATATTGTAGGTTTCCATTGTTTTTTTAGTCTCTTCTACTTTGCCTTTCATTCCCATAAGTTTTGTGATTTGTTTTTTCAGACTTTCGATTTCTTCTTTTTGTTCATTCCTTGCCTTCTTTATATCCTCCCTCAATTCACTGATTTGATTTTTGATGAAGTTTTCCATGTCTGTTCAAACATTCTGAATTAATTGTTTCAACTCCTGTATCTCATTTGAATTGTTGGTTTGTTCCTTTGACTGGCCATATCTTTAATTTTCCAGTATGATTCGTTATTTTTTACTGGCGTCTAGACATTTAATTATCTTAAAGTTTATTCTGGAGGTTGTTTTCACTTTTTTTACCTAGGATTTTCTTGCTGGATGACTTTGTTGTATATCCATTCTTTGACATTCAGTTCAGGTTATTCTGGACCTCTAGCTTAGGTTTTGTTTAACAGATCAGAATTTTTCAGTTCTTGTTTTCTTGTTTCTCGTCCTGCCTGTATGGAGTCCCTCTCCCCCCGCCCTTAGGGCAGTCTCCTTAAGTATTATAGACCCCAGCCAGATTTTCCCAGACCAAATTGGCCTCCTGTCAGAAGGAAAGAGTCACCTGTGTCACTTTTCCCTGAGGGTGAGACCCAGCAGATTGAAAGGTTTTCCTATGAAGACTCTGGGCTCTCCATTTTTCCTATCCTGCCTAGTATGTGGCACTTGTCTTCCTGCAGGTCCAACCAGCATAAGGTGATGCAGTGCCTTTACCTGCAGCAGACTCCCCACTGGGGACATGATGGAGACAGAGGAGAAGTTGTAGTCTGGTTTTAATCGCTTCACTTTTTCAGACCCTGGGGCTGAACTCCTTGAGGGAGGGATTCCACCTGAGCTGGGCCCCACCCCTGTTCTGGGGAAGGTAGGGGCTCCAGACAAACAAACAAGCTTAACTCTGCCTATGCCTGGGGCAGTGGAGCCTGAGAAGCCTTGCAGCTGTATCCAAAGAGCAGTCAAGCCGTAGAAACAGCCACCAAAACCAAAGAGAAAAATCCTTTTCAGAGCAGGTCCCTCATTCCTTGGGTTTGCCAACCAAGAGCTTAAGTTGGTACGTTGCTCTGTGTATTCCAGGTCCTATGTGCCCCCTCCTTTCCTTCAGGGCCCAGACCTTTTCAAATCCAAAAAAACCTTTTTTTTCTTTTTCCATCAGCCCTGAACGTTCTGTGTGGGGGAAATACCAGCAACAGCGACCTCCACTTTTACTCGAGGTTCAGCTGAGGTGAGGGGGGGCCTATTTTTAGTAGTCAGAATTTGTTAATTAATTCCACAACTGGAGTTTGGTTGCACTCAGCCCCTGCTGCTGGTAAAGTCCCTTTCCTTTCCCATCTTGGAAGCAGCCTGTGGGGGAGGGGTGTCAGCCACCATGGCTTGGGAACTCACAGTTCGGGGGGTGCTCGCAGCTGGTTGAGACTGGGGTATGCTGTGTGTGCAGTCACTGACGTGGTCCCAGCAGTTGTTCTGTACTGTTCCTGGCTATTTATTAACTGCTCTGGAGGATGAACTGAACCCCACACCTTGCTAAGCCTCCATCTAGGCCAAGCTCGCTAGCACACTGTCTCTTTTGTGCTTTGAACTTGCTATCCAAAATGATCTCATCTCCCCTTGCTAAAATCCTTAAAACCTTGAGCCCCCTAAACTCAAGGAGACAGATTTTGGGCTGCTAGGCCATCGGCTCTCCTACTATGCACCTAGATGTAAACACTGTCTTTGAAACCCCAATATCTCAGGAATTGGTTATTTAGCACGTCGGACAAAAGAATCCATGGCCTTTGTTTAATAACATGGTAATTCTTCAAAGATGCCAAGAAATTTTCCCTCACTCCTTGAACAGTCTATTCTGTATCCTTGGATATACCTACCCATTTCTTCTGCTAGTCTCCCAATAGTCTCTTGGCTCTTTCCTCTAATTACCTTTATGTCCTCACCTGAGGGCCAAAGACAACTTGTGGATCACATTCAAACCCCTTGGGAGACAAAAAAAGAATCAAGGGGCTTTTGCAAGCTCTCTAGCACCCAGAAATGCTACTGGTTTTCTTCTCTCTATACCTCATGTAGGGGAACATCAGCACAGTTACCACACTCCAAAACTCCCATAAGGAGTTTTGGCCCACTCTTGTCTCAGATCTCCCAATCATAGGAAAACTGTGGGACAAAGGGAAAAGTACATGGCCACTATCAGTTTTTCATTCTCTTCTTTCTCTCCCAAGCTTAGACTTCCAACTCAGAGACTTCAGTACCTGGTGTTATGTGTATACTTTTCACAATGTGTATGGTGGGAGGGCAGTAAGCAGAAAAATCTGTTACTTTGGTTGGCTCTCCATTTCAGATTTTTCTTGACTCACTCCAGGAAAACAGAAATAAGATTTGGCATCTGATTCAGGGATGATCTTCAGGAAAGAGGAATGAAAAATGCTTATTAATGTCTCAAGCTTTTGAGGCACAACTTAATGCTATACATATCATCATAAAATACACAAAAATGTTATTCCTTGTTTTTTTGACTAGAATCAAATCATTAAGGTTAGATTTAGAATTTCTGGTACTGTTGAGTTGCTTAGGGAAAAATGGGATCTGGCATCCAGGATATTTATTTTCTTAATTTGAAGGAAAAAGGCACTGAGAGAATTTTCTCTACCAAGTTTTGTTCAGAGCTGAATCTGGTTTGAAAATCTGTTTAAGATTATTTGGAGGGCACCTCTTTTCACAGTGGAGAGGCACTGGTGTTTCGAGCCTAATTATCTTAGAGAGGAGGAGGCTGTTCTTGTCTTAAGGGCCAGGAGAGCTTTCTCAAATCACAACAGGTCAGGCATGCCTCACTGCTGGAATAGCTGATCTTG
Organism: Tamandua tetradactyla; assembly: GCF_023851605.1. NCBI lineage: Eukaryota > Metazoa > Chordata > Mammalia > Pilosa > Myrmecophagidae > Tamandua > Tamandua tetradactyla. Next base: position 81,956,361 of record NC_135335.1, read on the forward strand.
GCGCAAAGTGTAGTCAGGCTTGTTTTGAGCTTGGCTAGCCATTCCCATCACTGAAAACCTGAAAAGGCTTATTGTTCAGGTAAGTGTAAAAGAAAAGAGATTGTGAAAGGCCCACTGTTTTACATTTGAAATAGTCATCTGTCCCAAGGTTAAAATGTAATAAGTGAAATATAAAATATAAATCTTTTTTTTGTCCAAAAGCAAATGAGAATATAAGGAATAGAAATTGTTAAGCTGCAAAGAAACATCTCAGTATTTTTTACAGAGTAACTTTTCTGATTGAGCGTTGTTAATCATCAACAATTTCCCTATGTATTTCCAGAACACTGGAGTCTATTCACCATTCATTCACCTGGTCTTGGGACAGATTCTGAGGCAGCAAATAACCATACAAGAAAATCTGACTTTATGAATATCTTACACATGTTTAATAAGTCCCAAAAAGAAGTTTTATGGCTCAGCTGAATTAGGGGCACACCCAGAAATGGAGGGAAGAGAATCAATTTATTTTCTCATTTTCACTTGAGACAACATAAACTGGAGAGAAAATAACAGTTCATATTTCCTGCTCTGAGAAACTCTTTTTGGAATGACATAACGTCAGAGAGGCAATCGATTAATTTTAGAAGTCTCTCTGCTCTACTTTTTTCTTTATCTTCTTGTATCACCAGGCTGATGTATCTTCCCCCATCCCAAAGGAAAGGTTCTGTCATTTTTGGTCAGAAAAGGAACACCCAGTGTAAGCCTCTGAGACTGACCTCAGAGAGGGAACAGGATGTGCAAATACATGAGAGGTAAGAACAAGAACTTTGCTCTGGAGGTTGCACTGGAGATTATAGAACAGGGAGTGACTGGGTAGGCTAGAAGGACAGGTTGGAGCTACAGTTTACCTGGCTCTGAGTGTCATGAAAGATTCTGAAATTTATCCTCAGGCATGTGGAGCTATTGGAGGTTTTCTATAACTTTCACATTAAAAAAAAAAATTACACCTCATAGAATTAAGCATGCCTCTTACTTTTCTTTAGCTTCTGTTTTCAACTCTCAAAACCTCTTTCTTCTACCTCTTTTCTTTAGTCCTCAGTCCAAAGAGCAGACAGGTAGGCAGGCAGTCTGCTCTAATGTTATTGTAATATTTTCAGGACAAGAGTGGTCTTGGCCTCTGACCTGAAATATAGGATTCACTTAAGGCTGTAGTGTGCTTAAAGTTTAGGGCTCCTTTCCTTCTTTTGAAACAATGAAGGGATGTCAAGTGTGGTGACATCAAATGTAGAGAAATACATGATCAGAGTTGAAGAATTTTGGAACTGAAGATAACTTTAGATGTTGCCTGTGCATCATTTTAACAGACATGGTTGTGCACTAAAGTTGTAAAATTTACATAGGTTAAATGTTCAGGGTCTGGGATGTCGTAAAATTGAATGCCTGTTGAGTCAGTTGATAAGCAAACAGGGAGTGGCAGGGGCTGTGATGAATTTTGTTTACCATAGGTGCTGTCTGAAATTTATCACTACTCTCAGCTGTAGCTAATCGTTACCATGTAGGTAACAAACTGTTATAAGAGCTTCCAATTTATCAAGGGAAGTCAAATTTTTTTCATGTGAAATCTTTATATTTTTTTCAAAATTCATTCAGTTGCTTAAAACAGTGTTTGGACCAAGTAAGTCACAGGTATAACCTGGATACAGTTTTTATGGTATCATTTCTGACTTCTGGCTCAGGGAAGGGTTAAAATGCAGACCAGAAGAGATGGAATTCCCTGCTTTTTTTCTATCCTTAACTATTCACCTTTCATAGTTACCTTCTAGAGTGAAATTTAGAAAATTTCTTTAGAATGAAGGTGGGGTGGGGGGTGCTGAGGAGTGGGGCTCTGGAGTAGATCAAAATTCAGGACACTTAAAAACTCATTGGTTACCTTGGCTTAAGCATTAAAACTCTACAGAAAGGCTTGGCTCAAAAGACACATCTATGATGATATTGAGAATTGCTGATTGTATATGTAGAATGGAATGATACGTTAATATTTTTGTTTGTTAATTTTTTTAAATTAATAAATAAAAAAATAAAACAAAAAACCCCACATCTATAGGAGGTACTAGAGCATAAAGGTTAAAAACTCAGGCTTAAAAGTCAGCAGCACTGTCTAAGTATGTAGCTTTCTGATGATCTGACCTAATTTAGGGAAAAAAATGTATCATTCAAGTGACCTTTTATTATTGTAACAGCAAATTACTTAGCCTCAAACCCAAGTTTGCTCATCTATAATGAATACCTACTAGGTAGCAATGTTATGAAGATAAAATAATATTGAGGAGCAGTGCATGACCAAACGATTATTTTAGGAGGAAGAATCTGGGGACAGTAGACTAGACAGAGGTAGGGTAAAAAAAAGAAAAAAAAAAATCAAGACTAGAGTTTGAATACAGAGACGATTTGGAAATAACTTTAATCAAGGGGAATAGCAAAAACCTGGAGGATAGATAAGATCATCAAGAAAGTACCTAAAGAGAAAATGCTTGTTAAATGCCACTAATAAACAGCAGAAGGCAGGAAGGAATGTTCAGAGAGGTAGGAGAAAAAAAAAGGAAATTTCATGCCGTGGAAACCAAGAGAAGAGTTAAGGAGGTCTAGCAAAACTACGACCCGTTTTTCTAAAACTTTAAGCCCATATTTTGGCTGGCATGAAATAATCATCAACTGTGAGGCAGTTAGCCATTGGGTTTCAGCCTACCGTCACTAGGTACTGAAGCTAATAGTGTAATAGCATTTTACACTTCGGGAAGATACATAACTTTGAACCATTAGGGGACCTTTAAACAAAATCTTTAAATAAGTGGTTATAATTTTTAACACAGACAGTAATATTGTGCAAGCCATTCTCAACTTTTTTATAGCTGCAAAGTTAAAATTGTTAGTAAACAAATTCTTCAACCAATACCTTTCTTTTCATAGACATTCATATTATAAGATAGTCATGATTTTCCTCTCTCTCATTATCATCTTTTATCTGTACCTCCTGCTCTGTGCTTCAACTACATGGCATGGTGTCATGGTCAGATTCATGTGTCAACTTGGCTAGGTGGTGGTACCCAGTCATTTGGCCAGGCAGGCACTGGCTTGTCTTGTTGCTAGGGCATTTCATGGACTTAAATCATGATTTTTTTGGCTGCATCCACAGCTGATTGCGTTTATAATCAGCTAAGGGGAACACCTCTTGCAATGAGTGATGCTTAATTTAATCATCAGAAAGCGTTTAAGGATTCAGAAGAGAGTCACTCTTCCTGTTTCAGATGGTGGTCCTCTCCTGTGGAGCTCGTCCAGACCCTTCATTGGAGTTGCCAGCTTGTCTGCCGTATGGAGTTTGGACTCTTCCATTCCTACGGGTGCCCAGCCAGCCTCTCCTGAGAGCTCGTTGAGGAACTTTATCCGAGTCCAGCTTGCGGCCTGTCCTTGAGACCTTGGACTCTACATTCCCATGGCCATGTGAGACACTTTTATATATTTTGTATCTACGGGTATCTTCTGCTGATTCTGTTTCTCTATAGAACTGTAGGTAATACACATGGTGTCAAACAAATTCAGTATTTTGGCCACTCTCTTTTGAGTATCATGGAATTTTGCGTATTTAATTCTAGAGAATTTAAAAAACTAAAAGAAATAGTAACAGTGAGGAAAAATCTAATTTGGAATGCACTATGTAACTGAAGGTGGGGAGAATTTGTCTTATTTGGGTTATAATTAAAGTATTTAAACTAAATATGCACTAACTAATAACAGGGAAAATCAGCCTGAAATGCAGAGAATAAGCAAGTAAGAGCAGCCAAAACAATAGTTTCAAGAATGCAGGATAACTATTGCGTCTTTTGATTAAGTTTACAGTCTGAGGAATTGTTAAAGCAGAGGAAAAGATACTAATGAAAAATCAAACTAGGTTATTATTTCATCCAAGATGGGTAATGTGGATCTTGCTATAGATGTTACAGAAAAATTATTTTACTAAAATATTTAAGTGGAACTAATTGTATTTCGAGATGAGGATACCTAAACCATATGCAAAATGTTGAGTTGTATATATTTTTAGACCATAACTGTAAGGTTAAGGGGGAAGCCTGACAAAATGTTAAGCATAAACTTTGAAATCTGAGGCTCAACTTCAACTCTGTCACATTTTTAAATAGATGCATGACCTTTAGTTATTTAACCACTTTGGGCTTCAGTTTGCTCATCTGAAAAGTAAGGAATATAGCATCTTTACTTGATATTATTGTTACAACTATTTTAAATAGAAAAACATGTGAAAAGACCTAGCCTGGTATCTTCCATTAATGCATAATAAACGTCAGTTCTTTCCTTCCCTCTTATAAGACAATGCTAAGAAACAAAACTCCAAAATTTTACTAGATGACTAGATATCCAGAGCAAAATTAGAACCAGAAATCAAATTTAGAAATAAATGAAAATGGGAAAATCTTGCTCCTCACAGAAGGTATACGGTTCAGGTCCCAACCCCTGGTTCTGTGGGCATGGAACCCATTTAAAAGAAGGGCCTTGGTAGTGATTGCATACTTTGGATGGTTTGTATGATGTGTAAATATATCTCAATAAAATTGTATAAAAAAAAAAGGAAGGGCCGTGGAAGATATTAGTCAAGGCTGTGTCCAAAGTGAATGAGAGTGGGCCTTAATCCAATATGGCTGAAGTCCTTACAAGCAATGAAAATTGGGCATGAAAGGAGTAACCATGGGGAGCAGACAGAGCTAGAAGTCAATGGAACCTGGAAGATAAAGATGATGCCATGTGCACTGCCATGTGATGGAAAAGCCAAGGAACCCAAAAGACTGCCACAGAACCAGAACATACTGACCCTGAGAGGGAAGCAAGACTCTACATTTTGAAACTGAGTCGATAATTTCTTGTTGTTAAGCCAAACCATTGTATTTAACAGCTGAGAAACTAAAACAGATGGTATGTGACAAACTCGGGAGAAGAACATGAGTCTCCTGTTATATTTCTTCAGTGGTTCCTATCCCGCTGAGAATCTCGGAAGATTCTGACTCTAAAAATAAATCAAACCAATACAGTATTGAGTCATAAAATTTTCTGGAAATTATGTGCTCAGGCAACTAACAGTTGTCAAGAATAACAAGATGTAAGTACCCAATAAATTTGAATATGGTTTTACTGAAGCATAAATCATTCTAACATATATAATACATTTAAGTCATTGTATGAATTTAAATTTTTATTTATGTATTTCATTGTAGTGCTGTGACAACAAAATGACTTCTGTATACCAGAGCATACACACATCAACAGTAAGATGTAACTTTTCATTACACCACTGCTAGAATATTTAGCTTTCTTATAGGAGACATAAGCATGTAAGATGGCCACACTAAATAATTTTCTGTTTTTTTTTTTAAATCTTAATTTTCTGTCAGTAATACTTTATCAACCTCACCATTAATAGAACTGTAAATTTGTAAATTATCTGGGTGATGGAGTGTTGAGGGGGTGGGGAGAAATCATTCAACTGTGTTAAACTGCAGTAGTTGCTAGCGTAATCTTACACACATCAATAAGGAACTGTCACCATAATTAAGGGCTAGTTATTGTTGTTAGTTGCACAATGATAAAGTTCTTTTGAAAATATTGGTTAGCCCACTTTCATTTTAGTGAAAAATGCCCTTTCCACTTATACAGAAGAAAAAAAAAACCAGAAAGTTATTTTTGGCCTTGCTATGTCAAAAAGTCAACTGTACAAAGATCTACGTGTTAAACCTAAAATTATAATTTTAAAAGTCTATTAAAAACAAAAGTGTCATGCATTTCTTAAATCAATTATGCAGAGGCTTTAAAATTGTTGCAAGACCATATAGTATATATTAGCTTTTATACTGCTAATGCACAACTAACGCAAACTTGATTAGATTAACAGAAATCTGTCTTAATTACACCTTTATATATCACACTAGAGAGACAAATGCCACAAGATCTGCAGAAATATTCAGTTCTGAGCATTCAAATGGCAGGGTAACTTTCTGTGTTGTAATCCTTCACATACAGAATAACAAAACAAAAGGAGAAAAGTTTCGCAGTCTCACGTTACAAAAAAACGCACTGCTGTAAAATATTAAGAAGGGGTAAAGGATATCATCTATAACTCAAAAGTAACTTACAACTAGTGTCAAAGAGCAAACAAAACCTCTAAATAAAAATATCAAAATACACAGAGCAACTGAAGCACAAATACTGCATTAAATACAGAGAGACTTAATAAGACAATGTACTAGTTATGAAAAGACACAAAAATAGGGGGAGCTAGGGCAACCAGTAAATAAAACCAAAATAATGGGAAAAAAATCTCAACCAGTTTTTCCCCTAGTCGGAGCACAATATTTTTTTTTGGTGTCTTTCCATTCATATAATACCTAACACTGTACATTAAGTTTTTAATATCATAGAAAAACTTGGTTCTTCCATGATATTCTTTAAATTCTTGATAATTTTTTCAAAGTAGACATTATTATGAATGAAAAACAGCCAACCCACGGGCACCTGTTCTTTTTTTTTAACACTGAAGATTTACACAAACTTTTTAAAAGTTATCATAATCTTTTTTGTCTTTTTTCCCCTCAGCTTCAAATCCATCAATTCCATCGCTATCCCTTCTTCGTTTCCTGTTGTTGTGGATGTTAAAACGCTGGCTCATTTGGGGTAATGGATCCATGCCTAGAACTTTGTGTATCTGGCGGAATGCAAGAAGTCTCAATGCAAACTGAAACAAAGAAACAGAATTCAGAATTAATTTAAAAAGCCAAAATATTAATCCTTATTAAGCATATTCCCACTGCCCCATAAAACAGCCCAAAAAGGCATTTTGAGAAAAAATACCTCAAATAACATTATTTCACAACTGAAATGCTCCATATTTTATGGAGTTTTTATTTGAAGGATTTTCTGGATACATGTTATTGTTTTATAAGATATAAGTTTATAAATTAGTTCTTTTAAAAAATTAATATCATATTTGCTAAAAACAAAGCAAAACAATGCTACCAATCCTGAAATAATACAGAACAAACCTCACTGAGACTGAACTCCTCTTTGGTTCATATTCTCATTGTTTCACACTTTTTCTATGAATGTCCATGTGCAGAGGCTCAGGTATCAATTCCACATCAAATGTTTTCGATCCTCTTGGTAAAGGACCTATTAAGCTATGAGCTTAATAGTATTAGAATCAAAGTGACACCCTGTTGTTTTCTAAGGCAAGAGATGGCAAACTTTGATAGTGAACCACATCTTATCTCTTGCTTTTAAAAATCTCATGTTTTGTCTCCCTCTAAACTTCTAAGGCTTAAGCATGATGCTAATGTCTATTCTAATTTTAATTTTAAATTTACCTCCAGCCAGAAATTATTTAGCATTCACCATAAGCAATCTTTAAAAATGTATTGATGCACCTGCCCAGCCTGGACTCATAGCATCAGGTGCACAGCAGCGTGGGTGTGGTTCCCAGCTCTCTAAGTCCCTGGACAGAGGCAGTACTGAAGAAACACTGGGGACTCCACATGCTGAAACTACGTTCTGGGCCCTAGTGTGTAGTCCACAGTGGCATCCAGCTGCCTGTTTCCCCCAGGGCAGGGAGCTGAGCTGCAGGTGAGGAGGTGTCATGAGGAGACGAAGTAGACAGGCTGAGCAGGAGAGCTGCTTCCTTGAGTCCTTCCCTGCCTAGTTCACCTAGATTGCTCTCCCTTACCCTCCCCCAGGGCTGAATGGAGCTCCCCAGAGTCTTTCGGCTGCTGCTCCTGCCTGTGGCTACCTGCTCTGGAACTGTCTTCTCCTTGTACTTTTTGGTGGTGGAGCCAGGGGCACTACATCATCTCAAGCATCCTTTAGGACCTAAGGCATTGAATACTGGCACAAGAGAGCTTTCCCTCTGATTCCAGATAACCCTCCTTTGCACTACTTCACCATAACTCACAAGCTGCCAACCTTCAGTTGCCTACTTCCACAAGCAAATTCAGTCTTTTTAAGAGGTAGCACTGTGTCAAAATCTCCTTTAACTCACCTTTCAGGCCCCTTATCCCCAGCCTCCTTCTGGGGTCTGTCTGGTCTTTCCACTCCAGTGCTGCTGGAGGGAGTGGTCTCTTCACCAGGAACACTGGGAGGGCCTGAGCCAGCAGAAAGCGCCGTGCAGCTGGCAGGAGCTCTCCTACCAAGCTGCTGCCCCTACCCTGAACCTCCTGAATGGCTTGGGGAGCACAGAGATCTTTGCTGCCTCCAAAGAGCTCCTCCAGACTACATATGGTGTGCCATGATAATTACAGAGGTATCCTAGTTGGTTCCCAGCAGAGCCTGAACATCGATATCCATGACTATGTGTTCAGACTCAATGGAGCTTTAACCAAAGGCTTCGAACATGATAAAGAACTGCCTTATTTCCTATTCGAACTTGGACTTTACCTTTAAGTTGCAAGGACAAGTATCCACTACCAGGTGATACTGAGATTGGACATTCTGGGTATGCCTGTCTTGAGGCCCCTGATAAAGTGGACAGACTTCAGGCTTATTCTTTGGGCTTGAAGCCTCTGTCAATAAATTCAAGCTACTACATTCAGATTTCATCTACCCGAAAGAGAGGTTTTTGAAATCAAAGATACTAAACACAAATTTTGAAGACTTATACATGTTTAGTACTGGGGCTCTCATGCTGCTGACAGCTTTGCGTACCAGGTTAGTGCCTATGGATTCATCACAAGCACTATTAGAAAATTTCTGATCACTATTTCAACCAAAAAAAAAAAAGAAAAAAAAAAAAAGAAAAAAAACCCGGGAAACCAGGGATATCCTATGTAAACCACAACCTGCTTCTGGGAGCCACCCTGTAAAGGATCCTGCACAAGTTATCATTCAGTTGTACTCTAATGCTGACCCCAAAAGTCCTGGAGCCTGTGGCTTCTCCTTTCAAACCTCCGCTCAAGTAGCCAAAGCCTTTTTCATCTTTTCAACCTATGAGGGGCTATAAGCCCCTACTTCCCACACTCTTCTTCGCAACAAAGGATGAAAGGGTGGCTTCATTACTGTCATTAAAACCTGTTCAATGTGGGATACCCAATGTTGTCTTAGACTCATCTAAGAAAATTTGCCTCTGGTTCTGAGATACGCACACTACTTTGCTAGATTCATTTTAACTGATGATAATGCTCCTATTTTGTGACCTTCACTAGCAAGGAGCAGAACTAACCTAAGAATGTTACTGGAGCAACTCAGGGCCTATTAAGACACAGCAGCAGTACAGGCAAATGCACACGGCCCAATCAAGATCCACCCACTACTCTGTCGAAACAAAGGAAACACTAAAACAATTTTTCAACAATTCAAGGATGTCTTAAGAACACATTCAACTTACTTCTTTCTCACAGACTCCTCATGATAAAGTGAGAACACAAAAGAAAAGGCAGAATGTAATTTTGAGACTATATAATTGCAAAAATAATGATCCCCCCCAAATATATATATATATATATACTGAAACTATACTGGTTCTCAATGACTCTATATTGTTCTCTGTGAGTGGACACTGCCCAAATAACACATTGCACAAAACATGCAAGTAATATGAAATGTCTAAACTACAAAAACAAGATAATGCTGAATGAGTAACTTATGGGAATATGCTAGTGAAATATTGATCATTAAGCACCAACTTTAAGCAAACAGCTTTCTACTATAGAAATATAACTAGCCTAAGCATAAAATATTGTTTCTGATTGGCTGACCAAGATACCTATGATAAAAAATAGAAAAATCCCTGTTACCTAATGAACTAAAAAACATTTTTATTGCCTAGCTATTTCTATGCTAGAGTATCTTAGGCAGCAACACCAAAAAGTTTCATGGAAACTTAAGACTAGAGGGAACTTTAATTTGTAATTTTAATTTTTACAATTACTTCATTAAAGTTGACTGTTTTCATTGTAGTGTTATATTATTCAATGTAACTGTTTATACTTTTTTTATTGAGATATAATTAAGAGTCCCTTTTATCAAAAGTGTACAATTCAGTGGTTAGTATACTCATGAAGCTGTTCAACCATCATTACTATCTATTTTCAGACATAATTTTATCACCCCAAAAGAAATATACCCATTAATACTAACTCCCCATTCTCCTACCCATGGACTCTGACAATGACTAATCTATTTTCTATCTCCATAGATTTGTCTATTCTGGACATTATTTCATATAAATGGAATCACACAATATGTGGCTTTTGTGTCTGGCTTCTTTCACTTAGTATAATGATTTGCTTTTTAAAATCTAAAGTTTTTATTTGATGCTATGGACAGGAGAAGTTTAGGGATGATGGACAGTTCAGATTTAACATGCTCTTTTCATGAGTAGATCGAGGAAATGAAATGGAAATATAGAACTTAGAGATCTACAGTCTAAAAGTAATGGTTTCCAACTCTTACTTTTGGTTGAATAATTTTCTCCTGTACAGATATACCAAATTTTGTTTACTCATTTATCAGCTGATGGATATTTGGGTTGTTTTTACTTTTGGACAGTTACATGAATAATGCTGCTATGAACATTCATTTACAAGATTTTATGTGAACCCATGTTTTCTAATCTCCTGGAGTGAAACTACCGAGTTGTAGGGTAATTCATATGTACCTTTTTTGAGGAAGTGTCAAGGCTGTTTAGCCCAGTTTTAATCCCTGTTAATTTTCTTCAACTGAGTGATACACTGAGAATTTTCCTGTCCCAAAACTTTTTCCCCCCAGATTTAGATAATCACAGTTCCTTAAAACTGTGCCTGAGTCACCTGTTTTTCAAATCCTCAAAGTCCCCCAATCATCTGCATTCAGGACTTGATAGAGTACTCTATTTTGTTTGCAATTATTAGGGAATTATTGCCAGAACTGAGGCTTCTCTATCTTTTGTTTAGCTGTTAATGTTAACTTCCTGTGATGAGAACTAATACTGAGAGACATACAAAAGCTCTTTTCCAAAGATAAACAGAATACTCTATTCTTCTGCATTAACAGAAAATAACCAAAGATATCCAGCATATAATAATGAATATTAATAAATTTCTACCACAGGAATATTGTCTATTCTAATTCCAAGAGTTTGTAAATGGAGGAATCAACTCTAAACGTACCTTTTTAAAAATGCATTGATCTACTGAACACCCATAAAAAGGGAATTGAGAAAACGACAAAGGGTATACCTGGCAGAGGCAACATGAAAAGGATCACCGGAGAAAAGGACATTCAGAGGTGTATTAAAACAAAGATGAACTTACAGAAGGAAAAGAGGAATAGCTCCAGACAGAGACAAAAAAGGGAAGAGAAGCAACAATGCCAAATTTCTATTTGTTTCTATAAGTCACCAAGAAACTGAAATTGACATTGGTTCAATCCATAGTATTTATTCAGATTTCATTAGTTATACATGCACTCATTTGTTGTATGCATACAGTTCCACACCATTTTATCATGTTTAGATTAGCATACATATATACCACCAGAAAATACTCATCGCCGTAAGACTACCTAGCTACACCCACCCACCCTCAATTTCTAACTCTTAGAAACCATTAGTCTGTTCTCTATCTTCATAATTATCTTTCCCCCCCCACAAATGTTACATCAATAGAATCAGACAGTACATTAACTCCTTCATTTTTTCTTTTCTTTTTTTTTTTTTTTTTTTTTAACATGGGCAGGCTCTGGGAACTCCTTCATTTTTTAATAAAAAAAATTTTAACTAGCTCCTAAAACCAGATCATTTTCTTCAAGGTCAGATTAAAAATAAAAATTGCAATAAATAAATAAATAAATAAAAATTGCTTTCCTTTCAACTGTAAATTCTATTAGTTTTCAAATGCCCTATTTCTAACCCTAATTTTCTTTTCCCTTAAATTTGTAACTAACTCCTTCCTTCTTCAAGTACAAAAGGAAGGAAGAAAAACCATTTAGGGCAACTACCTTTTCCCCTAGAAAATTAAACCCAAAGAAATAAAAACTAAACTAAACTAAATTTGTCTCATACACAAGAACTGGCCATCTTGTGAGTCTGTCAGATATCCATAATACTGTTATTACCCTTCCCCCCCCATACATTTTTGGCACAACAATTTACTTTATTCCAAACTCTTGACATATTCCAAATTCTCTTTGAAGAATAAATCAAGGTCTTAAATCCAACAACTTTCAATTGCCCCATAGTGAATTATTACTATTCATGGCTAATACACTTTATTTTTTTTAAACTCAGTACATTTCTGGAATCAAAAAAGGAAAGTGATAATTCTAGACGGGCTGATTTTTTTCATTCATTAGTTTCACATAGTTTTTCTTTCCATAATTCTTTGTCTAACAGATTGATAACATGGTAATGACTACAATAGCTAACATTAAGATCCTTTCATAAGCTCGGCGCTACCATAGTTACACATTTAATTTTCACAACAATCCTGTTTGAGGCAGATACTGTTTTTATGCCCATTTCATAGATGAGGTTCTCAGAGCAGTTCAGAGAATTTCTCAAGGTCATACACTAACGTATGGCAGAGGTGGTATTCAAACCCAAGGATTCTGATTCCAAAACACACATTTTAATTACTAAATTAGATGGCCTTTCCAGTAGCAGGAGAAGCTAAATTATAACAATAATGACGATAAACCACACAGCATATCGCTTCTGTGCAACCAGAAGACATAAATAGTTCTTTACTGATCTTGGACTTGATATATTACCTAGCATACATAATTTAACAGAGACACTGAAAATACTATTATATTTGCATTCACTTAGATACATAATTAATTTAAATATTGAATAGTAAAATCTAATGCAAGGTAACTTTCTTAAATTCCCTCTAAGGACTTCCTTATCTTTTAGGAAGCAGAAGATGAATATTATGCAATGACTTTTTCTAAAAGACAATTAAAAAAAAAAAACCTTCAGGAGAGCCACCCAACAAAGTTTTGGAATTAGAAACACACAGTACCTGTGCACTGGATGTGATGTCTTCACGCTGCTGGTCAGTCATTGTTGCCAAGGTATCAAAAGGGTCCTTTTCACAAGGATCCAGAAGTCCAGGACTACCTGTAACAACAATCACCATAGGGGAGAAAAAGCCTTGAAATTAACCATTTTTAAAAGAAGAGTATCCGTTTAACTATCAAACTGAAAAACTAAAACACTAAGTATTAAGTAAAACTTGCCTTTAAGAATAATTCCTGAAGAAATGCACTCAAAAACTCTTCTCAGTGCATCCCCAGGGCTCTGTGGGCTAGAAGCACTACTGATTGCTTTCTCTACTAATAACTCCATTGCCTAAAAATAAAAATATAAACATGTTTAACAGCTCAGAGACCAAAGGAATTACTCATTTTCAAATGCTAAAATAACAAAACTACTTATGTAAAGTGTCATTAAAAATTTTAAAGATTAAAAAAGTAAAACAGAATGAAAAAAAACAAAAAATTTTTAAAATCAAGTAATGAAAACAAAACTAAAGTACGAAACTTGAATTTCAAAAAGATATTGACAATTGTGCTTAATGAAAAAAAGCAAAAGGTTAAGATTTTTTGCTGTTACTTACTATTAAAATATGACATCCCTTATTATTAAAAAATTGAAAATAACAAGCATTGGAGACGATGTAAAGAAATAGGAACCCTTATGCATTGTTGCTGTGTACATAAAATGATGTAAAACTGGAAAACAATTTGGTAGTTTCTCAGAAAGTTAAATATAGAATTACCATATGACATGGCAATCCCATTCTAAGTATATACTCCAAAGAACTGAAAGTAGGGATCAAACAGCTACCTGCACACTGATGCTCTTAGCAGCATTATTTGTAATAGCCAAAAAGTGGAAGTGACATAAGTGCCCATCAACAGATGAAAGGATAAAAAAAATGTAGTGTAGGGCAGGTCACGGTGGCTCAGCAAGCAGAATTCTCGCCTGCCATGCAGGAGACCCAGGTTCAATTCCTGGTGCCTGCCCATGTTAAAAAAAAAAAAAAAAAAAAAAAGGTAATGTTTACATTCAATGGAATATTAATCAGTCATAAAAAGGAATGAAGTTCTTATATATGCGATACTATCGAAGAACCTTGAAGACATCATGCCAAATGAAATTTGTGAAACACAAAACGACAAATATATGATCTCACTTACATGAAATACTTAGAATAAGAAAATTCAGAGTCAGAAATCAGAATACAGGTCACTGGTCACTGGAGGCAGGGATGGAAAAGGGGGACTTAATGCTTAATTGGTATCAAGTTTCAGTTTAGGATGATGGAAAAGTTTTGGTAAAATGGTACTGATGGTAGCACAACACTCTGAATATAATTCACACCACTGAATTAGTGGTTAAAACAAGAAATTTTGTATTTGTATTATGTTGCCAAAATAAAAATAAGTAACAACCCACAGAACTGTACAATACACAAAGAGTGAACCCTATTGTAAACCACAGACCTTAGCTTAAAGAACATAACTATAATAATATTGGTTTATCAATTATAACAAATATACCACATTACTGTAAAATGCTATTAATAGGGAAAACTATGTGCATGTGGGGTAGGGGTGGGGATGCAATACTGCTACCCTGTACTAGTTGCATGATTTTCTGTTCATCTATAACTGCTCTAAACAAATTAAAATTAAAATATGTAATAGTCTTTAAAATTCATTAGCTTTTTAGGGACCATACACATTAATTCTTTAATACCTATGGGCTGATGATGTTAGGCAATTAGAACAGGATAATATTTGTCTTTTCTTTACAAACAATAGCTATTTAATAAATTTTCATTTGATGCACAACTGGACCACTATTATCCCTACGGATAACACAAACTAAGCTTTCACTGTAAATTACATTTCAGAGACTCAAAATCTAAACCAATGTATAAAAGACAAAAATAAACGTTCATATATAGCAGCCAACCAAGGAAGTATTTTGAAGGGTCAAAGAGAGATATAATTCACATACCATCAGAGCCATCCTTTTAAAGTATACAATCAGTGGGTTTTAGCATACTCACAAAGTTTCACAATCACCACCACTATCTAATTCTAGAACATTATCACCCATTAAAGAAACCCCATGCCCATTATCATCAGCCATTCTCTAGACCTTGGCAACCACTAAACCATTTTCTATCTAAAGATTTGTCTGTTCTGGATTTTCCATATAAGTGGATCCTTACAATACATGGCTTTTTGTGTCTAGTTTCTTTCACATAGCATAATGTTTCCAAGGTTCACCCATGTTGTAGCTTTTATTTAGATTTTGAATTGAGACCACCAATAGCAATTCAAAGAAACTAACTTGGAACTACAATGCAATCTGTAAAGTAACACTGAAGTTGAAGATATTTTAGTGAGAATCCACTTTTAGTTATTTTACTAAAAAATGTCAAAGACTTCATCAGAGGTAAAAGCTACATTTCCCTATTCATTCCAAGACTGTTACTCAGATCTCAAGTACAACTAATTCTAAAATGTCTGCAAACATGGAGACTGCAGTCCCAAACAATTATATAAGATATGGAACTTAAAGATTGAGTGTGCATTAACAGCCATGAAAAATTAGATAGCTGCCAGCACGAGATAAAAAAAAACAAAAGCAAATAATGGATGTAAATTACAATGAAAGAACTAAAATGGTTCAGGAAACAAACCTACAATGAAACTAAATTAACTATCTGAGCCTTCTAGAGTCAATGCTTGTGAAGGAAGCAATTTTAAAATATAAAATTTTAAACATGGTTTTTCCCCAAGCAGATATGTACAATTATGACAGCAACAAGAAGACTACATATAGTACATGAACTCTTATTATGCATTCAAAAGTAAAAGGGTAACATCAAAGATGAACAGAAGCAAATTAGAAAATGGTATTTTACAGGCCAAGTGAAAGGATCTTTGAGGGTAGAATTATGTTTTTAAAAAAAGCTCTATGAAGAGTGATTTGAAATTTAGGATTGGCACATTAGCTTAAAAAACACTTAAGTTTTTTTTTCCCTTCCCATCTCTAGCAGCTTATAAAATGTCAGGCATAGTCCTAAGCACTTTACATGTGCAATTTCATTCAATTCTCAAAACCTTTTGAAAAAGATGCTATTTTAATTTTGAAGATGAAAAATAGTATGATTTGAGTCCATATCTGGCTCAAAGCCTGTTTTCTTTTTTAATTAATTAAAATTTTTTTTTAAATACCAAAAAACACCAAACAAACACAAACATTTGTGACTTTTGATCATTCCATTCTTTTGTTTGTTTTTTAACCACCATTATTTCTCAGTAAGTATCTTTCATCAATGGGTGATCCAGAAAGACAATACTAATTTCTTAAATATTAGTTTCAAGCTCTGAAAGAGGTAGGAGTGCCATATTTCAAAACACATGATGAGACTGTGGTAACACAGGCACTCTCACTGGTTGGAGTGTAATCTAGTAAAGCCTTTTTCAGAGCACAGTTGACAAACCATCAAAATTTTAAAAGGTACATACCAGTCAACCTAGCAGTGTCAGTAATAAGAATTTAACACACGGTTTTATACTTAAGAAAAAAAATCAGTGCTCTTGTTTTATTTGTAAGGGACTGAAAACAACCTAAATCAAGAGGCTGGTTAAACAGTAGTCGTCATCCTTACTGTTACAGCCAACACTTAACTGAATGTTTATCATGCACTAAAAAGTACTGTTCTAAGCCTTTATGTATATTAACAAATTTAACTGTCATGTATAGTAACGAATTTAATTGTCACAGTCACCATCTGGAGCTATATAAATACATATACCAGCTGACATCAGATTAATGCTGACACACAAAACAGCTTTTAAAGAGGATGTTATATTTTTGTAATACACAGCACCTCATTTAATACTCAACAATTCTCAATAAAAACTGTCAGGCCTTAATAGGACAAAAAAAGTTTGCTTATAGCGTTTGGTGATTTGGGTGTGTGCATATGCAAGACTGTTTCTGTAAGGAGATATGCAAATGATGAGTTACGATTTTTTGGTTAAAGTGAATGAGATGAGACATTTCAAGTACAATTTGCATATTCTTTGCCCTGAGATGTCAGTGTCTTATTTCAAAGCTCTTCACTGAATCTATCAGTGAAAGCCAGGAACTTTCTTACTATAAGCCACTACCACTGAAATCTAAATTACAAATATCCTTGAAAATCCAATAAAATGTGTGGAAAGAAATGTTAAACCACATATTTCAACTGCCATTAGAACAAAAAGCCACTTCTCCAGCTTTGGGAACAGTTCTTTTATATTTGACAGATCATTCTTTTTTGTATACTTCTTCACCTTAGCTGTGTTTAGAAATAAATAACAAACACATTAAAAAGTTATCTATACGCCTTCTGTAAAACTGCAACAGGTATACCATTCTAAAAGAGGTTTTGTTACTATATGCAATTCTGGTATCAGACCAACTTTACAACAAAAGTCTACAATATTTTATTTCATCACTATGGACTCAGGGCAAAATAGAAACTAATTTGAAGACAGAATACCATTTTCAATGCTCATTGTGATGGTAAATAAAAAGCAATAAAGGTAGATATTGTTATGTAAAATCTGTTCAAAGCAAGTAATCTGAATGCTAAATAAAACTGAAGATAATAAAAGTTCACAATAATTTCAAATTTATGAAAATCAAGGAGAAAAGATATAAGGTGATAGCACAAAGCCAAATCTCAAGATCTCTCGCCTCCCCCCACAAATGCTCATGATTAAAGAAATATTTTTACAACTGAAATCATACAGAGGGAATGCCCTGTAAAAGACGTAAAATTTCCAAGAAATTTGGGTAATGCTCTATGCAGTTCTTAACTTAGTTTGCCAGAAAGAAGATGCAGGTAGAGTTGGTAGTTGAGTGACAGAAATCCAATCACCAAACTTCAACTTGGAGAGAGCCAGAGTGAGTCACACTGCAGGCGGGCAGAAGAAATTTTCCTAAAAGTAAACCTTCCCCTCGTTGACTCCCTTCCTCTCACCAGAGAAAGGAAAAACACTAGACTTTACAATCCTGGGAATGCTTTGTTCCGGCA
The DNA here is from genome assembly GCF_023851605.1 of Tamandua tetradactyla. Taxonomy (NCBI): domain Eukaryota; kingdom Metazoa; phylum Chordata; class Mammalia; order Pilosa; family Myrmecophagidae; genus Tamandua; species Tamandua tetradactyla. The sequence continues at coordinate 81,974,477 of NC_135335.1, forward strand.
AGAAAGGAAGAGCAGAAGAATCATAATTATCCATGTCCAATTATCTCCTATAATAAACAAACACTTGGAAAAAAAGTAGATCAAAGAACATATAAAGTAGATCTTCCAAAGGAATGAGAGATAGGAAAAATGTATTATCAAAGATGCTATGAATTCTCAACAGAAGGGACCCAAATTAGCTTCACATACCCCAAACCCTGTTTTGCTTCAGAGAAGTAAAGGCAACTCCTGATGAAAGGATATGGTACAATAGGGTCAGGAAACAAATGTAGTAGATTCTGTAAAGGCAAAGGTTCTAGGACCCCATCCTGGGTTTGAACAACTGTCTGAAGCCTAAAGGTATAAGTATATTCAATAAAGGCAGGAGAGGGAATAACTCATATGTGCTAACAAGGCTGCATGTAGCCAAGTCCTACTCCTCTCTACAGACAATCAACCAAGCATAGCTCACAGGAAAAGAAAAAGGAAAGGTATCAAGAAGGTGGGAGTAGAATCAAAGAGAATTGTCTTTTCAATGTGTTAGCAGACCGAAAAAAAAAGACTGTAACTGTACTGCCTACTTTAAAGACTAACAAGATGAAAAACCAAAAACAAGACAGCATGACATCTTTGTATATACGTGGAACATAGCATAAAAGAAGAGATGAAAATCTATTCTGGAAGAACCTTAACTTGAGAAAAGGAAGATACAATACGTAAATATTTTGAGTTATAAGAGAACTTAATGCGTATGTAAAGCCAATAAAACTAAGAGATTAAAATTGATGAAAATACTGCAGAACTGAGGAAACAAACTGAAATGTGAAATAACATTACAGAACTAATAAACGAGTTATAAGAGAAGAAACAATTCCAGGGGACACAAGAGAAAAGAGGACAAATATTAAAACATATATAAAGATAATAGATATACTTCAATAGATATAGTTCAAAGACAATTCAACATAAGGATAACTGGTGGCCCTAAAACAGAATTATATTTAATTTTTTAATTTTTTTAAAAAAACAACAAACGCAAATATTCTTAACTTACGATCATTCCATTATACATATATAATCAGTAATTCACAATATCATCAGATAGTTGCATATTCATCATCATGATCATTTCTTAGAACATTTGTATCAATTCAGAAACAGAAATAAAAAGACAACAGAAAAAAATATCATACATACCATACTCCTTACCCCTCCCTTTCACTGATCACTAGCATTTCAATCTACTAAAATTTATTTTAACATTTATTCCTCCTATTATTTATTTTTATTCCATGTTTTACTCGTCTATTGATAAGGTAGATAAAAGAAGCATCAGACACAAGGTTTTCACAATCACAGTCACATTGTGAAAGCTATATCATTATACAATCATCTTCAAGAAACACGGCTACTGGAACACAGCTCTACATTTTCAGGCAGTTCTCTCCAGCCTATCCATTATATTTTGGCTAACAAGGTGATATCTACTTAATGCGTACGAATAACCTCCAGGATAACCTCTCAACTGACTCTGTTTGGAATCTCTCAGCCATTGACACTTTATTTTGTCTCATTTCACTCTTCCTCCTTTTGGTCGAGTAGGTTTTCTCAATCCCTTGATGCTGAGTCTCAGCTCATTCTGGGATTTCTGTCCCACAATGCCAGGAAGGTCCACACCCCCGGGAGTCATGTCCCACGTAGACAGGGGGAGGTCAGTGAATTTGCTTGTTGTGTTGGCTAGAGAGATAGGCTACATCTGAGCAACAGAAGAGGTTCTTTTGAGGTTGACTCTTAGGCCTAATCTTAACTAGGCTTGACCTATCCTTTGTGGGGTTAAGTTTCACATGAATAAACCCCAAGATTGGGGACTAGCCTATAGGTTTGGTTGTCCGCACTGATTGTGAGAATATCAAGAATTCAACTTGGGGAAGTTGAATTTTCCCCCTTTCTCACCATTCCCCAAAGGGGACTTTGCAAATACTTCTTTATTCACTGTTCGAATCAGTAAATTTGATTTTTTTATTCACTGTTCAAATCAGTAAATTTGGGATTTATCGGGACATCACTCTGGACAACAGAATCTCATGCCCTACTCAAGGTTCCATGTACTTATGGTGTTTAAATAAGCTGTCTACGTAAGTTATATTAGGAAATGAACTAGTCAAAATATAAATTTTATACCAAATAAACATGTTTTGCTTTATTCTCACACATAAGTTAAAATTTTAAAACATTACCATCTATTTTCAACACCCTGCAGTAATGACATTCCTTTGTTCTTCCTCATGCAAAAACATTTTTTTAATTTGTACATTTAGTCACTATCATTATACACTCTAGGCATTCCTAGATCATACCATTTCAGTCTTTATCATCTATCTTTCTTTCTGTTTCATTTGTGCTCCCAGCCCTCCTCTCTCACATTCTCACATTCAGCTTCATTCAGTGTAAAACAGAACATTAACTAGACTTTATGGAAAAGTGTTTCCCACCCTTAAATGAAAAAGAAATAGAATCTGCAAAACAAAAGAAGAGAAATGTTTTTAAGAAAATTGGATACTGAACAATGTTTCAAGACCTAATTGGTTAAGTTACTGCAATTCAAGGATAATGAAATAATCCCCTATGTGTTAGTTAGATTCAGTTGTCAACTTGGCCAGGTGAGTGTACCTAGTCTTGTTGCTGCGGACATGAGCCAACCGTATGTGAACCTCATCTGTTGCCAATTACATCAGCAGTCAGGTAGGAGGTGTGTCTGCTGCAATGAGTGACATTTGACTTAATTGGCTGGTGCTTAAATGAGAGAAAGCAATGTAGCACAGCCTAAGCAGCTGGGCATTCCTTATCTCAGCACTTGCAGCTCAGCCCAGGCCTTTGGATATGTGGAAAGAAGTCACCCCGGGGAAAGTTGTTGGAACCCAGGGGCCTGGAGAGAAGACCAGCAGAGACCATCCTGTGCCTTCCACGTAAGAAAGAACCTCAGTGGAAAGTTAGCTGCCTTTCCTCTGAAGAACCAACAAAATAAATCCCCTTTTATTAAAAGCCAATCCGTCTCTGGTGTATTGCATCCCGGCAGCGAGCAAACTAGAACACCCTATAAGCAGCCTGCTAGAAGAAATGAGGTAAAATAATTAGGCTGGATTTAGACTTAACCTGGCATCACTCAGTGTCAAAAGAAAATGGAGCAGTATCAACAAATGGAAAGGGAAAAACTGTAATCTAATAATGTATTTCTTATTAAAGTAAAGGCATTTAGCAGACTCTCAAACATGAAAGAAATTAAATCAACACTTTTTGGTAAAAACTATTTGACAATAATGGGCAGTCAACCAAGAAATGAAAAGAAGCCCCAATAAGAGACTTAGTGATTGGCAGATAACTATTTAATATAGAATATAACCTCAGAGAATATGACTACAGAAGCTAAATCAAGTTGTTTTTTATAGTTACAGATTTAAAAAGTACAAGTATATAAATTCCCTCATTTTCTAAGTGAAGAGTCAGTATAAAATGAGTAAGATAGATAAACATGAGGCAGGTTTAAATGTATTAAAGAAATAAGGAAAAAGAATGAAAAAATATAAAATATACAAAAAATTCAAAGGAGGACAGAAGAGACGGAGATAGGAGGACCTGTAAATGCTAATTTTCTCAGCTTTTACACAGGAGAAGTCACTAGACACTATCTAATATTGTTAAGCAATTAGATGATAAGAATACTCTGTAAAATTGTAAGGACAACAACCAGAAGAACTAAAAACATGCCATAAAGTTGTCTAAATCATCAGAGAGAAAACATATTCATTTATAAATGAAAAGAAGTGAAAGGAGGATTATGGCAAAGAACAGATAACAAAGGGAACATTAAAAGCAGAACACATGAGATGGTATTACAGAGTTAAGATCAAATACTGAGGAAATAAAAAAAGTAATAAATGAGATGAACACAATTACTCACAGATTTTACTTAAATCCCCCCAAATCTGATTAACTAATATATAAAAAAAATCTTAAAAAAAGTTATTCAGATAAAAAGTAAATGAATGGAATCATCTCAGACAAATACCAACAAAAACAAAATTGAGGTTTCAATATTCATAACACAGACATGGGGGCCACGGTGGCTCAGCAGGTAAGAGTGCTTGTCTGCCATGCCTGAGGACCCGGGTTCGATTCCCGGTGCCTGCCCATGTAAAAAAAAAAAAAAACAAACAACAACAACAACAACAAAAAACAGACACTGCTTAACTCATGGCAGAAAGCATTAAACGAAGGGAGCTTTATTGTGGCAAAAGGTTCACAACATAATTGTCTTATAACTAAAATACCATTGAAAGAAATACAAAAAACATGAACTACAGGAAATCACAAACAGAAATTAACAGAAACACAATAGAAGTAGTAGACTTTAACTAACCCATCAGTCCATGGACAGAATAGGTAGACAAAAAAAAACATAAGGAAAGGATATAGATGATCTGAACAGAACAACTGATAAAGCTGAATTAAGGTGAGAACCCTCAGAGCTCATACATAATTGCAAATAGCAGACTAAAATTCTTGGATTACAATGATATAAAAACTACGTATCACTAACAAAAACAAAAGTAGGGATGTAGAAATTTTCAAGTTCCCTCAAAACTACTCTTGGCATAAAAAGTATTAAAACAAATTGCTGAATATATATTAAAATAGAGAGCATTATGTTTATAGCCAATAATCTGTGTTGAGAGGAAAAGCTGTAGCCTTAAAACCCTTATGTAACTAAACAGTGAAGGAATGAATAAAAAATCCAACTCAAGAAGTTTGTAAAAGAACAATAAAATCCCAAGAAAACAGAAAAAAAGACTATGGTGGGCTGCTGATTAAAAAGTATTGGTGAATCCCTTCCGGGACAGGAGAAAAAATATGGAAATATTAATTATCCCACATGGGAAACCTTGGTTTCTCAAACACTAGGGACTCCCAAGAAAATATACTGAAAAACCCTTGATTTTGAGGCGTGCCATCATGAAACTTATTTTTGTAGCAGAGAAACTATAATTATGCTTCAGAGCTGCTTCCAAGAAACCTCTTTGGTTACTGATAGCACCTCCTTCTCTCTCTAAGCCCAAATTTGCAACCTCCCTACGTGGGACATGACATTCGGGGGTTAAAAAGTCTCCCTTGAGGGGAAGAGTGAAATGAGACTTAGTGTCAGTGGCTGAGAGATTCCAGAATTCAGAGGTTATCCTGAAGGTTATCCTTACGCATTAAGTAGATATCACCTTGTTGTTCAAGATGTAGTGGAGAGGCTGGAGGGAACTGCCTGAAAATGGAGGGCTGTGTTCCAGTAGCCATGTTTCTTGATGATGATTGAACAATGATATAGCTTTCACAATGTGACTCTATGATTGTGAAAACCTTGTGTCTGATGCTCCTTTTATCTACCATATCAACAGACGAGTAGAACATATGGAATAAAAATAAATAATAGGGGGAACAAATGTTAAAATAAATTTAGTTTGAAATGCTAGTGATAAATGAAAGTGAGGGGTAAGGGGCATGGTATGCATAATCGTTTTTTTTCCTCTGTTATTGTCTTATTTCTTTTTCTGTTGTCTTTTTATTTTTTTCTAAACCGATGCAAATGTTCTAAGAAATGATGAATATGTAACTATATGACGATATTAAGAATTACTGATCATATATGTAGAATGGAATGATATGTTAATGTTTGTAAATTTTTTTAATTTATAAATAAAAATTAAAAAAAAAAGGAATCAATGAGAGGAAGCAAGAGAGTCAACCTCATTGCTTCAGAGCCTGCCTCAAGCACACGGTGGGACTGGGGTCATGTCTGGACAGGAGGAGATGAAGATAACATATGTAACTTTGATCAAGCTTCCTCCCAGACTCCAGGCGAACTAGTTCTGGGTTTATCCTTTGTATTATTTATTTTTTAAAAAGTAAAATATAAAACATAAAAACCCACTAAAATAAAATATCCAAACATGTTTCTAGGAGTTTCCAGGAACAAATGACAATCATGTGATTGTCATCAGAAAAAAAAAAAATGTCTCCCTTGACAACAGGGGATATGACTCCCAGGATTGAACCTGGCTCTGGCACCAAAGGATTGACAATGACTCCCAGACTAAAAGGAGGGGCCAGCCTCTCCAAGAATATCAACTAATTCCACCCTCCTATCCCATACTGTCGACACCCCTCTTCAATATGAAGAAGTTAGAATGGGCATAGCCCAAAGAATCCTATAGATTGGGAGTAGGGCCAAAGGAGAAGGAGGAGTTATAATAGAGAAGATAGGATTTAATAAACAAGTATGATTACTGAATCACTGCAATCATGTTTCTTTTAACTTTCAATGTTTTGGAACAGCTAGAAGAAAAAACTGGAAATGTGGAATGGTAACCCATACCAAACTTTGAATTCTGTTCTGTAATTGATTGTTAAAATGTAGTTTGAAAGGTGCTTTTTAAAATATATGTATATTTAAACACATTATATTTCATAACAAAAAATTTTTAAAAGACATAAAATCAGAAATTACGTATGAGTTATTAAAGAAGAAAACAGGATATCTGACCAATAAATCAAGGAGGTGCTTCTTTGAGGAGATGAGAAGCATAATTAAATAGATAAACCATTCAAGAACACAATACTAGGAACTACTTATCTTTTTGGGTGCATGGTCTGGGAATTGAACCCAGGTCTTCCACATGCAAGGCAAGCATTCTACCACTGAACTAACCATGCACCCACTAGGAGTTATTATTATTTTTTTTTTATTAATTAAAAAAATTTAACAAACAAAACATTTAGAAATCATTCCATTCTACATATATAACCAGTAATTCTTCATATCATCACATAGTCGCATATTCATCATTTCTTAGTACATTTGCATCGATTTAGAAAAAGAAATAAAAAGACAACAGAAAAAGAAATAAAATAGAGAAAAAAAAAACTGTACGTACCATACCCCTTACCCCTCGCTTTCATTTACCACTATTTCAAACTGAATTTATTTTAACATTTGTTCCCCCTATTATTTATTTTTATTCCATATGTTCTACTCTTCTGTTGATATAGTAGCTTTAAAAGGAGCATCAGACATAAGGTTTTCACATTCACAGAGTCTCATTGTGAAAGCTTTATCATTGTTCAATCATCATCAAGAAACATGGCTACTGGAACACAGAGGAGTTACTTTTAAATGTCAAAATACAAACATTTTGATGTTTTACAAGTTGCAAAATACTGGTATATTTGTTGTAATAAACACATAATTTCAAGAACAGTCAGCAGTTCTGTTCACCCTTCTTGACTCTCTAACAAATCATTTCCCCGTCACTTGCTATGTTCCCCAATTCCTTTCAGCTGTGTATTCTCTTTTCTACTCAATTCTTACAGCACTCCGCCCTCAAAGGAGAGAAGACCCTTTAAAGCAGAATGGTCTCTCTGCTAAATAAGAAGAAAATTATGCCATGGGCCAGCAGGACCATATGCAGCACTGAACCTCCAAAAGTGCAAGAGTGGCCCTAAAGAGGTCGTCATGTGATTCCATCTTCACAAGTACTAGAGCTTGGACTTGCTACAATAGAGACAGCACCAAGGGGCGCTATGGATAGAAGGGACTGAAGCTGAAGGAAGCAAGGACACTGACAAATAAAAAATGCTGTATTTTTATAAATCTATAAAGAATTTAGTGAATTCTGAACACAAATAAATTACAGTAGTAATAAAATGTAAGAAATACCAAAAATGACTTATATTGTCATTTTCCTCCTATAAGATAATTGCTATTACTGGATAACCTAATCAATGAAAAAAGGAAGAATTAAGAACAAACAGAAAAAGGAAGAACGGATTCTGCAGACATTAAAAATTTCCCAAGAGCAAAACTGTAGTAATAAAAATCTGGGTATTTGGATGAATTGGTTGATTTTTCTAGGAAAATAAATGTTGCTTAAATTAATCTCAGTAGAAGAAATTGAAAAAATGCTACCTCTTTATAAAACTGAGGTGAATGGATTTTGTCACATGTATTTTTTATAAATTGTAAAGGAACAGTTTGGTGCTACTAAAACTGTTTCAGTGTTTGGAGAAAGAAAAAAAAAAGCTTCCAAATTGCTTTTTTATTGATTCTAAATCTGAACAAGAGCACAAAAATTTATTTTACAACAATGCAAAAATATTAAATTAAATATTAACAACTAACTTAACAGGTTCATTTAAAAACTCTTCTTCTACTATACATCAACCAAAGGAGAAAAACCATACATTAATCTCAATAAAGTTATGTGATAAGGTTCAATGTCCATTCCTGATTCAAACATAGTACACTACGAAAATACTAATGCTAACATGAAAAAGAAGTGTATCTTTCAAATAAAAAACTACCATCAAGCTTAATTATACTTTATACACTAGAAGCATTTTCAATACAATCAGAAACATAACATGGATACTCTTATTATTTATTCTAGGATAATGAATTAAAATAAGTAAAGAAGTAGAAAATATCTAAGATTAGAAAAACCAAGAGAATCACATGAAACAATTATAAATAATAAATAATTCAGTAAGAGGGCAGGTTACAAAATCAATATCCAAAGTTAATAACTTTTCTAATATAAAACAATAACAAAAAATCAATGCAAGAATAAAACTTTGGATAAAATATTTAGGTTATAAACAAAAAACAACAGAAACTAACATGTTTGGAGAACCTAACCAAATCTAAAAAGATACATAAAATGAGATTTCAATAAATAGAACATCCTATACTCCTACCTTGAGATAAGTCAATATTATAAAGTGATGACATTTCCTTAATTAATCTATTAACCCAATACAGCGTACTTAAAAAACATCTACTCTAGAGAAACTCAATAAAATGGTGGTCAAGTTCAGTTGGAAAAATAAATACATAAGAAAATACAAAATAAATTCTTCCATGAAAGACTTTTATAGGGGAAAGAGAAAAATGTGATGTGATGAAGAGGACAAATAAGAACTTCAAAATACATTATGATGCTTTGGTAATTAGAACACATTAGTACTAGAGAAGAAAAGAGACTGATCAAGGACAGAGAAGCCTAGAAAGAGACCCCCCCCCAAAAGGACTCTAGTTTTGACACGGTTTCTAAACCTCAGCACTACTTTTTGGATTTGACACTTCTTTGTTGTGGGGGCTGTCGTGAGCATTGTAGGATGCACTAAATGTGTACTGTGCACTAGATACCTAATTTATCTGTTTGTTCATTTTCTAGATGCTCAGTTTTTAAAATTTATTTATTAATTAAAAAAATTAACAAATGAAATAAAAATTAACATAGATAATCCAAGTAATTCACAATATCATCACTTAGCTACATATTCATCATTTCTTAGAACATTTGCATCCATTCAGAAAAAGAAATTAAAAGACAGAAGAAAAAGAAATAAAACGAAAACAGAGGAAAAAAAAAAGAAAAACTTATACCTACCATACCCCTTATCCCTCGCTTTCACTGATCACTAGCATTTCAAACTAAATTTATTTTAACATTTGTTCCCCCTATTATTTATTTTTATTCCATATATTCTACTCATTTGTTTACAAGGTAGATAAAAGGAGCATCAGACACAAGGTTTTCACAATCACACAGTCACATTGTGAAAGCTATATCATTATTCAATCATCTTCAAGAAACATGGCTACTGGAACACAGCTCCATTTTCAGGCAGTTTCCTCCAGCCTCTCCCTTATATCTTGAACAACAAGGTGATATCTACTCAATGCGTAAGAAAAACCTCCAGGATAACCTCTTGACTCTGGAATTTCACAGCCACTGACACTTTGTCTCATTTCACTCATCCCCCTCTTGGTCGGGAAGGTTTTCTCAATCCCTCGATGCTGAGTCTCAGCTCATTCTAGCATTTCTGTCCCACGTTGCCAGGAAGGTCCACACCCCTGGGAGTCATGTCCCACGTAGAGAGGGGGAGGGTGGTGAGATTGCTTGTTGTGTTGGCTCGAGAGAGAGGCCACATCTGAGCAACAAAAGAGGCTCTCTTGGGGGTGACTCTTAGGCCTAAATTTTAAGTAGACTTGACCTATCCTTTGTGGGGTTAAGTTTCATATGAACAAACCCCAAGACTGGGGGCTCAGCCTATAGCTTTGGTTGTCCACACTGTTTGTGAGAATATCAAGAATTCAACTTGGGGAAGTTGAATTTCTCCCCATTCTCACCATTCCCCCAAGGGGGCTTTGTAGATACTCAGTTTTGACAACTAAAAATGTTTCTAGACACTGCCAAATGATTCCTGAGGGGAAAAATTAATCCCTGTTGAAAACCACTGTTTATGCTAATGGTGGTATTTCAAATTGGGGGGATAGGGAATAGTGATTGTTAAATAAATTGTTAAATGATATTGGAATAATTGGTATATGTTTGCAAAAAAATACAGTTGGATTCAAAATCTTATTTCTAACACCAAAATTAAATCTTTGATTCACTATAATTTAAAAATTATAAATTACACTAGTAACAAATGCATATTTTATCCCGGTAAAAAATAAACATTGCTGATCTCTATCTCAATCATCCCTTCCACTCACTCCTCTGAGATAACTTCATTACATACTGTATTAATCCTTCTAGAAGGTTTCCCAATGTATCTAAATAAATACATAGGTACCTATGGAAAACATAAGATGATGGAAAAAAAGCTCTATGAGAAAGCATGTGTGAACTAATTTATAAAATAATCACTCAAATAAATGCAAATAAAAATGGGATTTTTAAACCTATCATATTGTAAACATTAATTAAGAAGTGTCATGACATCCCAGAACTAATGTGTGAAGGAAATGATCAGTCCAAGAATTTTTGGAAGCTTTAAATGATCCAATTTCTGGTGAGCAATTTGTGTATGTTCTTTGACTTTGGAATTCCAGTCACAGCACTTATTCTACATATATAAAACTCACAAAAGTTTGACAACACAATCCAACTTTAATAGCCAAACACTGTAAACAACCTAAATGTCCATCAAATCAATACCAGTTATAAAATAAGGTAAGCCCATACAATGAAATACCATGTCAATAAAGAAAATGAGGTAGATCTAACTGTGCCCTTCCTCCAAGAGTTTCAAAATGCATTTTATGAAGAAAAACCAAGATGCATGATCAATCTAGTGTTAAAAAAAAAAAAACACACTAAGAATTACAATAACCTTGGCTATACAACTCTTACAAATACAACTCTGGAATCAATACGTTCAATGTTATATTTTAATAAATCCCACCTTACTCAAATTCTTGCTTTTAAGAAAGTAAAGAGTTCCAAATAGCAAGGGAGATTAATACATACACAAATATAAAAACATATGCATGCATTTTTTTTTCTTGCAAGAAATCACAAAATTAAGACAATGGCTTTTACAGGTGAGAAGACTTACACTTCTCATTTTGTACCTTTCTACATTACTTGAATTTCACAACAGTTACATTTTTTCTTTTCAATATCAACAGAATTCTGAATGGGGAGATCAGAAGCTCATTTTAGTCTTTGTGCACTGCTGTGTATGTAAGACAACTTATAATTACTGTACCAATTTAAAAAAAAACAATGCTGCGAGAATAACAAGTGAAAAATACAAAAAAGAAATATCAAATGTATTTGTTTAAATAGAAAATTCCAAGAAACCTAAATGCTCTAAAATCCTTAGGATTTCTCACAAGGAGAAAAGGAAACTATACTTACGAAAAGAAAATAAAGCCAGTAATTAAACGCAGGCTTACAGGATACAAAGTAATTAGAGAAAATATTTGCTAAAGGTTTACTTTTCACATCATACAGTTACATACTACTCACCCAGCTTGGAAAATCAGACCAGGTTGGAACTCGTTGACAGAGGTCCCGGAGGATACGTATGATAATCACACAGGATTGCAGGCCATTAGCTCTAGCCTTGAGAGCAACACAAAAACCAAGTGAATTAATCTTAGAAATATTGAAAATATCCCTTGATGAGAAAAAGTTAAAATATCACTGTTCAATGGAAGCTCAGATAAAAATAAGCAAAAATAATCACACTTGAAACTGGATTCAATGAGCTGCCATTTACAGCAATATTTTATGTCAGGGTTAGTATTTAAAAGCTGGTATTCTAGGTCAAAGTAAACAGACTATACAAGAATAATATTTCTTGATCCCCTGTGAACTTTGACCTGTATTCATTTATAACAGTAAACTTAAAAAAATCTGCCTACATTAGAAATAAAAGAAAAAGTAAAGAGCTAAAACATTTGTCTAGAGACTGAAAGGTTAAGGAAATCTGTTTGGTTTCCCTTCTGTGCCTTTGCATGACTGCAAAGTCACTAAACCAAACAGCTGCTTCCTCACCTTTCACTCCCTACACTTATTAACTTAGAGAAGGAGGGGAAAAAATCTTAAAACTATACACAAAGCTTTAAACACATATTCCATTATTTAAAGCAAAGTTAATCTGCAGCCTTATGGAACATAATATATATACACAAACATGTGATGTTCCTAAAGAAGTCAACTTTAAATATAGCCACTAAAAATAAAAAAAAACCCAAAGCTACAAAACACCCCCAAAAACGTTTAAGTTTATTGTCAAATCAATAGTAACTGCAATATGCAGATCTTCATACCCAGCTTTCTACATTAACATAGTTTCTGAGGTTTAATTTAAAGTAGTATTGCTTGGGCAATTGTTTGAGATGTTTAAACACAGTTAAACATATTGTACTGAACTACTCTCTCATAAGGCTACAAGAAAAAAGTAAAATGATGTTCCGAACCTGGAACCACTTAGCGTGGCGTAGAGCAGCCAGAGCGTCAAGGCATTTTTGCCTGTCCAAGACGTCCGGTGGGTCTTTCACCATACCCGAGGTTACATCTAAAATGGATTGAATTGGCAAAATGCAGTGAGGAATGGGTGTTTGACCAGGTGAGCAAGACACTTTCTTAAAATAGCATCAATGTCACACGAGCCATTTGAGAATTTATCGGCACATTAATATGCTCAAGGAGCTAGTTTCAAAAAATTTACATAATCTGGTATGAGTATCAAAAGCAAAATAAAGTTAAACTCTGAATTTTTAATTGCACTACAGAGATGGCAACATTACATTCAGTAATACACTTAATAATTTCTGGGGAAAAAATTCACCCACCAAAATGAAATTTAAAGGAAGGATTACTGGACACAGCGCACCAGCACAAAGATGACAAGACGAGAGGGAACACAAAAATCCACCTTAATAAATGAGCATGTACAATAAACCTCTGAATTTATTCAGTATTCTGAACGGTTATAGGCTATTCTGGGGCTAACACAGCAAAGAATTAATGATAAACATGGAATAATCAATACATTAATAGAAAAAAATGACAAACCAAAAAAGGGGGCATTTCTGTATTTTCTCTTCTATAAGGGAATTTTAGTCGTAAGAGAATATGGAATGTCCTTTAAAATTCAAAGTTCCCATAAAGTATTCCAAAGAACTGGAATTCAATTCCAAAGAGTTAGAGAGAAACTACAGGTAAAGCAGCAAAGACCAACAGGAACTAGCATGGTTAAATAGAATAAATATAGAAGAATGCAATAGCAAAATGCCTGGAGGATAAATAGTATGTAGGGTCTTTTAGGATACAAAAAAAGTTATAATAACTGATTTGAAACAGATTATTGTATAACAGTACAAATGAACTACACAAAGTTGAAAAAGAAAACTTCATCCTAAGCCAGGACAAGTAGTTTTACATTAATAAAGTCATTCATGAAAGTAGTTGAAGGTACAGCTTTATATTCATCTAAACACACCATCAAATGTGTATAAAAAATTGTAAATATGCTAATCAAACCATTAACAAGGAAACAACAATTAATGCAATCAAATTCACAAGTCCTAGTGATTTTAACGGTATAAATATTTCTAAACATAGAAAATTATGTACCAGGCAGGTAATGTACTGAATAAAACAGTTCTGTGGGCTACAGAGTACAAAAATTATGGGGCAGTTAAGGATATAATTTAATAAATCATTGAATGCATTGAATGAACACAAAGGACAAAAGGAAAAAATGTGTGATAAAAAGAAAACTTAAAGATCATTTTTATTTTTAGAGTACTAGTAGCAACTTTGGATAACAGTTACTTAATTGTCTATTTTATATAAGCATTTATATTAAATGTACTTATTTTGACTGGATGGTATATATAAAATAGCCTATGTTAAAACTGATGAAGAATTCCATCAATGAAAATACCATCCCCTGTCTTTGCTTTCTTTCTCTTCCCTGGTTTTACTTCTCAAACAGTGAAATGGATACAGATTTTTCAGAAGACATATTATTAGGAAGATTTACAGATGATCAAGGAAAGTTAAGTGGCATTCTGAGAATGAACACTGAAAGAGGTATTTGGAGTGCTAAAAAAGAAACTATCAAGACAGAAGTATTAGTAACCATCTCAAAACTCCCAACACCAATGACTTTAAATCCAGAAATAACTTGAACATTAAAAAGTGGGCTATTTTGAGATAAGCAAAAGGGACACAAGAAAGCACAGCTAACTAAGGAAAGAAAAGAAAAAAAAAGAAAAGAACAAAAGAACCCATTTTCCCAAAGCAGGGTTTATGGACCATGCATGCTAAAGAGCGTCTTTCCATGATCCTTGTATCTTTACATTATTTGTCAACGCCAGAATACAAATAGGTGGCAATGTGCAATCTCTTTCTAAAGAAGCTTCTAAACTTCTAATGTAAATAAATCACAATATTATCATTTCCTCCAATACATAAGAAATATTTCTGTTGCACACAAGTATTTATAAGTTTGGAAATTTTAATTAATGATACAAGTTTGAAGATGCTAAGACACCTACTGCAATTTAAAAAACAAATTAGAGCTATAAGCAGGAAATTTCTGTTAAATCTAGTGTGGATTTTTGCACCCATTTTATATTTCAAATGGATTAACCCCTTAGATATATTGTGCTAAAATCATATTTGCTGCCTAATACCCAGTTAATAAAACAAAACAAAAATTGGTTAATTTATAAAAACAAAATGCAAATTCTTACATAAAAATGTATTTCATAAATTTTAAGGGGTTAATCGCCAGTTAGAAGACATGCTGTGTCCACACTATTTTATGATTAAAAGTTAATGGGTCTATATTAATTTAAATTAACACGGTTATGTAAAATATATAATCCACCCGACCATTTAAAAACTAGTGTGAACACTGCTTAATTCTAGAAAGAGACAAAGACAAAACGAACAGCCACACAAAAAGACATTAAATGCCAGACTCTGCATCCAAAATCCCTCCTCAATCAAATGGCAGGTGTGACACTGAGCTTTTGAAAACCTTGGTCAAAAATCCTTCCGATGTCTTGGCAGCAACCCCTGACGGGAATCAATCCCCTCTGCTAGAAGGCTTTGGACCGGGCCTGATAAGCTACAGGTGGAAAAAAACACAGAAAACTTGACTTGCTGCATAAAAGACTCTTGTAGCAAAGGTTAGAGCATTTTGAACATTTCAAACTTAAAGTCAATTTAATGATTACTTAATGTTTTAACTGTCAAACACAGCCATAAAATAGTAGATCTGTCACGTTTAACAGTTATTTTGGCAATTTAATCATTTCCTTTAAAAATAATTTTTGATATTAAACAGGACCATTATACATTAAAGAGGTTACCACACTATGCGCAAGTCACAAGTCTCATAATTTACAACTGTTCTTCCGGCAAAGCCTTCCTTAACTTCTTTAACTCCCCAAAGCAAGCTATAGGCTTTAAATGATTTTAAGACACAGAGCATTGGAGCTGCAGTGAGAGAGAATACATACCGTTATTCTGCAGCAAGAAAGAAGGAATCTTCAAAATGAAGCTAAAGACATGGTTTGCTGCAGTTATCTGCAGCAAGGACACTTCTACCAATGTTTCTGCACTTTTTGCATATCCAACTTTTCAGCTCAGTGTCTTGATGTAAAAATCTTTCAGTTTTGGACTGACAATTTCCCTCATCATAAAATTTACAAAATTTAGAACAATTCTAACTCAAGTCTGGGTCAGACAAAAATATAATTTTGTTTCCTTTAGAAAGGATAGGTTTTTTAAAAAATCTATACATAGATTAACTTTAGACTTGTACAACATAATAAAATGGTGTGAAACAGCACAAGTTTAATTAAGCCTAAATATAATTGGACAAAATGTGCTCTGAAATAAAATTAAATGATTATATGAGTACAACTGCATACTAAATATACCAACTTTTATTTGTAATAAATACTCTTAGTATTTATTATTTCTTAGTGGAAAATTTCTTTTTAAAATCCTAAGTAGAGTCATTTGCTGTATATGATTTGACCAGATTGACTGAGGAACTATTTTTCTAACAACATCCACGGCCAGACCTTGAGTTTAAATTCATGTTCACATAAAATAGCCTCCACATAAAACCTATTATCTTTAAATGCAAAGCTTAATTGGAATAATAAACCATACAAGTCTGATACATGTACATATACAATGTATGCAAGATTACCAATGGCAACATTTTTGTTAAAATTTTCTTTTCCTGGGTTGTAGATAGCCCAATGGCTTAAAAAAAATTGCTTTGCTGTAAGAAAATAAATTTAAAGGGACAGAATTGAGAATCTACTGATGCTATCTGATACAAAAATTTTTAAAAAACATTTGTTACATAGTATCCTTTTCTCTTCAACCTGTATCACAAAGAAATATTAGTGTAGACTATAACTCCATACTCAATAAGTCAAGATGAATAAAAACAACATGAAAGGAAACAAAGTAAATTTTATCTGACCCATAAACAGAACCAACATACTGCAGACACTGATCATGCTTTTTGGCTTAAAAGCTTTTGAAGCTTTGAAAATATTACAGAACAGTCCCTAAAGCAACATTGCTGGCACCAGCAGGATTTTATATTCTACAATCGTAAATTAAGTTAAAAAAAAAACCACACAAAAAAAACAGCACCTGAATTGTACTATAATTCACTAACTACACCATTTATTATTCCAATATCTCTAGTATAAATATTGGGAGACAAATGCCCAAAGATGCACGTATTACGATGCTCTGTACTGATGAAAGCACTTCAAAACAAAGAGCAACCTCAGAGAACTAGAAATAATCAGGATAAGCCAAATCCATGATTACATGCATAACAATGCCTTTTAAATTATACATTTTACAAATATATAACCAATTTTGTTTCTGAAGCTCTTTTTTTTTTTTTGGGAAGACAAGGCAAGAGCAAGAACTATACAGAAGTCAAAGTTGTGGTACCTTACTAGCAACATTTACTTAGTTTTTTAATGTATCCACTATGCTGGTAAAAATAATTTTGAACTTTTTTGTTTCCAGAAATCTGAGGTTAGCAAGAAAAGAAAAATCAAGAAAACTAATCATACCGTGAGTTTTAATATAAAAATACATTCCCCAAAAGAGCATTTACTTTTAAAGAAATGATCTTAAACAAAAGTGGTTGCTAATTATGTCAAATCTATCAAATTCATATGTAATGCCAGCATGTTGCCTTCTAGGGCTTAATGCCATCTAAAAGAGTAGGTAAATGAATAAAAATAGTTAATAAAAAAAAAGAGTGTTTAATGGCTTTCCAACCTCCTTCCCTCATGTTCTCTTCTCGAATAATTGGAGATGTCAGGGTGATAGTGACTTGCATTTTGGGTTCCACACATGAATTCAAAATTATTGCCGCTTCAGATATAGCACATTTTATGTCATACTTCTCAGGACTTATAACCTATGTAAAAAAGATAACAAGAAATTTGTTGGAATTTTTGCATTATCAGACAAAGCAGTTTTATTAAGACTTTTTCACTTTTTCAGTACATCAACTGCAACCTTTATCATTTTATAAGGACTAGGATTACATTATACATTACTCCCTCAAAGAAGCCTTGCTACATATATTAGCCTCTTGATATTCCTTACTTTTAAAATTCTTTGTTGGGTGGGTCACAGTGGCTCAACAGGCAAGAATGTTTGCCTGCCATACCAGAGGACCCGGGTTCGATTCCCAGTGCCTGCCAATGTAAAAAAAAAAAAAAAAAACTTTGTTGAACTAATATTAACTATTGTTAGCATGAGGAGTTACTTGTATATGTTTCTCTTAGATGATTAATTCTTGCATGAAAGAGAAATGTTTCCATATGTGTCACAGTACCTTCTCAAAGTATCTGGGTAGTTAACTAATTGTATATTTTCAGAGTTTGAGCAAGAATGAAATTGGTACCTGAAAATCTGACCCTGTACCATTCTTATTTTCAATCTTTGTGAAACCAACATACCTACATTTTATCAAGGGGATGAATGTCCTTGTCATTACCAAGAAAAAACATACAATCTATTGAGATTTGATAGACAAATGAAATGTCCCAGTTTATATAAACAAATAAAGGCTACAGAAACTACATGTACCATTTACAGTATAATATCCATGTTTGAATCCTAGCTTTGATACTTTACTAGGAATGTGAAGATGAACATATTATTTAACTCTTCTGGTGCTATTTCTGTAAAATGGGAATAAATGTACCTAACCTATATGGTTATTGAAGATTAAATGACTTAAGTAAATTATATTAATAGTAATAGGGTATTTCTCCTGTTTATCAACTTGTCTAGTAAGAAAAGATTACATGGTTAAGATTTCCATATGTTAATTGTAAAAATATTTGTATATTCATATTTTCCTGAAATCAGGAAAGTATTTAGTAACATAGGTCATTACTATAAGCAATGCAAATATTTTTAAGAACTTTCTATTTGATATTTGAGAACATTCACAGTTTTGACAGCTGACCAAATGGTATCTACGTTAGTGTTTAATAGTTAGGATTTAAAAACTTTGCTATCTGTGCTGGTTTGAAAGGATATATGTCCCCAAGTAAAGCCATGTTTTAATCAAAATCCCATTTCATAAAGGCAGAATAATCTCTACTCAATACTGTATCCTTGGATCTGTAATTAGATCAACTCCCCGGAGATCTAACCAATCAAGAGTTAGCTGGGTTAGGTGACATGTCTCCACCAATTTGGGTGGGTCTTGATTAGTTTCTGAGGTCCTATAAAAGTGGAAACATTTTGGAGAATGAGAGAGATCTGGAGAGAGCAGAATGACATAGCCATGAGAAGCAGAGAGTCCATCAGCCAGAAACCTTTGGAAATGAAGAAGGAAACGCCTCCTGAGGAGCTTCATGAAGGGAAGCCAGGAGAGAAAGCTAGCAGATGGTGCTGTGTTCACCTTGTGCCTTTCCAGATGAGAGAGAAACTCTGATTGTGCTCACCATGTGTCCTTCCACTTGAGAGAGAAACCCTGAACTTCATCGGCCCTCTTGAAATAAGGAATCTTTCCCTGGATGTCTTAGATTGGACATTTCTATAGACTTGTTTTAACTGGGACATTTTCTCAGCCTTAGAACTGTAAACTAGCAACTTACTAAATTCCCGTTTTTAAAAGCCATTCTGTTTCTGTTATATTGCATTCTGGAAGCTAGCAAACTAGAACACTATCTGAATACTTATATATTTTTCTTGTTGCCTTAATTTTAATTGGTTTATGAAACTTATTGTACTTTACAATGATTATAGTGTTACTTTATTTAAATATGACTATGGTTAAGCTAACTAAGATATCCACTCTTGGTGGTTCTAAGTGTATTGTTTGTTTTCTTAAATAAAAATTGAAATAGAAAAAACAAATGATGGGTGAACAAAGGTTAAAATAAATTTAGTAGATTGAAATACTAGTGGTCAATGAGGGGGGGGTAAGGGGTATGGCACGTATGACTTTTTTTCTTTTTTTTGCTGGAGTGATGCATATATTCAAAAAAATGATCATGGTGAGGAATGTACAACTATGTGATGATATTGTGAGCCACTGATTATATACACCATGTATGGAATGTTTGCATGTCAAGAATGTATGTTAAGTTTTTTCAATAAAAATACGAAAACCAGAAAAAAAAAAAAAGAAAAGAAAACAGCAACATATCATATACAAGGAAGTCCCCAATGAGATTGTGTCAATTTCTCATTAGAACCATGGAAGCAAGAAGGCACTGGGTTGAAATACCTAACTGCTGAAAGAAAATAACTGCGAATCAAGAATGATATATCCAGCAAGACTGTCTGAGGGCAACATCCTTTGCTGTATCCCCAAGAAATGCAGCTCAAGGAAAATTCACTAAGGCACCAACTTCTCTACAAGATGACACAAGCTTAGTGCTCCAGTCCCACCTTAAACAGAATGATAAATAACTGCTTGTCCTAATAATGGAAAAGTCTGGTAATGGATGGTGTTGATGGTAGCACAATATTGTGAATGTAATTGATAATACTGAATTAAATATCTGAATGTGCTTAAAAGAGGAAATTTTTTTGTTGCTAGAATAAAAAAATATTCTAAAAAGTAAAAAAAAGACTACAATCAGAAAAGAGCAGGGATGTATACACACAAGGTAGGGTTTAACAAATGAGTATGACTACTGAATCATTAAGTTGCTATTTCTTTTAGTTTACAGTACCTTAGAGCAGCTAGAAGTAAAAATCTAAAACTGTGGAATTATAAACCCATACTGAACTCTAAAATCTGTTCTACAACTAACTTTTGTGTTATGCTTTGAAATTTATTGCTTATTTGTATATATGTTATTTTTCATAAAAAAAAGAAAAAAAAAGAAAAAACTCAATTGTGATGATAAAAAAAATTTATTCCTTCTAGGTTCGTATATTCTGGAGCAGCCAGAAGGAAAAATCTGAGAGGATGGTACTATAGCCCACGATAAACTCTGGGATCTGTCCTATAACTACTTGTTTAGGAGTGCTTTGAAAACTATTGCTTTTTTCTTTCTTTGCTTTGTAAATATGTTATACAACAACAACAAAAAGAACAGGGATGGCGATACTAATATCCAACAAATAAGAGTTCAAATGCAAAACAATTAAGAAGGACAATATGTATTAAGAAACAGAACAATTCATCAAGAAGACATAACAATCATAAATAATTATGCACCAAGCCAGAGAGCCCCAAAATATATGAGGCAAGTACTGACAACACTGAAAGGAAAAGTAGACACTCTACAATAATAGTTGGAGACTCAATTCATTGCTCTCATCAATGGACAGAACATCTAGACAAAGAATCAGTAAGAAAACAGAGATTGAGTAACACGATAACTTAACAGACATTTACTGAGCATTATACCCTTTTTCTCAAGTGCTCGTAGATCATTCTCAAGGATAGACCATATGCCTAGTCACAAAGCAAGTCTCAATAAATTTAAAAACACTGAAATTACACAGAACACTTTATCAGATCACAATGGAATGAAGGTGGACAATCAATAACAGGCAGGGGGCCAGAAAACTCATGAATACATGGAGGCTAAAGAACTCTTTCTTTTTTTTAAACATAACAACAAACAAACATGAACATTCTTACCATACAATCATTTCATTCTTGGTATATAATCAATAACTCACAATATCATCACATAGTTGTTTATTTATCACCATGATCATTTTTTAGGACATTTGCTTCAATTCAGAAAAAGAAATAAAAAGAGAAAAGAAAAAACTCATTCATACATACCATACCCTTACCCCTCCCTCCCACTGACTGCCTGTATTTCCCTCTACCCAATATATTTTAGCCTCTGTTACCCGTATTTTTTTTCTATATCCCTTACCACTACCTTTCATTGATCACTAGCATTTCAATCTACTAAATTTATTTTAACATTTGTTCCCCCTATTATTTATTTATTTTTAATCCATATGTTTTACTCATCTGTCCATACCACAGATAAAAGGAGCATCAGACACAGGTTTTCAAAATCACACAGTCATACTGCAATAGCTGTATCATTATACAATCATCTTCAAGAAACATGGCTACTGGAACACAGCTCTACATTCAGGCACTTCCCTCCAGCCTCTCCAATATACTTTTTTTTTTTAAACCTTAGCGTGAGCGAGTTTATTCCTGCGCTGCTGGGCAGAGCTCACAGAACTCAAGGTAGGGAGTTGTGAGCTCGCTGCTTCTCCAATATACTTTAACTGAAAAGGTTATATCTATATAATGCGTAAGAATAACCTCCAAGATAACTTTTTGATTCTGCAAACAACACACTCTTAACAGTGGGTCTAGGAAGAAATTACAAAGAGCAATCAGTAAATATCTCAAGGCAAACGTAAAATGAAAATACAACATATCAAAACTTATGGGTTGGCCACAGTAGCTAATCAGGCAGAGTTCTCGCCTGCCATGCTGGAGACCTGGGTTCGATCCCTGGTGCCTGCCCATGCAAAAAAAAAAAGAGTGCTGAGAGGGAAATTTATTACCCAAAATGACTATATAAAAAAGAAAGCAAAAATCAAGAATCAAGTGTCCACCTTGAAGAACTACAGAGAGAAAAACTAACTACCCCACAGCCAACAAAAGGAAAGAAATATACTACCTAACTGTAAATACAATTATGTTAAAACACTGAATGAAGCTGCATGTGAGAATGATAGAGGGAGGAGGGCTGGGGACATAAATGAAATCAGAAAGAAAGATAGATGGTAAAGATCGAGATGGTATAATCTAGGAATGCCTAGAGTGTATAATAATAGTGGAATGTACAATGTACAAATTTTAAAAATGTTTTGGCATGAGGAAGAACAAAGGAATGTCATTATTGCAGGGTGCTGAAAACAGATGATAATTAATACTTTAAAATGTCACCTTATGTGTGAGACTAAAGCAAAAAATGTTTATTTGTTATAAAATTTAGATTTTGACTAGAGCATTTCCTAATATAACTCATGTAGATAGTTTGATTGAATGTCATAAGTACTTGGAATCTCAGGTAGCACATGAAATTTTGTTGGTATGTCCAGAGTGATGCCCCGATGAATCCCAGAGTGATCTGATCAGTGAGTGGAAAAGTATTCGCAAAGTCCCCTTCAGGGAATGGTGAGAAAGGGGAAAAATTCAACTTTCCCAAGTTGAGTTCTTGATATTCTCACAAGCAACGGGAACAACCAAAGCTATAGGCTGAGCCCCCAGTCTTGGGGTTCGTTCATATGAAGCTTAACACCACAAAGGATAGGTCAAGCCTACTTAAAATTTAGGCTTAAGAGTCACCCCCAAGAGAGCCTCTTTTGTTGCTCAGATGTGGCCTCTCTCTCCAGCCAACACAACAAGCAATCTCACCACCCTCCCCCTGTCTACGTGGGACATGACTCCCAGGGGTGTGGGCCTTCCTGGCAACGTGTGACAGAAATCCTAGAATGAGCTGAGACTCAGCATCAAGGAATTGAGAAAACCTTCTTCACCAAAAGGGGAAAGAGTGAAATGAGACAAAGTGGCAATGGCTGAGAGATTCCAAACAGAGTTGAGAGGTTATCCTGGAGGTTATTCTTATGCATCAAGTAGATATCACCTTGTTATTCAAGATGTAATGGATAGGCTGGAGGGAACTGCCTGAAAATGTAGAGTTGTGTTCCAGTAGCCATGTTTCTTGAGGATGACTGAATAATGATATAGCTTTCACAATGTGACTGTGTGATTGTGAAAACCTTGTGTCTGATGCTCCTTTTATCTATCTTGTCAACAAACGAGTAGAACATATGGAATAAAAATAAATAATAGGGGGAACAAACGTTAAAATAAATTTAGTTTGAAATGCTAGTGATCACTGAAAGCGAGGGGTAAGGGGTATGGTAGGTATAATCTTTTTTTTCTTTTCTGTTTTCATTTTATTTCTTTTTCTGAATTAATGCAAATGTTCTAAGAAATGATGAATATGCAACTAAGTGATGATAGTGTATTCTGAATTATTGATTATATATGTTAATGTGTTATTTGGTTTGTTAATTTTTTAAATAAATAAATTAAAAAAAATAGCAAGAATAAAAAAAGGAAAGAAATAACAAAGATTAGAGCAGAAATAAATGAAAATAGGAATATAAAAACAATAGAGAAAAACCAAGAAAACCAGATATTGGTTCTTTGAGAAAATCAGTAAAATTGATGGACCCTTAGCTAGTTTGACAAAGAAAAAAAGCAGAGGCTACAAATAAATAAAACCAAAAATGGGAGAGCGGACATACCACTGACTCCACAGAAATGAAGTAAGTAATGAGTGGATACTGTGAGCAACTACATGTTAATAAACGAGACAACGTAGATGAAATGGACAACTTCCTAGAAAACCATGAATACCAACACCGACTTGAGAAGAAATAGATGACTTCAAAAATGAATCACAAGTAAAGAGACTGAATCAGTTATCAAGAAGTTCCCCAAAAAGAAAAGTCCAAGAGTAGATAACTTTACATGTGAATTCTACCAAGCATTCAAGAAAGAATTAGTACCAATCCTGCTCCAGCTTTTAAAAAAAACTGAAGATGAGGGAAAGCTACCTAACTCAGAAGCCAACCTAATATCAAAATGAAACAGAGATATAAGAAAACTAGAGACCAATCTCTAGTGAATATGGATGCAAAGATCCCCAACAAAACACTTGCAAATCTAATCCAGCAGCACATTAAATTAATTATACATAACCAAGTGGAATTTATTCCAGGTATTCAAGAATTGTTAAACACAAGAAAATCAATTAATGTAACACCATTATCAACAAATCAAAGCAGAAGCACCACATGAAAATCTCAATCAATACAGAAAAGGCATTTGATAAAATTCAACATTGTTTCTGGATGAAAACAGTTCAAAACATAGGAATAAAAGGGAACTTCCTCAACATGATAAAGGGAATACATACAAAAAAAGCACAGCTAACATCATACTAGATGGGGAAAGACTGAAATCTTTTCCTCTAAGATCAGTTACAAACAAGACAAGGATGCCCACTGTCACCACTGTCATTCAACATTGTGCTGAAGTTCTAGCCACAGCAATTATACAAGAAAAAGAAATAAAAATATCTAAATTGGAGAAGAAAAAGTAAAACTCTCACTGTCTGCAGATGACATGATACTGTGTATCAAAAATGTCAAAATTTCTACACCAAAGTTCCAAGAGCAAAATGCCACGATACAAGATAAACACCCTCAAACCAGCAGTGTTTCTATACACTAGTAATGAGCAATCTGAGGAGGAAATCAAAGAAAAAATTACAATAGAAACTGAAAAGAATCAAGTATTTAGGGATAAATTTAAGTAAGATTACAAAAGACCTAACACAGAAAATTACAAGAAATTGCTAAAAGAAAGCATGGAAGACCAAAATAAATGGAAGGGCATATTACCTATGTTCATGGATTGGAAGACTAAATATAGTTAAGATAACTGTCAATTCTACCCAAATTTATTCAAAGATTCAATACAGCGCAGTGCAACAGCAATTCAGAGACAGAATTTTCCTCTGCCATGCCAGAGACCTGGGTTCAATTCTTGAGCCTGCCGATGCCAAAAAAAAAACAAAAACAAACAAAAAAAACCTAATGCAATGTCAATTAAAATTCCAACAATTTACTTTGAAGAGATAGTTGAAAAACCAATTAATTACCAAATTTATTTGGAAAGGGTGTCCTGAATAGCTAAAAATATCTTGAGAAAGAAAAATGAAGTGAGAGGCCTCATACTACCTGACTTTAAAGTATATTACAAAGCTACAGTGATAAAAACAGCATGGTACTGGCATAAAGATAGATATACTGACTAAAGGAATTGAACTGTTCAAAAAAATGATCATGGTGATGAATATACAACTATGTGATGATATTGTGAGCCATGGACTGTACACCATGCGTGAAATGTTTGTATGTTAAAAATATCTACATGTTTATATGTTAAGTTGTAACAATAAAAATATTTTCTGAAAAATTGGGTAGATTGAAATACTATGAGTCAATGAAGGGATAAGGGATATGGGATGCATGAATTCTTTTTAATCTTTTTTTGGAGTGATGTTTTGTTTTAAAAATGATCATAGTAAAGAATACAAAAGTATGTGATGATATTGTAAGCTATTGATTGCATAATATGGTTGGACTGTACGTGTGTGGATAGTCAATAAAAATATTTTTAAAAATTTGGCAAAAGACATGAACAGACACCTTTCAGAAGAGGAAATACAAATAGCCAAAGGCATATGAAAAGATGCTCAACTTAATAGCTATTAGGGAAATGCAAATTAAAATCACAATGAGATATCATCTCACAACCACTAGAATGGTCATTATATAAAAAAAAAGAACAACAGAAAATGACAAGGGACAGAGATTATGTGGAGAAAGAGGCACACTTATTCAGTGTTGGTGGGAATGAATGGTGCAACAACCACTCTGGATGGGAGTTAGGTGATTCCCCAGAAGTATAGAACTGCCACATGATCTATCAAATATATTCAGAGGAACTGACAGCAAGGACATAGACACATGGACACAGATGTTTACAGTGGCATTATTCAAGATAGCCAAAAGATGGAAAGAATACAAATGTCCATCAATGGACAAGTGGCTAATCAAGCTACTGTATATACATTTGATGGAATATTATGCAGCTGTACAACAGAATAGTCATGAAGCATGTAACAACATGGATGAACCCTGAGGATATTATGCTGAGTGAAATTAGCCAGAAACAATTTCCTTAAAATTACTGTATTTTCTCATAAATATGAACTAACATAGATGAGTAGGCTATTTGGCTATCTTGAATAATGCCACTGTAAACATCTGTGTCCATGTGTCTATGTCCTTGCTGTCAGTTCCTCTGAATATATTTGATAGATCATGTGGCAGTTCTATACTTCCTGGGGAACCGCCTAACTTCCATCCAGAGTGGTTGCACTCTGAGAGTTAAAGTTAAGAAAAGAGGTTACCAGGAGATAGAAAAAGGGCTGTGATTGGGCATTTGGTGCTGCAGGAGTATGGAATGCGCAACAGGACAGCTTGCAAAGATTCAGAAATGGACAGCACAATACTATCTGATGGTAGCACAAGAACATAGTTATACTGAATGTAGTTGAATGTAATATGGTTGAGGGAGAAGGCTGGAGGCCTGAATGACACCAGAAGGAAAGAGGATAAAGACTAAGACAGTATAACTTAGGAATGCCTAGAGTGGACAATGATGGTGATTAAATGGACAAATACAAGAATACTTTTGCATGAGGGAGAAAAAATGAATGCCAACAGCACAAGTGGAATGGGATGGTATACAGGAGAAAATACAATGGATGCAAGCTAGGGTCTACAGGTAACAGCAACAATATACTTTCAGTGAATGTAAAAGAAGGCAATACGACAAAACTAAATATGAGCAAGCAGGGAATATAGAGGAAAGGTATAGGACTCTTGGCGGAAGAAAAGGAAATGTCTCCATACAGAGTGTGGTAGTAAAGGCATGGCTATGTGATTATACTGGGAACCACTGACTGTCTACTCAGGATGGATTCTATAGTGCGCAAATAAAAGGGCTTAAAAATGAAGAGAGAAAAAACAAACAAACAAACAGAACAGGGAAATACAAGTACTGGAGAAAATGCAGAGGAGAAAGACATGTACTATTCACTGTTGGTAGGGAAGCCGAGAAGTGCAGTCACTTTGGAGGGCAGTGTGTGTTTCCACAGGAAGCTAAGGGTGGGGATACCATATGATCCTGCAACCCCTTGCTTGGTATACACTTCAAGGAACTCAGAGTGGACACATGAATGGACATTTCCATGTAGTGTTTGTGGTGGAACTGTTGGCAATTTGCAATGGATGGAGGTAGCCTAAGGGTACAACAACTGAGGAATGGGAGGGGGAACTGTGGTGTTGTGGTGTTTACATACAACTGACTACTGAGCAGCTGTAAGAAGGAATGAAGTTGTTACTGACATTTCTTTTAGTCTCTAGTACCTTACAGCAGCTACAAGTAAAAACCTAAAATTGTGGAATTGTAATCCATATTAAACTCTGAAATCTCTTCTACAACTAATTGTTGCGATGTACTCTGAAATTTATTGTTTTTGGTATATATGTTATTTCTCACAAAAAGGAAAAAAAAGAGGAGGAGGAGTATAACAGAGAAGATAGGATTTAACAAATGATTATCATTTAATAAATGATAATGCTGAATCATTATACTGATATTGTGTATAGTCTCCAGTTATCTTGGAGGAGCTAGAAGAAAAAATGAAAAATCGTGGAACTGTAATCCATACCAACTTTAAAATCTGCTCTATAACTACTTGTTAAATATATGTGGAAATTTATTGCTTTTTTATATATATGTCGTATTTCACAATAAAAAAACATTAAAGAAAGGAAGGAATAAAGATGTGAGGCATGCAACAAAACGAACCTTAAGGACAGTATATTGAATGAAAGGTCAGAAACAAAAAGACAAATACTATCATGCCTCATTCATGGATTAACTATAATATACAAACTCAGAGAACTGAAGTCGAGAGCATGGGTCATTGGACAGGGGCCTATTGTAAAAGTTTCTAGACTGTAAGCTCTTACATCAGTCACATTTACTTAAGGGTTGTAACTGAAATTTCTAAATTCTGAGATAAAGAGTTATCTGTATATAACCTGTTTGTTCTCTGAAACTTTGGGTATTTATGTGATACCTGAGACTCAGAGTTAGAACACTGAATCTTTGAAAGTCAGCATTAGCCCATACATATATTAACTGTTTAAAAAGTTGGCAGTCAAGCCAACTCACCTGGGACAGAACAGTCTCTTCAATAAATGGTGCCTAGAGAACTGGATATCCATATGCAAAAGAATGAAAGAGGACCCATATCTCACACCCTATACAAAAGTTAACTCAAAATGGATTAAAGATCTAAACATTAGGTCTAAGACCATAAAACAGTTAGAGGAAAATGTAGGGAGATATCTTATGAAACTTACAATTGGAGGCGGTTTTATGGACCTTAAACCTAAAGCAAGAGCACTGAAGAAGGAAATAAATGGGAGCTCCTCAAAATTAAACACTTTTGTGCATCAAAGAACTTCATCAAGAAAGTAGAAGGAGCCTACACAATGGGAGACAATATTTTGAAATGACGTATCAGATAAAGGTCTAGTATCCAGAATTTATAAAGAGATTGTTCAACTCAACAACAAAAAGACAGCCAACCCAATTACAAAATGGGAAAAAGACTTGAACAGACACCTATCAGAAGAGGAAATACAAATGGCCAAAAGGCACATGAAGAGATGCTCAATGTCCCTGGCCATTAGAGAAATGCAAATCAAAACCACAATGAGATATCATCTCACACCCACCAGAATGGCCATTATCAACAAAACAGAAAATGACAAGTGCTGGAGAGGATGCGGAGAAAGAGGCACACTTATCCACTGTTGGTGGGAATGTCAAATGGTGCAACCACTGTGGAAGGCAGTTTGGTGGTTCCTCAAAAAGCTGAATATAGAATTGCCATACGACCCAGCAACACCATTGCTGGGTATCTACTCAAAGGACTTAAGGGTAAAGACACAAACGGACATTTGCACACCAATGTTTATAGCAGCGTTATTTACAATTGCAAAGAGAGGGAAACAGCCAAAATGTCCATCAACAGATGAGTGGCTAAACAAACTGTGGTATATACATACGATGGAATATTATGCAGCTTTAAGACAGGATAAACTTATGAAGCATGTAATAACATGGATGGACCTAGAGAACATTATGCTGAGTGAGTCTAGCCAAAAACTAAAAGACAAATACTGTATGGTCCCACTGATGTGAACCGACATTCGAGAATAAACTTGGAATATGTCATTGGTAACAGAGTCCAGCAGGAGTTAGAAACAGGGTAAGATAATGGGTAATTGGAGCTGAAGGGATACAGACTGTGCAGCAGGACTAGATACAAAAACTCTAAAATGGACAATACAATAATACCTAATTATAAAGTTATCATGTTAAAACACTGAATGAGGCTGCATCTGAGCTATAGGTTTTTTGTGTTGTTGTTTTTTTGTTTGTTTTTGTCTGTCTGGTTGTTTTTTTTTTGGTTTTTTTTTTACTATTATTATTACTTTTATTTTTTTTCTCTATATTAACATTCTATATCTTTTTCTGTTGTGTTGCTAGTTCTTCTAAACTGATGCAAATGTACTAAGAAACGATGATCATGCATCCATGTGATGATGTTAAGAATTACTGATTGCATATGTAGAATGGTATGATTTCTAAATGTTGGGTTAATTTCTTTTTTTTCTTTTTTCTGTTAATTAATAAAAAAAAAAAAAGTTGAAAAAGTGACTAGACTTCAACCAGAAATATGAATGAAGCTGATCTAGACAGGACTAAGGTAAATCAGAATACTAGGTAAAGGATGATATGGTCCACATTTTCAAACTTCAATCTCTGTGCAAGACCAAAGGGAGAGATGTTTATTTGGTGCAAAATTTATATTTTGGGTACTGTATTACCTAATTTAACTTGTTTGGTCAGTTGACTTGAACACTATAAATACACAGAATCTTTTTTTTTTTTTTTTTTTAGAGAGAGGGAGGAAGGGAAGGAAAGACAGAGAAGGAAGGAAGGATGGAAGGAAGGAAGGAAGGAAGAAAGGGAAACATTTTTAAACATTTTCTTGTTTTTATTATATTATGTTTGTTTGTTTGTTTTTTACATGGGCTGGGGCCGGGAATCGAACCGGGGTCCTCCGGCACGGCAGGCAAGCACTCTTGCCCGCTGAGCCACCGCGGCCCGCCCAATACACAGAATCTTAAATAGGGAGTCAGAGCTTATCAGTTTGTACAGGTCAGTGTGATGCTCAATATATCCCAGAGTAATCTGGTCAGAGTGAAAAAGTATTTGCAAATTCTCCTTGGGGGACTGGGGAGAAAGGAGGAAATATTAAACTTCCCCATCTGGGCAATTCCTGATATTCTTGTAAGCAGCAGGGCAAACCAATTCAATAGGTTGAGCCCTCAATCTTGGGACTCACTGCTATATGAAGCTTATTCCTTCAAAGGAGAAGCTAAGCCTACTTACAATTAGGCCGAAGAGTCACCCCCAGAGAACCTCTTTTGTTGCTTAGATTTGGAAGTTATTGTTATGTACTATACAGATATAGTTTTTAGTTTATGGTGTGTTAGAGTGGCTAGAGGGAAGCATCTGAAACTGTTGAACTGTATTCCAATAGCCTTGAGGCTTGAAGACCATTATATATAACAACATAGTTTTTACAATTTGCTCGTGTGATTGCGAAAACTTAGTGGCTGATGTTCCCATTATCCAGGGTATGGTCAGAGAAGTAAAAATACAAGGATTAAAAAAACAAATACATAATACGGGGGTGGGTACCAAGTAAAACAAAAATTAGGTAGATTGCAATACTAGTGGTAAATGAAAGGGAGGGGGGCAAAGGGTATGAATGTGTGCTGGTTTGAAAAGGTTTATGTACCCTAGAAAAGCCATGTTTTAATCCTAATTCCATTTTATAAAGGCAGCTGTTTCTTCTAATCCTTATTCAGTATTATATGCTGGAAACTTTAATTTATCTCCATGGAGATGTGACTCAATCAGTGTAGGTATTAAACCTGATTAGGTGGAGACGTGTCTCCATTCATTCCAGATGGTTCTTGATTGGTTCTACTGGAATCCTTTAAAAGAAGAAGCACTTTGGAAAAAGCGAGAGCACACAAGAGAGAAAGCCATGAGATTCTGAGAGAGCAGAACGATATAGACACAAGAAGCAGAGTCTACCAGACAGTGACCTTTGGAGATGAAGAAGGAAAATACCTCCCGGGGAGTCTCATGAAACAGGAAGCCAGGAGAGAAACGAGAGATGATGGCTTGTTCACCACATGCCTTTCCACTTGAGAGAGAAATCCTGAACTTCATCAGCCTTCTTGAATCAAGGTATCTTTCCCTGGATGCCTTAGATTGGACATTTCTATAGATTTCTTTTAATTGGGATATTTTCTCAGCCTCAGAACTGTAAACTACCAACTTATTAAATTTCCCTTTTATAGAGCCATTCCATTTCTGGTATATTGCATTCTGGCAGCTTGCAAACTAGAACAGAATGTATAAGTTTTTTCTTTTTCTTTTTTTTTTTTTTTTTTTTTTTTTAAAGAGAGAGGGAGGAAGGGAAGGAAAGACAGAGAAGGAAGGAAGGATGGAAGGAAGGAAGGGAGGAAGAAAGGGAAACATTTTTAAACATTTTCTTGTTTTATTATATTTTGTTTGTTTGTTTGTTTTTTACATGGGCTGGGGCCGGGAATCGAACCGGGGTCCTCCGGCACGGCAGGCAAGCACTCCCGCCCGCTGAGCCACCGCGGCCCGCCAAGTTTTTTCTTTTTATTTCTTTTTCTGGAGTGATGAAAATGTTCTGAAAATGACATAGCATGAATATACAACTATGTGACAATATGGTGAAATGCCACTGACTGTACACTTTGGATGGACTTTATGGTGTGTGAAGATATTTCAATAAAAATATTGAAAAAAGGAAAGGAAAGAATGACTTGGATAGAGTATTCTTTTAGCTTAACTCATTAACTGTTAATTAATTTGTTAATATTAATACTTCTTCTCTGCAGTTTTTCTATGCACCACAACTAGGATTAAGATGCTTTTTGCAAATTCTAGAATTCTTTGAAGGTCCACAAACCTTTTCTTCTGTCCCTCTCACTGACCTTAGCAGGCTCAACAGAGGGATAAGAAGAGAGACACAATGCCAGTTATGTTGGCTCCTAATACTTAAAGGGCTCATTTAAGTATCTGCAATTAGAAATTACAATAAGACATTTTATATCTGGATTAGCAGTAATATAAAAACAAACAATAGTAAGCGCTAGAATTGTCAGAGCTTAAGTGACATATTCTGCCCCACTGCAACTTTTCCTATTAATTTCTCTTCTATGGTCGTGAACTATTCTAATAACTAGAATACACATTACCAATGAAATGTCAATCCTTGAATTCAGAATGTTTAAATTGCAAGGCTTTGAAATAAATTTTATGCCCTAAACTTTTCAAGCAATCATTAATTTCAAATCTTAAGTAATTTGACAAGTTAATATGTAAAATATTAAAAAATGAAAACTTGATGTTGGTATGTTGGTTCATTATTCATAATAAAAAAAATATATCTATAAAATAAAAACTTGAAAAAAAAATTACTTTTGTAGGACCAAAAGGAATATGTTTTATTTATTGTGCATTGCCATGATTTGCTGGATGGAGACAGGAGAAGCAATTCCTACCACTATAAACTGTAGGAAAATGAAGATTGACAATCAAGTTGGGGAAATCCACAAGAGGAAGGCTCTACTTTAGTTACTATATTTTATTAAAAACATATATTCAACTAAATTAAAAGGTTCATGAATGAAAAAAAAGTTTAAGCTTACTATATGTGGGTGCTGCTTAAAAACAAAAATTTACTTTTCTCCTAGAACAACTGCCTTCTTTCTTATGATTCAAATCTTGAAGCAAGAATAGGACAAGGAGGACATATGCTACAATGTTAAATTTTCAAATAAATTAGCAAGATAGCTCCATGCCAAATGCAAGCTCTATGAAACCTAAAAAGACATAGTAGAAAACAGTTCTACCAGTGTGCACAATCAAGTAAAAAATTCATACGGAAATTCAAGCTAAAAATTTTAAAGGTTGGCTTGTTTAAAATTAAGCACAGTTAGTGCTGCCAGAAACTTCTGAACCAGACATGGGGTAAAAATCAGCATTTTCACAATACTTACAGCAAGCTGTTTGGGTAGGTTTTCTGCAATACGGCTTAATAATGTCTTTGAAGGTTTCTCAGAGCACAGCAAAACAAGGTTGACATTTCTATCTCCTCGGAGAAGCAATCCTTTTGCCAATACTCCCACTCGCAAAACTCCTTTTAAAGCTCTGCAATGAAATCAATTATGTAATAATACAGTTCTTTTTTCAACCAGAACCATGATATTGTCTAAACACACAGTATTATATAAAATAACTTCTATATCATTAAAATTTTCCTTAACTACAATAGAAAAACATCCATTATTTTAAAAACTATATGGCATCTAAAAAAAACTATATGACATCTAGATAAGAAATATGGTTAGGTAAGTCTAGAGCTAAGTTCTCACAGGGACAACTATAAAACAAAGGATACTAAAAGCAAGATGCTGCTTTTCACTTTATAAATTAAGGTTATAAGAGTCATGTTTAATATAATACAAAAATATTTCTAAATGGTAAAGGGAAAAGAAGTTACTAAAACAAAGACTAAATGTGAGACACATAAAAAATAAATATTCAATGAAAAATAGCTGAATGCAATTGGAAAACCAAAAGGACTAATGTGAAAATGGATTCAAAATAGTTTTATATAAATTCACTTAAAAAGAGTGATTATAAAGTTTGAGACTATATATGTAAGAATTGTGTATTTCTCATTTTATCAAAAAGCAGGACATACATTAAAAACAAAACCTGCAACAATCACAGTAAGACATTTACACTCACAAAGAGTTATCAGTCTTTAACTTCATTTATAAGTGTAAAAAATCAATATAAGGAAAACCAAAAATGTACGAAATAAGTAACTTGAAAAACCCACCTGTCTTTACCTCCCTCTTTCTTGTCATCTCCCTCTTTGCTCTTGCTCTTCTCGTGTTCAGACAAACTATCTGAAACAAGTTTTAAGGCACGTTCAGTGATAGAAACAATCTTCTGAACTGCCTGTAACTCCTCTTCAGTTGGATAAATGGTCGCATGCTTTGCCATTACGTAACGGTCATCAGATGAGTCAGGACGACGTAAGGGCTACAGAGGAAAAAGTTGTTAATTCACTTAAAAAATGTTTTCTATGCAAAAGCAAGCTATTAGGTTTCAAATGCACATATATTTGTGATCGTTTCAACAAGAAAGTAAATTATATAAAATGTCCATTTAAAACTACTAATCTTCCCCTTTTCTCCATTTTAGTAAAACTGAAAATGTAAACTATGGGAAGTTATACTATCAAGACCATTTGTATGTTTGTATGTATGTATACTTTGTCTCAAAACAAGTAAAATTAAAATGCATGTAACCTAGGGTTATAAAAATGCTTTTTGCTCAAATTTAAAGACTCTGAAACTTTCTTTACTTTCAATAATTCAAGTTTTATAATTAAGTCTTTGTGCAAAGACAAATGAGAAAGATAATAGATTGTAAGAGTTTGTCTTGTTCTTAAAACTGCTCTTTAGAAAACAAAACAAAAAAACTAGTGTTTTCCATACTCTTGTACTTAAACAAGATGATTCTCATTTCACCCAGCTTCCATAACAACACAAGTTCTAAGATGCAGACCTTTTCTATAGTCTTCTCAGCAACTGTGGTGCTCATCTTGAACCACTTATTCATCTATTAGCCTTCACTCAACTTAGAGAAGTATATTTCAAATGTTAAGGATATGGAGGAGAAAAAGGACTCTAAACCACAGGTAATGGAAGATCAGAATAACTGTAAAGATAAAGTAGAAAGTGTAACTACTTTTTTATCCCCCTACTAATCTAAAAACAAAGGCAAGAAAGTCTCATGTGAAAGAATACTTGGCATAAGAAACTCTGTTCTGGGGAGAAATTCAGCTTTCCCAAGTTGAATTCTTGATATTCTCACAAGCAGTGTGGACAACCAAAGCTATAAGGCTGAGCCCCCAGTCTTGGGGTTTGTTCATATGCAACTTAACACCACAAAGGATAGGTCAAGCCTACTTAAAATTAGGCCTAAGAGTCACCCCCAAGAGAATCTCTTTTGTTGCTCAGATGTGGCCTCTCTCTCCAGCCAACACAACAAGCAAACTCACCACCCTCCCCTGTCTACGTGGGACATGACTCCCAGGGGTGTGGACCTTCCTGGCAACCTGCGACAGAAATCCTGGAATGAGCCGAGACTCAGCATCAAGGGATTGAGAAAACCTTCTCGACCAAAAGGGGGAAGAGTGAAATGAGACAAAGTGTCAATGGCTGAGAGATTCCAAACAGAGTCGAGAGGTTATCCTTATGCATTAAGTAGATATCACCTTGTTATCCAAGATGTAATGGAGAGGCTGGAGGGAACTGTCTGAAAATGTAGAGCTGTGTTCCAGTAGCCATGTTTCTTGATGATGACTGAATAATGATAAAGCTTTCACAATGTGACTGTGTGATTGTGTAAACCTTGTGTCTGATGCTCCTTTTATCGACCTTGTCAACAGACGAGTAGAACATATGGAATAAAAATAAATAATAAGGGGAACAAATGTTAAAATAAATTGAGTTTAAAATGCTAGTGATCAATGAAAGTGAGGGATAAAGGGTATGGTATGTATAATCTTTTTTTTTCCTGTTAGCGTTTTATCTCTTTTTCTGTTGTCTTTTTATTTCTTTTTCTGAATTAATGCAAATGTTCTAAGAAATGATGAATATGCAACTATGTGATGATATTGAGAATTACTGATTATATATGTAGAACGGAATGATATGTTAATATTTTTGTTTGTCGTTAATTTTTTTAGTTAATAAATAAATTAAAAAAACCTAATTAAAAAAAACTCTGTTCTCATCTAGCTTATAATGAAAATAAGACCCATGAAAATTCTATGAAGTCCTTATATATATAAAAGACTCTGAAAATGAAAAGCTGTAATAGAAAAAGAAAACACTAACTCAGATGAAAAACGGTTATGAGATTAAGTCTGAAACAGGACCTCGACAAATTAATGTCTTCTAATGACAACCATCTTAAAACTTTTCTCCCTGTAAGTGAAGCGGACACTCACTGCAGGCCCCTGTGGCTGAGGAGGCATGCCCGGTCGGACTCCAAGAAGGCCTAGTGGGCCTGGAGGACCATGAGGATAGCCCCCATCGGGCATTCGGCGGCGATCATCCCAATGATGCTGTTCCTCCTCCATTCTTCTCCAGTACATATCCTCTTCATAACGTCTGAAAAATAAAGAATGATGTTATAAGCACATAAGAAAAAAATACAAAGAACTTGCATCAATAACAAATGAAATTAGAAAAAAAAAGCAAATCCCCCAAAAAAGAAAAAGACAAAAACAAAACCCTAAATGAGCCAAGCTAATATTCTTTCTTCTTCCCAATTGTACTGGATTTCCTTTATTTGCTTTGATTTAAAAGCAAATGGAAGTTAACAAAAATGAAAAGAGAAGGTGAGACAACAAAAGTGGAAAAAAATCTCCACAACCTGAGGACAAAGTAAAAAAGACTTAGTCAAGAAATCTCTGAGTTCTTTCCAACCTCTCCACATTTAACTAATGATTATAAACTCCAATGCTCAATCTAGAGGGGCCAGAACAATAATTAGGAGAGTGAAAGATCCAAAGTGCAAAAGACATTTAGGAATTTCCTCATTGTCTCCAAAGAAATGAGCTTTGCATTTTCCTCTTTACAGACAGCCTGTTGGACTGCCTTTCATTTCTCCATTTGACATGATAGAAGCACAGACAAAGACATTTCTGCAGTAAGAGGAAAAACAACAGTGCAGACTTAGTGATAAATAATAACTTGATAGCCTCATTGCTAGAAACACATCATGGATGGTGGGGACCATGGTAAAAGAGCACATGTCCTGGCTAGAGATGACAGCTGCAATTTGGCACCTGCTAATTGCTGTCAAAAGAGAATAAACAACTTTACTGCCAAGTGGCATCTGGATGTTTGTGAACTGTTTTTCAATACCATGTATATCAAATATAAAACATACTCATGGACTGAGTTTGGACTCTGGACTCTTGCACCCAGTTGCAGTCTGCTTTGTGGTCAATGTTTTCAGAATCTATTTTAATTTCCTTTTCACCATCCCTTTCTATTCACGGCTTCAAAGTAGGATAGCAATAGGCTCTACTAGAAAAATCAGTTACACAAAACTTAAGGATGAAATGCTTCTCAGATACTACCATATAAAAAATTATTGCTTTCCTCAGGTTAGAAATAAGCAGCTCTTTTTAGGACGTCTGAGTGAGGACTAATAAGAGCCATACCTTGCCTTCTATGTTCTTTAGGTCTTATGGGAAAATGAATAACAATAACTTGAAGACTCAGGAAAACCATGTTCCTTCTAGTTTCTAATACCATTATTGCGAAAGATGTTTAAGTTAAATAAAGGTAGACCTTTATTCATGTTTATCAATATATATTTAGTTCTTAGCAATGCCAGGCACACAGCAGGTACTTAATAAACATTTGATACATCAACGAAAGAGGAAATAACTATATACTCTAGTCACAGAGAGCTAAACTTAACAACGGTTTATAAAAGCAGAAATCTGATAAAGAAAAAAACCGATAGAATGAAATATAGACAAGTAAGTAACAAAAACTAAAGAAAGCATATAATAAAGGGTAAATAGCTACAATGTAAGAAGTGTCTGTAAAAGGGACCAGCCTCTCCAAGATTATCACTTAATTACACCCCCCATCCCTTTTGTGTTGATACCCCTTCTCAACATGAAAAAGTCAGAATGGGCACTGTCCAAAGATTCCTATAGAGTGGGAGAAGGATCAAAAGAGAAGGAGGGGTATAACAAAGAAAATAGGATTTAACAAATTAATATGACTGCTGAATCACTATATGAATATTCATTATATTCTCCAGGGTTTTGGAGCAGCAAGAAAGAAAGATCTGAGATGATGGAATGGTAGCCCATAAACTCTGTGACCTGTTCTGTAACTATGTGTTGAAGTGTGCTTTGAAAATTATTGTTTTTTTCTTTCTCTGCTTGGTATATGTGTTAAATTTTACGGTAAAAAACACTTTAAAAACTGTACAAATCATTGAGAGGTAAGTAAAAAATGAACAAATAGGCAATTTACCAAAGAAAAAACATAAATGGTCAAACAAAATAAAATTTCAAATTGTCAGTAATAAGAACAATTCAAAACAAGAACAGCTAATATGTTTCATTAACTGATTGCAAGAGATTTTAATAAGTTATAGCAGCAATTCTTAAAAGCATGGTCTGAGGCCCTCTGGTGGTTCCTGAAACCCTTTCAGGGGGTCCATAAGGTCAAAAATATTTTCGTAATAATACTAAGGTATTATCTGCATTTTCCATTCTCATACGCTTATGAGCATAGAGTGGAGTTTTCCAGAGGCCATGTAACAGTTGGTATCACAACACATTGAACCCAGAAGCAGATATGAAAATCCGACTGCCCTTTAAGCCAGGATCAAAGGATGTGCAAAAATGTATAACAATGCCACTCTTCTCACTACTTGGGACAAAAATAATTTATATCTATTTTGCATCAAATTATAGTCATATTTAATATAGTAATCATTAAATGTAGTATACTTATGTCAACAACACAGTTAAAATGTTCTTTTAAAATGAGTTAATCAATACTATTTAAAATGTCTAGATATAATTTCTAGTAAAATCTTAATAGATATAAACCACATAAACAAAGCTCTTTGGAATCTTCAATAAGTATTAAGAATTTAAAGCGGTCCTGAAACAACTAATTTTGAGAACCACTGAGTCATACCATCTAGTAAATGCGAAAATGTTGGTCTCCCTCAACAAACATTCCCACCAATCATGATGTATGCAGTAATATAGGCTCAAGGATGGTATATGTAATAATAACAGGAAAATACTGGAAACCTAAATGTCTAACAACACGGACTGTTTATAAAATAAATTTTATATCCATACAAAAACATACTATGCCTCCATGAAAAATAGGATCAAATAATCCTAACGGAAATTTTTCAATGTTGAAAATATGTAAATGAAAAAGGACACTACAAAAT
The DNA here is from genome assembly GCF_023851605.1 of Tamandua tetradactyla. Lineage (NCBI taxonomy): Eukaryota > Metazoa > Chordata > Mammalia > Pilosa > Myrmecophagidae > Tamandua > Tamandua tetradactyla. The sequence goes on from NC_135335.1 coordinate 82,014,263, forward strand.
ATGTGCATAGTATGCTTGTTTGTATTTTGAAACACTGTACAAAACACTTGTACAAGAATATTCATACCATCATTATTCCTAACAGCCCAAAAGCGAAAACAACCCAAACTGATAAATGAACAAAATCTGGCATAGTCACATAATGGAATATGATTCAGCCATGAAAAAATGAAGGACTGACTGATAAGTGCTACATTGATGTACCTTAAAAACTGTATATGCTAAGTGAAAGAAAAGACGCTAGACCCAAAGACCACATATTGCATAACTCCATTTTATGAAATGTCCAGAAATTTGCAAAACTATAAAAACAAAAATAGTATTAGTGATTGCCTAGAACTGGACAAAGGAGTTGGGAAGACAATAGGGAGTGACTGGTTTGGGCTTTTTTGGGGGGTAGTGATGGTAAAAATGTTCTAAAATTGCTTGTGGTAATGGCTGCACAGGTATGAATATAGCAAAAACCACTGGGTTTTACAATTTAAAGATACGTGAGTTATATCTCAATAAAACTTAAAATTTATATTTAAAAAAATATGTGGAAGATGACTTGTGTTTTCTTGTTTCTCCTCTCTAGATCTGCATTTTTTTTTTTTTTTTACCCCTGCATGGGCAGGCACTGGGAATTGAACCCAGGTCTCTGGCAGGACAGAAGAGAATTCTGCCACTGAGCCACTATTGTACTGCCCTCTGCTTTCCTTATATTGAAGCTTCTTTTAAAGAAACATAGTTATGTCTAAAAATCTTTCAAATCTTATATTGAGGATATTTTTTATCAGATAACCATATATTGTTTTGCTTGTTTTAAATTGGGGCATTTACTTAAAATATTCAACTATTTCTTCATATATTTACTGCGCTGCTTTGAAACAGCTGTGTACCTCAGAACATGGTTTTTCTGGCCATGTTCTTTAATCCTGTTTTAATGATGCTGGGTAGGATCTTTTTGATTAAGTTGTTTCCATAGAGATGTGACCCACCCAACTGTGGACAGGACTTTCTGATTAGGTGGTTTCCATGGAGATGCATCTCCACCCATTCAAGGTGGTTACTTACTGTAATCCTTTAAGAGGCAACAATTTTGCAAAAAGCTTCAAAGCCCATGGAGCCAGAGATCTTTGGAGATGCAGAAAGAAACTGCCCACAGGGAAGTCTTATGAAAGGAAAAGCTGGGAGAGAAAGCTTGCAGACATTGCATGTGCCTTTCCAGCAGACGGAGCTGTCCAGAAGCCAAAGACCCCAAAAGATGCCAACCACGTGCCTTCCCAGCTGACAGAGGTGTTGTAGACAGCATCAGCGTTTCTTGAGCAAAGGTAACCTCTTGTTGGTGCCTTAATTTGGACATTCACTACAAGTTAATAAATTTTGGACGAATTTATTAACTTGTAATAAATTTCCTTTATAAAAGCCATTCCATTTCTAGTATATTACATTCTGACAGCTTTAGCAAACCAAAACATTCAGTGTTTAAAATACTTCTTACCACAGAATTCATAATACCAAGACCATAGTCAAACACTAGGATAGTTAGAACTTCCCTAAAACTAGGATCTTCCTGGAAAGTGAAAATTCAAAGTACACTAAATAAATCTGGATTGTTTTGAATGTGAGTCACATAACCCAGAATAGCTATGCCTTTTAGACAGGATGAACCACTTATTAATGTGCTATTTAAAGTTAAAGATATTACCTCATTTCCATTCTCCAGCGCTCTTCCTCTTCTCGTCTTCGCCAATATTCCTCCTTTTGCATCTGCTTCCTCATTTTCTCTTCTTGAATCTTTCTTGCTCGAATACTGGGCTTTACTTCTACTTGCAAATCTGGATTTACTTTTTTCTGTTAATAAAGAAGATATTTAGAAAAATAGCCCCACGCTCCTCAAAAATCTACACTTGTTTTTAATCATACAAACTCATATATTTTTTTCCACTAAGAGGCTTTGGAGCAAATTCCCTATTATGGAGTAATAAAATTTTTTAATTACACAAGTTTGAAAATACACACTCAGCATGTAAAAAGTACATATACTGATTGCATATGTAGAATGGAATGATTTCTAAATGTTGTGTTAATTTCTTTTTTTTTCTTTAATTAATAAAAAAAAGTACATAACTTAGTGATGGCTAATAGAAAGTCTACTGAAATACTTAGAGGACTGATGGATATTTATCTTTTATTTTTTAAAAAAAATACCAAAAAACACCAAATACAAACATTCTTTTTTTGTTTTTTTTAAATACAAACATTCTCAACTTTTAACCGTTCCATTCTACACATATAATCAGTAATTCACAGTATCATCACATAGTTGCATATTCATCATCATGATCATTTCTTGGAACATTTGCAGACTGATGGATATTTAATTTCCATTTCCTAGTCTGCTTCTAAATGTCTTGAGTTGGGGGGTTAAAATATTTTTTTTTATATTAATGTATTGCTCTTTAAAAGACTTGATTATGTTTTAATTTTTACCACTTCTGCTTACAGAAAAGAAAACTTGAATCTAACTAGTGTATGAAGCCACGCTAACAGATGTGATCTAACACATGAAATGTTTTAAATGAAGAATTCCTAGGATAAGATGAGTGAGGTGATTTTCCAGCTTATCAACTAAATTAAAAATTCATTTCAGTGGGAATTCAATCAAGATAAAGGAAATAAGGGAAACCTAACACTTCCTTATGTCAACAACTATCTTTATATGATTTTTTGGCATAAGCATCATTATAATTTTGTTAGTCACTAAAAATGAGAATATGGTTATATTGTTAAGTATAACAAATAAATAAAAATCAAACACCTGAGACTTTTTAGACAAAACAAAAACTAAGTGAATCAACATTACATGTTAATTTTAGAATGGGAGTTCATGGATTGAAGTTATATTTAGATTTGGTTCAGTATCTAGAATGCGCTGAGCTGTGAAAAAAATAGAAGGTATTAGTTGAAATTTTACTAACTTTATATTGAAGTCTGTGTCTTCGGCCTTTTAAATGCATCTCCTTAGCATTGGGATCATTAAAGCTGCACTCGCATAATTTACAATGGAACCGAATTACTTTCCCTTCATCATTTCGTACCTTAATGTGGGAAAAAGAACAAATTTTAAGATTCATAAAAGGAATGTTACAGTTGAAGATTTCATCCCTAAACCCTCACAGAGTCTCTGATACAGAAAAAGTGTGAATAATTAGAATAATAGGTAAGATAAAAAAAAGAATGGCAATACCTATAATTTTTTAAAAGGATAATCTGTAGAAATTAGAACTACAAGTTAGAACTTTTAACTCTACATGCACGATGTAACAACAAAATACATTTTCTAATTATTTTTGCCTGTATGTAAGCATTTAGATTTAAATGCAATTAGATACTTTAAATTGTTTAATAGTTACTGAGAACCTGCTACTACTGACCAGGTACTTTTCTTGGGAGATAGTGAGAAAGATGATTTAAAGGCATTATCTTGGTTTGCAAATTTCTACAACGCTCAAGATTTCATACGTGTAACTTTACAGAAAATTAAGGTCAAATTGTTTTAACTGCACAATCAGTTGAGAAGACAAGTAGACTAGGATATTATTATAAACTGTATAATGCATACTAAGTTCAAATTGTTACTGCTACCTTTAAGACTGGCTCTGAACCAAATTCTCTGAAGTTTAGAACTGTTTTATTTAAAGAGCACCATTACAGATTAAGGTATTTTGACAAAGCACATATTTTTAGTCTGTTTTTTAACATACTGTGTCATTTTTTTCAATTGTGAAAAATAAGATATATACAAGAAAGCAATAAATTTCACAGCACACCTCAACAATTAGTTGTAGAACAGATTTCAGAGTCTGGTATGGGTTACAATTCCACAATTTTAGGTTTTTAATTTCTAGCTGCTCTAAGACACTGGAAACTGAAAGAAAATCAATATAATGATTCAGCAATCATACTTATTTGTTAAATCCTATCTTCTTATAACTCCATCTACTCCTTTGCTCTTTCTGCCAATCTTTAGGGGTATTTGTGCTATGTCCATTCTAACTTTTTTCCTGTTGGAAAGGGCTGTCGATAGTATGGGACAGGAGGATGAAATTAGTCCCTCTGGGTTTCAGGATTTATCTGGCCTAGGAACCCATTCAGGTAGGTTTCTGGAAATTAATCAGTACATGGAATCTTCGCAGAATCTCAGACAGAGCCCTTAGTTTCTAGGGCAGGAATGGTTTTGGTTGGGGGTTGGCAAACCATGGTAAGTAGTGTCTAAGCTGAAACCTGCATAAGTGTAGCCTTCAGTGCAGCATCTCCCACAACTTTATTTGAACTCTGCCACTGATACCTTATTTGTTACAATCCTTTCTTTCTTCCCTTTTGTAGACCATAATCTTTTAAAAGCCGTAACTTTATATTAGCTATACTTGCTAATATATATAATATAGTATATATATATATTGTGATATACTTGCTAACTACATAACCCAGTTTTTCCTCTTTAGTAAACAAACAACATAACATATGTAATCTTTCTTGACAGGGAAAAGAATGAACACATTCTTTCAAATCTGCTATATGCCAGGTATTGTGCTCGGTACAATTTTATAGATGCAGACTGGACCCTGAAGCTCAGTCTATTTATATATGTTCTTGCAATAATGATAAAATGAAGGTAAATAGCAGTGCTATACCACTGTATGTTAGCCTTCCTGCTCACAAAAAAAAAATTATCAAGTCCCTCTGATGTTTCCTCACTATTAGCTATCACTCCTCCATTTTACTGAGTTAATTTACAGCAACAGTCATTGCTGTAAACTAGGAACAATTTCCTAACCAGCTTGAGAAACCAAATTCATAGGATGTGCTAAGTCAGCACCTTAATTTTACACATGAAACTAAGTGACTAACTGGAAAGAGGAATAACGGCTTTCACTATCAACAATTTTGCTCTCAGAATTTGTTTACTTTAATGTTCAAGACAGTTTGAAGGATACGCAACACGAATGCCAGACAAATTATTGGAAAGTTACTTTACATTACACTAACAGAATTAGGGAAAGGGATGAAAAAAAGCGTGGTATTATTTAGTAACCTAAATCTAAAATATGATTATAATTTAACTTTACAGGTAAAGCATGCTTGCCAAAATACAAAGCACCACATTTCTTCCCTTTATCCAATATCACAGCAATGATATTTCCAAATCAATACCTCCTCCACATAGTCATGGCCCACTGGCTGCACATCACTTTGCAAAGCAGCAAGAGATGCAGGTGTGACTGGTTCTGAAACTGTGTCTGATTTTACTTCTGCAATCTGCACAGCAGAAGTGACAGGAGTACTCTTTACACATTCAGTTCCTTTTAAGTCTTCTGCTTTGTTTCCAGTTGACTGTAACTTATTACCACCTAGAAGAACATAAAAGAATTGTAGTAATTAAAAATTTTTTTGTATAATGTATAACTTGATAGAATAAAAACCTCAGACAAAGCTCTTATCTTTTCTACCAATGGCCAAACTCCTTCTTGACATACAATAGATCAGAATTTTGAAGAATCACATAAACTACCTGGCTTTCTGATCCTATTAACTATAGTCTTGAATTTCCCCTTCCCCACCTCCCAACATCCAACAACCACTCCACCTTGGCTCCTATAACATCTAATACTTAAAAGTGAACAGCCAGCATCTAAAAAAGAAGGTACTAAGCCTAATTCATACTTGTACCCTTAGGTGCTTGTCTAGTGATAGAACAAATGATTAGTATTTTTTCCTTTTTAATAAGATAAGTGTAATGCCTATTTTTCACTGAATACTTGTTTTTTATAAAAAGTCCAAATCAGGTTGTCCATTAAGGAACAGAATAAATTTGAGTTTTATCACTGGAAAAGCTTACTTCTTTCACCTTATTACACATTGAAATCAGCCACAAAGCTTACAAAAAGGGTCATTTAAAAAAGATTTGTTGTCTTAAAGTGCAAATGAATAGCCTCAAAATCGGTATAGAAATAACAGTAACATAAATTACAGCTTTCACTTCAATTCTCAAATGTAATACTTTAAGTAGCTGTCTGAGAGAATACCACATTAGGAATTTTCAGCTTTAAACCTCTTTCCCAAATATGTTTATATACCTATTAGGTGCTGGGCAGTTTGGGTACTATAATGATATATATATAATAGCTGCTTTTAATGAGCCCACAATTGGAGGGAAGAAACAAATAATTATACCACAATGTGATTAACAAGAATGAAGTGAGTACTGTGGGAGGAAAGGAGCTGCTAACCTTTAATATGATTTAGTTAGGAAAGGCTTCACAAACGGTAAGATACTTGAGTTGGGCTTTGAAAGAATAATGAGTATATATTGGTCAGAAAGAAGAGAATGATATTCTAACAGAAAGAATAACATACAAAAACCCACAACATGGAGTTAAAAAGACCATAATAAATTCAAGGAAGAGTCAGTAATTCAGTATGAATTACTACCTAGGTAGACTGGTGAGACATGAAGCTGGAAAGGTAGGCAAGGGTGTCAGATTGTGAAGGGCCTTTTATGATTTAATTAAAGAATACACACTTTATCCTATATACCAAGGGGAAGGACACTGAAGATTTTTCAGCAGAGGACTAACACAATTTTATATGTATATTTTAATAAAAAGACTTAGATAAGAATGTAAAGAATATGTTAGAAGAAAGAGAAAACAGATGCAATAAGAGCCAAGGGTCTAAGAAAAAGATTTTGAAGAATAGAATCGTCAACTATGTCAAATGTTAATGAAAGCCAACTGGATGAAACATTGAAAACCGGATTTGGCAATTAGATCTTGGTTGACTTCTGAAAGCTGTCGGAAAACGGTGGTGTGAAAACAATGTAGCAGGCTGAAAACTGGATAGGAAATAGAGAAGTAGAGAAAGTAAGATTAGGTTAGCAGCCTGAAAGGATTACAAAATAGGAAAAAGTCTGTGAGATTTTTAGTTTGTTTTTTGTCTTATGACTAGGGAAGAAAACAGTGTATCCGTTTGGATGAAGGGAAGAAACCAATAGAGGACAGATCGAAAATTGAGGGAAAGAAAAAAAGACTGAAGAGATATGTGACGGAACAAGGTATAGAGAAGGTGGAAGGTGCTATGGCTGAGACCATAAGCAAAAAGATCAGTCTCAGATGGAAGAGACACCAAACTTTGATGGGAGTTAGAAGAAACAATAGAATCTTCGGTACTTGCCAACAAAGTTTATTTTGGGTGTAGACGTTTTCTTGGCAGCCATATTTGTAGGCACTGTTGATACTTTAGCGTTGGATGTGATATTAAGAGATGAGTTTCCTGTAGTTGTAAGACCTTTCACTGAAGAAGTTGAAATTGATGAAGTGTTCACAGTACAATTGTTTGCTGCAATGCTTGAAGTAGAGGCAGTTGGTTTTGAAGCAGATACAGCTGTTGAAGAAGCAGCTTGGCTAACAACATTTGGTTCTGTTGACGGAATGGGTTTACCAAGTTTTGTGTGTAATTTAACCACCTATAAAACAAAAGCACATTTGTCAGAAAACTCAGTAGATTTTTCAAGTTTTCTGAAAACATTTTGAAATGAAAATCAAAACCATTATTTTTATTTTTTTCTGTTAGATATATTTAATATACAAAACTCATTACTTTCACAGTAACTCTGTGAAGCAGTTACAGATATATATATTCCATCTCATACCAGGTGAGGAAACTAAAGCAGAAAGATGAAATTACTTGGCCACATGCATATCTATCTAGACATAAGCATGACAAAAGGAGGAAAATGATGACATGATGACAATTTCTAATTAGTGGAATAAATGATGTAGTTTAATCTGAAGAAAGGTGTGTATTTCCCATTTTAAGTGATGACTATCTGAATCTGTCTTTATGTATATTAGCATGTAATCAAGGTTTACAATGCACACCAAGTTTTCAAAATTTGAAGTCACCTTTCTTAACCCCCCCATCAAAAAGGAAAAGAAAACAGAATAAGACATAAGGATGTGTGGGAAAAAGACACCTACTTTCTGATGCTTAGCACCACGAATGTGGGCAGCATATGCATCTGCTCCTGTACAAGACACATCACAGAGCTCACAACGTAGCTGGTTTTGCGTCCCACGAGTAGAGTTGTTGCTGCTGCTGGTATTTTGTGAGGCTTTTAATGCAGCTTCTTTTTTTTTATGTTTCTGTCCTTCTAAATGTTCTTTATAAGTCTGTTTCAAACAAAATGGACAAATTTTGCTAATCTTTTTCCACCATTTTAAATTACTCAATTCTCTAATCTCTAACATTCAAACAAGAGAAACAAAATGACTAAGCAATTTTAAAAGCAGCTGAACAATAGCACAGGGGTTTCCCTATACATGTGATATAACAGTGGTTATCTGTACCCTGCTTACTAAAATAATAATATATCTGGTCCAGTATTTGGATTTACAAAGCACCTTTATGTATATTAACGTAAGGTAATTGCTTTCATTTTCAAGAATCTGCATCTTTTACTGCTTATGTATAATATGGAACAGATAATGTGATTAGAAAGCAATCATTCCACAAATAAATTAATTTCAGGGTTAAGATGAGGGGGGAAAACATACCTATCTCATGAGCCAAAAATAAAAAGTTACAGTATGGTAATAACTCTTTACAAACATGTTTTATTATTTATAAGATGGACTTTTCTAATTCAGAACGCGTTTCTACATAGAATCCATGCCACTCTGAACAAAAAGCCTATTTAATATGTAAGAGTCAAAACTGTCGGGCAGGCAACCGTAGTTCAGTGGCAGAGTTCTCGCCGTGCCTGCCCATGCCAAAAAAACTGTATACATATTTGCAAAGAAAAACAGCATTACTGCAATATTAGCCAATAAAAGAAGGAACTATATTAAAAATTGTCTTGCATGTTGATGACTGTGGTAGGGAGGCTTATAAGTACTGACGGGCAGTTTTCTTTGAGTAGGCCAAAAACTTCCATTTTTATTATTTTAAATTGTAGTTTAAAAACAGATACATGGTTAGCATAAAACCGTACTTTCATTATTGAATTTCAGAGCTGGAAGGAAGCTTATCAACTAAAGTTTTATAATTTTTGAAGAGGAGAATGCTTTCTTCAAATGAAACCTATGCACAAGTAAGAAAAGTTGCTGTTTTTGAAACAAAAGAGACTCTAAGACCTGTCATTTGATATGCCTCTCATTATCTACAGTGGCTTGAGCAGCTCCATGAGGCAGTTTGAGATTCACTTAGTTAAGGTCTCTTTGCTTGCCCAAGGTCACATGGCTGGTGAGGAATGGAATCTTGGCACCCAAAATCTGATCTGTTAGCTCCCCCCATATGTCCCCACCTAGACTCGAATTCCCAATCTCAATGACAATTTTCTCTAAGGCTCATCAACCCCTTAAGGCACTGCCTCTGATTTATTTGCAGAGTACTCTTGGCCTGCTCTATGTGAACATTCAACTCCCCTAATTCAATGGTCTGCCTCATATATATTCACTCCAAATGCTGCTGTTAACTTAATCACCATAGCACTATGTTCATCCTTTCATATGGGCACTCACATACTCAATAAATCTCTGTGCCACTCATGATATCATACTCTCCAGGCAGTCATTGCAGAATCTGACACTTTCCTCAAATACTGAGACAAGCATTCTTATTCTTTTTCATGTTTACCCAGATCCCTGCAAACATTCCCAATCTACCACCCCCCTATCTTCCCCCATGTAATCGCAATGGAAGTATTTTCTATTACATTTAAAATATGGATGTTGATTTTATGTAACTAGCCACCATATTAAAATGTTTTCCTAATTTGGTGTCAGTGAACACAGGGAAAAGCTGAAATTGGAAATACCCCCAAAATTCATATTCATATTAAATATGAGACAGAACTAATATGGTAAATTAAAAATAATGTACAGAAAATGAAATCAGAAAGACAGACGATAAAGACTGAGATGGTATAAAATCTAGGAATGCCTAGAATGTATAACATAGTGACTAAATGTACAAATTTAAAAAATGTTTTTGCATGAGAAAGAACAAAGGAATGTCATTACTGCAGGGTGCTGAAAATAGATGGTAATTAATATTTAAGAATTTTAACTTATGTGTGAGACCAAAGCAAAAAAGTTTATTTGGTACAAAATTTATATTTTGACTAGTGCATTTCCTAATATAACTTATGTAGACAGCTTAATTGAATACCATATATACATGGAACCTTGAGTAGGACATGAGATTTTGTTGGTTTGTCAGAGTGATGCTCCAATAAATCCTAGAGTCATTTGAACAGTAAATAAAAAAGTATTTGCAAAGTCCCCTTCGGGGAATGGTGAGAAAGGGGAAAATTCAACTTCCCCAAGTTGAATTCTTGATATTCTCACAATCAATGTGGACAACCAAAGCTATAGGCTGAGCCCCCAATCTTGGGGTTCGTTCATATGAAACTTAACCCCACAAAGGATAGGTCAAGCCTACCTAAAATTAGGCCTAAGAGTCACCCCCAAGAAAACCTCCTGTGGCTCAGATGTGGCCTCTCTTTCCAGCCAACACAACAAGCAAACTCACTGTAATCCCCCTGTCTACGTGGGACATGACTCCCAGGGGTGTGGACCTTCCTGGCAACGTGGGACAGAAATGCTAGAATGAGCTGAGACTCAGCATCAAGGAATTGAGAAAACCTTCTCAACCAAAAGGGGGAAAAGTGTCAATGGCTGAGAGATTCCAAACAGAGTCAGTCGAGAGGTTATCCTGGAGATTATTCTTATGCATTAAACAGATAACACCTTGTTAGTCAATATGTAACGGAGAGGCTGAAGGGAACCGCCTGAAAATGTAGAGCTGTATTCCAGTAGCCATGTTTCTTGAAGATGATTTATAATGACACAGCTTTCACAAAGTGACTGCGTGATTATGTAAACCTTTTGTCTGATGCTCCTTTTATCTACCTTATCTCAACAGATGAGTAAAACATATGGAATAAAAATAAATAATAGGGGGAACAAACGTGAAAATAAATTTAGATTGAAGTGCTAGTGATAACTGAAAGGGAGAGGTAAGGGGCATGGTATGTATGAATTTTTTGTTTTCTTTTATTTCTTTTTCTGAATAGATGCAAATGTTCTAGGAAATGATCATGATGATGAATATGCAACTATGTGATGATACTGTGAATTACCGATTATATATGTAGAACAGAATGATTAAAAATGAAGAATGTTGCTGTTTGGTGTTTTTCGGTATTTTAAAAAAAATTAAAAAATTAATTATAAAAAAATGTACAGAGGTGGGAGAAAGCAACAACTAGAAGAAACTCCAGAGTCAAGATCTGGTCTTTACAAATTATATGCCTTTTACCTGCCAAACATCAAATTTTTACATAAAAACTAGACAATCGAAAAAATTAATAAATATGGTTGGGAGGGGAGTTGAACCCATTAGTTTTATAAATAGATTTATGCCCAAATTGCTTATAGGTTTAGCAACAAGGGAACAAACAAAGACAAAAAAGGAAAAAAGTTCTTGTATACATTTTAAGTTGATATTTTTGAAACAGGCCTTTTCTTATATTTTTCTTGTTCCCAAAGTTCCCATTCCCTTCACAGAGGAGATTATAGAAACAAAGACTATTCTAAGACAGCCTATACAAAGGTCAGTCCCATGAGAAATACAATCCTGAAAAAGTATAGATTATCAAAGAAACTAAGGACATTTTTTCTTCTGCAATTTATAGGCTCCAAAAAGAAATGCATTTGATAAAGTCCTCTCATCATTAGTGCAAGTGTATATAATTAAATTACCTCTGTGGGCCCTTTTCAGCTGTAAAATTTTAAATACTCTCACATAGGCAAAACATATCATGAAGAACAGCTAAGGAAACCAGGATGCAATTGTCTTAAGTAGAAGAGTATGGTATAAAAACTTTACCAAAAAAGTTATGGATGATAAAAAAGAAAAGGAAAAAACACCAATCTCAACCCCAAATCCTAATTAATTGGAATATAAAACTTTTTATAAATTAGTTTTATTTTTCCTTCCTGAAAAAGCTCAATTCTCCCGCTTTCATTCACATTTATACTCATTTTTACAGTTTTTTTCCTAGTAGAATTCTCATGCCTAAATACAAATAACTCTCTGAAAATGACCCGTTAGCTAAATATGTATATGACATTAGCTATAAGTTAATAAGAGAAAATGTAAATCTTTGTAGGCACAAGATTTAGAAGATTAAGCATATTTAACTATCAAAAATAACCATTAAAGACTCATGGTAAAACATACAATATAAGTACCTGTGGTCCAGCACAGCTGATCTTACAAACATCACAATAGTGAATCTGGGGTGGCTTGGGAGGCTGTTTTGGTTTCAGTTGTTTATTTTGGAATGGTGCTTTTTTAGTAAAGGTGGTCCCTGTCCAGGCAGCTGTTGCAGCAGCAGCAGCAGCTGCTGCTGCTGCCTGCTTCTGTTGCTGCTGCTGCTGTTGGTAGTAGGAAGATGCAGCTGAATATACTGCTGCTTCATAACCTGAATAAGACGTACCTTACAAATAAAAATCAAACAGAGATTATGTTACATAATTATAAATGGCCAACTTAAATGTTAGTTATAAATTTAAATTCAATAGACCCCATGTATAAAGTTAGGTTTTCATGTGCATGTTTACAAATAATGTATATCCTCATGGAACCTCGAGAAAATTTTATTTGCCTTCTTTCTATAAAAGTCAATCAGCAAGCATTACATCACAGGTGTCATGGAGTATAAGAAAAAGAAAAGAGTTTGGTCCCTACCTTCAAAAAGCTTCTAGTTTAGTTGGAGCAATATGATACAGTGTTTGACAAACTTATCTGGTTACAGAACCTTTAATATTTCCCAAAATAGAATTCCTCTGAATACAATTTGGGAAATGTTAGCACTGAGGAATGGACTCTGGTGCTAGATAGGAAAAAAGGAACTAATCAAAGTAAGGTATGCTTGATAGTAAAAGGGAAAAAAAGGGATGAAAGAAAAGAAAAACATACAAAGACGACACCAAGACTTTGAGGTCCAGTGGTTGATTAATGGGATTACACAACTGAGAAAGGAAAGCAGTTGACAGAAAATTGTTTGGGGAGGCAAGGGGGATAAAGTCTAGAAGCTTGTGGTTCAGAGTTGGAGTTCAGATGAGAAAACAGAACAAAAGGAACAGATTTTAGAATTAAAGATCAAATAAACTGGTTCTCGTGCTCCCCCACAAAGGTGAAAAAGTACTGCTTTTTTTCTTGGTTAAAAATCTGAATGTTCTAGGGCGCATGGGTGGTTCAGTGGTAGAATGCTCTCCTTTCATATGGGAGACCCAGGTTTGATTCCTGGGTCAAGCACCCAAAACAGAAACAAAAAAACCCCTGAATGTTCCAAAATTGTGGTGATAAATGTACAACTATGTGATGGTACTTTGAGCAGCTGACTATATATTTGGATGGACTCTATGATGTGTGAATATATTTCAACAAAGCTACATTAAAAAAAGACATTAACCAGTGTCTCTAATAAATAAGCACATTATATGTTAGCTATTAACATATACATGTTGTTTACATGTTCAATGATTTTACAGATTTTAAAATGTGTCAAAGTTTTAAATCTAACAATTGCTATTTTATTTATAAACCTACCTCAAAACTGGAATACTATCCCTTCTAAACTAAGATATCTGGTTATTTGGTAAATTCCCTATTTACCTTAAATATTCCAATTAGAGTTCTTTTTTTCTCTTAAGTGGTAAGGATAGGCAAAGAGTTGTATAAGGCTTAGGAAAGAGATTCCTAGTTGCTGGATAGTACAAAAGAACCATTTAAGGAGAACTAACTGTCGTTTCTCAAATGCAGATTGCTATAATGAAAAGTAAGAACTTCTGACTCACTGACTTCAATATATGCACACACACACAGGACACAAATTGGAAGGATGACAGTTAAGTTGTGTGGGAAATCTGAACCATAGGAATCTGAAACTGGGCATATCCAGGAAAGAAAATAGGTGATGTTTGTGAAAAGCGTTTCTAGACTTTTTTTGAAAAATGTTTTATTGTGAAATATAACATATATCGAAAAAAGCAATAAACTTCAAACTACATTTTAACAAGTATTTATAGAACAGATTTCAAAGTTTGGTAGGGGTTATAGTTCCACGATTTCAGGTTTTTCCTTCTAGCTGCTTCAAGGTAATGGAGACTAAAAAGAAATATCAGTATGATTTCATACACGTTTGTTAAATTCTAATTTCTCTATTATAGCTCCTCCTTCTCTTTTGATCCTTTTCCCAATCTACAGAGACATTTGGGGTATGCCCATTCTAATTTTTATCATGTTGAAAAGGTGTGTTGACAATATGGGATGGGGGAATGGAACTGGCTGATGTTTTTGGAGAGACTGGCACCTCTGGGTTTTAAGACTTATCTGGCCTAGGGATTATCTGAAGGTTTTAGTTTCTGAAAAGTAAACAGTGCAAGCAACTTTTGTAGACTCTCAGAGAGCCCTAGGTGTTCTTTAGGGTTAACACTCCTAGACTTCTATGTCAGGTTATTATGCTATATAAATGTTTATGAAGTTTTAAGAAAACATCTGAATATGGAAATGGGAAGCAGTAGGAAAATGTAATAAGCAAACGATCAGAGGAGATGAAAACAAATCTGATTAAAAGAAAAACTCTATAGGTCAATAAAAATTCACTGATCCATCTTATGAATATCCTCTATTACTTATGTGATTAAAAAAAAGCCCACAGTCACATGCTTTTAAATTTATGGGCATATACACACAGTTTAAAATTTACTCTAAAAACAAACACAAAATTGTCCAATTAAAGCTATTTCTACATTATTATTCATTAGGACCATGATTTTTATATGAAACCTTTATAATTCACATTCTCCAAATGACAAGTCCTTTTGTATAGAAACTGCAAAAACGTCATTTAATATCTACTCATCAAAAAAATAAAAAGTGAAGAGGGCTACTACGCTCGGTGACCAGGTCTTCTAGCTTGTTAAAATTAAGTTGCTAGTACACAACATGGGAAGTAGTGCACCAGAGACCGTGTAGTCTCAAAACACATCTACAAAGCAGGTACTACATCCTTACTCTACAATAAGCGTAGTAAATTTACTAATTGAAAATATCAATTTGTTAAGCTACATTATTAGAATAGTTCAAATATGATTTTTAAGTATATAGTATTAGAAACAAAAACAGCTATTTCAGTAGTAAAGCCACCATGCTACAAGTTACTATTTACTAGATAGATACTAATATTCTAGACCTCCTCACTTTAATGAGTGAAAAATAACCGACCCTATTTGAACCTGTCAAAAATTGCAAATTTAGAACTCAGAAGCCCTAACAAATGATCTCTCTGGACAGCAATTTCATACTGTGTGTGATATTCTTAAAAGAAGAGTGTATACTTTTTGACATAGCAGGTCCATATCTAGGGATTCATCCTAGAAAACAACGGGACAAATGCATAAATCATAATTCATAAGGATTGTTTGTATTAATTGTTTCCAGTTTTTTATAAATAGAAAACTAAACACCTAAAACAGACATGTTTACATATATCCATACAACAAAATATTATGCAGCCATTAAAAATTACATATTTCTAAGCACTGATCTTGGTTTCTAAATATCACTGCATACATTTGAACAGTGAATAAAAAAGTATTTGCAAAGGAATGGTGAGAAAGGGGGAAAATTCAACTTCCCCAAGAGGAGAATTCTTGATATTCTCACAAGCAGTGGGGACAACCAAAGCAATAGGTTGAGTCCCCAATCTTGGGGTTTGTTCATATGAAACTTACCCCCCAAAGGACAGACTAGGCCTACTTAAATTTAGGCCTAAGAGTAACCCCCAAGAGAATCTCTTTTGTTGCTCAGATGTGGCCTCTCTCTCTCAGCCAACACGACAAGCAAACTCACTGCCCTCCCCCTCTCTACCTGGGACATGACTCCCAGGGGTGTGGACCTTCCTGGAAACGTGGGACAGAAATCCTAGAATGAGCTGGGACTCAGCACCAAGGGATTGAGAAAACCTTCTCTACTGAAAGGTGGAAGAGAGAAATGAGACAAAATAAAGTGTCAATGGCTGGGAGATTCCAAACAGAATCGAGAGGTTATTCTTACACATTAAATAGGTATCACCCTGTTAGTCAAGATGTAATGAGAGGCTGGAGGGAACTGACTGAAAATGTAGAGCTGTGTTCCAGTAGCCCTGTTTCTTGAAGATGATTGTACAATGACAGAGCTTTCACAATGTGACTGTGTGATTGTGAAAACCTTGCATCTGATGCTTCTTTTATCTACCTTATGGACAGATGGGTAAAACATATGGATTAAAAATAAATAACAGGTGGAAAACAAATGTCAAAATAATTTAGCAGCTTGAAATGCTAGTGATCAATGAAAGGGAGGGGTAAGGGCTATGGTATGCACAAATTTTTTCTGTTACTTCTTTTTCTGAACTGATGCAAATGTTCTAAGAAATGATCATGATGAATATACAACTACGTGATAAAAAAAGAATGTTCATATTGTATGTTAATTGGTTTTATTAATAAAAAAATTAAAAAAAAAAATAAATACCACTGCCTACTATAAGAAACCATGCTTCCTTGGTGAAAGAGCAGGTTTTAAGTCTGGGGAAGGGAAACCACTAAGTGTGCCTCTTACTGTGCCAGAAAGGAAAAAAGCTCTCCAATGTTAACAGGGCTTTGTCAAGGGGAAGGGGATGGACAGATGAGCAAAGGTTAATGAGAGCGAGGGGTATGGGATGCGTGGGTTTTTTTCTTTTAAATTCATTTTCTGGAGTAACGCAAATGTTCTAAAAATGATCATGATGATGAATACAAAACCATGTAATGATATTATGAGCCACCGTTTGCATATTTTGGATCATATGCGCATGACGGTATCTCAATAAAAATATGAAAAAAAAAAAAAAGACTGGGGAACTGATGTAAAGCAGATCCCATTGGCCAAATTTGGGAGAATTTGAGCCCCCCAAAGAAAAATGAGAACAACGGATTATAACATACTGAATAAAAAAAGAGTAACTCCGCAATACTCAAAAAAAGCTAAGGGGATCTTCAGAGAAGAATGCCTGCAAATGAATGTAAAAGTATTTTGCAAACACCATTGTAGTAATTAATTCAGTTAAGGATCTTCAAAATATCTAATACTATAGAATGAAGGATAGTTGAATAACAGGACAAAAGATTGTTAATTACAAAGAGAAAAATCTGGTGGCCACTAACTTAATCAGTGATTATACTTTGCAACATTAGCTAAAAAAAAGCCGACATTAAGTGCTCCTGATGTGATAAAATGGAAAACAGAAGTACAGTTAAGTAGTTTTCTTGCCTAAAAAGTTGCCTGAGTCTAAACATTAAGAAATCATGAGATAAATTCAGATTGTGGGATATTCTACAAGACAAGTGGTCTGAACGCTTCAAAAACGTCAGTCAGGAGAGACAAGATAAAAGTAGAGGGATTAAAATAAACTAACCAGACAGGACAATCGAATACAATCTGTTCTAGTTTGAAACTGTTGTACACTCCAGAAAAGCCATGTTCTTTAACCCTGATTTAATATTGCTGAGTGGGATCTTTTGATTAAGTTGTTTCCATGGAAATTTGACCCACCCAATTGTAGGTGAGAACTTTTGACAGATGGTTTCCATGGAGATGTGTTTCCACCCATTCCAGGTGGGGTTGCTCACTGGAGTTCTTTAAGAGAGAACCATTTTGGTAAAAGCTGGGGAGCCCACACAGCCAGAGATCTGCCGCCAGGGGAGGGAGAGATAGCAGAAGTCACCATGTGCCTTCTCAGCTGAGAGAGAAATCAAAAATGTCATCAGCCCTTTCTTGGATGACTTAGTTTGGACATTTTCATGTTCGTAGAACTGTAAACTTGTGACTTAATCAATTCCCTTTTAAAAACAGTTCCATTTCTGATATATAGCACCCTGGCAACATTTAGCAAACCAAAACACAATCCATGATCCTCGATTAAACCCTGAATTTAAAACAAATAAAATACACACACACACACAGCCCAGTCAACAAAGGAAAGTTCAATTCCATGATATGGCAGTTATATAAAAGAATGTCCTTACTCCTAGAACATATATGCTGAAGAATTCAGGGCAAAATCGTCTGCCCTTTATAAAATATATCACTGAACCATCTGACAATATTTTTAGAGAGAGGAAAGATAAAGTAAATATGACAAAACATTAATTATTGATGAATCTAGGTGAATGGCTTATAGATGTTCACTGTACTATTCTTTCAACTTTTCTACAGAATTAAAGTTTTCCAAAATAAAAAACTGGGGAAAAACGTTCATCCAAAGAATGACATACCCTATACCTAGGGATGTGGAAGGATATTCACAATGAGAAGCAGTTTACAGAATAACATGTATAAAACAGATCCATTTTTATGAAGAAATCAAGATATTTATAAATAAATAAATAAATGAATACCTAATTAACTAGTAAACCAAAAATAATGATTTCCATTCTGTTTAAGGTATATCCAAACAAGTAAGATACTGACAGAAAAGTGGGAGGACACCTTTAAGAGAGAAATGAAGAATAGGAAAAGAAACGATGGAAGTCCGTATTTGTTGGAGCTAAGGTGAACATTTAAGAAAATGTGTCCAATTCCATTTCATTGCAACAGTTCCTAGTACAATTATAACTGGCTAACTAGACAGAGAAGCAGAAAATGGGCAATCCTGAACAACAAATCTACGATAGGTTTGAACTCAACAAAAGATTTATTTCCTAAACAGGGAACATCTTGGGCTATTTCTTTTAACAGATTAAAACAAGTTTCTTCTCTTGATATTCTCGCAAGCAGTAAGGACAACCAAATTAATAGGCTGATCCCTCAATCTTGGGGTTGTTCCTATGACACTTAATCCCAGCAAAGGACAGACTAAGCCTGCTTAAAATTAGGCCTAAGAGTCACCCCCAAGAGAACCTCTTCTGTTACTCAGATGTGGCCTATCTTACTCTCAGCAAACACGGCAAGCAAACACACCGCTCTTCCCCTCTCTACATGGGACATGACTCCCAGGGGTGTAATCCTCCCTCGCAACGTGGAACAGAAATCCTAGAATAAACTGGGACTCAGCATCAAGGGATTGAGAAAGCCTTCTCGACCGAAAGGGGGAAGAGAGAAATGAGACAAAATAAAGTGTCAGTGACTGAGAGATTTCAAACAGAGTCGAGGTTTTTCTTACACATTATATAGATATCCCCTTTTTAGATTAAGGTGTATTAGGCTAGAGGGAAGTGCCTGAAACTGTAGAGCTGTGTTCCAGCAGCAATGTTTCTTTTTTCTTTTTTATTAAAAAAAAATTTAACAAATGAAATACAACATTAACACAGAAAATCACTAATTCACAATATCATCACTTAGTTGCATATTCATCATTTCTTAGAACATTTACATCCATTCACAAAAAGAAATAAAAAGACAGTAGAAAAAGAAAAACAAAAACAGAAAAAAAAAAAAAGATTATACCTCCCATACCCCTTACCCCTTGCTTTCACTGATCACTAGCATTTCAAACTAAATTTATTTTCACGTTTGTTCCCCCTATTATTTATTTTTATGCCATATGTTCTACTCGTTTGTTGACAAGGTAGATAAAAGGAGCATCAGACACAAGGTTTTCACAATCACAGAGTCACACTGTAATAGCTATATCATTACTCAATCATCCTCAAGAAACATGGCTACTGGAACACAGCTCTACATTTTCAGGCAGTTCCCTCCAGCCTCTCCATTACATCTTAAATAACAAGGTGATATCTACTCAATGCATAAGAATAACCTCCAGGATAACCTCTCGACTCTGTTTGGAATCTCTCAGCCATTGACGCTTTGTCTCATTTCACTGTTCCCCCTTTTGGTCCAGGTTTTCTCAATCCCTTGATAGCAGCCATGTTTCTTGAAGATGACTGTATAATGATAGAGCTTTCGCAATGTGACTGTGTGACTGTGAAAACCTTGTGTCTGATACTTTTAACTATGGTATGGACAGATATATAAAACATATGGATTAAAAAAAATAAGTAATAGGGGGAATGAATGTTAAAATTAAAAAATATATATTGGATAGATGAAATACAGTGGTCAACGAGAGAGGGATAAGATTTATGAGTTTTTTCTTCTTTCTTTTTATTGCTTTTTCTGAAGTGATGCAAATGTCTCCCAAAATGATCATGGTGATGAATATACAACTATGTGATGACACTGTGAGCCACCGATTGTACAACATGTATGGAATACTTATACGTTAAGAATGTATGTGCTTGTATGTTGTTGTATGAATAACAATTAAAACAAAAACGAGCTCCTCTACCCTAACCCCAGGTCCTTGTCATTCCCTTCCACTAATTACAAACCTGCTCACATTAATCCCTTTCTTAAGATCTCTTCAGCACCTTTCACGCCCAAAAGATAGATGGACACCATGGAAAGCATACAAGGCTTTTCATTCTCTGACATTTCCAGCCTAATTTCCTGATATTTACCTAACTTACCCTATCCTCCAGCCAGACCCAACTGTTGTTCCCAAATACCTGACACTAGCCTACTTCACCATTGAATCCCCAGTACCCAGAATAGCATCTGACATAGTGTAAGAGGTAAGATATATCTGAGAAATACAAAAGGATTTTGCTAGGCTTTTGACACACATGTTCAAGAAAATATGAAGAGAGAAGAATTCAAATTGCTTAAGTCACCTTAAATTGCCCATGGAACAAGTTAGGGTATTAAGGAATAAATAAAATGGAAAACAACAATAACAAACCATACAGCGCTACAAGGCTGAATATCTGCGAAAGTGTGATTTTAAACACTACAATACCGTAAACAATCTCAGCTGAAAATCAGCAAGAGTAGGGGACATAGTAAGAAGGTTTAAGTTATCAAACTTATTCAGGGAAAATATATGATTATTTTAGGAAAATAAAACTACTCTGTCCTCCAAGAGATGTGTTATATAATCACCATTTCAGGGATCTTCAGAAAATGATACCCAAAATTTTCGAGACATTCTTGATAATAAATATGAAGAAACAGGTCTGGGAGTCAAAATAAATCATATTAATATGTCTGTGGTATTTCCTAAGCTTTAACTTGAATTATCAAATTCATTGAGAAATGTCAGAAAGGAAATGATCCCAGAAAAGATTGGTGTTCCTTCCTCTAATTGCAATACGAAGGCCATGACTAGTTTTCAAGACGAACATTTTATCTCTATGAGCTCCCGGTTAAAAAAGAAGGCATACAATTTACAGGATGGTCTATCATATTATGTGCAAATATTTATATTAGCATCTATCAATTACTTCAATTCTTGCTATCAGGAATAAGATTTTCCACAGAAAATCAAGACAGTTTCTAATAAGTCTCTTGCTATAACACTGTTTAACACAATTTATCATTCTTACCAGAATAAGTAACCGCTGTGGTACTGTAAGTAGCACTCTGAGTATAGGATGGCACCACAGTGGCCGCAGCTGCTACTGGCTGCACGGTGGAGGATACAGGATAAATGGAAAAAGTTGTAGTAGCTGGACTCGGTGTGGCTGGTTTTATGGCTGTCACTTGTCGAGTTTGCTGGGCTTGAGTATACTGAGTTGCACCTTGGCTATAACCTGCTTTGGGGGCTAAATGTGAAAAGAGACATCAGAAAATGAGAAGAAATAAGCTGCTATAGTTACTGCACGATAGATACTGCAGCAATATCCTTATAAAACAAAAAAGAAATAGGTGTAACATCCTTAACTGTATATTAGACCAGCCAATTTTTTCTTGGCAAAAAGGATAAAATTCTATCAAAATGCATAAAATATAACCATGTGAATTAATTTACTGGTCTTTCCCAAATGTTTTCTATGTATTTTCAAAATGGCAAAATTTAAAACCAACTAAGTATTACTTACAACTGGTGAAATAAACAGGTTTTCAGATGATGTATGGTATGTGTGTGTGTGTTTAGACTAGCCAGTCTACTTAATAGTTATGCTTAATATCAGGAACAGAGAGAGAAGCTCAAAATATGTATTTCGATTCACATAGTGAAAATTCAATGCTTAATTATATCAAACTTGCCCACACACCATTCACTACATTACACTGATTCATCTGTTGTGAATTTCAACACAATTCTAACTCACAAGACACTACTGCCTTAATTCTTCAAATGCTAATACTTGAGTACAGCCGTTCTTAAATGGCTACCAGTAATGTCTCTGTTAAACCTTCCGCTGCCTTTGATCATATGCAAAACAAATGTATACTTTAAAAATTTTATGAACCAATCATTAAATTTATAATTAATCACTTATTAACAATGACTAAAGTGTTACAAATGGAATATCTAACAAAGGCACAAATACCAGGGGGCAAAACCATTTTATGCTTAATTAATTAAAGGTACCTTAAATAAATAGCACTTTAGAGTTTAACATTTTACAGAGAGGAAACTCTCTGTTAATGACTAATAAAGAACTACTAAATGACTTAACAAAAGTCAAATGATCAATGTTAGAATTCAAACTAAATAACTGTCTACTGACTCTTAAGATAAGTCAGTGCTCCTAAGTGAAATCTACACTCAGTAATATACCAGGAAATTCATTACAGATTACTCTACCCAGCATATCAAAAGAGAAGAAACTATAAAAAAAGTTGAGGTCATTATAATTCAAAATATTTTAAAATCATTTTTAAGAGATTCATAAAATCATAGAACTTCTAGGGATACTAGGGACCCTAGAGATGTCAACTGCATCATTTACAAATAGGAAAACATATTTGAAGAGTTTGTAAGAAACAATTGCCCATGGGAATGGTAATCGGTTCTGGGTGCCAATTCTCTCCTAATCCAAGATTCTACCTTAACCTTCGTGGTCCTTGAACAATGATAAAAATAAAGAAGTTGCCCCCATTCACCTTCAGAACAGAGTTTTGTTTTAAAAGCTATCAATTAAATCTTTGGGAAGAATCTATCTCTTCATCTACAAATATGTAGGATTCTTGCAAACATATCTTCAGCATTTGGACTATTTAATGTTAATGGTGGCTGGTAACAGAACCAACAATCACTACAGACCAATGAAAGATAAATTAAAATTATGGGCCCATAAAGAGTCTTAATTGTTATAATATAATCAGCAATATGTTCTGGGCATTTCTGGCAAAGATAATAATTTGGCCTGAAGTTATCATCACAGGTTCTTCTTGTACGGTTTCAGCAGAAAGAGAACTGTAAGTTGAAGACAAAAAAATGGAGTATATTTCCCAAAGAGAAGAATATGATTATGAATTGCTGCCACTGCCTTGTCTCTCTGTGACTAACAGATCCTCTGGAAGAGGAAAGGTAGGACATAGCTAGACCCTTCCTCTCAAGGTGATATAAATAGATGAATGCAAAAGCATATCTTGATTAAAAAGAAAAAGCTTAATGAAGCTAAACTATTTCAACAGTTTACAATGAAACCATGTATGTTACCAAAACTCACCTGTCTGATAGTAGGTTTCAGCAACAGAAGGCTGAGGCTGGGCAGCAGCAGCTACAGCAGCAGCAGTTGCTGTTGGCTGCTGGTAGTACTGCTTACTATCATAAGCTACAGCAGGGGCTGTGGATCTTACATATGAATATGAGTCCTAAAGAAAAGGAATAAAAGGAATGAAATGATAGGAAACAGACATCTTTACTTTATAAGTCTAATAAAAGAAAAATAAAACCAAATATGTACCCATACCTAGACATAAGAGAATCAAATTCAATACAAAGGGTATTCATTTTAGACTTCATCCAATAAGAACAAAATCATTTCAAACAGCATGTTAAGCTTTTACATCAGAAAAAATCAGAAAAGACACAGTAACAGTTTTAAACGGTATTTATTTAAAGCCAAAACTATCTTATTTAAAAATTCATGGCAGTTTTTAGAATGTATAATGATAGTGACTAAATGTGCAAATCTAAAAATGTTTCTGCATGAGGAAGAACAAAGGAATGTCGCTAAGCAGGGTGCTGAAAATAGGCGGTAATTAATATTTTAAAATTTTAACGTATGTGCGAGACAAGCAAAAAATGTTTATTTGGTACAAAATTTATATTTTGACCAGTGCATTTTCTAATATAACTTATGTGGACAGCTTAATCGAGCACCACAGTACTTGAAACTTTGTGTAGGGGATGAGATTTTGTAGGTTTGTCCAGAGTGGTGCCCAGATAAATCCCAGAGCAATTTGAACAGTGAATAGGGAAGTATTTGCAGAGCCCCCTAGGGGGAATGGTGAGAAAGGGGGAAAATTCAACTTCCCCAAGGAAGAATTCTTGATATTCTCACAGGCAACGGGGACAGCCAAAGCAATAGGCTGAGCATCCAATCCTGGGGCTTGTTCATATGAAACTTAATCCCGCAAAGGATAGGTCAAGCCTACTTAAAATTAGGCCTAAGAGTCACCTCCAAGAGAACCTCTTCTGTTACTCAGAAGTGACCTCTCTCTCACAGCTGACACAGCAAGCAAACTCACTGCCCTCCCCCTCACTACATGGGACATGACTCTCACTGGTGTGGACCTTCCTGGCAACATGGGACAGAAATCCTCGAATGAGCTGGAACTCAGCATCAAGGGATTGAGAAAATCTTCTCAATCAAAAGGGAGAAGAGTGAAATGAGACAAAATTAAGTGTTAGTGGTTGAGAGATTCCAAACAGAGTTGAGAGGTTATCCTGGAGGTTATTCTTACAAATTAAATACATATCACCTATTTAGTTAAGGTGTCATGGAAAGACTGGAGGGAACTGCCTGAAAATGTGGAGCTGTGCTCCAGTGGCCATGTTTCTTGAAGATAACTGTATGATGATATGGCTGTTGCGGTGTGACTGTGGATGTGAGAGCCTTGTGTCTGATGGTCCTTTTGTCTACCACATCGATGGACAAGTAAAACATATGGATTAAAAATAAACAAAGAATAGGGGGAACAGATGTTAAAATAAATTTTGAAGATTGAAATGCTGGTGATCCGTGAAGGGGAGGGGTAACGGGTATGGTATATATGAATTTTTTTGTTTTCTTTTTATTGCTTTTTCTGAATTGATGCAGATGTTCTAAGAAATGATCATGATGAATAAACAACTATGTGATGATAGTGTGAGTTACTGATTATGTAACAAATACAGAATGATCATATGATAAAAATGTTTGTGTTTCTATGTGGTTACGTATCATGAAAAAAATTCACAGCAATTTTGACTTAAAGATGGATTCCACAGCATTATAAAAAAATATCTTCGTGTTCTAAGATCTGGGATTATTCCAGGTTTTTTCTTTTTCACTACTATCATTAACATAATGATAAGTAGGAGTCTCCAGGTGAAGAGTGCTGGGAAAGAAGGGAGTGCTAGAGAGAAGGAGCACTATATATAAAGCCTCAAGGCACTGTAAGATCAAGGTGAGGTGAGTGAATTCTGATACTGCATAATGTGGAGTGGTAGGGTGCAATGCTAGTGGTAGAGCAGGGCCCAGAAATGATGGGCTTCTAGACCCTATTAAATACAATGGAATTTAATATATTCTCTCTCTTCATAATGAAACACAATCACATACATCAAAAGAGATTTCAAAGTTTAGTAATTTGACAAATATTAATAGGAAAGACTAATATTGTTGATTCAAATGTCAATTTCTTTCTCACAAACTAAATCACTCTGCTTAAGAAACAATATAGAAAAACTGGGGAAGTCCAGAAGAAACAAACATTTAAAAACAGATCCTAAAAACAAACAAACAAAAACAAAAACGGATTAGAGGGGCTAGAACCAAATTTAATAAAATAACCAAGTAGCAACCTAGTAGTTTTCAAATATAACACTGTAAAAACAATTAGATTTTTATGTCTGCATAAGACCAAAGAAGAAGCAACTGGATGAATAAGACCATGATCAATTTGTTATGTATTAAAGTATACCCTAACAGGAGGAATGTATAGGTGACAGAATTTCCACCCTTGATAATTTCAAGCAGACAACACGTAATTTGTTTGCCTGACATAGCTTAGGCCCATGGTGCTCAAACTAGGAGACATGGCAGTGTTTGTAGTGGATATGTAATGTCATAGAACAAGCAAGGGGCATCTTCTTCACATCTTAATTTTTCTGAAGATTTTGGGATAAAAATTAAAATATTTAACCAGTAATTAATGCAAAACTTTTAAAAATTAAATCAAGCACAGCTATATAATGGAGTAGAATGGACTACTGCAGGAGACGGCAATGATATAAAGCACACTGCAAGGAAAGTTAATACTGTGAGGAAATGCCCAAACTATCTAGAAATACACATTTATTTCCCACTATCAAAAGAGGTATGCTTTGGAAGAACAAACTTTGAGAAACACTGGCTTGGACAACTACACTAGGGCCACTGAAAACTATATGCTAAGGAAATTGAGACTAGTAGTTTTCTTACCTGGTAGTTTTGTGTAGTAGCTGGGGGTGGTGGTGGTGGTGCTTCCTGTTGCCTCTGGGTATAACCATAGTCAGTTGCTGTGTGTGCAGTGGGATAGCCTCCATAAGCAGCAGCTGTTGCAGCAGCTGCAACAGCTACTGGAGCAGGTCTGGCAACTGCAACTGTAGCGGCTGCTGGTGCATAGGCAGCAGTAACTGTGTGAGCAGCTACTGGAGCCTGATGAACAGTATAGCTAGCAACTGTAGTTGGATGAGAATAGGCTACACCAGAAGCTGGTTGCTGGCTATAGTATGAACAGAAAAATAAGCATAACATAATTTAACTTTAAAATTTAGGAATTCTATCAACTTAAAATAAAAAGACATTTTCAAGTAATTTAATCAAGAACTAAAGATGACTGAGTATCTGAACTTAATAAACTTCTTAATACTGTATTCATTACATTCAATAATTTTCATTCCTTAATCTTAATGTAATATATTCACACAATATGCTTCAGATCATAGATCATATCACAAAGCAGGGATGGCAATTTGGGATAAGATGCAGTATTAGGAAGAAAACAAAAACTTGATTATTCAAACAAGGTATTTTTTAAAGTTATTTTTTATGTAAAAATCTTTATTATGTTTTATAGTTTAAAAAAATCTCTACAAAAATCACGACAAAACAAACTCCGTTCTAACTCTAATTACAGAGAAAATTTAAAGGAGAAACAATCATTCAATTAATTTAAGAAATACCTCTTACTCTAGGGTAGAGCTCTCAACTCAGGGAGATTTTGCCTCACAGGGACATTTGACATGTCTGAAGATATCTATCTTTGATTGTCACAACTAGGAGGAGAGGAGGCTTAGCATCTGGTGGTATCTAGTGGGTAGAAGCCACGGATGCTTTTACACATCTCACAATGCACAGGACAGCCCCCACAACAAAGAATTATCCAAAGAAATGTCCACAGTGCCAAGGTTAAGGAAATCCTGTTTTAGGGTAAAAACTTACAATGAATTATTATTTTAGATAACTTTTCCAGCTTAAAGGTAACACTTCATTATTTATATTTATATTACTCTTAAAAAAAATAGCACATGTTAGGGCAGGCCACTGTGGCTCAGTAGGCACAGTTCTCGCCTGCCATGTCAGAGTCCCGGGTTCGATTCCTGGTGCCTGACCATGACAAAAAAAAAAAAGCACATGTAAACAGAGGCCTACTAAGTCAGATGTTTTTACAACCATAATTAGGCAAAAGCATATTCCAAGATAGTACATCAAATAATTTACAGCTAAAATACTAAGGTAATATATTTACTTAAACTTTTAAAACCAATGGCCTACAGATATTAGCATATGAAGGTACATTCGTTGTTCTAGGTTCTGTGGGTAATACACGTATAATTCTACTTGCTAATACAGTATTACCAAGGCAAAAATGGCTTCTATAAAAAAGGAAAGGCCCCAGAGCTGACCACAAGTTTTAATATGAGATAACAGTTAAAAGAATAACACAAAAATTTGACAAAAATTGAAGCTGTACTAATAAACTGGATTAACTATTTCAAAAGTTTAAGAACAGGTATTCTGCAGTGTGCACAACACTACAGAAATATGGTACAGAATTAAAATTGGGGGCCATCATATTTTAACTGTATTACAGAAAACACAGATAAACTAGAATGTATCCAAAGGAAATTAATATGAAGCTTATAGATCTGGGTGTTATTTCACGTAAGAACTGAAAGACTGGCTGACATTCAATCTAGAAATGGTGACTGAAAAGCTCCATTCTAATAAAGCTGCCTTCTAATAGAAGAGACTTACTCCATGCTGCTCCAGAGAACAGAACTAGAACCAATGGATGGAAGTTACAGGGAGGCAGATTTCAGCCCAATATGAAAAAGAAAAGAAAACAAAAGAAAACAAAAAACCTTAATACTTAGAACAGAGTGCAAAAAAACTCTTATAATTTCTATTTGGATGAGGTTTTCTATATTTTGATATTAAGATTAGTAAACATTATCTACATACATGCAAATTACAAGACAGGAAATGAAAAGTTTATATTGTAATTGTGGAAAATTGAGATTGACATTTTCTGTGGCTAATTCCACATCCTTGAGAAAAAATGCCAATAACATGCTATACTTCTTAAAAATTCCTAGAACTGAGAAAAAGAATTATATTTATAAATGCACCAATTCTTACTTATTATTAAGGTAAGATTTCAAACATCCTGACTACACTGGATAGGAGGGATTTGGGTTATGTAAAAATTCAAACCGTCTCAGATTCCTACACTGATTACATTCATGCTGCCACTCCTTACCCACTATCTGTCCATACTTCTTAGCCACCAAAAGTTGTTTTATAAGATAAAAAGCAGGATGGGAATAGAGTGAGAATATCAAGTCAACCAGGCTGGCATTTAACTTATATATATTACATATGATCCTAACTTTAAAAGTTCATACAAGAGACAAAGGTATGAATCTGGTACAAAAAAGTGTATAGTTTCGGGGTGTAGGAGGGAAAATGATATTGCATGCTCTGGGCTATGTTTAATAGGAAAACATCAATAGTAACACCAATACTAGGGGTACATAATGTGGGGAGGTACAAGAGTTAGTGGGAGGCTTAAATTTTCTATTTGGTGAGGGTGTGTTTATTGGCTTTCTCTTGGGAACAATGAAATTATCTAAAATTGAGAGTGTTGATAGACTGCTGACACTGGACATGATACATGAGGACTAGTAGACTAGCAAACGATGGTGTAAACATATGATTGAACATGGTGCTGCTACAAAAAGGAATGAAGCTGTGAGGCATGCAACGATGTAAATGAACCCGTGGGACATTTGGTGAGGCAAAATAAGCTGGAAACAAAAGAGCAAATATTGTATGGTCTCATTTAGAAAATATTTAAAAGAAAACTGGGGGCTATACTATAAGCTCTAATAGCAGTTACACTGAGTCCAGAGTGGTAACAGTTATTTCTGGATTTTAAGGGGCTATTTTATGTATATATAATCTGGTATTTAGAGATAAGAATGAAGCTGATTGGGTCGGGATTAAGGTAATTCAGAATACAGGGATAAGGAAGACACTGCCTGTATTTTAGAACTTCACCGACTCATTGAGACCAAAGGAAGAAAATTTATTATGTTCAGAACCTAGGTATTCTTTAGCACATAATCTAACTCAACCTGTCTGGACATCATTTAAACATTCCAAACACAAGGAATCCAGAATAAAATGAGAGCTTTTGATTCTACGTAGATTAATGTAATGCCTGGATACATCCCAGAGTATATTAAGCAGATAATCAAAAAGTATTGGCAGTCCCTTGAGGGATGGGAGAAAAATTATGGAATTATTAAACTTACCGCTGGGTGAACCCCAGATACTGTGTCAAACATTAGGGACACCCAAATCAATAGCCCTTGACCTTGAGGCTTGCTCTTGTAAAGCTTATGTATGTAGTGGAGAAGCTTAGTCTACCTATAGGTATGCCTATGAGAAACCTCTTTTGTTGCTCAGATGTGGCCTTTCTCTAAGTCCAACTTTGCAAGTGAAACCATTGCTCTCCCCTCTACTTGAGACATAACATCCAGGGATGAGTCTCCCTGGTGGCATGGGAGATGACCTCAGGGATGAGCCTGGCCCTGGTACCATGGGATCAACAATGCCATCCTAAGGGGGGAAAAGAGGTATAACAAATAAGGTATCAGTGGCTTAGAGAGTTCAAACAGAGTTGAGAGACTACTCTGGATGTCACTCTTACACATGCCTCAGTTACACACTGCTGCCTAACATGACTTGTCAGATCCCAGCCAGGGTCATTCCTGCCAATCCTAAAGAATACCTAGGACATTACATAAAATTCTACAAAGGTTCCATGCACTAGGGTAACTTCCCAAAACCTACAACCTTCAGATGGGTCCCTGGACCAGATAAGTCCTGAAATACAGAGAGGCCAGGTGCCAAGAACATCACCTAGTTCCATCCCCCATTCCATATTACTGACAGCCCCTTCCAATATGAAGAAGTTAGAATGGGCATAGCCCAAATCCCCCTAAAGAATGGGGGAAAGATCAAAGATGATGGTAGAGTTATACAGAGAAGGTAGGTTTTAACAAATGAGTATGAGTGCTGAATCATTATACTGATATTTCTTTTAGCCTTCAGTACCTCAGAGCAGCTAGAAATGAAAACCTAAAACTGTGGAATCACAACCCATAACAAACTGGGAAATCTGTTCTATAATTAATTGTTGCTGTATTTTGAAATGTATTGGTTTTATGTATATATGTTATTTAAAGAGGAGTATAATAGAGAAGATAGGATTTAACAACTGAATCATTATATTGATATTTCTGTTGGTCTCCAGTGCCTTGGAGTAGCTAGAAGAAAAAATGAAAAACTGTGGAACTGTAACCCACATCAAACTTTAAAATCTGTTCTATAACTACTTAAAATGTACTTGGAAATTTACTGCTTCTTTGTATATATGTTATATTTCACAATAAAAATTCCACACAAGGGAGAGGTACTGAAAATGTTTAACTGTATTCCGAGAACTTCGGTTCTTGAAGACGATTGTATAACCATATAGCTTTTACAATGTGACCATGTGATTGTGAAGATCGTGTGTCTGATGCTCATTTTATCAGGGTATAGTTAGAGGAGTAAAAAAATTAGGATAAAAAAATAAATAATGGTGGAAACTGGGTAGACTGAAATACTAATGGTCAATGAGTGGGAGGGGTATGGGGTGTGGGATGTACGAGTTTTTTCTTTTTCTGGAGTGATACAGATGTTCTAAAAATGATCATGATGATGAATACACAGCTATACGATGAGTCTGAGCCACTGATTATATACTATGGATGGACTGCATGTGTGTGAAGATATCTTAATTAAAAAAAAAAAAGTCTATACAAACCAGGAAAGGACTATCATATGCTCTGTTATGTCTATTTTCCCAGTGTAATTATTAAAGGCAATCACTCTCCTAAATGTCTAAGCTTGAACAATAAATTACATAGTCACCCTTCCAGGAACTATATAAAAAAGCATGTTTAGCAATCGCCAATACATAATATCCCAAGGGTTACCTAGCCTTACACTGTTCTCTACAGTCAGGTCCCTACCCATCATCTGAACTGGAACAATACTCTCTACCAAATGCACCAGGAAGAATGATGATGCATCTCCAATTACCAGTGGGCCAAGGTCTAGGGCAGCTGTATATTGTTCAGAATAAAGATTCTCTAGCGTGACCCACAGCTGGGAAATTATCTTCCAATTTAAAATATTGTTAGGAAAACGGCCTTCTATAGAATATAGAGGACCAGGTGGTAATATCTCAATTCAGATAAACATCTAGTGGTTAAGTCTAAATAAGTAAACGCCTTCCCTTTTTTTACGTTCTCAAGTCAAATCAAGTTCTAACTGGTTTTAAAAAATTAGCCTTAAGTCAAAATAGTTTGAATCAAAGTTTTTGATTAGTTTGTAATGTTAGGACAAAAAGTTTTATATTTTCTCCCTATATTAATATTTACCTGTCTTTAAACTGTTTCTTGAATAAAACAGAACATAAATATAAACCCAAGTTCTGTGCCATAAAAACATATTTGTGAATTATGAGAAGAATTTCATTTACAAAGCATCAAGTAGAGCAGAAGCTTCCATTTAGATATCCTTTGTGAAGAAATCAAATCTCATCAGCTTCATTCAGTTTTAAACCAGGACAAACTAATCATGAAACAAATGTAAAAGAAAAATATGGGTAAGAAAGGCAAGAAATATTGGAGGTGGGCATAATATGGAAGAATAAAAAATATCAAGGGGATTTAAACACTAAAGAGTAAAAATTTACACTTCCCAGGGAGGTTAACGGTCTGCTCTATCACCTGTCAAAAAGCAAAGCTAGCCAAAGGCCACGGCTTCCAGGTAGCCTAACTGCCTTTTTTTTCCCCTTAAAAATGAAGAGACAACCATGAATCACCAAACATTTGAAGAAAACCTACTATAAACAAAGGAAACAAAAATGACCTTGTAGGAAATGGTATCTTAAGAAAGCAGATGAGAATTTTGAAAACTCAAAGTTAGAAAATAAAGTTGGATTCAATATCCAACTAGATGGAATTCTAGAGAGTGAAAAAAAGCAGATAGAAGAAATTAAGAAACAAAATTACCCAACGCTGGAAGGGAGGCACATATTTTCAAGTTCAAAGGGCCTACAATCCACAGAACCGAACAAAAGAACCATCTAGAGACAAACAGCATCTCATAACACCTCAATTAAAGAGATTCTTCAAGCCTCCAGAGGGAAAACAACAACAACAAAACCCAGACAGATCACCTATAACTAAATGAAAACAAGACTTCTTAATGTAACACTAGTAGCTAAATGACAATAGGACAGTGGCTTCAAAATTCAAGGGAAAATGATTATTAATGTAGAATCCTGTACCCAAAGAAACTGTGGAGGTAAAATAAAGATTTTTTAGAGATTCAATGATTCAAGGCATTTACATTCTATATTCTTTTTCTCAGAAAGCTAAACAAAGATGTACTCAAGCGAAACAAAAAGGAAAATCAAGAAGGAATTCATAGGATTTTGCAGTGGCTCCAAACTTAGAGAGAAGAAGAGAAAGCCTGGGTCAGTAGCTGTGTAACAGGCCCAGAAAGCAGTAAGTCTAGATTGGAACCAGAGGAAGGACAGAAGCCTCTGGGAGAAAGATGTCCTGGAAAATGATGGCTGAATATAAGAGACAATATGATAAAGAGCCTGGAAAAACCTGAAGTTATGATCAAGACATTGACAAGATTTAAAATAAAAAAAGGTAATAGAAGACTTCAGGAAATATGAACCTGCTCAAAAAAGGCATGATTTCAGTAAAAGATGTCACAGTTGAGCAATCAGTAGGGTGTAAAAAAGGAAAAAGAAAATCCAACTTGATCTTGAGTATAAGAAGATTCTCTTTTTTTTCCCCATTGGAATTCTTTTCTTTTTCTTAATTGTAAAATATAACACATATATAAAGCAAAGAAAGAAAAAAGCAGTCGTTTTCAAAGCACTCTTCAACAAGTAGAGGAAAGATCCCAGAGTTTGTCATAGGCTACCACACCATCATCTCAGATTTTTTCTTCTAGCAGCTCCAGAATATAGGAGGCTAGAAGGAAAAAATATTTTATCATCACAATCAACTTTTTTTTTTCCCTTTTGGTGAAAAACAATATATACACAAAAAAGCAATACATTTCAAAGCACATCACAATTAGCTGTAGAACATATTTCAGAGTTTGGTATGGGTTACAATTTCACAACTGTAGTACTGTTTTTACTTCTGCTGTAGAACATATTTCAGAGTTTGGTATGGGTTACAATTTCACAACTTTAGTACTGTTTTTACTTCTAGCTGCTCTAGGATACAGGAGACTAAAAGAAATATCAATTTAATGATTTAGCAAATCATATTCATTTGTTAAACCCCACCTTCTCTGTATAATTCCACTATCGCCTTTGATCTTGCTATCCCACTCTGTAGGGATATTTGGGCTATGGCCATTCTAACTTTTTCATGTTGGAAGGGACTGTCAATATTATGGGGTAGGGAGACGGCACTAGCTGATGTTCTGGAGAGGCTGGGCCCTCTAGGTTCCAGGAAAGTTATCCTAGCACATGGAAACTTTGTAGAATCTTATATATCACCCTAGGTGTTCTTTAGGATTGGCTGGAATGGTGTTCTTTAGGATTGGCCGGAATGGTTTCAGTTGGGGTTTGGCAAGTTATGATAGGTAGCAATGTCTAACCGAAGCTTGTGTGAGAGGGAACACCAGAGTAGCCTCTAGACTCTTTTTTGAACTCTCTCAGCCACTGATATTTTTTATTAGTTACAGGAAGATTATCTTTTAAGTGGCACAAAGTTGTAAAAATCGAAAATATGAGGAATTACAATCATAGAACAGTACCTTACTTCATAAGTAAATACTATTTACACAATCATAACAATGAAGCAGCTTTCTGCTTTAAAGTTTTAGAATCACTCTAAATTACTGGACACAAACTACAACCAAAAAACAATGCAAATGTTATCACAAGTAAAAGTACAGCTTAAGTTAGGGTGGGGCTAAAGTGAGGAAAAAGTGACTTGCAGGGCAAGAGTTCCAAGACCCTTTTCTTAAAGTAGAGTAGGAACATACTATCTTTGATGGAACCAGAAATGGAATATATTGTTTGAAGTAACAGAAATAAGAATATCACTGCATTTGGGAAGAGGAGGAGAAATAAGAAGCAAAAGATGGGAATCAAAAGACAAATATTAGGCAAACAGATTAATAAATAGCAAAAGAAGTATATTATTTAATGACATGGAGGTTAACATCAGAAGAAATAAAATCAGAATGTATTAAAGGTGGGGACCTCTGGGCACCAGGGAGAAGGAAGAAAAGGGAATTCATTTTCACTATAAGCTCTTCTATATGATTTTATTTTTAGTTATATCAGGTATCACTGATTGGGAAAAACGTATAAAGCTATTAGAATAAAATTCTCAAACTGGCAATGTGAATGAACAGCAAATAATCCCCAATTTCAATACTTCTGTCAACTTATCTTAATTCTATGTAATTTCTACACTTCTGGCTTCAGTCCTAGCCTATCCCCAACCCTGGGCCCATTTGTAATGATTCCAAATTCTATTAATATACCCTATTCTTGCATTATACTAAATTTACAGTCACTAATGAAATTAAAATAACTTCAGTATAGATGGTTAGTCCATAAGTGGCATATGACACAGGAAAACCATTTTACTGAAATCCTTCTTCAATTTCTATATCACAGTGGTCTCAACATGTGGTCCAAGGACCCCTAGGAGTCCCCCTAAGAACTTCTCAGGGAGTCCACAAGATCCTCCCCTTTCCAATTACACATCTTTGTGAGGCCAAATTGTCTTCATATATTTCAATTCAAACAACATATTACAGCAGAGTGCACAAGCAGATTTGAGAATCCACCTATCTTAACTGAGATATTAAGATTTACAAAAAATATAAAACATTGTTATTCTTTTTTTCTGCTTTGGAAAATTATTTTTAAATATAGTTTTGGTTAACATGTAATGGTTTTATTATTCTTATATGAATCAATACTTTTTAAAAATCTCCATTTTAATTTCTAGTAAATATAGTATAGTTATATATTACGTATTCATATCCATACTAGAGTATATATTATACTATATGCTATATATATATATGTAAATAGACAAAACCCATAAACAAAATCTCTTTGGGGTTCTTAATAATTAGGAACATTAGAGGGGTCCTGAAACTAAAAAAGTTTGAGAAGCACCATTTTATGTTACAGCATGAACTTATCAAGTCTGCAACAGTATTTATCATTCACTTTTCTGCTCTCCAGTTATTTCCTGTTCAAGCAAAAATTGTTTGGTTTTTTCTTTTTTTTAAATAAAAACTACCACTTACGGCAAAGTAAGGTTTATAATTAATAGAAACCTAGCTGGCATTATTTCATCTAAATTCAAGTTTACGGTAGTGGCAGAGCCAAAGCTTTAATCTAAACAGTGCAGCTCAGTATCTTAAACCCATCTATTTTCTCCAACGGTCATGTTCTTAAATAGTTTAAAATATGGTGTTAAATCTGAATATAAAAACTACCCCATTCCAACTTGAGACAATTTTTCAAAGTAGCTAAAATGAAGATTTAATATTCAGCTAAGTAAATCTACATAAAAAATCCATAATCAATAAGATTCTCTTACCTACCTTAAGTCTACCATGTACTAGCATGTCTTAATAAAATGTGGAGACTTCTGATTCTAGGAATAATATACTAGAGAACCCAAAAGCCTCCAAAAATGGGAGAGAAAATAGGTACATGTCACAAGATTTAAGCTACAGGATACTAAGTGTATCACCCAAGGACTTGCACCCTTTTCTGGGGAAAGTTAGTGCATTTCCAGTTGTACACAGGATAACTGAGTTTTGGTAGGAGAAAAATATGACATTTTTATTTAGAGATTAAATATGGTTTAAAGAAATATGTATGGGTACCAAGTTGTTTGGTCAAGAAAGCATTTTAAATCTTTCTTGGCTGATTACATCTACAATTAACTGAAGAGACTGCTTCAAAAACGAGAGAAGTTTCATCCAATCAGTTGAAGGCCTTAAAAGGAGAACTAATGATTTCAACAGTCAGAAAGGAAAATTTTCATTTCTTCTTCAGTCAGCCAGCTTCTCCTGGGGAATTCATTGAAAACCTTTATTAGCATTTCCAGCTTGCGACCTGCCCTATGGAATCTGGATGTGCCCATTCCCACAGCTGTGTGAGAAAACGCTAATACACTATCTGTTTAATTCTGACCTTTTAAACAGAACGAAGGGGAAAAAATATCTCAAGAATAAAAGATACGCTCTGTTACTCTAATTCTTAGATGTGTTCTTCCTCCCTTGAAAAACATAGTGTGTGTACGTTTCTATTTTAGGCACAATGGCAAAACAACGGATAAAATTTTTTTCTTTTCAAGATACACAAAATACAACCTAACCTTTCCATTAATCCAATTTAATGTGCTAAAGTGCTGGACTTTCCCAGGACAAACTGTGGCATTTTATCTACCTACAAATATCCTGACAGATGCAATTTCTTTAAATTAGGGGTTTTTACCTATCAAAAGGTGTAAAATATTAAACATCCTCAAAGAATCACCCTCAGAGTGATATAATAATCTTTAATCATTCCATATACTTGACATGTAATGTCATGCTCTCATTACATCTTACTATGCTATTATAACGACAACTGCTACTGTAGAATTTTAGAAGAAACTCAAGTTCAGGCTCCATTTCTTCTTAAAAATTGGAAAACATAATAATCAACACCACAATTTCTAGCAGACTGGTAGACTACAGGGTGGTGGTCACATTAAGTGTCATACAAAAGCTACAGATAGTTTTCTTGTGATCTTACCCTTTAATAGCTATGAAAAACAGTCATTATCATTTACCATTTGAACCCAGTGGATCTTTAAATTTTATACTTAAAAAGTCATT
This sequence comes from Tamandua tetradactyla, assembly GCF_023851605.1. NCBI lineage: Eukaryota > Metazoa > Chordata > Mammalia > Pilosa > Myrmecophagidae > Tamandua > Tamandua tetradactyla. The sequence continues at coordinate 82,051,903 of NC_135335.1, forward strand.
CGAAAAAAAAAAAGAACAAAAAAGGTCATTTGATAATTTACATAATAAGGGATAATGAAGAACCATTAAACAATTTAATAAGAATTTAAATACAGGAAATACAAATTTTTTATTCTGTATTTCCCAAAATAGTCCATGATCTCTAAACACAACTAAAGGCTCATCAACTTTCATGCACAAATCTGGAACATGTCTATCTCATACATGCCTCATAAACACAGATTTCAAACTTCTAACGTATCTCTAATGGATTCCATCTAGGTCTTCTGGTCCTACTTTCTGCACTTGCATAGTCAAAATATAATACTTCTTCATTTTTAAGAAATGTTTGACAACTCATGTTGAAGAAAGGATGGCCATCTTCTTTGCTCCATAAAGCCAAAATATTTTTAATTTAGTTCTGATATAATCAATCCAATTAATCTTTTCATTTATATCTATTTCATTTTGATCATTTTTGTATACACATCTGCTTTGGGGCACTTATGCAATAACAAGCCATTTCAAGTAAATTCTGGTGCACAAACATCATAAAAGATGAAAGCATTGTGCCACATATGCTTTTTGCAAAAGGTTCTCATCACAGAGTAATGCCTGGGAAAGTCTTTCCTACTGAATGACTAGCTGGATGAGAACAACATGTTTACTCTTTATCCTTAGAAATATATTTTTCATTCATTAATTCTTGAATTTGGGAAAATTCGTCTAGGACATTGTTTTCTGAAGACTCAGTCTAAGATTTTACTCATACAATCAACTTCAACCATCACCATTAGCCTAGAGTAGTGCTGCTTTTTACATTCATCTTCTGATTTATCTAATAATTGTAAAACTGTCTTCTTGTGTCATTCTTCTCTTCACCAGTAAGGGCAGAGAATGAACAATTTTGAATTTCAAGAACTCAGGAAAATATATATGTAAACGGAAAACTAAAGGCCAACTACAAAATTAGTGTGTCTAGCGTTCTTTATCATGTCCTTAAAAGCAGTTGCATTGTTATGGACAATGAGGTAAGTAAAAGAGCCACTACTGCATCATTCTCCAGTTATTTCATTATTGCATCACCCTTCTAGGTGATTTCAACATTTTTCAGTTTGCTTGTTATCGAATTTTTTTTTAAGCACAGTTGGGAAAAGCTGGTAAGAGGAAATAGTAAAATGTTTCAAGATACAGGAAATATAAGATCACTAAGATCTTATAATGCACCTTGCACTTATAAAAGGATACAGTGGTTCCATACGGCAATTGTAAGATAGGACAGATTTTATTCTATTTGTTAAAATAAGCAATTCCCCTTATTGGAAAACTTCTAAGTCATGAAATATTATGTAACTATTTGTGAACAGAACTGCTCAATAAAGAAATCCACAACCATTGGATACAATAAATGCCGATGAATTAATTAAGCCAAAATGCTCTATAACTTTTTTACTCAAGAAAATCAAAGACTTCAATACCAAAATATATTAACATTTGTTCAGGGAAAGATATGAATACTCACACAAAGACTGAAAAGAGAACTAAAATAGCCTCCTGTTACTTCTGGTCAGTTTTTACTATTAAGATCTCTTTCTTTTTCTTTTTACAAACTTAATAAGTTTTTGTATTCTGTAAATGGGGATAAGGGATTATATCCTTTAGAGTAAAATCATAAAGCCCCCTGAATATTGTTAGGATTATCAGATATTCTGAAAACAATGCCTAGCCAATGAAGGATTCTAAGTAGGAGAGTATTAAGACCTTTTTGCTTATAGTAAAGAATGGGGGATGAGCAGGCATGAGGGAGCAAGAGAAGCTATAATCATCTTCACAAATTACATCATTCTTTAATTCTTTGCTTCTCCAAATGCTTGTTTATGGGGCTTTCATTATTGTTTTGCCTACCAAAGTGTTCATATTTCTTGAAATCTATTTCCTTTACTCATTTGATACTACCATATTAATATATTTATGCATCTTTTCCCTGAAATAAAAGATGAATTTAAAATTTTATTTCCATTTGACTGATCTTCAACCATACTGCTTCCCAGTCCCCTAAGCCCAAGTGACCTCTAGAACTCTCAAGTATTTACTTATGTGAACACTAAAATGAACCACATTTTTTAAAAGCAAAATTTCATGCTAGTCTTTTTGTATCTCCATATAATAGTTTATCATCTTTTGTTTTTTATACTATATTTTCTCAGGGAATCCTCAAATCAACACAATGCTGATAATGTTTTGGTTTTATTTATGTAGGTGCTAGTTACACAGGTATGCTCAGTTTACAACAATTCATCAAGCTACAACCTTACTGTGTATACCATTTTCTTTACATATATTATACTTGAATTAGGAATGTTTTAGAAATCTCAATCCTGTGAGGGAAGGATTTATATCTCCAGTTTACAGCTGAAGAAACTGCCATATTATAAGACTGTCCAAAGTCACATGACATGTAGTAGATTCAACCAGGGATCAACTGAGGTAGTCTATCTTCAAAGCTTACCCAGTCACAATCATATCACACAATTCACACATTAATAACTTCGCTTAACACATTTCCTCTAAATTATCTTCCCTCTATTTTCAGAGTGAAAGGCCATAAAGTATACCTTGAGCTCCAGTCAGAATCTTCCAGATCTCCATTTTAGTTTTCATTAAAACTGTTATGACCGTTACCATTGCATAGTTATGTGTAGATAAGTACACACGCCCAGCTCATTCCCCTGAAGTGCCCTCCTTAAGAGCAGAGTAATCTATTATGCAGATGCTCATCAAATATTAAACAAGTGAATTACTTTCTCAAATACACTTTAGTATATGGATTACAATATATATATATATATATATATTTAAAATGCCCAATGCTTTTTTTTGTATGTGTATGGCAGGGTAACATTTCATTATTTTTCCATGTGAGTATCCTGTTACTGTAGCACCAATTGTTGAATTTTTGTTTTGTTTGTTTTTTGGGGGAAGTGCATGGACTGGGAATCGAACCCAGGTCTCCCACACAGCAGGTGAGAATTCTGAACTTGCACCCCCACACAATGCTGTTTATTTCATACAGTTTCTGTAAGTATAAATTAAGAGCTGCAGTGTACAAAACCATCATGAAACACCACAAAATGTCATACTAAGTACATGACCTTAATACTGCATCCTGATAGAGTAGTGCCAACAACAATTTATGGACAAGTACAGTAGGTGCACTTCTCACCTTTAATATACTTTGTCAGTTATTACATTTGTAATAAGTCTAAGGGTTAACTTCTGTTTAACCTGATGGCCTAGTTCGAGTAAAAATTTGGCTGATCTGCCATTTTTGTTTTGGTTTTTGACAAATATCTTTAATTCAACTTTCCATAAGCACAAGTCTACCTTTTGGATCTCTATTCTAATCCAGTGATCACTCTGTCCATCCTGTACCAACAACACATTTTTCTATTAATAATGTTTTGATATCCAATAATGTAAGTCCTTATCACTTTTTACAAGACAGTCATGACTTCTGTTTGGACAAACACTCTATTCACTATAAACATTACAATCCCTTTATCAAGTTACCCCAAAAATCCTGTTGAGGTTTTTTACTGGAATGACATAAATATATTGATTAGTTAGAAGAGAACTGATAACTTGATGGCATTGATTTTTCACCCCACGAACACAGACTTATCTTTTTTTCTTCTTTTATGACCTTTATGTCTTATTATATTTTCTCCATAAAGTTTTCACGTATCATGTTAGTTTTATTCCTAGTAGTAGGTTCGTGGCTATATAAATTTATTTCAATTTATTAAATCAAAATTTAATAATCTAACTCACTATTACTGAAATAAGAGTGCTACCTATTTTTGCCTGATCACAGATCCAGAAAATCTGCTGAAGTCTTATTTCTATACCATGTTTTGTTTATAGATTCTAAGAATGTTGCCTGCAAATAACAAAAAATTTCCTTCCTTCTCTATGAAACTGAAATAGAATATGAGACTACCAACTGATGCTACTTTTAAAACATAATTTTATGCAGAGTCTGTGAGGCTCCGTATATGACAAACATCAGCTAAGGGGTTCTTTTAAAATCCTTACAGAATTATTATTCAAGCCTCTACTTTAAAGTAGCATTTAGTAGAAAGCCTACTGAAAACTGGGCTCTAGAGTAGGAAGTTTTATATTTAATCATCACAGAGGTTAAGTGACTGAAGGGATGGAGTTGGGATTCAAAAGCCAAGCCTGTTTAGCTCCAAATTCATTTTCTTTTTGTTATAATATATTTAGTATACCATATTAGAGTATACTATAAGGCAGTTTACAGAAGCATAGCCAGGCACATACCTTAATTATTCTATATGGGAATATTTTGGTTCACCTTGCTTTTAAGGCTACCTATACTCTTAAAAACTAACATACAGAGGAAGTATCAATGTAACAAGAATTCTTTTGGAAAGAAAAATTTCACTATTTCAAACTCATTTGTGCAATATGCATCCTAAGGAATCTGATTTCCGATTCAACAATACAAGTGCTAATATAATTAGCAGTTGCAGTAACTTTTTTTTCTTTTGTACAGCCAGTAAATTTCCATCACCATGGTTTCAAAAACCTGTTTACCTGGTTTTTTCCTTCACACTTAGTGATTAGGCCTTTTCCACCTTACTAGTGTTACTTTTATTCTTTCTTTTAAGACACAATATTCTTAACACTGCGCTGAAACAAAAAGTAAAAAAATGAGAAAGAAAAAAACACACAATTTATTGGTCAATTAACCCATCTAAGTTAACTGTTAGCCTGTCCAAATTATTTTAGTGATGTGAAGAGATATTATCCCAAAGAGATCTCAAGAATCATTACATGATATACCCTACTTTGATTATAAGCTGCTTAACTTAAACTCATATCCAGACTATGGTTCAAAATCCATTTAAACATTCATCATTTAACAAAATTTGTTAAGGCTCTAATATGTGGTTGAAGTAGTTATTTTGTACATGCAATCATTACGCTAAAATCTTTTAATTCATTAGATATGAAATGGTAAAAAAACTTTGCCAAATGAATTAAACAGCCAGTTTTATTGAAGGTATACATTACTGTATTGTAATGACACTACTGTACAGTAATGACACATCAAGAGTTGTATATAGGACAAAGAAATCTAGTTTAATTAAGGACAAGCTAAATTTTATGAAATTCATAAACTAGGTAATGCACAAGTATCTTGACTATGTTGGGAAATGACAACGAATTCATGTGTCCAAGGTTTTCCTAAAGAATAAGTAAAGGGAAAATGGCTATTTAAAACTCCCCCAAACCGTTAGAACCTAACAGTTGTGGAATATAATGGCATTACTATATTTTCTGAATATGCCTTAATCTTCAAACCCTGAAGAACTCCTAAAGAAACTTCCGTGTAACTCAATGAAGTGGAAAAAAAATGACTTTTGATACTATGAAGCTACTAATTAGAAAGGTTATTTTTCCATCGAGAATTATCTTTTTCTCACATTAATTTTGCTAACCTAAAGTTCTTATAGCTGTTAACATAATTCTTTTCCCAAGATTTATTAGAAAATAAAATTAGATTTATCCATCTAAAAATTTATCTTCTCAAAAAAACAAAAAAGGCACTATGTCCTGATGTAGATTGGCTACCCAACCAAGTTTCCTTTCTGTCATGAAGTCATTCTTATATTTTCACCATACCTGAGATCGGCTTCATGCCATGCACCCCCAAATTAATATTCTATCAGAAACATATACATATAAACACAAACAAATTAATTTTTAAAACTGCCAACATTATTTTTTTGGTGCAGGAGGTGCCTGGTACAGGAATCAAACCCAGGTCTCCCGCATGAAAGGCAAGCATTCTACCACTGATAAAACTGCCAACATTTTGATACCTTCAATTCCATGAGGAAAAAAGCACATGGAAGGTAAGAAAACAAAAAGATTACATTTGCAAAAGTGGCACACAGCATAGTAGGCCTATTTATTTACCTTAAAAAAAATACAAAGCAAGAAGAAAGCATTCAGTAGTTGATCAAATTTTTGGCATTTGGCAGTTTAAAATTTTTAACATGTTTAAAATACATGATGATATATGAGAACTTCTTTATAATAAAAATTGTTAATAGCAGAGCTTTGTTAGATAGAAACAATCTTTTTATACCATTATGAATCCTAAATATTTAATTTACGGTTGTATCTAAAATGAACTGTCATATACCTTATGCAGTTGTAACAAAGAAAACTAAGAATAGAATTGAATTTAGACCTTAGGATGTTTACTTTCAGTTACGGACTCTGTACTCAATGACAGATGAAGCAACACATACACATCCACATGTAAATGGTTAAGATTTCCCTGAGTTTGAGATTCTTCAAATTAAAAAAAAAGCAAAGTAAGCCCTGGTCTTCTACTTCTAAGTTGCATTATCAACTACTTTCAGCCAGGAAGAAAAATTAGCAGCATAAATGCATTTTTTGCATATGCTTTTATTATTAATACTATTTGTTCATTCTCTTTGCACCGCAGCATTGGCATTATTGAGCCTGACTTTCTGCCATTTAATGCAAATTATTTCACTTATTATACTCACACAGAGAACAGAGTTTCTCAACAATTAGTTTTGGTGATATATGCATAGATGCCAAAAAATCTAGATTTCTCTCGTTAGAGACATACATCTCAATTAATTAATAATGTTACAGTTAACTGAAACTTTTTGAAATTCAATGCTATATAAATTCTGTAAGTTTCCTAAATTGAGATAAAATACATCCACGGAAATATTAACAAAAATACATATATCTTTTAGTTGGTATTTCCTCCCCTTATTTCTATCCACAGGTCCATCATTTAGAAAAATAATCTCAAAACTGCCACAAAAAAAAACCTGCCACTTTTTCCATAAACAGTTAAAATCCAACAAATTGGTCACTAAACACATAATTGAGAAGAAGAGAAATACTTGCTGTAAAAACATGAAAGAATCATAATGGTTAAATACAGTCTTTTGCAGAACACACAGTACTTTGTGGCAATACTAATGCTACTGCTTTATTTGCTTCCCAGATAAAGAAAATGCCTTGATTTTTTCTCTCTCTCTTCATGAAAATTATTAACCCTCAATGGTTTTATCAAAGTAAATAAAAACTTCTGGTGTTTAATTATCACAACTTGAAAGCAAAGGATTTTCCAATATTTGAAAAAGGCCTGAAATGTGCTGTAATAACTTCTCTGAGCTTTCTCTGGAATACAAGCTTCAATGTAAGAGACCTATAAAATGCCACGTGGACAAAGAGTAAAACCCAATCTCATCAATAAAACATCCATTTTTACATTAAAAGTGTAAAAACAAAAAAAATCAGTGAGGTCATATTTTAATTAGCAGGAATTCTTTTTCTTTTATTGTACGTAAAACAATGGTAACCCTTACAATCAATGACATCTTAGCATTCCATGATGCTAATGAATTACAGCAACTTTGTTTCTCAGAATTACAAGTTTTAGTGCTAAGAAATTTAACCCAATATCTTATTTTACAGATGAAGAAAAAATGAAAGCCCAAATATGTCTCCAACGTCATAAAATCAATAGCAAAAGAGACTGAAACCCAAGTCGTTTGGCTCCCCACGATGGAGGCCCTTTTCATTACACAATCTGCCTTCTGAAGTAAATGAGATAAGAAAATTATCTGGGTTTAACCAAATAAATCAATTTGACTAATATGCCAAATACATATAGATACTATTATAATAACGATCTACAATAAAAGCTTGTATATAGAAGTCCATTACGCTTATGGCCTAAAACTAAAGAGACTTCCTGGGCATCAAGAGCAACTAACCATGTTTTTTTTTATTTTGCCTTTGATAAGATGTATAATGAACCACAGACATTTCAGAAATAAGAACCTTAAGGTAGATATTTCATATACAGTGCATTACAATGACTCAGTACAATCTAACTTTGATTTTCTTTTCCCCAGAGAGGAAAGACCACCAAGGGGAATTACAGGCCTACCTGAAGTCTAAACTCAACAGTTAAAACAAGGCTGTGCATTCAATTATAAGCACTGGGAACTTCGCACATCTTTTCCAGTCTAACAACTACACAATTCACAGGTGGTTGATGTTTACATCTAAACTTGGAAAAACCCTTCGAATGCAATGACACCCGCAGTTTGTTTGCAGGACTTGCGGTGGAGGGCCAAAAGCCACAGGATAGTGGAGAAGATGCCCGAGAAAACCTTTCATGCTGGGGTCGGGGGCCAGGAGCACCGGCTGAACGACAGGCGTCGCGGAAAGGGCCGGGGGGCAGTGAGCCTCTACACTCTTCCCGAGGTCCCTTCGTCCACCCTCTCTAACCCGAAGTGAGGGGAAGGTAAGTTGTGGGGGCTGCACGGATGGAAGCGGGGAACGAAGGGAGAGAAAAGGCCTCGGCCTCGGTTCTCTCCTCTCAGTTTGCCGGGCTGCGGTGGCAGCTCGGTTCCAAGGCCGCGGGAGGCCATTTTAGCTCGGCGGCCGCCGAAGGCCCCCACGGCCCTCCTCCACGTCCCTAAACCTCGGCGGTCTCTCTCTAACCCCCCGCCCCCAAGGGGTCCGCTCCTGGCCGCGGGCGGCGCGGGAGGGGCCGCAGGGCCGGACCGGGGGTGCCACCGGCCGGGGTCTGGGCCGCCAGGTGGGGGCTGGCGCGGGGTCTTCGTGTCGGCTGGATGGGGCGGAGGGGCGGGCAGGGGGAGAAAAGAGAGAGCAAAGAGCCGTTACCTATACTGCGCCGCAGCCGCCGCCGCCGCCGCCCCGCTGTGGGTGAATCCAAAGTAGTTGCCGGTCGCCATTTTGGCATCTTCCCCCAGCCGGCTGGGCACTGCAGCGGGCACGGAGAGTCGGGTCCCATGGCGGGAGGAGGAACGCGGAGGGGCAGAGACGCCGACAGAGGGAAGGGGGGTTGGGGGAGAGAGAGAAAGAGAGGCGCCGTAAGAAGGAGCCCTCACCGGGGCCGCGGCCGCGCCGCCTCCCCCCTCCCGCCTCGCACTCCCTCACTCACTCGCACGCCCCGGTGGCGGCCGCCGCCTCCTCCCTGGAGCCAGCTCCAACCCCCGCGCCTCCCGCTGCCCCCGACGGGGGAAGGGGCCAGGTAGAGGCCACGGCGGGCACATTATACTCACCATAGGTGAAAGAAACTACAGGGCATATGGGAATCATGGGCTCGGGCTGCTGCTGCTGAACTCTGAACTCTCACCCGCTGCCTCCCTCCTCTGCCCCACTCCTCCTCAGCGGAGAACAGACCGCCGCCTCCGGCCACACTGCGCAGGCGCCCTGCGCGCTCGGCATCCTGGGAGCTGTAGTCCCCCGCGCCTTTGCAAGCGCGTGTAGGGGCCTCGGCGGTAGCTGGCGCGGGGGACGCCCGGGGATCGGAGGATGGCAGGCCCTACCTGCTTCAAAGTGGCAGTAATCCCGAAGCCGCAGCCCAGGTCAGGGAGGTCCATGCAAGGAGCCTCTGGCCCGACCGTGGGAGAATCGGGGCAGGTGACCAAATAGAGTGACGTCTTAGTCTTTTCTTTTTCTTTCACGTTAGCGTTTACATTTGTTCTGTTCCATTTAGTCCTTCTCGCCTGTTCACTTTTCCTCAGAATTTGCTAAGGACTATTTAAGATTCTTCCTCATTTCCCGTATTCCTGCTTGTCCCGAGCCCCTAGAAGTGGGAAAGGAGAGGAAGGGAGGAAAAACAGAAGTTTCACAATCCTTAGAAGAGTGGAAAGTCTTTGCCATTCTGCTGGACGGAACATACAGCCTAAACACACTTCCCATACGCCTCCTCGACCCCAACACACTCCTTGAGTCATTCAACTTATATCGAGGCCCTGGCAAGATGTCAGGCACTATTCTAGGTATTGAAGATACAGCCAGCAGTAAGCAAAGCAATGCTCTTGTTCTCACGGAGCTTACTTTATACTGGCGGTGGGGATCAGACAACAACGTAATAAATGGAAAATTTGTTGGATGGTGATTGAAACTGTAAAAAAAGAATAAAGTGGGTAAAGGAGATGAAGAGTGGAGGGAGCTAATATTTTAAGTAGGTTGATGGTTAGGACAGCCACTTAGGGACAGTTTGGGGGAAAGTGTGAAAACAAGCTCTGTTGTATACCTGAGGGGAGAACAGAAAAAGGAAGGGTCCTACAGCAGTAGTATTCAAAAGCAACAAGGAGCCAGTCAAGCTAGAGCTAAGTGAGAGAGAGAGAGAGAGAGAGGTCAGAAGATCCTTGGGTGCTGCACTTTGTATGGTAAGGACAGACACTGTCCCATGCATTTCTTCCTTGCTCCCAGTTTCTTACTGTTTTTCCCTTACTTTCCTAGTTCATGTCCAACCATTCTCTTTCCTCTTACAGTCCCTCTTCTGATTGACTATTCTTTCCTACTTTACTACATCTTTCCTGCCATCCATCAGTGCATGTGTGCCATTTCACCTCTTCCTCACCTCCTCTGTGTCCACCCTTCAGAAACTCCCCAGTCTAGTTCAGTGTTGGATATGAGCATTAAAAAGAAATGTGAGGGCCAATCAGAACTCACCCATGCAATTTAGGGCTATGTTGCATCTTCTAATGCCTTGATTCTCTAGTGCCATCCCTGCTCCCCTTTAACTCCTACAACAGTATGTGTTCTGAGGATATGTCTGATTTATTCCCTATTCATTTCAAAAAGAAAAAATGGTAGAACTTTGAAGAAAAGTCAGTGTCACTGTTTTTGAGAATACTGATGTTTCCCCCAGGCAAAGGTCATTTATACTCCAAATGTGTGGCTAAGAAAAAATGCCTCCTACACATAGGATATTAGAACAGCATTTTCAAGGTAATTTGTCTTGATCTTCATTAAGATCAAAGCCTACAGGGCACTGACTGTAACTGCTTTGATGAACCTGCTATTTATGACTACTATTTGAATAAAACTGGAATCACCTGCCTAAAAAGAGTCTGTTGAGGCTAGTTTTGGGGCTTGGTTGCTTAGCAGGCCTTTCAAGCATGGGAAAGGGCCACTGACACACCCCAGTGAGCAAGTAGGTAACTAAAAAGAGAGAGGCATGCCTCTTCTCTTTAGTGACTATTCTTAGAGGTCAGAGTGGGAGTGGCTTTAGTGAGAATTGTTTACATCAGCACTCTCTTCAGCCTGTAGGAAGGGCCTCAACTTACCCCTGAACTTTGAGCTTAATTAAGGAAGGAGTTTTGGAGGGGACTTAGAATCAAGAAGACATGAGTTCTTTTCCTGGGCATGCAGTTGCTGAATGACTGGGCATGTTATTCAACCTTTCTGAATTGGTAAGAGAGGAATAGCAATAATATCTCCCTCACAAGACGGTAGCAGGATTTAAATGAGATAGCATTTAGGTAAGACAACACCCAGCACAGGATATTTATGTAAAAAGTATTAGACTGGTTGATTGTGACTCTTTTTTTCAATTCTACCTTTTAGTAAGTGAACACATGTGCAGATCACTCATCTAAAATAAAAATAAGTGGTTCTGCCCTAGAGGCGTTTATGTCCCAGAGCATGGCGTCAAGGAAGCACAGCCAAATGTTATCCTTGGGACCAGCAACAGAAATGAAAGATGTGACTGGAGGCAACCAGTTGTGCTAAGTGTTATCGTTCTTATTCATAGGGGATTAACATTAGAATACGAAAAAAATTGCACTTTGGTGGTCCTTCACACTTCAGCCAGAGTGATGGGTTCAAAAACATAAATCTAATTAAACCCTTCTGTGCTTCCCGCCTGTCTTAGAATAAAACAAAACTTTTCCAAGCCACCTGGCTCCTACCTGCCTTTTCAGCATCTTCTTCCTTATTGCCTCCATTCCAGCTACCTTGGCCTTCTATTTGCCACGCTCCCTCCTATCCCCAGGTATAAAGAGGGCTTTATGCATTCTCCTGCCTAGAATGCTCTTCCTTCCTCACTTTCATCTGGTTAACACTCACGCTTCAATATCTCCACTCAGTCATCCCCTCTGTAGCCTTCCCTCATCTCCTCAATCCATCATTCAGATTCCCTTTTTATGCACTCAGCATCCCAGACATCTCTCCTTAGTTGCTGTTGTCACAGTGGCAATCTTACCCTTTCTGTGTGATTATTTCATAATATGTATTTTCCCCAGGAAACTATAAGCTTCATGAGGAGAGCATGCCAATACTAGGGCCTGGTGGTAGGCAGCCGATAAATACTTAATGAATAAATGAACCAGGCTGCACACAGTATAACCTTTGATGATTTAGAAGGCAGTTCAGGAACCTGCAGTCATTGATGAACCTCAAAGTCATCATTATGAACCTCAATTAACATACTGAAGGCAAATGTAAGTGTCAATTAACAAAGTTCCAGTAATAACAGATTTGTTAATCTGTTAGCCACAAGGTGGAGCTAGCCTGAGAAGGCCTGCCCATAAACCAGTAGAAATATAGTCACCTTTAGTCACACCTTTGAGTCAAGGCCTTGTCTACTGAAAGGCTTTGTTAAAATAGGATTGTATTAGTCAGGAAGGATAGCCTATATACCACACTATACTGGGAGGAATACAACATGGACTCTGAAGCTGGACACACCTGGCTTCAAATTCCGACACTGTCACTGTGGGATCTCAGCCACAACCTCTCTGTGTCTCACTGTTTTCTCCTCTGTAAATAGACTACAGAAGTAGTATCTACATCAGAGGTTGTTAGTAGGGCTCAATGACTTGATAGATGTAAAGCTCATTGCAAGCACTACATGAATATCTGCGGTCATACTTATTATTCAAAATGAGCCAAAGAATGGGAATTTTTTTATAGGGGAAGAGGGAGACCAAGCCCACTGGGGCATAAAATGGGAGGTGCCTGGAGAGTGGGGTACAACCTGGAGGATCTTAGGAAGGCACAGAAGGAGAGTTCAGGGACAAAAGCCTGCTGCTTCATCATTTGCCTGGGACTTCAGAGGAGGGGCCAGGGGGCCTGTAAGCTCATTTGGAGCCCATGATCCACTCCTATGGCATATAATTGCAGTTATCTCCTTTGGGGCTAATAAATATAGGAAGGAAAATGAGGTTCCAGCTCTGGCTGTGACTTGGATAGGTCCATTCTTGGACCTCACCTACACGGGTAGGTGGTGGAATGGAATGGCCACATGGAAGACAAGACCATGCAAGGGAAGCTGACCAAGCTGTCCAAGTGGCTCAGAAGGACCGAGTGAGGTAGGATGGTGTTTATAATTCAAACAGAAAGCTCAGGCTTTGTTCAGGAAGTCCTTCTTATTGGAAGGACCCACTCCAGCTGGTGGGATGTGGCAGTAAAAGGCCAGAAATCAAGTCCTTTTAAATTCTTCCCTTCCCATGGGAGCAGAACTTGAGGAGGTGGCTGTAAGTCAGGAATTCGGCCACACGAGCCCGCTTGGCTTGTCTACTTGGAGCAGTTGAAAAAGAAGAAGCAATAGGGTGGGTCTGAACTATCCTTGCAGGAGTGCTGATAGGTAAGGATGTAGATCAAGTTCAGTGTGGCAGGAGGGTGAACATCCATGAGTTGGAGCAAACAAATAAATTTAGAACAGGAGCAGGATGGAACCAGGGTAATTGCAATGAGCAGCAGTGGAGCATCTGCTATGTCTCACCTGTATGGACTAGTGGATCCATGATCAGAGGGTTTGACAGTCTACCTTCCTCCCTTAACAGATACATATCTGAGGTTTGCAGGGGGAGAGGTCCCAGTGCTTTCTGGAAAATTGGAGGCTGATTCCCAAGACCTGTCTGGGCCACTCCGTTGGCACTACTCTAGAGAGGACCACTGACCACAGTGCTGGGAGGAATCTAAAACCCCTTCCACTGGGGACTCTGGCTCCCCATCTTGATTGGCAGGGCTGGTTAAGGATGGAGGATGGAAGATAGAATCCAGGCCAAGAAGAATGGAGAGTGGAGTTAATTGGCATAAATGGAGTCATTGAAAACTGCAAAGAGGTTAATAATATCTGTGGCATTGAACAGGGCTAGAAAGCAGTCTTCAAGATTTCAGCAAGAACATAGAATGAGGTTGTTGGGAAGAAAGTCAGACAGTCTTCTCTGGGCACCTGCTCTGTCAAAAAACACTCTGCTGTTCTTTGGAGGTTCAGTAGGTGGGACCTGTAGTTCTTACAGTTAACATCCTACAACCAGGGCTATGGAATTATTCTGTCAGCAGTGTAAAAAAGGATAGGGGTTAAACCACAGCTACCATAGGATGATATGTTCAGTAAGAAGAATTGTAGCATGGTGCAAAGTTGAAGGGATAATTGTGTGGTTTAGATGTGCGGTGGTGGAGGAATATTCTTCTGAATCCAGTTGAGGTTTTTTCTTTGGTCTTTGACCAATGACTGGTGGATGGTGTATCAATGGATCAATGGATGGAAAAATAAGGGACTCTGAAAAAATTAAGAAACAAGCTGGGAACCATGGCCCAAGGTCACACAGTGGGGTAATCAGTGGAGATAGCATGCTTTCTTTCTTTTTCTTTTTTATATCACCATTTCTTTTTATTATATAGTATAACGTATATACAAAGCAAAGAAATAAAAAATCAATAGTTTTCAAAGCACTCTTCAACAAGTAGTTACAGTACAGATTCCAGAGTATGTTGTGGGCTACTGTACGATCCTCTCATAGTTTTCCTTCTAGCTGCTCCAGAATATAGGAGGCTAGAGGGCTTAAATATTTTTTATCATCACAATCAACTATTTTTCCTTCATTTTTTTGTGAAAAATAACATATGCACAAAAAACCCATAAATTTCAAAGCACAGCACCACAATTAGTTGTCGAACATATTTCAGACTTTGACATGGGTTACAATTTCACAATTTTAGGTTTTTACTTCTAGCTGCTCTAAATCACTGGAGACTAAAAGAGGTATCAAGTTAGTGATTCAGCATTCATATTCATTTGTTAAATTCTATCTTCTCTAACTCCACCATCACGTTTGAACTTTCCATCCCTCTCTTTAGGGGTGTTTGGGCTATGGCAATTCTAAATTTTTGCTATTGGAAGGGTCTGTCACTAATATGGAGTAGGGAGATGGAACTATCTGATGTTCTAGAGAGGCTGGGCTAGGTTTCAGGACTTATCTGGACCAGGGACACATCTGGAGGTTGTAGGGTTTCTGGAAAGTTACTCTAGTGCCTGGAACCCTTTTGGAATCTTTTATATTGCTCTACGTGTTCTTTAGGATTGGCTGGAATAGTCCTGATTGGGAGTTGGCAGGTTATGATAGGTAGCAAGGTCTACCTGAAGCTTGCATAAGAGCAACCTCCAGAGTAGCCGCTCAACTCTATTTGAACTCTCTCTGCCACTGATACCTTATTAATTACAGTTTTTCCCCTCTTTTGGTCAGTGTGGAATTGTTGATACCACGGTGCCAGTCATCTCCCATGTCGCCAGAGAGACTTTCACCCCTGGATGTCATGTTCCACGTAGTGGGGAGGGCAATGGTTTCACTAGCAGAGTTGGGCCTAGAGAAACTGAAACTACATCTGAGCAACAACAGAGGTCCTTCAGAAGTAAATCTTAGGCATGCCTATAGGTAGTCTAAGCTTCTCTTCTACCTACATAAGCTTCACAAAGGTAAGCCTCATGATTGAGGGCATGGCCTATTGATTTGGGTGTCCCTATAGTTTGATACAGTATCAGGAGATTCTCTGATAGTAAGGTTTAATAGTTCCATATTCTTTCTCCCATCCCTCAGGAAACTTTGCCAATATTTTTTGATTATCTGCTTAATATACTCTAGGATATATCCAGGCACTACAATAATCTGTACAGAATTGAAAGACCTCTTTCTTTTTTCAGTTGTTCAAATGAGCTATATAGATAGATTGAATTAGATGATGCACTACAGAAAATTTCAGTTCCAGACCAAATAAGCCTTTCTTCCATTGTTCTCAAAGAGCATGTGTGGTTCTAAAATATAGACACTGTCTTCCATACACCTATGTTCTGAATATACTTTAACCCCAACCTGTTTGGCTTCATTCTTGTCTCTCAATATCAGGTTATATATGTAAAACATTCTCTCAAAATCCAGAAATAATATTCACCGCTCTGGACCTAGTGTGTCTGCTCTAAAAGCTTACAATCTAAGGCCTGGTTTTCTTTTAAGCATTTTCTAAAGGTGACCATACCATTATTGTTCTTTTGTCTCTGGCTTATTTTGTCTCACAAGATGTCAACATGTTCATTCACACTGTTGCGTTCCTTACAACTTTGTTCGTTTTTGTAGCAGCACAACCTTTGTTCATAAGTATACACCATCATTCGCCACTCTACTTCTATGTCAGTGCATCCTTCAGCCACCTACATTCATGGGGCATCATGTAGAGGGCCCAAAGTCCACAGTCCATCAACATCCTCAATTTTATATAATTTCATTGTTTCCAAGAGAAAGAAAACCAATAAACACACCCTCACCAAATAGGAAATCTAAACCTCCTCTTAACTCTTGTCCCTCCCCCCATTATTTACCTCTGCTGTTGCTGTTGTAGTGCTGATGGTTTCCTTTTGAACATAGCTCATAGCATGCAATAGCAGTTTTCCCCCTGTATCCTGGACTTAAACACTCTTTGTACAAGAGTCATATCTTTGAAGTAATTCTTGTGAGAAATAATTCATATTTCTAGTGTTAATTGGTGGGACACATAGGTTTATACAACCCCTTTCAATCTTGTTCATTTTCATTATGGTAATATTACTTATAGACCAACTAGAGAACCACCTTCACTCCTACCTATTCCCTTGCTTTGGAGTTCAACCTCATTAGCTAACAGTTCACCCATCTCTAGCTTCTATGTATGTCTATGGCCCCTATATTCTGTATTATAAGCCTCTGATTATACCTTTATGCTGGTCATAAAAGTAGAATCATAGAGTATCTATCCTTTTGTATCTGGCTTATTTCACTCAGCATTATGTCCTTAAGGTTCATCCATCTTGTCATGTGATTCACGACATCATTTTGTCTTACTGCTGCATAATAGTCCATTGTATCTATATACCACATTTTGTTGGTCCACTCATCTGTTGATGGGCATTTGGTTTGTTTCCATCTTTTGGCAATTCTGAATAATGCTGCTATGAACATTGGCATGCAAATGTCTGTTTGTCATTACTTTCAGCTCTTCTGGGTATATACCAAGTACTGCTATTACTGGGTCATAGGGCAACTCGATATTTAGTTTCCTAAGGAACCGCGAAACAGTATTCCATAGTGGCTGCACCATTATACATTCCTAACAGCAGTGCCTAAGTATCTCAGTTTCTCTATGTCCTCTCCAACATTTATAGTTTCCTGTTTGTTTAATAGCAGCCTTTCTTATAGGTGTGAGGTGGTATCTTATTGTAATCTTGATCTGCATTTCCCTCGTAGTCAATGAAAATGAGCATCTCTTCATGTGGTTTTGAGCCATCTGTATTTGCTGTTCAGAAAAATGCCTTTTCATATCTTTAGCCCATTTTATAATTGGGTTGTTTGTTCTTTTCTTGTTAAGTTGTATGATTTCTGTGTATATATGGGAAATCAAACCGTTGTCTGATAAGTGATTTCCAAATATGTTCTCCCATTGAGTTGGTTGCCTCTTCACCTTTTAGACTTTTAGACAGTCTTTTTTTTTAAACATAAACATTCCTAACATATAATCATTCCGCTCTACATATATAATCAGTAATTCACAATATCGATCACATAGTTGCATATTCATCATCATGATCATTTCTTAGAACATTTGCATCAATTCAGAAAAAGAAAGAAAAAGACAACAGAAAAAGAAATAAAACAAAAACAGAAGAAAAATAAATTATACATACCATACCCCTTACTTCTCCCTTTCATTGATCACTAGCATTTCAAACTAAATTTATTTTCACATTTGTTCCCCCTATTATTTATTTTTATTCCATATGTTCTACTCATCTGTTGACAAGTTAGATAAAAGGAGCATCAGACACAAAGTTTTCACAATCACACAGTCACATCGTGAATGCTATATCATTATACAATCATCATCAAGAAGCATGGCTACTGGAACACAGCTCTACATTTTCAGGCAGTTCCCTCCAGCCTCTCCAATACATCTTGAATAACAAGGTGATATCTACTTAATGCCTAAGAATAACCTCCAGGATAACCTCTTGACTCTTTGGAATCTCTCAGCCATTGACACTTTGTCTCATTTCCCTCTTCCCCCTTTTGGTCGAGCAGGTTTTCTCAGTCCCTTGATGCTGAGTCTCAGCTCATTCTAGGATCTCTGTCCCATGTTGCCAGGAAGGTCCACACTCTTGGGAGTCATGTTCCACATAGACAGGGGGAGAGTGGTGATTTTGCTTGTTGTGTTGGCTGGAGAGAGAGACTACAGCTGAGCAACAAAGCAGGTTCTCTTGGGGGTGTGACTCTTAGGTCTAATTTTAAGTAGGCTTGACCTATCCTTTGTGGGGTTAAGTTTCATATGAACAAACCCCAAGACTGGGGGCTCTGCCTATAGCTTTGTTTGTCCATGCTGCTTGTGAGAATATTAAGAAATCAACTTGGGGAGGTTGAATTTTTCCCCGTTCTCACCATTCCCCGAAGGAGACTTTGCAAATACTTTTCCACTCACTGATCAAATCACTCTGGGATTCATAGGGGCATCACTCTGGAAAAACCAAGATCTCATGTCCTACCTAAGGTTCCATATACTTATGGTGTTCAATCAAGCTATCTACATAAGTTATATTAGGAAATGCACTAGTCAAAATATAGATTTTGTACCAAATAAACATTTTTTTGCTTTATAGACAAAGTCTTTTGAAGTGCAGAAGTATTTGATTTTAAAGAGTTCCCATGTATCTATTTTTTCTTTTGTTGCTTGTGCTTTGGGTGTAAAATTTAGGAAGCTGTCTCTTATTACTAGGTCTTGAAGATGTTTCCCTACATTTTCTTCTAGAAGCTTTATGGTGCTAGTTCTTATATTTAGGTGTTTGATCCACTTTGAGTTAATTTTTGTGTAGAGTGTAAGATAAGGGCCCTCTTTCATTCTTTTGGCTATTGATACCCAGTTCTTCCATGCCCAATTATTGAAAAGACTATTTTGTCCCAGTTTAGAGAATTTGGGGGCCTTGTCAAATATCAGTTGACCATAAATTTGGTGGTCAATTTCTGCACTCTTAATTCAATTCCGTTGGTCAATTCTTCTGTCTTTGTGCCAGTACCATGCTGTTTTGATGACTGTGGCTTATAATAGGTTTTAAAGTCAGGGAGTGTTGATTCTCCCACTTGTTCATCTTTTTTAGGATGCTTTTAGCTATTGGGGTCTCATTCCCTTACAGATGAATTTGGTAATTAGCTTTTCCAAATCTTCAGAGTAGGTTGTTGGAAATTTTATTGGTACTGTGTTGAATCTGTAGATCAATTTGGGGAGAATTGACATCTTAACTATATTTAGCCTTCTTGTCCATGAGCAGGGAATGTCTTTCCACCAATTTAGATCTCCTTTGATTTCTTTTAGCAATGTTATGTAGTTTTCTGTGTACAAGTCCTTTACATTCCTAGTTAAGATCATTCCTAAGTACTTGATACTTTTAGTTGCTATTTTGAATGGATTTTTTCCTTAACTCACTCCTCACCTAGATCATTGTGTATATAAATGTTACTGATTTTTGCATATTAATTTTATATCCTGCCACCTTGCTGAATTTGTTTGTTAGCTCAAGTAACTTTGCTATAGATTTTTCAGGTTCTTCCAAGTATAGTATCATATCATCTGCAAATAGCAAGAGTTTTACTTCTTCCTTTCCAATTTGGATGCCTTTTATTTCTTTGTCTTGCCTGATTGCTGTAGCCAGAACTTCTAGCACAATGTTGAATAATAGTGGTGACTGTGGGCATCCTTGTCTTGTACCTGATCTTAGGGGAAAGCTTTCAGTCTCTCTCCATTGAGTATGATGGTGGCTATTGGTTTTTCATATACTCCCTTTATCATATTGAAGTAGTTATCTTTGATTCCTGTCTCTTGGAGTGTTTTTATCAGAAAAGGATGCTGAATTGTGTCAAATGATTTTTCAGCATCAACCGAGATGATCATGTGATTTTTCCCTTTGGATTTGTTAATGTGCTGTATTACATTAATTGATTTTCTTGTGTTGAACCATCCTTGCATTCCTGGTATAAACCCCACTTGATTGTGGTGTATAATTCTTTTAATGTGTTGTTGTATTCGATTTGCTAATATTTTGTTGAGAATTTTTGCATTTATGTTCATTAGGGAGATTGGCCTGTAGTTTTCCTTTCTTATAGCATCTTTACCCAGTTTTGGTAAATAATCATTTGGTAATATCATTAAAATGATATTAGCTTCATAGAATGAGTTAGGTAGAATTCCTTTTTCCTCAATATTTTGGGAAAGTTTGAGCAAGATTGGTGTTAGTTCTTTTTGGAATGGTTGATAAAATTCCCCTGTGAATTCTAGCCCTGGGCTTTTCTTTGTAGGAATATTTTTGATGACTGATTGAATCTCTTTACTTGTGATTGGCTTGTTGAGATCTTCTATTTCTTCCTGAGTCAGTGTAGCTTGTTTTTTGTCTCCAGGAACTTGTCCATTTCATCTAAGTTGTCTAGTTTGTTGGTATATAGTTGTTCATAGTATCCTCTTACAATTTCTTTTGCTTCTTTGTGGTCTGTGGTAATGCACCCTTCTCATTTCTCATTTTGTTTTTTGCTCCCTCTCTCTCTTTTTCTTTGCCAGTCTTGCTAGTGGCCCATCAATTTTATTGATTTTCTCAAAGAACCAACTTTTGGTTTTCTTTTGTTCTCCCATTTATTTATCTCTATTGTAATCTTTGTTCTTTCTCTTCTCTTATTTGCTATGGGGTTAGTCTGCTGTACTTTCTCAAGTTCCTCCAGGTTTTTGCTGTAAAGTCCTTGATTTTTGCTCTTTCTTGTATTTTAATATTGGCATTTAGGACAATAAATTTCCCTCTCAGCACAGCCTTTGCTGAATCCCATAAGTTCTGATAAGTTGTATTCTCATTTTCATTCATCTCCAGATAGCTACTGATTTCTCTAACAATTTCTTCTTTGACACACTGGCTGTTTAAGAGTGAGCTTTTTAATCTCCATATATTTGTGAATGTTCTTGTTCTTTGGTGGTTATTGAGATCCAGCTTCATCCCATTGTGATCAGAGAAAGTGCTTTGAATAATTTCACTATTTTTATTTGTATAAAGACCTGTTTTGTGCCCCAGCATATGATCTATCCTGGAGAATGTTCCATGAACACTAGAGAAGAATGTATAACCTTGTGCTTTGGGGTGCAGTGACCTATAAATGTCTGTTAGGCCTAATTCATATATCAAGTTATTTAACTTCTCTATTTCCTAGTTGATCTTCTGTCTTGTTGTTCTATCTATAGAGGAAAGTGGTGTATTGAAGTTTCCTACTATTATTGTTGAAACATCTATCACTCCCTTCAGTTTTGCCAATGTCTGTCTCACGTATTTTGAAGCTCCTTGATTGGGAGCATAAACATTTATGATTATTAAATCTTCTGTGTGAATTTACCCCTTAATTAGTATATAGTATCCTTCTATATCTCTTATAATGTCTACATTTAATGTCTGTTTTGTCTGATGTTGGTATTGCTACTCCTACTTTCTTTTGGTTATAACTTGCATAGAAAATCTTTTTTCCATCCTTTCACTTTCAATCTATTTGTATTCTTGTGTGTAAGATGAGTCTCTTGTAAGCAGCATACAGCTGGATTATGTTTCTTAATCCATTCTGCCAATCTGTATCTTTTAATTGGCAAGTTTAGTATGTTAACATTCAAAGTTATTACTGAAAATGCGTTTCTTCATTCCACCTTCTTATCTTTTTTATTTGTCAGATCTATATATTCTTTTCTCTCTTTCTCTTTGTATTCTTTAAATTACCCTGAGTGGTACTCTTCAATTCTGTGCCCTCCTCCAGACCTCCCTCTCCTGTCTTTTTTTTTCAGCCAGCAGAACTTCTTTTAGTATTTCTTGTAGGGCTGGTCTCTTGTTGACAGATTCTTTCAGGACTTCTTTGTCTGTGAAACCTTTCTAGTTTCTCAGACTAGGAAGTGTGACTGAGGGCTGTGTGCATGCACAGTTCTAGGACTGCTATAAAATGCAGTTCTCAGAGCTGAATGATGTGATTGGGGGCCATGTGCATGCATGAGCCCGGGAGTGCTGTAAACAGATGCACAGGGCTCAGGCAGGGCGGAGTGATGCTGTGTGACGCTGGGGGCAGCGAGGGCAGGCAGGGGTAGCCTAGGTATGGAGGTTGGTGCCCGCAGCCTTTATGCACAGGCAACAGCCTGCAGGGAACAGTCAGGGGAGGTAGTACTCAGGAGGCATGCAGGAGACGTGGGTTGGGCTGGTGTTGTGGTGGGGGTGGGGGTCAAGTGTGTGCACCGGGGGCTGGTGGGGTAGGGGTGCCTGGCATGTGGGAAATGGGAGCAGGTGACAGAGTTCAGATGTTGGGGTGTGAGGTCAGTCACCGGTCATGGGGCTGTGCTGGTGATGGTAGCGCACCCAAGGAATGCGACCTGGCTTACTTCCTAGTCCTTGGCTCCCATACATGCACTCCCGCAGGCTCCATTGCTCCACACTAGGCTCCACGCCAGGCTTCAGCCCTCTGCCTCTCAGTTCCTCAGCCTCTGCAACCAGTTCAGCCGCCCTCCTGTCCCTTCTCTAACTTTTCCATGGAGCAGGGTCAAGCTCGAGCTATTCTATTCGGCCATCTTCCCAGAAGTCCTTTGTGTGCTTTGTTTTGTCTATGATTTCCCTGAGATCCAATTAAATTTTTTTCATCTTTTTTGCTATTTGCTATTTTGAGTCTTCGAAGTCAGTTATCCTGTCCTCTCTATCACTTATTCTTTCTTTTGTCTCTTTAAATCTGGTGTTGCGTGCCTCTAAGTATGTTTTTTTATTTGATCAGCAGAGTCTTTAATCTCTGTGATTTCTGCTATTTTTGTATTTATTCTTTCAAATTCTTCTTTGTGCTCTTCTACTGTCTTCTTGATCTCCTTTATGTCATTTGCTATCCCACTTAGTTTATTAAGTAGAGTTGTATGAACATCTTTGATTAGTTGTTCCATCATCTTTGTCTCCTCTGGTGTTTTAATTTGGTCATTAGGCAGAACTAGCTCTGTATGCATTGTGATATGCTTAGTGATCTTCTGCTGTCTTTGTGGCATGCAAATATCTTGATTGATTTACTTTGGGAGTTGATTCCTTTCAGTATTCTAAGGCCTTGTGTTTGTAGGATGCTTGTGCAGCAGGGAGCAGGGTGGGACACTCAGTGTGGTGATTTGTTTCCGGGTAGGTGTAGTCACAGGTTGGTAATGTTACACTGGTGCTTGTGGACGTGGGCACCCAGCGGCCAGGGAGGATGTAGCTGTACAGGTACACTTGTCTGGGGGGGGCGTAACCCTGGTGTGCACTGGTCTAAGGCATGGGGCACTTTGTGCAATACGTAGAGCTGTGGCAGCAGGTTGGCGTTATGCCTTCTTGGACTGGGGGCAGATATAACCTGGCTGCACAGGTCAGCACTTTCTCAGAGCTGGGAAGTTTGGTTGACGGCTGTGTGCATGCGTGGTTCTAGGACTGCTTTAAAGTGCAGTTCTCAGAGCTGAATGATGTGATTGGAGGCTGTGCACATGTATGGGCCTGGGAGTGCTGTAAACACATCACCGAGCTCAGGCAGGGTGGAGTGATGTTGTGTGATACTATGGGTGGGGGGCGCAAGGATGGGCAGGGGTAGCCTAGGTATGGAGGTTGGTGCCCCCAGCCTGCAGGGAACAGGGAGGGGGAGGCAGTGCTCAGGAGGGGTGCAGGAGAGGTGGGTTGAACTGCATTTGGGCTGGGGGTGTTTCACAGGTATGTGCACTAGGGCTAATAAGGTGGGGGTACCTGGAGTATGGGGAATGGAGGCCAGTGTCGAGGTTCAGGTGCATAGATGTGGGTGAGTCGCCGGTTATGAGGCTGCATTAGTGAGGGTAGTGCGCTCAAGGAACACAGCCTGGCTTACTTCCTAGTCCCTGGCTCCCGTCATGCACTCCTGTGGACTCTGAGCCTCTGAGCCAGGCTCCAGCTTTTTGCCTCTAGTTCTTTGGCCTCTGCAACCAGGGCTGCCCTGTGTGGTACAGAAGGCTCTCCCAGGTCAACCATACTCCTGAATCATCACCTCAGTCACCCTCCTGTCCCTTCTCTCGCATGCTTTCTTGATAAACACAGTGACAGATCCTGGGGCAAAAGGTGGAGACAGGGGTAGATGAATTAATTATAATATGTAAACTTGCAGTCATAAAATTCAGAATATAGGTTACAAGAGATAGAATAATGGAAAATGGGGAGTCATTGCCTAATATGTACAAAATTTTTATGTTAGGTTGAACTTAAACATTTGAAAACAGGTAGAGGTGCAGTAGCATGTTACTGGGATTATAAGAAATAATGCTGTACTGTCTGTGAATGTGGTTGAAAGAGTTGTCTAGAGTCACATGTGTCACCAAAAGGAAAGCCAGAGGTTAAAATATGGGAATGTATGATGCAGTGAACTTTGTGGTGGATGATGACTGTGATTAACACTACAAATATAAATAAGTTCTTTTATGAACCAGAACAAACGTATGACACTCTTGTGAAGAGTTTATAATAGTGTGGTATATGGGAAAAATATCCCTATTTCAAACTATACAGACTAAAGTTAACAGTGATAGATTAATATTCTTTCATCAACAG
The DNA here is from genome assembly GCF_023851605.1 of Tamandua tetradactyla. NCBI lineage: Eukaryota > Metazoa > Chordata > Mammalia > Pilosa > Myrmecophagidae > Tamandua > Tamandua tetradactyla. The sequence goes on from NC_135335.1 coordinate 82,076,663, forward strand.
TAACAAATGTACCACACTAATACTAGGGGTCAATAATAGGGGGGAATGATGGGTATGGAATGTTTTGAGTTTTCTTTTTATGTCTTTTGTTATTTTTCTTTTTAGAATAGTAACAACATTCTAAAATTGATTGTGGCTGAATGCACAACTATGTCATGATACTGTAAGCCAGTGATTGTATACTTTGGATGGATTACATGGTATATAAATACATCTCAATAAACTTTGCATTAAAATTAAAAAGGGGAGGGTTAGTACTGAAGATGACGTTTAATCTCAGTAAGAGATTATATAACATAGTCATTTCTATTTCATGTATAGGGAATCATACAAAATGTGACATTTTGTGTCTGGCTCTTTCTACTTTGTGTAATGTCTTCAAGGTTCGTATTGTAGCATCTATCAGTACTTCATTCTTTGTTAGGGTTGGAAAATATTCCATTGTATGGATATACAACATTTTGTTTATCCATTTGTCAGTTGATGTTCATTTGGGTTGTTACTACTTTTGACTTGTATAAAAAGTGCCACTATGAATGTTCACGTACTACTTTCTGTGTGGACATGTATCTTCAGTTCTTTTGGACAGGTCTGTGAGTGGATTTTTAAAAAAATATTTTTATTATAAACGATGAATTGACATATTAACATTCTATTTTTAAAAAAATTTTTTATTGATTAAAAAAATTACAGGAAGAAACAGAAACATTCTTAATATGTAATCATTCCATTCTACATATATAATCAGTAATTCACAATATCATCACATAGTTGCATATTCATCATCATAATTATTTCTTAGAACATTTGCATCAATTCAGAAAAAAAAAGACAATAGAAAAATTAAAACAAAAACAGAAAAAAAACCAAACACACCATACCCTTTACTCATCACTTTCATTGATCACTAGCATTTCAAACTAAATTTATTTTAACATTTGTTCCCCCTATTATTTATTTTTATTCCATATGTTCTACTCTTCTGTTGATATAGTAGCTAAAGGGAGCATCAGACATAAGGTTTTCACATTCACAGAGTCTCATTGTGAAAGCTATATCATTGTTCAATCATCATCAAGAAACATGGCTACTGGAACACAGCACTACATTTTCAGGCAATTCCCTCCAGGTTCTCCACTACATCTTGAACAACAAGGTGATATCTACTTAATGCGTAAGAATAACCTCCAGGATAACCTCTCAACTCTGTTTGGAATCTCTCAGCCATTGACACTTTGTCTTGTTTCACTCTTCCCCCTTTTGGTCGAGAAGGTTCTCTCAGCCTCCTGATGTTAATTCTCATCTCATTCTAGGGTTTTTCTCAGTCCTTTGATGCTGAGTCTCAGCTCATTCCAGGATCTTTGTCCCACGTTGCCAGGAAGGTCCACACCCCTGGGAGTCATGTCCCACGTAGAGAGGGGGAAGGTGGTGAGACTGCTCGTCATGTTGGCTGGAGAGAGAGGTCTTACGCCTAATTTTAAGCAGACTTAACCTATCCTTTGTGGGGTTATGTTTCATATGAACAAACCCCAAGACTTGGGGCTCAGCTTATAGCTTTTGAGAATATCAAGAATTCAACTTGGGGAGGTTGAATTTTTCCCCATCCTCACCATTCCCCGAAGGGAAGTTTGCAAATACTTTTCTGCTCACAGATCAAACCACCCTGGGATTCATTGGGGCACCACTCCAGACAAACCAACAAAATCTCATGTCCTACCCAAGGTTCATACTAATATTCTTGACATACAATCATTCTTGTCATACAAACATTCTTGACATGGTTACAATCACTGACTCACAATATCATCACATCATTGTGTATTAAACACCATGATCATTTTTTTTGAACATTTGCATCTCTCCAGAAAAAGAAAGAAAAAAGAAAAAACTCAAATATACCATACCACTTACCACTTCCTTTCATTGACCACTAATATTTCAATCTACTCAATAAATTTTAACCTTTGCTCCCCCTATTATTTGTTTATTTTTATCCATATTTTTTACTCAACTGTCTATACTGTAGATAAAAGGAGCATCAGACACAAGGTTTTCACAACCACAAAGTCACATTGCGAAAGCTATATCATTAAACAATCATCTTCAAGAAAAATGACTACTGAAACACAGCTCCACAGTTTCAGATACTTCCCTCTAGCTACTCTATGGGTGGATTTGACATTATACTTAAAAAAATTTTTTTCTAAACCTCCTAAAGTCTCTTCCTCTTCATAGCCACTGTCTTATTTCACCTCTTGCCTGGGACTACTTTAATAACCCACTAATTAGTTTCTCTTTCTTTCTCTCCTTCTCAAAACCATCCTCCACACAGCTATCAAAACAGCTAAGATAAAAATAATAATGGTAATAATTTTTTTTATAAAAAATAAATAAGATGATGCACTGTAATGTAAATTTTATTAAAAAAAACTCTGAGGTAGGTATTATTATTATCATTCAATTTAGAAATGATCATTTCCCCCAAAGGTAATAAGTGATAAAGGTAGGAATTAAATCTAGGTCAACTTGACTTAGAACTCCTAACTCTATGACACAGTGCCTCCCTGAAACACATCTCGCTATCCTGGTAAAAACCATACAAAGACTCCCAACTACCTAAGATAAGAACATATTCTAATAGTGGTAGGATTGTTTCTGTATTTCCAATTTTAATGCACATGGCTATTTCTTACTTCTAAACTCCTGCAGCATTTATATTATTGTTCTCTATTTCATTTCATGGCATACCATACTCCACATTTCTTAACATGCGTTAGATATATTATTTCACTGGAGAAGAATAACTCCATAGAGTCAGGAATCATGTCTTGTTAATTTACCACTGATTTTCTTTTGCCCTGGACTATACCTGGGACAGAATAGAAACTTAATACATATTTGTGAGATGAATGAGATTAGCTGTGTATTCTTCATTTTTTGAGGGCAATGGTCTTATGCTATACATCTTTGGTGTCTTCCTTTCCTCTCCCCCAGTGACCATCTGACACAGTACTAGACATATAAGCAGATGCCAAACCTTCTGTTATGTTAGCCCTCCTAGCTCCTTTGACACTGTAACACATGTTATTTGCTGCCAAATCTTAATACCCTACAGCATTTGTATAAGGGTTTCTTTGTGTCAGTAATACATTCTTAGTAATCTGAGAAACCTGCAAAATTCAAGGCAGTCCTAGTAATAACTATTTTGGTGGCTTGGAGGAGAGTGCCAGTCACACTGTGACTTGCTTTAGGGGATGAAATGGTCATTAATGAGAGATGCTGAAGGATGTACTGGCCCACACTTTCTTCGATGATTGAAATGTTTTGTATCTATACTGCCCAATGTGGTAGGCACTAGCCTTATGTGTCTGTTCAGCACTTGAAATGTGTCTAGTGTGACAGGAACAAAATTTTTAATTTAACTTAAATTTATATAGTGGAATGGCTAGTGGCTACCATATTGGATATTATAATGCTAAAGTCAGATGACCTAGATTCAAATGCCTCTGCTACTTACTAACTGTATGATTTTGTCCAATTTACTAAACTTCTTTGTCTCTTGGTCTCCTCATGTATAAAACAGGAATAATAATAATAGTGCTAACCTCATAAATCTGATACGGTGATTAAATGACTAAAATATACATTTTGTACATGGGTCCATTCAGCAAGCACCAGTGTGGCTGGAAAAGAGGTGGAATGACATCCATAAAATGAGTCATCATATCCACTTGATGAATGGAATACCTCCTCCACTGGGGTCACCCTCTGGTGGGCATTTACATAGGATATGAATGTATTCACATTCCATGATCATTCTGAAAGGTCCATCTACTAGATCTTCTTCTTGTGAATATCTAGTTGTAATAAGTTATATTCCCCCAACCCTGCCCTTTAGGAGGATTTCCCTTTGCCACTGTATATCAAGGTTGTGTGGTGCAGTAAGACAGCAGGGGTCCAACTTCAGCTGGTCCCAGCAAACCACACGGCTCCATCAATGATTCAGACCTTTTACTCTTCCTTGTTTCCTTCTTTTATTAACTGGTCATAGGCAGCACCCCACGAGCCTATAATGAGTGTAAAGAGAGAGTATGAGGCCCTGAGAGCAGGTAGCATGGGATTCTCAGTCACCTGCTTGTGGTAGTTTATTTGTACCTTCTGGACTACTCAAGTCTGATCTTATATCTATGCCACTTTTATTTTGTAAGGTTATTGTGCATGTTTGACTTTATATTTTGACAGTTCATATAGTAGTCAGTTCTTGACAGGCAGTGACTTGGTGTCTCATTTTCAGATGTTCCTTCTCCATGAGAGCTCAGAGGCTTACCCAAGAACTGCTTTTTAAATGAAGAATAGTTGTTGGCAGAAGAGTACATGAACCTATTCCAAAACTCTAGTAGTCTGTGCTAAATTTTCCTGGCGGGGCTAGCCAGAGAATGCACACAGCATTTTTTGTCTGCCACGGAAAGTTCCAAGATGCTGTATCCTTGGATCATAAGGCCCAGTGGCAGAGCAGCTAGGATCACAGCCTGGAGCTGCTGCACTCTGATTCATACTTTTCTTAGTCTGATTCACACTCAAAAGTGGTAGCATTGCTCAACACTTTTAGCCACTAGGGAAGTGCAAATAAAAAACTACAAGGAGCTACCACTTCATACACACTAGTATGGCTATTAGTAAAAAATCAAAACAAACAAAAAAGAAAATAAAATAAGTGTTGGTTAGGATGCAGAGAAATTGGAACCCTCGTGAATTGCTGGTGCAAATGAAAAATGTTGCAGCCATTGTGGAGAAGAGTTTTATGATTCCTCAGAAAGTTAAACATAGAATTACCACGATTCAGCAATTACGCTTCTATGTATTTACCCAAAAGAATTGAATACAGGTACTTGAACAGGTATATTACACCAATGTTCACAGCAGAATTATTCATAATAGCTAGCCTCAAGGAGAAAACAACCAGGTGTCTATTAACAGATGAATGACTAAACAAAATGTGGTGTATACATATAGCCATAAAAAAGAATGAAGTTCTGAAACATGCTACATATGGATGAACCTTGAGGACCTCATGTTGAGTGAAATAAGCCAGACACAAAAGGATTAACATTGTATGATTCCAGTTATGTGAATTGCCTAGAATATGCAAATTCTTAGAGACAAACAGTAGATTACAGCTTATGGGGGGGGCATGGGAAGTTATTATTTAATGGGCACATAGTTTTGGTTTGGGATGATAAAAAAAGGAAAAAGTTTGGTAATGGATAGTAGTGATGGTAGCACAATATTCTGAATGTAATTAAAAGCACTGAATTGAATACATGAAAGTATTTAAAATGGGAAATTTTATTTTGTCCTTATGTTACCACAATAAAAATTCTTTTAAAAATTGATCCAACTTGTAGCTTTATGGGTTACCCAAAAAATGAGTTGGAGCAGCATGCCCAAATGTGGTCCATGTTGCCTCAGAACTCAAAGATGCCCACCAAGTACTGTGTCTCAAGCCAATAAGGGTTATATAAGTAACCTTCAGAATAGACATTAGTTTGTGAAACAGCTGCCTCAAGTGCAGCATTTGCAAGGCTTTTATGCAGGGGAGGTTGGTTTCTTCAGACTGAGGAAGGTTGCCTTTGTAAATAAGGATGTAAAGGGGATTTTGGGATTCAGAGTTCTTCGACTTGATCATGCCTTCCTACATCCCATCCCATGTCTCAAGGTACTACTCCTCCCCCACCTGTGTCCTTACCTTAGTTAAACATCTGCCAGCATTGAGCCTTTAACTGGGGCTGGCATTCTTCAGCCTTAGGTCCTGGGCTTGGTCCTTAGTTATTTCTTCCTGTGATCTTTTTCCCCCCCATTATTTATTTATTTATTTTTAAATACAAAAAAAAAAAACCCACCAAATAAAACCAAACATTCCTATTTTGATCATTCCATTCTACATATATAATCAGTAATTCACAAGATCATCACATAGTTGCATATTCATCATCATGATCATTTCTTGGAACATTTGCATCTATTCAGAAAAAGAAATAAAACGAAAGAAAAAAAAATTACACATACCATACCCCTTACCCCTCCCTTTCATTGATCATTAGCATTTCAAACTAAATTTATTTTAACGTTTGTTCCCCCTATTATTTATTTTTATTCCGTATATTCTACTCATCTGTTGACAAGGTAGATAAAAGGAGCATCAGACACAAGGTTTTCACAATCACACAGTCACACTGTGAATGCTATATCATTATACAATCATCATCAAGAAACATGGCTACTGGAACACAGCTCTACATTTTCAGGCAGTTCCCTCCAGCCTCTCCATTACATCTTGAATAACAAGATGATATCTACTCAATGCGTAAGATTAACCTCCAGGATAATCTCTCCACTCTGTTTGGAATTTCTCAGCCATTGACACTTCGTCTCATTTCACTCTTCCCCCTTTTGATTGAGAAGGTTTTCTCAATCCCTTGATGCTAAGTCTCAACTCATTCTAGGGTTTTTCTCAATCCCTTGATGCTGAGTCTCAGCTCATTCTAGGATTTCTGTCCCACGTTGCCAGGAAGGTCCACACCACTGGGAATCATGTCCTACGTAGACAGGGGGAGGGTGGTGAGTTTGCTTGTTGTGTTGGCTGGAGAGAGAGGTCACATCTGAGCAACAAAAGATGTTCTCTTGGGGGTGTGAATCTTAGGTCTAACTTTAAGTAGGCTTGACCTATCCTTTGTGGGGTTAAGTTTCATATGAACAAACCCCAAGACTTGGGGCTCAGCATATAGCTTTGGTTGTCCACACTGCTTGTGAGAATATCAAGAATTCAACTTCGGGAAGTTTAATTTTTCCCCATTCTCACCGTTCCCCGAAGGGAATTTTGCAAATACTTTTTTATTCACTGTTCAAATCACTCTGGGATTTATTGGGGCATCACTCTGGACAAACCAACAAAATCTCTTGTCCTACTCAAGGTTCCATGTACTTATGGTGTTCAATTAAGCTGTATCGTCCTGTGATCTTACAGGAAATAAGGGACTTATTCAAAGTTGCCTTTAAGGATTTCTGAATAACAATTTGTTTTCTTAGTTGGATAATCACTTGTCTTTCTCCTTCACTTCATCTCATGCCACCCACCAGTCATAATATGAGAAACTGTGATGCCGTCACATTGCATGGATTATTCATGTCCTTGTTTCCCTGGGCGAGGTGATGATCTATATACTCCTCAAATATGTGAAGCAACCCAATTCCATTTTGAGAGTCTGCTTCCTGGGACATTCCTGGTACCTGACAGTACTAGTCAGGACCCCGAGGAAAAGAGAGAAAGCACACTTATATTGGGTACTTTGGCCTATAGGATAGAGGAAAAGGCGTAGTTACTGGAACCCCCCAAAAGAGAGCTGTGTGGAGGCCACCAGACAGGAGCTGAGGTCTTTGGTCAAGTGAAGCAGCCAACTTCTCTTGACCTGGAAGAGAGGTTGAAGAGGAAGGGGAATAAACACTCTCCCATCTCACTCTCTTCCCTCTGTCTAAAATACCGTGGATCCAAATTAGCCAATCCTAATCAAAAGTCTCTAATCCATCCATTTCAATCTCCCAGGGCAGGGAAAGTGGATCTGGAGGAGCAAATAAATAAAAGTCCTAATCCAAAGTTACTATAAAGATCAAATTTATTTGAAATCTAGACCTATTTTTCACTTACTTTCAACAACATCAATTGACTATTGTTCTCAGGCACCTCGAACTCAGCATCAGCAAAACAGAACTCAACTGCCTTCCACACCTGCTTCTCCTCTCAAGTCTCCAACTTCGGTTACTGTATTCTCATTCCTTTAGGCAGCTAGTCCAGAAACCTGGGTGCCATCTTTGATCCCTCCCTTTCCATTATATACTGCATCTCTTTGGTCAGCACTCTGTAAAATATCTTTCACTTGACTTTTTTTCCTCCATTCCCTTACCAGGACCTCAGTCCAAGCCCTAATTATTTCTCACCTGAATATGTCAACAACCTCTTTTTTTTTTTTTTTTTTTTTTTTTTTTTTAAAGAGAGAGGGAGGAAGGGAAGGAAAGACAGAGAAGGAAGGAAGGATGGAAGGAAGGAAGGGAGGAAGAAAGGGAAACATTTTTAAACATTTTCTTGTTTTATTATATTTTGTTTGTTTGTTTGTTTTTTACATGGGCTGGGGCCGGGAATCGAACCGGGGTCCTCTGGCACGGCAGGCAAGCACTCTTGCCCGCTGAACCACCGCGGCCCGCCCAACAACCTCTTAATTCATCTTCTCGCTCTCACCCTTTTAAACCATAATCTACCATGCCACAAAAATGATTTTCCTCAACTACAAAATGTGAATTGAGCCATATCGCTCCTTTATTTGTCAACCATCAGCATCTTTAGTCCTGAGAGTGAAATCTAAATTTGTTACGATGGTACTTGATGTCCGTGACAATCTGGTTTCAGTCTCCTTTTTCAGCCTCATTTGCCACCCAAAGACACCAACAATTATATGATGCATTCCAAGCTCAGAAATTAATATGTAAAAAAAAGATGTGCCCTTTAGAATCAGTGAAATAAGGTACCATCTAATCGACCCTTCCATTTTATTCATAAGGAAACAGGTCTAGAGAGGTAAGTGACTTGCCCAAGGTCACACAGCTCCTTAGTAGCAACGCCACGTCTTAATGTAGATCTGCTGACTTACGTTTCATACCCTCATATAGATTCATTATTGATGATTATTATGAATATAGCAACTCCAATTTTGTAAAATGAACTTATTTTCAGCATCTTTATCCTGCTTTATATCAGGATTACCAGGAAAAATTAAGGCTGGGTTATTCTGTAGGAACTATAATCGCCCTCCCCCCCCAATCCCGCTCCACTTACCTGGCCAAAACCCAATAAAAGATACAAGCATCTTCAGTAATTGACTGTGAAATTAGCACAACCCCATGTCAGGTAGAGCCCTGCAGAAGGTACAGCTCAGGTAGGGAAACAATTGTATTTTTTTACACTACTTGAGAGATTCTTCAACTGGAAGAAGTCACTATTCAGGGAGCTACATTGCCTGTCTTAGTTCTAAGTCTTTACTCAGGTCATGTTATCCATTCAAGCTGTGATTCCAAAGTGGGGTTCTCTGCCTGATGTGTGTAAGAGCTAAACTATGACACTGGCATTTCAGAAGGAGAAACAGTTTTTCCTGGACCATGCACCCAAAAAAAGGAAATACAAAAAAAAAATAAAATAGAAAGAGTTTATTGCTGTACAATTTCCTGCCGGCCTAGAATCTGTCTTCCAGAACTGTAGTAACTCTGATAGTTTTATAAGTATCAAAAGATAGGCACAAATAAAAAATGATAATAAAAAAAGAAAAAAGATAGGTTTTAGGATAATGAGTATAGTTACTCGAGATGACGAAGTTATAAATGATCTAATTATTGAGCTTGGGCAGATTCGTAACATTTCTAGTCACAGAATGTATGTAAGAAAATAGCAGTCTTAATATGATGATGAGCATGATTTTTTGTATTATTATGAGATACAGATCACTTATAGGTTTAGTTTTAAGCTACTGTGCATGTCAAGCGAGCCAATGTTGCTTAGATCTAGCTCTGTCTAGTAAGATAACTTAGGAATTGGGGAGGATTAGTTCTTGGCTGACTCAGGTTCCTTCATTAATGAACATTGGGGGCTGTCTTTTGTGATCATGAGACTCTAAAGTTGTAAACAGTATAAGGATGTACAAGTAGGGCCAGTCACAAGGATTTTACCATCACTAAATAAAGGTTATATAGTTATGTAATCATTAGAGATCAAGGCATCAGGATTACAGTTCAGTGAGTTTCAGTAATTTCAGGTATTTTCTTTTGGCTATTCTACAATATTCTAGAAAGTAAGAAAAACACATCTATATAACAATTCAGTTATCCTAATTATTTGTTAATTCTTAATTTCATAGTTACAATACCCCTCTTTCAGGGAAGATTTCCTCTGTCCAAGTACTTCCCCATTTTTCAGAAGTCCCATACATACATTTCCCTTCTAACGAAACTAGGGCCTTTCTCGGCTCTTCACTGAGCTGCCCAGAAAGGAGGTTTCTCTCTTTGAGTCCAAGTCATCAGAGCACAATTCAATTACTATCATGCGTTACCATGCATGGAAAACCATCTAGACCAAGGAGAAGAGACAGCACCCACCAGTGTTATTGACTAAGGGCTCAGATGATGTTTTTTGAAAATTTTAATGTGCTGCCATGAAAGCATTTTTCTTTTTTTTTTAATGCAATTTTATTGAGATATATTCACACAACATAGAAACCATCTGAAGCATACAATCACTAGTTCACAGTATCATCACAGGTTGTGCATAGTTGTGTAAGTCCATGATCACGTTTAGAACATTTTCATTACTCCAGAAAAGAAATAAAAATAAAAAATAAAACCCTAATCCTCCCATACTCCTTATCTCCCCATATTATTGACCCATAGTATTGGTGTGGTACATTTGTTACTATTTGTGAGAGAGTTTAAAAATATTACTGTTAACCATAGTCCATATTTTGCAATAGCTACATTTTTTCTCATCCCTCTGTTATTAACTGCTTATAATACTGCTGTACATCTTTTTTTTTTTTTTTTAATATGGAAATGCAAATTTATTAGAATAGCCACAACAATTTTGCAAAGAAAGAACAAAGTCACAGGTCTCCTATTACCCAATTTAAAGACTTATTATAAAACTATAGCAATCAGGGTGGTCTGTTACTGGTGAAAGGATAGACACATAGATCATTTCCAGGTACCAACATCTGTACTGACTTTCAATTACTGCAGAACAAATTACCGCAAACTTAGCAGCTAAAAACAATACCCATTTATTAGTTCACAGTACTTTATGAGGTCAGAAATCTTGCACGGCATTAATGAGTTCTCTGCTCAGGGTCTCACAAGATAGATAGAATCAAGACACTGGCCAGGCTTATCTGGAAGCTCACACAATTGTGGTGGAATTCAGTTTCTTGCAGTTGTAGGAATAGTTCAGATATGGAACACCCAGCAAGTAGAAGTCCACATTACTTGCAATATGGTCCTTTCTATATTCAGAGCCAGTAATGCAGAATCTACATTACATCAAATTGTTGTCATTTTTCAAATCCTTTCACCAGTAATAGCCCCATTTCTTTTTTTTTTTTTATATATTTTTTTTAATTAATTAAAAAAAGAATTAACAAAACAATTAGAAATCATTCCAATCTACATGTACAATCAGTAATTCTTAATAACATCACATAGTTGCATATTCATCATTTCTTAGTACATTTGCATCGATTTAGAAAAAGAAATAAAAAGACAACAGAATAAGAATTAAAACAATAATAGAAAGAAAAAAAAACAAAAAAAACAAAAACAAAAAACCTATACCTCACATGCAGCTTCATTCAGTGTTTTAACATAATTGCATTACAATTGGGTAGTATTGTGCTGTCCATTTCTGAGTTTTTATATCAAGTCCCGTTGTACAGTCTGTATCCCTTCATCTCCAATTATCCCTTCTCTTTTTTTTTTTTTTTTAATTAACGGAAAAAAAGAAATTAACCCAACATTTAGAGATCATACCATTCTACACATGCAATCATTAATTCTTAACATCATCACATAGATGCATGATCATCATTTCTTAGTACATTTGCATTGGTTTAGAAGAACTAGCAACATAACCGAAAAAGATATAGAATGTTAATATAGAGAAAAAAATAAAAGTAATAATAGTAAAATCAAAACAAAACAAAAACCTATAGCTCAGATGCAGCTTCATTCAGTGTTTTAACATGATTACTTTACAATTAGGTATTATTGTGCTGTCCATTTTTGAGTTTTTGTATCTAGTCCTGTTGCACAGTCTGTATCCCTTCAGCTTCAATTACCCATTGTCTTACCCTGTTTCTAACTCCTGCTGAACTCTGTTACCAATGACATATTTCAAGTTTATTCTCGAATGTCCGTTCACATCAGTGGGACCATACAGTATTTGTCCTTTAGTTTTTGGCTGGATTCACTCAGCATAATATTCTCTAGGTCCATCCATGTTATTACATGGTTCATAAGTTTATCTTGTCTTAAAGCTGCATAATATTCCATCGTATGTATATACCACAGTTTGTTTAGCCACTCGTCTGTTGATGGAGATTTTGGCTGTTTCCATCTCTTTGCAATTGTAAATAATGCTGCTATAAACATTGGTGTGCAAATGTCCGTTTGTGTCTTTGCCCTTAAGTCCTTTGAGTAGATACCTAGCAATGGTATTGCTGGGTCGTATGGCAATTCTATATTCAGCTTTTTGAGGAACCGCCAAACTGCCTTCCACAGTGGTTGCACCCTTTGACATTCCCACCAACAGTGGATAAGTGTGCCTCTTTCTCCGCATCCTCTCCAGCACTTGTCATTTTCTGTTTTGTTGATAATGGCCATTCTGGTGGGTGTGAGATGATATCTCATTGTGGTTTTGATTTGCATTTCTCTAATGGCCAGGGACATTGAGCATCTCTTCATGTGCCTCTTGGCCATCCGTATTTCCTCTTCTGAGAGGTGTCTGTTCAAGTCTTTTTCCCATTTTGTAATTGGGTTGGCTGTCTTTTTGTTGTTGAGATGAACAATCTCTTTATAAATTCTGGATACTAGACCTTTATCTGATATATCATTTCCAAATATTGTCTCCCATTGTGAAGGCTGTCTTTCTACTTTCTTGATGAAGTTCTTTGATGCACAAAAGTGTTTAATTTTGAGGAGTTCCCATTTATTTATTTCCTTCTTCAGTGCTCTTGCTTTAGGTTTAAGGTCCATAAAACCGCCTCCAGTTGTAAGATCCATAAGATATCTCCCAACATTTTCCTCTAACTGTTTTATGATCTTAGACCTAATGTTTAGATCTTTGATCCATTTTGAGTTAACTTTTGTATAGGGTGTGAGAGATGGGTCTTCTTTCATTCTTTTGCATATGGATATCCAGTTCTCTAGGCACCATTTATTGAAGAGACTGCTCTGTCCCAGGTGAGTTGGCTTGACTGCCTTATCAAAGATCAAATGTCCATAGATGAGAGGGTCTATATCTGAGCACTCTATTCGATTCCATTGGTCGATATATCTATCTTTATGCCAATACCATGCTGTTTTGACCACTGTGGCTTCATAATATGCCTTAAAGTCAGGCAGCGCGAGACCTCCAGCTTCTTTTTTTTTCCTCAAGATGTTTTTAGCAATTCGGGGCACCCTGCCCTTCCAGATAAATTTGCTTATTGGTTTTTCTATTTCTGAAAAATAAGTTGTTGGGATTTTGATTGGTATTGCATTGAATCTGTAAATCAATTTAGGTAGGATTGACATCTTAACTATATTTAGTCTTCCAACCCATGAACACGGTATGCCCTTCCATCTATTTAGGTCTTCTGTGATTTCTTTTAGCAGTTTTTTGTAGTTTTCTTTATATAGGTTTTTTGTCTCTTTAGTTAAATTTATTCCTAGGTATTTTATTCTTTTAGTTGCAATTGTAAATGGGATTCGTTTCTTGATTTCCCCCTCAGCTTGTTCATTACTAGTGTATAGAAATGCTACAGATTTTTGAATGTTGATCTTGTAACCTGCTACTTTGCTGTACTCATTTATTAGCTCTAGTAGTTTTGTTGTGGATTTTTCCGGGTTTTCGACGTATAGTATCATATCGTCTGCAAACAGTGATAGTTTTACTTCTTCCTTTCCAATTTTGATGCCTTGTATTTCTTTTTCTTGTCTAATTGCTCTGGCTAGAACCTCCAACACAATGTTGAATAATAGTGGTGATAGTGGACATCCTTGTCTTGTTCCTGATCTTAGGGGGAAAGTTTTCAATTTTTCCCCATTGAGGATGATATTAGCTGTGGGTTTTTCATATATTCCCTCTATCATTTTAAGGAAGTTCCCTTGTATTCCTATCTTTTGAAGTGTTTTCAACAGGAAAGGATGTTGAATCTTGTCGAATGCCTTCTCTGCATCAATTGAGATGATCATGTGATTTTTCTGCTTTGATTTGTTGATATGGTGTATTACATTAATTGATTTTCTTATGTTGAACCATCCTTGCATACCTGGGATGAATCCTACTTGGTCATGATGTATAATTCTTTTAATGTGTTGTTGGATACAATTTGCTAGAATTTTATTGAGGATTTTTGCATCTGTATTCATTAGAGAGATTGGTCTGTAGTTTTCCTTTTTTGTAATATCTTTGCCTGGTTTTGGTATGAGGGTGATGTTGGCTTCATAGAATGAATTAGGTAGTTTTCCCTCCACTTCGATTTTTTTGAAGAGTTTGAAGAGAATTGGTACTAATTCTTTCTGGAACGTTTGGTAGAATTCACATGTGAAGCCATCTGGTCCTGGACTTTTCTTTTTAGGAAGCTTTTGAATGACTAATTCAATTTCTTTACTTGTGATTGGTTTGTTGAGGTCATCTATGTCTTCTTGAGTCAAAGTTGGTTGTTCATGTCTTTCCAGGAACCCGTCCATTTCCTCTAAATTGTTGTATTTATTAGTGTAAAGTTGTTCATAGTATCCTGTTATTATCTCCTTTATTTCTGTGAGGTCAGTAGTTATGTCTCCTCTTCCATTTCTGATCTTATTTATTTGCATCCTCTCTCTTCTTCTTTTTGTCAATCTTGCTAAGGGCCCATCAATCTTATTGATTTTCTCATAGAACCAACTTCTGGTCTTATTGATTTTCTCTATTGTTTTCATGTTTTCAATTTCATTTATTTGTGCTCTAATCTTTGTTATTTCTTTCCTTTTGCTTGCTTTGGGGTTAGCTTGCTGTTCTTTCTCCAGTTCTTCCAAATGGATAGTTAATTCCTGAATTTTTGCCTTTTCTTCTTTTCTGATATAGGCATTTAGAGCAATAAATTTCCCTCTTAGCACTGCCTTTGCTGCGTCCCATAAGTTTTGATATGTTGTGTTTTCATTTTCATTCGCCTCGAGGTATTTGCTAATTTCCCTTGCAATTTCTTCTTTGACCCAGTCGTTGTTTAGGAGTGTGTTGTTGAGCCTCCACGTATTTGTGAAATTTCTGGCACTCTGCCTATTATTGATTTCCAACATCATTCCTTTATGGTCCGAGAAAGTGTTGTGTAAGATTTCAATCTTTTTAAATTTGTTGAGACTTGCTTTGTGACCCAGCATATGGTCTATCTTTGAGAATGATCCATGAGCACTTGAGAAAAAGGTGTATCCTGCTGTTGTGGGATGTAATGTCCTATAAATGTCTATTAAGTCTAGTTCATTTATAGTAATATTCAGATTCTCTATTTCTTTGTTGATCCTCTGTCTAGATGTTCTGTCCCTTGATGAGAGTGGTGAGTTGAAGTCTCCAACTATTATGGTATATGAGTCTATTTCCCTTTTCAGTGTTTGCAGTATATTCCTCACGTATTTTGGGGCATTCTGATTCGGTGCGTAAATATTTATGATTGTTATGTCTTCTTGTTTAATTGTTCCTTTTATTAGTATATAGTGTCCTTCTTTGTCTCTTTTAACTGTTTTACATTTGAAGTCTAATTTGTTGGATATTAGTATAGCCACTCCTGCTCTTTTCTGGTTGTTATTTGCATGAAATATCTTTTCCCAACCTTTCACTTTCAACCTATGTTTATCTTTGGGTCTAAGATGTGTTTCCTGTAGACAGCATATCGAAGGATCCTGTTTTTTAATCCATTCTGCCAATCTATGTCTTTTGATTGGGGAATTCAGTCCATTGACATTTAGTGTTATTACTGTTTGGATAATATTTTCCTCTAACATTTTGCCTTTTGTATTATATATATCATATCTGATTTTCCTTCTTTCTACACTCTTTTCCATATCTCTCTCTTCTGTCTTTTTGTATCTGACTCTAGTGCTCCCTTTAGTATTTCTTGCAGAGCTGGTCTTTGGTCACAAATTCTTTCAGTGACTTTTTGTCTGAGAATGTTTTAATTTCTCCCTCATTTTTGAAGGATAATTTTGCTGGATATAGGAGTCTTGGTTGGCAGTTTTTCTCTTTTAGTATTTTAAATATATCATCCCACTGTCTTCTAGCTTCCATGGTTTCTGCTGAGAAATCTACACATAGTCTTATTGGGTTTCCCTTGTATGTAATGGATTGTTTTTCTCTTGCTGCTTTCAAGATCTTCTCTTTCTCTTTGACCTCTGACATTCTAACTAGTAAGTGTCTTGGAGAACGCCTATTTGGGTCTAATCTCTTTGGGGTGCGCTGCACTTCTTGGATCTGTAATTTTAGGTCTTTCATAAGAGTTGGGAAATTTTCAGTGATAATTTCTTCCATTAGTTTTTCTCCTCCTTTTCCCTTCTCTTCTCCTTCTGGGACACCCACAACACGTATATTTGTGCGGTTCATATTGTCCTTGAGTTCCCTGATACCCTGTTCAAATTTTTCCATTCTTTTCCCTATAGTTTCTGTTTCTTTTTGGAATTCAGATGTTCCATCCTCCAAATCACTAATTCTATCTTCTGTCTCTTTAAATCTATCATTGTAGCTATCCATTATTTTTTCTATGTTTGCTACTTTATCCTTCACTTCCATAAGTTCTGTGATTTGCTTTTTCAGTTTTTCTATTTCTTCTTTATGTTCAGCCCATGTCCTCTTCATGTCCTCCCTCAATTTATCGATTTCATTTTTGAAGAGGTTTTCCATTTCTGTTCGTATATTCAGCATTAGTTGTCTCAGCTCTTGTGTCTCATTTGAGCTATTGGTTTGTTCCTTTGACTGAGCCATATTCTCAATCTTTTGAGCGTGGACAGTTATCTTCTGCTGCTGGCGTCTGGGCATTTATTCAGATTTCTCTTGGTGTTGGACCCAGCAAGGTTGTAATATTTTTCTGTGAAATCTCTGGGTTCTGTTTTTCTTATCCTGCCCAGTAGGTGGCGCTCGTGGCACACGTTTGTCTGCGGGTCCCACCAGTAAAAGGTGCTGTGGGACCTTAAACTTTGGAAAACTCTCGCCGTCCTGGGGGTTCGCTAGCCGAAGCGGCTTGAGCCGGCCCGGGGTCCGAACGCAGGGAGGGTGTCCGAACGCAGGGAGGGTTGCTGGTCGCCACAGCCAGGGAAAGAGCCCGTCCGAATTTCCTAGTCGGCCCTGGGCAACAAGCGTGGCGGGAGGGCGCCAGCGGCAGCGGCCTGCCCGAGAGAGTGCACGTTCCCCGGGAGTCACGGAGTCACCGTTCTCCGTGGCCTGGGGGTTTCCGATCCAATTCTCTCAGTTGGTCCGGGGGCTGCGCGTGGTGTGGGCGCCAGCCGCCTTGGTTTCAGGGGACCACCTCTCCAGTTCTCCCAGCCAGCCTGGGAAGGGGGAAGGGAGTAACTCCGGCCGCTTGCCTCCCCGCCCGGTAAGGCCCGCGCGCCTCGGCGATCTCACCCGAGCTGCTTCTCTCAGCCAGCCAGCCGTTCCAGGATGGGGTACGCTGTCTTTTTTATCTCTGTTGTGGCTTTGGGCGCTTTCTGTATCGTTTCTACTCCCCTAGTAGGTGTCCTGGAGAAGAAACTAAGATCCGCGCGTCTTACTAAGCCGCCATCTTCCAGGAAGTCACTGTTGTACATCTTTGCTCTAGTTCATGAAAGAACTTTTTTATAGTTGTACAGTTAATCACAGACATTGTCCACCACAAGATTCACTGTGTTATACTTTCCTAATGAAAGCACTTTTCCTCATTACTTAGAAGTTCCTCTTTGCTCTATGAAGTGATATCATTTTAGGATTCCTAAGGGACAGAATTTTCTAGACACTTGAAAATTTTTAAATATCAGAGACTCTAGTCAATGCTTCTCTAATTTCCTAATGATAAGAATTACCTAGAAAATTTTCCAAAAATATAAATTCCTGGATCCCATTGAAGTCCCACTGAATCAGAATCCCAGGACTATGACCTGGGAAACCATAGGTTTAACAAATGCCCCTAAGTAATTTTTGTCACCAGCGAAGTTTGGGAAGGACTGTGCTCAGCCCTATCATTCTTTTTCTTTTTTTAAGTACCAAGAAACACCAAACAAACGCAAACATTCTTAACTTTTGATCATTCCATTCTACATGTATAATCAGTAATTCACAATATCAGCCCTATCATTCTAAAGATGAGTATACTAAAGCCCGGAGAAGTCGAATAACTTATGGAAGATTCTCCTGTATTTCTGTTTGCATATACACAGCTCTTTCTGCAGGGGCTGTGGCTTCCGCAGAACGGAGTCAGTGGACTGGGAATTTCAGGGGTGAAAAAGACTAGTTTTTCATTATATGCCCTCTGTGGTAGTTGAAAGAAAAGTTTTCCCCATATAATGAATTATTTTTTCAGTAAAAACCTAGTTTTGAGTACATCAGATTTGCATACATCCTGAATCCACAGTCATTTGTATCCTGGCTTCCCCCATTCCCACCTACCTTGAGTCTGCTTTATAACTGTCAGGTAACCCCCTCATTTCCCTTTCCTCTGCCTACTCCAAACTCCTCCACCTTACTCCAGCAGACCTATCTAGGCTGAAGGCCAGGAGCACTTGAACAGCCCCTTCTCTCTGCCTGGAGAGGCTTGGAGTTGAGTCATCCTCCCCATTAGTTTAAGCTAAGACACAGTGGAAGTCCCAAAACTGACTGGTGATCTTGGCTGTGACTCAGCCAAAGCCTTTATTGTAGGAACTGCCAGCAATGCCCCATAGCAGCCTCCCAACCTTGAGTACATTTAGAGAGAATGTGGACTAGGAACTCTTTGCTAGGGAAGCCAAATTTCCACTTTTCCAGTTAGTCATAATGATATTTCAGAGCCTCACAGGCAGGATTCTGTGTAAGGTGTTGTTTTGGTTTGCTAAAGCTGCCAGAATGTAATGTACCAGAAATGGATTGGTTTTTACAAAGGGGATTTATTAGGTTACAAATGAACAGTTCTAAGACCATTCAAATGTCCAAATTAAGGCATCGAGAGAGATACCTTCTCTGAGGAAAGGCTGCTGTCATCTGGGATCCCTTTGTCACATGGGAAGGCACATGGCAATGTTTGTTGGTCCTTCTCTACTGGATTCTCGTTTCAAAATGGCTCTCTCAGCTCCTTTGGGTCCTTTGGGCTTTTCCTGGGGCATTTTCTTTCTCCAAGCGCTCTCCAAAATGTCTCTGCCTTTTACCCTCTCCTAAAGGCCTCCAGTAAGGGGATTAAGACCCACCTTGAATGGGTTGGGTCACACCTCCATGGAAACAACCTTAGCAAAAAGTCCCAACTTCAATAGATCTGTACCCACAGGGATGGATTAAAAGAACAAAGGCTTTTCCAGGGTGCATAATAGATTCAAACCAGCATAGCTGGGCTTATAAGAAAACATTTACATAAGATGGGTAGCAAGTGGAACTCTCCCAACTGTGGTGGGAGTGTCAGTTGTTTCAACCACTTAAGAAAACTGTTTGGCAGTATCTCTTAAGGTTCAACAAATGCATACCTATGATCCAGCAATTCTCCTGGTGCACCTACAGAAGTGTTTATATGTGTTCACTAAAAGATGTGTATGAGTATATTTATAGGAGCAACTATTCATCTCAGTCCCAAATTAGAAACTACTCAAATGTTAATCAGTAGCCAAATTGGTAAATAAATTCTATTGTATTCATACAACAGAATATTATCGGAAATGAGAATGAATTAACTTGCTACATGCAACAACAAGGATGATGGATGATGTATGATGCTTGTGAAGATAATGTTGAGCAAATGAAAAAAAAAAGCCAGACATACCTCTCTTTCTTTAAACCTAACTCTACGAGTGAAAACATTGCCCTCCCCTCTACATGGAACATGACATCCAGGGGCAAAAGTCTCCCTGGTGGCGTGGGAGATGACTCCCGCCATGTTGATCCCATGGTGCCAGGGATGAGCCTGGCCCTGGCACCATGGGATCAACAATGACATCCTGACCAGGAAGGGGAAAAGAAGTGTAACATATGGGCTGTCAGTGGCTGAGAGAGTTTGGGTAGAATCGAGAGGCTCCTGTGGAGGACACTCGTGTAAGGTTCAATTGCATCATGGTTTGCCGAACCCCAACCAGGGCTATTCCTGCCAATCGTAAAGAACACCTAGGAAATTATATAAGAGTCTACAAAAGTTCCATGCACTAGGGTAACTTTCCAGAAATTTACAACCTCCTGATGGGTCCCTGGACCAGGTAAGTCCTGAAATGCAGAGGGGCCAACCATTCCAAAACATCAACTAGTTTCATACCCCTATCCCATATTACCAACAGTTCCTTCCAACATGAAAGGTTAGAATGGGCATAGCTCAAATACCCCTAAAGAGTGGGGGAGAAAGATCAGAGGTGATGGTGGAGTTATACAGAGAAGGTAGGATTTAACAAATGAGTATGAGTGCGGAATCATTATACTGATATTTCTTTTAGCCTCCCGTACCTCAGAGCAGCTAGAAATCAAAACCTAAAATTATGGAATTGTAACCTATACCAAACTTGGAAATCTGTTCTTTAATTAATTGTTGCAGTGTACTTTAAAATGTATTGCTTTTATGTACATATGTTAATTTTCACAAAAGAGAAAATAAAAGAGGAGGAGTATAACAGAGAAGATAGAACTTAACAATTGAGTATGACTGCTGAATCATTATATTGATGGGTTTTTTTGGTCTCCAATGTCTTGGAGCAACTGGAAGAAAAAACAAAAAATTGTAGAACTATAACCCATGCTAAGTTTTGGAATCTGTTCTCTAACTACTTGTTAAAATATACTTGGAAATTTGTTGCTTTTTTGTATATATGCTATATTTCATTATAAAAAATGTTTTTAAAAAAGCAAGACATAGAAAATGTTTCATGATGTCATTTACATAAGGTTTTAAAAGCAGGCAAAATAAATCTCCGGTGCTGTAAGTCAGGATAGTGGAAAGGGAATATCTGGGAGTGGAACTTCTGAGGAGCAGGTAATATTCTATTTCTTGATCTGGGTGCTTATAAATATTCACTGAATGGTCCATTTATGATTTGTGTATCTTTCTGTATGTATGTTGACTTTATCTATATAAAGTTTACTTTTGAAAAAGTAGTTCTCACAGAACTGTGAGTATCCACTTTACAACACCTCCTGTGCTGGTTTGAAACTATTACGTACCCCAGAAAAGCCATGTTTTAATACTAATCCAATCTTGTGGAGCCAGAGCTCTTGTTTAGGGTTGAAACTTGATTAGATTGTTTCCATGGAGATATGACACACCCAAATGTGGGTTTGACCTTTTTTTTTTATTAATTAAAGAAAAAAAAGAAATTGACAAAACATTTAGAAATCATTCCATCCTACATATGTAATCAGTAATTCTTAACATCATCACATAGATGCATGATCATCATTTCTTAGTACATTTGCATCGATTTAGGAAAAGAACTAGCAAAACAACAGAAAAAGATATAGAATGTTGATATAGAGAAAAAATAAAAATAATAATAATAGTAAAAAAAAAAAAAGAAAAGGAAAAAGAAAAAAAAGACAAACAGACAGACAAAAAAAAAAAAAAACCTATAGCTCAGATGCAGCTTCATTCCGTGTTTTAACATGATTACTTTACAATTAGGTATTATTGTGCTGTCCATTTTTGAGTTTTTGTATCTAGTCCTGTTGCACAGTCTGTATCCCTTCAGCTCCAATTACCCATTATCTTACCCTGTTTCTAACTCCTGCTGGACTCTGTTACCAATGACATATTCCAAGTTTATTCTCGAATGTCGGTTCACATCAGTGGGACCATACAGTATTTGTCCTTTAGTTTTTGGCTAGACTCACTCAGCATAATGTTCTCTAGGTCCATCCATGTTATTACATGCTTCATAAGTTTATCCTGTCTTAAAGCTGCATAATATTCCATCGTATGTAGATACCACAGTTTGTTTAGCCACTCGTCTGTTGATGGACATTTTGGCTGTTTCCATCTCTTTGCAATTGTAAATAACGCTGCTATAAACATTGGTGTGCAAATGTCCGTTTGTGTCTTTGCCCTTATGTTCTTTGAGTAGATACCCAGCAATGGTATTGCTGGGTCATATGGCAATTCTATATTCAGCTTTTTGAGGAACCGCCAAACTGCCTTCCACAGCGGTTGCACCATTTGACATTCCCACCAACAGTGGATAAGTATGCCTCTTTCTCCGCATCCTCTCCAGCACTTGTCATTTTCTGTTTTGTTGATAATGGCCATTCTGGTGGGTGTGAGATGATATCTCATTGTGGTTTTGATTTGCATTTCTCTAATGGCCAGGGACATTGAGCATCTCTTCATGTGCCTTTTGGCCATTTGTATTTCCTCTTCTGAGAGGTGTCTGTTCAAGTCTTTTTCCCATTTTGTAATTGGGTTGGCTGTCTTTTTGTTGTTGAGTTGAACAATCTCTTTATAAATTCTGGATACTAGACCTTTATTTGATATGTCATTTCCAAATATTATCTCCCATTGTGTAGGCTGTCTTTCTACTTTCTTGATGAAGTTCTTTGATGCACAAAAGCGTTTAATTTTGAGGAGCTCCCATTTATTTATTTCCTTCTTCAGTGCTCTTGCTTTAGGTTTAAGGTCCATAAAACCGCCTCCAATTGTAAGTTTCATAAGATATCTCCCTACATTTCCTCTAACTGTTTTATGGTCTTAGACCTAATGTTTAGATCTTTGATCCATTTTGAGTTAACTTTTGTATAAGGTGTGAGATATGGGTCTTTTTTTTTTTTAATTTACATTTTTTAAAATTAATTAATGGAAAAAAAGAAATTAACCCAACATTTAGAAATCATACCATTCTACATATGCAATCAGTAATTCTTAACATCATCACATAGATGCATGATCATCGTTTCTTAGTACATTTCCATCGGTTTAGAAGAACTAGCAACACAACCGAAAAAGATATAGAATGTTAATATAGAGAAAAAAATAAAAGTAATAATAGTAAAAACACAACAAAACAAAACAAAACAAAAACCTATAGCACGGATGCAGCTTCATTCAATGTTTTAACATGATTACTTTACAATTAGGTATTATTGTGCTGTCCATTTTTGAGTTTTTGTATCTAGTCCTGTTGCACAGTCTGTATCCCTTCCGCTCCAATTACCCATTATCTTACCCTGTTTCTAACTCCTGCTGGACTCTGTTACCAACGACATATTCCAAGTTTATTCTCGAATGTCGATTCACATCATTGGGACCATACAGCATTTGTCTTTGAGTTTTTGGCTAGACTCACTCAGCATAATGTTCTCTAGGTCCATCCATGTTATTACATGCTTCATAAGTTTATCCTGTCTTAAAGCTGCATAATATTCCATCGTATGTAGATACCACAGTTTGTATAGCCACTCGTCTTTTGATGGACATTTTGGCTGTTTCCATCTCTTTGCAATTGTAAATAACGCTGCTATAAACATTGGTGTGCAAATGTTCGTTTGAGTTTTTGCCCTTAATTCCTTTGAGTAGATTCCCAGCAATGGTATTGCTGGGTCGTATGACAATTCTATATTCAGCTTTTTGAGGAACCACCAAACTGCCTTCCACAGTGGTTGCACCATTTGACATTCCCACCAACAGTGGATAAGTGTGCCTCTTTCACCGCATCCTCTCCAGCACTTGTCATTTTCTGTTTTGTTGATAATGGCCATTCTGGTGGGTGTGAGATGATATCTCATTGTGGTTTTGATTTGCATTTCTCTAATGGCCAGGGACATTGAGCATCTCTTCATGTGCCTTTTGGCCATTTGTATTTCCTCTTCTGAGAGGTGTCTATTCAAGTCTTTTTCCTATTTTGTAATTGGGTTGGCTGTCTTTTTGTTGTTGAGTTGAACAATCTCTTTATAAATTCTGGATACTAGACCTTTATCTGATATGTCATTTCCAAATATTGTCTCCCATTGTGTAGGCTGTCTTTCTACTTTCTTGATGAAGTTCTTTGATGCACAAAAGTGTTTAATTTTGAGGAGTTCCCATTTATTTATTTCCTTCTTCAGTGCTCTTGCTTTAGGTTTAAGGTCCATAAAACCACCTCCAATTGTAAGTTTCATAAGATATCTCCCTACATTATCCTCTAACTGTTTTATGATCTTAGACCTAATGTTTAGATCTTTGATCCATTTTGAGTTAACTTTTGTGTAGAGTGTGAGATATGGGTCTTCTTTCATTCTTTTGCATATGGATATCCAGTTCTCTAGGCACCATTTATTGAAGAGACTGTTCTGTCCCAGGTGAGTTGGCTTGACTGCCTTATCAAAGATCAAATGTCCATAGATGAGAGGGTCTATATCTGAGCACTCTATTCGATTCCATTGGTCGATATATCTATCTTTATGCCAATACCATGCTGTTTTGACCACTGTAGCTTCATAATATGCCTTAAAGTCAGGCAGCGCGAGACCTCAGCTTCGTTTTTTTTCCTCAAAATGTTTTTAGCAATTCGGGGCACCCTGCCCTTCCAGATAAATTTGCTTATTGGTTTTTCTATTTCTGAAAAATAAGTTGTTGGGATTTTGATTGGTATTGCATTGAATCTGTAAATCAATTTAGGTAGGATTGACATCTTAACTATATTTAGTCTTCCAATCCATGAACACGGTATGCCTTTCCATCTATTTAGGTCTTCTGTGATTTAACAGTTTTTTGTAGTTTTCTTTGTATAGGTTTTTTGTCTCTTTAGTTAAATTTATTCCTAGATATTTTATTCTTTTAGTTACAATTGTAAATGGGATTCGTTTCTTGATTTACCCCTCAGCTTGTTCATTACTAGTGTATAGAAATGCTACAGATTTTTGAATGTTGATCTTGTAACCTGCTACTTTGCTGTACTCATTTATTAGCTCTAGTAGTTTTGTTGTGGATTTTTCCGGGTTTTCAACGTATAGTATCAAAGCGTCTGCAAACAGTGATAGTTTTACTTCTTCCTTTCCAATTTTGATGCTTTGTATTTCTTTTTCTTGTCTAATTGCTCTGGCTAGAACCTCCAACAGGATATTGAATAATAGTGGTGATAATGGGCATCCTTGTCTTGTTCCTGATCTTAGGGGGAAAGTTTTCAATTTTTTCCCATTGAGGATGATATTAGCTGTGGGTTTTTCATATATTCCCTCTATCATTTTAAGGAAGTTCCCTTGTATTCCTATCTTTTGAAGTGTTTTCAACAGGAAAGGATGTTGAATCTTGTCAAATGCCTTCTCTGCATCAATTGAGATGATCATGTGATTTTTCTGCTTTGATTTGTTGATATGGTGTATTACATTAATTGATTTTCTTATGTTGAACCACCCTTGCATACCTGGGATGAATCCTACTTGGTCATGATGTATAATTCTTTTAATGTGTTGTTGGATATGATTTGCTAGAATTTTATTGAGGATTTTTGCATCTGTATTCATTAGAGAGATTGGTCTGTAGTTTTCTTTTTTTGTAATATCTTTGCCTGGTTTGGGTATGAGGGTGATGTTGGCTTCATAGAATGAATTAGGTAGTTTTCCCTCCACTTCGATTTTTTTGAAGAGTTTGAGGAGAGTTGGTACTAATTCTTTCTGGAACGTTTGATAGAATTCACATGAGAAGCCGTCTGGTCCTGGACTTTTCTTTTTAGGAAGCTTTTGAATGACTGATTCAATTTTTTTACTTGTGATTGGTTTGTTGAGGTCATCTATTTCTTCTTGAGTCAAAGTTGGTTGTTCATATCTTTCCAGGAACCCGTCCATTTCATCTAAATTGTTGTATTTATTAGCATAAAGTTGTTCATAGTATCCTGTTATTACCTCCTTTATTTCTGTGAGGTCAGTGGTTATGTCTCCTCTTCCATTTCTGATCTTATTTATTTGCATCCTCTCTCTTCTTCTTTTTGTCAATCTTGCTAAGGGCCCATCAATCTTATTGATTTTGTCATAGAACCAACTTCTGGTCTTATTGATTTTCTCTATTGTTTTCATGTTTTCAATTTCATTTATTTTTGCTCTAATCTTTGTTATTTCTTTCCTTTTGCTTGCTTTGGGATTAGTTTGCTGTTCTTTCTCCAGTTCTTCCAAGTGGACAGTTAATTCCTGCATTTTTGCCTTTTCTTCTTTTCTGATATAGGCATTTAGGGCAATAAATTTCCCTCTTAGCACTGCCTTTGCTGCGTCCCATAAGTTTTGATATGTTGTGTTTTCGTTTTCATTCGCCTCGAGGTATTTACTAATTTCTCTTGCAATTTCTTCTTTGACCCACTTGTTGTTTAAGAGTGTGTTGTTGAGCCTCCATGTATTTGTGAATTTTCTGGCACTCCGTCTATTATTGATTTCCAACTTCATTCCTTTATGATCCGAGAAAGTGTTGTGTATGATTTCAATCTTTTTAAATTTGTTAAGACTTGCTTTGTGACCCAGCATATGGTCTATCTTTGAGAATGATCCATGAGCACTTGAGAAAAAGGTGTATCCTGCTGTTGTGGGATGTAATGTCCTATAAATGTCTGTTAAGTCTAGCTCATTTATAGTAATATTCAGATTCTCTATTTCTTTATTGATCCTCTGTCTAGATGTTCTGTCCATTGATGAGAGTGGTGAATTGAAGTCTCCAGCTATTATGGTATATGTGTCTATTTCCCTTTTCAGTGTTTGCAGTGTATTCCTCACGTATTTTGGGGCATTCTGGTTCGGTGCATAAATATTTATGACTGTTATGTCTTCTTGTTTAATTGTTCCTTTTATTAGTATATAGTGTCCTTCTTTGTCTCTTTTAACTGTTTTACATTTGAATTCTAATTTGTTGGATATTAGTATAGCCACTCCTGCTCTTTTCTGGTTGTTATTTGCATGAAATATCTTTTCCCAACCTTTCACTTTCAACCTATATTTATCTTTGGGTCTAAGATGTGTTTCCTGTAGACAGCATATAGAAAGATCCTGTTTTTTAATCCATTCTGCCAGTCTATGTCTTTTGATTGGGGAATTCAGTCCAGTAACATTTAGTGTTATTACTGTTTGGATAATATTTTCCTCTACCATTTTGTCTTTTGTATTACGTACATCATATCTGATTTTCCTTCTTTCTACACTCTTCTCCATACCTCTCTCTTCTGTCTTTTCGTATCTGACTCTAGTGCTCCCTTTAGTATTTCTTGCAGAGCTGGTCTCTTGGTCACAAATTCTCTCAGTGACTTTTTGTCTGAGAATGTTTTAATTTCTCCCTCATTTTTGAAGGACAATTTTGCTGGATATAGGAGTCTTGGTTGGCAGTTTTTCTCTTTTAGTAACTTAAATATATCATCCCACTGTCTTCTAGCTTCCATGGTTTCTGCTGAGAAATCTACACAAAGTCTTATTGGGTTTCCCTTGTATGTAATGGATTGTTTTTCTCTTGCTGCTTTCAAGATCCTCTCTTTCTCTTTGATCTCTGACATTCTAACTAGTAAGTGTCTTGGAGAATGCCTGTTTGGGTCTATTCTCTTTGGGGTGCGTTGCACTTCTTGGATCTGTAATTTTAGGTCTTTCATAAGAGTTGGGAAATTTTCAGTGATAATTTCTTCCATTAGATTTTCTCCTCGTTTTCCCTTCTCTTCTCCTTCTGGGACACCCTCAACACGTATATTTGTGCGCTTCATATTGTCCTTCAGTTCCCTGATCCCCTGTTCAAAGTTTTCCATTCTTTTCCCTATAGTTTCTGTTTCTTTTTGGAATTCAGATGTTCCATCCTCAGTTCACTAATTCTAGCTTCTGTCTCTTTAAATCTATCATTGTAGGTATCCATTGTTTTTTCCATCTTTTCTACTTTGTCCTTCACTTCCATAAGTTCTGTGATTTGTTTTTTCAGTTTTTCTATTTCTTCTTTTTTTCAGCCCATGTCTTCTTCATGTCCTCCCTCAATTTATCGATTTCATTTTTGAAGAGGTTTTCCATTTCTGTTCGTATATTCAGCATTAGTTGTTTCAGCTCCTGTATCTCATTTGAACTATTGGTTTGTTCCTTTGACTGGGCCATATTTTCAATTTTCTGAGCGTGATCTGTTATCTTCTGCTGGCGTCTGGGCATTTAATCAGATTTCCCTGGGTGTTGGACCCAGCAGGTTGAAAGATTTTTCTGTGAAATCTCTGGGTTCTGTTTTTCTTATCCTGTCCAGTAGATGGCGCTCGTGGCACCCGTTTGTCTGCGGGTCCCACCAGTAAAAGGTGCTGTGGGTCCTTTAACTTTGGAAAACTCTCGCCGTGGGGGAGGTTCGCCAGCTGTAGCGGCTTGGAGGAGTGCCAATCTGAATCTCCCAGCTGGTCCGGGGTTCCGAATGCGGGGAGGGTCGCCGGCCGCCGCAGCCCGGGAGAGCGCCCATCCCAATCTCCCAGCTGTCCCAGGGCGCCAAGCATGGCGGGAGGGCGCCAGCCGCCGTGGCCCGGGGGAGTGCACCGTTCCCAGCCGGTCCGGGAAGCCACGTGTTTGGAAGAGACCCCGGTCACCATTCTCCGCGGCCTGGGGATCTCCGATCCAATTCTCCCAGCTGGTCTGGGGGCTGCGCGTGGGGGTGGGCACCAGCCGCCACGGCTTGAGGTGACCGCCTGTCCAATTCTCCCAGCCGGCCTGGGAAGGAGGGAGGGAGGGACTCCGGCCGCCTGCCGCCCCGGCCTGGGAAGCCTGCGCCCCTCGACGATCTCACCGGAGCGGGTTCTCCCAGCCAGTCAGCCATTCCAGAATGGGGTATGCTGTCTTCTTGATCTCTGTCGTGGCTCCGGGAGCTGTTCTGTATCGTTTCTACTCCCCTAGTAGCTATTCTGGAGGAGGAACTAAGACCCGTGCGTCTTACTAAGTCGCCATCTTCTCCGGAAGTCCTGGGTTTGACCTTTTGATTAGATGGAAATGTGACTCTGTCTTTTCAGGATGGGTCTTGATTAGTTTACTAGAGTTTTTTAAAAGGGGAAACATTTTGTAGAAACCTCAAGCAGATGCTTGGAGAACAGTTGCTTCAGAGCTGACAGAGACACGGTGGTCTGGAGATGTGTAGAGTGCCAACAGAGAGAGCAGACGCTTAGATACGGACAGAGTCCTGCAGGAGTTGCCACGAACTTTCCCATGAGATGCTAAGCAAGCCAGAACCCAGACTTGCATCCTGGAGGAGCTAAGGGAAGGACCACAGGTGCTTAAAGAGAAAACCACCAGCATGAGAAGTTAGAAGCTATGGAACTGGGAACAAAGGTCAGCAGACCCCAGCCATGTGCCTTCCCAGATGACAGAGGTGTTCTGGGCCCATCAGCCTTTCTTGAATCAAGGTATCTTTATCTGAATTCCTTAGTTTGGATATTGTTGTAGGCTTAGAACTTAAACTTGCAAATTAATAAATTCCCTTTTTAAAAAGCCATTTCATTTCTGGTATATTGCGTTTTGGTAGATTTGACAAACCAATACACCTCCTTTTTATAAAAAATATTTCTAACAACCTCTTAAATACTGAAAGGGTAGTCATAGATAAATTATGCATAGATAAATTATGCATCCTGACTTACAGAACCGGAGATTTATTTTGCCTGCTTTTAAAACCTTATGTAAATGACATCATGAAGCCTTTTCTATGTCTTGCTTTTTTAAAGCATTTTTTATAATGAAATATAGCATACATACAAAAAAGCAACAAATTTCCAAGTATATTATGTATATAATTGTTGAATTTTCCTTTTAAAATAAAAAATTAATTTTTTATTTAAAAAATCCATATAGTACATCAGTTGAAATATAAAGAAGAAACAAAAGGGATAACTTTATAATAAAGGAATGTATATTCCAGTACAGAAATATTCAGACATGACTTACCTGGGAGACACTGAGTACATCAGAGATTTCACCTAGTGTAAAAAACTCCATGAATGCAACAGCTGCAAATGCAGACCAAAGCAGGCAATGTACTAGCTAATTACAAGGACACTGGTACTATGATTTCCTAAAATAGTAAAACAGTCTGTGCTGAAATCCTAAACAAAACACACTACAGCCATCCTTCCTGTTACACAATAATGACATTCTTTTAAAATCCAAAATACTTTGAATTGCAAAAATACTGCATTTATATGTGAAAGCAGACTCAGATTCTAAACCTAGATCATTATAAACATACTTTACATCTGCATGATTGCCCAGTGGGATATTAGAAAGCTGTGCAGAAT
This sequence comes from Tamandua tetradactyla, assembly GCF_023851605.1. Classification (NCBI taxonomy): domain Eukaryota; kingdom Metazoa; phylum Chordata; class Mammalia; order Pilosa; family Myrmecophagidae; genus Tamandua; species Tamandua tetradactyla. Next base: position 82,106,828 of record NC_135335.1, read on the forward strand.
GCCAGCCAATCTATTCTCATGCAGGACTGACCTGTGCATTGCAGGATGTCTAGCACTGTGTTTCTTGACCATTAAGTGCCAGCAGTGTTATTGTAATAACCAAAAATACCCCCACAAATTTCCAACGTTCCCCCAGGGGCGGTATCACGTTGGTTGGGAACTATCACAGGACTCCTGACTATAAGCCATTAATGGTCTCAGTCATGAAACCTTGGAAGGCCCATGGTCATTGCAGAAGTTTTAGGGGAGATGTTCTAGTTTGCTAGCTGCTGCAATGCAATGTACCAGAAATAGAATGGCTTTTAGAAAGGGAAATTTATTAAGCTGTCAGTTTACAGTTCTAAGGCCATGAAAAAGTCCAAATTAAGGCAAGGCTATAAAAATGTCCAATCTAAGGCATCCAGGAAAATATACCTTGGCTCAAAAGGCCAATGACGTTCGGGTTTTCTCTCTCGACTGGGAGGAAACATGACAATGTCTGTTAGCTTTCTCTCCTCATTTCATAAGGCTTCCCTGGGGGCATTTCCTTCTGCTCTAGAGTTCTCTGGCTGTCTGGGCTCTGTTGGTTCTGGTGATTTTTTCCCATTTTTCTGAAATGGTTTCCTTTTAAAGGACTCCAGTAAGCAATCCCACCTTGAATGGGTGGAGACGCAGCTCCATGGAAAACATCTAATCAAAAGTTACCATCCACAACTAGGTGAGTCACATCTCCATGGAAACAATCAGAAAGATCCCACCCAGCAATTGAATGAGGATTGAAAGGCTTGGCTTTTCTGGGCTGTACTACAGATTTGAATAGGCACAAGGGGCAAAAACAATTCCCTCCAATCTTCAAGTCTTTTCCAGTCATTCAATAGCAAATCTGTCCCAATTTAGACCTCCTGGAGTCCAAATTTAAAGAAGATTTGGGTATCCTGTGATTGGTACTTGAGGTTAAGGGGAATCGGAGTTGAGTAACATTCTTAGAGAAACTGATGACAAATACCTGTGATTTCAAGCTGTATCCCTACCTTTGCTCTGACAGCTCCATTCCCTTTGTCTGTTAAGACTTCAGAGATTCTGGATAGGAGGGCACCACTAATTTTTCAACCTGTGAGATCAAGGGCTAAATGAATCCATGCCAAACATTCTTGTCCACTAAATACTTGAGACCTTGTATCTCATTTTCTGTCATACAGTATAACTAACACTTGAGTGATTATTATATACGAGGCTATATATTAACTTTGTGCTAAGCATTTTACATGTGTTATCTTCTTTAATTCTCACAATGACCCTATGATTTCATTAGTAGATACTATTATTATTCCTGGGTTTTGATGAAGTAACTAAGACATGAAGAGGTTAAGTAACATTTCTACGATCACATAGTTAATAAGCTGAAGAACCAGGATTTGAACCCCGTCAGCTCCAGAGCTGGAGATTTCAACTGTTATAGCATTCTGCCTTAAAGGAAGGGGTGGTGTTGGTGAATGCACTTTTGTGGAAAACCTGTGTCCTGTGTATAGAGAAATGATACAGCCTTCCATTGGCTAAATGCCTTTTTGGAATTCAGCCTGCTTGAAGATCAGTGGCCTCCTGTATCAGTGAGATTGCTTTCAGTTTCCAAAATAGAGAGTTGACTAGTAGTACTGAACAATAAGGATATTTATTGCTAACTCAATAAATAAAGTAAGAAATTCTGGGTAGCAATTCCAGCATTGGTTAAATGGTTCAATAATATCATTAAGAACCCAGGGTTCTAACCATCATCAATGCATTAGCTTTCCTTCCTTATGGGAGTTATTTCCTGGCCTCAAGATAGCTGCTGCAGTACCAACAGCACAAGAGAAAGGAAGAAGTGGAGAAATAGGATTTTGTATGTTTTTTTCTCTCTATCAGACTTTCCTTTATACCTTTTTGGCCATAACTGATTGACATGCTCACCCCTATATCTGTTATTGGGAAAGGGGATAAACCATTATTTATCACCTGGAGTTCTGTTTCCAGGAATTTCCACCCTCTACTATAAAATCAGAGTACTATAGAAAAGAAAGGGGGACAGCTGCTGTTCTGGTCTGCTAGATTCTGGAATGCAATATACCAGAAACAGAATGGCTTTTAAAAATGGGAATTTAATGAGTTGCTAGTTTACAGTTCTAAGGCCGAGAAAATTTTCCAATTAAAACAAGTCTATAGAAATGTTGAATCTAAGGCATTCATCTAGGGAAAGATACCTTGGTTCAAGAAGACCGATGAAGTTCAGTGTTTCTCTCTCAAGTGAGAAGGCAGATGGCAAACACAGTCAGGGCTTCTCTCTCAGTTGAAAGAGCACATGGAGAACATGGCGTCATCTGCTAGCTTTCTCTCCTGGTTTCCGGTTTCATGCAGCTCCCTGGGAGGCGTTTTCCTTCTTCATCTCCAAAGGCCACTGGCTGGTGGACTCTCTGCTTCGTGGTGCTGCAGCATTCTCCGCTCTCTCTGAATCTCTCATTCTCCAAAACATTTCCTCTTTTATAGGACACCAGTAAACCAATCAAGACCCACCCAAATTGGTGGAGATATGTCGTCACCTAATCCAGTTTAACAACCACTTTTGACTAAATCACATCATCCAGGGAGATGATCTGATTACAGTTTCAAACATACAGTAATGAATAGGGATTATTCTACCTTTTTGAAATGGGATTTTCATTAAAACATGGCTTTTCTAGGGGGCATACGTCTTTTCAAACCAGCACAGCTTCCAAGTAGGCAGTAGATAATATCTTCCATTCCTTTCTTGTGGGATGACTGGGAGGTCCCAAATTATGTAACAACCAGGGGTTATGGTGGGTTTAGGAGACATGAAAGATGTATTTATACCACTCCCATTAGTGGTGGAATTGCTTACTTTTAGCCACCCAACCCTGAGAGCCAAAAGTTCCCTCATGCATTCTCCTCCAAAGATCTCCTTCAAAGGTGCTTAAGGGCAATGAGCCCTGTTCACACAGGTTTCTTGATCATTTCTGCCATCATGAGGTAGGCTGAGTATGTATGGGGCATTGCTTCTGCTATAACAAGGCCTGGTGTATTCCAAACAGTTAGAGTCTACAAAGATGTGTAGTAACCTATTGGTAGTTTCCTAAACGCACCATGCATGTGACCTTTGTCTGCCTATGCCCAGCGTCCCTGCCATGAACAATATATGGCCATGCATGGGAAGGCCTGGGGATGGGCATTCTGGTGTCATGTATGAGGAAGTAAATATGACAGATTAATATTTCACAACAGCAGTAATCTATGTAGTTCCTGTTTTGCCCTGTACTCAATAGATTTCTTTTAAATTAATTTCCACCCCCTTAACCCAAGAGAGCTAGACCTCCTGAGCCATCCATTGCTCTGAGGATGTATAAATTAGTGATTTTGGGTTGCAAGCAAAAGAAACCAACTCTGGCTGTTGTAATTAATTGAGAATTTTAGAGAAAGCTGCATCTCGCAGACTCAGAAATAGGTTGGAGAATCAGGCTTAGAATTGAGCAGGAGCAAAGCCATCTCCAGAGGATGAAGAAACAAGAACTGCTGGACCAGCCTGGACAGATATACCCCTGCCTGAGGAATGAACACCAGCCGTTTTCAATTCAACTCCACAGAACATTCAAAATTCGGGCAGGATCAATTTCAGGTGGATTGCAGATCTAACTGTAAAAGGGAAACCATTCAGCCTTTAGAAGAAAATGAAGGAGAAGACCTTTGGGCCAAAGAAGGTAGGGGAGGGTGTCAATCACAAGACAGTCTTGTCCTCACAGGAAGATACTTGTTCTAGACCAGGGCTGGGAAACAGAGGCAGGGCCTCTGCAGAAGTTAGAAATTCTTCATAAATAAAGAAATGAAAAAATCATATGATCTGCACAACTTGACTACAGGTGATTATTTCTCTCCCAGCATCTGTGAAAGATTTATTTTAAAAAAAACATCAAGGTTCACTCCAAAGAGAGTTGAAAATTTCAAATGCCAAGAAATTTTCATCCTATTTTTCTCCTCCCACACAACATAACTGACATCCTGGCCACAGAACTCGTGTGAAACCATGCATGACATGAAGTGAATTGTCAGCTTATTCCTGGTTTCTGGCTGCAGCTCAGCCTTGTTGGCTGTGCTCCTTCAGACTCAGAGCTGAAGTCTTGGTTGGGACTTTCCCTGCTACGGGGACAGGTTCCCGTAGACCAGGGTCTGTGGAAAGACTGGAGGGGTCACCAAGATGATTAAGACCCTGCCCTCAAGAACGTGGAAACGCCTCTACACCCAAATGGAGAATTGTCACCTTTCTCAAGGCATCTTTCCTGATTGTGGGATTCCTGATATACTGGAATACCTCAGACTGCCTCCTCAGCTCCCTCCTCCTCTCTCACTATGCTTCCTTCCTTTTCATCTAAGGTTTCTGCCTCCCAGGATGGTATCCTCAGCCCTGACCTCTGCCTTGACCGCCGACTCATATACCCAACTGTTCTCAAAACATTTTTACCTAAATGATGAAGAGGAATCTCAGAGTCACCATGTCTAAAACAGGTCTGATGATCGTTCCCCTAGACTCATCTCAGTCTGCCCATCGCAGGGAGCCAACATTGATTCTTACCTTTTCTTCACTCTCCACATCCAATAATTGCTCAGTAAATTCTGTTAATATGCCTTCATCCTATACTCTGAATCTGACTACTACTTATTACTTCTGCTGCCACCATGTGGTCCAATACACTGCTGTGGTAGTTAGATTCAGTTGTCAACTTGGCCAGGTGAAGGCACCTAGTTTTGTTGCTGCGGACATGAGCCAATGGTACGTGAATCTCATCTATTGCTAATTACATCTGCAGTCGTCCAGGAGGCGTGCCTGCTGCAATGAATGATGTTTGACTTAATTGGCTGGTGCTTAAATGAGAGAACACAACGTAGCACAGCCCAGGCAGCTCGGCATACCTCATCTCAGCACTTGCAGCTTAGCCCAGGCCTTTGGAGATGCAGAAAGGAATCACCAGCTGGGGAAAGTTGTTGGAACCCAGAGGCCTGGAGAGAAGGCCATCAGAGATTACCCTGAGCCTTCCCATGTAAGAAAGAACCTCAGATGAAAGTTAGCTGCCTTTGCTCTGAAGAACTAACAAAATAAATCCTCTTTTATTAAAAGCCAATCCATCTCTGGTATTCCGGCAGCTAGCAAACTAGAATAACTGCTATGTCTTATCTGGGCTACTGCAGTAAACCTTCTATCTAGTCTTGCTGCTTCCTCCCTTGTTCCTTGTATCAGTGAAGATTAGGTTTTAAATACATTAATCATATCACAAGTCACTCCCCTGCTCAGCTGTCTTTAGTGGCTTCCTTTACCCTTAGAAAACAATTCTAATTCCTTACCTGGCTGACAGGCTCCTCCATGACCTGCCTCCTGCCCACCTATCGTTCCCCCCTCACCTTCTCCATTTCTCTCAGCTCATTCTTCTTCTCTCTGGTCTTCTGTATGGCCTTTGAATGCTTGCTCCTGCCTCAGTGTCTCTATGCTTGTTATTCCTATTCTGTGTTGTTCTTCCTTAAATTTCTTATAGCTTAATAAAATAAAATATAGGTTGCAAAGGTGCCTTTCCTCTACCATATAGCCACCCACCCTTCCAACCACTTTCCCTGCTTTTTTTTTTAAACTATTTCTTCTTTTCTTAAATAGCATTGCCAAAGAAAAAACTGTACCAGACAATGTGAAACAGGTAAGGATGACTTTATTCAGGGGCTGCTATAGCAAGTGAGAAAGAGTAGAACTCAACTCTACAGATAACAAAGCACAGCCAACTTGTTTTTTCTTTCAGTAATTTATTCTTTTATTTATTCCATAAATCAGTAGCATCTAAGAAAAGCCACCCTATCAAAGTATTCTTTGCTTTATCCTCTGCATTCTCATAGCTCTTTGCTAGATACTTATATTTAGTTTGAATATATAATTTCTAAGTATCTTTAATCTTAAGCAAATAATATGCTGAAATTTTTTATACTAAAAAAGATTGATGTGGAATGATGTTTGTTGCAATATTATTTATAGCAAAAAATATATGGAAACACCCTAAATACTTACCAACAGAGAAATGATAAGATAAATAATGGAACATGTGTGTAATCAAATGTCCCAAAGCCATCTCAATATTCACATGGAATATACAATGGTGGTAAAATATTTTTTTATAATGTTCATAGAAAAAAATGACATATAAACCTTTATTCCTATATCTAATATAATTCAAATTATATTAAAATATAGATAAAAATGCTGATAAATTAACAGTGATCTCTTGTGGATTAAGCAATTTAAAATATTTTCTATTATCTTGTTTACACGTAGCACTCTTCACATTATATACTTTTTACAATCGCAAAACAAAACCGCAGAGGTTTTTTTTTTTTTTTAATTTTTTTATTAATCAAAAAAAAGAAAAGAAATTAACACAACATTTAGAAATCATTCCATTCTACAAATGCACTCAGTAATTCTTAGTATCATCACATAGATGTATGATCATCATTTCTTAGTACATTTGCATCGATTTAGGAAAAGAACTAGCAAAACAGCAGAAAAAGATATAGAATGTTAATATAGAGAAGAGAATTAAAATAATAATACTAATAATATATATATATATATAAAAAGGAAAAAGAAAAAAACAAAAACAAAAGATACAAACACACAAACAAACAAACAAAAAAACATATTTCAGGTGCAGCTTCATTCAGTGTTCCAACCTAGTTACATTACACTTAGGTATTATTGTGCTGTCCATTTTTTAGTTTTTGTATCTAGTCCTGTTGCACAGTCTGTATCCCTTCAGCTCCAATTACCCATTATCTTACCCTGTTTCTAACTCCTGCTGGTCTCTGTTACCAATGATATATTCCAAGCTGATTCTCGAATGTCGGTTCACATCAGTGGGACCTTACAGTATTTGTCCTTTAGTTTTGGGCTAGACTCACTCAGCATAATGTTCTCTAGGTCCATCCATGTTACTACATGCTTCATAAGTTTAGTCTGTCTTAAAGCTGCATAATATTCCATCGTAGGTATACGCCACAGTTTGTTTAGCCACTCGTCTGTTGATGAACATTTTGGCTGTTTCCATCTCTTTGCAATTGTAGATAATGCTGCTATAAACACTGGTGTGTTTTTGCCCTTTTGTCTTTGCCCTTAAGTCCTTTGAGTAGATACCTAGCAGTGGTATGGCTGGGTCATAATCCATTCTGCCATTCTATGTCTTTTGATTGGGGAATTCAGTCCATTAACTTTTAGTATTATTACTGTTTGGATAATATTTTCCTCTACCATTTTGGCTTTTGTATTATATATATCATATCTGATTTTCCTTCTTTCTACACTTTACTCCATACCTCTCTCTTCTGTCTTTTCGTATCTGACTCTAGTGCTCCCTTTAGTATTTCTTGCAGAGCTGGTCTCTTGGTCACAAATTCTCTCAGTGACTTTTTGTCTATAAATGTTTTAATTTCTCCTTCATTTTTGAAGGACAATTTTGCTGGATATAGGAGTCTTGGTTGGCAGTTTTTCTCTTTTAGTAATTTAAATATATCATCCCACTGTCTTCTAGCTTCCATGGTTTCTGCTGAGAAATCTACACATAGTCTTATTGGATTTCCCTTGTATGTGACGAATTGTTTTTCTCTTGCTGCTTTCAAGATCCTCTCTTTCTCTTTGACCTCTGACATTCTAACTAGTAAGTGTCTTGGAGAACGCCTATTTGGGTCTATTCTCTTTGGGGTGCGCTGCACTTCTTGGATCTGCAAATTTAGGTCTTTCATAAGAGTTGGGAAATTTTCAGTGATAATTTCTTCCATTAGTTTTTCTCCTCCTTTTCCCTTCTCTTCTCCTTCTGGGACACCCACAACACGTATATTTGTGCGCTTCATATTGTCATTCAGTTCCCTGATCCCCTGCTCAAGTTTTTCCATTCTTTTCCCTATAGTTTCTGTTTCTTTTTGGAATTCAGATGTTCCATCCTCCAGTTCACTAATTGTAGCTTCTGTCTCTTTAGATCTACCATTGTAGGTATCCATTGTTTTTTCCATTTTTTCTTCTTTGTCCTTCACTCCCATAAGTTCTGTGATTTGTTTTTTCAGATTTTCTATTTCTTCTTTTTGTTCAGCCCATGTCTTCTTCATGTCCTCCCTCAATTTATTGATTTGGTTTTTGAAGAGTTTTTCCATTTCTGTTCGTATATTCAGCATTAGTTGTCTCAGCTCCTGTATCTCATTTGAACTATTGGTTTGTTCCTTTGACTGGGCCATATCTTCAATTTTCCGAGCGTCATCCATTATTTTCTGCTGGTGTCTGGGCATTTGATCAGATTTCCCTGGGTGTGGGACCCGGCTGGTTGAAAGGTTTTTCTGTGAAATCTCTGGGCTCTGTTTTTCTTTTCCTGCCCAGTAGGTGGCGCTCGTGGCGCTCGTCTGTCTGCACGGCAGTCGGCCCGGGAAACCGCGCGTGGAGGCGGGGGTCGCTGGCCGCCGCGGCTTGGGAGAGTGCCGGTCCTAATTGCCCAGCTGGCCCGAAACGCCAAGCGTGACGGGAGGGCCCCACTATCCAACGTTCCCAGTCAGACCGGGGAGCCACGTGCGTGGAGGGGACCCCAGTCGCCAGCCGCCCCGGCTGGGAAAACGCGCGCCCCTCGGGTATCTCACCGCAGCAGATTTTCCCTGCCCGTTCAGCTGTTCCAGAATGGGGTACGCTGTCTTTTTGGTCTCTGTCGTGACTCCGGGAGCTGTTTCGTATTGTTTCTGTTTCTTTAGTTGCTTTTCTGGAGGAGGAACTAAGACCCCGCGCGTCTTACTAAGCCGCCATCTTCTCCCCGCAGAGGTTTTATTTGTTTGCTTTTTAGTAAATCAATTGATATACCTCGTACTATGCTACCTCTGTAGAAGAGTCAGAATAAAAATAAAATAGTAGATTGGTTTTCATGTAGCTTACAATTTATTATTTTTTTTAACTTTTTTTATTGTATATATAAATACATATATCGAAGAAAGAAAAAAGCAATAGTTTTCAAAGCACTCCTCAACAAGTAGTTACAGGACAGATCTCCAAGTTTGTCCATACCATTTCTCAGATTTTCCCCTCTAGCTGCTCCAGGACATTGGAGGCTAGAAGGAATAAATACTTTTTTTTATCATCACAATCAGCTTTTTTTGTCTGTGTGAAAAATAATATATATACAAAAAAAAGGCAATAAATTTCAAAGCACTGCACAACCAGTAGTTGTAGAACATATTTCAGAGTTTGGTATGGGTTTCTATTCCACAATTTTAGATTTTTATTTCTAGCTGCTGTAAGATACTGGAGACTAAAAGAAGTATCAGTGTAATGATTCAGCAATCATATTCGTTCATTAAACTCTACCTTCTTTGTATAATTCCACCATCACCTTTGATCTTTGTATCACACTCTTTAGGGGTGTTTGGGCTATTCCCATTCCAACTTTTTCATGTTGGAAAGGGCTGTCAATAATATGGGACAGGGAGATGGAACCAGCTGATGTTCTGGAGAGGCTGGGCCCTCTAGGTTACAGCCAGCTTTTTAAGGGCTAGGCCGGGGTTGGATGAAAAGCCTTGGAAAAGTAGTAAGAAGAGAGGGCTTTTTGATCATTCAGATGGGTGAAGGATTTACTAAGGTTGTAATTAGGACCACTTGGTTGGGAATCTGTAAGGAGGGAAATAAGGAGCTGCCTAGTTAAGAGCCTCTCAGATGCCCGGGAAGCTGCAGGAAGAGGGAGAGGGGAGAGGAGACGAGGGCAGGAGGCAAGACTGATATCTAGAATAGCTCCCATCTGAAGTTGTCTTTTTCCCCTTTTTTCCTGCAATCTTGTCTCATAGACCACTAGTATTTCCATCTACCCAATTTATTTTACCCCTTATCCTCCTATTATTTATTTATTTTTATCCATATTTATTTACTCATCTATCTATATCCTGGATAAAGGGAGCATAAGGTTTTCACAATCACGCAGTCACATTGTAAAAGTTATATCTTTATACAATTGTCTTCAAGAATCGAGACTATTGGAACACAGTCCAACAGTTTCAGTTACTTCCCTCTAGCCACTCCAATACACCATAAACTAAAAAGGGATATCTATATAATGTATAAGAATAACCCCCAGGAAAATCTCTTGATTCCATTTGAAATCTCTCTGCCACTGAAACTACTTTATCTCATCTCTCTCTTCCCTCTAAGGTCAAGAAGGTTTTCTCAGTCCCTTGGTGCCAGTCCTGGCTCATCCTGGGAGTTCCGTCCCATGTTGACAGGGAGATTTACACTCCTGGGAGTCATGTCCCACATAGTGGGTTGGGGGGAGGGCAGTGAGTTCATCTGTTGAGTTGGCTTAGAAAGAGAGACCACATCTGAGCAACAAAAGAGGTTCTCTGAGGGTGACTCTTAGGCCTAATTTTAAGGAGGCTTAGCCTATCCTTTGCAGGAATAAGTTTCATTGGAGCACACCCCAAGATCAAGAGCTCAGCCTATTAATTTAATTGTCCTCACCATGAGAATATCAGAAAGTCTCCAAATGGGGAAATTGAATATTTCCTCCTTTCTCCCCAGTCCCCTAAGGGTACTTCGCAAATACTTCTTTATTCACTGTCCAAGTTACTCGGGGATATATTGGGGCATCACACTAACCTGGACAAACCAACAAAATCTCACGCCCTATTCAAGATTCCATGTACTTATGGTGTTCAACTAAATTGACCATACAAGTTAAATTATGAAATGTGCTACCCAAAATATAAATTTTGCACCAAATAAACATCTCTCCCTTTGGGCTCGCACAGAAGTTGAAGTTGTAACATATGGACAATATCATCCTTAACCCTGTGTTCTGCTCTACCTTAGTTCTATCCAAATCAGCATCCTTCATATTGCTACTCGAAAGCTGATTCCTTTTTCAACTTTTTAGACAGTTCTTGTATGGGGTACTGCTGACTTTTATAGCTTCAGCGCTCTAACTCTGAGTAATGACTTTAATTTACCTAGAAGGAAATCAAGTCACCCAAACATGGGTGCTTAGGTTTGGCCCATGAGAATTATTTGGGCTTGGTGATGAGAGAGGGTTTGAATGCAGCCCCAGAAACATGGAAGATGTTACACGAGATGATGGAGATCCCAGCTACAGCCCAGAGGGTAGATATCTGTGCAGCAGGCATCACAGAGCACATCTGGTCAGAGGAGCTACTATTGGAATGACGTGGGAGTCACATGGTAAACACTAGGAATTCGTTTGTAAGCGTTGTTAAAAAAAAAAAAAGCAACAACCAAATTTCAGCGGTTTAACACGACAACAACATCAACACCATCACATTCATGCTCCTCACTTATAGGTCTTCAGGGCATCCAGGGCGGCTCTGTCTCAGCCCGCCAGCCTGATTCAGATGTTCGTCCACGTCGCTCATGCTGGGACCAGCAGCTTCTCATGGCAGACGGCAGAGGTTCAAGAAGCCCAGCCAAACTAGGAAGGCACATTTGAAACCTCTGATGAAGTCACATCCATTGATATTCTAATTGACAAAGCAGGGGTACATCTTCCTTATATAATCCAGGCTACACTTGGAGCCTTCTTGATTTTTACCCCTGGGGAAGTGAGTGCAGTTGGGAAGTCCATCGTGCCCCTGTGGAATTTGTACTGAAAGGGTTACAAGAACAAATAGCTACACAATGTTTAGGCTAGTAACCTACCTGCCCTCTCTCTCACCCCTCATCCTCTCACTTGTCCCTAGGAGATGAGGATTTGTGTGCCTGATTGTTCAGTTAGGTAGTAGGGTGCCTTAGGTCAGCCCTTATCTGCCACCTTCCAGCTCTCTGCCTGGAGAACATTTTAGCCTGTACTCTGCTCTGAACCCTTAGGACTCTGGGGATGTCCAGGGCTACCTGTGTCCAGACAGGTAAGTCTGTACTCACTCAGGGGTGAAATATTAGCAGGTCTTTCTAGGTGCAGCCCTTAAGCCATGTTTTCTTATCAGCTTGTTGGAAACACTGACATTTTGATTTTTGTTAGTTTTTTATTTCTACATTGCCTTATTTCTCCATTAATTTGGGAAAAGAAGAAAGGGGTGCTATTTTGGCTTTCTAAACTCCCACATTATGGAGTAGTATGCAGCAGATAAGAAAAACTAAGTGGTTCAGTATGTATGCACATAGAAAAGTTTGTGTTAAAACAAATCTTATTGATTTAAAAATCAAGCTGGAGAAGAAGAAAGGTACAATTTAATCTTATTTATGTCAAACAAACAAACAAGCAAAAATCCACAAACTCACAACGAACCTCTGTATTTCTCTATGTACATTTATGTATAGGAATACATATAGATAGTTCTGGAAAGACATATCCTAACCTAACAACAATGGTTTCTGTATGTCATATTTAATTTGTTTTTTTTTTTTAAATTTGTTTTTAACAGTAGAATATATCTCTGTGGTTTATGGTTAAAAATAACATAATCTTACCTGTGTAGTGCCTGGCCAAAGTCCAGCCCCTTTAGAAAAGTTCAGAGACCTTTTTCTAATACTTCTATGTTAGAAGTTGTGAGATTTTCCCTGATTGGGAGGGATTGGTTACCATGCTAGCCAGGTGGGCCAGGGGCCACAGAGTGAATGCAAGCTCTGTCCCTGGGGCAGATTCCGGGTTTCATAAAGAGGGATGAGAACTGGGGTTGAAGTACGGGTGCTGCTGGAGCCAGAGGACCCAAGGCAATTGCTGAATGTGGGGTTGGAGTGTTTGAGGCTCGATCATTTTTGAGTATTTTTTGGGAAATGCGCTGGTGGGTTGATCTGATTTAATGTATAGAATTGGACCAGACCAGAACTTTGATTTTAAAGGTTGCTAAATGTCTGCATTTCGGAATTACCAAGGACTCAAGTCAAGGTTGAGGTAAGTTTAGCGTGGCGATGCCGTGAGAGCCGGGACGTTCTCACCTGTCGAACAGTCCTGATGCGGCTTTTGAAGGACTCTCTATCTGCAGCTCCGACTCTGAAGAAGTTGTGCGGATGCTGAGTGGAAGAGTGGTAAAATGCAAAAATGTTAAGAACTCTTCTTTTTCTCTGATTTTTTTCTCCCCGTTACGGTAAGTTGTAGTTTACCTGGGAACCACCAGAGGGCGGATGGGTTTCGGTCGGAGCACGAGTTGAAGCCTGGGCAGGAGACTGGTGGGGAAAATCACTTCCACGCGTGAAGGGCTCTGCCTCCTCTTCCGGGAGGCACGTGAATTAACCCCACAATTGGCGAAATGGATGATGCCTTTGACTACTGGTTTTGAGCCAAGTTTATAAAGACACTGCATTAACAAATTACATTTAGCTCTTGATTTTTCCAAGTTGATGGTTTCATTTGAAAACTCTTTTGGCTGTTTGCTTCCTCCTTTTGTATCTAATTTAAGGCCATTTCATCCCTCCTCAGCAAATATGGCAAAAAACTGAGTGTGAGAAGAGACTACCATTGTCCTCAATTTTGTCATCAAAGGCTACATCTCACTCACACACACAAACCCATCCCTTCAAAAAGAAAAGAGAATGGCCCAGCAATTCCTAGAAGCAACATTCCATCTTTTGTTTGTCTGTATGTTTTATTTTAAGGTTGTGAGAAGATGGCCCAGCCACACCACTAACAACTGAAATTAGAGCTTGCAAGAAAAGAGCTGGAGGGAGATGCAGGAAGGTGGGCTGTGCTGATAGCTTCCCCATCTCCCTGAGGAATTATTTCTCTAAGTACAGCCTTTTCACCACCTGCTTCTGAACAATTTGGGGGAGGGGACTTACTAAAATGCACATTTCTGGGCTGCAGCCAAGTTTAATGAATTAAAATCTGGACCTCTGAAGCTGTGTTTTTAACAAGTGCCCTTGTTGATTTCTTACGAATACACATTGCATTTGAGACTAGAGGTAATCCTCCTGGGGTGAGGAAGGAGGGGACTTGTGGCACCAAGGGAAAATGTTTCTATTTCAGTCTTCAAAAACCTTACCCTGAGATAGAGGTCATGCAATCCAGAGAACTGACAGCAAAATGGCTGGTGGGCAGCTGCTCCTGAGGATGGACAGGAAAGGCTGTGAGGCCGTAGGAGCCTGTGGGATCATTATTTGGGAATCATCTAGAAGGGAAAGGGAATTATTGGACAGCACAGGAAGGTATTCTGAAGCATCCCTGAGGATTCTCTGCTCTCTGCACCTCAGAAGCACACAGAAACCCTAAACATAATATCTAATGACATTGATACTATATGCAGAGCATCTGTGAAAAATTCTACTTGCTCCAAATATCTTCCGTACTAGGGAAAAATGCCTCCTTAATCATATTTCCTAGATTTCCACAAATATAGCTTCATTTGTCCAGGACTTTTGTTTTGTTTTTAAATCTTTTTAAATGCAAAGACCCATGGGAAAATGAAGCCTCTGTTCACACCTTAGTGGGAATTTGCTTACTACCAAATTATTAAATAGCTGTGATCTTTCTTACTAAGAAAAAGAAAACATTTTTATTGAACTGAGAGGAAGAAGTTATTTTAGAGGCTGGGAAGTTGAAGGGTAGGAAAGTGGGAATACAACATTGATTCCAAGAATTGTAAGCAAGACAAACTTTAGGAGCTCCTTTTGATCTTGGAAGTCCTCAAATCCTAAGTCCCTGTACCTGACCATAGATAAGACTATGCTACAACAACAAATAGACCTCAAATCTCAGTGGCTTATTACAACAAAGACTTCTTTCTTTTTTTTTTTTTTATTAATCAAAAAAAAGAAAAGAAATTAACACAACATTTAGAAATCATTCCATTCTACACATGCACTCAGTAATTCTTAGTATCATCACATAGATGTATGATCATCATTTCTTAGTACATTTGCATCGATTTAGGAAAAGAACTAGCAAAACAGCAGAAAAAGATATAGAATGTTAATATAGAGAAGAGAATTAAAATAATAATACTAATAATATATATATATATAAAAAGGAAAAAGAAAAAAACAAAAACAAAAGATACAAACACACAAACAAACAAACAAAAAACCATATTTCAGGTGCAGCTTCATTCAGTGTTCCAACCTAGTTACATTACACTTAGGTATTATTGTGCTGTCCATTTTTTAGTTTTTGTATCTAGTCCTGTTGCACAGTCTGTATCCCTTCAGCTCCAATTACCCATTATCTTACCCTGTTTCTAACTCCTGCTGGTCTCTGTTACCAATGATATAGTCCAAGCTGATTCTCGAATGTCGGTTCACATCAGTGGGACCATACAGTATTTGTCCTTTAGTTTTTGGCTAGACTCACTCAGCATAATGTTCTCTAGGTCCATCTATGTTATTACATGCTTCATAAGTTTAGTCTGTCTTAAAGCTGCATAATATTCCATCGTAGGTATACGCCACAGTTTGTTTAGCCACTCGTCTGTTGATGGGCATTTTGGCTGTTTCCATCTCTTTGAAGTTGTAGATAATGCTGCTATAAACACTGGTGTGCAAATGTCCGTCTGTGTCTTTGCCCTTAAGTCCTTTGAGTAGATACCTAGCAGTGGTATTGCTGGGTCGTAATCCATTCTGCCATTCTATGTCTTTTGATTGGGAAATTCAGTCCATTAACTTTTAGTGTTATTACTGTTTGGATAATATTTTCCTCTACCATTTTGGCTTTTGTATTATATATATCATATCTGATTTTCCTTCTTTCTACACTTTACTCCATACCTCTCTCTTCTGTCTTTTCGTATCTGACTCTAGTGCTCCCTTTAGTATTTCTTGCAGAGCTGGTCTCTTGGTCACAAATTCTCTCAGTGACTTTTTGTCTATAAATGTTTTAATTTCTCCTTCATTTTTGAAGGACAATTTTGCTGGATATAGGAGTCTTGGTTGGCAGTTTTTCTCTTTTAGTAATTTAAATATATCATCCCACTGTCTTCTAGCTTCCATGGTTTCTGCTGAGAAATCTACACATAGTCTTATTGGATTTCCCTTGTATGTGACGAATTGTTTTTCTCTTGCTGCTTTCAAGATCCTCTCTTTCTCTTTGACCTCTGACATTCTAACTAGTAAGTGTCTTGGAGAACGCCTATTTGGGTCTATTCTCTTTGGGGTGCGCTGCACTTCTTGGATCTGCAAATTTAGGTCTTTCATAAGAGTTGGGAAATTTTCAGTGATAATTTCTTCCATTAGTTTTTCTCCTCCTTTTCCCTTCTCTTCTCCTTCTGGGACACCCACAACACGTATATTTGTGCGCTTCATATTGTCATTCAGTTCCCTGATCCCCTGCTCAAGTTTTTCCATTCTTTTCCCTATAGTTTCTGTTTCTTTTTGGAATTCAGATGTTCCATCCTCCAGTTCACTAATTGTAGCTTCTGTCTCTTTAGATCTACCATTGTAGGTATCCATTGTTTTTTCCATTTTTTCTTCTTTGTCCTTCACTCCCATAAGTTCTGTGATTTGTTTTTTCAGATTTTCTATTTCTTCTTTTTGTTCAGCCCATGTCTTCTTCATGTCCTCCCTCAATTTATTGATTTGGTTTTTGAAGAGTTTTTCCATTTCTGTTCGTATATTCAGCATTAGTTGTCTCAGCTCCTGTATCTCATTTGAACTATTGGTTTGTTCCTTTGACTGGGCCATATCTTCAATTTTCCGAGCGTCATCCATTATTTTCTGCTGGTGTCTGGGCATTTGATCAGATTTCCCTGGGTGTGGGACCCGGCTGGTTGAAAGGTTTTTCTGTGAAATCTCTGGGCTCTGTTTTTCTTTTCCTGCCCAGTAGGTGGCGCTCGTGGCGCTCGTCTGTCTGCACGGCAGTCGGCCCGGGAAACCGCGCGTGGAGGCGGGGGTCGCTGGCCGCCGCGGCTTGGGAGAGTGCCGGTCCTAATTGCCCAGCTGGCCCGAAACGCCAAGCGTGACGGGAGGGCCCCACTATCCAACGTTCCCAGTCAGACCGGGGAGCCACGTGCGTGGAGGGGACCCCAGTCGCCAGCCGCCCCGGCTGGGAAAACGCGCGCCCCTCGGGTATCTCACCGCAGCAGATTTTCCCTGCCCGTTCAGCTGTTCCAGAATGGGGTACGCTGTCTTTTTGGTCTCTGTCGTGACTCCGGGAGCTGTTTCGTATTGTTTCTGTTTCTTTAGTTGCTTTTCTGGAGGAGGAACTAAGACCCGCGCGTCTTACTAAGCCGCCATCTTCTCCCCGCAGAGGTTTTATTTGTTTGCTTTTTAGTAAATCAATTGATATACCTCGTACTATGCTACCTCTGTAGAAGAGTCAGAATAAAAATAAAATAGTAGATTGGTTTTCATGTAGCTTACAATTTATTATTTTTTTTAACTTTTTTTATTGTATATATAAATACATATATCGAAGAAAGAAAAAAGCAATAGTTTTCAAAGCACTCCTCAACAAGTAGTTACAGGACAGATCTCCAAGTTTGTCCATACCATTTCTCAGATTTTCCCCTCTAGCTGCTCCAGGACATTGGAGGCTAGAAGGAATAAATACTTTTTTTTATCATCACAATCAGCTTTTTTTGTCTGTGTGAAAAATAATATATATACAAAAAAAAGGCAATAAATTTCAAAGCACTGCACAACCAGTAGTTGTAGAACATATTTCAGAGTTTGGTATGGGTTTCTATTCCACAATTTTAGATTTTTATTTCTAGCTGCTGTAAGATACTGGAGACTAAAAGAAGTATCAGTGTAATGATTCAGCAATCATATTCGTTCATTAAACTCTACCTTCTTTGTATAATTCCACCATCACCTTTGATCTTTGTATCACACTCTTTAGGGGTGTTTGGGCTATTCCCATTCCAACTTTTTCATGTTGGAAAGGGCTGTCAATAATATGGGACAGGGAGATGGAACCAGCTGATGTTCTGGAGAGGCTGGGCCCTCTAGGTTACAGCCAGCTTTTTAAGGGCTAGGCCGGGGTTGGATGAAAAGCCTTGGAAAAGTAGTAAGAAGAGAGGGCTTTTTGATCATTCAGATGGGTGAAGGATTTACTAAGGTTGTAATTAGGACCACTTGGTTGGGAATCTGTAAGGAGGGAAATAAGGAGCTGCCTAGTTAAGAGCCTCTCAGATGCCCGGGAAGCTGCAGGAAGAGGGAGAGGGGAGAGGAGACGAGGGCAGGAGGCAAGACTGATATCTAGAATAGCTCCCATCTGAAGTTGTCTTTTTCCCCTTTTTTCCTGCAATCTTGTCTCATAGACCACTAGTATTTCCATCTACCCAATTTATTTTACCCCTTATCCTCCTATTATTTATTTATTTTTATCCATATTTATTTACTCATCTATCTATATCCTGGATAAAGGGAGCATAAGGTTTTCACAATCACGCAGTCACATTGTAAAAGTTATATCTTTATACAATTGTCTTCAAGAATCGAGACTATTGGAACACAGTCCAACAGTTTCAGTTACTTCCCTCTAGCCACTCCAATACACCATAAACTAAAAAGGGATATCTATATAATGTATAAGAATAACCCCCAGGAAAATCTCTTGATTCCATTTGAAATCTCTCTGCCACTGAAACTACTTTATCTCATCTCTCTCTTCCCTCTAAGGTCAAGAAGGTTTTCTCAGTCCCTTGGTGCCAGTCCTGGCTCATCCTGGGAGTTCCGTCCCATGTTGACAGGGAGATTTACACTCCTGGGAGTCATGTCCCACATAGTGGGTTGGGGGGAGGGCAGTGAGTTCATCTGTTGAGTTGGCTTAGAAAGAGAGACCACATCTGAGCAACAAAAGAGGTTCTCTGAGGGTGACTCTTAGGCCTAATTTTAAGGAGGCTTAGCCTATCCTTTGCAGGAATAAGTTTCATTGGAGCACACCCCAAGATCAAGAGCTCAGCCTATTAATTTAATTGTCCTCACCATGAGAATATCAGAAAGTCTCCAAATGGGGAAATTGAATATTTCCTCCTTTCTCCCCAGTCCCCTAAGGGTACTTCGCAAATACTTCTTTATTCACTGTCCAAGTTACTCGGGGATATATTGGGGCATCACACTAACCTGGACAAACCAACAAAATCTCACGCCCTATTCAAGATTCCATGTACTTATGGTGTTCAACTAAATTGACCATACAAGTTAAATTATGAAATGTGCTACCCAAAATATAAATTTTGCACCAAATAAACATCTCTCCCTTTGGGCTCGCACAGAAGTTGAAGTTGTAACATATGGACAATATCATCCTTAACCCTGTGTTCTGCTCTACCTTAGTTCTATCCAAATCAGCATCCTTCATATTGCTACTCGAAAGCTGATTCCTTTTTCAACTTTTTAGACAGTTCTTGTATGGGGTACTGCTGACTTTTATAGCTTCAGCGCTCTAACTCTGAGTAATGACTTTAATTTACCTAGAAGGAAATCAAGTCACCCAAACATGGGTGCTTAGGTTTGGCCCATGAGAATTATTTGGGCTTGGTGATGAGAGAGGGTTTGAATGCAGCCCCAGAAACATGGAAGATGTTACACGAGATGATGGAGATCCCAGCTACAGCCCAGAGGGTAGATATCTGTGCAGCAGGCATCACAGAGCACATCTGGTCAGAGGAGCTACTATTGGAATGACGTGGGAGTCACATGGTAAACACTAGGAATTCGTTTGTAAGCGTTGTTAAAAAAAAAAAAAGCAACAACCAAATTTCAGCGGTTTAACACGACAACAACATCAACACCATCACATTCATGCTCCTCACTTATAGGTCTTCAGGGCATCCAGGGCGGCTCTGTCTCAGCCCGCCAGCCTGATTCAGATGTTCGTCCACGTCGCTCATGCTGGGACCAGCAGCTTCTCATGGCAGACGGCAGAGGTTCAAGAAGCCCAGCCAAACTAGGAAGGCACATTTGAAACCTCTGATGAAGTCACATCCATTGATATTCTAATTGACAAAGCAGGGGTACATCTTCCTTATATAATCCAGGCTACACTTGGAGCCTTCTTGATTTTTACCCCTGGGGAAGTGAGTGCAGTTGGGAAGTCCATCGTGCCCCTGTGGAATTTGTACTGAAAGGGTTACAAGAACAAATAGCTACACAATGTTTAGGCTAGTAACCTACCTGCCCTCTCTCTCACCCCTCATCCTCTCACTTGTCCCTAGGAGATGAGGATTTGTGTGCCTGATTGTTCAGTTAGGTAGTAGGGTGCCTTAGGTCAGCCCTTATCTGCCACCTTCCAGCTCTCTGCCTGGAGAACATTTTAGCCTGTACTCTGCTCTGAACCCTTAGGACTCTGGGGATGTCCAGGGCTACCTGTGTCCAGACAGGTAAGTCTGTACTCACTCAGGGGTGAAATATTAGCAGGTCTTTCTAGGTGCAGCCCTTAAGCCATGTTTTCTTATCAGCTTGTTGGAAACACTGACATTTTGATTTTTGTTAGTTTTTTATTTCTACATTGCCTTATTTCTCCATTAATTTGGGAAAAGAAGAAAGGGGTGCTATTTTGGCTTTCTAAACTCCCACATTATGGAGTAGTATGCAGCAGATAAGAAAAACTAAGTGGTTCAGTATGTATGCACATAGAAAAGTTTGTGTTAAAACAAATCTTATTGATTTAAAAATCAAGCTGGAGAAGAAGAAAGGTACAATTTAATCTTATTTATGTCAAACAAACAAACAAGCAAAAATCCACAAACTCACAACGAACCTCTGTATTTCTCTATGTACATTTATGTATAGGAATACATATAGATAGTTCTGGAAAGACATATCCTAACCTAACAACAATGGTTTCTGTATGTCATATTTAATTTGTTTTTTTTTTTTAAATTTGTTTTTAACAGTAGAATATATCTCTGTGGTTTATGGTTAAAAATAACATAATCTTACCTGTGTAGTGCCTGGCCAAAGTCCAGCCCCTTTAGAAAAGTTCAGAGACCTTTTTCTAATACTTCTATGTTAGAAGTTGTGAGATTTTCCCTGATTGGGAGGGATTGGTTACCATGCTAGCCAGGTGGGCCAGGGGCCACAGAGTGAATGCAAGCTCTGTCCCTGGGGCAGATTCCGGGTTTCATAAAGAGGGATGAGAACTGGGGTTGAAGTACGGGTGCTGCTGGAGCCAGAGGACCCAAGGCAATTGCTGAATGTGGGGTTGGAGTGTTTGAGGCTCGATCATTTTTGAGTATTTTTTGGGAAATGCGCTGGTGGGTTGATCTGATTTAATGTATAGAATTGGACCAGACCAGAACTTTGATTTTAAAGGTTGCTAAATGTCTGCATTTCGGAATTACCAAGGACTCAAGTCAAGGTTGAGGTAAGTTTAGCGTGGCGATGCCGTGAGAGCCGGGACGTTCTCACCTGTCGAACAGTCCTGATGCGGCTTTTGAAGGACTCTCTATCTGCAGCTCCGACTCTGAAGAAGTTGTGCGGATGCTGAGTGGAAGAGTGGTAAAATGCAAAAATGTTAAGAACTCTTCTTTTTCTCTGATTTTTTTCTCCCCGTTACGGTAAGTTGTAGTTTACCTGGGAACCACCAGAGGGCGGATGGGTTTCGGTCGGAGCACGAGTTGAAGCCTGGGCAGGAGACTGGTGGGGAAAATCACTTCCACGCGTGAAGGGCTCTGCCTCCTCTTCCGGGAGGCACGTGAATTAACCCCACAATTGGCGAAATGGATGATGCCTTTGACTACTGGTTTTGAGCCAAGTTTATAAAGACACTGCATTAACAAATTACATTTAGCTCTTGATTTTTCCAAGTTGATGGTTTCATTTGAAAACTCTTTTGGCTGTTTGCTTCCTCCTTTTGTATCTAATTTAAGGCCATTTCATCCCTCCTCAGCAAATATGGCAAAAAACTGAGTGTGAGAAGAGACTACCATTGTCCTCAATTTTGTCATCAAAGGCTACATCTCACTCACACACACAAACCCATCCCTTCAAAAAGAAAAGAGAATGGCCCAGCAATTCCTAGAAGCAACATTCCATCTTTTGTTTGTCTGTATGTTTTATTTTAAGGTTGTGAGAAGATGGCCCAGCCACACCACTAACAACTGAAATTAGAGCTTGCAAGAAAAGAGCTGGAGGGAGATGCAGGAAGGTGGGCTGTGCTGATAGCTTCCCCATCTCCCTGAGGAATTATTTCTCTAAGTACAGCCTTTTCACCACCTGCTTCTGAACAATTTGGGGGAGGGGACTTACTAAAATGCACATTTCTGGGCTGCAGCCAAGTTTAATGAATTAAAATCTGGACCTCTGAAGCTGTGTTTTTAACAAGTGCCCTTGTTGATTTCTTACGAATACACATTGCATTTGAGACTAGAGGTAATCCTCCTGGGGTGAGGAAGGAGGGGACTTGTGGCACCAAGGGAAAATGTTTCTATTTCAGTCTTCAAAAACCTTACCCTGAGATAGAGGTCATGCAATCCAGAGAACTGACAGCAAAATGGCTGGTGGGCAGCTGCTCCTGAGGATGGACAGGAAAGGCTGTGAGGCCGTAGGAGCCTGTGGGATCATTATTTGGGAATCATCTAGAAGGGAAAGGGAATTATTGGACAGCACAGGAAGGTATTCTGAAGCATCCCTGAGGATTCTCTGCTCTCTGCACCTCAGAAGCACACAGAAACCCTAAACATAATATCTAATGACATTGATACTATATGCAGAGCATCTGTGAAAAATTCTACTTGCTCCAAATATCTTCCGTACTAGGGAAAAATGCCTCCTTAATCATATTTCCTAGATTTCCACAAATATAGCTTCATTTGTCCAGGACTTTTGTTTTGTTTTTAAATCTTTTTAAATGCAAAGACCCATGGGAAAATGAAGCCTCTGTTCACACCTTAGTGGGAATTTGCTTACTACCAAATTATTAAATAGCTGTGATCTTTCTTACTAAGAAAAAGAAAACATTTTTATTGAACTGAGAGGAAGAAGTTATTTTAGAGGCTGGGAAGTTGAAGGGTAGGAAAGTGGGAATACAACATTGATTCCAAGAATTGTAAGCAAGACAAACTTTAGGAGCTCCTTTTGATCTTGGAAGTCCTCAAATCCTAAGTCCCTGTACCTGACCATAGATAAGACTATGCTACAACAACAAATAGACCTCAAATCTCAGTGGCTTATTACAACAAAGACTTCTTTCTTTTCTTTTTTTTGATTAATAAAAAAAAAGAAAAGAAATTAACACAACATTTAGAAATCATTCCATTCTACACATGCACTCAGTAATTCTTAGTATCATCACATAGATGTATGATCATCATTTCTTAGTACATTTGCATCGATTTAGGAAAAGAACTAGCAAAACAGCAGAAAAAGATATAGAATGTTAATATAGAGAAGAGAATTAAAATAATAATACTAATAATATATATATATATAAAAAGGAAAAAGAAAAAAACAAAAACAAAAGATACAAACACACAAACAAACAAACAAAAAACCATATTTCAGGTGCAGCTTCATTCAGTGTTCCAACCTAGTTACATTACACTTAGGTATTATTGTGCTGTCCATTTTTTAGTTTTTGTATCTAGTCCTGTTGCACAGTCTGTATCCCTTCAGCTCCAATTACCCATTATCTTACCCTGTTTCTAACTCCTGCTGGTCTCTGTTACCAATGATATAGTCCAAGCTGATTCTCGAATGTCGGTTCACATCAGTGGGACCATACAGTATTTGTCCTTTAGTTTTTGGCTAGACTCACTCAGCATAATGTTCTCTAGGTCCATCTATGTTATTACATGCTTCATAAGTTTAGTCTGTCTTAAAGCTGCATAATATTCCATCGTAGGTATACGCCACAGTTTGTTTAGCCACTCGTCTGTTGATGGGCATTTTGGCTGTTTCCATCTCTTTGAAGTTGTAGATAATGCTGCTATAAACACTGGTGTGCAAATGTCCGTCTGTGTCTTTGCCCTTAAGTCCTTTGAGTAGATACCTAGCAGTGGTATTGCTGGGTCGTAATCCATTCTGCCATTCTATGTCTTTTGATTGGGAAATTCAGTCCATTAACTTTTAGTGTTATTACTGTTTGGATAATATTTTCCTCTACCATTTTGGCTTTTGTATTATATATATCATATCTGATTTTCCTTCTTTCTACACTTTACTCCATACCTCTCTCTTCTGTCTTTTCGTATCTGACTCTAGTGCTCCCTTTAGTATTTCTTGCAGAGCTGGTCTCTTGGTCACAAATTCTCTCAGTGACTTTTTGTCTATAAATGTTTTAATTTCTCCTTCATTTTTGAAGGACAATTTTGCTGGATATAGGAGTCTTGGTTGGCAGTTTTTCTCTTTTAGTGATTTAAATATATCATCCCACTGTCTTCTAGCTTCCATGGTTTCTGCTGAGAAATCTACACATAGTCTTATTGGGTTTCCCTTGTATGTGACAGATTGTTTTTCTCTTGCTGCTTTCAAGATCCTCTCTTTCTCTTTGACCTCTGACATTCTAACTAGTAAATGTCTTGGAGAACGCCTATTTGGGTCTATTCTCTTTGGGGTGCGCTGCACTTCTTGGATCTGCAAATTTAGGTCTTTCATAAGAGTTGGGAAATTTTCAGTGATAATTTCTTCCATTAGTTTTTCTCCTCCTTTTCCCTTCTCTTCTCCTTCTGGGACACCCACAACACGTGTATTTGTGCGCTTCATATTGTCATTCAGTTCCCTGATTCCCTGCTCAAGTTTTTCCATTCTTTTCCCTATAGTTTCTGTTTCTTTTTGGAATTCAGTTGTTCCATCCTCCAGTTCACTAATTGTAGCTTCTGTCTCTTTAGATCTACCATTGTAGGTATCCATTGTTTTTTCCATTTTTTCTTCTTTGTCCTTCACTCCCACAAGTTCTGTGATTTGTTTTTTCAGATTTTCTATTTCTTCTTTTTGTTCAGCCCATGTCTTCTTCATGTCCTCCCTCAATTTATTGATTTGGTTTTTGAAGAGTTTTTCCATTTCTGTTCGTATATTCAGCATTAGTTGTCTCAGCTCCTGTATCTCATTTGAACTATTGGTTTGTTCCTTTGATTGGGCCATATCTTCAATTTTCCGAGCGTCATCCATTATTTTCTGCTGGTGTCTGGGCATTTGGTCAGATCTCCCTGGGTGTGGGACCCAGCTGGTTGAAAGGTTTTTCTGTGAAATCTCTGGGCTCTGTTTTTCTTTTCCTGCCCAGTAGGTGGCGCTCGTGGCGGTCGTTTGTCTGCGGGGCAGTCGGCCCGGGAAACCGCGCGTGGAGGCGGGGGTCACTGGCCGTGGCTTGGGGGAGTGCCGGTCCAAATTGCCCAGCTAGCCCGAGACGCCAAGCGTGACGGGAGGGCCCCGCTATCCAATGTTCCCAGTCAGACCGGGGAGCCACGTGCGTGGAGGGGACCCCAGACGCCAGCCACCCCAGCTGGGAAAACGTGCACCCCTCGGGTATCTCACAGCAGTGGATTCTCCCTACCCGTTCAGCCGTTCCAGAATGGGGTACGCTGTCTTTTTTGGTCTCTGTCGTGACTCCGGGAGCTGTTTTGTATTGTTTCTGTTTCTTTAGTTGCTTTTCTGGAGGAGGAACTAAGACCCGCGCGTCTTACTAAGCCGCCATCTTCTCCGGAAGTCGCAAAGACTTATTTCTTACACTGCATGTCCATTGTGAGTCAGCAGGAAAACTGTACTTGCTATTGTCACTCAGGGATCCAGGTTGGAGGCCTCATCTCCACACATGCTTCCAAGGTCACTGTGGCAGGTCAAAAAGAAAATGTGAAAAATTGTGCATAGGCCCTTAATCTTCAGCCTGGATGGGGCACATCTCATTTCTGCTCCTCTACGGTGGGTCCAAGCTCATCATGTGGCCTCAGCTAATTTCCTAGCAGAGAAAGGCAAATCCTACCATCTACTAGGAGGAGGAGAACCAGAATATTTGTGAACTGCCCACCACAATCCTTATTTCACTAAGGTAGTAGAAGTATGTTCCAAGTCAATTTGGGGTCCCTTTCTTTGCTGGATTCCAGCCATGGTTGTGATAGGGGAGGTTTGCATGGTGCCATGAGAGTGGAGTGCACTAAGACCTCAGTGGTCATCTGCTCAGGTTGGCATCTCCTGAGACAGCCATCTGGTCTGCAATTGTTTACCTACCTTGTTCCAGTTTGCAGGGCTCCATTATAGCCGATGGCTTTCATGACCACATCTGTGCCTCTCTGGGGCCAAGGAGAATTATTCTACTCTTCCTGCAAGTAACTCTTTGAGGTTGTGGTGGTAGATACTATTAGTTGCTCCTCCAATGTCTGTTCACCCCTTCTATAGAAACAAAACACCCAATTTTTAGCTAGGCACACTTCACACAGAGTTATCACTGTATTTCCCAGGCTTCTTTACATCAGTAGAATCATGAGACTAGATTCTAGCCAATGGAATATAGGCAGAAGAGTATATTTACAACATCTGCTAAGGATCCTTGAAGGGAGAGGGTATGCCTCCCCCCCCCCCCCCCACTATTTGGAACATGGATGAGATAGCTGGACCGTGAGTAGTCATTTTGGACAATGAGGAGACATTGGGAATAGAGGTCATGCATAGTTGAAGCAAAAACTTAGAAGAAAGGCCATACAAACCCATGACTACCACTCACCAAATGGCTATGTGAAAAACAAACGAACTTTCTACTACTTTAAGCCACATTCCTGGGTTTTCTGTCACTTGCAGAACACGAAGTAGCAAAAGCGTAGCGAGAATTTCCTTATGTGTGGCATGGGGTAGATGCTTTTTTTTTTGCGTGGGCAGGCACCAGGAATCAAACCCAGCTCTCCAGCATGGCAGGCGAGAACTTTGCCACTGAGTTACCATTGCCTGCCCAGGAGGCAGATTCATGAGTGCTGAAGAGGTCTCTCCATCACTTTGATGGTAGAAAGTTCAGTGAGTCTGTAGCTCTAGATGTTTCTTGTTTTGCAGGTTCCCAATTTTACCTTCACTTCTCAGAGAGGAATAAGGGAGCTATCCTCACCTGCTTGAGTCCTGGTCTGGTATATATCTTTGTATACTTTGCTTGCTGATTCAGAGGCAAATTGAAGAGTCAACCTGAACTATGTAAAAATTACCATCTATATCAGTCTTGAACCTGCATTGGACTTTGATGAAATGACTTGTTTTTGTTTGGGTTTCCCCCAAAGTCTGTGAAATAAGGATTCGATTGCAAGTAGTTTTATTCAGATAATTCCAGATAGAGAGGGAAGGAATCCAAGAAAGGGTGAGTCGGCAAACAAGTTTCCACCGTGGGCAAGGGGAGTATGCTCCTATAGTGGGTGCTGGGAATAGTGTAGAACATGTCTCAGAATTATCCCAGCTGAGGAGTGTAGAAGCTGTGGTCCATATCCACTAATGTTCTGTGTCCCCGTGGCCAAAGGCTGCATTTCAATGTATTAACTCTCCAGCACTTCAGCATTGTCCCACGTCTGGGCCAAGCAGGCTCCAGCAGCCAGAGAAGAGTTTTCCTGCAGAGTCTTAGGGGTTTGCAGTAGCAGGCTTCAGACTGTAGAGATGGATGCCCAGAGGATATGGGGAGAACACGTGTGTCTACCCTGATTCTCCTTTAACCCAGTCCCCAGTGTGAAATCAGGATAACTTAAGGAAGGGGGAAAAAAGAGTCTCTCCTTTAAGAAAGGAACCAGCCTTTATTTAAAATGAAGCCATGAAATAACTACTTAGAACTTCTGTTTCTGGTTCCATATAGTTCATTTGGAAGACCATCTACATAATTTGCAGGGCCCAGTACAAAATGAAAATGTGGGGACCCTTGTTCAAAAATTGTTATAAATTTCAAGACAGCGACAGCTGAGTGTTAGCTAAGTGTGGCACCCTTCTAAGTGCCAGGACCTGAGCTACTGTGTAGGTCTTAGGCCCCTGAAGCTGGCTCCATCTGCCTCTGAAGTATCTACAGTACCTTGTAAGCTGTAGGGTTCCTTGGTTGGTCTGGTTAGTGTGAGCTCAGAAGTTCCAGTTCAGATTTCATTTTTTTCCACTCTGGTTTCTTTTGTGGATTTTATCCTCTCTCTGATACCTGATACTAGAGATCCAATAAAATTAAACTTCCTCAAAAGTGCCTCAAAGTCTGCCTTTCTGTTTTTGACAAGAAACTGACCCATTCTTGGATTAACTTCAAAGTAGGTGAGATATATTCTAGATAATAGCATGAAGTCATGCAGCTGGCTAGCATGGAAGACGGGCTTTTTTCATTTCTTGGTTGTCATGAACTGACGACATGACTGCTCTTCTCCCGGGTCTTGTCCCAGGGTAAGTCTAGTGGTTGGAAAGCGTTTCACATTAGGCCAATAGCAATCCTGGCCAATGCCTGCCGTGTAATCCCAGGCTATGTAGATGACTACATAGTCCAATTCCCTGTGGGCTACCACGTAGTCCGCGAAGTCCCAGCCTCCGCCAGAGGAAAGTGTTGGAAATGGACAGGAAATGTCTGATTCACATAGAGTGAAAATGTACACTTATTAACCTTGGGTGATGGGTTGAATAAAGCAGAGAAAGAGACAATGGTGTCAAGGAAGACCCCTAGATTTCTGGTTTGAACAGAACATCGCGTCTCTCATTCATATATGGAACAAATATTGAATGAATTCCTAGCATGCATCAGGCACTGTTAGGTACTTCCAGATACTTATCTCCTCCTCTCTTGTTATTTATTTGGCAAAAGTCACATTAAATTAACTACATCCCCTATCCTCCAGTGTGGACACCCCTTATCAACATGAAATAGTCAGAACAGGTATTCCCCAAAGATCGCTATAGATTGGGAGGAGGATTAAAGGAGAAGGAGGAAGTATAACAAAGAAAAGAGGATTTAATAAACGAGTATGGCTGCTGAATCACTATATTAATATTCCTTCTAGCCCCCAGTGTTTTTGAGCAGTTAGAGGAAAATCTGAGATGATGGAGTGATAACCTATGACAAACTCTGGGATCTCTTCTGTAACTACTTGTTAAAGTGTACTTTGAAAATTATAGCTTTTTTCTTTCTTTGCTTTGTATATGTGTTATATGATTAAAAAAAAGTTTTTTGTTAAAAAAGACTGAAAAGGCAAACCACAAATGGCTACCTCTGGGGAGGTGTTAGGGACCTTGAAAAGGAAATGTCACTTTTTATACTACATACTTCTGTATTCTTTACAATTTTTTCAAGAATGTTCTATAGGTATTGTATAAATAAATAAAAAGTTAATTTAAAAAGTCACGTTAAATCATTTCTTATAAGCCCAGTTCTAAATCTGATTTTCTGCTTATGAAGCCTGGCTCTCTCTGACTTAAAGTTGACAATATTCAAAAGAAACAAACAGAACAGAAAAAGATAGAAGCTTAAGAACTGCAGTGTTCCTTACCTACTAAACACTCTAAACATAAATACACAAATTTAAATGATAAGAACTCATAGAATAGAATATTTTAAAAGGTGAATTTTACTGTATATAAATTACATCTCAATTAAAAAAATTAAGCTCCAAAGTGCAATCTCTTGACTTTGGCTCTATTGACATTTTGGGCTGGGTCAGTCTTTGTCATGGGGATTACCTTGTGCTTTGTGGGGTGTTTAGCAGCATCCTTAGTTTCTACCCATTAAATGCCAGAAGAAACTATTGCCACCCCAGCTGTGACAACCAGGAGTCTCTGCAGACATCATTAAATACCCCCTGAGAGACAAAATTTTCCCTTACCCCATTGAGAACCACTGCTTTCGAAGGACACTAAGGTGATACACTAACTCCTTAAATATCAGGATAAGTGCTAAAAAATGTGTGCTCCTTTGCTAAAAATTGTTCAATGGGATGTCAAATCATATTACATATAATGTACATCCAAGTATATAAATTCTACTCTAAAGAAGGTGCACTGAAAACGAAAAGTTAACAGGTACTAATGGGGTATCTGGAATAGGTATGGGACTCCAGGAGGGGAAGAAGAGAGCGATGTTAAAGAGCTGGAAAGGCAGAAGGGCATTTCCAACTTCTAATTTTAGTCAGAGCTCCTCCTTGATCCCAGGCATGGCAGCCTAATATGGTAGGGGGAAGGGGCTCAGGATACTTAGATCGGATGCTGGTTCCGTCATAGTGGCATCATCATTATACTAAAATGTTAATGAGTTTTCTCTTCCATCATGAGCAAAATTTTTTTCATTGTATAGAATAAATATATACCTGATATAAAAAAATGACAAGAGCAGTAATGAACAACTGTTTAATATTATAAGCATTTAGTGTCAGTTGTGAATTGTTAGCCTTAAAAATATAAGGCAATATAGTATTAATCTATTTTTCCTACATTTCCTGTGACACTTCTGCCACCCTCTTCCAAATTCAGTTCAGTGTTTAAGTTTTGGTATTTCAGTACTGAAGGGGATGGAAAGGACTAGAAAATCATTTGATGTAAAAGCGATGCTCCAACCCACTGGCCTCCATAAAGATTCCTCCCACTGGGATGATTGAGTTGGAGCAGATGCCTCAGCTGCATGGAGGTGGTGGATTTCCAAGTAAGAGGACCCTGTGCTTAGCAGAGGGGTGGGAAAGGAGAAGGAAGCAAAAACCCCTGTGAGCAGAGGACACTGTGCCCTTCTTCCTAGATACAGCCCCTGGGATGTGGTAAGCCCCAGAGAGAAGAAAGCGATGCCAAGTGTGACAAGGCTGACAGAGCCTGAGACCCTTGTGTCAGTTACGATAACATTGGTCTGTGAGTGCCCAGTAATACAGAAATAGCAGCTTAAACAAGTCAAAGTCCTCTTGCACCTAACAGCTCCCTCTGCCCTTAGCTCTCATGGCTCCCTACACTTTTATTTTACTTCATAGCACTTATCACAGTAAAGTGATAGGATATGGTTAATTAGTCAGGCTTCTCTCCTAATGCACTGATATCTCTTTGAAGGCAGTAACCTAAGCTGTCAAATTTACCATTATAATCCCAGTGCCTAGCACATATTAAGCAGGCATGGAATGTATATTGAATGAATACATGAATAAATATAAGTAAATTAGATGGAAATTCCTCACTCAAATCTCAGGCATTTGGTTTAGCCTTAAAGGTGTTTATACACTGACCATCTTTAAAATCAGTGCTCATGGAACTGGGAAGAAGGGGCTAGATGGATGAGTCTCACCAGGAATTAAAGAAAAAGAAAGGAAGCTTTGGAAATATTTTGTTCATAAAACCATATAGGAAGAAAGGGTAGACAAGCATAACCCCACTTATATTTCTAAAGATTAACATATGTAACAAAGTAATATAGGCACATGGTTAAAAAAAGTCCCATTGTATAGAACTATTCACCTCTCTGTGTCCAGTCTGCTACCCAGAGGCTGCTCCTTGGTTTCAGTCTTTTTTTTTTTTTTGCATGGGCAGGCACCAGGAAACGAACCCGAGTCTCTTGCACAGCAGGAGAGAATTCTGCCACTGAGCCACCATCGCACCACCCTGGTTTCAGTTTTTAAGTCTTCTTAAAATGCTTCTTAACATGCTTACATCAGTATTTCTTGGTTTATCAACGTTAGGTGTTATCTTTTGATTTCCTGTTATGAAAGATAAGGATTTCGCTTGCTCAAACCCATCTCGTTATTTTTGGTTCCTCTATTGGTTTTTGTTGTAACATTAAGTAATGGACTTAAATCTCTACTGCTTTGTTCCAACTATTTTAAGCAATATCTTCTTGACTCCTTTCTTTGTGAAAAGGAAAAAACTTGCCCTTCCTTAGTCTCTCTTCTCCATGCTCTACCTGACATCTGTAATTTTACTTTCACGTTGTCAAGGCTGGTAAAGTTTGCCTTCCGTTCTATAACTATAATTTACTCCTCCAGGCTTCTTCTATATAGCTTGATTCTAAAGGGTGAAACTCTCTGGGGGAAGAGGGAAATGAGGAGGGCTCACTGGAGAGAGTGCCTGACCTGAAAGGGCCACCTAGACAGGAATAAGAGCTTTATATCAAAGGGCTTTGCTCAAGGTCCCGGGAACTGTGTGGGAGCCAAGTCATTATCTGCAGACCAGCTGGTCTTCCCTGCTCATTAACTGTGTCCTGGGGCTAGGCAGGCTTTACTTCCCATTGACATGCTGCAGAACTTCTCTTCAACAGTAACCGGCCCCTCACCTCATGTCATGCAACCTCATGACTCCTGTCCATCTCCAAAACTTTTCTCAGCTCCTATCTGACTTACTTTTTATGACTAACCCATACTTCATAACATCTTTGGATTTCAATAAGCCCAAGACAAAGAAGATGTAGTCTTAAAGCTCATTGGTGGACTAAGTCTCCTACATTGGTCTTGAAATTTGAGGAAAGGAAAAGGTACCAGCTTAAGATCCCCCATCTACATACCTCAGGGTTGGAACAGTGTTAAATATTGTTTTTCCTGTGCAGACCTTTAGCTAATCCCTTTGTTTCCCACCTCACTTCTTCATCAGCCTCTATCATACCTACAGAGGCAGATCTCCATGGTGTTTTTGCATGCTTTATGACAGTTTTTGTGTTGGACAATCTTTTCAAAATTGCTTTCTAGCAAACATCCTTGGAAGCTACAGATAAGGTCTCCCTCTGGATCAAAGGACAGTTTTGCATCCTGACCAGCATAATGAAGCTAATGTCTTTCTCTGGGACAAAAGTGGGGCAAATTTGCTAGCATTTCCCTTACACGATTGGGGTTTCCTAAGCTGGGTGTTCTTCAGCTGCGACATGCATCCCTGTGTGCATTGTCTTCACCTGGGCCAGCTCCACATTGCCCCCATGAGATTTGAGGGGCAGGCAGAACTAATGAGAACATGGGGCTCATGCCACCTGCTGTGCCATGAATGAAAAACTGTGCCCGTTTGGGCTTCATTTTACTTTGCAACCAAATCCATGGAAGTGGGGCAAGTCAGCCAACCAAGCGGCTGCATAGTTGCTGCTGTTTAGGGACAGCTTGACTATCTGATGCAGATCCTCTGTAGCACTCCACCCAGCTTCCTCCTCTGGGTCAGACCCTCCTGTCTATTCAAGGCAGCAGCTTCCTCTGCTCTCATACCTCTGTTGATACACTTGCATTCACTGTGCACCTGAAAGGCAGCTGAAATCCCTTAGCTGTTGATGCTTCTTTTCCATTCTCTTTCTTTACTATCCTTTTGGTAAGGTGTCGAGTTCTGAGAGTGTCTGATTATTAATGTCTGTGTTCAGATTACCTAGTTGAACCAGAAGCGCCATTTGCATTTCAGTGTGGACTGAAGAAATTACCCAGAACGAGTGTTTTGAGATTTCCATTATCTTTGTAAGTATGTTCTATTATACAACTAGTAAACTGCAAAGCCTAATGCATCATATAAAGGAATATTTTTCCTGATTCCCAAATCTCTCCCTCTTGTATGCTACTTTGGATTTTCACTAGAAGGTTCAGCAGGACCTGTTGAATGAAGATCAGAGGCTGAGTGGGTTCCCCCCCCCCCCCCCACGCAGGTAGCAAAGAAGTGAGACTGGGAAACATAATTTGCTCCACTGCAGATCTCACCGATGGACCCTGTTGATTAGTTCACAGAGCATCATTCTATACATGCCTGTTTGCAAGAGCTGGACAGCAAAAGCCTACATTTACTGGGTTCCTTTGCAGCTAGGGTTCCTCGAACATTCCTCCAGACACACTCACCTGTGGAGCCCTGGAGGTAGAAGGCGGCTCTGGCTGAGGATGAGGAGACTGGACCTTCTGACAAGCACCACCATGGAGGTTTTGGTTCTTCTGGAACAGCTGTAGTGGAATTTCTATTGTTTAATATCTGATGGTGTAGGCATTATTGCTGCTAACCCATCCAGCATCTCTGTATTAATTAGAAAAAAATACTTAACTGTGCTGGTTTGAAAGTGTTATGTACCTCCCCCCACCGCCCAAAAAAAAGCCATGTTCTTTAAGCCCTGATCCAATCTAGTGGGGGCAGACCTATTGTTTGGGTGGGACCTTTTGATTAGGTGGAGATGTGACCCCACCCATTCAAGGTGGATCTTAATTAGTTTGCTAGCGTTCTTAAAAGAGATAATTCAGAGAGAAGACAGGCCAGATGTTTGGAGGGCCACTGGAATTAAAAGCTGAGAGCAACAGGATCCAGGAGCAAAGGACCAGCAAACGTCAGCCATGTACCTTCCCAGCTGACAGAGGTGTCCCCAGATGCTGGCAGCCTTTCTTCAGAGACAATATCCTCATTTTGGTGCCTTAATTTGGACATATTCAAGGCCTTAGAATTGTAACTTGTAACTTAATAAATCCCCATCATAAAAACCAATCCATTTCTGGTATATTGCATTCCGGCAGCATTAGCAAACTGAAATATTAACACTTCCTCAAGCACCTTATTCCATCTGTTAAAAGTTATCATTAGTTTACTGATATTCTGAAACAAGACAATATCTTCTGGAAATTGTCATAATAAACAAATTTAAACAGTCTACAATGTGAATAGTATGCCCTGGAATTATAAAGAGACTCCTGGTCAAAGATGCTGAATAGTTCACGGAGGCAATAGTGGGGTTATTATTAGTAGAGTCCATAGGGTCGCTGTGTAGCATCCAAGATTCTCAGAAATGCTTTAGACCACATATAATACCCTTTTTATAGTTCCTTTCTGCTTAAACTACTCAGAGAGGGTTCTTGTCTGCCACTAACAATTCTGACAAATATAGATACAAAAGCCAGAGAAGGAAGCAGCAGTGAGGAAGGGAATAGGAAAACCAAATTTTGGGGTCTGTAGGGAGAAAATAAGGGTCCCACAAGAAGAAACTAGAAATAGAGAAGCCAGCTTCCCTGATGGGTTCCCCAAAAGGATTCACAATATATGCATGCAGGAAAGGGTTAGAGGTTCAGTAGAGGAGAAGAAAAATATATTTATTTGAGAAACAAAATAGAGATTTGTAGTCAGCAGTATCCTTTTATATGGTGCATTATGCTTTGCAGTTTACTAGTTGAATGTTTTTAAAATAAACATGTAATCCTACCGGTCTACCCGTCTACCCCAGTGTAGGAAAGGAAGTAGCTGTCTGATCCACGTAACAAATGGACAGCTGATGAAGCACAGGCACCACGTCTTGGAAGAATGTCCATTAGACCACACGGGGAGCTGGGGATTTGGGGTGGGGGAAGAGGTTGTTGGGGCCTGGATTTTGTCAACAATTTAAAAGCTTGCACCACATAACTTGCAAATTAGAAAAAAAAGAAAAAGAAAAAGAAAAAGGCTCCTAGAAAATAGCAGAGATGTCTTGGTCTTGTTGTCACTTTCTACCCTCTCTTAGATTTCCTATCTCCTCTACCTCACCATGGCTCTTCCTTCCTTAAACCCCTTTGTCTTTGCCCTCAATTTTCCATCTCTTCTTGAATTGTTTGTCAGTCCCTCAGCCTTGCCCACTTTTTCTCCGAGATGGATCTAGGGCTTTGGGGCAGAAAAGTGCTGGAAGCAGGGAAGAGACATAAAGAGGCCACTGCAAAGGTCTGCAGAGTTGTGGCAGAGGGGGGTATTCAAACGTTTGACTCCTTCCATTTTAACAAATCTTACACTAAATTATTAGGTTAAATGTGTATTTGCTTCATTTTGTTATTCTAGTCTGCTTTGCATTCAACCTCTGGAGGAAGAAGGGTAAAGGAGAAAAAAAAAATCTTTCCTGCCACACATAAAATATCGCAGATGTTAACTGATGATTACAGAAGACAGTAAAGCAGGCCAAAAAACCATGGGAGGGAGGATGGGTGGGGGTAGGGGATTGGGAGCATTAAAGCAGAGGGGGAGGGGTGCTTTTTTGGGCTGGGTGTTCAGCGCAGATGCTTCGGAAGATTGAATTACATAGGGAGTCAGGTCGGTGCCATCCCCAGCCCCATTCAGTACGGCTGAGAACTAAGCCAGTGGGAAACGGGAAGAATCTGCACTTTGTGTCTTTGACAGGCACTTTCTTTTCTTGTTTTGGAAATTGATGCCCAGCTTTGGATGTATGTGGGTGCCTTTTTTTATGGAAGGAAATTCAAAATAAGGAATAGTGGTTGACTCAGCATCTACTGATTTTGCTTCCTTAGCAGCCATTGCCTCCTCCTCTGGTATCAGCACTGTGATTTTGTATGGGGGGACACCCTTTCTCACCCTCAGTCCATGTAGTTAAGTTTAGACTGGCCCCCACCCAACTGAATGTCCCCACCCCAAGCTGAGCTCACCTTCCCATGTACTCTGCTTCTACCCCCCAGCACCCCACCTCACCCAGGGTGAAACTTTGGGACTCACAGTCTCTGGCCCCTGGGCTTCGGTCAGCTCCCTGCCCCCTCGCCATGCTGCTGCGCAGCTTTGAGCCCTGCTACATTCCTCAACCATGTAGGCTCCATACCCTGCCTGAGCCTGCTGTCCGGCTTCCTGCCCTGAGCCACCCAGCACTCCTCACCCCAGCCCCAGCAGTCCTGAGACTCCCTGGCCACTGACACTAGCCCCCAAAGGACAGCCAAGGACAAGAGGTAGGGGCGATGGGGAGGGACAATGGGCAAAAATGGGGCAATGTCAACCCCCCCAATTAGCCGTGTAGCTGAGGGTACACTCTGCATCCTTGGCAGTCTGGGTAGGGAAGTGACTATGTCCCTGTGAGAAGGCCCGAGAGTCTTGACCTTCCTGATCACCAGCCAGAAAGGACAGCCCTTGTGTCCCTGGCCTTGTCTGCCCTCTGCCCCATCCCCTCTCACAGCCACCTCAACTCTTCACTCTGTGGCCATCCCCACTCCAAGGTGGCAAGGCCTCCCGCAAGACACCAGCTGTGATGCCCCCTTCCATTCCAGCAAAAAATCGCTTAAACCATTGATCACAGTAATTGGTGCTAGAATGCCCATGTGATTGAAATTAGGATGCTTAGCATTAGCCTCAGGAATTTTGCTGACATTTTTGTGAAAGATGTTCTTGCTTTTTCTGTGGGTGCTAAATGGAGGGCACATCAGTCTGGAATTGCTTGTGGCTTGCTTTCTGAAAGCTTGCCTAAGAATGAGGCCAACCTTGAAGAGATCCAATTGAGTGTCAAAGAAAAAAGTTCTTGAAGACGCTGCCTAAGCATTTGGATCCAGCTAAAACTGAAACCAATCCTACCCTAGGACTTTTCAGTTGTATGTGCCTATAAATCTACCCTTCCCCCTGAATTTTCACCATTTTGTATTTGGGTTTCTATCGCTTGCAACCGGAAGAGCCCTCCTAATACAAGTGACTTCAAAAAGCCCCAGAGGTTTGTGCAGAACAAAATGAATGCTGCTGCTACCTGCCATTTCTTCCAATGCTGCTTGTCGTAGTTATTGGGGGCTGCTATGACAAACACCACACAATGGGTTGGCTTAAATTACAGGAACTTCTTGTCATGGTTTTGGAGGCTAGAAGCCCAACATTGATGTTGGGCAGGGTTTGCTACTCCTGGGGTCTGGAGTGTTCTGGCAATCCTCCATCACATGGTAATCTGTCTTGCGTCTGTACCTCTGATTTCTGCTGACTTCTGGCTCTTACTTTTGTGTCCAATTTCCTTTGCTTATAAGCATTTCAGCCATATGGATTAAAGCCTGCCCTGGTTCAATTTGGCCTCATCTAAATCGGATCTTTTTTTTTTTTTTTTTGGTATGCTGTATGGGAGGGGCTCACATTTCATTCTTTTTCCATGTGAGTATCTCATTATTGCAGCAC
Organism: Tamandua tetradactyla; assembly: GCF_023851605.1. Classification (NCBI taxonomy): domain Eukaryota; kingdom Metazoa; phylum Chordata; class Mammalia; order Pilosa; family Myrmecophagidae; genus Tamandua; species Tamandua tetradactyla. The sequence goes on from NC_135335.1 coordinate 82,144,419, forward strand.
CATTTGTTCAGTTTTTGTTTGTTTGTTTGCTTGTTTGTTTTGGGAGGTGCATGGGCCGGGAATCGAATCTCGGTCTCCCGCATGGCAAGCGAGAATTCTGCAGCTGAATTAACCTAAATAGGATCTTTGAATATCCTGTTCACAAATGAGTCCACTCCTTGACTAATAACAACATCTTCAAAATCCTATCTACAGATGGGTTCATAACCACAGGAATGGGGGTTAGCACTTAAACCTGTCTTTTGTAGGGTACGCGATTCAATCCCTAAACTTCCCTTGCTGTGGATGAAGCCTTCTGCTTGTAGGCTCATTTCTGGGTCGTATTTGACTCTGAGCACACAGCTGCATCTGAGAAATATTGCCAGCCAGGAGTCAGCAGCCAGAACTCTGCTAAACAGTTAGCATGCTCAGTTCTGTTCTATTGTACAGCAGTGCTTTCTGAGGGACACCCCCAAACAAAAATGAATGTACATAGAGATGTAACGTGCTCAGGAAGCCAGTGTCTCCACTTGCATCCATGTGCAAAGGAATGATTGTTCTCAGACATTCTGGAAAAGAGAGCTCTTGGCTCACTGGCATGAGCTGGTATGAAACTGTTCCTTGAGTGGAAGGCAGCAGGAAGCAGCTGTTAAGGGAATGGCCAATTAGAAAGGATAGAGCATTTTAATATTTATTCATTCATCCAGCAAATATTTATTGAACTCCTTCTACTGTTGCTAGGGATAGAAGCACTAATAAGACAAAATCCATACTCTCAAAAAGCTTACAGGTGAGTCAGGGGGTCTGAGAAGGCAATCTGTGGATAAATAATGGAATAAGTGATATTTTAAATGGGAATAGTTGTAGAGTTGCTATCTCCCCAACAGCGTTTCCCTCTTCTTCCTTAGAAGAGTCCTGATTTTATGCTATGAGAAGACACGCTCAAGTAGGTGGGCCCTTCTGCCATACTCAGTATGAACCATGATTGATCCAAGCCAATGATTCTCAAATTTTAGCATGCATCAGAATCACCTCAGGGCTTGTTAAACCCCAGATTGCTGGGCACCACACCTGAGTTTCTGTTTCAGTAGGCCTGGGGTGGGCCCTGAGAATGTGCCTTTCTAACTAGTTCCCAGGTGACAGATGCTGATGCTGCTGGTCCAGGGACCACATTTTGAGGACCACTATTCTAAATCAAGCCTGGTCACCTGGTCCTCCTGTTTAGTGATGGATTCGGGCTTTGCGTTTAACCCAGCTCTGGCCAATGAAATGAAAGGAAAAGACTCGGGGAGGACTTCCAGGAATGATTTTTGCTTCCTGGTAAGAAGTGAGGGGGCTAGGAGGTGTGCCCTTTTTTCCCACCTCAAGTAGGGTTATGTGAAGCTGCTGTGGTCACCTTGTGACCATGTGGACAAGGCCAAGAGACTTGTAGTAGTACTGAGTCAGAGCCCTGACCCGGGTGAGCTAAGCAAACCCTAGAACCACCATCAGGCTCTTTGTTGGGTGAAATCATTCAACGTTGTTATTCTTCCCATTTTCTGTTAGAGCCGGAAATATCCCTGCTGATTGAGAGGGCTGCTGATCTGAGCCTGGGTGAAATCGAGTACGGAAAGTTTTCCAAAAGGGGATGACTCACTCTCATTCTTCAGCTTTTCAGGGAGAACAATTCAAATTTGCGCTTTGGCAAAAGGAGAAGTGATTACGTTATAGACTTTGAGTCAATTTTGAATTGGCACAACCAGGAACGTTAAGTTTATAAATGCCAAGGGTTTATTTATTTTAATTTTTAAAACTTTTGTGGAAGGTGTTTATTTTAAAATTATCTTCCCAACAAACCATGAAACACTTGGGTGTTTTTCATTGAAAACATACTGCATTGTAAATGGAATTTTAAAGTTAGATGTAGATTTGATAAAAATCTAAGAACAATATTATAAAGGGATAATGTTAAAAATGGATAGGAAAAAGTTTCATTTGGTGAGTGTAATCTAAAGGATGTATAACCGTATTGTGTCAGATGCTTGTAAGAGGTTGTAACTTTGTGCTTCTGTTCAACTAAGGAACATACCAAAATCTTAGGTTTTATATAGCTATCAAACTAAAAAAATGGACAAATATTTGTCCTTTTGTGTCTGACTTATTTCACTCAACATAATGTCTTTAAGGTTCATCATGTTGGATCATGTATTAGAACTTCATTACTTTTTTCAGCCAAATATTATTCTATTGTATGTATAAACACACTTAATTTATCCATTATTCTGTTTTTGAACATGGGGTTGCTTACACTTTTGTACAATTATGAATAATGCTGCTGTTAACATCAGAATGCAAAGTCCCCACTGTCAATTCTTTGGGGTATATACCTAGAAGTGGGATTGTTGGGCCATACTAAATTTCTTGTTTTACACAGAAGCTCTACCATTCTACATTGCCACCAACAATCTATTCTCCACATCCTTTCCAACCCTTATTATTTTCTGCTTGTTTAATAATAGCCATCCTAGTGGGTGTGGGGCGGTATTGATTAGCAGTTTTCTAATTACTAATGATGTTGAACATCTTTTCATGTGTTTGTTGCCCTTTTTTTTATGTTTTCTTTGGCTTGGCCATGTGTATATTTTCTTTCTTCCTTTTTGACCCATTTTTAAATTGGGTTGTTTTGTTGTTGTTGTTGATTTGTAGGAGTTCTTTTTATAGTCTGGAGATTAAACCCTAATCAGATACCTGGTTTCAAAGTATTTTCTACCATTCTGTTGGTTGTCTTTTTACTTTCTTTCAGACTTTCAATTTCTTCTTTTTGTTCATTCCTTGTCTTCTTTATATCCTCCCTCAATTCACTGATTTGGTTTTTGATGAGGTTTTCCATGTCTGTTCATATATTCTGAATTAATTGTTTCAGCTCCTGTATCTCATTTGAACTATTGGTTTGTTCCTTTGACTGGGCCATATCTTCAATTTTCCTAGGTGATTTGTTATTTTTTGCTGGCATCTAGGCATTTAATTACCTTAATTAGTTTATTCTGGAGATTGCTTTCACTTCTTTTACCTAGGGTTTTCTTGCTGGATGAGTTTGTTGTCTATCTGTTCTTTGACATTCAGTTCAGCTTTATCTGGACCTCTAGCTTAAGTTTTGTTTAACAGAGGAGAATCTTTCATTTCTTGTTTTCTTGTTTCTTGTCCTGCCGGTATGGTGCCTTTTCCCCCCACACTTAGGAGGGTCTATTTAGGTATTATAGACCCCAGCCGGATTTTCCCAGACCAAACTGGCTTCCTATCAGGAGGAAAGAGTCACCTGCATCAGTTTTCCCTGAAGGTGAGACCAGCAGGTTGAAAGACTTCCCTGTGAAGTCTCTGGACTCTGTTTTTCTTATCCTGTGCTGTGTGTGGCGCTTGTCTGACTGCAGTTCCCACCAGCATAAGCTGATGCGGTACTTTTAACTTTGGCAGACTCTCCCTGCTGGGGGCGTGGTGGAGACAGAGGAGAGGTTGTAGGCTGGTTTTAATGGCTTCAAATTTCCAAACCCTGGGGGTCTGAATTCCTTGATGGAGGGATTCCACCTGGGTGGGGCTTCACCCCTCCCCAGGCATGCCCCCCAAAGAGCTCACTTCTGCCTATGCCTGGGGCAGTTGCAGCCTGAGAAGTCCTGCCGCTGTATCCAGAGGCAGTCAAGCCTTTGTAGAAACACAGCCACAAAAACCTGTTTCCTTCTTTTTTTTTTTTCTTTTTCTGTCAGCCCTGTCCCCTTGGCGCCGGGGCAGAAATGAGCAACCTCCGCTTTGACCAGGTTCACCTGAGGGGGGGGCCTATTTTTAGTAGTCAGAATTTGTTAATTAATGCCACAATTGGTGTTTGGTTGGGCTCAGCCCCTGCTGCTGGTAAAGTCCTTTCCTTTCCCCTCTGGGAAGCAGCCGTGGGGGAGGGGCATTGGCCACTGCAGCTTTGGGAACTCACGGTTCTGGGGGGTGCTCGCAGCCAGTCCAGGTGGTCCAGACCGGGGTACGCCATGTGTCCGGTCACTGACGTGGTCCCAGGAGCTGTTCTGTACTGTTTCTGGTTATTTAGTAGTTGTTCGGGACGACGAACTAAAATGTGCACATTGTTAAGCCCATCTTGACCCAGAAGCCTCTTTTTACTTTCTTGATAATGTTTTTTGATGCTCAAAAGTTTTTTTTATTTTAATGAAGCTCAATTTATCTATTTTTTCTTTTGTTATTAGTGCTTTTGGTGTAGAGTCTAGGAATCCATTGCCCAAGAGAAGATCCTGAAGATGTTTCTTTATGCTTTCTAGGAGTTTTATAGTTTTAGTCCTTATATTTAGGTATTTGATCCATTTTCAGTTACTTTTTGCATATGATGTGAAGTAGGGGTCTACTTTCATTCTTTTGTACATGAATATACAATTTTTTCAGAGCCATTTGTTGAAGAGACTATTCTTTCCCCATTGAGTAGACTTGGCACTCTTGTCAAAAATCAAGTGGCCGTGGGTGAGAAGGAATTAAAGCTTCTTTTGTCTCTAGTAGGTGGGCTTTCTTATCACAGAGAAGCGTGTGGTCAGTTTCCATCTATCTCTCTCTCTTCCTCTCCCTCCTCCTCTTACCTGCTGCCATTATAGACCTGTCTGAGATTAGACTTCAAGAAGGATAGAAGAGGAGGGTATGGCTCAGGAAGTTTTTACTTGAATGGTACCATTGAAAGCTTTTTTGGGGCTCCTTGGGCCTGGTTGAAGTTTAAAGCTGATTCTTTCTTATATGGGCACATTTGTGGGTTCTTTGTGTGCTTTCCTTCTCAATCTCTCAGACCACAACTCTTATGATGTAGGCAGTGAATTTTATTTTTCTAGCTTTTCTTGCTTTACTCCCCAGCCTGTTTTTCTTATGGTTAGTCAATATAAGATGTCTCTGTTTGTCCGATTATCCTTTTAGATCAATATGTTGGGCAAGATTTTAAAAATCTACACAGTGTCCTTCTTGTCCACATGACCCATATAGGGTCCATGAGAAACTCTCATGCATCTTTTTTTTTTTTTTTGTACTTAACAGTAATGTTTTAATATCTTTTCATCAATTTTATAACAAGGGTACCATGCTTTGCTGGTTTGAAAGTATCATGAACCCCAGAAAAGCCATGTTTTTATCCTAATTCAATCTTGTAGAGGCAGCCTTTTTTTTTTTTTTTAATCTTGGTTCAATACTGTAGGTTGGAAGCTTTTGATTAGTTATCTCCACAGAAATGTGACAGGCCCAATTGTGGGTGTGACCTTTGATTAGATGTGACTCCACCCATTCCAGGTAGGTCTTGTTTAGTTTGCTGGACTCCTTTAAAAGAGGAAACAATTTGGAGAGGGTCAGAGATGACAGAAGCCTCAGAGACAACAGAGAGAGCAGATGTAGACACTTGGAAAATACTTGCTTCAGAGAACAGAGACATGGATGTTAGGAAATGCTTGGAGTTCAGCAGACATTGCCATGAGATGTTAATCAAGACAGAACCTGGAGAGAGCCAAGGGAAGCCAAGAGATAAAAGCCAGCCCTGGAGAAGTAAAGTGAGGAACCCCGACAGGAACAGAGGTAATGGAGCCCAGGAGTAAGGGACCAGCAGATGCCAGCCACTTGACTACCCAGTTTATAGAGGTGTTCCTGACCCACTGACCTTTCTTGAATGAAGGTAACCTGTTGTTAGTGTCTTAATTTGGACACTTTCCCTTTCTTAGAACTGTAAACTCGTAATTTATTGTTCTAGTTTGCTAGCTACCAGAATGCAATATACCAGAAACAGAATGGCTTTTAAAAAAGGGAATTTAATCAGATGGTAGTTTACAGTTCCAAGGCTGAGAAAGTGTCCCAATTAAAACAAGTCTATAGAAATGTCCAATCTAAGGCATCCAGGGAAAGATACCTTGGTTCAAGAAGGCCGATGAAATTCAGGGTTTCTCTCTCAAGTGAGAAGGCACATCTCATGCATCTTTTGCTCACCGTCATAGGTGAGTGTGGTGCCTTCCCATATACTGCTCTCTACTTTGTATTCAGAGTCAACTCAAAGAACAACTGTCTTTTAAGTTTGAAATTATTTAAAAATGAAATTATTTCAAAATAAAATGTTCAAGAAACACAGGGCAGTGATAGTTGAATAACATTTCAAAAATATACAACTGGGGGGTGCATAGGTGCTGGAATGTTCGCCTTCCATGCAGGATACCCAGGTTCAATTACTGGACCATATATTCCCTTTCTCCCAATATATATATATATATATATATATATATATATATATATATATATGTCATAGTCAAGTTCATGTGTCAGTTGGCTAGGTGTTGGTGCCTGGTTGTCTGGTTGGGCAAGCACTGGCCTTTCTGTTGCTATGAGGACATTTCATGGACTTAAATCATGATTATGTCAGCTGTATCAACAGCTGCTTGCATTTGTAATCAGCTAAGGGTAGTGTCTTCTGCAATGAGTGGTGCTTAATCTAATCAGCAGAAGGCTTTTAAGGAGGATTCAGAAGAGACAGTCACTCTTCCTGCTTCAGCTGGTGAGCCTTTCCTGTGGAGTTCATCCAGACTCTTCATTGAGTTGCCAGCTTCACAGCCTGCCCTACAGATTTGGACTCTTCCATCTGCATGGTTGTTCAGCCAGTCACTCCTGAGAATTTGTTGAAGAACTTCATTGGAGTTACCAGTTTGCAGCCTGCCCTACAGACCTTGGACCCTTACATTTCCACCGTTGCCCAGCCAGCCTTTCCTGAGAGTTCACTGCAAACCTTCATTGGAGTTACCAGTTTGCAGCCTGCCCTACGACCTTGGACTCTACATTCCCACAGTTACATGAGATACTTTATAAATTTTATATCTACAGATATCTCCTGCTGATTCTGTTTCTCTAGAGAACCCTAGCTAATACAATATACAACTGAGGAAAATAACCACTGTACACAATTTGGAGTTTGTTAAAGTGATCACTCAGAAGTTTGGACAGTACAAAACATGCTTTTCCAGTTACAAGCTCAAAAAAGGACTGCAAAAAATTAAAGCTTTTGTTTAAAATTGTAAGATAAGGAAAACTTGAAATTAAAATGAAAAAAAAAAGCTTCTCTCAGGTCACCCAGCCTTACTAGAAATAAAATGATCAAAATGCTTTCTCATAGTACAATATTCTTCAATAAACCTTGCTTCTATTGCAAAGCTGCATCTCCCAAGTCCTGTTGCCTACTCAATTACCACATCTGATCAAAGAGTAACATGGCTGTGCTTGTTTGAAATGATTTATGTACCATAGAAAAGCCATGCTTTAAACCTAATCAACCTTGTGGGAGCAACAGTTTCTTCTAGTCCCTATTCAGTACTATAGGTTAGAAACTTGATTAGGTTATCTCCACAGAGATGTGACTCAATCAATTGTGGGTATTAAACTTGATTAGAAGGAGATGTGACTCCACCCAATTCTACATGGGTCTTGACTACTTTACTGGTGTCCTTTAAAAGAGGAAGCATTTTGAAGGAAGCTTGAAAACAAGGAGAATGACAGGAGAGCAACAAAGCAGAGTGACGAGAATGATGACAGAACCAGAGTCCACCAACCAGCAACCTTTGGAGATGAAGAAGGAGAATGCCCCCGGGGAGCTCCATGAAGCAAGAGGTCTGGAGAGGAAGCTAGCAGACATCACCATATATGCCATGTGCCTTCCCAGTTGAGAGAGAAACCTTGAACTTCATTGGCCTTTCTCGAGTGATAGTAACCCTTGTTGGTGCCTTAATTTGGACATTTTTATAGACTTGCTTTAACTGGGACATTTCCTCAGCCTTAGAACTGTAAACTTGCAAGTTATTAAATTCCCTCTTTTAAAAGTCATTCTGTTTCTGGTATATTGCATTCTGGCAGCTAGCAAACTAGAACAATGAGTGAGTAAGGAACAGTACTAGTTACCAGAGGTCCGATATCAATACAAAGAGCCTTGGAATCTGGGGTTCTCCCTTAGCCACTGTACCTGAACCCGGCAGACAATAGATAAAGCGATAGGATTCAATACTCTCTTGCCCAGTAAAACTGGAGGTCAAATGGACCAAGGATTTCCTCTCTAGGGACATCCTGTTGAGATGGAAGATGCTAAGGCCTTAAATAATCTAAGAAACTGCTCTAAAAAGTAGAGAAGTACAGAGGTTCAAGATTTGTACCACTGCATGAGCTTTTTAAGTGAATTGATTAGGTAATGCATGCATGCATCCATGTAAATGTAAGATATGGCCCCCAAAGAGATCTGAAATCACGTGTATAACAACTGCGTAAGTCTCTTACCAGTGGTTTAGAAAAATATGCAACCATTACTGTAGAGGCTCCTTTGAAAGTCAGTACTATCCATGAAAGTCCATTTTAGTTGTCCATTACTTCAGTACCTAAAAGCATTAACTACTTTTCAGACATTCCAGACAAAAGTCACTTATAACAAAAAAAACCAACATTTCTTTTATTATAAACAAGATAGTGTCCATTTAAAAAGTAGTTCTTTTGACCAAATGGAGGAAAAGAAGTATAATTAATAAAGTATTAGTGGCAGAGAGAGTTCAAATAGATCGAGAGGCTACTCTGGAGGTGGCTCTTAAGCAAGCTTCAAGTGGACCTGGCTACCTATCATAACCTGCCAACCCCCAAACAGGACCATTCCAGCCAATCCTAAAGAACACCTAGGGCAATTTATAATATTCCACAGCACTTCCAGGCACTAGAGTAACTTTACAGAAACCTACAACCTCCAGATGGGTCCCTGGTCTAGGTAAGTCCTGCAACCTGACCCAGCCTCTCCAGAACATCAGATAGTTCCATCTCTCTATCTGATATAAGTGACAGACCATTCCAATATCAAAAATTTAGAGTTGCCATAGCCCAAACAACCCTAAAGAGAGGTATGGAAAGATCAAAGGTGATGGTGGAATTGTACATAGAAAATAGGACTTAACAAATGAATATGAATGCTGAATCACTAAATTGATATCTCTTTTTGTCTCCAATACTTTAGAGCAGCTAGAAGTAAAAACCTAAAATTGTGAAATTGTAACCCATGTCAAAGTCTGAGATGTGTTCTACAACATATTGTGATACTGTGCTTGGAAATTTATAGCTTATATATATATATGTTATTCACAAAAAAAAGAAGGAAAAAAGTTGATTGTGATGATAAAGTATTTAAGCCCACTAGCCTCCTATATTCTGGAGTAGCTGGAAGGAAAAATATGAGAGGATTGTAAGGTAGCCCATGACAAACTCTGGGATCTGTCCTGTAACCACTTTCTGAATAGTGCTTTGAAAACCATTGCTTTTTTATTTCTTTGCTTTGTATATATATTATACTATACAATAAAAAAAGTTAAAAAAAATCTCATAGATGTGTAAACAGAAGTTATTGAAGGTAATAGTGGAAGCAAAGTCATGGATTAAAAGTGGTAGATCATGGATGTTGTTTTGCCTTATGATGAGTCTGTAGATTTCTTGGAATTGGTGGAGAAGAGAGTTTAGCTAAGAATGTGTAAAGGTGAGTTATACAATCACCACAGGAAGTCATAATTACATTTGTTGGGAAATTTCCAGGTTATATCACACCACAATTCAGGTGATATTCCTTATAATGGATTTATATGTATGCACAGTGTGAATGCCACTCTAAGTGTATCTGAAAGAGAAATAAAAACCTATCAGGGGTGAGAATGAACTGACTGGAAGCATAAACCTAATTTGAGCTTCATATATGAAAATGCCCTACATTTTACAAAGCTCATCTCAATCATCATACCCTGGTCATTGGTATGAATGGCCCTGTCTTAAGTAGAATATTTGAAAACTGTACAAAACTAGGTGAGTGCTGTTATTGTTATATACTGTTAATATGTATGTACTTAGCAATGATGAATGGAAGATAGATGAACAATTGCATGGTAATAATTTCTGGTGGTTCATAAGATTTCCATGTAAAATGTGAATTAGTTTCTCTTACCCTGAAATGGAATTTAAATTCATTAAATCTTAAAAGAAAAAAAAAAGTAGTTCTTTCCCTTTAAATGAACAGGATATTTTCTGTATTAAGCTTAATTTCTAGTCTCTCAAAACTTGTGTAATGTGCTTGTGTAATGTGCATATATGCAGAAACAAACTTACTTTAAACATTATCTGCACAGGATAAAAGTTAACTGATGAAACAGGTCTGGTTAGTACAAATTTATTGCAAAGTAAAAGATTCTGTGCATCAGTACAACTAGGAGAAGTGGGAAATGACTGTCTCAACCATGAGAGTTCAAGTTAAATTGTGTTCTGAAAGCCTAGATGCCTAATGGGACCCTGTGCTGCTCATGGTATCCTGATATGCGTAACTGCTTAAATAACTAAGCCAAGTCTTCCTCTGGAGCTATGATCACATTCCAATTTTTGTTGTATTCAGAAGATGTTTAGATTTCCTAAGAGAATCTATGACTTCTGCTGCCTTCTGCACTTCTGAGGAGATTCCTCATTCTGCCCAGATTCTGAGGAGTATCCCACTGAGCTTTCCATCACTTCTCTCAGTTTGTGTTCCAGCTCTACCAACCCTGCATTCTTTTGACCTATGATCTGTTCTAGAAGTTTCTGATCCTGGTCCTGATGCTTCTTTTGCAAGTGCTGTTCTTGTGTTTTGGTGCAAAGCCAGAAATTTCATACCTGAGAGCAGTCACACCAGCACCATTGTTTTCACCTGCTGCTGGAGTTTGATTACCTCTTTTGTCTTGAAGCATTCTGCTTGGAGAAGAGCTACACTGTTGTCAGGGCTGCAGAAGGTCCTGGGACCAGAGGAGAGCCCACCAATCTTTCAGACACATCTGATCCTGGTAATTTCCACTTTAGAATTAGAACAGTCTTCTCAAAGTATTCCATTGCCATGCAGGAAATATCCCTTAACTTGAAATACTTCATAAACTTGCTAAGGGACTCTGGTAGAATTGAATATCTCAATACCTGATAAATTTCATCAATTACCTTTCCTGGGATGAAGCAACAGAGATTGGAATCCACATACTTCAATTGCAGGCGTATGTAACAATAATAGTCTTGTTTCAGCAGCAGCAAGGATATCTGCATGATGAGTCAATTAATGGTTTCTCCTTTCTGATACCCTCTTTGGGAGTTGTGCTTTACTTGTTTCTAACACAGATTATGTTATCTCTAAACTTTCAGAAATCCAAGATTCAACATTCTCTGGCAGAATAGGTCCATTCTTTTACAAACATGGCAGAGCTGGCTAATTTCAACATAGGACATAAAGCTGAGGATGTTCTGTATGGCTCCAATGGGTAGTACTACCAATGTGTTATTATTTTTTTGTTTTTTTGCCTGGGAAGGCACTGGGAATTTGAACCTGGGTCTCCAGCATGGCAGGAGAGAATTCTGCCTGCTGAGCCACCAAGGCCCACCCCCAATGTGTTATTTTGAGGTAGCTGGTCCAGAGTCAGGGCTGAGGCTGGGATTGCCTGGGACCCTGGCTGCTGGGGCTGTCACTGAGCAGAGCTGATGGCTGAAGAGGAGCAGCAATTATGGTGGCTGCCACCTCCTTTCTTGGCCAAACACTTCTCTGAGGCTGCTGCCAGCTTGGGGTGGAAGGTTTATTTTATGTATGGGTATAAAGACTGAGAAACCATTAATCCTACCTATGGTGGAGTCAAGGAAAAATTTGCAGGGGAAATGATACTGGGCTCTGACCAAGAGCTGATGGGAAGGAACATGGTCATAGAGTCTATCACAGTGCCTGGTATAGAGTATATATACACATGTGTTTGTGGACTTAGCTGTCCTTAAGAATACATCATCCAGAGGAAATGGCATGGACAGTAGCCTAAAGGCATGATGGAATTTGTTGTCTCTGGGTAAGACTGTCTCATTTGGTAGGGTGATCTAGAGGCAGTATAAGTTAGACTAGGCTATGACATGAAAAAAAATTGGAAACGATTGTATTAGGGTCTAAATAAATTGGAAAGCAAAATCAAGGAAATCAGTTGTCAGCTAAAAAATGGAATATCCCAACCCTTAAAGCCTGCTCAAATGCAATCCTCTGAGCCTTCCCTGCCCCAGGAGTCTTCTCTTCTCCTTAAAAAGCTGGGAAATGAAGGCCTCTCCCTTGGTGTAGCAATTTGCTTCATGTCCTACTTCTCTCTTTGCTTGGCCAGCAACCAAAATTTACATGCAGCATGGCCTGGAGTGGAGCAATGGGCCAGAGCAGGGTGTGAAATGAAGGCTGAAAATAAGGACATGATAATAGAAAATAATCAATTGTACATCATTTCAAATTAAAAAGACAGGGTGCTGAGAGCTGGGAGTGAGCAATCCAGGGCCCACCCAGACCCCACCCAACTCCTACAACCATGAGGGGAGGATGTCTCCAATCATCTGTAACCCAAGTCCCAACAACGTTTCTGAGAATGGATTTTGAACATACTTAAATAAGAATAATGGAATATAATTTTAATATGGGCCAAATAAAGTGATGTGCATGCAGTCACTAGAGATGTTGGTTTCAATGTATTAGCGTGGACGGGAAAGTTTGAAAATAGCTTTCATTAAGCTATTTTGAAACAATTCAGAAAAGAAAGAATATGAAAAATCATCTGGAATCCCAACACATAAAGAAAAGTTAGTTTGCTGGGTAGGCTGATATAGCCCTAGATCTAATGCTGATCTACTGGAAATGATGGGGAAAATGTGGTAGGGGGTGGTCCAAACAGCCTGTTGCCTTTCCTTCTGACCCACAAATAAACTGTGTGCTTGGGACTAAGTGTGCTAGCCTGGCATCTAGGATGGAAGATGAGTGTGTGCTGACTCCCATCTCAGGAGTGCCTTGAAGAAAAACATATTCCCTAGCAGCGAGTGATGGCTTGCACATTCCTTTCCCTTTTGCTCCAAGCACATGTAAATATTCACTGGAGACAGTTTTGTGTAAGTTTTATAGAACCTGGCTCACCCCTGCTATTATAGCTCTTCCAGGTTCACAGGGAAAGGGGTCCTTCCAGTATGACACAAGCCAGGGTATATATAGACCAGCTCCATGCATCAGCCATAGATTGAGACCCCCCGGGTCGATGGGGGACTGATGCCCTCTGTTGAAGCTGACCTTGCTCTTTCTCTTCTCTACATAAGTAAATGTTGTTCTATCTAGTGCCTGTGAATCATGCATTTGCTGGTGACCTGTTATTTGCAAACTATGAAGTGGGCTGGCCCCCTAGGACTGCTGTTTCTGATGGTAGATATTGTTGTGCTCTTTGCTACCTCCTATGCAATGCAACCCCTCCCCTAGAGGGGATAATAGGTATTTTGATTTCTGACTGTCAGTTTGGCACAGCAAACAGGGTGACAGTGAGCAGAGTGCTGAAAGAAAGACCAGAAACGCCCTGGCGTAATGATTTATGGAGACCTGGGGATCTCAAAGCTGGCTGCCCATTAAAGTCACCTGGGAAGTTTTAAAAAAGTACTACTACCCATGCTCCTCACCAGAGCAATTTGACCAGAATCTCTGCAGGTATGGCCTAGACATCAGTATTTTTTAACCTTCTAGATGATTCTAATATGTAACCTGAGTTGTGAACAGCTGATATAAAGAGAGGAATTCAAAGATGCTGGATTAAAACTTCCATGATTGTTGTATCAGTCATAGGTCTTAAAGTTAGGAAAACATAAACTGCTATAGATATTTCAAGCATAAAGGGATTCAATGCAAGGGATTTTGTGCCAAGGTGTTGGGAGGGCTGGAGGAGCAAAATGGAGCAGTGGGTTGATTAAGGGATCAGGAAGCTGCTATCACTGGGGATGAAGCCAGTGAGCTCTCATGCATCATGGAGCTTCTCAAGAAGACAAGGACCCTGAGCAGGAGCTGCCCCTGTTGCCATGATTGGAACTGACAGTGCTGTTAGGGCCCATTTATTGTCAGAGGCAGGAGCAGGAATAGGTCCTTCTTAATACTTTCTGTCCTCATCAGTGGCAGGAGGTATCCAGTATCCAGATGGCGAAGGAATTTGGGAAATGTAAAATTCTAGCAGCTCCCTATAACAACATAGAGGGCATGGAAATGTGGACCTGGGTTCTGAATAACAACAGATAATATCTGGCATGCATGTTTTGCCTATCTAACCCCAAACTATATACTTGACAGGGCTCAGAAGAAAATCACTTCCCTGAGGCTAAGATTGACAAAGAAAGGGCCAAAAGTTTTTGGTGGAAAATGCTGAAATTGAAGCATGCTTTCTATTATTAGCAGGTACCTGGAGTGCACAGTGGCAGAGTATAGGGGATGGCAATTATGCACTGGAAGCAAGTGGGCATAGTTTCCATAATAGGCTCCAGGACAGGCTTGGTCAAAAGATTTGACAAGGATCAGAAGCTCAAAGATCTCTGGCTATGGCAATCCTGGAAATAAAATCAATAGATGACACATTGATACATGCAGGTCTTCTGTGAAATGAATAATCAAATCAAAACAAAGCCCAGGTTGGGTGAACAAGTAAGTAGTCCTATCCTATCTCCCAATTGATAGACTTGAGTTTGGTAACAGATCCAGAGTTCCCTAGAATGGGAAGGACACCAAATACTTGGAGGAAGAACTTGTATAACACCACAGCTGTAGACTCTGAAACCTCCTTTTCACCTTTCTCAAAGGGACCAGGAACCATTTATTCTGGTAACTGTGTAAATGGGAAAGTAACATACATAAACTTCTCAGGGAATAGTGAATGCTGTCTCTAAGCTAATATGAAGACCCAGAGCATTGCCGGAGTCCCTGATTTGGGTGGGGTCATCAAGTTATAAGTGGAATTTTAACCTCAGTCTATCTCATAATAGGCCCAGTGATTATTTCTTCAGTTTCTAAGTACAGCATAATGTTACAATCAGCCTTCACAAGTGGCAGATCCCTATACTGACTCTGACCCATATAGTAAAGATGACTGGTTGGAAGGGCCAAGTAGAAGCCACTGAAGTTTTCTCTCCTCCAGAATAATAAGTTAGCACCAATTCTGTACCCTTGGGAAAATCACAGAGATTAATCTCACACTTAAAGAATCTGAAGAGCTAACTCAGTTCCTTAGTCTGTCTACTACCATGGAAACAACAGTGGATTAAGTAAGCCTAATTAGTTGCTAACTCCAAGTATAGTGACTATTCCAGATGTAATCTTCCTTTTAGAACAATTAATGCAGTCCTTGGCACCAGCAAGAGCTCTACTAAATGCACTTTTTTTCCATTCTGATAAATGGTTTTCTAGAACTAGTTTACTTTAGCCTGGTAGAAATATATGCCCATACCAATACTGCCTTAGGGATATATCAAGTTCAATACGACTCTTGATCATCTCACTATTCCATAGTGACTGGTCTATACTGGATGGCCCACACATATAAGTCCTGAAGAGTAGGAAATAGCCAGTATCACAACTACTAATGTACATATTTTGGACACATACATGTTATAGAGTGGGAAATAAGTTCTATAAAAGCACAAGGACTCTACCTCAGTGAATTTGGGGAAATGGCCTAGTGGACTGAAATATGGATAGATATCCTTTTCAATTTAAAGGGCTTCTTGGATTTTGGAGATAAGAGAGAACACATTTAGCTGCCCTGCTTCAACTCATTTATCTGGGGAATCAAGAACTGGGCAGGCCACGGTGGCTCAGTGGCATAGTTCTTTCCTGCGATGCTGGAGACTCAGGTTCAATTCCCCATGCCTGCCCATGCAAAAAAAAAAAAAAAAAAAAAAAAAACCAAAAAAAACAAGAACTGTGAGCCTTATATTGGGGTCCAAAACAAGAAAAGTTTCTCTGGCTCATCCAGACAGCAGGGCAAGTGGAGGTACCAAATGGTTTTTATGAATCAATAGATACAGTGATTGTCTGAAGTTGATTAGTCTTCAGTTAAGGAACTGGCTTCTCAATGAAAGTAGAAAGGTAATGATATATTGTGCTTGAGGTTAGCTAGTTTTATAATATACTGAGTAACTCAAAGCATCTGATACCTGGAAGTATCACATAGGGGAACTGGAGCTGGGGCCTTTCAAAGTCATACATGACTACCCAATTATGAAATTATTCCTTCCTATTTATGCAACCCCAGGGTTTGCTGTCTTGGTGGTTTTACTCTCCAAGGGAGGAATGCTTCCCCCATGGGACACAATAATGGTTTTCTGTCTCAGTCATCTAGCCATGGACAGGCAAAATTAAAAAGGTTATCTTATTGGCTAGAGTCATTGACATGCTCAAATGATAATGAGGTGGCTGCCACACAATGGGAGCAGTCAGGTACACAAGAAACCCAGGAAATTCCACTGGGAGATATACCTACCATATATTTCCATGGCCAGCAGTAATGGCGGGGAGATTATTTCAACCTTTCACTGGCAGTGTGCTACCAAAGACTGAGCTCATTCAGAAATGCTGATTTGGGTCACCCTCAAAAGGCAAAAACTAGATTTAGTTGAGATGTAAGGTAGACAAATAATTGGCTAACGTAGAAGAGAGTTCTTAAGTATCAGCTGTAGCCTAGTGATTACAGTATTTCCTTTTGGGTACCTACTTCCTTCAATGAAAATTGATGTATGTATATCCATTGTCTAAGAATTTTAAAAAATGAATAATAAAGTGTTATTTGTTCTTCTCTCCTCTGACCACCCCATTCAGACCATGGGACATGACGTCACCATGGGTTTCAGTTGAAATCCAGAGATGGAGAAATACAGATGCCAAATTCTTACCTTTCTAATTCTAGAGCTGAGGTTTAAAGTTGAAGATACAAAAGCTTGAAAGGATTTGCAAATGGAAAGAACTCTTTTTTCCCTGTGTACCCCCATCCCAAGCTAGGAAAAAAATACTTCAAGCTAAGAAGAGTTAAGAGGTTGAGAGGAAGATAAAATAAGAAAGCCAGGCACTCTGCTCCCCACTCCTACTCTCCAATGGGATGTTGCTCTTATGCAAGTTTCAGGTAGACCTTACTACCTATCATAACCTGCCAACCCCCAACCAGGACCATTCCAGCCAATCCTAAAGAATACCTACGGCAATATATAAGATTCCACGAGGGTTCCAGGCACTAGAGTAACTTGCCAGAAACCTACAACCTCCAGATGGGTCCCTGGTCCAGATAAGTCCTGAAACCTAGCCCAGCCTCTCCAGAACATCAGATGATTCCCTCTCCCAACCCTATGTTGGTGACATACCCTTCCAATGTCAGAGATTTAGAATTGCCATAGCCCAGACATCCCTAAGAAGAGGTATGGAAAGGTCAAGGGTGATGGTGGAATTATACATAGAGGATAGGACTTAACAAATGAGTGTGAATGCTGAATCATTGGATTGATGTCTCTTAGACTCCAGTATTTTAGAGCAGCCAGAAGTGGAAGCCTAGAGTTGTGAAATTGTAACCCATCTTGACATCTGAAATATGTTCTAGAACTAATTGTGGTGCTGTACTTGGAAATTTATAGCTTTTTCATATATATGTTATTTTCCACAAAAAAAGAAGGAAAGAAAGTCAATTGTGATGATGAAAAAGTATTTAAGCCCTCCAGCCTCATATATTCCAGAGTGGCTAAAAGGGAAAATGTGAAAGGATCATGTGGTGGTCCATGACAAACTCTGGGGTCTGTCCTGTGACCACTTGTTGAGGAGTGCTTTGAAAACTATTGCTTTTTATTTCTTTGCTTTGTATATATGTTATACAATACAATTAAAAAAGAGTTTAAAAAAAAAAGAGGTGGGGATACAGAATATATAAAGAACTCTTATAACTCAATGTCATGGTCAGCTTCATGTGTCAACTTGGCCAGGTGGTGGTGCCTGTTTGACTGGTTGGACAAGTGCTGGCCTGTCTGTTTCTATGAGGACATTTCGTAGAATTAAATCATGATCACATGGGCTGCATTTATAGCTGATTGCATTTGTAATCAGCCGAGGGAAGTGTCTTCAGCAATGAGTAATGCTTAATCTAATCACTGGAAGGCTTTCAAGGAGGATTCAGAAGAGACAATCTCTCTTCCTGCTTTGTCCGCGAGCCTTTCCTGTGGAATTTGTCCAGGATCTTCATCAGAGTCATCAGTTTCACAGCCTGCCCTACGGATTTTTGAACTCTACTTATGTGAGACATTTTTATAAATTTTATATCTACGGATATTTCCTGCTGATTCTGTTTCTCTAGAGAACCCTATTTAATACACTTAACAATCAGAAAACAATCCAAAATTTAAAAAATAGGCAAAGAATTTGAATAAACTTTCTTCAAAGAAGATATACAAATGTCCAATAAGTGCATGAAAAGTTTTCCCAGCATCATTAATTATTACAGAAATACATATCAAAATCATAATTAAAAAAGCATAATGAAATACCACCTTATATCCATTAGGGTAGCTAAAATAAAAAAAAATACAGATAATAGCAAGTGTTGATGAGGATGTGGAGAAATTGGTACCCTTTCATAGTTGCTGATTGGATTGTAAAATGGTGCAGCTGCATTGGAAAACAGTTTGGCAGTTCCTTAAAAAGTTAAAATGGAGTCACCATATGACTCAGTAATTCCACTCCTTGGTGTACAACCAAGAAAAAGGAAAACATGTCCACTAAAAACTTGTACATGAATGTTTATAGCAGCATTATTCATAATGGTCAAAAAGTGGACACAACCCAAATGTTCATCAACTGATGAATGGATAAACAAAATGTAGTATATTCATATAATAAAATATTACTCAATTATAAAAAAGAAATGAAGTTCTAATAATACTGCAGCATGGCTGTACATTAAAAATATTATCCAGTAAGTGAAAGAAGTCAGTTACGAAAGACTTTATGTTGAATGATTCCATTTACTTGAAATGTTGTATTAGTCAGGGTTCTCCATAAAAACAGAGCCAACAGGATTGCTATCTGTTAGATTATCTATCTATCTTTATTTGAATATTTGTCGATATTAAGGGACTTATTATAGAAATTGGTTCACCAACTATCAGGGTTGGCAAGTCTGAATTCTGTAGGACAGGCTGCAAGTTGGAAACTCGATGAAGGTCATGATGAATTCCCTAGGAGAAGCTGGCTGAAGTAGAAATTGAAATTCTTCTTTCTGACTTCTGAAGTCTTCAGATCTCTCTCTAAGGCTTCCAATATTTTTGGATGAGAAGACTCCTCTCATTGCTGAAGGAATCCCCTTTGTTGACTGTAGATACAATCAATCATAGATGCAATCAACTGACTAATGATTTACATTCATCTACCAAATACCCTCACAGAAACAATCATGTCAGTGCTTCCTTGACCAAATACTGGATACCATAACCAAGCCAATTAACATATGAAATTAACAATCACAAATTTCCGGAATAAAAGAATTCATACAAACACAAAATAAAGTAGTAGTTTCTAGCAGCTGAGGGTAAGGGGAATAGGGAATGACAATGAGTGAGTTTTGGGGTGATGAAAAGGGTTCTGAAGTTAGAGGAGATAGTTATGCAACTCTGTGAATATACTAGAACCCACTGAACTGCACATTTTAAAAATGTGAATTTTATGGTATATATATTATATTTCAATAAAGCTATTATTTAAATAAATGTAGAGGACTGTCTTTGGAAGAAGCTGCACCCCATAGGCATGGGTCTAAGGTGTGTATTTCCTGGGACCAGATGTGAAATGTGATACATGGATGTTGTCCAGGCATCCTTTTAAAAGAGATCTGTCCAAAAAGATATGATGGACCCCAACAGAGAGAGTCTGTGTGGAGATATTGCCCCATGATGTGGTGAGGGAGGGGTGCTAAGAGGTCAGACAATGGGAGTCCCTGCCCCCATCTCCTCCAAAGGAAGACACATCAGAAAATTTTCCAAACAACCCATACAAGTCACCAGAGAAAAGCATCATCTTGGATCCTTTAATATGTTCAAAAAATATTTTGAACAAGTCTGGAGGGGGCAGAAGTCACAAAAAGTGATTGGCAGGGGGCTGGGGAAAGGTTGGCAGAGGAAATAGAGAAGGAAGTAAACATTACATGTGCTAATCAACTGCAGGCTCCTGCTTTGAGCAGTCCCAAGCTGAGGGAAGGAAGATGCTTTAACTTTGTACTAAGTTAGGAGTTTTTATTATTGAATTAGACATTAATTTATAAAATTTTATTACTGAAATAGATGTATTAACTTCTGAAATTAGATTTTTCTTCTGGCTAAAAGTGACTAGATGATATTTCATTTTCATAGAATGAGTGATGCACTATGGGGCTTGTCTAGGTTTCATACAAGGCAGGGAAAGTGCTAGTCTCATAGGTCAACATAGTTACCCTAATATGTAACTTCAGGTAGTCATAAGTGCTATAAAGGAATAATAATAGTTCGAGTGAGAGAAGATGAAAAGAGGAAGCAAAGTATTGGGGGCAAAAGGGAGAAAATAGGTTTGAGAGATATGTCAGAGTTAAAAACTGACAAGATTTAGCAGCAGATTAGATGTGGGAAGTAACAGAGAAAGAAAAATCAAAGATGACTCTGGGTTTTCTAGTTTGGAAAATAAAGTAGATGGTTTTCCCAAAAAATGAAATAATGAACAAAAAGAGAGGAGCAGAATTTGGTGGAGGAGAGGGAGATAAAGAGCTTTGTTGTAGGTAATGATGAGTTTGGAGTATATGTGTCAGGCAAAGGTTGGAGGCCAGGATACAGTTGGAAATACAGTCTGGCACTCAGGTGACAATTCAGATGGTATAGATTTTGATGTTTTCAGCACATGGATAACAGGATAAACACAAGACTTTGATAAAATTATATAGGGAGAGAGAGAGTGCAGGGTGAGAAAAAGGCTGAGAGAGAATCACGTTTAATGGTTAGCTGAAGGCACTGAAGCAATTCTAAAGGAGCAGCCAGAAAGATCAGAAGATAAAGAGAATATAGTAATCACACAGTCCAGTGGGTACAATGTGCTATCCTTCCCAACATACTAGATAACACTCTTGATCAAGTGATAACAGGTAATGTCTTTTGAGCATGTGATGGACTTGCAGCATTCTCCCTCTTATTTGCCTGATTCCTCAAAATAATTGATTTGAACTTGCAAGATAATTGGATAGAGTTGGGTTTTAGACCAAGGTCCAGAATGAAGTCAACTGATGACTTCTGACTCATATACAAGATCCAAATGCCATACCATGGCTAATGTTATTTTTTAGAGTCCTCTGCTTATCCTTCCCTCCAGGCAATCCAATTACTTGCATGTGTCAAGTGCTCTCTCTCTCTCTCTCTCTCTCTCTTCTGTGTCTTTAAATATGCTGTTTCCTCAGCTTGGAATACTTGTCTCCAGCCTAAAACCTTTCACCAACTTCCCACTTGTCTTGGAATAAAATTCAAACATGGCCTGCTCAACCACATCTTTACCCACTGATGAAGAAAAATCAACTCCATAATGGAACTTCATGTCAACTAACCTGTCAGCAAAAAAAAGTTAAGCCTGAGGAAGAACAAAGGAATGTCATTATTGCAGGGTGTTGAAAATAGATGATAATTAATACATTAAAATGTCACCTTATATGTGAGACTAAAGCAAAAATGTTTATTTGTTACAAAATTTATATTTTGACTAGAGTATTTCCTAATATAACTCATGTAGATAGTTTGAGTGAATGTCATAAGTACTTGGAATCTCAGGTAGCATATGAGATTTTGTTGGTTTGTCCAGAGTGATGCCCCGATGAATTCCAGAGTGATTTGATCAGTGACTGGAAAAGTATTTGCAAGCCCCCTTCGGGGAATCGTGAGAGTGGGGAGAAATTCAACTTCCCCAAATTGAATTCTTGATATTCTTACAAGCAGTGTGGACAACCAAAGCTATAGGCTGAGCCCCCAGGCTTGGGGTTTGTTCACATGAAACTTAACCCCACAAAGGATAGGTCAAGTCTACTTAAAATTTAGGCCTAAGAGTCACCCCCAAGAGAGCCTCTTTTGTTGCTCAGATGTGGCCTCTCTCTCCAGCCAACACAACGAGCAGTCTCACCACCCTTCCCCTCTCTGCATGGGACATGACTCCCAGGGGTGTGGACCTTCCTGGCAACGTGGGAGAGAGATCCTGGAATGAGCTGAGACTCAGCATCAAGGGACTGAGAAAAAACCCCAGAATGAGCTGAGAATTAACATCAAGGGATTGAGAGAACCTTCTCGACCAAAGGGGGAAGAGTGAAATGAGACTAAGTGTCAATGGCTGAGAGATTCCAAACAGAGCTGAGAGGTTATCCTGGAGGTTATTCTTATGCATTAAGTAGATATCACCTTGTTGTTCAAGATGTAGTGGAGAGGCTGGAGGGAACTGCCTGGAAATGTAGAGCTGTGTTCCAGTAGGCATGTTTCTTGATGATGATTGAACAATGATATAGCTTTCACAATGAGACTCTGCGAATGTGAAAACCTTGTGTCTGATGCTCCTTTTAGCTACTATATCAGCAGAAGAGTAGAACATATGGAATAAAAATAAATAATAGGGGGAACAAATGTTAAAATAAATTTAGTTTGAAATGCTAATGGTAAATGAAAGCGAGGGGTAAGGGTATGGTATGTATTATCTTTTTTTTCTCTGTTATCATTTTATTTCCTTTTCTGTTGTCTTTTTATTTCTTTTTCTAAATTGATGCAAATATTCTAAGAAATGATGAATATGCAACTACGTGATGATATTAAGAATTACCGATTGTATATGTAGAATGGAATGATCTCTTAAAGTTTTGTTTGTTAATTTTTTAATTAATAAAAAAAGTTAAAAAAATAAAAAAATAATAAAAAAAATAAAAAGTTACCACACACGAAAAAAAAAAAAAGTTAAAATCTCAGCAAAATGCCAGCTTTTTAAGATTTACTAGCATTATGTCCCATTTGACATGTATGCTGTCAGCATCTTTTATTGAAGCTAGCCTTTTGAATTTGCTAGCCAATGCTCACAAAATTTCCCCTCCTCTGTGGCATAATGAGAAATTTTACTCCCCCACCTGAGTTTCATGAATATTCCTCTTATTCTCCTGAATATCACAAAATCCTTCCTCCCCTGCGTGTCACAAGATGATTCCCAGCCAGGGCCTTAATTTGTGTCTTAGTTAAAAGAAAACCTGTCACCTCACCTCTGCAGTATTCTTCCCCCAAATCCACAACCTCATTCTAATCACTAGAAAACACATTGAGGAACATTCTACAAAATACCTGGTACTCTTAAAAGGAGTTGAAGTCATGAAAATCAAGGCAGAAGAAACTGTGAGAGACTGTCATAGCCTGGAGGAGAATAAAGAGACCTGGTAAATGAGGCAATGTGATATCCTGCATTGGATCCTGGAACAGAAAGGAAAGAAAAATTACAAGTGGAAGACCTAGAGAAATCGGAATAAACTGTGGTTTAGTTAATAGCATGGGACCAATGTTAGTTTCTTAGTTTTGAGAAATAGAGCATAGTTACGTAAGATGTTAACATTAAGGAAAGCTAAAACAAAGTATGTAATTTGATATATTAAAAGAACTAAGATGTGGGGTCATCCACTCCCCCAGGGGCTGGTGAACATTCCCTGTCTCCCTTCCTTAATTCTTAGTAAATGTACAAATCCTCACCTTAAATTCTGTCTAGAGAGTTATTTTCCACATGATGTCTTTGATCTTTTCTCGTCTCTCTTTTGTTCCTTCTACTTTAGCTACATGGGTCTTCCGGTTCTTGAATCCACCCCTAATGCAGAGCCCTTGTGCTTGACATTCCCTTTGTCTTGCAACTCTTTTCCCTGCCTCTTTGCGGGACTGGCTTCTTCTTCAAGTTGCAGCTTAAATATTACCTTCTCAGAGAAGCCTTCCTCGACACTCTTCACCTTTAATCTCTATCACAGCACCTGGTGTATTTTTCTTTATTATCCTAATCACAACCCATAAGTTCTTGATTTGTTTACTATTTATCCCCCTCGAAAAATTTTTGCTCTGTGAGGGCACAGTCCTGCCTGTCTCACTCTGTTATATTCTCTGCACTTAGCACAGTGTCTTGCCTATAATGGTGGTTCAATGAATACTTGTTAAATGAATGTCAAAATACAATTTTTCGATAGAAACATGACTTTCATCAAATATGTAGTGAATATGTGCCACTCATTTAATGAGGAAACCAACAAGGTGATAAAACTGGTTCACGGAGAATTTGAGGAACAGAGGTTTGTTTATCAAGAGTTAGGGAAGGCATGCTGAAATAAGTTAGCTAGATATCTGGTGAATCTGGTTAATGTCCTACAGGGCAATAAGTTGTCTTTTCTACTGAATGGGAATCACCTGAGTCTCCAACAGACAAAAATTTAGAAATTAACAGGTTACCTCACAGACTCTGGACCCTAATAATAATGATGAATAAGTCAAACAATCAAACACCCTCCAGAGAAATAATGCTTGGGTGGGCCTGTTAGTCAATGCTCCAAGAAGACACTGAAGATGTGCAATTATCTTTTTGCCTTATTTCTAAGTTTTGAAAAACTTCTTAACAGAATGAATGAACAAATGTTTTGGTTGAAGTTTCGGGTGGGTGGGGCTCAATCCATTGCAGAGAAATACACTATGTTATCTCCTTCACCTTGTCTCCCCTGAAAGCCATCATCATTTGAAACATATCCACTCTTCAGGAGTATGCCAAAGTTTCACCTTCTCTGTAAAGTCCATCCAGATTTTTCTCCCACTCCCATCAGGGAAACTGAGGTGCACAATCCTTTCTGATTACTAACAAGACTGTTGATTTTTATCTATGATGTTGGTAGCTCTGGTTAATGCCAAAACACTCCATTGCCCTTGTTTTTTTTTTCTTTTATTATTATTAAAAAATTTTTTTGACAGCTTGTTGTACTTTAAGGTGGATACTAAAGTTACAAGACAATTGCATTTAACAATATTATAAATAAAAGATAAATCACATCAGTCATCAAGGGCTCCTGAATGAACAGCATCTTCATAACTTCCATGTTAATCATCTTTACTTTCTGGGCATGATATAAGATCATCAATTTGAAGAATAGTAATTGCAGCTTCTATGGTAAACTTCAGACTCTTTACTTCAACTATGGTAGCCTCAAACACCCCTACTTGTTTGTTATCTCAAGGTTTACCATTGGTCAAATCAAAACCAATCCATTTTAGATTTTTATGTTCTGGGTTTATTTGAAAAGTGAAGAGCTTCTCATAATAAGGCTCAAGTCAACCCATTGCTCTTGTAATCCTTGTTTACCAGACTCTATTTTAGTTTTGTGGACAAACATGAGACACCCTGTGGGAAATGCCAGAAATAATTGCGATGAGATGGGGGAGGCGATTTTGAAGGTAGAATCCCAGGCCTTGCCATCAGCAGGTGAGTGCTAGGGGTCCAGAAAATGTAGGCAGAATTGTAAAGATGATCCCATTTGTATTCCAGCTACTGAAACCTGCCATACATGGTTAGGCAAGTATCAGAGCTACTTCCTCCCAGCTTTTGCAATCCCGTGAGATACTACTATGCAAAATAAGTCTGCAGACTTGCCTTGCCTGTGTGACTTTCTCTAGTTTTTGGACTTATCTTATTCCAGGGGTGGGGGGAGTCAGGGGGGGGGGTTGATGGGATAACAATATTTGGAACTGAAGCCCTGAGCCTTTAACTGGGGACTATCCAGAGAAGAAAGTGTTCCCAAGGCAAATAATGACTCAACTAGCACTGCAAACAGTTCCCATAGTACATCAGAAGGGACCTTTTGGTAAGTGGCATCTTGCCAGGAAATTGACTCAAATCCCTAGCAGCTCGGAGGTGCTGGAGGGAAGTTTCAGAAACAGCGCTGCAAGGACTCTGCAAGAGCTTGCAGGAATTGCCTCACTCACACTTTGGTGTTCATCCTCTGCAGAACTCTGCAGAACATCTCTGCTGTTTCAAAACACCATGCAGGATTCAGAGATGGTTACATCAGGAAGGGACCTTGGAGACATTCTATTCCAGCTCTTTCATTGAACAGGTAAGGACTCCAAGGTTAAAGAAGCCAGATTTCATGGTTCCCGTTTGAAACCCCGGTACCTATTATCTATTTCCTGTTATCTAGGCCGAAGTCATAGCAACCACACAGATTTGCTTTTTAGGTCACAGCTCTATTCCTGATGCAAGTATCAATTGGCAAACAGTGAGAAGGGACAGATGTGACCCCACTGCATGGGAGCAGCATGTAAGAGTGCGGTGAGGTGTGTCAGCCCAGGCACAATTCAGAGTGTCATGTCAACTGACATTTCTTCTGGCCCCGGATAGCACTATGAACTACTGGATGGGATTGAAAATGGCTTCTTCCCTGCTGAGCCAGGTGTTCAAGCCTTGGTTTATTCTGCAGTAAGTGACTGTAAAATATACCGAACACTGACTGCAGCAACAAACCTAGTCCAGCTTCTTAATCAAGAGTTTGGTGTTTCCCCATAACTCACAGAAGAAATAAATACAGCAGCCTTGGGAATCCCCAAGATTCCCTTTGTGTCGATCTGCAAAACAATATGGTTTTGTTTCCCTTAGAGCAATGCACTGCTTCAAAATGTATTCCTGAACATTAACGTTCCCAAGAGGTAGCCCCCAAGGAGCAAGGGGGAGGTAAGAGGAAGAACACCACTGTTACCTTTCTTTTATACTGCAGGTTCTGCTGTGACAAAACTGAGCAAGAACTGAAACCATGGCTAGATGAGGCCAAGGTCTGAATTGAGTTAATCATTTCATGAGCAGGAGTGATTAGGCCCTGGTCCTGAGATGGTGAAGCCTCCTTCTTGATTTTCATTTTAATGTTCATATAATCTTTAAACAAAGCTGTGACAGAGTTACAATATCTACCCTTCTTTTTCTGAGTTTCTACTTGGACCCATTATCTGGGAACCAGGCATAGTCCTATGGCAAAGTTCTGACCATTGGGTCATGAGCAAAAGTGCACATTTCTAAATTTTGCCCTCTTTTTGAGCTTTTCCTTTACCCTTTGGTTGGTGTGCTGTTGTAGTGTGGCAACCAGCTTTGGTCATGAAGGTGAGGGCAATACCGCAGGAATGGCAGAACAAATAGGATATTTTTATTATAATTTTAAATCATTTTGGAGGTGCCCAATATGCTAGACAGAAGAAGCCTGGTTCTGTTCTAAGCTCTTCAAGAGCACTGCCTGCTAGTCTTCTATTCTTTTAAATAAGCCTTTCTGGGATAGCAGCTGAATCAAATCTTAACTAAACCCCCCCACCAAAATGGCTAATGGGATTGTTAGGGATGCTTCAGGCTGCAAGTAACAAAAAGCCCTGCTGAAAAGAGCTTAAAAAGATAGGAGTTTAAAAAGTGAGATCCCAGAACAAATGTTTGTCACCATTACGAGGTATTAATAATGCGGTAGTATGTGGGAAAAAATAAACTGAAGGCAAACTATGGACTATAGGTGAAAGCTAAAGCTTAATATTCCTTCATCAATTGTTGCAAAGGTCCCACTCCAATGCTAATTGTCAATAACAGAAGGGGTATAAAGCATATGGGATTTTTCTTTTTGGAGTAATGATTATGTTCTAAAATTGATTGTGGTGAAAAATGTATAATCCAGAGAGCCACTGATTGTGCACTTTGGATGGATTGTATGGTGTGTGAATATAGCTCAATAAAACTGCTTTTTAAAAAAAGCGATGTTGCCTCTTGAGGCTACTCTTATGTGAACTTTGGCTAAATCTTGCTATTTATCATGGTTTTCCAAACCACAACCAAAACCATTCCTGTCAACCCTAAAGAACACCTAGGGCTTTATATGAGACTCAATAAATATTCCATGCGCTATGATTACTTTCCAGAAACTTACGACCTCCAGATGGGTTGCTAGGCCAAGTAAGTCCTGGAATCCACATGGGCCGGCCTCTCCAGAACATCACCTAGTTCCATTTCCCTATGCCATATTATTGACAGCTCTTTCTGACAGGAAAAAGTTAGAATGGGCATAGCCCAAATACCCCTAAAGATTGGGAGAAAGGTCAAAGGAGAAGGTAGAAGTATAGCAGAGAAGATAGGATTTAACAAATGAATATGACTGCTGAATCATTATATTGATTTTCTTTTAGTCTCCACTGTCTTGGAATGGCTAGAAGGAAAAAACTAAAATTGTGGAACTGTAACCCATACCAAACTCTGAAATCTGTTCTATAACTAATTGTTGTGATGTGCTTTGAAATTTATTTATTTTTTTTGTATGTATGTCATTTTTTACAGTAAAAAATAAATAAATAAATTATTCAATCTCTTAAAAAAAGAAAGTGATGTTGCTTCATAAGAAATCCAATGGTGGGGGTTCCCAGAGTTAGGTCATTGCTAAGAAGTTGTGTTCATTTACTATTGCTGTGCTGTAACAAATTACCACAAACTTGGTGGCTTAAAACAACGCAAATTATTCTCTTATAGTTTCAGAAACCAGGAGTCCCAAATCATTTTTACTGGGCTAATGTAAAAGTGTTGGCAGACCTGCTTCTTTCTGGAGGCCCTAGGGATTGCCTGCATTCCTTGGTTCATGTTAGTTACAAACGAATATTCTATTTAACTGTCACCCCATGGATAGCAGTAAAGATGTTTAATATTTTGTATGTGTGTGTGTAATGTGCAACAATTTTGGTCATAAAACACGGGCTCTGTGACGGTTATGGTTAATAATATGTTGTCTGTTGCTTCATCCAACGAACATTTGAATCACTTTCTCTGTGCCAGACTATTGCGTCAAGGGCTTGAGTTACAAATATGAATTAAACCAGGTTTCTGACATCAGGGAAATCTGGCTCATAGTGAAAATACAGACAATATAAATGAATAGAGTGTATGTGGAGCTACGAGAGACATAAATTGCTGGACAATGCACAAAGATGCCTTTCGGTCAAGTCATAGTTGCTTTGGCCATGGAAGCCAATGGTAGCCAAGCTTCAGAGAGCAAGAAACAGGAAATGGGGAGTATCAGGAGCCAGCACTGGCCGGTGACCCCTTACCCAAAGTTACTTCTCACAGATGAGGAAATGGAAGAGGAAGTGGGAGACAGGGAGAGGCAGTGGTTGTGATCTGAGTCACTTATATTAACTGTCTATACCCACTTTCAGACCTCTCATTCCACTTCTTTGACTCTGAAAAGAGTGAACAAAAGCTTTCTTGCACACAGAGGAGAGAGGACGCTACCATTGCTCCCCCAGGGCACACTAGAGCAGGCTGTAGTGAGTCAGGGCGACTAGAGCAGGCTGTAGTGAGTCAGGGTGCAAGGCAGGAGATGCGGGGCTGAGATCCAGTCAGAAAAGTTCCTGCCCAGAATTAACAAAGACCAGAGAATGTGAGTTGGATTTTCTCACGCTGAGCATGTCTCTACCTCAGTTCTGGTACTCGTTTCAGGAAGGACGAGTCTGGGGGGCAACTTCTTCTACCAGGCCATGGTTATTGCTGGAAACTTATTAAAAGTTCCATTTCCTTAACTGGTTATAGGGCAAATGCTTTTAGTATGAGTTAGTCTTCCTGGAGTAGGCATTTCAGGTAGCGAAGACCCTGAATCCTTAGGAAAGAAGGGTAAAGGGGTGAAAATGGGGACACCATCTTAACTGCTATTAGCAGGTATTTTCTTCCCAAAGCTAACCCATATTTCACCGTAGCTACAAATTGAAAATTACAATGGTAAGAGTACTTGGTTCCTTGAGATGAAAAGTCATCTCTTGTTTCAATGTGGAAATATTTCCACCCTTTATATGCTGATTTAGGAGCACGTCAGGTCATCCTGGGGAGAAAATGGCCTCACCCAGAAAGGAAATCCCACTGTTCATTTTTCTTTCCAGTTTTGGGGAATTGGGTTCTCCTTGCCCAGGAAAAAGTGGGTTGAAAGAAGAATCACTGTCTCTAGTGATTCTAGTTTTAAAAAGTCAGGGAGGTCTTTCCTGCTAGGCCAATAAAGGCAGTTTTGAGGAGAATAAAGAACATAAATAAAGAAAGAAAATAGGGCAATGGGGAGAAAAGGCAGGGATCCTAGGAGAAAAGTTGGAGGAAGCAGCAGGAGGGGCTGTTCTCAAAGAGTCTCCAAACACAGACCCCAAGAGGAGGACCATTTGGAAGTTTATTCTTGAGTTCAAGTCCTGCCAACTTTCCCTTGGAGCTTGTGCAATTTTCCATGCACGTTCTAGCTTTCTTCATTTTTAGAACAACTTAATTTCTAATTACTAATACATTTAGAATTCACAATCAGTATCCTGCCCCCTCTACCAGCCCCCACCATTTATTTGATTTTAAATCTATGTCTGGAGAGTTTATGAACCCAAAGCATGATGGTGGTGGTGGCAAAGGCCTTTACTGATCTTCAGGCCATGTGTCCATGTAGTTATTTCCCAAGACTGTCCTCCCTACATACCAATTCATGCAGTTTGCTCCCGGGATGTTTCTCATTCTCGTCTGCCTGGCTTCTTCAAGTCTCTGTTTGGCCTTTCCCATGCTATTGCTTACAATTATTGGGGACAGGATTCTCTCCAGGGTGGCCACTTCCACTCAGAAGCCAGAGCACAGAGCCCCATTCTGTAGGCCTCAATAACATGCGTCCTCTTGTCCTGTCCCTTCTCTCATCCAGCATGAATCATTTGTTTCTGGTGTAAAGTATCCATCTTCCCCAACACCACTTCCAAACTTTTGACTTTGCCCAATTCCTCTCAGTAAAACTCAGGCCCTAAGATTTTGGAAGCCATAGCCAGCAAGAAGTCTGTCTGTCTTTCTCCCATCATTCCTTACTCTTCCCTCCCAGTTTTATCCCTTCCAAATGGCAATGGCACAAAATGGTCTGACTGCTAGAAATGGGGAAAGAGCAAAAGAGGAAATTACATGGGAAAAAATTATAAGACCTCAAAAGATTACTCTGCATACACATAAGGGGGACTTTCATGTCATCTGTCTAGAATTAAGCCAGTTGGAACTTCTGCAACCAGAATTCCTGTGTATTTATTAAAAATATAGATTCCTGGGCTCTCCCCTAAATTTCTCAAATCAGAAGCTTCCCATGACCATGGGAAAGACATGTCCAGGCAATTCTTATGTGTACTAAAGCTTGGGAATTGTCTGTTTACTGTACCAGGGAGCCTATGTCTAACCCTCAAGGAATCCTTGCCCAGCCTCAGCTGAATCATCTTCCAGGGTTATAGGGAATTATGCTTTTTCTCAGCAGGTTTAGAGAAGTGACTCAAATGTTAACATGCATTGGCATCATGTGGGGGGTCTTGCAAGATGGGTGGTGGAACCTGAGATTCAGGTAATACTGCTGCTGAGCTAGGATCACACCTTGAGTGGCAAAGTGCTAGAGAGTCTATCCTTTGTATACCTGTGGTGCCAGTGGTTCATTTGAACTGGAATTGGAGATTGCTACACCCTTGTGAATACTTGAGGTGCTTGAGGTATTTGTTGACCGGGCTCTACCTGGTGGTCATCCAGACTCACCCTGCCTCACTGCTTCCTCCTCCCTCCCCCACGGCTGACCCGCTTTTTGGTTTGCTAACACTGATGAAATGAAATATATCAGAAATGGGTTGGCTTTTACAATGGGGATTTATTAACTTATAAACTTACAGTTCTTAGGCCATGAAGAATGTCCAAATTAAGACATCAACAGGATGATACTTTCTTCTTGAAGAAAGGCTGCTGGCAACCTGGACTCCTCCATCACATGGCCAGGCACATGGAGACATCGGCTGCCTTCTCTCCTGGGTTTTGCTGCTTTCACCTTCTGGCTTCTCCATCCGTGGCTTCCTTTCTCAGTTTCTGAATCTTTTTCTGTGTGCTTCTCTGAATTTATCTCTATGTGCTTTATCCTCTTATAAAGGACTCCAGTAAGATGATTAAAACCCACCTCTCTGTTGATTGCTCATTCAGAAGATAGGACCTCCCCTTAGCTGTGGAAACACTATGATTGTCAAACCTGCAGAGCAAACTCCTCTTACTGCTCTTCATGTGGCATCCTTAATAAAAGAGTCAGGCTTTCCCCTAGAGTAGTGAATATTGTCCCTGGTTATGGACCTACTGCAGGAGCAGCCATTTCTTCCCACATGGACATAGACAAAGTGGCATTCACAGTATCGATGGAAGCTGGAAAAATGATAAAAAAAAAAAAAAAAAGCTGCAGGGTA
Organism: Tamandua tetradactyla; assembly: GCF_023851605.1. Taxonomy (NCBI): domain Eukaryota; kingdom Metazoa; phylum Chordata; class Mammalia; order Pilosa; family Myrmecophagidae; genus Tamandua; species Tamandua tetradactyla. Next base: position 82,176,531 of record NC_135335.1, read on the forward strand.
ATCAATCTGAAGAGGGTAACCCTGGAGCTCGGTGGGAAGAGCCCTTGCATTGTGTTTGCTGATGCTGACTTGGACAATACCATTGAACTTGCACACCAGGGATCATTCTACCACCAGGGTCAATGTTGCATTGCTGCATCCAGGCTTTTTGTGGAATTTATGATGGTTTCTTCAAAGGAGTGTTGAATGGGCAAAGGAGATGTTCTTGGAAATCCTCTAACCCCAGGAGTGTATCAAGGCCTCAGACTGACAAAGAACAATATGATCAAGTACTTGACCTCATTGAGAGTGAGAAGAAAGAAGGGGCCAAGCTGGAATGCGGAGGTGGTCCATGGGGGGAATAAAGTTTCCTTTATCCAGCCCACAGTTTTCTCTAATGTTACAGATGAGATGTGCATTGCCAAAGAAGGGATATTTGGACCAGTACAACAAATCACAAAGTTTGAATATTCAGACGATGGATTAAGAGAGCAAACAACACACTCTATGGTCGATCAGCAGGAACCTTCAGCAAAGACCTAGATAAGCCATAACTGTCTCCTCTGCTCTGCAATCTAGGACAGTGTGAGTGAATTGCTATAGTGTGGTATCAGCCCAGTGCCTTTTTGGTGGATTCAAGATGTCTGGAAATGGACAAGAACTGGGAGAATATGGCTTCTATGAATACACAGAGGTCAAGATTTTCATAATGAGGAAAAAAAAAGACTTTCATAATGAAAATTTCTCAGAAGAATTCATAACAAAGACTGCAAGTGTGGAGAGAAGAATATTCAATGACAATATCTCCTATAGTCGCTAATACATCATAGCAGGTTTTACATCTAAGTTTTTCTTTTCTTGATTTTTTAAAAATAAGCTGATCACATTAGTATTAACATCATATGTAGAAAACTCAACATGTACTTATTCTGAATCATTCGCCTTGTGATATGTGGCACCAAGTCCTATCCTGAGTAAAATGATGAGTTTGGATGCAGGATCTTTCTAACTCTGTAATAGTCATGTTCTTTCTTTTGTAGCTATTTGTCAAGGATAATCATTTTCTAGAAGAGACCAGTTGCCATTTAGCTTCTTTCCTTTAAGGATTTTTTGAAGAACTTATACATGTTAACTGCTAAGTAGGTGTGCTGTGTTCCCAATAATTGTGAAATTGTTGGTGTCTCCTGAAATATTTCCTAGAATGCCATGTCTGTTAGTTAAATGAAGTAATGCCTCAAATGCTTAGCTGTAATCTGAATACAAACCTCAATAAAAACAACCTGGTATGAAAAAAAAATGAGCAGTAGAATTTTCAGGAATTTTAAATATTCATTGTTTGGCCAAAAATGTTTTGATTTGTTTTTTTTTTTTTTTTTTTTTTTTTGAGAAACTGGCTATCTCAGCCGGGAATTACTGTGAGTACAAAATCGCTGCCTGGGAGGCCTGGAAAGCTGCTTGGAGCAACAGAACTAGCACTGGCTTTCAAGTCTGACTGATCTGGCTTTGGGTTCCTGCTCTGTAGTTTACTGGTTGTCCTACTAGCTCCGAGTTTCGGTTTCCTCATGAAGTGGGGACAATGATATCTACCTTAGGACATTACTGTCACTAGTGAAAGAGCTAAACACGTAAAGCCTTGAATGCATGCTTGGCATGCAGCAGGTGCTCTCTGTTTTCTCATTCCCTTTCGCTTCCCTTTGCTTGGGAGCAGGTTCCTAAAGAGAAAGGGCAAATTTGAAGAGGAAGCGAGAACATACCTGGAAGTATCCTGCAAGAGGATGCCTGATGCTCTAGTGGGATAATGAGAAGCACAAATACAGAGGCCAAGAAAAGGCCTGATCCATGCCATGGCAAGAAACCTCCACAAGTGGCAGGGGTGCAAAATGGTGCAGCCATCAGGGAAGACAGCCTGGATGTCCCTCAAAAAGTTAAGCATAGAATCACCATATGACCCAGCAATTCCACTAGGTATATACTCAAGCGAAATGGAGACATTTGTGCACATGAAAACCTGTATGCAAACATTCATAGCAGCATTATTCATAGTAGTCAAAAGGTGGAAGTAACCCATGTGTCCATCAAGTGATGAGTGGATAAACAAACTGTGGTATATCCATACAATGGAATATTTTTCAGCCATTTAAAGGAATAAAGTCCTGATACATGCTCCAGCATGGATGAAACTTGAAACATTATGTGCTAGCTGAAAGAAGCCAGACACAAGAGTCCACATATTGTATGATTCCATTTATATAAAATTTCCGGAATAGGCAAATCCATAGAGACAGGAAATAGATTAGTGACTACCTGGGGCTGGGGAAAAAGGGGAATGGGAGTGACTGCATAATGGGTATGGGGTTCCTTTTTGGGGTAATGAAAATGTTCTGGAAATAGGTAGTGGTAATGGCTGCTCTACTCCATAAGTATATTAAAACCCACTGAATTGCATGCCCTAAAAGGGTGAATCTTACGGTATGTGAATTACATACATTTAAAAAAAAGAGAGAGAAGAAGCAACCACAGAAAACAAAGCTAACCCACATTGCATGGATAAGAACTAAGAAAATGCTCAGAGACTGATGCTCTTCAGCAAGAACACACAAGAGATTTCAAAAGGGGGCCCAGTGCAGGAGAATTCAGACCACATGCCTAAGACCCTCCCTTCCTTGGGTGATCAAACAAAACTACGCCTGATATACTTATCATAATTTTTTATTTCTGGTCCTATGTTAATTATTAATTTTTCAACTGTGAAAAATGACATATACAACAAATGCAATGAATTTCAAAGTACACTGCAGCAATTAGTTATAGGACTGATTTCAGAGTTTGGTATGGGTTACAGTTTCACAATTTTAGGTTTTTCCTTCTAGGTACTCCGAGACACTGGAGACTAAAAGAAATATTAATATAATGATTCAGCAGTCATACTCATTTGTTAAGTCCTATCTTCTTTGTTAACTTCACCTTCTCCTTTGATCTTTCTCCCAATCTTTAGGGGTATTTGGGCTATGCACATTCTAAATTTTTTATGTCAGAAAGGGATGTCAATAATATGAGATGGGGGCATAGAACTAGTTGATGTTCTGGAGAGACTAGTGCCTCTGGATTTCAGAGCTTATCTAGGAACCTATCTGGAGGTTGTAGGGTTCTGGAGAGTAATCATAGTGCATGGAACCTTTGTAGAATCTTGTATAAAGCCTTAGGTGTTCTTTAGGGTTGGCAGGAATGGTTTTGGTTGAGTTTTGGCAAACCATGATAAATAGCAAGATCAAGCTGAAGCTTGCATAAGAATAAACTCCAGAGCAGCCACGCGACTATATTTGAGCTCTCTCAGCCAATAACAACTTATTTGTTACAATTCTTTTCCCCCTTTTGGTCAGGAAGGCATTGTTGATCCCATGGCGCCAGGGCCAGGCTCATCCCTGGGAATCATATCCCACGTTGCCTGCATTGATTATTGACATGTGTTTATATTTCTATTTACATATTTAATGGTTTGGTAATTTTCAAATGCTTAATTTCTTTTGTTGTTTTTCAAAGTCTTAGTTCTGGAAGTCCCATTTAGGCTGTTAGAAATATAGCACCTAGTCCTGGTGTGGAAAAGGTATGGGTGGTGGAGACTAGGACCTGCTTTGCATATTAGTCTGTAAAACAACAAGACACAAAGGCTTTGAATGGATAAGGCTACTTCAGTGATTCTTACAGGTTCCTGTTGGAGTGAATGAGGAAAGTATTTTAGGGAGAAGCAACTTGAGATTTACATGAAAATGTTTTAGGGGGACAGAAGGTGATTTTAAGCATGAAATGCTTGGATCATTGATGGGAATAAAGATCTGCCAGTAAATTGTAATTCCACTTTGGGGCTCATCATTGCCTTCTGGTGTTCTAGTGAACAGTTCTGATAATGTGCCATTTTACAGAATGTGTCACTGTTGCTTCTGAGTTGCCACAGATGGTCTGCTGCACATTTGGGATTACTGCATCAGGTTTTCAAAAATGATTAAAAAAAAGAAATCTTTTGAAGTTTGCCTTTAGTGTTTTGCAAGAAGGTTGCTCACCAGCTGTTTGCTTATGCTCTCTAGTGACTGTTTTTGCACACTATCAATGAGAAGCGTGCAATTACATCATTATAATGGCAAATAGTAAATTGAATGGCCTGTGGGGCTTCTCTTGGGGAATAGATGTACCCTCCCTAGAACTAATGCCCTGAAGAGACTCCATGGTTAGGCAATCCAGTGGTTCAGAGGGATGTGGGCCCTGAGGTCAACTGCCAAGGCTTAGGGCTCCTAGTATCCCTAGTCAGGCTATCAGCCAAGAAATCTTGAGGGGTCCAGGGACTTGGAGACTGGGGTTTGTCAAGAGTTCCTAGTTGAGCCTGTCATTACTCTTATTTCTGATCCAAATCACTCAAGAAAAGCTTCCCTTCTGCTAGAATTGACACTGAATTAAAACGGCCCCAGTGATCTGGTTATAATTAGAACCTCATTAATTCATCTACTTTTAAAAAAATGATAGCGTTATTGATATATATATTTCAGATACTATAAAAGTCACCCTTTTAAAGTTTACAATTTAGAGATTTGCAGCGTATGCATCGTTACTGCTATCTAATTTTAGAATGTTTTCATCACCTTGAAACAAACCCTGTACCCATTAGCTGTCACTCTCCATTCTGCACCCGTTTTCTCCATGGCAACCACTGATCTAATTTCTGTCTCTATGGTTGCCTAATCTGGACATTCTATATAAATGAAATTATATAATATGTGGTCTTCTGTGTCTGGCTTCTTTCCTTTTGCCTGATGTTTTCAGGGCATCTATGTTGCAGCATGTATGAGAACTTCATTCCTAATGGACATCTGACACATTATGCTAGGCAAGTGGGAAGGAGGTGCTGTCAGTAAAGGAAAAATGCAATAAACTAAATATAAGACATAGTCCTTGCTTCCATCTTGCAAACTATTTAGGGAAATAAGGTCATAATTTTGACTTTGATGTTTATCAAGCAATTAGTATGTGCCAGGCACTACACATAATGTCTTTTCTTTCACTTAGTCTTTTTAACAGCTCTGTGAGGAGGATACCACTGTCCCCAACTTAGAGAAGAGAAAATTGACCCCCTATTTTGTTAACAAATCAGATGTTTAGATGATTTGCTAAACATCTCCAGACTGTCTGATTCTGAAGCCTGTTCTCTGTCCACTAATCAGAGGATTAGAGTGGCACTCCTGTGTTAGCCTGATCTTGCAGTGCTGGAGGAGCTGGCCTGGTCTTCAAGGAGGAGGACAAGGGCTGCCAGTGTCCACGTTTGCAGATCATACACTGTAACACTTTTCTGTTATTATCTAGAGCTAGAATAAACTTTGTTTTTAACTAGAAGGAGAGAGAATTCATTTAGGTGTCCTCCATCCTCTCCGTTGTTATTTTTACAGACAAGAGGGCCAAGGTCCCCAGGCCTTTAGCTTGTGTCTTAACTAGATAGATAGAGGGGAGGTGGGAGACCAGAACCAGAATGCTGGTCTATTGACAAGTGTGATTCTTGTTTATTCTAGGATTCTATTGTAGTTTAACGCTTATACTGAGTTATATAAATGTGTACAAGATGTGTGTGTGTGTGCATACATTAATATATATTTTCTCTCCTTCTAAGCCATTTTCTTTACTCCTTTCTTGTTCAGCTATTACAGGTGCACCCAGGGATGCATCATGATGGGAATTCCCTATCTCCTAGTAAGGGATTAGTCTAGGGTTGGGTGTGTACCCAGTTCCAGTTGATAAGACAAAAGGGGAAGTCAATTATGGGGTACCTGGGAAAGATTTTTTCTCCTCAAGTAAAATATGATGCCTATCAAGCAAAAACCCTTTTTATTTCATTTTCTGCTTTCTATTTTCCTTCATGGTACACTGGTGTGAAGTGGAAAGCTTGGAGTTGTAGCAGCCGTCTTGTGACCATGAGGTGGCAAGCCTAAAGACAAGAAGTTGAAAAGCTATTAGAAGAATGCTTTGTGTTTGACGATATCACAGAGCCCCTGAACCATTCCTGGAATTGCCAACCACCAGACTTCTTGTTTTGAGAAGTAAGTAGGGGTCTTCATTGCTTAAGCTGCTCATGGTTAGGAATTCTGTTACTTGCCACCTAACACATCCTGATTTATTCCCCAATTGTATTTTGGGGGAGGAGGGTGGATGCATGGTCTGGAAATTAAACCCAGGTCTCCCGTATGAAAGCTGAACATTCTACCACTGAACCACTCATGTACCTCTCAATTGCATTGTAAATTGCTTAAAGCAAGGATATTATATTTAATTTTGTTGTATCTCTCACAGTATTACAAATAGCATAGGCATGAATTCATTGAATTAATAAATGAATGGAGAAGAATATGTAATAGCTATACCAAATGCTCTGTCTCCTAAAATATGGATGAGCTTGACCAGGGGATGGGTGGGATATCCTGCATGCCAACAGGCCAATGAAATCAAAGAATCTGCGAGTAGGAAAGGACCATACAAATCACTGAGCACAACCCTTTCATTTTACAAATAGGGAAACTGAGGTCTAGAGATATGATGAGTTTAACCAACCTTTATTAGTAGACAATACGACAATATGACAGTTGACAAATACGAGCCTGCACTGCTTGCAGTCTAGAGGTCCTTCCAGTGCATTATACTTCCTTATGTTCACTGTTGGACCTAACCTTGGCCCCTACATCCCAGAATAGCTCTGAGTTCCCCACATAGGGACTGCAGTAATTTTTGTCCTGAACTCATTGGGAAGTCTAGCCAACTTCCCTGACTTTGAATGATTGGTAAAGCTCAACAAGTAGGCCATGTTGGAGGGTCTTGTGCTTGCATTTTGGTCATATGGGGAGGAAATTAAGGGCTCCAGCAGGAATAACAGTTTTAGAGTAGGCTTGAACAAGAGGGGAGTGGAGAAGGAAGGTGGAAGGCTGAACCTTCCATTTATAAATGGGTTCCCTAAATCAAGATGATCACAGAGAGGTTTCCTAGAAACAGTTTCTCATACCTCAGCTCTGATTGAGATCGAACCCTATTCCACTAGGTCCTGTCTAGGAATACCTTGAAATCCAAAGATGTGTGGCCATTGTGCTCCCTACAATTGGGCGTTCTGGTGGACATTTACTGCTGGGGGCAGGGTGACTTAGTCCTCAGGCACTGTATTACTGTGGACAAAACTACAGGAAAAACCACTAAGGAGGTATGGAAGGAAATACAATGCACACTGACAGCCCAATTTAAACAGTACCGGGAATCTTTGCAGCAGCATGCTCTTAGAGAACATTAAAAAAAAAAGCACGGTGTTCTCTTCCCCAGTTAAATCTTTCTGTCAATTCATCCTTCCATTGGCTGATTGCTTTGTTCGTTCTTTTGGGGGAAATCTGCAAAATAGCAGCCTCCTTCACACCTCCAGGCTTGTTCCTGGGGGAGACAGTCAAGGAAAGAATGACATGTTTTGGGAATTAATGCTCAATCTCTGTTCTGTACCAGAGCTAATCACCGAGCCAGCTGTACAGGAGGCAGCAGGGGAGATGCTTTAAGGACGCTCAATCACCTGGCTTGATGCAATGAAATATTGATGTCATTGGGAGGAGACTGCTGCAGAGCAGCAGATGCAGGCTGAACCAGTGGAGGTGGGCAGGAGATAAGGGGATGGCACACCTGGGCCTTGCTCTGAGCAAAGCATTACCTCGAAAGCCATGAGACAGGACATAGGGGCTGCTGAGAGGAATTGTCTGGACAGGCAGTTTCTCTTGAGGTCCTCTGTACTTCCTCCCTGATGACAAAGGTGGTTAAGGACCCTTTATCCCTGTACCCATCATGGATGCCAGAAGCACAAGAAACAACACGAATCGCTTTCCCACTTTGTTGTGAACATTCAGGGAAATGATTGATGTTGAAGCACTTGAAGCTAAAACAGCATCCATTTCACTATCATCTTTGGTATCTAAAGAAACTACCTCCTAGCAGGGTTGCAGTATGAAATTGTATATATATATATATCTTTTTTTTTTTTTTTTTTTGCATGGGCAGGCATCAGGAATTGAACCTGGTTCTCCTGCATGGCAGGTGAGAATTCTGCCACTGAGCCACCATTGCACCGCCCCAAATTATATATATTTACATATGTGAAATTCAGCACTTAAAAATGTATCACCTATCTGATGATCTCAATTGCAATTCCCTGAATTGTAAATTTAAAAAGGGAATTAGTTGTAGCTGCTGGCATTGTTTTCAGTGAAGAAGGGTAGCATGAGGGACATTTGCAGGTAAGGATTTGTGGATGGAAAGGTGTGCGGAGTTTTGGAAGCCTCTGTGAAGGGTACAGCAGGGGGACTTATTTGAGCAGGAGACCCCTTACTCTCCTGCCTCCACTGAGTTAGAGTTCCTATGTAATTTGCAACATATACAGTTCTAACATATTCTTGTAATATCATCCTGGGTAACTAGAATGTTGCATTCTTGTTCCCTGATATATCATCTTGAAGAATACCATCACCTTTCTTCTCACTGAGAATTTGCAGCAGTGTCCAGTGATGGGAAAGTTACCTGATTTAGTCATCTGAAGCACTGACAACTCAAAATGCAGTGGTTCTCAACAGGGGACAATTCTATCTTGTTCTCCCACAGTAACATTTGGCAATAGTTGGAGGCATTTTTGGTTGTCACAACTGAGGGGGTAGGGGGTGTTTGCTGCTGGTATCTAGTGGGTAGAGATGAAGGATGCTGCTAAACAGCCTACAAAGTGTGGGACAGCACCTCACAACTAAGAATGATCTGGTCCCAAATGTTGATAATGCCAGGGTTGAGAAACCCTCCCCCAAAGCAAATCAGCAGTCTTCCAGACAGTCCTCTCTTCTCCAATCCTTGTTAGGAATATCAGCTTAAAGCCTCATTATGAAACATCCTTGGCTTCTTTTATTCCTCCTGCATTTTTGGACCACTGTCTCCTTCCTCAGGGACAGCCTCTTGAGGAGAACCTATGGATGATTCTTAGAAGTCATAAAAATAAGCACTCCCATTTAGACTTTGATATCTTTAACCTTTATTTCTTTTTCATCTTGCACTTTTTGCTAACCACCAAACCAGCAAAGGTGCTGTGCACAGGAGGCCCCTGAGATCAAGGTCATTTGGAATGTGAGTGGCCTGGACTCCCACGTGCCTCTCTTGGTCCTCACAGAGGCGTGCTTGAGGTTTGCAGCCTCTGCAGGTCCACGTGGAGGGAGGGATCCACAGATGGGGCCTCTGTTTACATTTTCTGAAGGTTTTTGATTTTTTAAGTTTTTCTATTGAAATAATTCCAAACTTACAGGATAGTTGCACAAATGGAACAAAAACAGAGAATTCCAACATACAGCCCCAGCAACTACCCAGATTACCACCTTTTGTTTTGCCACATTTATGGTATCATTCTATTTATCTATTCATCTATTTGTTTTCTGAACATTTGAGAGTAGGCTGTATATATCATACCTCTTGAACACTTAATGCTGCCACGTACATTTCCTAAGTACTAGGATATTCAATTATGTAGCACTTTCAGTACAGTTATCAAGTTCAAGGAATGTAACACTGATCTAAACCTTAGTCTATACCTCAGTTTTTTTTTTGTTTTGTTTTGTTTTTTGTATGTCACATTAATGTCCCTTTGGGTATTTTTCCTCCATTATTATTAAATCCAGTCCAGGATCATGTACTGCCTTTAGTTATTATTATCGCTTTAATCTCTCTTTTTTTTTTAAATTATGAAAATGTAATTTTAAAAGACTTTCCCATCTCAACCACTCCCAAGTGCACAACTCAGTGGAGTGAGTCATTTTCACTCCCAAGAACACAACTCAGTGGAATGAATCACTCTCAGTTGTCTCACCTTGTGCTGCCCTTACCGCCATAGATTACCAGAACCTTCCCAGCACCCCAAACAGAAACTCTGCACCCATAGTACATTAACTCCCCATTCCTCCTCCACCCCCGCCCCTAATAACCTTTGGTGTACTTTCTGTCTCTACGAATCTGCATGTTCCAGTTATTTCCTCTAAGTTGAATCATATAATATCTGTCCCTTTGTGACCGACTTATTTCACTCAATCTGTTTTCATGGTTCATCCATATAATGGTATCTGCAGAAACTTCATTCCTTTTTGTGGCTGAATAATATTCCTTGTATGTATATACCACATTTTATTTATCCATTCATCTGCTGATAGACATTTGGGTTGCTTCCGCCTTTTGACTATTGTGAATAACACTGCTATGCGCACTGGTTTAGAAATATCTGACTGAGTCCCTGCTTTCAATTATTATTTTTTTTTAAACAAGACCTGTAAACCACATTTATTGAGCAATTATGGGCATATCATACATAAGAGGTAAGATGGCGGCAGGTAAGAACTTGAAGAAATTAAATATACATATTAATTCTAACTATAAGAGAAGTACAAATTTCTCCAACTTACACATTATTATAATGAAATTCTTATGTTTTCTGAAAGGATAAGCTAAATATTAATGCAATAATTTTTTTTTTTAATTGTGCTTCAAGGGTTCCATGCACTAGAGTAACTTTCCACAAACCTACAGTCTCCAGATGGGTTCCTGGTCCAGATAAGTCCTGAAACTTAGAGGGCCCAGCCTCTCCAGAACATCAACTAGTTCCAACTCCTACCCCATATTAATGACAGACCCTTCCAATAGGAAAAATTTAGAACTGCCATAGCCCACACACCCCTAAAGACAGGGATGGAAAGATCAAATGTGATGGTAGAGTTAAACAGTGAAGATAGGATTTAACAAATGAATATGAATGATGAATCATTAAACTAATCTCTTTTAGTCTCCAATATCTTAGAGCAGTTAGAAGTAAAAACCTAAAATTGTGGAATTATAACCCATGTCAAACTCTGAAATATGTCCTACAACTAATTGTGGTGCTGTGTTTTGAAATTTATTGCTTTTTTGTATACATACTATTTTTCACAAAAAAAAGAAGGAAAAAAAGTTGATTATGATGATAAAAAATATTTAAGCCTTCTAGCCTCTTATATTCTAGAGCAGCTACAAGGAAAAAAATCTGAGAAGATCGTATGGTAGTCCATGAAAAACTCTGGGGTCTGTCCTGTAACCACTTGTTGAAGAGTGCTTTGAAAACTATTGCTTTTTATTTCTTTGCTTTGTATATATGTTATACTATGCAATAGAAAAGTTTTAAAAAGTATGCTTAAAGTAGAATTAGCCTAAAATGGGTTGATAAAATGCCTATATAGTATCCATTCTTATTATACCCATAGATTTTATAAATAGTACAAATTCTTTGACCCACAGCTAAGAAATTTATGGTTGACAGCTATATGAACAATCCCCCTAAGAAACATAATACCATTTGTGTAAGTCCATTTAACTATTAAAGTCCATCTTAATTTTGGTTTAGCTTTCTACCAAATTCTCTTAAGAACAGTTTGTATCTTTTTTGTCTGATCATCTTCAATTTTCCTGATTTCATTTTTTAAACAATTTATAGTTTCATGACTTGCTTTTAATCTCTTTAAGTGCTGCAATTTCAAAGCTTGTTTTTTTCTTAGAGGCTTTTAATTCTCTCTTGTTTTCACTTCAAGTTCTGCAAATCCTGTTTCATGCTTATGGGCTCCTCATGTCAGCTGACAAGATATTGATAAATGTGGCATTGATGCTGTTGGATCTTGAAATATCATTCCATCATAGAACTCTGAAACCACTGTCCTTTTCCCCAGCATTACATTAGTGTCTGATTGAAACAGCTTTAACAAATGATAGAGGGTTACAGGTCTTTCACTAGGGTCAATGAAAAATATTTTGATGATTATTTCGAATTTGCCCATCCTGTTTCAGTAATTTCATACGGAGGCTTAGTAACAACTCTTAAAGGTTTGCCGTAACTTTCATGTAATTTAAACTGGATTTTCTTCACATAAGCTGGCATTAGTTTTGAGGCTGTGAAATGCCTAAATCAAGGCACTGTCAAGGCAATGCTTTTTCCCAGAAGACCAGCTGTTGCAGGTTCTGGGCTCCTGTCACGTGATTAGGCACATGCTAGCACCTCCCTTCTCTTCTGGGTTTCCTTGCTTTCAGCTTTTGGCTTCAGTGGCTTCCTCCCTCAGCTTCTGTGCCTTTTTCTCTGTGTCTGCTTTCAATTCTTTTGAGTTTCTACCTAGAAGTGGGATGGCTGGGTCATTCTTAACTTTTTGAGGAACCAAGGAGCTTGAATCATTTTTTTAAACTTTTTTATTGTGTAGTATAACATATATTCAAAGCAAAGAAATAAAAAAGCAATAATTTTCAAAGCACGCTTCAAAAAGTGGTTACAGTGCTCACTTCGGCAGCACATATACTAAAATTGGAACAATACAGAGAAGATTAGCATGGCCTCTGCGCAAGGATGACACAAATTCATGAAGTGTACCGTATTTAAACAAAAGAAAAAGAAAAAAAAAAGTGGTTACAGGACAGATCCCATAGTTTGTCATGGGCTACCATATGATCCTCTCATATTTTTCCTTCTCCATATTTTTCCAGAATATAGGAGGCTAGAGGGCTTAAATACCTTTTTATCATCACAATCAACTTTTTTCCGAATAACATACATACAAAAAAGCTATAAATTTCAAAGCATAATACCACAATTAGTTGTAGTACATATTTCAGACTTTGACATGGGTTACAATTTCACCATTTTAAGTTTTTACTTCTAGCTGCTCTAAAATACTGGAGACTAAAAGAGATATCAATTTAATGATTCAGCATTCATATTCATTTGTTAAGTCTTATCTTCTACGTATAATTCCACCATCATCTTTGATCTTTCTGCACCTCTGTTTGAGGTTGTTTGGGCTTTGGCAATTCTAAATTTTTGGTATTGGGAGGGTCTTTCACTAACGTGGGGTAGGGAGATGGAACCATCTGATGCTCTGGAGAGGCTGGGCTAGTTTCAGGATTTATCTGGACTAGGGACCCATCTGGAGGTTGTAGGTTTCTGGAAAGTTACTCTAGTGCCTGGAACCCTTGTGGAATCTTATGTATTGCCCTAGGTGTTCTTTAGGATTGGCTGGAATGGTCCTGGTTGGGGGGTGGCAGGTTATGACAGGTAGAAAGGTCTACCTGAAGATTACATAAGAGCAACCTCCACAGTAGCCTCTTCACTCTATTCAAGGAGCTTGAATTTTGATGACTTGTGTATTAGTTTGTTAAGCTGCCAAAATGCAATATGCCAGAAATGGAATGGCTTTTAAAAAGGAAATTTGCTATATTATAAGTTTAGTTCTAAGGGCAGAAAATGTTCAAATTAAGGCACAAACAAAGAAGTTACCTTCACTCATGAAATGCTAATGCCATCTGGAATGCCTCTGACAGCTAGGAAGACAGAGTGGGTGGTTGTCTGTTGGTCCTTGTTCCTGGTTCATTGCTTCCAGCTTCTGATGCCAGTAATGTCCTCTCTAAGTATCTGTGGGTGTTCACTCACAACTCTGGGACACAACTCTCGGTTTGGGCTTGCTCAGCATCTCATGGGAAGGCACATCATGACATCTGCTAGGCTCTGCCCATGTTTATGCATCTTTGCTCTCCGTGGGCACTCCAAGCGTCTCCAAACATCCATGTCTCTGAAATAACTGTCCTCCAAGCATCTGCATCAGCTTTGAGGTTTCGTCAAAATGTTTCCCTTTTAAATGACTCAAGTCTAATCAAGACCCACCTTGAATGGACAGTCATATTTCCATCTAATCAAAAGGTCATACCCACAATTGGGTGTGTCACATCTCTGTGGTGATAATCTAAATTAATTAAATTAATTTTCTATCCTACAGTTTTGAATCAGGATTAAAGGAAATGGCTGCCCCAACAAAATTGCAGCAGAATTAAAACAAGGCTTTGCTGGTATATGTAATAACTTCAAACTGGCACATCTTGAAAATTAACATAAAAAAATGTCAGGAGACATCCAACTTTTGTTTGAGGGCTCCACTGGGTAATGGAGTGCCTTGCTTCCTTAAAACTGTCAATACTCAGAAATTGAGGGGACTTTAAGTAGGCATGATAGGACGAATCTTTAGAAATCATATAGTTTAAAATGCCTTTCTTGAGATTGTTCGGAGCTTGGTGTACTCCTCCATGCCAATACATGCCTTGCTAAACTATAAGCTCTCCAGGGTGAGGGAAAGCAAAGTGCTAGCATTCATTCTCTGAGTTCTGAAAGTTCAAGGACAACATGAGTGCCCTAGGAACCTCTCTCGCTAAACCCTAGTTCTGGCTGTGAAGCTCCCTTTCATGAGATGCTAGAGCTGCCTTATGCCACTGAAAAGGACATAGAAGGGTACAAAATGCTTATAAGCAGACATCCACAGGGCCATGAGTGATCTGGAATCTCTTTTGTCCAGGTTTGGAGATAAGCTTAAACAAAGTCTCTTGGTCTCAAATTCTCCTCCCCAGATTTGATTCAGCCTATTCTTATTCCAGACTAATTTTTTTAATGCAGTTTATTTGCACACCATGCACTAGAGTTATTTTACTTAGTTCCCTGTCTGTATTTCTTTCAATTTCTAAAGTGTTTCTACTCTTTCTGACTAACCAGGCAGCATCTCTCTTTTCACCTGAATTTTCATGATTCTCAGTTTCTCTGTATTCAAAGCACTTGCCAACATCTACACCTTTCTTTTTCACTTCATAATTTCTAGCTTACTATCCTTGTATTATAGTAAGTAGTACATATACCTTTCTAGACTGTACATTCCATGAAGGAGCGAGCACAGTCCAAGGTTAAGAGTACTATCTCTAGAGTACTCAGAGCTGAGTTCAAATCCAGTGGTAGATATAGTTTGGTCCCTAATGGAATTAAGGAGACAATGTTCCAACCCTGAGATGCATATCTCTAGGATTCCTGCTTTGTGAAAAAATTCAGCCTTATTTGATTAAGCAACTGTTATCTGTGTTCTCTGTTATTTTAAACCCCACGATTTATTATTTGTTCTGCTCTCATGGAATTTATCAATTTCTTGTGTTCTAGTTTTTAGTAAACTGTACATGTATCCATCATCTCTCAGATTCTAAACTCTTGGAAGGAACCAAGTTACCAGTGGTTAAAAGCATAGGCTCTGCAATCCAATAGATAGGGTATGTTAGTAGGATAAGTGGTGCTAGATGCTATAACAAATAAAACTCAAATTTCTATGGTTTCACACAATAGAAGCTACTTTCTTACTCATATGAAGTTCTTTAGGGTGCACATGGTAGAGCTACTTGTGAGGTTCAGTTATAAGATATTGCTAATACTTGAAAACTAAAAATTGCCCACAAAACAGCAATTTCATATGACTACCTAATTTTAGGTAATCATTTTTTTTTGATTTAGGTAATCATTAATGATTTAGGTAATCATTTTGATTTTGAACAAGGACTCCCCAAATCTGATTTCTTAGCCGTAAAATGGGGCTTTAGTGCTCTCTGGCTCTAGGGAGATTGTAAAGATTAAATAAGAAGGTTCATACAAAGAGTTTAGCACAGAGTCTTCTATTTATAACCCAATGCCTAGCACAGCTTCACAGCCACATACTACCCACTCTTAAATGATATTTCTGTAATTTTTTAAATTTTGAAACATAACATATAGACAAAAAAGCAATAAATTTCAAAGCACACTGTAACAATCAGTCATAGAACATACCTCAGAGTCTGGTACAGGCCACAATTCCACAATTCCAAGCTTTTTCTTCTAGCTGTTTAAGACACTGGAGACCAAAAGATATCAATACAACAATCCAGCAGTCACACTCCCCTGTTAAATTCCATCCTCTCTGCTACAAATCTATCCTCTCCCGGTATCCCCTTCCCAATCTTCAAGTGCATTCGGGCTATGCCCAGTCCAACCTTGTCATTTTGGAAAGGGCCAGTAATGATCTTTTTTTTAAGAAAATTGAGACATAATTCATGTATTATATGTCTCAGTTTGAAACTGTTGTATACTCCAGAAAAGCCAGGGTCTTTAATCCTTATTCAATATTGCTGGGTGGGATCTTTTTTTGTTGTTTCCATGGAGATGTGACCCACCCAATTGTGGGTGGTAACTTTTGATTAGATCGTTTCCATGGAGAAGTGTTTCCACCCATTCAAGGTGGGGTTGCTTACCAGAGCCCTTTGAGAGGGAAAATTTTGGATAAAGCTCAGAGTCAACAAAGCGCATACAGCCAGAAACATTTGGAGATGCTGAAGGAGAACACCTTTGGGGATCCTTATGAAATGAGAAGCCAGGAGTGAAAGCTAGCAGACATTGCAACGTACCTTCCCAGCTGAGAAAGAAACCCCAAATTTCATCGGCCTTTTCTTTGGAGTTAAGGTATCTTTTTCTGCATGCCTTAGTTTAGACATTTCTATGGCCTTAGAACTGTAAACTTGCAACTTAATAAATTCCCTTTTTAAAAGCCATCCCAGGGGTGGTGCAATGGTGGCTCACTGGCAGCATTCTTGTGTGCCATGCCAGAGACCCGGGTTCTTTTCCTGATGCCTGCCTATGTAAAAAAAAAAACAAAGAAGCCACCCCATTTCTGGTATGTTGCATTCTGGCACCTTTAACAAACTTAAACACTATAAAGTTTACCCTTTTAAAGTGTACAAATCAGTGATTTTTAGTATATTCACAAAGTTGTGCAACCATCACTGCTATCTTATTCCAGAACATATTCATGATTCCCTCAAAGAAACTTCATATCACCAGATGTCATGTTAATTATTTTTTGAATGAATAACCTTTGTCTCAAAGTGTCTGACACATCACCTTGCTTATAGTACATGCTCAAAATTTATTAAATTAATAGGTATCTTCTGTACAGTTAAAAAAGCATTCAATCGTGGGAGACCGAGGTTCAATTCCCGGCCCATGCACTTCCCCAAATAAAAACCTAACCAGCAAGCAAACAAACAAAAAATTCAACAAATGCAATAAGGGGATACTCAGGTGGAAAAACAATGAAACGTGACCCCCACCATATGACATACACACACACAAAAAGGATTCCTTGTTTATTCAACAACAATTAAAACCTAATTTAATGTGTGTGTGGCCGCAGACATCCCATATTTAAGCTCAGGAAATTAAATTTTCCATCAGTATAATAAAGAGGAAAAAAAACCAATAAATACAATCCTGGCCATGAGTTAAAATGACACCAGGAAGCTATTGTGATGTGAGGGTGTGGGATCTTTACCTCTAGGAGAGAATTCAGAAGGGAGATTGGAAGGAGGAGTTCCTGTTTCCACATTCTTTTCACATCCAATGACCTTGTCACTTTTTCTGTTGGCAGTCATTGCAGTTCATGAAACATACAAATGCAGCTGAAAGAGAAAAAACTAAATCAGTTTTCAGAAAGTGCCTTGAAAGCTCCTTCATTGCATTAATAATATGATTTCAGGACATTTTATAAATAGCACCGTTTGGGGCACATGCAAAGAAGGGCAAGTCAAAGTGAAAATACCCTAGTTCTTCTTTGTTGAGCATGCCTGTTTTCCACACCTGTCAGATGGGACTAGTGGGACAGGGTGTGTTACCAGGGGAGTTTGCTTGCCTCAGTTCAAAGTCACAGGTGTAAAGGCAGATGCATTCTTGCCTGTTTTACATTCTTAAAGAAAGGTCATTCTGGAAAGCAACCCAGTTTAGTATTTTTGTTATTCTGCATTGTTGACGGTTTCAAATGGTTAATCACTGTACCATAGTTATTTGGGCAACGGTTCATTGCTCTTGTCTTTGAAATAGCCAGGTCCTCTTTGCACCTGCTGTGGCTGTGAGAACAGTGCTCAGGCTTGTGTCTTTCATGAAAAGTGTGAGCTGTTGTCAACTCAGAAGAAGTAGAGAATTACCATGTGCTGCTTTGGAATATTTTTCTTACTTTAGCTCCTGACGCTTGAGAATTGATCAGACACAAGAAAGAAAATTTTAATATCGATATTACCAATTCAATGGGAAAAATTTTTTATTAAATAAACAATAAAAATGAAATTTACCAACCAAACAGAGAAACAATAGTAAAAAATAAAAACAGTTTGGGCTAGGTCCAGTCCACTGGTTGCATAGTTCGTCTGGGATCACATGGAATATTTAGTCCACCTTCTCATGGAGAAGGAAATTGAGACCCAGAGAGGTAAAATAACTTGCCCTTGTCCTATTAGGGTTAATATCATGACAGGATGCTGGATCCAGCTCATAAGCGTTCTTTCCATCACTCTAAGTAGCTCTCCATGTAGCAATCTCTGAGAGACTGAATAAATCAGAGTTAGGTCCCTTATACCACTTAGCTTGAATTCAGCCAGTTTAACATTTCCACTTGGCTCATGAAGTCTGGGGCAGCCTTGAAAAAGTTTGGGAATTGGGGGTGTGTGCTTGTTTGAAAGGATTTATGTACCCTAGAAATGCCATGTTTTTTTTTTTAAACATTCGTTCCCCCTATTATTTATTCATTTTTAATCTATATGTTTACTCATATGTCCATAAGGTAGATGAAAGTAGCATCAGACAAGGTTTTTGCAATCACACAGTCACACTGTGAAAGCTGTATCATACAATCATCTTCAAGGAACATGGCCACTGGAACATAACTCTACATTTTCAGGCCTTTCCCTCCAACCTCTCCATTACACCTTAACTAAAAAGGTGATATGTATATAATGTGTAAGAATAACCTCCAAGATAACCTCTTGGCTCTGTTTGAAATCTCTCAGCCATTGACACTTTATTTTGTCTCATTTTGCTCTTCCCCCTTTTGGTCGAGAAGGTTTTCTCAATCCCTTGATGCTGAGTCCCAGCTCATTCTAGGATTCCTGTTCCACGTTGCCAGGAAGGTTTACAACCCTGGGAGTCATGTCCCACGTAGAGAGGGGGAGGGCAGTGAGTTTGCTTGTTGTGTTGGCTGAGAGAGAGAGGAAATGCTATGCTTTAATCCTAATCAATCTCGTGGGAGCAACGATTTCTTCTAATCCCTATTCAGCACTATAGGTTGGAAATGTGATTAGGTTTTCTCCACGGAGATGTGACTCAATCAATTGTGGGTATTAAACTTGATTAAATGGAGACATGTCTCCACCCATTCTACATGGGTATTTAAATAGTTTGCTGGAATTCTATAAAACAGGAGACATTTTGGAGAGAGTGCTTTTTGAGAACGAGGAGAGAACGCCACAGAACCATGAAGCAGAGAGTCCACCAGCCAGTGAACTTTGGAGATGAAGAAGGAGAACGGCTCCCCAGGAGCTTCATAAAGCAAGAGGACTGGAGAGAAAGCTAGCAGATGCCACCATGTTCACCATGTGCCCTTCCAGCTGAGAGAGAAACATTGAACGTCATCTGCCTTCTTGAACCAAGGTTTCTTTCCCTGGATACCTTAGATTGGACATTTCTATAGACTTGCTTTAATTTGGACAATTTCACAGCCTTACAAACTTGTAAACTTGTGACTTATCAAATCCCCCCTTTTAAAAGCCATTCTGTTTCTGGTATATTGCATTCCGGGAGCTAGCAAATTAGAACAGGGGGCCTCAAACACCCCATCATAGCCCTAACTATTGATTATACTTGGTATTTAGGAAGCGGTCAACTGGGATCAAACTCTAGCACTTGATACCAATTTGCTATGTGACCTTGGTATAGCCGTTTCCTGAGGCTGCTTTAACAAATGATCACAAACTGAGTGGTTTAGAACAATAGAAATTTAATTCTGTCAGTTTGAAATTAAGGTGTTGACAGGGCTATGCTCCCTCTAAAGTCTCTAGGGGAGATGCTCCCTCTAAAGTCTCTAGGGGAGAATCCTTCCTTGCCTCTTCCCAGCATTTGGTGGTTCCTGGCAATTCTTGGTACTCCTTGTAATGCTGCACCATTCCAATCTCTGTCTTTTTCAGCACCTGGCCTTTTCCCCAGTAGCTCCTCTGTGTCTCTGAATCCAAATCTCCCTCTTCTTTCTCTTATTAAGACACAGTGATTGAATTTAGGGCCCATCCTAATCCAATATGACTGCATCTTAACTCCATTACATCTGCAAAGACCCTGTTTCCCAAAAAGGTCACATTTGCAGGTGTTGGGAGTTAGGACTCAGTTGTATCTTCTCAGCAGGGGTGGGTGTGGGTGGGGTGGGTGGTAGGGTGGGGGTGATGTTCCGGGAGTGGGGGTGGGGAATAGGGAACAATTCAACTCACTGCACCTGGGTAATTTCTTTTGCCAATCTGGCTACAGTTTCTTCCTTTGTAAGACAGGGTAAAGTCTTTCTTTTCCAGGGTTGATGTGAGTGAGCATTCAATGAGATAGTGTATGTGAAGCATCTGGACCATAGTAGGTGCTCTATAGATGATGCCAACTCCCCACTCAGACATCTCTGTTTCTGGAGTCAAGCTTAATGACTTGCAGTACTATGTATTCAATAAGTTTGCTTGGTGATTGATTCTCCAGCTCAGAGGAGTTAATGCCTGGTAGTAGAGGAGTTAATGCCTGGTGGTAGGCTTGATACTAGAGGGCTGGAAGAAGGCTTGGCCATGAATTCTCTAAGTGCCACTTCACCAAGTGTGACCATACCAGTCCCTCTTGTAGAATTACTCTTGAGACACACTTTCGGGTTCCACTTGCTTTTCCCCTCAAACTCCAAAAGAATATGACCCTTTCTGCATATCTAGGTTTCTCTTGGATTTAGCATCAACTCTTTGCTAAGAATTTTTTCTTGGATTTAGCACCAACTCTTTGCCTCTTTATGTCACGAGGGAGAAAATCCCACTTTCTATGTAAAGTTGTCACAAAGATATTTGTACTATTAAATTAGGGCTCCTAATCTGACTTCATAGACAAAATTCAGGTCAGAATACTAAGGCTTAACCGAAATTTGGAATTAGTATACAGTGTTTAAAATGGGCAAGTTTTATTAGAAACTGCCCTGGAGAAGAACGGTTCAAATTCATTGAAGAAACAGCTCATTAAGAAAAAAAGAGATATAGGTCTTCAGATCAAGGAAATTAGTAATCTGAGAAATATTGTAGCAGAATCTAATATGCTGAAGTGTCTCTAGCATTGTCTTTAAAGGCATATTTTGAGTAAGGGTTAAAAACAAGAGACTGTGGAAAACCAAAAGGGGAAGTATAAGGAAGAACTATGGAGGAATTTGCTTAACAATTATAACAGTTGAAATCCTTTTAGAGAGGAAATGAAAAAACAAAAACAACAATAACAAGGGGATTTACGAAATTAGTCTTTTTAAAAAGGTGATGGAAAGAATTAAAACAGAAATGATACTGTTCATCCCTTCACTTTGCTATGTCTCTTTGAGTACAGGCCAAGGGTTTCCTTTTTTGGTGTTAGGTCCCAGACTGACTTATTTAGATGTACTTCTACATGAGTTTCAAAATTCAGCATTGTTATATTCAGGGATATAAAGTCAACAATAAGCCTCGCACTACGGTGATAGAGCAAAATATTTAATTATTGCAATCCAGGACTAGACAGTCTACCGGAAGTCACTGAGGGACATGACTATCCACAAAAGGTGTGACTGAAAAGCAGACATCTGAAAAACAGAGACATCAGAATCTATATACTTGTCTTGGTTCGTTAATCATAGTTAAATTTTTGAAACTGAAAGTAATAAGTGGGCAGCTTTCGAACAACAAAGGTATTTACTGAAAGTAAAGTAGGGTGAAAAGACCATGTTCAGATTGTGAAGAAGTAGCTTTGCAATCCTGACTCTGGGCTACTATTTTCTCTGACGGTTCAGAGTTGAATATCCTACACAGCTATCATGAAGTCCAGAATTTTGGAAATGATGCCAGACTGCATCATTTGGGATTCTCAACGCAGGAATCACTCAGCCCAGTGATCTGGCTCAGTGGCTTTTCAGGGCTATTGGAAGATTCAGTTCTTGTTCCAGCAGATCAGGCTAGTATTTGATTGTTCAAGCACTCTACCTAATCCATTGGCTGATGTAACTCATGACAGTCTTTCTAGGGAAGGGATGGGCAACCAGACAGATAAGGCCTATCACTGGGCCCCAGCTAAGGAGGGAATGTCTGGGTGGGATTTTAATATTGGCTCCATTGATTATCACAAACCTAGGAATCTAGGACGCATGTAAAATTGACCTAAGCAACACAATACCTAAACAAAGTGTCCTCCATAGTAGCTTTCTTGGGAGATTAAGTACTATTCAAACAATGATTTCATATTTGCACTCAACATTTTTTTTTTTTTTTTGGAATTGCTTCCAGGGCCAGTTAATGATCCATATAAAGATGTAATTCTATAAATGTCTTAATTATTCATATTACTGATCATGGATCTTAGAAAATTTTTTTTTTTACAAGTAGAAATTTACTTCAAAACCTGAAGATACCCTCTTGCTAGGGACATATAAAAGACCATGTCCCCAGCAATGACAGCCATTCTCAAGATGGAGTTCTAAAAGTTAACTTTGACCAATGACAGAGTCATTGAGATGATTACATAGCTTCCAAGATGATGACTTTTGCAAGGAAAAACATTCATTTGGATGTAAATTATGGTATATTTATTACAAACCAATGACACTATTTTATAATACATAGAATAAGACTGGTATAGATGACTAAAGGAGTTATGCTATTGACCTACTAAAATGTTTTTTTTTCCCATTATAAAATGCATTCTATAAAAGGTGACATAGTACTTCAAAATGAAAGTTGGAGCTGAGAATAGCTCTACTACCAAGTTCAGAAAAGTCACCCTAGGGGAAAATGCTCAGCAGTTTTTATTTAAGTAGCTTCATTAAATATATTCCTGTTACTCATTGTGTATGACCTTACATATAATTCATGTTTACTTAAATTACTTGAGTGAGAAGGAATATTACACTTTTGTAAGTACAAGTCACTAAACTTTTTAATGTTATACTCTAAAAGTTAATTAAGTACAAAGACCCGTAGCAGCTTGTTTGGTGGAAGAAAATAGCACTGCCCATTGGGGCACAAATTCAGCTCTTCTGTCACCCCCTCCCATCCAAATCAAATTGTCCACTTTGTTCTCTAGATGACTAGCATTGTCTATAGCAGCAGAGAATGGAATTTTGCTCTCTTTACAATTTTAGTTGCTGTTGTCTTTCTGATCTGGGTACTATGTTCCATTGAAGCCAGGCTACACAGCACTGGGTGAACAGATTGGCTGGTTCCCTACTTTTCCGTATCTAACACTCCATTAGGTAGGAAAGGAAGAAAATAAAATGACTTTTCCCATCTTCTTCAAGGTCTGTGAAAGCAAGCCCTTTTTTTTTAACTCCTAAATGTTTCCGCACTCCAATGTATCTGAGGGACATAACTCATAACCCTGCAGAGTTAGAGACTTCCTAAGGGCTCTCTATTTAGGGGAGAAAGTTTGCAACCCCTTATGTTGTACCCTCCCCCTGCCCAATTCTTCAAAATCATTGCAAATGCAGAGATACCCAGGGTTCCCTTCCTCTTGTTTCCCCTTTTGCATGTGTGAGCCGGATGGTCCCATCTTAGGTGTCCCCAAGACTTCCATCCATTAATATCCAAATGGAAGATGCTAACATGTCATGTGCTGTGGGACCTCCAGCACTCTCCCTAAGATTTCCCAAAATTTTCTGCAGGATGTTATGTTCTTCTAATCATTCGATGCTGTGGTCAGGTTTTTGACCAGGCTGCTGACCTTCCTCTGTGCCCCTGTCTTGTCCTTGGCCATGTAATTATGAGTCTCTTCCTTCATTTCCTTTTTTCTTCTCTAGCATAGGGCACATTTATATGCTGCAGGTATGACTCAAATCAAAAACTTCACCTTGCAACAAGAGTGATGTTCTTGATTTTTCTGTAATTGTTTATCATGGTCTCCATTCCATTTAGTGTCAGAAACATAATCTTAGCCAATTACAGGTTAAACTCATGATTTCTCCCTTTCTCGCCCTTCTCAATTTTGGACAGAGGTGGGGGCGCTTACGTGGTGTCAAAGCATCAAGGGAAGTGGTGGAGCCTGACATGTTTTCACCATCAATCCATGCTGGCCTTCGCTTAAGAGTTCCCCTTGTCTGGTTCTTGTCCTTTGCATTTCTTCATCCTGGTATTAGTTAAGATGGCCTTTGTTCCCTCACTCTGTGCAGGTCATGACTGATGAAATTTCCTTGCCCTGATTACAAACTCCCACTCTCTGCCCCGATCTGTGGCTGGCACTGAGCCACTCTTGGCCAGGGAGGAAAATATTCCATTGTGTCCTGCACCATTCGGGAGACCCCTGGAATTGGTGAGGTTAAACCTTAGGCTTGCCACCCTTGATACATACTTGCAGATATCTCTACTCTATTCCACCCACACCTTGCAGAGATTTCCCACCTGGAAAGCAAAGCACTGGTTTGCTTTGTTTTCAGATCCCCAATACTATCTGGGGGTTTGGTTGTTCCTACCCTCCCTTGGGCTGGACTGGGGACAGGGAGCAGACTACTCAAGGACTCAAGAAAAGTCTTAGCTCTTGTGTTTCTTCTGACTCTCCCTGTCCCCAGTCTCTAGAATATCTGATGTTCTTGTTTGGGTGTTGGGGGAAGCAGGAATCACTTACTACTCTAAATCTATAATTTATGTTTGGAGTCCTAAGATTTTCTTTTTTATTATTATTATTGCATGGGCAGGCACTGGGAAATGAACCTGGGTCTCCAGCATGGCAGGTGAGATCTCTGCCTGCTGAGCGACTGGGGCCCACCCTGGAATCCTAAGATTTTAAAAGTCAAAAGTAAAAAATCTGACCCTTTGCTCTGCTATCTCATCTTTCTTCTTGTGGGAGCTGTAGCTGAAAAAAAAATGGGGAATGAGAGTAAGGACTAAAGATAAGGAAGTAGGAAATGCTGTGAACCAAAACCATATTGGTTAACATCTTAAAATAATACCTGGCTATGTGAGTAACTGTCTTTTTGGGAAGTTTTGGGAGAAATGAATAATGGAGGATGCTAACAGCACAGTGTATTGCAGGGGAAACATCTTAAGACCACAGCTACAGCAAACTTCCAGGAATTTTTTGCTGGCTGTCTCCTCCTTAAGCTCTGGTCTCTCAGTTACTGAGTTGTTACCCTTACTTTTTCTCTTCTCATCTTTGCTCTCAACATTTCCTTCTTTTCTGAATTTTTCAAATTTAGTTCATTTATTTAGCTTCCTCTATGTATTATCCACTTCTTCCAGCCCAAGACCTCTGGAGTAGGGTGTGGAGATCCTTTCACATCCCAAAGATGTCCGCTAGGAATTTTCCCAAAAAAGGAGCTCTTCCCCCACCCCACATAAATGCATATGAATTTCACCTCCCTCCCATTATTTGAAACAAATGCATTCCTACTTTGTTTTAAGCAAAAAAAGTTCCTTTGTTTTTCACCCAAGTGTAAGAAATTATTGTTTATTTTTGAATTATACTTTCTTTTTTATTTATTCAAAAAACATTTGCTAACAGTTTCTCAAAGTATCACACCCAAGAAAATTGAGCCAACTAAATATGCGTACAAAGCATCACTTCTCTCTGCTTCTAAAAATTCACACCTCCTCAACCAAAACCCAGAGGTTCATCACCTCTTAAGGTTCAGAGAGCAGAAGCCCAAACCTACAGGAGACACACTGGTCAGTTCCCTCAGTGACACAGAATCAGAGTGAGAACTTTTGTCGAAGGTGGAAACTTTTTTGCTGTTATTTTTTCATTAAAGAATTTGTATTTTTGTCTGCATTTCATTTTGAAAACATCAGATAGTGCTAGAAACAGAAAGGGCCAGGGGAGGGTGCTCTCACATTTAGTTCTCAGACTTAGGCTCAGTCTTCCACATTTTACTTGGGTCCTCAGCCCTTAGCGTTTCCCAACCATATCTTCACTTTTCCTAGAGAATATATGCCTCCCTTCTCCTAGGGGGCCCAGGTGGCTGGGAACCATGGGTCTGACTGCTCCTTACTTAGATTCACTCTCTCCCCCAATTTTTTCAACCCCACCCCACCCTCACTGGCCTTTTGGGGCAACTCCTACCTGCACTCTGAACCTCTACAGGGTTCTGTCAGGTCTCAGAAAATAAAACTTGACATACAAAATGGATGTTTGGCATGGGGGCCCCTTCAGTTTTTCTCCCTCAGCAGCTCCTCTAACAGGACCTGACCTGCCGGGAAGATAGACGAGCACAGACATGCCAACGCCCCACCTGCCAGAGCCAGAGCAGATAACCAGCTTGAAGTCATGATCTGCACCAGCCTGATATCTCCTGGTGATGCCTGCAGTCTTTCCACAGCCCCTCACCTCACTCCCTTAAAAAAAAACTGGCCCCCAGAACGACGGTCAGAGCCGTCTCCTTCCTGGGCATCGGCTCTCACTCTGTTGCTTTCTCAATAAACCTGTTCTGCTTTAACTCGCTGTCATGCTTGGATATCTTAACGACTCTGTGCCCAACAGATTCTACATTCCATTCTGCCAAACCCCTTACCGTGCCTCTACCTGCTGCCCCTCATCATGGGTTCTATACACCTACGGTCTGAACCCTGGTGTGGCAGGCATGAGATCCCCTATCGGATCTCCCACAGCAGGGGATGAGATTGCCTGAGGGCCTGGGGCCCAGCTCAGGATCCTGCTCTTACTAAGTGCTGCCCTCCTTGGGGCTGTGGCCTCTTCTGCCTCCTGAGCATAGAGTCCTCTCATGCTGCTCATCAAAGCCTGAGATTTGGGGGCTGCCTTGAGCACTCACAATTCCACAGCTGTGCCGTGGTCAATGGCAATGGCTCTTTCTCCTCATCTTTCAACTTGGGCAAAGGGGTCTCAAAGCAGAGTTGCTTAGACTGGGCTTGAGTTTTCAGAAGAACAATTATTTTCTTACTATTTCTAGCATACTCTCTGTGGGCCCAGACATGTGCACAAAGGACTTAGCTGGGGCTGGGTTCAAATAGCAGTCACTGTGGTGTGCTAGCAACACCCTCCTATACAGTGTTGCCAGCTTCCAGATCGTACTTCTTCAAGCTAATCTTTATATCTCCCATACTTTTCTTCCTAAAATGTTTTGCTGCCTTGGCTCAAAAATCTTCAACACTTCTTTCTTTTTCATATTGGATAAAATCCCAACTCCCTGGGCCTCATTTAGGGCCCTTTACCGTCTAGCTTCACCCTAACTTTCCAGATGACTTTCCTCTATGCCAAATCTCCACTTCGATGGGATTGACTACTCATAGCCTCTCAATGCGCCTTACCCACTACGTGGTCAGGCCTTGTTCAGGTGTCCTCTTTTCCTACCCTAGATGCTCTCTCTCACCTCTCTAGTTCAAGCTTTAGGCCTTTTCTTCTCTTTGAAGCATTCCCAGTCTATTCCAACCCACAGAGGTCCAGCTCTTTGTGGAAATTTATAGGATTTGTGACTGAAGCTCTCATTTGATATGCAATTTTACAGAGCCTTGAACTATCTCATGCTTTTGTTGATACCTTGAAAACCAAATTCTCTGGTACCAGCAAAGCTCGATTTCTCTGGGCATAAAGACCATCGGAATAAAATTGTGGGTTTCCTTGGCACTGGTTAGTAATAGTGATGAGTGGGGAGGAATTGCTGAAGTTCTGCAGAGCAGGAGTTCCTGGGGCTTGGGCAGCCCCAGCATTTAGCTTGGGCAAACCACTGTGTAGACCCCACCTTTGTGCAGCCCTTGGTCCCTCATGTGGTCTAAATCAAGAAAATCTATTTTTCAGACTTATTTGGATCTTAGGGCCTTGCACTTGCTGCTTACTCTGCTTAGAACCCCCCGCACACAAATCTTGGCTTGCTTGTTCCTTTGAATTCAGGTCTCAGTCCAAACATTCCCATTTCAGCCCTCTGTCTCAATTAAGTTCACCCCAACACTCTCTATGGCCTTGTCCTGTTTCTGTCACTTTTTCTAGTACTTATCTGAAATGACTGTCATTATTTAAGTTTCATTGATTGTCTGCTCTACGAGTCCACAGTGACACTGTCTTATTCATTCCTTAACTTCCAGCACTTACAGCAGAGCTGGCATATTCTTCTATGTGCTAAATATTTCTTTACTGACTGACTGAATGAATGAAGTGGGAAACATTCTTCAGAAGGACTTGCATTGTAGTAAAGGGAATTGTAGCTCTTTCTATTTGGAGGAAAGAGAGGGAAGGTTGTGAGTCAAATGATTCCAACCAGTACTCTGAACCTTGTTTCTCCCCAGCCAGCACCCAGCTTTCAAGGGAGAATCATATCCATGGCTCCCAGCACCCAGGCAACTGGGTAACTCCCAAGTTACCCCAGGATGTCAGCCCAGTCCAACCAGACAGACTGAGTAGTGGTGTCCACTGTTGGGTCTCCAAGGAGACTTTGATCATTTGGCTGTAGTCTCTGTGGGGGAGCATGGGCAAACTCCAGGCTCCCAAGCTGGAACAGTGGGTGGTTTTTGAATTGTATTATATATTTTAATAATGTAATTTAAATATTTTGTTTTTTACTCTATTTTTAACTTTATTATTGAAGTATACCATATATAGAAAGTGCACAAATACTAAAAATTTAATCTCTTTTATACACCTGTGTAATCATCATCCAGACTAAGATATTTTCTGTACCCCAGGAATTTCCCTCATTCTGTCTTCCAGGTGATGCCTCCAGGGAAATGTGACCTCTATTCGCAGAGATTCTTTTTCCTTGTTTCTGAATTTCATATATAAGGAATTATATAGTAAATATTTTATTTTTAAAAAGTAGTTATCTAGATTGAAACTGCATAAAGTAGGAGTGGGCTAGAGCTTGTGCATTCTTCTTCAGTGCATATCAGACAGCATGGGGTCTGAATCAGGAATACAACTTGTATAACCTCAGGCAACTTATTTAACCAGGTTGACTCTTGGTTGCCTCATATAAAATGGAAAGAATGATCAATCATTCCTTCTTTGGACAGTGCTTGTTAACATGAGCAATGTACGTTGTGTTAGGCACACTGTGGGTGGTTGATAAATGTTTGTTGAAAATTATAACTTTATTTTTTAATTCTTGGCTACAGTAGGCATTCATCATAATGCATATTCAAATAATCTATTAGTTATGTATTCCGGCTTGTATAATAGATTTTCCAGGACTTCGGCTTAGCTAGAAGAGTGCTTGCAGCCAAGGATTTCTGCAACGATTGCCTGCACTTTCAGGAATTAAACACAAAGCTTTTGGTTTCCTACCTTCGAATTTTACCAACCAGAGTCAAATACTGAGCGGGTGGGGGTGGTGGGAGGTCATTTCTCGGAACGTGGATCAGAAGTGTTACTCTTTTCGGTACATCCAATTATTAAGCAATGCGACATTCGGTGCTTGTCATTCATGCTTTACATGCTCCCCTCATTCACCCACAGGTCAGATCCAATTTCCCTGGCATCCCATTTTCGTGGCACCGTTCAGAAAGACGGGCGGTCCCTTTAAGGCCCTGGAAAGGGTCTCGGAGTAGGTTTCGCCGAGGAGAACACGCCCCGTCACGTGTCCGCGGTCTCCAGGGGGCGGAGCCGGCGTCTTTACCGTCATTTCCGCCTCTCTGTCAGTCTCGAGAGAGCGAGCGAGTGAGAGGGCGGCAGTTCGGCTGCAGGAGGAGAGCGTGAGTGCGCCGGCCCCCGCTCCTATCCCGAACCTTCTTCCCGGCCGATCTCCACCCCTTCAGCTAGGTCGCGAACAGTCCGCCTCCCTTTTGTACAGTCGGCGGCGGTCGCGAGAAATGGCGGCCCTGCCTGACCTCCCCCTTCCCCGCCTCGGCCTCTCCCGGACCCCTCCTCTGGCCCCTACCCCGCGCAGGATTCGCTGCGGGCCTCTCGGTGACGCCCGACCTCGGGAATGGCCCTGGGGAGGCGGGCGCGGTGGTCTCGCACTGTGGGCCGCGGCCGAGCGGGGGCGAGGTGCCGTGGGGCGGGGGCCCGGGCGCCACCAGGACAATGAGGCGGTGGCGGCCGGAGCCGGGGGGCGTGCGGTGCCGGCTCATCCCATGGCCTGGCCCGGGTCCCCACGCCTGCCCCGAGGTGGGGGTTGCTGTGGGGAGAGGGAAGTGCGGACCCTGGTCCGAAGAGGGCGGGGGGGGCGGTGGTGACCGTGGGAGGAGGTGGAGGGAAGGCTGGCTGTTTTGCGGGGGGCAGGGAACGCATCGAGAGAAGAAAATGGCGCTTGGAGCAAGTCCCTCCTCTTCCCACACCGTCTCCTTCGCACATCGCCGCCTCCCACGCCCCCTCTGACCAACCTGTCACCCCTTGCCGAAGCCGTTGCCAGCCCGGGAATTCTAGCAGCTTCCTGGCATCCAGCGACTCCCCCTTCCCTTGTCTCGGTGTTTCTGTCCCTCGTGTTGTACCGAATTCGTGTTCCCTTCAGTCTTAGCTTAATTTCACCTCGCCTTTTCTAATTCTCCCTCCCCCCCGCAGTCACCAGAGACCCAAGATACGTTTTTTTTTTCAGTTGCGTTTTGTGTGCATCGTCTGTTGCTCCTACACTATCATTTCCCTGAATTACAAGCCCCCTTTTGTGTGTGTGTGTGTGTGTGTGTGTGTAAAGAAAGTCTCTTAAAGTGAGAAAATACATTTTGTCAAAAAGTTAAAAGACAGGCAGACTTTCGTTACTATTACCTTATTCATAGACTGTTCATTTAGGCTACATGTGAGGTGGTTGTAGGAAATGATTTTAGGCCCTCACGCAGTTTTAAATAACAGTAGTTATGCTTGAGTGTTTGAAAGCTGAAAATACAGTATGTTCATTTAAATTACCTTAACATTTTTTTTTTTGACGGTTGTATTACCTGGCATAAAACAAAAACAACTGAACTGAATTGATTAAAAACTAAACTAAATTGATTTTGGAGATTTGGTTAGAAAATGGAGCAGTACTAGAAACAGTGCATAAAACGTGATTATGAACGCTGTGGCTCCGTTTCTGAATTTACTCTTTTAATGTTAGAGACGTTACTGGTTAGAATCAGCATAGCTGAGTTGGGGCTGGTGTGAGGTTTTCAAATTTAGTGATCAGGGTTTCGATGGCCCAGTTTCTTTCTTTTTTTTAAACCTTGTCCCTCACTTTTAGTGTGGAACACACGAAGTCCTAGTACTAATGCAGATATGGTTTGTAGAGCTAGATTGATTTTTTTGATGAGTAATTGAAGTCTTGTTTTATTCAGCTAACATTTACAGAGCTCTTGCTTTATTGGGCCCTTTAGGGCATACAAAAAATTTAATAGGGCCCTGTCCTGTCTCTTGCATGGAGATGGGGAGAACCAAAGCTATTTTGATAATTACCGTTTTACCACCTTGTTTAAGTGCCTGGAAAAGAGGCATAGCATGCCTTGGAATTCCTTGAGATTTGGTACTTAAGCTTACTGATGGTTTTATCTCCAGAAGCATGCACAAGGCTCTTGACTTGTACTCAGCAAGTCCACTTGAAAGCAAGGCACTGAACTTTGTACCTCTATGTCTGGGTTGTGCGATTATAATTCTACATTGGGTTTGAAGTGTAAAATAGTACTAAGTAGAATTATTCACATTTCTTCTGGCTTAACTGTAATTCCTGCCAACTGCGTTCTTACACTCTACCCAAATAAAACTACCTAGCCCCTGCTTTGATGTTGAAGAAGTTAGAGGTGTAGGAATGTGGGATATGTATGACATTTAGTTCTCCTTGCTGGATTTAGAACATTTCGCTTTGCATGTTTTCAGTTTAAAAGAGTAGATTAAAAGTATAACTTCAAGGTGGTTCAGTGGTAGAGTGCTCACCTGCCATGTGAGAGACCCTGGTTTGATTCCTGGCCCATCCCTCCCCTCCCCCCCCCCACTGCCCTGCTCTGGTAGAAAAAGCAGAATTTCTAGCATTATGCTCAGTGTAATAACTTCAGTACCACAAAATGGTAGAATGAACTGTGTAGTTTCTTGTCCTTGTTTTCTTTTTTGGGGTGCATGGTCAGGGAATCAAACCCATGTCTCCTGCATGGAAGGCCAGCATTCTATCTCTGACCCACCCAAGCATCCTGTCCTTGGTTTTTAGATTGGGACAGAGTCACCTGAAGGTAAAAGGACAACTTGTAATTACATTATTTGCATAATATATTTTTATTTCAGAATGCCTAAATCAAAGGAACTTGTTTCTTCGAGCTCATCTGGCAGTGATTCTGATAGTGAAGTCGACAAAAAGGTGACCATTACTGCACTGTTATTTTAATTCAGCAACATTGTCCACATTCAGTTCTCCAGGCTTATTGGGGTCTTAAAGTGAGAACATGGATGGGTGCTTTTGAATGTTTGCATGGCCTCTGCACCTCTTGTCTAGAAATGGTTAGGATGCTTTTGCACATGTACTTTCCTGGGTCGTAAATCAGTCTTAGACAGTCTTTCTCAGTAAATCCTTTGTTGAGTTTCAGGAAAACTGAAGTTGCAGAACTATTGCCCTAACGGAAACGGAGCTAGGATTAGGCTAAAGCCGCTGTTTTTGTCATTATAGAAATCTGACTCATCTGTAGGCATTAGGTTTGTAGTAGTTGGACCAAATTACCTGAACCTCTTGAATACCAGTGTTAATTTTGACAGTCATCTCTGCAGCTGTTGCTATCTATAGTCTGTCTACAAGGATTAGTAAATTTTAGTCTTGGTATATTTTATAGTTTACACAGTTTGAATGTTATTTATTCGGTTCCCCTTCTTTTAGTTAAATCAGTACTCAGTAAAGCTAACATGAGATGACTTGACCCATTTTGACAGATTTGGCTTTTCTGCATTAGATAACTCTCCTTTAATGGTCATTGCAGTTTAGCTTTAGCCACTTCCATGAGTGTCTCAAATTGCGGTTGCTACCCTTCAGTCAGAACTACCCTTTATTTTCGAGAAGCTTACAGTTCTGCCTATGGGTTTAGCAGTGTTAGCTAGAGAAAGAGAAAGAAAGAGAGAGAGAGAGCAAGCACGCACTTATAAAAGAATCTTGGAGAAGTTGACCTTTATAGGAAAATGCAAATAAAATACCACCTGGTATGCTGAAATAAGGCTTCAGAGTGTATACATAGCTGTACTTGCAGAAATCTCTTTTAATTTTTAAAATTGCGTTTGGTAAAGCATTTGAATAATATTCATTTAATAAATTTTAGTGTGCTTTAATGTGCTAAGGCATGCAATACTCCACAGGGAACATCTAACCCCTGATTTAAGGAATAAGCTTTCCGCTTTTTGAGTGGTGTTAATTTTTACTACTTGGTCCCAAAGCACTTGTGCTAAATACATCCACATTTTTTCAGTTTATGTATAGATGTTTAGCTTTGTCTCATCTAATTAGGTAAAATAAAATATAATTATACTTTCTGCTGAGAAGGAACATGACTGCCCTCTACTGATTGATTGGGAACGCGTGTGGTTTTTATATGTTGTTAGCATACCTTGAGAATGAGATTATTTTAAAAGATTTTACAACATTTTAAAACGTTGTGCTTTTGAGTACTAATCTAACATATTGCTGTTGACTCTCAGTAATTTATTGTGATGAGAAAGCACTTGAATTGTTCATTTCCAGTGCCAGTGCAAAATGGCTCTCTTCAGCTTTGTCTAGTTATATGTTCCTTTAGCCAACTTAAAACTTTTTCAGTAAGGCAGGGCATACATGAATATTTATTTCCTAGAAATTGAATAAATTGGTTGTAGTTTTCCTAAATACTGTATCTTCTTTGTAAAAAAAATAATTTACTAGCTTAAGTAGGCATGTGGTCCCCCAAAGTTTAATCAAAAGCTGTAAGCCCTTCTGTCTCTTTTTAATTCTCCCAAAGAAATCTTATGTGGCACCCCAGTCCACAAAATGACTCTTTCCCTTGATTAATAGCACAAATGCCTAAGTATCTTTTGGCTTCCTTAGAACACAGTTTGAAAACTCTACTTTAGATATAATGTGAGATTAGATTCATAGTACTGTTGTCAGGTAAAACTTAGCCATGTATATATTTATGATTTTTATTCTGATGAATAAATGAATATAGTCTTTTTTTCTTATAGTTCCTAAAAAGTAATGGAATATTTTGAACCTGGAATTGTGTTTTATCCTTGTGTGTGTAGATTTTAACTATATTCTTGTTTTTTATTTTCAAGTTAAAAAGGAAAAAGCAAGTTACTCCAGAAAAACCTGTAAAGAAGCAAAAGACTGGTGAAACCTCAAGAGCCCTATCATCTTCCAAGCAGAGCAGCAGCAGCAGAGATGATAACATGTTTCAGGTAAAGTTGGTTATTTCACTTAAATACAGAGGAATTATTAATCTGGTTTGATCTGAAACTTAGAAAAAGGTATGTTAAAGTTATCTTAATCTGAGTTTGCATTAGTAACCTTTTGTGTATATTAAAATCCTCTGACTAAGGATGTATTTTATTGAAATACAAGGAAATGTAGTAGAAATTAATTTGTATGATGCTGGACTGTTGTTGAAGTCTGAAAGTCTGCAGTTTTGCTATATTTAAGAAAATACGAGTTAAAACGTTAGCAAAAGCCAAAGAAGTGATTAAGAACTGCAGATATAGCAAGTTGGAGGAGGTAGGTGTATACTGGACTGTGAAGTATGGATTGCTTTTTATTGGAGGGGAAACAGCAGTCTGATCTGCTTTGTTTTGGCCTGATAAGAATAGATAAGGCAAGCAGATTTACTGAAATAGGCTGTATGTTGATACATAATAGGGAATGAGGTTGATTAGATAATGTGAGAGAATTTCATTAGAGGAATTTGATGAAATCCCCTGGAGGGGACTATAAGCTTCTTTCCTTAGGTTTCTTCTCTTATTTTAGGTAAGTTTGATGGTGACGTCATTGTATAAGAAGGATTTTTAGAGGAAAGACATAGGGGGAAATGGATGCAGATGAAATCTTTTAAGTAATTGTGGGCTGTAATTTGTATATGAGGTGATACTAAGGCTAAACTGTTTTGTTTTCCCCCAAAGAAATAGTGGTGATTAGAAGATACTGGTGAGGAAGAATGGATCAGAGGAATCAAGCAGTTGATGAAAACTGGTTTTACATTTGAGAGACTGTAGAAATTAAGGCTTCATTGATAGAAAGAAAAGGAATTTGTTTTAATGGCAGAGGTTGTTAAGAATGACTTTTTGGACCTAATTCTAAATGTGATAAAATAAATAGGTTTATCCAGTAGCGCCTGAAGGGGTAGGTGGGTGGTTCATGTGGTATCATCGTCATGGTTGACTGAAGCCCTCCACTGAATTTTAAGTATAAACCAGAGGGAGAAGAATAGGTGACTGAAAACTCACTTTAGGTTCCATTCTCAGCTGGAGGATGGAAGGAAAAAGATTGTAGGTTAAGAGAAGGTGAAGGAAAATGAAAAGAGTATAGTAATGGGAGCAGGAAAGGGATAAGAAGAAGAAGGCATAAGTATTGAAGCCAAAAGGTTGAAAGTAATGAGACTGCAAACATTTGACTAGAAAGCGAGACCCAAATCTTTATTTAAACTTTTGATGGCTTAGAAAGGCAGAGTGCCAGCATATAGGTAAGAATTGTAAAAAAGATAGATGTCTGATATTTTTATTCACTTTTGCCTTATACTTCAGGATAAAATGTAATTGAAGTATTTAGCTATTGGGTTTAGTTCTCTGACTTCTGTATAGTTTAGAGTAACTAGGAACAGAGTAGATTAATTTGATAGTAAATATACCTGAATGTTTGTATATAAGGAAAACTATGAGAGGGCCCTCATTTCTTTGGGTAGATAAGAAGTTGAATGCCTATTGTATTTCATTCAGGCCTTGCTAGGTTCTGGACAGTTCAGTGATGAACCAAGTTAGGTCTGTGGTATCATGGAATTTATGGAGATAAACATTACACAGATACAAAGTATATAGGAAAAAAAATATGCTAAGGGCTGAGAAGAAAAAGGGCAGGTTATTTTGAGAGAATAAAGGGGCTTGGTTTTAAGATTGGGTGTTCTGTAAAGCTCCTTCTAAGAAGTTGCATTTAAAAGTTTAAGACAGAAAGAATTGAGAAGGAGCCAACTATGCACAGTCTGTGGAAGAGGGAACTACTTTCAAAGTAGGATAAGTGGTATAAAGCTCTTGAAGATGGAAAGAACTTGGTTTGTACAGAACTTGTGAAGCATTGCCAGTGGAACATAGGAAGTCTAGTGGAGAATATAGAAAGATCCAGTTGGTGAAGAGGGGACAGGGCCAGATCTTTCAGGGCCTTCCTGTTGGAAAGCCATGATAAAGGAGCTTGAGTTTTATTCTGTGTGCGTTGCGAGGCTGTTGTAAGGGGTAGAATGAAATATAAAATTTGCAGTAGAGAATCTGTGCTGTGTAGAATGAGAGGCTGCTTTGGAATATTTTAACTTAATGTTTGAAATAAAGGTAAAAACTTTATTTGCTAGATACTGTCTTGGACTTTTCTATATACTATATGCCTACCTTTACCCTTTTTAAAAGAAAATATATGGCCTCGTGATGGATTTCTCCTTGTCCATTTCATTTCACTCCCTAATTTTATAGATATAGAAACCATCTCCCACATTTAGAGACTTTATTCTGTTCAAGCATTTCTGGGAAAGCCAAAACTATTTTTAGGGGGTTGTTTTCTCACCAAAAAAGGGGGTTCAGTTCTTAAACCCTTATTTGGAAATAAGCCTCCTGAGTTTTTAGATACTTCATCCTCTTGAAAGTCTTCACTCAGGAGGATCATAGGTGTTACTTTCAGTGTGTTCACAGACCTAGGAGTGAAGACATTTTAAGAGATAATTTAAAATTTAATTTTGTTGCCATTTTAGCATGTTCCTTGAAATGGTTTTTGATCACAAAAAATATTTTAGTGGTATACTAAATTTTAATCAACTTTGAATGCATTAGAAGAGTATATTGGTTTTGTAATATTAAATGAAGCCTTCATTTTTATTAGTGTTAAAGGTTTGATAATTTTTGAGTAATGACTGAAAGATGGGGGTTCCTGTCTGTTGCTGTTGTCCCTTCCCCCACTTGTTTTATAAAGCTTCTTTTTTTTTAAATAGAGTTATTTACTGTTTTTCATTTACCAGGATAGTGCTTTGAAGACAGGTCTCACGGAGTAGAAGTTTTTAAGAAATTACTAGATCAATATATGTTAGAATTATCAGATATATTTTGCTAAAAACAAATAGATCTAAAATCCAAATTATAATTTCTTGGTATGGCTAGCAGTAAGACAGGATTTTTTTTTTAATTAAATAGCCATGCCTTGATAATCGAACTAGAGGGAAATAATCTTAAATGCTGCAAAGAAGGTGTTCACCAAACAGCAGCAGCTCTCTGAATGTAATATTTAAGAAAATTGTATCCAAGGAAAGATGCTGTGCTAGTTTTTTAAACTCCGGAATGGTTTGGGCAGAATTCTGACTAGGCAGAAAATATTACTAGATGCTTGTGTTCTGGTTCCTAATTTAGCTTTGAATCGTAAAAGCTTGGCTTCATAGTGTTAAAACCTACATAAGATGACTTCTGTGATATTAAAGGCAGATTTGAGAATTACCTTGTTTTTGACACCTGTTACTGAAGAGGTTATAGTAGCTGAGGCAGGAGACTTTGATCTCTGTCTTCCCAAGTTAGACACCAAAGATTAGTACTAATTGCCTAACTTAATTTGATGGTTTTAAAGCCTAAACCTGATATGCTTTTAAAAAAAAAAAGATTATTAGAGAAATTGTGAGTCTACAGGAAAACCATGCATAAAATGCAGGATTCCCATATATCACTGTATTAACACCTTGCATTGGTGTGGTATGTTTGTTACAGTTGGTAAAAGCACATTTTTATAATTGTACTGTTAACTGTAGTCCATGGTTTAACTTAGGTTCACTGCTTGTATAGTGCAGTTTGATGGATTTTTTTTTCATTTTTTATAGACAGATTTTCACACACCTACAGTCCATACACGGTATACAATCAGTGGGCTCACAATATCATGTGATGTACTTTTTTTAAATGTTTTTTTAAATTGTGAAATATATATACAAAAAAGGAATAAGTTTACAAGTACATTTTAACAAGTAGTTATAGAACAGATTTTAAAGTTTGGTATGAGTTATAGTTCCATGAGTTTTCGTTTTTTCTACCTGCTCCAAGACAATGGAGACCAATAGAGAATATCAATAAAATGATTCCATAGTCATATCATTTGTTAAATCCTGTCTTTTCTGTTATGGTCCTCCTTCTCTTTAAGTAACATGTATATAGTACATTTCAAAGTACATTGTAGCAATTAATTGTAGAACAGATTTCAGAGTTTGGTATGGGTTACAATTCCATAGCTTTAGGTTTTTATTTCTAGCTGCTCTAAGATACTGAGACTAAAAGAAATATCAATATAATGATTGAGCAGTCATGCTCATTTGTTAAACTGTACCTTCTCTGTATACCTCCACCATCACCTTTTGATCTTTTTCCCACTCTTAAGGGGTATTTGAGCTATGCGCATTCTAACTTTTTCATGTTGGAAGGGGCTGTTAATAATATGGGATAGGAGGATGGAATTAGATGATCTGGGAAGGCTGGCTCTTCTGTATTTCAGGACTTACCTGGTCTAGAGAGCCATCTCGACATTGTAGGTTTCTGGAAAGTTAGGCTAGTGCATGAAACCTTTGTAGAATCTTATATATGTAATACCCTAGGTGTTCTGGCAGAATTGTTCTGGCAGGTGATTGGCAGGATTGGTTTTGGTTGGATAAGTTTCTTTTTTTTTTTTTTTTGGCGTGGGCAGGCTCCAGGAATCAAACCTGGGTCTCTGGCATGGCAGGCAAAAATTCTGAACCACCATTGCACTGCCCGAAAGGAAGGTTGTTTTTTCTTTACTTTGGCTTGTGCAGATTCTGGTAATCAAACTGGGTCTCCGGCATGATAGGCAAGAATTCAAACACTGAGCCACCCTTGTACAGCAGTGTGCTTTTAAATTATGTTATTACTAAGTCAGTATTCTTAACCTATGAATGGACAGTAGAGATTTCATAGTTTTTTTTTTTTTTTTTCCTGTTCTAGTCTGATTTGGGGTATGGAGTGGTATCTGAAGGGATTATTCATAATCTTCATTAGAGCCTCAGAGGGGGTAGAGAACAAAAGAAAGAATCATTGTTCTTTATGATGTGCCTGCTATTTTTTTCAGTAACCTCCATTTTATATTATACATGTACAATATATACATTCTGTCATCCAATCCTGTTATTTCTTCTTGTGAAATGTGATTATAGTGATCTTTTCTATTTGTAATTATAATATCCCTGGATTACCTCCTCATTCTTCTGTTTTTTTTGGTTTGTGGTTGTAAGAATTTGTCAGCTTGCTTTATTTCAAGAGAGAGGTAAATGTTGGACACGTTCCCCTCCATTAGACTTTATTGAGATATAATTTATGTACAATGAACTGCACACATTTAAAGCATAATTTCATGAGTGGTTGTATAGGTGCACAATTTTGTGGCCAGAACGTTTCCATTACCCCAGAAAATTCCCTTTTGTCCTGATTTCTCTCACATTTCCGTTACCCCTGAAAATTCCTTTTGGTCTGAATTCTATCACTTAAGAGATTTATTTTGCTTATTCTAAAACTTCATATTAATGGAGTTACTCAGCCTCTACTTTTTTATGTTTAGCTTCTTTTGCACAATGTAAGGTTTTGAGATCAAGCC
Source organism: Tamandua tetradactyla (assembly GCF_023851605.1). Taxonomy (NCBI): domain Eukaryota; kingdom Metazoa; phylum Chordata; class Mammalia; order Pilosa; family Myrmecophagidae; genus Tamandua; species Tamandua tetradactyla. The sequence continues at coordinate 82,216,151 of NC_135335.1, forward strand.
TTATTGTGTGTATCAGTAGTTTATTCCTTTTTATTGAATAATATTCCTCCATATGATTATACTACATTTCATCCGTTCACCTTGGCTAGGCACTTAGGCTATTTCCAGTCTTGGGCTTTTGCCCATTTTTAAAAGAATTGGGTCATTTGATTTACTGAGTTGTAAGAGTTCTTTATATATTCTGGATATAAGTCATTTGACAAATATAAGTATAGTGAGTATTTTTTCCACGTCTGTGGTTTGCTTTTGTCATTCTCATAAGTGTTTTTTTTTTTAAGCCTTTAATTTTGATAGTGTTCTTTTCATCATTTTTTTTCCTTTTTTTGGTTACTGCATTTTATTTCATCTGCAAGAAATACTTGCTTACTGCAGGGCTGCAGTAGTTTTTGTTTGTTTTGTTTTTATATTGTAGGCCGTATGGCGGGGGTCACATTTCGTTCTTTTTTCCATATGAGTATCCCCTTATTGCAGTACCTTTTTTGCTGAAATTTTGTTTGTTTGCTTGCTTGTTTGTTTGGGAAGCACATGGGCGGAAAATCGAACCCAGGTCTCCAGCTTGGCAGGCAAGAAGTTTGCCTGCTGAGCCACTGTGGCCCGCCCTGGATCATTTATTTTAAAATTGTGAATAAATAAATAAATAAATACATATACATGTTTGTATATGGGTATATATCTATTTCTGGATTTTACTCTGTTCCGCTAGTCTAACTTTATTCCAGTACCATACTGTCTTTTTTTTTTTTTTTTTAACTTTTTTTATTATATGGTATAATATATATACAAAGCAAAGAAATAAAAAAGCAATAGTTTTCAAAACACTCTTCCACAGGTAGTTATAGGACAAATCCCAGAGTTTGTCATTGGTTACCGTACCATCATCTCAGATTTTTCCTTCTAGCTGCTCCGGAATACTGGAGGCTAGAAGGAATGAATATTTTTTTCCCCCACAATTGACTTTTTTTTGTGAGAAATAACATAGATACAAAAAAGCAATACATTTCAAAGCACATCACCACAGTTAGTTGTAGGACATATTTCAGAGTTTGACATGGGTTGCAGTTCCACAATTTAGCTGCTCTAAGATACTGGAGACTAAAAGAGATACCAGTTTGATGATTCAGCAATCATATTCATTTGTTAAATCCTATCTTCTCTGTATAACTCCACCATCACCTTTGATCTTTCTGTCCCTCTCTTTAGGGGTGTTTGGGCTATGACCATTCTAACCTTTTCATCTTAGAACGGTCTGTCGCTAATATGGGGTAGGGAGATGAACTATCTGATGTTCTGGAGGGGCTGGGCCATCTAGGTTTCAGGACTTACCTGGTCCAGGGACCCATCTGGAGGTTGTATGTTTCTGGAAATTTACACTAGTGCATGGAACGCTTGTGGAATCTTATATATTGCCCAAGGTGTTCTTTAGCAGTACCATACTGTCTTAATTACTGTATTTTTGTAGTAAATCTTGAAATAAGGTAGTATAATACCTTTGACTTGATTCTAACGCCTTCAAAATTGTTTTTGCATTTTCACACATGGTTTTGGAATCAACTTGTTGCTTTCCACCAAAAGGTCTATTAGGATTTTGATTGGGTTTGTGTAAATCTATAAATCAATTTGGGGTGAATAGATTATCAGTATTGAGTGTTCCAAGCCATAAACATGGGTAACTCTCCACTTAGATCTTTTCGAATTTTTCTCACTGTTTTGTGGTTTTCCGTATAGAGGTGTTACCATCTTTAGTTGAATTTATTCCTAACTTTCTCTTAAATTCTGTTGTAAACTGTGTTGTTTTTTAACTTAGTTTTCCAATTGTTTATAGCTAGAAAAATATGTATAATGTTACATGTTCTAAATATATATTTACCACATATATTATGTATTACATATACTTTTAAGAGATTTCTAAAAATTTTGTATTTTGATAATATCTTGTTTTACATTGTCCTTTTTAATTCTTTTCTTGCCCTATTGCCAGGACTTCTAGTACAGTATTGAAAAATAGTGAGAGCAGACACCCTTGCTTTGTTCCTGATCATAGGTGCAAAGTATCCTTCTAATGTTTTCCTTTCTCTTAAGGCACCGTTGCTTAAACGAGATATGTCTACAGTGCTGTGATTTTGCAGTTTTGAGGTCGGAAATTGAGAAGTCATGGGATAAACATGGTGCATTTTTCTGCAGGGCCACTCTTTATTTGGAGATCTTTTTTTTTTTTTTTTTACATGGGCGGGCACTGGGAATTGAATCCGGGTCTTTGGCATGACAGGCAAGAACTCTGCCGCTGAGCCACTGTGGCCTGCCCTTTATTTGGAGATTTGCATTAACATTTTTTATGTTAAAATGATGTATATCAGGGGATAGTAAACAAAATGCACATGAATTTTTAAATTATAATAAGAAACTCAGATTTTGCTAGGACAGCTTTACCTGTGTCCCCAGGTTTTTCCTTCAACCCCCGCAGCTCTTTGGTGCTGGTGCTTTCTCTGAAATGTCAAATTTTGAGTATTAATTTACTTACCTATACTTGTCTCTGAAAGTAATTTGAAAATTGATGTAGGGGTTTCAAATTGTAAATTCAAAGTTTTGAATATGTGCATGTTTAGCCATGTTTGGGAGGAGGAAAATTTCTACGATTAATATCCCATTATTTCCTCCTTCCCTTTATCTAGACTTTGAAAGGAGAGAAATGTTTCTACTAATTAAATTCCCATTCCCTACCTTAAAGTTGCTGGTGACCTTATTGCCAGTTTTAATGACTTTTTAATCAGTTGTTTTCTATTTCGTGTCTTGTTTCCTTTCTAGGTCACTGGGTCTCTCTTACTATTCCTTTTCATTCTGTTTTCCTGTTTTAACCTCTTTTGCTGGTCTCATTTGAGATTCACTGTGCTTTTCGTTTCTTCTGCTTTATTGTATTAATAGTATCAACTTATATCCAAGCTGGACACCTCAGTTATCTTCAGCTTTTACCTTTTATTTCCCTCTGTCGTATCTGATTGGTCAGCAAATTTCAGTTTCACCTCTCAAAACTCTTAAATCTGGGCCTTCAGTTCATTCTTATTATACCCCCTAAACTTGAACTCATTGAATCCAAGCCAAGGACGGTAAAGACTGAAGATCTTTGAGGCAACTCTTGTTTCCTTTGTCCTGTATCATCAAAGCCTATTTCCTTGCCCTTGAAAGTTTTCTTGACTCCAGATAGAGTAAATCTCTACTTTTTAAAATATTTATATCCTGCTCTGGTCATAGCGCTGTTCTTTTTCTGTGACTACTTGATTTTACCCTATTCCTTCATAGACTGCTCGTTGGAGGGTAGGGTTCTGTTTTAGTCATCTGTGTATTCCCTAGTGCCGATCATACTGGGGTCTCTGTACATTTTTTTAATGGGTGAATGGAGTAAATGTTACCCAAACAATTAATAGTGAAACTGTCAGTGACAGGTTAAAATATTAAAGGTTTTATCCCCCAAATCTAAGAAATTTGTAAGTATTTTAGGCAGTTACAGAACTGAATATTCCATTTTGTTTTTATGGTAAGCTCACATGGTAGTAAGTGACCCCTGGAATTTGTCGAGTTTGTGTTAAGCAACAGTATAAGGTTTTTTAAAAAACAAAAAACAGACTCACTTTGAGTTTTATGTCCTTAAATGAGACTGTGCATGAAGTGCATTAAAGATGTTGTTTGAAATGACACTCTAAAAGGAAAAATCTTCTCATGATACTTTTGGATGGAATCCTGGATTCCTAAGTTCAGAATGGTGCTAAAGCAGTGCAACTAGCTGAATCTATGGCTTTCTATTGGTTGTAGTTTGTACTGCAAGATTTTTTAACAGTTTTTTTAGCAGTGACAATTAAGCTTAGTCCTTTGGTTGACATTTTGATATCAAGAATAGTAATCATTTTTGTGAATAGAAGTGGAGTGAGTGGGCAAAGAGGTTGTGTATGTAAATGTGAACTCCACTGTCCACCCTTTGTTATGTTCTTGTTTCTTCTGCAGATTGGAAAAATGAGGTACGTCAGTGTTCGGGACTTTAAAGGAAAAGTCCTAATTGACATTAGAGAATATTGGATGGATCCAGAAGGTGAAATGAAACCAGGAAGAAAAGGTGAGATTTAATTTCCTGAGTTTTGTTTTAATGTTGGGACTAAATTAGAAAATTTTAAATTAATCTGCCTTACTTAGAATTGAAATAATTTTGGCAGTGTATAGGGCAATAAAACTCCTCATTCATTTGATTCTTTATCTTCTGTGGTTATTTTGGACATAAAATTTATTTGCTACTGCTGGGATTTTTTGTTCTGGAATAAAACTCAGAAAAACAACACCAGTAATATCACTTTAATTTGCTGCTAATTGAATGTAAATGAACTTTTAAAAAAATTTATAACTATTCTGAAGTAGATTAGACATTATTTTGGAAGCTGTTAAATTAGATATGGGAATTTCTCATTCATTGTTTCCTTTGTTTCATCTCCTAAAGGCTATTTTCAGGTTATTATTCTTTAAGTGGGTCTCTGTCCTTCATTTGTGCTTCATTCAATCCCAAGCCTGTTTGGATTGTAAAAACTTTATTCATTCAGCAAATGAATTGAGGATATTTGGAAGCCAAAACAAACATATGTTTCCATAGATACTGCTTTAGGTGGATTCATAGCTAATGAAAAATGCCTGTCATTTTTTTTTTCTTCACTGCCTATCTGTCAGTTTGAAAGACATCACTTGTTTCATCCAATTTTGGAGTTTATTAAAGCTTAATCTCTGTATAATTTTATACCTTTAACATTTTCTTGCTCAGGCCTTTCCTAGATTTTCTTAGTGTTTTTCATGGTCTGTGACTATGTGTCAGAGTCTCGTGGCAATGCCAAAGTCTTGTTCCTGCAAACATTGGCTTAAAATAATTTGATTAGCTTTAAAGCCCTTTATAGTCCCTATGCGTTCTCTTCCTTCTCAATTTCATGGGCTTCTAGCATTTTTCTAAGAAATACATTAATTTTTCCAATTCTTACTTATTTATAGGAACCAAGTATTAGTTTATTAGAATACTGAAAGTTTAAAGTGCAGAGTTTAGAAAAGACAGAATTTTTATTCATACTTTTACATCTTAATTAGGCAAGACAGATTTCATTATCTGATATTTATTGTTAAATTATGTCAGGCGCCTTGCTAAGTTCTTTATTCAGATTACCTAATAAAATAGTGCCTTTTTTTGGTGAGGATACAGGTATAGAGGTAATGTAATTTTTTTTTAGGTTATATAGCTAGTGGATAGACTAGGCTCTGAACTGTGACAGCATGATTCCAGAGTGATGCTCTTAACCATTGTATACACACTAAAAAGTATTGTTTGGATCACAACCCAGAGATCTTTTCAAACTGAAAGGAATGCTGCTTCTAGAAGAACTCAGCACAAAGTCATTCATCTTGAATTCCTGTGGCAGTTTTGGACAAGTGTTGGAATGAGCTAGATGTAGAAATGGGGTGTCACGTGGCAAATCTGGGCCAGGTCACTTAGTCTGCTAATTGGCAGGTATTTGTGAGATGCATCTTAAAATCCCCATTTGTTCTTGTTTGATATAAGAGGTATATGCAGGATATAATGTTGGAAGTAAACCTGGTTATGAGATTGGTACCTATTTGTTTTTATTGCTCAGTAAATTTTGATGAATCTGGAACAAATTAAGAGATTTTTTTTGACATTCAATTTTTTGAATATTGTACAACATTCAGAATGTCAATTTCATTAAATCAGTATCTTAATAGAAAATATGAATGCCCTATAGAAAATTTAAATAGATTTTCAACTTTTAATTTTTAAAACTTTATTTTAGGTATTTCTTTAAATCCTGAGCAGTGGAGCCAGCTGAAGGAACAGATTTCTGACATTGATGATGCAGTAAGAAAACTGTAAAATCAGAGCCATATAAAACCTGTTCTGTTCTAGTTGTTTTAATCTGTCTTTTTACATTGGCTTTTGTTTTCTAAACATTGTTTTCCAAGTTATTGTATATTGGATTGCAGAACAATTTGTAAGGTGAATACTTTTTTTTAATGTGCATTATTAAAAATGTTCTGAGTGAAGCTAATTGTCAGCTTTATTAAGGAGGATTGCTTTGTGCCCACCACCTAGTGTAAAATAAAATAAGTAATACAATCATAATGGTTGTGGCCTTTTTTGATCAGAAGAGTTGTTACTGCTTAAGGCCCAAAATAAGATAGACCTTTCAGTTTTAATTTGGCTTATACATTAAGGATTTGTATGACACTGAATTTGTAAACTCTTGATTTGTGAAATCCATAGTTGATCTGTTGTCTTCCAACTTAATATTTAGACTTTTCCACCCCAATGATATTTCACTTTCCCTTTTTTCTTACTTCAGTTTCCTTTATTGACTTATCTTTTCATGTTCAGTTTTCGCTCTTTTCCTTGAATATGTTATGCTAATTTAGAAACTGTCAGAATGTTAGTTATCTTAGTAAGGCACTTGTAATTAAAATATTATATGGGAACTACAATCACTAATTTTGCTGTATTAAATATTAGGAGATATAGTTTGATGAAGAACATGGCTTGTATGAAAACTGAGCAAGTGTATAGTGTTCTGTGTAGTTGTTACCTTACTGTTTAGTCTGCAGAAAATAATGGCTTAGATGTCTGATTTGCTTTCACTTATTAAATATCTTCCTTCACCTTGGGATGATGTCTATAAAATCATATATTGTTAAATTAGACTAGGATTTAATAAAAATTGTGAAAGCTTACTGGCCTAACATTTTATTTTATAACATTGAGTATGGATTTTATATATAGCCAAGAGGTATCATTGAGCTTTACTGTAATAGTAGGTAATGTCAGTTTTTAGGGGAAAGAGCATATACTTGTGGATTTTTTTTTTTTTTGCCTTTCACTAGATTTGGTTATCTTGCAGTTAATCTATTGGACAATGGCATTCTAGACTTGATGTTACTAAGTTTTAGCATACACTCAAGTGATTTTTTCATAATGAGAAGCAGACAGATTGATGAACAGATTTCAGGGGCTTTGCAGCAATAAATAGGGCATGGTGTGCCTTGGGAAAGAAATGTTTATAAAGGGAATTATAACAGATTTAAAAAGGTGGCAGTTTTGAAGAGAAAATTCTCTTCAAATTAAATGGTATACACAAAGTGATACTTTAATATTTTGAAACCTTTGACCATATTGCTAGAACACAATTCTAGGTAGAATAGTAGAAAAACTTTAAAGATGTAAAAAATTCTTCTTGATATAGCAAGTCTCAAATGGTTACTGCCATTAAAGGTAGCAAGTCTCAAATGGTTACTGCCATTAAAGGTAAAGGCTGCCATATGAGAGAGTTGCACTATATGCTACTAAATTTGATTCCTCTGTCTAAAACATTTTGTAGTAAGATTGTCAGGGGCTTGATTTAAAAAACGTCTGCCAGACCGCATAGTTAGTTATAAATATTTTCTGGCAACTATTCTGTTTAAATATGATGTTTTATATTTTTTAGATAACTTTTAAAATATTTTTAGCAGTCACCCTACTTGGTGCCTAATGAGGGAAATAAAGGTATCTTCTTTTCTGGTATTTTCTTCAAATAATAGGTATTAAAGTCTTGAAAATACGTATTTTAGACGAGTCCAGCTCTATTACCTTTCTTTCCCTTATTCAGGAATATGTATGTCCTATTAACTTAATTGGGTAGATTTGTAAAGCATTCCCTATTTTTTGCGTATAGGAATGGTAGTTAGAACACAGAAATTTGATTTTGGTGTAGGCGAAGAGGGAATAATGGGTTATTGCCTAGGTTTATATGAATTCAGGGTGTATGCATTTTAAAACAATCTGCTAATTCAGAGATACTGCGGGAATCTATTATGTAGGCATTTTCTGTTTAGCGTTGTATTAGTGGAATTTTCATATATGAAGTGTTTCTCTGATAGACTGCTAAAGTACATTGCTGGATATGCAATATATAGAAATTGTTAATATTTGTGTGTAGGAAAGGATATGAGAACTGCGATAAAAGAACAAATGAACTTGTACTGAAAAAGGATGGGGTACTTTTGTTTTCTAATTAAACTTTATCTTGGTAAAGTTTTTCTCAGAAGGAAAGCGTGGCATTTTGCAATAGGTATCATACTTACTTTGTAATGCCAAAATGAATTTAATTAATGCTGTTACTCAGGTATTGTCCTTAAATATCTGTATACTTAATAGCAGGGATTTCTAACGAGTTTTCCCTCTTTGATTTTTAAAGTATGAGCAGCATTTGGCCAATTTCCACTTCTCTTGCATTTTATTTAAAGAACAATCACTAAAAAAAAGCTCTTTAAAATTTGAGTATTGTCTTTCGCTCTGCTTCATCAGTGACTAAGAACTTCTTTTAAAGAATACTTCCTACCATTAGCTAGGCAAGATAATGTGGTGATCAACCTATTGTATATAATGTGTTTAGAAAAAAAGAATTAGAAAAAAACTGAAAGTACATCCTGGCTTGGCTATTGAGGGGGAAAGAGTGTTTCTGATAGAGGTATGGTGTTAGAAGTTTATTATAAAAGTTTGAAATTTTTAAAAAGTGCCGAATAACATTTAGGTATTTCTCTGAAATTCTTTGCAGCTCTCTTTCTATGGAAATTAATGCAGTAAAAAGCTCAAGTTTTTATTTAAAAATTTTTTTTAAGTGATGTTTTTCCAAATAAATTCTAGGGATATACATTTACATATTCACAAAATGTAATTCTGTAATGTGGAATGCCTGTATGCTTTATTTGGTACATCTTCCATGGAGATGTCAATGATTTATAATACTCCCATCTGTGAATATTTTAAATGTTGAAATAAAAATAAATAATGTGCCCCTTGTGTCATCCCAGTTTCACAAGTCTGAAGGTGAACAGACAAGTTATCTGTTGAGTCGATTTTATTAACAAATTTTTATTGCTTTTCTGTGTGAATGCTTTGGAATGTGGTCTAGCCTTAGGTGGTTAAGTCTTCTAAGGACCTCTGAGACCATGTGGTGTGAGTGTTTTTTCCATCCATCTACCTGATCCAAATGGAAAAGTGCCATATCGTAAGGTGTACACAACCTTCTTTTTTCCTTTGCCCTACAAATGCCTTTCAGTCTGCTAATTCTTGGTATACTTAACTGTAAGTGGACTCCTCTGAGTATTTCAAACTTATTTTCATTTATATAGTCTCTGCTCTGCCCTTCTTGATTAGTACTTTGCTTATACATTGAGGTCTCTCATTGTTTAAGTAACTGTTTAGGAAAACTTTATACAGGGGTGTAAAGGTCCATGGAAGAGACTCCTCGTGGCTCACTCTTGAGTTTGCTCCCTTAATCATCTGGAAATTTGCCTTTAGTAAAACATATTAACTCAAAAATACAGTCAGAAGAAGAAAAAAAGGAGTACTTAAAGTTTTTACAATTTTTTTTTTTGATATGGCTCTGAGGAGTTATCTGAGATAGAACAGATTTGAAAAACATGAAGCATCTTTAAAAATGTATGGGATTATGAAATTATTTACAGTGTAACAGTTCATACAAAACTAATATCCTATCTGAGTAAAAGATCATGCTACATGGGACTTTTCTCTCCCTTCTTGTAAGTTCAGTATAAGTTTCAGACCTTCCCAGATCATTGAATTAAAAGTGGCATACGTTTCTGTTCTATTTGAAGTGGCACGCTCTATGACTTTATTTCACTGTTAGGCTCTCAATAGTTTAAATAGTTTATCCTTCTGCTGGATAGCTTTTTTAATTAGAAAATTATTTAGTCTACTTCTTTTCTCTAACTCTGCCAGAAAAAAAAAGCACTTATCCTAAATTTCAGCATTTGGTTACTATAGCTCCCTTGGTAATGAAAAGATTGTGTTAGTACAGCATTGAACTTTAGAAATTGCTTCTCCAACCATCCAGGTCCGTAACTTAAACTGAAGTTGTTTACATAGTGGCTCAAGTGTCTTGGAGAGAGTAACATGAAATTCCAGTTTTGTCTCCTGCTAAATAAGCCAGAGTCTTCTAATAGCTCTTCTTTGACTTTTTTTTTCAAATCTGTAGTTGCTGTAAGAACAGAGAATCCCCATTTACTCCATTGCCTGGAGTCCATTCAAGTATTGCAGATTGTTCCAATATTAATTTTAAAGGAAATCCTTTCAATATAGGATCATGTGTCTCATTTGATTGTCTCTTATGTCTCCTTTAGTATGACACAGTTTCTCAGTTTTTCCTTGATTTTCATGACCTTGACATTTCTGAAGATTTGGTAATACATAATTTCACTGGTGATAGGTTAAGAAGGGTCGAGACCGGACTGGTAGGGTGGAAATGAGGAGCAGACAACTTATTTGAGCAATTTGGTTGTGAAGGATAAGGAGAAGTGGGACGGTAGCTGTGGTAGGGTGTGGGATCAAGGCAGTGCCACTGGTATAATTAATCCATGAAATGCAGTGTGCAAATCTAATTCAGGTGAACAGTTGCATTAAATACATATTTAAGTTTACTGTTGATGTCAGCTATGATTTAAACCCACTTCCCACTTTTGTTTACCTGTTAACTCCTTACTAAATGCTACCTGAGTGTTGAGTGCTTGTAAAAACTTTTAAAGAAAAAATTATTACCTGCTTTACTTCATTTTAATGGTATGAGTCTGATTATTTGTTTCTCATACCACATTGCACCCCAACAGCTGAGCTTTTGAAATTTAGATCATGTGCTCGTGCAGGCTTTCTGCATTTACTCCATTTTAACATTATGAATCTGATAATTTGGTTCTCATACCACATTGCACCTTAGCATCTGAGATTCTGAAATTTAGATCATAAACTTGGGCAAATTTTGTGTTTGGGCAGCTGGGTAATCAGTTATGATTGGCAAGTGCCTCTCTCGTTTATTGTTTTTGAAGCATAAACTGTCTTTCCCCCATTCACTCTTTGCTCTCAAAATTGAAAAGAAGAAAGAACATTTTTATTTATTCACACTTATGTGATACGAAAGATGAAAGAGGAGTGAGATGGTATATAGCAGAATTCTGAAGATGGGGTGGGGAATTGAGCATTTCAGCCCTCAGTCCTGAACCTGGTATTCTGGTTTGAGGAACTAACATATAGTTAATTAAAAATAATTTTCATAAACCCCGTGGTTTTCCTCAGAATTCTTTATTCAGAAACAGGTGTTTTGGTATCCAAACATTCATATATAGATCTTTTTTTGACCCATCACTCAATTTTTTCCTGAGTTTGGAAAATGCGTTTTACTCATGTACAGAGCTATTAACTAGCAGGCAAAGAAAGCTCTTAGAAACATTTGAAAACATTTCAACACCTTTGAGTCCTATAACAAATGGTTCTTGAATTTTTAAGTGTAAGGGGAGCTGTTACTTGCAATGAAGAGGTATTCAGAGCAATGTTGTCAGCAAGGCACTTGCATTAGAAAACTGCATCCAAAAGGAGGGTGGGGTGGGCCACAGTGGCTCAGCAGGCAGAGTTCTTGCCTGCCATGCCAGAGACCCAGGTTCAACTCCTGGTGCCTGCCCATGCAAAACCAAAAGGAAGATGGGCGAAATCTAAAAATGTGGTGAAGACTATGTTTTACTATCTTGTCAACCCCAGCAATCTCCAGAGAAAAAACCACGAGTAGTTTTACAGCTCTTCCCTATAAGGATTGGGAAGACCTTGGGTTAGATTCCCCATTTTAAGTTTGGACATTTTTTTTTTTTTTAACTTAGAAAACAGAACCATTATGCTAAATTTATGTAAAACATCCTTTATGGTAAACTACCTGTCAAAGCCGTAGATTAATAACCACTCCTATTTGTTGAGTGCTAGGATGGAGAGACATGGGCAGTTTCACATACTGGGCATTTTGTTATTTTTCCCTTTTAATTTTCTCCATTGTTCCATAAGGGAAGGTAAAGGTACTCTTATGACTCACATTATGCAATGGTGTACACTTACATCTCAGCACATGCCAAACTCATTTTAATCAAGGCAAACTCTAACATAGTCTGTTTAATAGTCAGGCTCTGCCTCTGGCACAGATCTTGAAATAGAGTTAAGTTGGATTATTAGTGTAGAATAGGGATTTCCTTCTGACCTCATCCCAGCTAACCTCCAGACACCTTGGGCCTTGTGATTCAGTAGGAAAAACTAAAAACGAAGATAAAAAGAAGAGAATTTTCTGATCCCACTATCCCCTCATGTTTTAACAATTACAGTGAACAGATCCCAGGGTTTGGTTTCAGAGTATCTTCAACCCCTGGCCAGGAAGGCTGGCATAGATAGACACAGCCCTCCCTCTCGTGAACCACTAATATTTCTATCTACCCAATATATTTTAACCTTTGTTCCCCTTATTGTTTATTTTTTCAGTCCATATATTTTACTCATCTGTCCATCCCTAGATAAAGGGAACATCAGAAGGTTTTCACAGTCACACAGTCACATTGTAAACGTTACATCTTCATACAATCAATTCCAAGAAACAAGGCTACCGGAGCACAGCTCTACAATTTCAGGTACTTACTTTTAGCCACTCAAATACACCATAAACTGAAAAGGGATATCTATATAATGCATAAGAATAACCTCCAGGATAACCTCTCGACTGCTGTTTGAAATCTCTCAGCTCTTGTCTTTTTTTTTTGCATGGGCAGGCACCAGGAATCAAACCCGGGTCTTCGGAATGGCAGGCGAGAACTCTGCCTGCTGAACCACTGTGGCCCAGCTCTTTTGTCTTTTTTAGCTGAGAAAATTTTCTCACTTTTTTGTCTGCTACGACATTGACTTTTTAAAGAGTGCAGACCAATTGTCTTGTAGTATATCTCACATTCTGGATTTGTCTGTTTTCTCATGGTTCAATTTAGGTTAAATGTCATTTGCATGAATACTGCATAGGTTCTGTACATAACCTTATGACACACAGGAGAGAAAGTCCATCAATCCAGGTTGCCTTACTGTTTTTTTTTCTTACTTGTAAATTTTACATTTATTACAACAAAAATTACAGCATAGTTAATTTGTGCATTCTGCTTTAAAATAACTCTTGGTATGTAAAGAATCTAATTGAGTGCTATATAGTCATGCTGATTGTGACAGTAAGGAACACAATTAAAAAGTTTCAGGAGGCAGGGGACAGGAACAGGGGATGGGAAAAGGGAGAAAAAGTTTCAGAGGCCCAGGCCCCTTGGGTGCAGGTTCTTTTCCTGTGGTCCAGGACTCACCTTATTTGAACAGAAATGCTCTTGCTTTTCAGCCTCATTGTGTAATAATGTTCTGTGAGTAGGAGAGGGGAGGAAAAGGGAAAAGTCAGTTATTTAGGCTATGTCTTTATGCGGAGACTACAAAACTTAAAGCATCACTATACAGGAGTTTGGAAGGAGAAAGGAGAATTAGGTGGAATGGGATCACTTCAGGCTGCCTGTGTTTCTCATTACTGCTTTTAAGGTGTCTTCCTCTATGTGAGTTTCTCCTTTTGGGTTTCAGTAACTGTTTCTTCCTCTCTCCTTCTGGGCTGTTGGAGGTTTACAGTTTGTCTGTTTTACTAGCTTGGTTATAGCATGGCAGATCTTTGACTTTCCTAAACCTTTCCCCATATCTTTGTAAATAATTTATTTTAATAAATAATAGTCCTTGAATTAGCTTAATTTGAGTGTCTTTTAAAATTGGGACCCCGAGTGGCTGATTGTTTCAGCTCCTGTATCTCATTTGAATTGTTGGTTTGTTCCTTTGACTGGGCCATAACTTCAGTTTTTCTAGTATGATTAGTTATTTTTTGCTGGCATCTAGGCATTTAGTTACCTTAGTTTATTCTGGAGATTGTTTTCACTTCTTTTACCTAGAATTTTCTTGCTGGATGACTTTGTTGTCTGTCTGTTCTTTGACATTCAGTTCAGCTTATTCTGGACCTCTAGCTTAGGTTTTGTTTAACAGAGCAGAATTTTTCAATTCTTGTTTTCTTGTTTCTTGCCTTGCCTGTATGGTGCCTTTTCCCCCCACTCTTAGGAGAGGGTCTACTTAAGTATTATAGATCCCGGCCAGATTTTCCCAGACCAAACTGGCCTCCTGTGAGGAGGAAAGAGTCACCTGCGTCAGTTTTCCCTGAGGGTGAGACCCAGCAGATTGAAAGACTTTCCTGTGAAGTCTCATCCTGCTCAGTATGTGTGGCACTTGTCTGCCTGCAGGTCCCACCAGCATAAGGTGATGCTGTACCTTTAACTTTGGCAGACTCTTCCTGCTGGGGGTGTGTTGGAGACAGAGGAGAGGTTGTAGGCTGGTTTAATCACTTCAAATTTCCAAACCCTGGGGTCTGAATTCCTTGAAGGAGGGATTCCACCTGGGCTGGGCCCCATCTGGGGAAGGCACAGGCTCCAGACAAGCTCTCAAACAAGCTTGTTTCTGCCTATGCCTGGGGCAGTTGCAGTCTGAGAACCCCTGCCGTTGTATCCAAAGGCTTTATCAAGCCTTTGTAGAAACACAGCCACAAAAAATAAAGAGAAAAATCCTTCTCAGAGCAGGAGCCCCGTTCCACAGTTTTGCCAATCAACAGCATAAGTTGGTATGTTGCTTTGTGTTCCTTCAGATCCCTGTGTGCCCCCTCCTTTCCTTCAGGGCCCAGACCCTTTCAAGTATTATGTGCTATCCGATCCAAAAAACCTGTTTTTTTTTTTTTTTTTTTTCTGTCAGCCCTGTCCCCTTGGCGCCGGGGAAGAAATCAGCAACCTGTACTTTGATCAGGTTCAATGAACTGGAGGCTTATTTTTAGTAGTCAGAATTTGTGAATTAATTCCACAATTGAAGCTTAGTTACGCTCAGCCCTTGCTGCTGGTAAAGTCCCTTTCCTTTCCCCTCTGGGAAGCAGCCTGTGCGGCTTGGAGAACTCACGGTTCTAGGGGGGCTCGCAGCTGGTCCAGACTGGAGTTTGCTGTGTGTCCGGTCACTGATGTGGCTCCAGCAGTTGTTCTGTACTGTTTTTCGCTAATAGCTACTCTGGAGGATGAACTAAATCCCACACCTCGCTAAGCTGCCATCTTGGCCCCCTTGAGTAGCTGATTAAGGGCAAATAGGATTAGCAGCAGAGACAGAACTATTATGGATTCAGCTGGAAAAAACTTCACTTACTTGGACCTGTAGACCCGGCCTTACAAAGAAATTTGTTCAGTTATTTTTAGTGTGTTTGGTCTATAAAAACAGTCATAGCAAAAACCGCTAAAGTCATCAAATAAGTCCAAGAAAGAAGAGTTCTTAAAGCTTTTGTCTGGGGTGGGCCATGATGGCTCAGTGGCAGAATTCTTGCCTGCCATGCCAGAGACCTGGGTTTGATTCCCAGTGCCTGCCCATGTAAAAAACAAAAACAAAACAAAAAACAACAAGAACAAAAACTTTTGTCCATTTAGTAGGCAAACTTCTCTCTGTTCTAAAGCCGCATATTCTTTTCGTACCATCTCAGTACCTAAGAACCTCAAGGCCATCAAAAGGAACATGTTAGCAATAACTACGGTTACTGCTTGTTGCTATGCATGGATGATTGTCACTACTGTGCTCTTGACAGAAGAGGCTTCCAGCACATTCTACCCCAAATTTGGTTTCCAGATGGCCAAAGTCAAACATGGTCAGAGTTAGATAAGGAGATAATGAGATTTTCTGAGTACTTGGAAGATAGTGGGAGATGCTGCCAACCTTGAAGAAAAGCCAGAGCAGACCCACAAAGTAGTTATAAAAGTTAGAAATCAAAGACTTGCAGTCACATGTGACACTTTTCATCATGTAAAGTGATGTCAACTTTTGGCAATAGACACGTTTTAATTCTCTTTGCAGTGTGCCCCACTAAATCTTTTTACAAAGGAAGAATGTATTGAGAGCTAAAGGTCTTGGCAGTTTATAAAAGTGTTTGTGATAGGTATCACCTTTCCAGTGAAGCTGAAGAATAAAATTTCTCTGGTGAACTTTGATGTAGATGGTAAATTATGTCAAGGCCCATCAGGATTGAATTCTCATACACATATTAATGGAAAGCTTTTGTGAAATACTAATATTCCTAATGTGCTTTTCAATAGCGTCCAGAATATCTTCAAATATAGTTTTGTGAATGGCTTTTGCTGGAGTGGCAGGAAATACTTTGGGCTGTCAATGTTAATGTGAGAGAAAGTCTGCTGGCTGTGGGTCTTACATTCAAGAGAGCTACAAGCAAAAATAGCTGGCCACTTTAGTCTAGTCTTTGGACTGATTTTAGGCAGTTATTTTTCAGAATTACATTCTCCGCCTTTCCATTGCCCCTTCTGATTCTGGAAGACATGGGCGTTGAAAAGACTTTATAGACCTCCTTTATAATTTGACCTATATATATAGTTGGTTCCTGTCACTATTATGAGACAAGGGGATCTCAGAATCTTCTTGATAGCAATCGTTATAACAGCTTTAATAGATGCTTCTCTTCATTCAGAAAGCCTAAGAACAGCCAACAAAAGCATATTGTTAATGAAAATAATACCAGTGCAATGCAATGAATATCACTGTCTTCAATTGGATACATCAGCTTCAGTGTTTACAAATGTCCCCTTTACAAGGGAGAAATTGACTTGCCTTCTCTTGGGGTTTGAGAAAGAGGAATGATATGACAATACTACTGCCCGTCTACTGAGGAGAAATTTGCAGCATATGAAGTGCTTCTAATTCACCTATTACTTCTCAGCTGGTGTGTGTCATTCTGGGGAGGTGGGTGTAGGGTGGCCAGGCAAGCAAAGGGAGAAGATCCTTGGTCACCATCTAGTGGCCATATAAGGAATGTTGACGATGACAGCATTTCTTAAATGATCTGTGTGAAAGTCAATGTTGTTTTGTAATCTTTTTGTGGACTGGTACTTTTGTAAAATACAATAAAAAATTACTAGAAAAATTACATTAAAAACCATAGAAAATAAAATTCCCTATTTTTTATTAGTAGAGTCAACAGACATAGATTGACTTTTTTATTTTATTTTATTTTTTTTTTGCATGGGCAGGCTTTGGGAATCAAACCTGGGTCTCCAGCATGGCAAGTGAAAACTCTGCCTACTGAGCCACCATGGCCTGCCGTAGATTGACATTTTTTTTTTAATTAATCAAAAAAAAGAAAAGAAATTAACACATTTACAAAGAGATGGAAACAGCCAAAATGTCCATCAACAGACGAGTGGCTAAACAAACTGTAGATTGACATTTTAACAAATATAATGAGAAACCATGAAATGAAAAAAAAAACTGTATACATTGTTCATTTCAAGTGTAAGCAAAACTAAAAAGTTAGAGTGATATAGGGATATCTCCATAATAAGTGCTTATATGCAGTTTTGAACAAATACCATGTGTACTATTTAAAGTTTTTAATGTGATAGATGGGTGTTTCTTGCTTGTTAATTTATCTAATGTATATTGAATTGGTGATATTTCTACTTGCAGGAGATAATTATGCTATCTATGTTTCTTTATTTTGTTTTAAAACATGCATTGTAGAGAAAGCAGTCTAAGCTATATTAATGACAGTGGGAGAAGATATTATTAATAAGTAACTTCAGCAAGCTCAGGATATTATTTTATAACTTTTATGTAAAATTAAGCAAGTAGAACTGTATTTTAGAAATTCATCTTCCAATAGTTCATACTTCAGTTGTTAGAAGCAGCCAATTCTTAAAATTTACCCTTGCTTCTTACAGCTAAAATTAATCTTTTGAAGAAAGAAGTTGATTCCAATCCATTTTCATCTTTTGTTGGAAAATAAAATGCAAAACATTCTGTCCGGTTTCTAACATGATGGTAATTGCTGTTGAATTATGGTAAATATTATTATGTTCTATGGAAAGTTTGTCTTGTCAAATTAAAACTTTTGTGGTTGCTTTTGATTTTATTTACCATTTGAAAATATGTTTAATTCTTTTCTTATGTGAAAAATATTAAAATCATTAAAATACTGCTGCCATCAGACAAGTAAAGAAACACGAGTCTTGAAGCCACATCTTGCTAAATCACCAAGATTTTTTCCAATGTTAATATCTTATATAACCACAGTAGAATATGAAAATCTGGAAATGAGCATCAACATAATTATTAAATGTTCAGATAGTATTCATGTTTCACCATTGTTCCACTAATGTCTTTTATTGGTCCAAGATCACACATTGCATTTTTTTGGGCCATGTTTTCCATATTCGTTTCCTGTAGTTACTCTAACAAATTAACCACAAACTGGGTGGCTTGAAAGAACAGAAATTTATTCTCATAGTTCTGGAGGCTAGAGTCCCAAATCAAGGTGTTGGCAGGGCCGTGCTTCCTTCCGGGGCACTAGGGATGAGTCTGTTCCTTGCCTCTTCCAGCATTTTTCAGTTGGTGGGTGCATCTTTCCAGTCTCTGCTTATGTCATTGCCTTCTCTGTATTTATGTGTCAGATCTCCCTCTGCATTTCTCTTACAAGGACATTTGTCACTGGATTTATGGCCCACTCAAATAATCTTTCTAGTCTCCCCATATTAAGATGTTTAACCACATCTCCAAAAATCCTTTTTGTTATAAGGTAATATTTACATGCTCCAGGGATTACGACTTCTTATATTTGAGTGGCAATTATTCAGCCTGCTCTATCTTCTTAATCTGTTTTTTTTTATAATTTTTTATTAAAAAAATTACAAGAAAGAAATGCAAACATCCTTAATATATGCTCATTCCATTCTACATATATAATCAGTAATTCACAATATCACATAGTTGCATATTCATCATCATGATCATTTCTCAGAACATTTGCATCAATTCAGAAAAAGAAATAAAGACAACAAAAAAATGAAAACAGAAAAAGAAAAAAAAAATTTTACATACCATACCCCTTACCCCTCCCTCTCATTGATCACTAGCATTTCAAACTAAATTTATTTTAACATTTGTTTCCCCTATTATTTATTTTTATTCCATATGTTCTACTCATCTGTTGACAAGGTAGATAAAAGGAGCATCAGACACAAGGTTTTCACAATCACACAGTCACATTGTGAAAGCTATATCATTATACAGTCGTCTTCAATAAACATGGCTACTGGAACACAGTTCTACGTTTTCAGGCAGTTCCCTTCACCCTCTCCATTACATCTTGGATAACAAAGTGATATCTACTTAATGCATAAGAATAACCTCCAGGATAACCTCTCAACTCTGTTTGGAATCTCTCAGCCATTGACACTTTGTCTCATTTCACTCTTCCCCCTTTTGGTCGAGAAGGTTTTCTCAATCCCTTGATGCTGGGTCTCAGCTCATTCTAGAGTTTTTCTCAATCCCTTGATGCTGAGTCTCAGCTCATTCTGGGATTTCGGTCCCACGTTGCCAGGAAGGTCCACACCCCTGGGAGTCATGTCCCATGTAGACGGGGAGAATGGTGAGTTTGCTTGTTGTATTGGCTGGACACAGAGGCAACATCTGAGCAACAAAGGAGGTTATATTGCGGGTGACTCTTAGGCCTAATTTGAAGTAGGCTTGACCTATCCTTTGTGGGGTTAAGTTTCATGTGAACAAACCCCAAAACTGGGGGCTCAGCCTATAGCTTTGGTTGTCCGCACTGCTTGTGAGAATATCAATAATTCAACTTGGGGAGGTTGAATTTTCCCCCGTTTGCACCATTCCCCGAAGGGGACTTTGCAAATACTTTTCCACTCACTGATCAAATCATTCTGGGATTCATCAGGGCATCACTCTGGACAAACCAACAAAATCTCATGTCCTACCCACGGTTCCATGTACTTAGGTTGTTCAGCCAACTATCTACATAAATTATATTAGGAGATGTGCTAGTCAAAATATAAATTTTGTACCAAATAAACATTTTTTGATTTAGTCTCACACATAAATTGAAATTTTAAAATATTAATTGCCATCTACTTTCAGCACCCTACAGTAATGACATTCCTTTGTTCTTCCTCACTCAAGCATTTTTAAATTTGTACATTTAGACATTATCATTATACACTGTAGGCATTCCTAGATTATACCATCTCAAGCTTTATTGTTTATCTTTCTTTGTGATTTCATTTATGGCCCCAGCCCTCCTCCCTTTATCATTCTCACATTCAGCTTCATTCAGTGTTTTAACATAATTGTATTACAGTTAGGTAGTGTTGTGCTGTCCATTTCTGAGTTTTTATATTCAGTCCTGTTGTACAATCTGTATCCCTTCAGTTTCAGTTACCCAATATCTTACCCTATTTCTATGTCCTGATGGTCTCTGTTACCAATGAAATATTCCAAGTTTATTCATTAATATCAGTTCATATCAGTGAGACCATACAGAATTTGTCCTTTTATTTTGGCTAATCACACTCAGCATAGTGTCCTTAAGGTCCATCCATGTTGTTACATACTTCATAACTTTATTCTTACAGCTGCATAATATTCCATCATATGTATGTGCCACAGTTTGTTTAGCCATCCATGTGCTGATGGACATTTTGGCTGTTTCCATCTCTTGGTAATTGTAATTACCAAGAGATGGTAATTAATAATGCTGCTAATAAACATTGGTGTGCAAATGTCCATTTATGTCCTTGCTCTCATGTCCTTTTAGTAGAGATAGCATATAGATTGGTCTTGTTTTTTAATCCATTCTGCCAGTCTATGTCTTTTGATTGAGGAGTTTAATCTATTAACATTTAGTGTTATTACTGCATGGGCAGTACTTTCTTCTACTATTTTGCCTTCTGGATTTTGTATGTCATATCTAATTTTCCTTCCTTTTACCTTTACTCATAGTTTTCCTTTCTTCACTCTTCTCCACACCTCTCTGTTCTGTCTTTTCTTATCTGTCTCTAGTGTTCCCTTTAGTATTTCTTGCAGAGCTGGTCTCTTGGTCACAAATTCTCTTAGTGATTTCTTTTGTCTGAAAATGTTTTAATTTCTCCCTCATTTTTGAAGGACAGTTTTGCTGGATATAGAATTCTTGGTTGGCAGTTTTCCTCTTTTTATAATTTAAATATATCATCCCACTGTCTTCTTGCCTCCATGGTTTCTGCTGAGAGATCTATGCATAGTCTTATTGGGCTTCCCTTGTACGTGATAGTTTGCTTTTCTCTTGCTGCTTTCAAGATTCTCTCTTTCTCTTTGACCTCTGACATTCTGATTAGTAAATGTCTTGGAGTATGTCTGTTTGGATCTATTCTCTTTGGGGTATGCTGCACTTCTTAGATCTGTAATTTTAAGTCTTTACTAAGAGTTGGGAAATTTTCAGTGATAATTTCCTCCATTAGTTTTTCTCCTCCTTTTCCCTTCTCTTCTCCTTCTGGGACACCCACAACATGTATATTCATGCGCTTCATATTGTCTTTCAATTCCCTGAGTCCCTGCTCATATTTTTCCATTTTTTCCCTATAGTTTCCATTTCTTGTCGGATTTCAGATGTTCTGTCCTCCAGTTCAGAAATCCTATGTTCTGTCTCTCGAAATCTACCATTGTAGGTTTCCATTGTTTTTTTCATCTCTCCAACTGTGTCTTTCATTCCCATAAGTTCTGTGATTTGTTTTTTCAGACTTTCAGTTTCTTCTTTTTGTTCTTTCCTTGCCTTCTTTATATCCTCCCTCAATTCATTGATTTGGTTTTTGATGAGGTTTTCCATGTCTGTTTGTACATTCTGAATTAATTGTTTTAGCTCCTGTATGTCATTTGAATTGTCGGTTTGTTCCTTTGACTGGGCCATATCTTCAATTTTCCTAGTGTGATTTGCTATTTTTTGCTGGCATATAGGCATTTAATTACCTTAATTAGTTTATTCTGGAGATTGCTTTCACTTCTTTTACCTAGGGTTTTCTTGCTGGATGAATTTGTTGTCTCTCTTTTCTTTGAAATTCAGTTCAGCTTTTTCTGGACCTCTCGCTTAGGTTTTATTTAACAGAGGAGAATTTTTCAGTTCTTGTTTTCTTGTTTCTTGCTCTGCTTGTGTGGTGCCTTCCCCCCACACACACTTAGGATGGTCTACTTAGATATTATAGACCCCAGCCAGATTTTCCCAGACCAAACTGGCCTCCTATCAGGAGGAAAGAGTCACCTGCATCGGTTTTCCCTGAGGGTGAGACCTAGCAGGTTGAAAGACTTTCCTGTGAAGTCTCTGGGCTCTGTTTTTCTTATCCTGCCCAGTATGTGGCGCTTGTCTGACTGCAGGTCCCACCAGCATAAGATGATGCGGTACCTTTAACTTTCGCAGACTCTCCCTGCTGGGGGCGTGGTGGAGACAGAGGAGAGTTTGTAGACTGGTTTTAATGGCTTCAAATTACCAAACCCTTGTGTCTGAATTCGTTGATGGAGGGATTCCACCTGGGTGAGGCACAAGCTCCAGATAAGCCCCCAAAAGAGCTCACTTCTTCCTATGCCTGGGGCAGTTGCAGCCTGAAAAGTCCTGCTGCTGTATCCAGAGGCAGTCAAGCCTTTGTAGATACACAGCTGCAAAAACCTCTGTTTCCTTGTCTTTTTTCCCCCTTTTTCTGTCATTCCTGCCCCCTTGGTGCCGGGGCAAAAATGAGCAACCTTCGCTTTGATCAGGTTCACCTAAGCTGGGGGCCTATTTTTAGTAGTCAGAATTTGTTAATTAGTTCCACAATTGGCATTTGATTGTGCCCAGTCCCTGCTGCTGGTAAAGTCCTTTCCTTTCCCCTCTGGGAAGCGGCCTGTGGGGGAGGAGCATTGGCTGCCGCAGCTTTGGAAACTCACGGTTCTGGGGGGTGCTTGCAGCCGGTCCAGCTGGTCCAGACTGAGGTACGCTGTGTGTCCGGTCACTATTGTGGCTCCGGGAGCTGTTTTGTACTGTTTCTGGTTATTTAGTAGTTGTTCTGGAGGACGAACTAAAATGCGCACGTTGTTAAGCCACCATCTTGACCTGGAAGTCTCCATATCTTTTTAAACACATGTAAAGTTTTGTTTTCTTAAGAGTATTCATTTTAGTGGGTGTGAAATAGTATCTCATTGTGGTTTTGGTTTGCATTTCCCTAGTGGCTAATGATAACGAGTATTTCTTCACATGCTTTTTGGTCATTTGTTTATCTTCTTTGGAGAAATATTTATTCAAATCTTTTGCCTATATATATATATATATATTTAACAATTTTTATTGTAAAATATAACATATATACAAAGCAAAGAAAGAAAACAATAATTTTCAAAGCACACTTCAACAAGTAATTACAGATTTCAGAGTTTGTCATGGGCTACTGTTCCACCATCTCAGATTTTTCCTTCTAGCTGCTCCTAAACACTGGAGGTTAGATGGAATATTAATATAGTGATTCAGCAGTCATGCTTGTTT
Organism: Tamandua tetradactyla; assembly: GCF_023851605.1. Taxonomy (NCBI): domain Eukaryota; kingdom Metazoa; phylum Chordata; class Mammalia; order Pilosa; family Myrmecophagidae; genus Tamandua; species Tamandua tetradactyla. Next base: position 82,239,451 of record NC_135335.1, read on the forward strand.
GCCAAACCTATTCTCTCTGTTATACCTCCTCTTTTTCCTCTGATCCTTCTTCCAATCCATAGGGATCCCTGGGCAATGCTGGTTCTGACTTCGTCATGTTGGGAAGGGGTGTCCACACTAAAGGATAGCAGAATATAATTAATTGATAATCTTGGATAGGCTGGTCCTTCTGGTTTTAGGATTTATCTGACCTAGGAACCCTCTGGGAGTTACAGGTTCCCTGAAAGCTAATAGTGCATGAAACTTGTACAAGAGTCTCAGTTTGAGCCCTAGGTGTTCTCAGGAGTCAACAGGAGTGATGGTGGTTGGGAGTTAGCAAAGATAACAACTAAATACTATCTAAGTGAAGCTTGCATTAGAGTCCTCCAGAATAACCTCTTTTTAAAAAAAAAAAAAAATTTTTATTGGTAAAACAACATATAAATACAAACATTCTTAACATACATACATTCCATCAGTGGCTCACAAAATCATCACATAGTTGTATATTCATCGCCATGTCATTTTTTAGAACATTTACATCACTCCAGAAAAAGAAATAAGAAGAAAAAAAGAAAAAACTCATGTATATCATACCCTTTACCCTTCCCTCTCAGTGACCACTAGTATTTCTATCTACCCAATATATTTTAACCTTTGTTCCCCTATTATTTGTTTATTTTTTATCCATATTTTTTACTCCTCTGTCCATAAGCTAGATAAAGGGAGCATCAGACACTAGGTTTTCACAATCACACAGTCACATTATATCTTTATACAATTATCTTCAAGAAACAAGGCTACTGGAACACAGCTCAACAGTTTCAGGTACTTCCCTTTAGCCACTCAAATATTCCGTATGAAAATGGATATCTATATAGTGCATAAGAATAACCTCCAGGATAACCTCTCAACTCTATTTGAAATCTCTCAGCCATTGACACTTTTTTTTTTTTCATTTCTGTCTTCCCTCTTTTGGTCAAGAAATTTTTCTCAATCCCTTGATGCCGGGTCCCAGCTCATTCTGTCCCACATTGCCAGAGATATTTACACCCCTGGGAGTCATGTCCCACATGGCCGGGGGTGAAGTGGGGAGGGCAGTAGGTTCACTTGCTGTGTCGGTTTAGCGAGTGAGGCCACATTGGAGCAACAAAAGAGATTCTCTGGGGGTGACTCTTAGCCCTCATTTTAAGTAGGCTTAGTCTATCCTTTGCAGGAAAAGTTTTGTAGGGGCAAACCCCAAGATCAGCGGCTCAGCCTACTGATTTGGTTGTCTGCACTGCTTGCGAGAATATCAGAAATTCTCCAAATGGGGAAATTGAATTTCTCCCAATTCCCCTGAGGGGACCCTGCAAATACCAGTTTATTCACTGTCCAAATCACTTTGGGATTTATTGGGACATCACACTAACTTGGACAAACCAACAAAATCTCATGCCCTATTCAAGATTCCATGTACTTAAACGATGTTCAACTAAACTGACCAGACAAGTTAAATTAGGAAATGCATTATCCAAAATATAAATTTTGCAGCAAATAAGCACCTCTCCCTTTAGTCTCACACAAAAGTTGAAGTTTTAAGATATGGGCGATATCATCCTATACCAAGTCTTCTGAAACCTTAGTCCTAACCAGATCAGCTTCACTCATACCTCTGCTCAATGTCTGATCACTTTTTCAACTTTTTAAATAGTTCCTATATGGAGTACTGCTGACTTTCATAGCTTCAGAGCGCTGACCCTGAGTCTCAGGTGTCACATAAATACCCAAAGATTCTGGGAAAGACCAGGCTGTATACAAACAGGTCAGTATCTCAGAATTTAAAATTAACAGTTATACCTGAATATGTGTGACTGCTGTAAGAGCTTACAATCTAGGACCCTTGACAATAGGCCCCAACCTGATAATCCATGCTCTCAACTTTAGTTCACTGAATTTTTATATTATAGTTAGTCCATATAATTGAGGCGTGATAATATTTGTCTTTTTATTCCTAACATTTCATTCAACAAACAGTTCTTAAAGTTCCTATTCTTCTAGTTGCATGCCTCACAACTTCATTCCTACTTGCTCAGTAGTCCATCGTATATATACACCACAATTCCCCCTTCCATTCCTCAGTAGTGTACACCTAGGCCATCTCCATTCATTGTGAATCACAGTTGTTGCTACCAGAAACACCAGTGTGCAAATGTCCATTCATGTCTCCACACTCAGTTCCTCCAGGTATATACTGAGCAATGGGGTTTCAGGATCATGTGGCAAACCCACCCCAGCCTCCTGTGGAACCACCACACTGCTTTCCAAGGGGCTGTACCTCTCATTTCCCTACCGACAATGAATAGGTACATCTCTTTCTCCACATTTTCTCTAGAACTTGTTTCTTTCTGACCATTTTTAACTAGTTTTATTCACACATCATATAATCCAGCCTAAGTGTATAGATGTGTCTTCGCCACCATATTCTATCTGAAGAAATTTACTTTTCTTCCACAAAGAATGCATACCCCTTTCCCAGTCCCCCTGCTGATTGGCATTTAGTTTTGGCATAATGCCTTTTTACATTCAGTTGAAGCATATTACACTGTTACTGTTGACTACTGACTCTAGCTTACATTATGCTTTTTCCCATACACCATCTATTTTCAACACCCTGCAATACTGACATTCCTTTGTTCTTCCTCATGCAAAAATATTTTTTAATTTGTACATTTAATCACCATCATTGTACACATTAGGCATTCCTAAATTATACCGTCTTAGTCTTTATCCTCTATCCTACCTTCTGACTTCATACATGCCCCCAGCCCTTCTCCCTCAACTGTACTTATATTCAGCTTCATTCAGTGTACTTACATTGTTGTCTTTTGCTCACATTTAAGTTGAGTTGATTGTCTTTTTTCTTCTTTATTGTCTTTTTATTATTGAATTGTAGAATTTCTTTATCTATTCCAGATAATTAACCGTTTTTTAGATATATAGTTTCCAAATATTTTCTCCCATTGAGTAGCTTCTTGTTTTACTTTCATGATAAAAGTCTTTTGATGCACAGAAACCACAAGTGATAACCATGTTGGAATGAATATTAACTTTCCTGGTAGTTGTCACCCCCTTATGCACTGGATGTAGCTAGAAGGTGAGTCATGCTGTCTAAACCAGTGCTCAAGCATTAAGCACCAAAGTATGCTAGACACTCTTTGAGGAATAAATTGGGTGATTTACAGCTACATGAAGTAGGATGTGAGGGGGAAATGTGGCTGCACAATTCCCTAGATTCTGCAACAGATGGTTAGCAAAAAAGCTATTTTGATGATTCAGTAAAAGGAAGAAATGGGAACTCAGTGTTCTTGAATAAACAGGAGGATGGGACAGCAAGAGGAAGAGTAGAAAGTGGGAAGAACAGGCTCATGTTCATCAATTCAAATGCATAAGAGTCTAACTGACAAATCAGATTGACTACAAAGGGAACACCTCAGGGAAAATGCTATTGGAATGAGCTGATAAACATAGAAAGGCTCTAATATGTTTGCTTAATGCATCTAGAACACCTCTCCTGGACAGATTCAAATAATTTAATAACATTATGAAGTTGATTTTTATTGTCTATAACATGTTCTAATCTTTGAGATCTTTCTTCTGCTATTAATGTATTCTATCTCTGTCTAGACCATGATGGGAATATTTCCCCACATTTTACATTGCTTTGAGTCTTCAAGGCTTTGCTAATTCTTTATCTGTAAGGTGGCAGTGTCTAACACAGTCAGTAGATGTCACTGTCTAATAGTTAAGGTGCCCACCCAATGAAGCCCTTAGGTCAGAAGCATCAGGTTCCCTATGATGGATTTGCTCCCTAGTTGGTTTGCTCTGTAAGGTCTAAAATCTGTGCATAGTATTTACTTAAGACAGTGGTATAGCCACCTCTCCATTTCAGATATGACGTCTGAGTTGGGATTTGTGGGGGTCTGTGATTACCAGTTTTCACCAGCTGTAGCACATTGCCTCATGCACTAAGAAGCTACAGTTGCCCTTCAAGGCTGATTCAATGGCACTTAATGGTATCTAAACCTGGCCCATTGCCCTCTGGACTTAGGTATTTAAGTTGTGGCCAAAGTCTGAGCCCTGAAGATGGAGACAGGATCGGGTACCACAAGGTCCTGAGTGCAGGAGCCAGTCTCAATGTGTCCTGTCACTTGATAGCAGACAGACACTCTTCATCAGCTACTCAGGACTCCAGGCGCCAGGAAGTAAGTTGAGGTCAGGGAGTTTGTTTTATCTACTGATTTGGAAAAATATTTAGCCTCCCTGGAACAGGGATGTGCATTCCGTGTGCCTGAAGCCATGAAATTTGGCAAGTCCCATATCAGATGCCTAAAACTGTTATACAACTCAGTCTAATTTAGATTGTAAGGCTGCCAGAAGGAACTAGGTCTCTCTTTTGGTGCTAAAGTCCCCTCTTACAATTCTTGGGGCCCAAAAAGCAATATCAATCAATCAATAATAATAATAATTATGATTATATCCATTACCCAGATTTGACCTACAGTTCAAGACATAGTTTTGTTAATCAGAAAGCAGGATTTGGTCAAGAGAGACATGTGAGTGATTTCAACAATAATTTGGCTCTCCTACAAATCACAACAAAGGTATCTGACAGTGTGAATTAGAGTGAAAACATCTTCTAAGCTAGCATTTCTTCCATATTTAGGTTTGGCTTTCAGAGAAGGAATGCCATCTTTCTTGCAGTTTTTCACTGAAGAGGACATTGCATGTCTCAGATGATTCAAAATTGTCTTAAAAAGTCATTAATGCTGCTACTTATTTTGCATGGCATGCATGAAACTGCAAGGGCAAGCACATAAAACTTTGTTCTGTGGGAAAGCAAAAGTTGATGGAAAAGTGAACTCACAACCTGTACGTATACCACTTACCTTCCAAATGATTAATGCTGATTGTTCTGTGTTTATGGATATGTGTGTAGAACTGTGGGAAGAGCGTAAGTTTTAGGTTCAAACAAATCTGGGTTCCACTTGTAACTCAGCAGATCCTTCAGTTTTATTATCTGTTTGTTCTGTTCATTACACCAAGATGGAAAGCTAATTCTACAGAATAGGAAGAAAATATTACAGGGGGAAAAGTGAGTCATGGTTAAATAAGTTTGGGAAGTTCTAGGTTAAATAAAGTTCAACTGGCTTTTTAATTGTAGGGCTACTTGGGACCTTTAATATATTAAAGTATAATGTCACTATTCAAAAGGGGAGGAACATATAAATTAAAACATGGCAAATATCCAAGAGCGGTACAAACTTATCTGACTATGGAAACTTTTTCTCATAGAGCCACTCAAGGAATTTAGGAATTTAAGGAAATAATGATTGCATTCCACAGGACTCTTCAGGTCACTGGTAATAGAGATTGACCACTAGCTTAGGCAAAAAGAGGAAACTATTTGCTCATGTAAACAAATCAAAGGCAGGGCAAGGGTGAAGAGAGCCTCATGGACAACTGGAGTAGCTTATAATAGTTAATATTTATTGTGAGATGACCATGTGCCAAGCAGTATTGCACATGCTTCACATGCATTCATTTGTTCAATCCTCACAACAATCCCATGAGTTAAGTGCTATAATTATCCTCTTTTTACAAAAGAGGAGACTCAAGTTTAGAGAGGTTAAGTTTCTCAAAGTCACCTAGACAGCCTCTAGAACCACACACTTGGTATCACTGTGCATTGCTGTTTCTCTAGGATGTAAATGTGTCAAAGTTTGCTTTCTCTGCATGACTCATATGTCCGTGGGTTCATTTCATGTTCTTTAGCCATTTCTACCCAGGAGATTAGGACACAACTCCTACCTCTCAGCTTGACTCTTCCTTCCCAGGAAAGCGCTCCTTCCTCAATTTCTATTAAAACACTCTGTGGTAGGAGTATGATTAGCTCATGACTTGAGGAGCACATGCCCAGTCTTGGGGTGGATCACTGGGGTAGAGAGATAGTGGGGAATTCTAATGGGCTCAGGCAACATTCTGTTGTGGCCAGGAGAGTGGAGAATCCTGAGATCCAACCTAAGTGAGAGGCTCAGGCGGGGAGGTGAAGTTGGCAGAAGTTCCAGCCCAAAGCAAGGGTTCCATGAACATGGCCATGTTAGCTGAAGGGCAGGTTCCCAGCCAAGTGGAGGTCAGACAACAGGGCTCAGATGTAGAACAGGGAGACAGAACAAATGTCTAAGATTCTACAATAAGGAGGCAAGTTGAATCCAAATGTAATCAGCTTGACTGTGGAGCCAAGTGATGTTAGAGAGATTTCATACACGTTCAAGATGGGAAAGTCAATACAGACAACACATTTATCTATTTCAACCACCCATACCTATATATTTTGACTACTTGCAGTAACTGACTGCCAGATTCCTCTAGGGGCATGAAGTGGAGCAGTTGTGATGCTAGCAGCTTCAGTTCTGATGGGCAATCTTTCTTTCCCCTGTTCTGAGTCAGGTTTGTTGTCAGGATCAGTAAGATGGGTGGTGCAACTCCTTTTTTGTGATTAACCATTAAGTGGATCCTCATCCACCTTTGCAATTCTTACTGCTGCTGTAACAAATTACCTCTAACTTAGTGGCTTAAAGCAACACAAATTTATTATTTTACAGTCTGTAGGTCAGAAGTCAAAAATAGATTTTATGGGGATAAAATCAAGGTGTCAACATGGTGGTTCCTTCTGGAGATTCTAAGCAAGGATCCTTTTGCTTGTCCTTTCTAGCTTATAGAGGCAGCCTGCATTTCTTGGTTTGTGGCCCATTCTTCCATCTTCAAAGCCGGTTGTGTAACATCTTCTAATCTCTCTGACTTTGACTCTCCTGCTCCCTCTTGTAAGAACTCTAGTGATTTCATTGGGCCTCCCTGAGCAATCCAAAATACTCTTCTTGTCTCAAGGGGCTTAACTTAGTCACACCTGCAAAGTTTCTTTTGCCATATGTGGTACTGTATTCACATGTTGCAGGGATTAGGACCTGGGCATCTTTGGTGGGCCATTATCCAGCCTACTGCAGTCATGTTCACCTCTAAATCTCCAAACAGCTTTGGCTGTTTGACGTATGCACACGTTATTTCCACAGACAATAATTGGTCTGTTTGAGATTTTATAAACACTTGCTTCCATACCACCAGGATGGGGTCTTCTCATCTTGGATCAATGAGCTGTTCTGTGGAGGAGGATGGCACTAGAAGGTATGTGCTATACCTAGTGAGCCGGGCTTCTGTAACAGTCATTCATGTGGTAGAGGCCTAGGTTATCCAGAAGGCCCTCCCCAACCACTACTTTTTCCTCCTGAAAGGAAACAATTTTGCAGCAGCTTCTGTTTACCAGCAACCTCATATTTAAACAGACTTTTTTTGAAAAACAAATGGGAAGGCTAGGTCTCTCTAGAAAAATGTTCATGTGCTCATATTGTCTCTCTAGAAAAATACTCCAGGAAAAAATGCATGAGAATATTTAACACAGTCTTATTTGTTAGTAATTGTGAAAAATTAGCAACCACTAAAATTCCCTTTAGCAAAAGAATGGATGAACTATTGATACACTCTACAGCTATAAATATGAATGAATTAAAAGTTTGTGTATTAGTATGGAAAAATATCAAAAATATAATGTTAAGTGAAAAAAGTTATAGAATTATATTTTCTATGGATATGTACATGTGAGGAAAAAGGGTAAAAGTATGCCTGGGATGGAAACTTCTGCTTCAGAATCCTGGGATTGGTCAGAGGGGATGGAATTGGAGGAAGCCACGTTGAGAATGGCAGCCACATCAGCAAATTTGATTTTGTCAGCAAAAACATCAAATAAAATATTCATAAATGAAAATATTTGTTATAACTAAGTGATGGGAGGGAGTGTGTTTATTATATTATGCTCTATACCCTTTTTTATAGTTTATAGAGATACACTTCTGTATCTTTGAAATATTTTACAATAAAGAATAATTAATAAAAATTCTAATAGTAAGACATGGTAATTATTTGGATCTTTTTTTTTCGTAGGCAGATACTACTGCCCTGTTTGGATTACTTTTTAAGAGCAACATTTTTATCTATAATATGATGTTAAGAGGAAATTTGAACTAGTCTCATTATAGATTCAGTCTACATACTGAGCCAATGACACTATACCTCAACTTAAAAACTGATATAGCATCCACACTTTAAGATCTTCAGTTATTATATAGTTAATAAATTAGTAAGTTGACTACTTGTCTTCCTAGGCCATTGTTAGGTATAGCAGCCCTGTCAATCAAAAGGTACTCTCTCGTTTTCCTTTTGTGTAAAATTCCACTTGAAAGGTAATAAGCATAGTTTTACACCAACATTAATTCTAAAAAAAACACCAAAACTAGCAAGTATGCTATTTGAACTTGCTTTTGTAGGGCAAGTTCAAAGTTTCAGAATTTTTTTTTCAGGGGCTTTTCTAGTTTGCTAGCTGCCGGAATACAATACACCAGAAATGGAATGGCTTTTAAAAAGGGGAATTTAATGAGTTGCTAGTTTACAGTTCTAAGGCCAAGAAAATGTCCCAATCAAAACAAGTCTATAGAAATGTTCAATTTAAGGCATCCCGGGAAAGATACCTTGGTTCAAGAAGGCCGATGAAGTTCAGCGTTTCTCTCTCATCTGGAAAGGTACATGGCAAACACAGTCATAGTTTCTCTCTCGGTTGGAAGGGCACATGGCAAGCAAGAAATTATCTGCTACTTTCTCTCCTGGCTTCCTGTTTCATGAAGCTCCCCCGGAGGTGTTTTCCTTCTTCATCTCCAAAGGTCACTGACTGGTGGACTCTGCTTCGTGGTGCTGCAGGATTCTCTGCTCTCTGAATCTCTTATTCCCCAAAATATTTCCTCTTCCATAGGACTCCAATAAACAAATCAAGATCCACCCAAATGGGTGGAGACATGTCATCCCCTAATCCAGTTTAACAACCACTCTTGACTAAATCCCATCATCCAGGGAGATGATCTGATTACAGTTTCAAACATACAGTATTGAATAGAGATTATTCTACCTTTATGAAATGATATTTTGATTAAAGCATGGCTTTTCTAGGGGGCATACTTCCTTTCAAACCAGCATAGGGGCTTATGCAACAGACATTAATTTTCTTTATGGAACTAGATGGAAAGTATGTAAACATTTTATAACATACACAGAATGATCTCTTCACTATGATAATGTTGAATATTAAACATGATTTTATCCCAATAATGATATTGAGAGTCCAGCCTCACCAGTTCTACATTTCTGCCTTATATAAAATGTTAAAGACAAATTAAAAGTAAGTGCAATTGAATTGAATCAACTCAATGAAGTAATTGAATCCACTCTCCCCTGCCCCTTCTTTTCCAGTCACTTTGTACTTTGTACAATCATCACTGCAAGGATGTTGTATTATTTCTCTTATCTTCCCATGTTGTAAGGATGAAGTTTTTGATATTCTGCAGAGGAGGAGAATTTATAGTTAAAAATATATAGGACTTTCTAGAGTTGAGGGAATGGGGTCAGGAGTAAACATATAAAAATTCTTTTACAATTTTTTTTGTACACTAAAAGCAATGGAGATAATGCAATCAGGGCTGCTTTAGGCCATACAGGTGCCAATTTTAAAAGCACTTCATTCTCCAGATGGATGCAGCCTTAATTTGCCCCCTTGGCCACGTACCCTTGTACGCTTCCCAGGGCAACTCTGAGCTCTGTGTAAAACTTTATACATTTTAAAATAGTGTAAAATCCTGGGAGGACTGTGGGAATAAGGCGGAGCAGGAAGTTCCAGGAATCAGTCTTTCCACCAGAACAGCTATTAAACAGGCAGGGATAGTCTGAATCAACTATTTTGAACTGTGGAGTCCAGTAGAAAACTGTACAGCATTCAGGGAAGAGTGGGAGGAAGTAAATTACAGTAAATACCAGTAAATTGTTCTCTCTGTCTGAGTTGAGAAGTGAGTGCCCTCACTCTCATGATAGGCAGCAGAGAGGTCCAGCCCTTGGTGTAAATCGCTGGTGCCAGAAAGGTACAAAAAGCCCCACTTCCCCAAGATCTGGGGTGGATGGGCTGATTGTTGATCACGACTTTTGATTAACTACTTTGGGTTGCTGGGGGCCCAGTTTTGAAGGCAGCCGTTGTTCCTACCCACCCTAAACAAAGGTGGCAGAGGAGTCTTAAAGATGGTATACTTTCTCAGAGCTTCAGAGGACAAGTTAAAGGACTGCATTTTCTGGGAAAGTCAAGAAAACATAGCTTTGGGGACCCAAACTACCTCACCAGGGTAGTTTGGAGCTTGTCAGTACTCTATTTTGGGGCCCCTGGCCTTCTTCTGGCTGGGAAAGACTGATTTAGGAAACTCCTCTCCAGCATCCAGCCCACCCCTTACAGTACCCACTCTAAAATTTGCTCTCCAGGCAAAAGCAGCTTAAGACAAGAAAAGCAGTGTAAGAAACAATTGAGGTGGATAGCCTGAGGCAAAGGCTTACTTGCTTTAAGTCCAGGAGTGGACCAGCTGGGAAAGGGAGAAGGTCTGTCTCCTGGGAAGTAGAGTGGGCATTCAAACTTTGTAAACAAGGGAACTCCTAAGGCCACTAGCAAGCACAAACTCAGGACAAAATACAGGGCTATAAAAAGATAGGAAGGACCCTGCACTTTGCATTCACCTCAGGCAAAGCTTCCTGATAGAACGGCTGACACTCAAGACACACTGTGTCATATCACCAGCTTCTTACAAGTCCAATTATTGTATATCTCGGAATAAATCATGGACTTAACATTTTAAAATACTACAATATACAGTGAGCAATAAGAGATTACAAGACAAACAAAAGAAACAAAGAAAGGAATTGATGACCTGTCCAAAGGAAGAGGATAAAAATCCAATAAACATCAATTAAGACCAGGCTGTGGACATACTAGACAAAGACTGGAAGAAAATGATCTTCAATAAACTCAAGTAGTTGAAGGAAAATACAGAAAACTAAAGGATATCGGGAAAGCAGTATTATGAGAATTCAATAAAGAGATAGAAATTTTAAAAAGGAACCAAACAAACATACTAGAGTTGAAGACTATAATAACTGAAATGAAAAATTCCCAGGAGGGTTTCAATAGCAATTTGGAGTTGGCAGAAGAAGGAATCAGTGAACTCAAAGACAACACAATTGAGAGGAGTCAGGGTGAGCAGCACAAAGTAAAAAGAATTATAAAAGGTGAAAATAGCCTAAGAGACTTTTGGGACCATCAAGCACACTATATATACACATTATGGGGCTCCTAGAAGAATAAGAAAGAGAGAAAGGGACAGAAGGAATATTCATAGAACTAATGACAGAAAATTTCCCAAACGTAGCAAAAGACATGAATATGCACATCAAAGAGGCCCAGAGAAACCAAACAGGATAAATTTGAAGAAAAATACACCACATCACATAGATCAAATTGTTGAAGACAAAGGACAAAGAAAGGGTTCTGAAAACTGCAAGAGAAAAGCAGCATGTTATGTACAAGAGAGTTCCAATTAGATGACAGATGCTAATTTCTCATCAGAAACTATGCAGGCAAGAAGGTAGTGGGTTGAAATACCTAAAGTGCTGAAAGAAAACAATTGTCAGCCAAGAGTTTTATGTCTGCAGAGACTTTCTTTAAAAAATGAGGGAGCAGGCAATGGTGGCTCAGTGGTAGAGTTCTCACCTGCCATGCTGGAGACCTGGGTTCAGTTCCCAGTGCCTGCCCATGTAATAAAAAAAAAAAAAAAAAAAAAAAGGAGGGTGCATGTGGACTTTGGGCATTATACATGATCACTTATGAATGCAGGTGGCTGAAGGATGCACTGACAGAGAAGTAGATTGGTGAACCATGGTGTATACTTATGAATGAATGTTGTGCTGCTACAGAAAAGGAGTGAAGTTGTGAGGCAAGTAGTGATGTGAATGAATATGTGGGACACTTGGTGAGGTAACATAAGCCAGAAACAAAAGACAATAATAGTATGGTCTCTTTTAGAAAATGCTTACAAGAAAGCAGGGGCCTAGATTGTAAGCTTTTATAGCAGACACATTTAGTCTGGAGAGGTAATTATTATTTCTGGATTTTGAGAAGATTTTTTTTTTTAAGCTGTGGGCTTTTTTTTTTTTTAAAAATTATCATTCCATTCTACATATATAATCAGTAATTCACATTATCATCACATAGTTGCATATTCATCACCATGATCATTTCTTAGAACATTTGCATCAATTCAGAAAAAGAACTAAAAAGACAACAGAAAAAAATTCATCCATACCATACCCCTTACCTCTCCCTTTCATTGATCACTAGCATTTCAATCTAAATTTATTTTAACATTTGTTCCCCCTATTATTTATTTTTATTCCATTTGTTTTACTCATCTGTTGATATGATAGATAAAAGGAGCATCAGACACAAGGTTTTCACAATCACACAGTCACATTGCGAAAGCTATATCATTATACAATCATCTTCAAGAAACATGGTTATTGGAACACAGCTCTACATTTTCAGGCAGTTCCCTCCAGCCTCTCCATTACATCTTGACTAATAAGGTGATATCTACTTAATGCTTAAGAATAACCTCCAGTAACCTCTTGACTCGTTTGGAGTCTCTCAGCCATTGACACTTTATTTTGTCTCATTTCACTCTTCCCCCTTTTGGTTGAGAAGGTTTCCTCAATCCCTTGATGCTGAGTCTCAGCTCATTCTAGGATTTCTGTTCCACGTTGCCAGGAAGGTCACACCCCTGGGAGTCATGTCCCACATAGACAGGGGGAGGTCAGTGAGTTTGCTTATTGTGTTGGCTGGAGAGAGAGTCCTCATCTGAGCAACAAAAGAGGTTTTCTTGGAGGTTACTTTTAGGCCTAATTTTAAGTAGGTTTGACCTATCCTTTGTGTGGTTAAATTTTATATGAACAAACCCCAAGATTGGGGGCTCAGCCTTTTGCTTTGGTTGTCCCCAATGCTTGTGAGAATATCATGAATTCAACTTGGGGAGGTTGAATTTTCCCCATTTCTCACCATTCCCCCAAGGGGACTTTGCAAATACTGTTTTATTCACCGTTCAAATCATCAAGAGGATGTTTTACATAGAACCTGATATTTAGAGATAAGAATGATGCCATCGGTTTGGAGTTAAAGTAACTCAGAACACAGGGGTAAGGAAGACAAAGTCTATAGTTTAGAACCACACATACTCTTTGAGGCCAAAGGAAGAAAGGTTTATTTGGTCTGGAACTGAAATTTTCTGTAGCACATAATCTAACTCAACCTACCTGTATAGCTCATTTGAACAACAGAAACACGGGGAGCCCAGATAAGAAAGAGGTAATTTAATCCCGTATAATTTCTAATGTAATGCCTGGATACATCCTAGAGTATATTAAGCAGATAATCAAAAAGTACTGACAAATTCCCTTGAGGGATGGGAGAAAAAGTACGGAACAATTAAATTTTAGCATCAGGAAATCCCCTGATACTGTGTCAAACTTTAGGTCTATCTAAATCAACAGGCCATGCCCTTGATTTGAGACTTACTCTTCTAAAGCTTATGTAGGTAATAGAGAAGCTTAGGCTACCTATAGCTATGCCTAAGAGTTATTTCTGTAGGACCTCTTTTGTTCCTCAGATGTAGCCTCATTCTCTCTAAGCCCAACTCTGCAAGTGAAATCATTGCCCTCCCCCATACATGGGACATGACATCCAGGGGTGAAAGTCTCCCCGGCAACATAGGAGATGATTCCCGGGGATGAATCTGGCCCTGGCTCTGTGGGATCAACAATTTCATCCTGACCAAAAGGAGGAAAAGAAGTATAACTAATAAAGTATCAGTGGCAGAGAGAGTTCAAATGGAGTTGAGAGGCTACTCTGGAGGTTGCTCTTACAGAAGCTTCAGTTAGATATTTCTACCTATTATAACCTGCCAAACCCCAACCAGGACCACTCCAGCAATCCTAAAGAAGACCTAGGACAATATATAAGATCCCACAAGGGTTCCATGCACTAGTATAACTTTCCAGAAACATACAACCTCCAGATGGATCCCTGGAGCAGATAAGTCCTGAAACTTAGAGAGTCCAGCCTCTTGAAAACAGCTAGTTCCATCTCCCTACCCCATATTAGTGACAGACCCTTCCAACATGAAAAAGTTAGAATAACCACAACCCAAATATCCCTAAAGAGAGGGATAGAAAGATCAAAGGTGATGGTGGAGTTATACAGAGAAGATAGGATTTAACAAATTAATATGATTGCTGAATCATTAAATTGAAATCTCTTTTAGTCTCCAGTATTTTAGAGCAGCTAGAAGTAAAATGTGGAATTGTAACCTATGTCAAACTCTGAAATTGTTCTACAATTCATTTGAAATTTATTGCTTTTTTTGGTATATATATGTTATTTTTCACAAGAAAGAAGGAAAAAAGTGATTGTGGTGATAAAAAAAACTTAAGCTTTCTAGCCGCCTATATTCTGGAGCAGCTAGAAGGAAAAATCTGAGAAGATCATGTGGTAGCCCATGACAAACTCTGGGCTATGTCCTGTAGCTACTTGTTGAAGAGTGCTTTGAAAACTATTGCTTTTTTATTTCTTTGCTTTGTACATATATTATACCATACAATAAAAAAGTTTAAAAAAATGAGGGGGCAATTATAACAGATAAAGAAAAAGTGAGGGCATTCATCACAATTAGATCTATCCAACAAGCAATGCTAAAGGGAGTTCTTCAGACTGAAAGGAAAAGACACTAGCCAGTGGTTCAAAGTGGCATAAAGAAAGACTTCTGGTAAAGGTAACCCTTTGGATAATTATAAATACCAGTACTAATGTATTATATATTTTTTGGTATGTAACTCCACTTCTTACTTCCTACAGGTGCTGAAAAGCAAATGCATAAAAGTAATTATATGTCTATGAATTTGGACATATAATACACAAAGATATAATTTGTAACAAGTACGAAACAAATGGGGGGCGAGGGGTATAGGAACAGTGTATGTGTATGCTATTGAAGTAATGTTGTTATCAAATAAAATATAATTTTTATCTATTTAGGATGTTAAATTTTAGCCCTATGCTAATTACAAAGAAAATATATGAAAAGTATATCCAGAAAGAAATTAGAAAGGACTCAGTATGGTATAAAAAGCATATAAGTATGAAAGTAGGCATTAACAAAAGAATTAAGAGACAAAAAGGTTCAAGACTCACAAAGACTAAATAGAAAAATGGCAGAACAAAATCCTGCATTCTCAGTATTTACTTTAAATATAAATGGATTAAACTCTCCAATCAAAAGGCAGAGGTAGGCAGAATGGATAAAAAGCATGTCCAAACTATATGTTGTTTACAAGAGACTCACCTTAAATTCAAAGACAGAAGTAGGTTGAGAGTGAAAGGACAGAAAAAAAATATACCATGTGAGTAGTAGCCAAAGGAGAGCAAATAGAAACCAAAAGAACCTGGGGTAGCTATGTTAATATCAGATAAAATAGACTAAGTAAAAAGTGTTAGAAGGGACCAAGGAGGTGATTATATATTCATCAAGGGGTCAATTCAATAAGTAGACCTGATTATAAATACATATATTTATCTAATGGCAGAACCCTAAATGTTGAAGCAGATATTGGCAGATTTGAAGGGAGACATATGTTTCTACATTAACAGTAGGAGATTTCAATATACCACTTTCAATAATGGATAGAACACCTAGGCAGAAGATAAATAAGAAAATAGATGTGAATAAATCCATAAACCAGTTAGACCTAACAGACATATATAAAACGCTTCACCCTACTTCACCCTAATGCTTCTTTAGTACACAGGGTTCATTCTCTAGGATAGACCATATGTTAGGTCAGAAAAGTTTTAGTGTATTCAAAAATATTAAAATCATAAATGTATCTTCTCCAACCACAATGGAATGAAGCTAGAAATCAATAACAGGGAGAAATGGAACATTCATAAATATGTGGATATTAAACAATGTACTCTTGAACAACCAATAGGTTAAAGAGGAAATCATGAGGGAAATTAGGAAATATCTTGAGGCAAATGAAAATGAAATTACAGCATTCCAAAACTTATAGGTTACAGCAAAAGCAGGACTGAGAGGGAAATGTATAGCTCTAAGGGTTTATATTAAAAAAGAAGAAAGATTTCAAGTCAGAGACCTAAACTCAAAAGGGAAGAACTAGAAAAAGAAGAGCAACTAAACCCAAAGCAAGCAGAAGGAAGGAAATAGTAAAGATTAGAGTGGAAGTAAATGAAATAGAAAAAAAAAAAATAGAGGATTAGCAAAACTAAAAGTTGATTCTTTGAAAAGAATCAATAAATAAATTAGAATCAATAAATAAAATTGACAAATCTTTAGTTAAACTGTTGAACAAAGAAAGATAGAAGACACAAATGATTAAAATTAGAAATGAAAAGGAGACATTACTTCAACCCCACGGAAATAAAAAGGACTGTAAAGGATACTATTAACAGTTGTACACCAATAAATTAGGTAACCTAGAAGAAATGGACAAATTCCTAGAAACAGAGAAACTACTCACAACGACTCAAGATGAAGTACACGATCTCAGCAAATCAATAACTAGTAAAGAGCTTGAATTAAGAATCAAAAATCTCCCAACAAAGAAAAGCCCAGTTCCAGATGGCATCACGGAGGAATTTTACCAAATGTTCCAAGAAGAATCAACACCAGTCCTGTTCAAACTCTTCCAAAAAATTGAAGAGGAGGGAAAATTCCCTAACTCATTCTATCATGCCAACATCACCCACTATCAAAGCCAGAGAAGGATACCACAAGAAAAGAAAACTGCAGACCAATATCTCTTATGAATATAGATGCAGAAATCTTCAATGAAATATTAGTAAACTGAATCCAACAGCATATTCAAAGAATTATACACCTTGATTAAGTGAGATTTATCCCAGGTATACAAGAGTGGTTCCACATAAGAAAATCAATTAATGTAATAGATGACATTAACATAATGAAAGAAAAAAAATAAAACATGATCATCTCAATGGATGCAGAAAAGGCACTTGACAAAATCCAGCACCACTTCTTGATAAAAGCACTTAGAAAACTAGGCATAGAAGGAAACGTCCTCAACATGATAAATAGCACAAATGAAATACCCTCAGATAACATACTTAATGGTGAAAAATTGAAAGCTTTCCCTCCAAGATCAGGAATAAGACAAATATGCCCACTGTCACCATTATTATTGAACATTGTACAGGAAGATCTAGCCAAAGCAATTAGACAAGAAAAAGAAATAAAGTGCATCCAGAAAGGAACGAAAGAAGTAAAACTTTTCTTATTTGCAGATGACATGATTCTATATACAGAAAATCCTGAAAAAAATCCACAACAAAGATCCTAGAGCTAATAAATGCATTCGCCAAAGTGGTGGGGCAACAAGGTCAATACCCCAAAATCAGTGATGTTTCTTGAACATAGAAAACTACAAAACATTGCTAAAAGAAATCAAAGAAAACCTAAATAAATGGAAGGACATTCTGTGTTCATGAATTAAAAGACTAAATATTGTTAAGATGTCAGTTCTTCCCAAAGTGATTTGCAGATTCAATGCAATCCCAATAATAATTTCAATAACCTTCTTGTCAGAAATGGAAAAGCCAATCATCAAATTCATGTGGAAGGTTAAGGGACTCCAAATAGCCAAAGTCATTTTGAAAAAGAATGAAATTGAAGGATTTTTTCAGTTTGCTAAAGCTGCTGGAACGCAATATACCAGAAATGGGTTGCCTTTTTTTTTTTTTTTTAAGAAATCATTCCATTCTACATATGCAATCAGTAATTCTTAACATCATCACATAGATGCATGATCATCATTTCTTAGTACATTTGCATCGATTTAGGAAAAGAACTAGCAAAACAACAGAAAAAGATATAGAATGTTAATATAGAGAAAAAAATAAAAATAATAATAATAATAGTAAAAAAAAAGAGACAAACAAACAAACAAAAAAACCTATAGCTCAGATGCAGCTTCATTCAGTGTTTTAACATGATTACTTTACAATTAGGTATTATTGTGCTGTCCATTTTTGAGTTTTTGTATCTAGTCCTGTTGCCAAGTCTGTATCCCTTCAGCTCCAATTACCCATTATCTTACCCTGTTTCTAACTCCTGCTGGTCTCTGTTACCAATGACATATTCCAAGTTTATTCTTGAATGTCGATTCACATCAGTGGGACCATACAGTATTTGTCCTTTAGTTTTTGGCTAGACTCACTCAGCATAATGTTCTCTAGGTCCATCCATGTTATTACATGCTTCATAAGTTTATCCTGTCTTAAAGCTGCATAATATTCCATCGTATGTATATACCACAGTTTGTTTAGCCACTTGTCTGTTGATGGACATTT
Organism: Tamandua tetradactyla; assembly: GCF_023851605.1. Lineage (NCBI taxonomy): Eukaryota > Metazoa > Chordata > Mammalia > Pilosa > Myrmecophagidae > Tamandua > Tamandua tetradactyla. The sequence continues at coordinate 82,257,872 of NC_135335.1, forward strand.
TGGCTGTTTCCATCTCTTTGCAATTGTAAATAACACTGCTATAAACATTGGTGTGCAAATGTATGTTTGTGTCTTTGCCCTTAAGTCCTTTGAGTAGATACCTAGCAATGGTATTGCTGGGTCGTATGGCAATTCTATATTCAGCTTTTTGAGGAACTGCCAAACTGCCTTCCACAGTGATTGCAGCATTTGACATTCCCACCAACAGTGGATAAGTATGCCTCTTTCACCACATCCTCTCCAGCACTTGTCATTTTCTGTTTTGTTGATAATGGCCATTCTGGTGGGTGTGAGATGATATCTCATTGTGGTTTTGATGTGCATTTCTCTAATGGCCAGGGATATTGAGCATCTCTTCATGTGCCTTATGGCCATTTGTATTTCCTCTTCTGAGAGGTGTCTGTTCAAGTCTTATTCCCATTTTGTAATTGGGTTGGCTGTCTTTTTGTTGTTGAGTTGGACAATCTCTTTATAAATTCTGGATACTAGACCTTTATCTGATATGTTGTTTCCAAATATTGCCTCCCATTGTGTAGGCTGTCTTTCTACTTTCTTGATGAAGTTCTTTGATGCACAAAAGTGTTTAATTTTGAGGAGCTCCCATTTATTTATTTATTTCTTCGGTGCTCTTGCTTTAGGTTTAAGGTCCATAAAACCGCCTCCAATTGTAAGTTTCATAAGATATCTCCCTACATTTTTCTCTAACTGTTTTATGGTCTTAGACCTAATGTTTAGATCTTTGATCCATTTTGAGTTAACTTTTGTATAGGGTGTGAGATACGGGTCTTCTTTCATTCTTTTGCATATGGATATCCAGTTCTCTAGGCACCATTTATTGAAGAGACTGTTCTGTCCCAGGTGAGTTGGCTTGATTGCCTTATCAAAGATCAAATGTCCATAGATGAGAGGGTCTATATCTGAGCACTCTATTCGATTCCATTGGTCGATATGTCTATCTTTATGCCAATACCATGCTGTTTTGACCACTTGGCTTCATAATATGCCTTAAAATCCAACAGTGTGAGACCTCCAGCTTCGTTATTTTTCCTCAAGATACTTTTAGCAATTCGGGGCACCCTGCCCTTCCAAATAAATTTGCTTATTAGTTTTTCTATTTCTGAAAAATAAGTTGTTGGGATTTTGATTGGTATTGCATTGAATCTGTAAGTCAATTTAGGTAGGATTGACATCTTAACTATATTTAGTCTTCCAATCCATGAACATAGTATGCGCGTCCATCTATTTAGGTCTTCTGTGATTTCTTTTAACAGTTTTTTGTAGTTTTCTTTGTATAGGTTTTTTGTCTCTTTAGTTAAATTTATTCCTAGGTACTTTATTCTTTTAGTTGCAATTGTAAATGGGATTCGTTTCATGATTTCCCCCTCAGCTTGTTCATTACTAGTGTATAGAAATGCTACAGATTTTTGAATGTTGATCTTGTAACCTGCTACTTTGCTGTACTCATTTATTAGCTCTAGTAGTTTTGTTGTGGATTTTTCCGGGTTTTCGACGTATAGTATATATCATCTGCAAACAGTGATAGTTTTACTTCTTCCTTTCCAATTTTGATGCCTTGTATTTCTTTTTCTTGTCTAATTGCTCTGGCTAGAACCTCCAACACGATGTTGAATAATAGTGGTGATAATGGACATCCTTGTCTTGTTCCTGATCTTAGGGGGAAAGTTTTCAATTTTTCCCCATTGAGGATGATATTAGCTGTGGGTTTTTCATATATTCCCTCTATCATTTTAAGGAAGTTCCCTTGTATTCCTATCTTTTGAGGTGTTTTCAACAGGAAAGGATGTTGAATCTTGTCAAATGCCTTCTCTGCATCAATTGAGATGATCATGTGATTTTTCTGCTTTGATTTGTTGATATGGTGTATTACATTAATTGATTTTCTTATGTTGAACCATCCTTGCATACCTGGGGTGAATCCTACTTGGTCATGATGTATAATTCTTTTAATGTGTTGTTGGATTCGATTTGCTAGAATTTTGTTGAGGATTTTTGCATCTATATTCATCAGAGAGATTGGTCTGTAGTTTTCTTTTTTTGTAATATCTTTGCCTGGTTTTGGTATGAGGGTAATGTTGGCTTCATAGAATGAATTAGGTAGCTTTCCCTCCACTTTGATTTTTTTGAAGAGTTTGAGGAGAGTTGGTACTAATTCTTTCTGGAATGTTTGATAAAATTCACATGTGAAGCCATCTGGTCCTGGACTTTTCTTTTTAGGAAGCTTTTGAATGACTGATTCAATTTCTTTACTTGTGATTGGTTTGTTGAGGTCATCTATGTCTTCTTGAGTCAAAGTTGGTTGTTCATGTCTTTCCAGGAACCCGTCTATTTCATCTAAATTGTTGTATTTATTAGCGTAAAGTTGTTCATAGTATCCTGTTATTACCTCCTTTATTTCTGTGAGGTCAGTGGTTATGTCTCCTCTTCCATTTCTGATCTTATTTATTTGCATCCTCTCTCTTCTTCTTTTTGTCAGTCTTGCTAAGGGCCCATCAATCTTATTGATTTTCTAATAGAACCAACTTCTGGTCTTATTGATTTTCTCTATTGTTTTCATGTTTTCAGTTTCATTTATTTCTGCTCTAATCTTTGTTATTTCTTTCCTTTTGCTTGCTTTGGGGTTAGTTTGCTGTTCTTTCTCCAGTTATTCCAAGTGGACAGTTAATTCCTGCATTTTTGCCTTTTCTTCTTTTCTGATATAGGCATTTAGGGCAATAAATTTCCCTCTTAGCACTGCCTTTGCTGCGTCCCATAGGTTTTGATATGTTGTGTTTTCATTTTCATTTGCCTCGAGGTATTTACTAATTTCTCTTGCAATTTCTTCTTTGACCCACTCGTTGTTTAGGAGTGTGTTGTTGAGCCTCCACGTATTTGTGAATTTTCTGGCACTCCGCCTATTATTGATTTCCAACTTCATTCCTTTATGATCCGAGAAAGTGTTGTGTATGATTTCAATCTTTTTAAATTTGTTAAGACTTGCTTTGTGACCCAGCATATGGTCTATCTTTGAGAATGATCCATGAGCACTTGAGAAAAAGGTTTATCCTGCTGTTATGGGATGTAATGTCCTATAAATGTCTGTTAAGTCTAGCTCATTTATAGTAATATTCAGATTCTCTATTGCTTTATTGATCCTCTGTCTAGATGTTCTGTCCATTGATGGGAGTGGTGAATTGAAGTCTCCAACTATTATGGTATATGAGTCTATTTCCCTTTTCAGTGTTTGCAGTGTACTCCTCACGTATTTTGGGGCATTCTGGTTCAATGCATAAATATTTATGATTGTTATGTCTTCTTGTTTAATTGTTCCCTTTATTAGTATATAGTGTCCTTCTTTCTCTCTTTTAACTGTTTTACATTTGAAGTCTAATTTGTTGGATATTAGTATAGCCACTCCTGCTCTTTTCTGGTTGTTATTTGCATGAAATATCTTTTCCCAACCTTTCACTTTCAACCTATGTTTATCTTTGGGTCTAAGATGTGTTTCCTGTAGACAGCATATAGAAGGATCCTGTTTTTTAATCCATTCTGCCAGTCTATGCCTTTTGATTGGGGAATTCAGTCCATTAACATTTAGTGTTATTACTGTTTGGATAATATTTTCCTCTACCATTTTGTCTTTTGTATTACGTACATCATATCTGATTTTCCTTCTTTCTACACTCTTCTCCATACCTCTCTCTTCTGTGTTTTTGTATCTGACTCTAGTGCTCCCTTTAGTATTTCTTGCAGAGCTGGTCTCTTGGTCACAAATTCTCTCGGTGACTTTTTGTCTGAGAATGTTTTAATTTCTCCCTCATTTTTGAAGGACAATTTTGCTGGATATAGGAGTCTTGGTTGGCAGTTTTTCTCTTTTAGTAATTTAAATATATCATCCCACCATCTTCTAGCTTCCATGGTTTCTGCTGAGAAATCTACACATAGTCTTATTGGGTTTCCCTTGTATGTGATGGATTGTTTTTCTCTTTCTGCTTTCAAGATCCTCTCTTTCTCTTTGACCTCTGACATTCTAAGTAGTAAGTGTCTTGGAGAACGCCTATTTGGGTCTGTTCTCTTTGGGGTGCGCTGCACTTCTTGTATCTGTAATTTTAGGTCTTTCATAAGAGTTGGGAAATTTTCAGTGAAAATTTCTTCCATTAGTTTTTCTCCTCCTTTTCCCTTCTCTTCTCCTTCTGGGACACCCACAACACGTATATTTGTGCGCTTCATATTGTCATTCAGTTCCCTGATCCCCTGTTCAAATTTTTCCATTCTTTTCCCTATAGTTTCTGTTTCTTTTTGGAATTCAGATGTTCCATCCTCCAGTTCACTAATTCTAGCTTCTGTCTCTTTAAATCTACCATTGTAGGTATCCATTGTTTTTCATCTTTTCTACTTTATCTTTCACTCCCATAAGTTCTGTGATTTGTTTTTTCAGTTTTTCTATTTCTTCTTTTTGTTCAGCCCATGTCTTCTTCATGTCCTCTCTCAGTTTATTGATTTGGTTTTTGAAGAGGTTTTCCATTTCTGTTCGTATATTCAGCATTAGTTGTCTCAGCTCCTGTATCTCATTTGAACTATTGGTTTGTTCCTTTGACTGGGCCATATTTTCAATTTTCTGAGCGTGATCCATTATCTTCTGCTGGCATCTGGGCATTTAATCAGATTTCCCTGGGTGTAAGACCCCACAGGTTGAAAGATTTTTCTGTGAAATCTCTGGGCTCTGTTTTTCTTATCCTGCCCAGTAGGTGGCGCTCGTGGCGCTTATCTGTCTGCGGGTTCCACCAGTAAAAGATGCTGTGGCTCCTTTAACTTTGGAAGACTCTCGCTGTAGGGGGGTTCACCAGCCGAAGTGGCTTGGGGGAGTGCCTACCCACCGTTCCCAGCCGGACCGGGAAGCCACGTGTTTGGAAGGGACCCCGGTCACCGTTCTCCGCGGCTTGGGGATCTCCGATCCAATTCTCCCAGCCGGCCCGGGAAGGAGGGAGGGAGGGACTCCGGCCGCCTGCCGCCCCGGCCCAGGGAAGCCTGCGCCCCTCGGCGATCTCACTGGAGCCGGTTCTCTCAGCCAGTCAGCCGTTCCAGAATGGGGTATGCTGTCTTCTTGGTCTCTGTCGTGGCTTCGGGAGCTGTTCTGTATCGTTTCTACTTCTCTAGTAGCTGTTCTGGAGGAGGAACTAAGACCCACGCATCTTACTAAGCCGCCATCTTCTCCGGAAGTCTGGGTTGCCTTTTTTGATGGAAATTTATTAGTTAACAAATTTACAGTTCTAAGGCCATGAAAATGTCTAACAGGAAGATACCATCTCTAGGAAAGGCTGCTGGCTTTGGAGTTGCTCTGTCACATGGAAGGTACACAATGACATCTGCTGGTCCTTCTCTTCAAGGTTTCAGTGACTATCTCCAAATATCTCTGGGCATTTTCTCTCCCTGAGCTCTCATAAAGGACTCCACTATATGGTTAAAACCCACATTGAATGAGCTGGGTCATGTCTCAGTTGAACCAAAAGGACCCACCTACAATAGGTCTGTCCCCCACAGAGATGGATTTCTGGGATACATAACAGCTCCAAACCAGCACAAAGACTCCCACTTCCCAATCTTAAAACTTATTATAAAGCCATAGCAATCAACACAGCATGGTACTGGCACAAGGACAGACATATAGACCACTGAAATTGAATTGAGAGCTCAGAAATCAACCCTTATATTTATGGTCAACTGGTTTTTGACAAGGGGCAAAGACCACTAAATGGGGAAAGAATAATCTCTTCAACAAATGGTGCTGGGAAAACTGGATCTCCATTTCAAGAGAATGAAGGAGGACCCTTACTTAACACTATATATAAGAATCAACTCAAAACGATCATAGACCTAAATATAACAGCCAGAACTATAAAACTCCTGGAAGAAAACTTTGTGGAGCATATTTAGGACCTTGTGTTAGGTCATGGTTTCTTAGACCTTATACCCACAATGCAAGAGACAAAAGAAAATATAGATAAATGGAGCCTCATAAAAATTAAATACTTTTGTGCTTCAAAGGATTTATCATGAAAGTAAAATGACAAACTATACAATGGGAGAAAATATTTGGAAACCACATAACTGAAAAATGTGTAATTTCCAGAATATAGAAAGAAATCCTTCAATTCAACAATAAGACATACAACCTAATTCTAAAATATGCAAAAGGCTTGAATAGATATTTCACCAAATAAGATATATAAATGGCCAAAGAGTACTTGAAAAGATGCTGAACATCATTATCCATTACAGTAATGCAAATCAAAACCACAATGATATACCATTTTACATCCTTTGTAATGGCTAGTATTAAAAAAAATGGACAGTTACAAGTGTTCGAGAGGATGTGGAGAAACAGGAACACTCATTCATTGCTGGTGGGAATGTACAATGGTGCAGCTTCTGTGGAACACACTGTGGCAGTTCCTTAGAAAGCTAAGCATTGATTTAACATATAACCTGGCAATCCAACTTCTAGGTATATACCCCTAAGAAGTGAAAGCAGGGACTCAATCAGATATTTGCATAGTTGGTGTTAATGGCAGCATTATTCACAATTGCCAAAAGATTGAAGCAGCCCAAGTGTCCATTAACTGGTGAATGGGTGAATAAATATATATATATATACACACACACACAATAGAATTTTATTCAGCTGTTAAAAGGAATCAAGTCCTAAAAAAAAAGGAATCAATTCCTGATATGTGCAACAAAATGGATGAACCTAGATGACATCATGTTAAGTGAAATAAGCCAGACACAAAAGAACATACATGGTATTATCTGACTGATATGAAACAATTATAATAAGTAAACTCATAGAGTCAGAATCTAGAATGTAAGTTACCAGGGGATGGAGTGGGTTGGGGGAGCGAATAGGGAATTAAAGCTTAAAATGGACAGAGCTTCTATTTGGGACAATGGGACATTTTGGTAATGAATGTTGATGGTAGCACAACATTGTGAATGTAATCAACAGCACTGAACTATGTATTTCATTGTGGTTAAAAGGGAAAATTTTAGGTTGTATATATATGTTACTAGAATAAAAATTGAAAAGATATCCATGGAACTGCACAACACAGTGAACCCTAAATTAAACAATGGCCTATAGTTAATAGTTCAATTATAAAAATGTTCTTTCATCAATTCTAACAAATATACCAGACCAAAGCAAGGTGTTAATAATAGGGTAGAACATGAGAATCTTGTATTTTATACATGATTGTTCTGTAAACCCATTTCTCTAATAAAAACAGTCATAGGTGTGACACAAACTGTTTAAACGTGTGCCTCCTTACTTGATAGAAACTTTTTAGGATCTCCCTTCTCTGCACTTTAAACAATATGCATCTAAATTTCTGTGGCTTCAGTGGGGATAAGATGTTCAGTAAGAAGCATTTTTTCCCTCTGCGTCTGTGTCTCCATTCAAATGTCCTGTGTGAGTCAGGATTTTTTTTTTTTTTTTTTTTTTTTTTTTTTTTTTTTTCAAAGGAAAGACAGAGAGAAGGAAGGAAGGATAGAAGGAAGGAAGGGAGGAAGAAAGGGAAACATCTTTTAAACATTTTCTTGTTTTATTGTATTTTGTTTCTCCGTTTTTGTTACATGGGCTGGGGCCGGGAATCGAACCGAGGTCCTCCGGCATAGCAGGCAAGCACTTTGCCCGCTGAGCCACCGCGGCCCGCCCGTGAGTCAGGATTTTTGATGGTCATTTCTCACACTCACCCATGGTTCTGAATTTGGTGCCCTCAACAGATCCTGGAGAGCATCTGCTAGGGCAGTACTCCATATGCTGCCCAGGCAGCACTGGAATACAGTGGTGAAATGGCACATTGGTTCTGCAGACGACACCTTTGAGCAGAAATAAAATAACTCAAGTGCCAAAAGCATGTCTCTTAAATATTTTTGCAACTCCATATGCAGTCTCATTCAGTCAGCTGAAACTCAGCAATCCTAGTTAACTGGTATTCTGAAACTGAGTAAAGCATGGCATAGGGAACCTCCTTGGAAGACCCTGAAGAATCTGGAAACACAGACAGGTCACAATTTTTTCTTTCCTTATGGCTGGAGAAGAGACCATGCCAAGAAACAAGCCCCAGCTTGGAGCAGAGGACTCCGGGTAGGATTGCCGCTGACCCCATGTGGCATTATTACAGATTGAATAATCCATGTGACAAATGGACTTGTATAGAAATATGTTCTGACATCTTTGGGGCTGAAGAACAATGCTACCCTCCTCTGGGAGGAGCTGGAATTTCCCCTAAAAGGAATGGAAAGTCCAGATGCCAGTCATCTGGAAATAGGTCAACCCTGAAGAAGGAGATTGGAACAAACAAGATAGGCCTTAGCCTGATATGAATGAAGAACTTCCTCTTCTCTTTGTGGCCTCATGTCAGCTAGGCCTGGATGCTGATAAGTGGAGATGTTGAGAAACTTCCTGTGATGGTGGTGGTGGTCATGGGAGCAGGGTACACTGGACCACAGGACTTAAAGTCAGATTAGGAAGGACTCTGAGAACAAGGTGTAGTATTTTCATGTATTCTCTATGTTATGCTTCTTTTCTATAATTTCAGAAACACACTCACCATTTAAATTTTATTCTGATCATTAAAAAAAAAAATCCCTGGAACTGTGGGTAGATTCCAGCACCTGTAAAATGGGGAAAACAGAACATAATGAGATAGGGATGCTATGTGGATTGAGTAGGATAGCCCATGTAAATGTATCTACACCTGTGCTCATGAAATGTGAGTTGCCTTTACTTTCCATAGTGAAATTTCTTTAGGAACTGTGTCCAGTAAAATGTCTATCTCATACACTCTTATACTTGTCCTGGTCACTTCATGCCAACCATCCAAAGCAAATTCTTTATTCTGTGATTCTTTGCTTTGATAAACATGCTTGTGTCATGTGACTTACAGTATCTAATTATCCCATTTATCAAAAATAGTTGTTATAAAAGAATATTATGAAATGCCACAATAGAAAGAACTTGAGAGATAATGTAGTTTAGTTTCACAGTGGGACTGCTGTTGGGGCAATCCTTTGTTCTACTGCAGGGGCTATCTTGCACATGAGAGGGCATCCCTGTATCCCCTTATTTTTATCATCCCTTGTCCCCTTATTTTTTGTGACAACCACAAAATACTCCACAAATTTCCAAATGCCCTTGGGGTGGAAGAAAAAATTGTTCCCAATGAGAACCATAATACATTCATTTTCAGGAAAAGTAGGTGGGCCCAAAGAGTCATGTGGCTTGCCAAAATTACAGTAGAGTCAGAAAAGAAATCAAGTCCTGCTCCTACAGGTAAGTCAATATCCCTCCTATTTTTTTTAGAGGGAGGGATTTATTTTTTAATTTTAATGCAATTTTATTTATATATATTATATAGTCACAACCATGTAATCATCCAAAGTGAATAATCTACGCTGGTGCCCGTGAGCATGGGGTGTGGGGCACAGCATTTTGGAGGTGTGGTGCTGGGACTGTGGGGGCGAAGCGCAGCTCCGGCAGGCCTTGGAGCGCAGGAGCTGGGAGCAGTGTGGGGAACACAAGAAGTACAGAGTGGTGAGAGGCAGATGGGGTACTGCATGGAGGTAAGGGGACTGGTGTGCAAAAGCAGTATGTGGGTGAGCTTGTGGAGCATGGGGGGTTGTGGGTATCAGGGTGTGAGGTATGGGGCACAGAGGTCGGGGTGCAGGAGGGCAGTCCGCGGGTGCATTCTTACACAGAGGAAGGGGGTCCAGGGGGCCAAGATGTGAATGTGGGTGTGTGCAAGGGCCGGTTGCAGGTCGTGGTGGTTGCGGGCAAAGGGTCAACAGTGGGTGGGGCCCTGATGTAGGTACACAGGGCTGGGGTGGTGGAGTGTGTGCACAGGGTGTGGGCTGTGTGGGAGCAGGGCACTTGTGCTGGAGGGTGGGGCAAGGCTGTACAAGTGTGTGGGCCAGGGGGGTGTGCATGGGTGCCCAGCAAGCAGGATGTGGCAGTGCGCATGCGTGGGCCTGGGGGCAGGGCCCTGGTGTGCAGGATCTGGTGGGTGGGGCCTTAGTGTACTCCTATGCAGAGCTTAGGAGCTGTGGGGAAGGGTTGCAGCTGCAATGTGGCCAAATGAGTGGATGATTGCTTGCCCAGAGCTGGGGGTGTGGGGCGAGGTGCATGTGTGCAAGGCCAGGGAGGCAGGGTGCAGGTCTTGAGGGGGTGGGATGCGATGCATGGGTTGGGTGTAGAGGTGTCATGGGTCATGGGGTGGGGATGGCACATATGGGTGTAGCATGTTCAAGGAGTATGCTTGGCTTTCTTCCTAGTGCCTATCTCCCGGTCTGTGCACTCCTGAGGACTCTGTCCTCTGGAAAGGGGCTCATTAAGCTGTTAGCATTAGGTGGATGGTCTTTGGTTCTCTGCATCTCATTTTTCAGTTTTATTTATTTTATTTTTTTGCATGGGCAGGCACTAGGAATCGAACCCGGGTCTCCAGCATGGCAGGTGAGAACTCGGCCTGCTGAGCCACCGTGGCCCATCCTCAGTTCCTCGGCTTTTGCATCCAGGGCTTCCCTATGTAGTGTAGCAGACCCTCTCAGGTCACTTACATCCTGGAATTGCTGTCTGAGTCATTTTTCTGTCACTTTTCTATTTGTTCTTGGAGCAGGATGAACTCGACATATCCTATTATGCTATCTTCCCAGAACTCCCTTAATAGCCTTTTAATCTGATTAAGAACCTGCAGTAGTGGTTATGGGATGGGCCCAAGATCACAGGATTAATAAATGGTAAAACCTGTATTCAGCCCCACACCTGGTTGGCAAAGCCCACACCCCTTCTACTCCACAATGTGGTGCTCATAAACTAGCTAATAACCAGTTAGAAAATGAAGACCATGAAAATGCTTGACACTTTTTGCAGTACTTTTTATCTCCTCCAAACTCAAGACTTTTAATGTGGTGACAATCCATAGATTTTCTATTTCTAAAATTTTCTGCAAAAGGTGACATTTAAAAGTGGGGGATGATATAGGAAATCTCTTAAAGAATTTTTGTTATTACCCAAATGTTAACTCATTTTGAATTGTGCAAACAATTAAACTTGCCCAACCCCTACATTCTTTCAGTATGACCAACTTCATCATAGGGGTTTTTATACAGAGATATAAAATGTTGAATATTTTACCTTAAATGTATTTCTGTTAAAGGAAGATTCTTTGGATTTCAGTCTGTGGAAGATGAGGATACTTATATTTTGCCTAAAGTGAAATTGAACATTAGGAAGAGGTTTCTGCATAGGCACTCTTTGCAAACCCTAACGCATTGACTAGTTCTGTCATTTGCATCATCAGGATAATTTGAAGGTCTCACCAATTACTTCTGGCACTTGAAACTGGTACGCACAAGGTTGCTTTTTCTTATATGGATGATATGAGAGCTATTCCTTATTGAAATATTCTGTCATTTTGCTCATGTTTCCAATACACTTGTAAATAAGCATGATTATAAATTAAAGATACCAGTTCCACCAGTGTCCATCAAAATCTTTTCCATTGTTTTAATATAGGTGGTCACCCAAATAACCCATAACATGCTGATATAAAGTTTTTGAGATTATCTTAGACATATCAGTGTAAAATTTAACCATTCTTATGGAGAACTCATATGATACCACCTAAACTGCTCTTCCTAACCTCACAGGTGAAAGTATTTCTTTTCAACTGTCAGTTTTCTGTCTTCTGTTTATTATAAAATTATATAAGAATTATGCTATAATTCTTAATCTAGTTCAACCATATGATTTAGAATAATCTTTAGAATCTATTTAAAAAGTCAGTGCAATGTAAAATTGAGTTATATTGAATTGATCTTTTAAACTAGAGCAGAATGTGAAATAGTCTTACTGGATTAGAAATGTTTCACAATCAAGCACTGCATTTCATGATCACTAGAAGTAAGATCTCAGTATGTGCATTTGCTCAAGAGAATAGCTAGATAATTATTAGTGTCCCATTATGTTAACTTTTTTATATTTGTGTACTGTGTATTTTATAATTAGAAGAATGGTCAGACTCCCAATCATGAACTCAATTTACATTTAAAAAATATCAATTGCTAAAGAAGCCACATAAGTTTACAGGCACATATATTAATGGTTAAAACATGTTTTAATACATTCCTAGAAATTGAAGCTTTCACATACTAAATTGAGATTGTCAAGAGGCTATAAGGTGTTTTTCATCTTTAAATGACAGTATGCAGACAATCCTTGGCATTAGAATTATCAGAATGCATATGGAACTAATTTTACCACAGGAAAATACCTCGGAATTTATAGCAGCAAATGATTGTAATGCCCTTTAAGGAGTTCATTTAAGAGGCTACACATTTATTCTAAGGGTGAGGCTATTACTTGAAACCCCTGTGTCTCAAACTAAGGGTCATGACTCCTGAGACTCCCAGGATATATTCTCAGATTACATAGGAGTTCTACATAAGAATGTTTAAAGCTTGCATTTATTTCTCTAAGATAATCACAAAAAATTTAATATCAGCCTATTATGTACCATCTAGTGACCATCTTATACTCGAGTACTGCCAAGAATTTTTATGTCTCTGTTTGCATTTGTGTTTGTGATTCACTGACATTAAATAATACTACTCTAATTATCATGCACTAATAAGAAAAGAGCAGAGACATTTTCACACTGAGTGCAGAACAAATGGCAACATTGGACCTGCTGTCCCAAGATTTCCCAGTGGATTGAAGGGATATAAGTGGTGGGAAAATTGAGTCATATCACAAGGCATGCAATAGCATAGCAGTGCTGAACTCCAAAATACTTGCAATGTAGCAGTCAGAACTATATTCACATTGGGAGCTGCGAGATCAGTTTCAGAAAAATATCATCTGTCAAGTTAAACTTATGTAAGTAATTTGAATTATATTGGTCTTGTCATTTTGTTTGAATTGAATTTTAAAATTTATTGTGGCATAATAATTTTATAAGTGCTATAAATTCAAGGATTTTTACATGTAGTTTTATACTTGTACACATCTAAGTAACATTGCAGTAGAAAGTAATTTAGGACAACAGTAGATGGTCCATGAGAGGTTTTTCTTTTTTCTTTTTCTTTTTGCATTAGAAATGGTCCTTTTGGGAAGCAGTATTCAAAATGTTTGGACCATTTCATTAGAAATTACCTGTATAGTGCATTTCTTTGAATGTTTTCAATAATATAGATATTTTTCCTCTGATTATGGATTTGTTAAAAGTCACTGCAGCAAACATCTTGTGCTTACCTGCCAACTACCCATGAAACCTTCTTTGATTACTGCACCTCAATTTTCCTTTCTGGAATGCATTCATGATGGAACTGTCAATCAAGGTGCTCCATCCCTCCCCCATCCCCCATCCCCCATCCTCTGGCCAAAAACTGGACAGAGAATCACATGATATCAATCAGACTCTTGCTGGAATTTGAGGCTTGAAGCAGAGTGACACGAGAACTGAAAATAGTTGAAGCTGATTCACCCCAATGGTGGAGGTCTAAAGAGGCTGTCCTTTTGTTCCTGTTATTTCACTGCCTAGTTTTGCCTGGATTTGTTCTTTCAGAACTTGTTGATCAGCATCACTTTAATTCTGTGGGCTCTCCCTTTACAACGATTCTCTTTATTTCTGCTTTATTTAGCCAGAGTTGGTTTCTGTTACGTGCAATCACTGATGGAATCATAAACAGTCAAGTATGGTGAAGAGGGTTAGTGATAATGCTAGAAAATTTTGTTTCGGGACAACAAAATCATGTGGAAACAAAGTAATAAGAAATTTTAAATATGTGTAGCCTCATCTGGCCATTCATTCTATGAACATGATTGAGTGAAGCCATGGAGCCTACTGGCTTTGAAGTCAAATAGAGATGGTTTTCTCACTTACCTGTTGGATATAACCCTGAGCATGTACCTTATACTCTCTAAGCCTTCGTAAGTACATTGGAGATAATAATATTTACACATCTAAGACACAGTATTGTTGTGAAGACTAAATAAGGTATATGAAACACATAATAACCATTTGAAAATATAAAGGATTATTGTTATTCTTATTACAATGATATGTTTTATGTGATGGTCATTGGACTACATGCTGGGGATGTGAAAATAATAACAGAGAGGAAATTTAACTCACGTTCTCTTGGGAAAAAACACTGAGTTTGTTTGGAAGGAGCACATTGATATTCTGTTTCAAGTAGAAAGCAAGAACCCCCAGGGAAGTGCTTAATTAATAGCCAAGGGGGGGGGTGGGGGGTGGGGGGGTGGGGGGTGGGGGGGGTGGAAAGAGAAGAGAAATACCTGGTGACTGAGTCTGAGGAAAGAGAAAGTTTGGGTTTAAGGAATGACAAATTAGAAATTTTCCAGTGACCCTGAAAAATTCAGTACAGACTACCCAAAAAAGTTTGCACAATGCTAACAGTAATTGGATTTTTGAAAATGGAAATCAATTAAAAGACTGACTTCTGTATCCTGGTTGTCATGGGGATGAAAATTTAACCTGTGTAAAAATGAGAGGACAGTTGTCATTCGTGTTATGTTTTTGATTATCTATGTGTGATTTTTTAAGAAGGGGGAAGCACCCAGTTATAATATATTTTAGTTCACTTTATGCTCAGAAATCAGATCCTTTCACAGGATTTTATAATTTGGTTGTAGGTATGTTCAAGAAGCACAGAGATTACTTCCATGAGAGGAGGAAGGGATACAGCCAATTTGTGCCATGGAGTGGCATCATGATTACTCAAATTAGCACTGTGTGGTGTGAAGAGGTGAAGTGCAGGTGGAGGGCAAGGCTCTGGGAGATCAAGTGGCCCTGGGATTTAGTTGCTATAGTAATAGTAGTGTTTATAACAATTGTGAGTCACCTGGCTTCTTCTAACAACCCTAGAGGGTAAGAGAGAAATGAAAAGCTATGAACACAGAATTAAGAATATACACAGGGAAATAAGAGGCCTTCAAGGCAGGTTTGAAGGAGTCCTTCATCTCTTGTTATTGCAGGGTTTGATGCAGCTGAGGGGTAAAGGGTGAAGAGTTTCAGCACCAAGTAAATGCTAAAATTTTAGTTTTTTTACATGAAGGAAAGGCAAGTGGGAGGGCTTGAGTGGGACTATGAGGCATTGGGTGAAGACATTTGGGCAGACACAGACAAGGCTGAGAACCTTGAACCTGTAAAATTTCCTTTAATTCCTTTGCCAGCAGAGGAAGCCCTACCGGTCTTTGAGGGAACAAACCCTCCTCTGCTAAATGACTTTAAAATGGGAACACCTGGCAATTGCCTCCCATGCTAATGGGCACCATTCATTGCCTCTAGGTCCATAACAAGAGTTACAACCCAACAGAACTCTAATGGAGAGGTACAAAGCCTGGTCTTGAAAGAGAGAGCTTATGTTCACAATGAGTTACATTGCTGATTGCTGTTGGCTGGAGCCTGGGGAGCACATGTGAGGGTGGATTCTAAAAGTTTTAAAGGTTTATCCAAAAAGGACAAAATTTCAGACTCTTTTGGCCTGAATTTGTTAACATAGGAGCCCTCACCCATGATTCTGGGTTTAATGTTTTGGCTTTAACTCTTGGGAGTTGATTTAATAATGTGCTAAATTGGCTAAGCAAAATCTGGACTCAGCCATGGTACAGAAAGTTGTATTTTCCAAGGTATTGGCACCAATATAAATCCCATACATATGCTTTTCTACAACATAATGTTGATGCTTCTCCATGGAGAAATAAGGTTTATATTTCTTCTTTTTTAACTAATAGGAGAATGCCTATTAGTTAAAGTAGAAGTAATGCTGAATGACCACTGCGGGGGTGGGGGGGGTGGGGGTTGGGGGGGTGGGAGGGTGCTAGTTCATAAAAGGCAATAGGCTTACATCTGTCTCTCTTTTTCTTGGAACATGTGTGTTGGGAGCCTTGAGCTGGCATGGAAGAAGGCCAGTTACCCTGAGACTTCTAAGCTGAAGAGATTGTGTGTAGAGGCTTCTTAGAGATAGAGATGCCGGAGAAGTCCTGGCTGTTCCAGTCCCAAGCCGTTCCAATCTTCCCAGCTCAGGCACTAGGCACTTGAATGAAGAAATCTTCAAGATGACCCCAGCTCCAGCCGTCATCTGACTGCAACCTCTTGAGGGACCTTGAGCCAGAATTGCCCAGCTGAGGTGCTCCCAAACTCTGAATACATACATACTGGTAAAGATAGTAAGTGATTACTGTTGTTTGGATCCACTATGTTTTGGGGTGACTTATTATGCAGCATTTGATAGCTGGAACAGATGACATATAGTCTGTGAAATAAAAATGTGAGAACATCCCAGGCCTACTGTAACGCAGAGGTGTCAAACAAGCTTTTTCTGTAAATATTTTAGCCTTCATGGACCGTAGAGTCTCTGCCGTGCCTACTCAACTATGCTGTTGTAGAACAAAGGCAGCCATAGACTGTTTTTTATATGTAAATGAATGAGTGTGATTGTGTTCCAATAAAGCTTTATTTACCAAAATAGGTGATGGGCTAGATTTGGCCTACAGACCATACTTTGCCAACCCCTGCTATAGAGGAAGGTGTCCAAGGGCACAGGGAATCCAGAATGTTAGAAGGGACCTATTATGTGCAACCCTGCTCAGTTCATCCACTAACCATATCGCTTCTCCCAAGGCTTTTGAAATTCAGTGGTGTTGGGGGTACCAGCATCTTTGATGAGCTCTGTGGTGACTGTCCTCTGTAAATTGAGAATGCTGGATTCCTAATCTCAGTAAGAATAATGGTACCTCAGGGGGGCAATGCTTAACTTGGAGAAACATACTTAACTGCCAGAGATTAAGTGGAACTTTTACCACAATAAGTGACAGGGATGGGGAAGAAATCAGAAAGTTTGACCTACAATGATCTGTAGCGATAGCTGCCTTTTTCTCATTGATTTGCAGTTCTTTGTATATTCCGAAGCAATATTTCTGTAATGAAAGTATTACAAGTACATTATCTTTCTCTGTGACTTCCTTTTATATTTCATATTTAGGTCTCCAATTCACCTATGATTGATTTCTGTCCATGGAGTGAGGTAGAAGTCAAGATTTATTTTTCTCAGTACCATTTATTGAGAAAATCATCATTTCCTTAGGGTTTTGGTAATCTTTTTTTTTTTTTTTATTAATTAAAAAAATTAACTAACACAACAATAGAAATCAATCCATTCTACATATGCAATCAGAAATTCTTAATATCATCACATAGGTGTATGGTCATCATTTCTCAGTACATATGCATTGATTTAGAGAAAGAAATAGCACTACAACAGAAAAAGAAATAAAGTGATAACACAGAGAGAAAACACAAATAAAAATAAAAAGTACAAAAATATATAAGAGAAAAAAAAAACAAAACAAACAAAAAAAAAACTATAGATCAGATGCAGCTTCATTCAGCGTTCCAAGATAATTACATTACAATTAGGCAGTATTGTGCTGACCATTTTTTTTTTTTTTAGACATCATACCATTCTACATATGCAATCAGTAATTCTTAACATCATCACATAGATGCATGATCATCATTTCTTAATACATTTGCATCGGTTTAGAAGAACTAGCAGTATAACAGAAAAAGATATAGAATGTTCATATAGAGAAAAAAAATAAAAGTAATAATAATAAGAGCAAAACAAACAAAACAAAACAAAACAAAAACCTATAGCTCGGATGCAGCTTCGTTCAGTATTTTAACATGATTACTTTACAATTAGGTATTATTGTACTGTCCATTTTTGAGTTTTTGTATCTAGTCCTATTGCACTGTCTGTATTCCATCAGCTCCGATTACCCATTATCTTACCCTGTTTCTAACTCCTGCTGAACTCTGTTACCAATGACATATTCCAAGTTTATTCTCGAGTGTCGATTCACATCATTGGGACCATACAGTATTTGTCTTTTAGCTTTTGGCTAGACTCACTCAGCATAATGTTTTCTAGGTCCATCCATGTTATTACATGCTTCATAAGTTTATCCTGTCTTAACGCTGCATAATATTCCATCGTATGTATATACCACAGTTTGTTTAGCCACTCGTCTGTTGATGGACATTTTGGCTGTTTCCATCTCTTTGCAATTGTAAATAACGCTGCTATAAACATTGGTGTGCAAATGTCCGTTTGAGTTTTTGCCCTTAATTCCTTTGAGTAGATTCCCAGCAATGGTATTGCTGGGTCGTATGGCAATTCTATATTCAGCTTTTTGAGGAACCGCCAAACTGCTTTCCACAGTGGTTGCACCATTTGACATTCCCACCAACAGTGGATAAGTGTGCCTCTTTCACCGCATCCTCTCCAGCACTTGTCATTTTCTGTTTTGTTGATAATGGCCATTCTGGTGGGTGTGAGATGATATCTCATTGTGGTTTTGATTTGCATTTCTCTAATGGCCAGGGACATTGAGCATCTCTTCATGTGTCTTTTGGCCATTTGTATTTCCTCCTCTGAGAGGTGTCTATTCAAGTCTTTTTCCCATTTTGTAATTGGGTTGGCTATCTTTTTGTTGTTGAGTTGAACAATCTCATTATAAATTCTGGATACTAGACCTTTATCTGATATGTCGTTTCCAAATATTGATTCCCATTGTGTAGGCTGTCTTTCTACTTTCTTGATGAAGTTCTTTGATGCACAAAAGTGTTTAATTTTGAGGAGTTCCCATTTATTTATTTCCTTCTTCAGTGCTCTTGCTTTAGGTTTAAGGTCCATAAAACCGCCTCCAATTGTAAGATTCATAAGATATCTCCCTACATTTTCCTCTAACTGTTCTATGGTCTTAGACCTAATGTTTAGATCTTTGATCCATTTTGAGTTAACTTTTGTATAGGGTGTGAGATATGGGTCTTCTTTCATTCTTTTGCATATGGATATCCAGTTCTCTAGGCACCATTTATTGAAGAGACTGTTCTGTCCCAGGTGAGTTGGCTTGACTCCCTTATCAACGATCAAATGACCATAGATGAGAGGGTCTATATCTGAGCACTCTATTTGATTCCATTGGTCGATATATCTATCTTTATGCCAATACCATGCTGTTTTGACCACTGTGGCTTCATAATATGCCTTAAAGTCTGGCAGCGCAAGACCTCCAGCTTCGTTTTTTTTCCTCAAGATGTTTTTAGCAATTTGGGGCACCCTGCCCTTCCAGATAAATTTGCTTATTGGTTTTTCTATTTCTGAAAAATAAGTTGTTGGGATTTTGATTGGTATTGCATTGAATCTGTAAATCAATTTAGGTAGGATTGACATCTTAACTATATTTAGTCTTCCAATCCATGAACACGGTATGCCCTTCCATCTGTTTAGGTCTTCTGTGATTTCTTTTAGCAGTTTTTTGTAGTTTTCTTTGTATAGGTCTTTTGTCTCTTTAGTTAAATTTATTCCTAGGTATTTTATTCTTTTAGTTGCAATTGTAAATGGGATTCGTTTCTTGATTTCCCCCTCCGCTTGTTCATTGCTAGTGTATAGAAATGCTACAGATTTTTGAATGTTGATCTTGTAACCTGCTACTTTGCTGTACTCATTTATTAGCTCTAGTAGTTTTGTTGTGGATTTTTCCGGGTTTTCGACGTATAGTATATATCATCTGCAAACAGTGATAGTTTTACTTCTTCCTTTCCAATTTTGATGCCTTGTATTTCTTTTTCTTGTCTAATTGCTCTGGCTAGAACCTCCAACACAATGTTGAATAATAGTGGTGATAGTGGACATCCTTGTCTTGTTCCTGATCTTAGGGGGAACGTTTTCAATTTTTCCCCATTAAGGATGATATTAGCTGTGGGTTTTTCATATATTCCCTCTATCATTTTAAGGAAGTTCCCTTGTATTCCTATCCTTTGAAGTGTTTTCAACAGGAAAGGATGTTGAATCTTGTCAAATGCCTTCTCTGCATCAATTGAGATGATCATGTGATTTTTCTGCTTTAATTTGTTGATATGGTGTATTACATTAATTGATTTTCTTATGTTGAACCATCCTTGCATACCTGGGATGAATCCTACTTGGTCATGATGTATAATTCTTTTAATGTGTTGTTGGATACGATTTGCTAGAATTTTATTGAGGATTTTTGCATCAATATTCATTAGAGAGATCGGCCTGTAGTTTTCTTTTCTTGTAATATCTTTGCCTGGTTTTGGTATGAGGGTAATGTTGGCTTCATAGAATGAGTTAGGTAGTTTTCCCTCCACTTCGATTTTTTTGAAGAGTTTGAGGAGAGTTGGTACTAATTCTTTCTGGAATGTTTGATAGAATTCACATGTGAAGCCGTCTGGTCCTGGACTTTTCTTTTTAGGAAGCTTTTGAATGACTGCTTCGATTTCTTTACTTGTGATTGGTTTGTTGAGATCATCTATCTCTTCTTGAGTCAAAGTTGGTTGTTCATGTCTTTCCAGGAACCCGTCCATTTCCTCTAAATTGTTGTATTTATTAGCGTAAAGTTGTTCATAGTATCCTGTTATTACCTCCTTTATTTCTGTGAGGTCAGTAGTTATGTCTCCCCTTCCATTTCTGATCTTATTTATTTGCGTCCTCTCTCTTCTTCTTTTTGTCCATCTTGCTAAGGGCCCATCAATCTTATTGATTTTCTCATAGAACCAACTTCTGGTCTTATTGATTTTCTCTATTGTTTTCATGTTTTCAATTTCATTTATTTGTGCTCTAATCTTTGTTATTTCTTTCCTTTTGCTTGCTTTGGGGTTAGCTTGCTGTTCTTTCTCCAGTTCTTCCAAATGGATAGTTAATTCCTGAATTTTTGCCTTTTCTTCTTTTCTGATATAGGCATTTAGAGCAATAAATTTCCCTCTTAGCACTGCCTTTGCTGCATCCCATAAGTTTTGATATGTTGTGTTTTCATTTTCATTCGCCTCGAGGTATTTGCTAATTTCTCTAGCAATTTCTTCTTTGACCCACTCGTTGTTTAGGAGTGTGTTGTTGAGCCTCCATGTATTTGTGAATTTTCTGGCACTCTGCCTATTATTGATTTCCAACATCATTCCTTTATGGTCCGAGAAAGTGTTGTGTATGATTTCAATCTTTTTAAATTTGTTAAGACTTGCTTTGTGACCCAGCATATGGTCTATTTTTGAGAATGATCCATGAGCACTTGAGAAAAAGGTGTATCCTGCTGTTGTGGGATGTAATGTCCTATAAATGTCTATTAAGTCTAGTTCATTTATAGTAATATTCAGATTCTCTATTTCTTTGTTGATCTTCTGTCTAGATGTTCTGTCCCTTGATGAGAGTGGTGAGTTGAAGTCTCCAACTATTATAGTATATGAGTCTATTTCCCTTTTCAGTGTTTGCAGTGTATTCCTCACGTATTTTGGGGCATTCTGGTTCGGTGCGTAAATATTTATGATTGTTATGTCTTCTTGTTTAATTGTTCCTTTTATTAGTATATAGTGTCCTTCTTTGTCTCTTTTAACTGCTTTACATTTGAAGTCTAATTTGTTGGATATTAGTGTAGCCACTCCTGCTCTTTTCTGGTTGTTATTTGCATGAAATATCTTTTCCCAACCTTTCACTTTCAACCTATGTTTATCTTTGGGTCTAAGATGTGTTTCCTGTAGACAGCATATAGAAGGATCCTGTTTTTTAATCCATTCTGCCAATCTATGTCTTTTGATTGGGGAATTCAGTCCATTGACATTTAGTGTTATTACTGTTTGGATAATATTTTCCTCTAACATTTTGCCTTTTGTATTATATATATCATATCTGATTTTCCTTCTTTCTACACTCTTTTCCATATCTCTCTCTTCTGTCTTTTTGTATCTGACTCTAATGCTCCCTTTAGTATTTCTTGCAGAGCTGGTCTCTTGGTCACGAATTCTTTCAGTGACTTTTTGTCTGAGAATGTTTTAATTTCTCCCTCATTTTTGAAGGATAATTTTGCTGGATATAGGAGTCTTGGTTGGCAGTTTTTCTCTTTTAGTATTTTAAATATATCATCCCACTGTCTTCTAGCTTCCATGGTTTCTGCTGAGAAATCTACACATAGTCTTATTGGGTTTCCCTTGTATGTGATGGATTGTTTTTCTCTTTCTGCTTTCAAGATCCTCTCTTTCTCTTTGACCTCTGACATTCTAAGTAGTAAGTGTCTTGGAGAACGCCTATTTGGGTCTGTTCTCTTTGGGGTGCGCTGCACTTCTTGTATCTGTAATTTTAGGTCTTTCATAAGAGTTGGGAAATTTTCAGTGAAAATTTCTTCCATTAGTTTTTCTCCTCCTTTTCCCTTCTCTTCTCCCTCTGGGACACCCACAACACGTATATTTGTGCGGTTCATATTATCCTTGAGTTCCCTGATACCCTGTTCAAATTTCCCCATTCTTTTCCCTATAGTTTCTGTTTCTTTTTGGAATGCAGATGTTCCGTCCTCCAAATCACTAATTCTATCTTCTGTCTCTTTAAATCTATCATTGTAACTATCCATTATTTTTTCTATGTTTGCTACTTTATCCTTCACTTCCATAAGTTCTGCGATTTATTTTTTCTGTTTTTCTATTTCTTCTTTATGTTCAGCCCATGTCCTCTTCATGTCCTCCCTCAATTTATCGATTTCATTTTTGAAGAGGTTTTCCATTTCTGTTCGTATATTCAGGATTAGTTGTCTCAGCTCTTGTGTCTCATTTGAGCTATTGGTTTGTTCCTTTGACTGGGCCATATTCTCAATCTTTTGAGCGTGGACAGTTATCTTCTGCTGCTGGCGTCTGGGCATTTATTCAGATTTCTCTGGGTGTTGGACCCAGCAAGGTTGTAAGATTTTTCTGTGAAATCTCTGGGATCTGTTTTTCTTATCTTGCCCAGTACGTGGCGCACGTGGCACACGTTTCTCTCAAGTGTTTGGAATGGGTCTCCCCCAGTCACCGATCTCCGTGGCCTGGGGATTTCGGATCCAAATCTCTCCGTTGGTTCGGGGGCCGCGCATGGTGGGGGCGTCAACTGCCGCGGCTTGAGGGGACCCTGTGGCTGGTTGCGGGCTGCAGCGGGCCTGGGGGATTCCCCACCGGACCAGGAAGCCTCCCGTGGGGGGGGGCTTCCGCGGCTTGGATAGCCCTCCTATCTGAGACTCGTATCCGCGGACTCAAAGCAGAGACTCGAAGCCGCCCGCAAAAGAGGGGTGCCACCTGCCTCGGCTTGGGAAACTTGCTTCTCCAATACTCTCAGCCGGCCCGGAAAGGAGGGAGGGAGTAGCTCGGACCACCGCAGCTGCCGCTGATCGGGAAATCGCACGCCGCTCGGGGGTCTCACTGCAGCCGAGTCTCACAGTCAGTCTAGCCAGCCCAGACTTTGGATAGCCCTCTGATCCGGGACTCGTAGCCGCGGACTTAAAGCCGAGACTCGAAGCCGCCCGCAAAAGAAGGGCGCCGCCTGCCTCGGCTTGGGGAACTTACTTCTCCGATACTCTCAGCCGGCCCGGGAAGGAGGGAGGGATTAGCTCGGACCGCCGCAGCTGCGGCCGCTCGGGGGTCTCGCCGCAGCCAAGTCTCGCAATCAGACTTGCCAGCCCAGACTTTGGATAGCCCTCTGATCCGAGACTTGTAGTCGCGGACTCGAAGCCGCCCGCAAAAGTGTGGCGCCGGCCGCCTTGGCTGGGAAGCTTGTCTCTCCGAGTCTCTCAGCCAGCCCCGGAAGGAGGGAGGGATTAGCTCAGACCGCCGCAGCTGCAGCCGCTCGGGGGTCTCGCCGCAGCCAAGTCTCGCAATCAGACTTGCCAGCCCAGACTTTGGATAGCCCTCTGATCCGAGACTTGTAGTCGCGGACTCGAAGCCGCCCGCAAAAGTGTGGCGCCGGCCGCCTTGGCTGGGAAGCTTGTCTCTCCGAGTCTCTCAGCCAGCCCCGGAAGGAGGGAGGGATTAGCTCGGACCGCCGCAGCTGCAGCTGCTTGGGAAATCGCCCGCCGCTCGGGGATCTCACTCACCGCAGCTGAGTTTCGCAGTCAGACTAGCCAGCCCAGACTTGGTTACGCTGTGTGTCCATTCCCTGCTGTAGCCCCAGGAGCTGTTTCGTACTGTTTCTGTTCACCTATTAGTTGATTTGGAGTCGGAGGAACTAAGACGCATGTACCTTACTAAGACGCCATCTTGGATCTCCTGTCGGGTTTTGGTAATCTTTACAACATATTTTCTGGTATCTGGTATGCAGCTATTGACCTGGTAAATTCTTTATTTTCAATTTCAGTCCCTAAGGAAAATTAGAAGCAATTTGCATTTCCATTGCTGATAAAGAATAGTTTTATGGACATTCTGTAGGGCTATGTTAACTCTTCTGCTCTCTATCACATTTGCATAAGTCTTGATCATTTTGATATCCCACAGTTCATGAAATTATGCTAATGGAATGTAGTGACCAGGAAATAGCAAACTCCCTTGATGCTTTAGCAAAAGAAATATGTTTCAGTTTGCTAAAGAGGCCAGAATACAATATACCAGAAATGGACTGGCTTTTGCAATAATTTATTAGTTTACAAATCTATGTTTTTTGCTTTTTTTTTTTTTTTTTTTTTACATGGGTAGGCACTGGGAATCGAACCCAGGTCTCCAGCAAGGCAGGTGAGAACTCTGGCAGTGAGCCTTCGTTGCCTGCCCACACATTTACAGTTTTAAGGCCATGAAAATGTCCCAATTAGTGCATCAACAGGACAATACATTCTCAGAAGAGAGGCTGATAGCCTCTGGAGTTCCTCTGTCACGCGGGAAAGCACGTGGCTGGTCTCTGCTGATCCTTCTCTCCTGGGTTTTGTTGCTTTCAGGTTCTGCCTCTTTCAGTTTCTGTGGGTCCTATCTTGTTTCTCTGGGGTGTTTCTCCCCAAGATCTCTGGGTGTTTCTCTCATAAATGACTCTAGTAAAGGATTAAGACCCACCTTGAATTGAGTGGGTCACATCTCAGTTGAAACAACCTAATCAAAAGGTCCTATCCATAATAGGTCTGTACCCACAAGAATGGATTAAAACAACAGGGCCTTTTCTGGGATATATAAAGGCTTTAAGCCAGCACAATATGTATATCACCAGATGGAAAATAACACCCAAGAATGTCTAGGGTGCTGCCATGTGGAGACATTCCTTTTAAAGTAAGAGAAGTTGCTGTACTTTGACTTGCTCACCACTAAGAATAAGGCACAAACCTTTGTGGGCCTTGTTGGAACTTGGAGGCACCTGTACTCCATTTGGGCATGCTGCTTTGACTTTTTCACTAGGTAACCCAAAAGGGTGCCAATTTTGCGTGGGTCCTGGAATAAGAAATGGTTCTACAGCATATACTGGCTGCCCTGCCACCTGAGCCCCATGACCTGGGCAGAACCAACAGTAGAAGAAAATATATTGGGAAAGGAAACTCCAGTATGGTGAAAATGAATAATAGTTTTATTTTCTCATTATTTCAAGTATACATGCCTACTCAAGAAACTTTAAATGTACAAATAAGCAGAAACAAGAAATCAATCATCCTAGAACCTACCACCCATGTAACTATACATCCTATCTCGTTTCATGCATCATTCCAGTCTTTTTTTTTTTTTTTAAATTTTAATGGATATAAATACTATTTTTCCTTCAGAAAAGGAGATCATATAGAACCTGGAATTTTTTAACTTAAACTTTTTCATTAAATATATTGAAGGCATTTCCCCAACTTACTCATTCTTTTTTTTGGGGTGCATGGTCTGGGTCTCCCACATGAAAGGTGAGCATTCTACCACTGAACCACCTATGTACCCGCTTCGTTATTCTTTTTTTAAATGCAATTTTATTGTATTATATTCATATACAATGTAATCATCCAAAGTATACAATCAGTGTTTCACAATGTCATCTTATAGTTGTGGACTCATCATTACAATTGATTTTTTAACATTTTCATTTCAGGATAAATCACAAAAATAAGAATATAAATAAAAGTAAAAAAGAACACCCCAAACTTAGCATACCCCTTATTCCCCCTATTATTTATTTACTTATTGTCTTTATTTTCTTACTTATCTATCCATACAGATAAAGGAGGGTCAGTCACAAGGTTTTCACAATCACGTGGTCATACCATAAAAGCTCATAGTTATACAATCATCTTCAAGAATCAAGGCTTATACCTGCAAAGAAGAGAAGCTAAGTCTACTTATAGTTATGCCTAAGAGTCACCTGCAGAGAACCTCTTTTGTTACTCAGTTGTCGCTTTTCTCTCTCTAAGCTAACTCAGCAGGTGAACTCATTACTCTCCCCTCTACATAGGATATGACTCCCAGGGATGTAAATCTCCCTGGCAATGTGGGACAAGACTCCCAGGATGAGTCAGGACCTGGCATCATGGGATTGAGAAAACCATATATATATTATTGAGAAGTCTTTACACACATACATTCCATACATGGTGTATAATCAATGGCTTACAATAGTTGTGCATTCATTACTATGATTATTTTTAAAAACATTTGCATCACTCCAGAAAAATAAATAAAAAAACAAAAGAAAAAGCTCATACATACCATGCCCCTTGCCCCTCCCCTCTCAATGACCATTAGTATTTCCATCTACCCAATTTATTTTACCCTTTGTCTCCCTATTATTTATTTATTTTTTAATCCATATTTTTTTAACTCTTCTGTCCATACTCTAGGTTAAAGAAACATCAGACACAAGGTTTTCACAATCACATAATCACATTGTAAAAGTTGTATTGTTATACAATCATCTTTAAGAATCAAAGCTACTGGAACACAGCTCCACAGTTTCAGGTACTTCCCTCCAGCCACTATAGTACACCATAAACTAAAAAGGGATATCTATATAATGTATAAGAATAATCTCCAAGATAACCTCTTGATCCTGTTTGAAATCTCTCAGCCACTGAAACTTTTATTTTGTCTCATTTCTCTCTTCCCCTTTTGAGAAATGTCCATACCTTTTATTCAAGTTATGGACATTATAATTAAGAATAATTAAAAATAATTTTAAATGTCCATACTTTTTATCCAAGGTATGGACAGATAATTGAAAACATAAGAATAAAAAATAAATAAGAGGGGGAGAGAAGAGGTAAAAATAAAAATCAAGTAGTTTGAAATACTAGCAGTCAAAGGGAGAGAGGGATAAGTGGTATGGGATACATGAACTTTTTTCTTTTTATTTCTTTTTCTGGAGTGATGCCAATGTTCTAAAAATGATCATGGTAATAAATATACAACTATGTGATAAAATTGTGAGCCATTGATTGCATACTTTGGATGGACTGTATATATGTGGAAATATCTCAGGAAAAAATATTAAAAGAAAAGAAAAGAAACAGGTTGTAGGTGTTGCCACATATGGGATATGGAGAAATTGGAAATCTCATGCATTGTTGGTGAAAATGTAAAATGGTGCAACTGCTGTGAAAAACAGTTTGGCAGTTTTTCAAAGAGTTAAACCTAAAATTGTCATAGGATGCAGTAATTCCATTCCTAGGTAGATACCCAAAGAATTAAAACAAAAAAAAAAGAAGCAGGAACTCAGATACTTGTTCACTGATGTTCATGGTAGCATTTTTCACAACAGCCAAAAGATAGATACAGCCCAAGTGTCCAATGATAGACAAATGGATAAACAAAATGTGGTATAAGCATAAAATGGAGTATTATTCAATCATAAAAAGGAATGAAGTACTGATATATGCTACAACATGGCTGAACCTTAGAAATAATATGTTAAATGAAATATGCCTGAAACAAAGGGACATATTGTGTGATACCATTTATATAAAATATCTGGAATAAACAAATTCATAGAGACAGAAAGTACAGTACAGGTTACTAGGGACTGAAGACAGGAAAAATGGGGATTTATTACTTAATGTGGGGAGAGGGATACAGAGCTTCTATTTTGGGTAATGACAAAGTTTTGGTAATGGATTATGGTGTTGTAGCAAACATTATAGATATAATTAATGTCACTGAATTGTATGCTTAAATTGACTAAAATGGCAAATTTTATGTGATATATATGTTAGCACAATAAGAAAATCCCTGTTGGCAGCTGTTTTTCCATTGTGATCAGAGACTGTATGATTGTATTCCTTTCTTATGAATGTTCCATGAGCACTTAAAAATACAATAGCCTTTTTTTCAGAAATCATGATTTAATATATATTTGAAATATATAAATCTGATATATTCTACTAATTATATTATTTAGCTCCTCTGCAAAAGAAAGAATCGAGTCTACTTGATTATTGTTCAACAGTTTCAGACATTTCCCTCCAGCTACTCCAATACACCAAAAACTGAAAGAAGATATCTATATAATGTATAAGAATAACCTCCAAAATGACCTATCGACTGTATTTGAAATCTCTCAATCACTGAAAATTTATTTTGTTTCATTCTTTTCCCCCTTTTGGTCAAGAAATCTTTTTCAATCCCATGATTCCAGAGCCAGTGTCATCCCAAGGAGTCAGGTCTCATGTTGTCCAGGAGATTTATACCCCTGGGAGTCATGTCCCACATGGTGGGGAGAGCAGTGAGTTCACTGGCAGGGTTAGTTTAGAGAGGGAGACCACATTTGAGAAATAAAAGAGACTGTCTGGGGGTGACTCCTAGGCATAATTATAAGTAGTCTTAGCTTTTCCTTCACCAGAGGAATAAGTTTCATAAGGGCGAGTGCCAAGATCAGAGGCTTGGCTTATTAAATTGGGAGTCCCCAATGCTCGTGAGAACATCAGGTCTCCCCCAAGTGGGGAAGTTTAATATTTCCACATTTTCCGTCTGTACTTCAAGGGGACTTTGCAAATACTTTTTATCTTATGCCCAGATTATTCTGGGATGTATTAGGCATCACACTAAATGTACAAACCAACAAGATCTCACTCCTTATTCAAGGTTCCATGTAATTATGACATTCGAATAAACTGACCATAGAAGTTAAATTAGATAGTATGCAACAGAAAATAGAAATCTTGTATCAAAGACATCTCTTCATTTGGTCTCACACAGAAGTTGAAGTTTTAAAATACAGTCAATATCACCTTTTCTCTTTAGTGTGATTTACCTTAGTCCTAACCAGATCAACTTCATTTGCATCTCTAATTGAAGTCTAGTCACTTTTTCAGCTTTTTAAACAGTTGCAATATAAGGTAATGCTGACTTTCATAGCTGCAGAACTCTAACTCTGAGTCTCAGCTGTTACAATACCCAAAGTTCCAGAAATGACACGAAAAGCTTAGCATCTCAGAATTTAGAAATAAGTTACAACTCGGGAATAGATGTGATGCTGTTAGAGTTTACAATCTAGGAACCTTTATAATAAGCCTTCCCCTGATAACCTATGCTTTCAAATTGAATCCCCAGAGTTTGCATGTTATGTTGGTCCACTTTAGTGAGGCATTATGGTATCTGTCTTTTCATTTCTGGCTTATTTATATTGAGCAAACTGTCCTCAAGATTCATTCACCAAGTTGCATGCTCAGTATTCCATTGTGTGTGTACACCACATTTCACCCTTCTCTTCATTAGTTGATGTACCCTTAGGCCAGCTCCATCCATTGCAAATAATGAATACTGCTACCATAAACACAAGTGTGCAAATGTCTATTCCTGTCCCTGCTTTTAGTTCTTCCAAGTATATAACTAATAACTGGATTGCAGGTTCAAATGACAACCTTATACTTGTGGAACCACCACACTGCTCTCCAGATAGGCTGTACCACTCTACTTTCCTACCAACAGTGAATAGGTACATCTTCCCTCAACATTTTCTCCAGCACTTATATCTTTCTGTTTATTATTTTTATTTTAAAATGTTTTTTATTGTATAATATAATCCATATATACAGCAAAGAAAGAAAAAAGTAATAGTTTTCAAAGCACACATCAACAAGTAGTTACAGAACAGATCCAGAGTTTGTCATGGGCTACCATTCCATCATCTCAGATTTTTCTTACTAACTGCTCCAAAACGCTGGAGCCTAAAAGGAATATTAGTGATTCAGCAGCCAAACTTGTTTGGTAAATCTCATTTTCTCTGTCATACTTCCTCCTTCTTCTTTAATCCGTCTCCCAATCTATAGGGATCTTTGGGGAATGCCTGTTCTGACTTTTTCATGTTGAGAAGGGGTATCCACACTGAAGGATAGGGGAATGCATCTAATTGATATTCCTGGAGAGCCTGGTCCCTCTGGGTTTCAGGATTTATCTGACCTAGGAACCCTCTGGAAATGATATGTTCTAGGAAGTGTGCATGAAATCTTTATGGAGTACCAGTTTGAGCAGCCCTAGGTGCTCTTAAGAGTCAGCAGGAGTGCTGTTGATGGGGTTTAGCAAACCATGCCAATTAATACTATCTTAACTGAACCTTGCATAAGAGCAGCCTCCAGAATAGCCTCTTGACTCCATTTGATCTCTCTTGGCCACTGATACCTTCTTTTATTACACTTCTTTTCCCCCTTTTGGTCAGGAGGGCATTGTCAATCCAATGGTGCCAGGGCCAGACTCACCCTGGGAGCCATGCCCCATGTTGTCAGGGAGATTTTCACTCCTGAATGGTTTGTACCATGCAGGGAGGAGGGCAACAATTTTCCTTGCTGAATTGTGCTTAGAGAGAGAGAGGCCACATCAGAGTAACAAAGAGGCTTCCTGGAAGCAACTCTTAGGCCTCGTTATGAGTAGTGTTAGCTTCTCCCCTACAGAAGTGTTTCATAAGAGCAAGCCTCAAAATCCAGGGTGAGGCCTATTTTCTTGGGAGTCCCCAATGGTTGGGAGGGTACCTGTGATTTTCCACCAGATGGGGGAGTTTAATAGCTCCATTTTGTGTGGTCAGGTTCATGTGTCAACTTGGCCAGGTGATAGTGCCCAGTTGTCTTGTCAAGCAAGCACTGGCCTATCTGTTACTATGAGGACCTTTCATGGACTCAAATCATAAGCACATTTGCTGCACCCATGGCTGATTACATCTGCAGTCAGCTAAGGGGAGTGTCTTCTGCAATGAGTGATGTTTAATCTAATCACCCAAAGGCTTTTAAGGAGAATTCAGAAGAGACAATCTCTCCACTTCAGCCAGCCAGCTTCTCCTGGGAGTTTGTTGAGGACCTGCATTGGAGCTGTCAGCTCACAGCCTGCCCTACAGAATTTTTTTGGGGGGGTGCATGGTCAGGGAATTGAATCCAGGTCTCCCACATGGAGAGTGAGCATTCTACCACTGAATCACCTAAGCACCCCAGACTTTGAACTCTTACATCCCTATAGTTGGTGAGACACTTTTATAAATCTCATATTTACAGATATATCCTGTTGGTTCTGTTTCTCTAGAGGACCCTGACTAATACACACACATACACACACACATATTTGTTTTTTCCTTTAGATTCCTAAGGGACTCTACCAATACTTTTTGATTATCAGCCCACCGTAGTCTGAGATGTATCCTGGTACTATAACAAGGCATAGAGAATTACAAGGTGTCATTCCTGTTCTCGACTCCATGAGTCTGGGCTGTCTAAATGAACTATCCAGAGAGGCAGATTCAGACTATGAGCTACAGAAAGTTTAGGTTCTTGACATAATAAATAAATCTCTCTGCCTTTGATCTCATGCAGCAGCTGAAGGACTAGAGTACATACACTATCACCTTTTACCCTGAATTCTAATTCACCTTTAGAACTGTAATTGAGGCCTGATCACTTTCTCAGTTACTTCAACTGTTATTATATATAGCTATGCTAACTCTTAGGTCTGCAGCCCACCACTCCTGGGACCCAGGTGTCCCAGAGCTAATCAAAGTTCAGGGGAAATATCAACTGACACACATATAGTTCAGTGTTTCAGAGTCCACTTCAGACCAAATGTAGCTGCTATAAAGGCTCACATTCAGGCTCTCATTTTTTATAATATTTTCTGAGAGAGACCTTGGCATATTTGTTTGTTTCTGGCCCATTCTGCACAGCCTATTGTCCCCATGGTTTATTCAGTTCATCGTGTGCCCCTCGATGTCCCTCCTTTTTGTAGTCACACCAAATTCCGTCATATAAATATCATCATTCACCCTTGTACTTCTCAGTCATTGTGTCCTTTGGCTCCCTCCATCTATTGGGCATCATGGATAATGTCCAAAATAAACAAACCATGTCTTACAGTATCTTCATTTGGTTGTACAATCAGCAGCACTCTCAATTTTAGGGTTTTCATTGGCTCATAATGACAAAGAACTGAAACATAATATTACCAACTACCTCTTATCACTTGTCATTCCTCTCCCCACCCCCCAATTAGTTGCCCCTGGTAGTGCTGTGGTATAATTGATGTTTTCCTCTTAACTATTAGCCAGAGCATGCATTTTTAGTTTTCCCCCGTATCCCTCTACTATTGACTCTTTGTCCACTATCGAATCATTGAAATAGTTCATGTGAGAACTTATTTATAATCATAAATTTGATCATTGGGATACATGGCACTATATGTCCCCTGTCAATCATACTCGCCTTCAATATGGAAATGCTCCTTATAAACTTGCTTATTAGTTATCATCACTTATATCCATTCCCTTGCATTTAGATTCAATCTCTTTGGGTAGCCTTTCCTCCATCTGTAGTTTCTGTGTATCTCTAAGTCTGCTATATTCTACAGTGTAACCTCTGAGATTCCCTTTACCAGAGTCATAATAATGAAATGAAACAGTATCTGTCCTTTCGTGACTTACTTATTTCACTCAGCATTATGTCCTCAGTGTTCATCCACTTTGTCATGTTTCAGGACATCATTTTGTCTTACTTCTTTTGCATAATATTTCATTGTATGTATATACCACATTTTGTTTATCCACTTATCTGTAGATGGGTACTTGGATTGTTTCCTTCTCTCGGCAATTGTGAATAGTGCCACCATGAACATCAGTGTTCATGTCACTGCCCTCTGGTCTTCTGGGTATATTCTGAGTATTGGTATTGCCGGAGCATAGGGCAACTAAATATTTAGTTTTCTGAGGAATCACCAAACTGTCTTCCACAGCAGCTGCACCATTATACATTCCCATCAATAGTGACTAAGTGTTCCTATTTGTCTACATCCTCTCCAAGATTTGTAGTTGTTTGTTTTTTAAATTGCAGCCATTCTAATAGGTGTGAGGTGATATCTCATTGTCATCTTAATTTGCATTTCCCTTATAAAAGCTGATGAAAATAAGATCTCTTCATGTGCTTTATAGCCATCTGTATTTGCTCTTCAGAAAAGTGTCTATTCATATCCTTTGCCCATTTTATAATTGGATTGTTTGTTCTTTTGTTTTTGAGTTGTATAATTTCTTTATATAGATAGGTTTACAAGCCTTTATCTAATATGTGGTTTCCAAATATTTTCTCCCATTGAGCTGGCTGCCTCTTCACCTTTTTTTTCAGATGGGCAGGCACTAGGAATCGAACCCGAGTCTCCAGCATAGCAGGCAAGAACTCTGCCTGCTGAATTACCGTGGCCCGCCCCTCTTCACCTTTTAACAACCTCCTTTGAGGCACAATACCCCTTGATCTTAAGAGGATCTTAAAAGGATCAAATTAAGGAATTTCCATCTGTCTATTTTTTTTCTTTTGCTGTTTGTAGTTTAGGTGTAAAGTTTAGGAAGCTACCTATTATTCCTAGACCTTGAAGATGTTTCCTTGCATTTTCTTCTAAAGGTTTTATGATACTGGCTGTTATATTTAGTTCTTTAATCCATTTTGAATTAATTTTTGTATAAGTGTAAGGTAGGGGTCCTCTTTCATTTTTTTGGCTATTAGTATCCAGTTCTCCCATGCCCATTTATTGAAAAAACTATTCTGTCCCAGTTCAGTGGATTTGGAGGCATTATTGAAGATCAATTGACTACAGATTTAGTGGTCTATTGCTGCACTCTCAAGTCAGTTCTAATGGTCAATATTTCTATCTTTGTGTCAATACCATGCTGTTTTGACTACTGTGACTTCATGGTAAGCTTTAAAGTCAGGAAATTATAGCCCTCCCACTTTTCTTTTCTTTTCTTTTCTAGGTCAGCTTTAGTTATTTGGGGTGTATTTTCCTTCCATATAAATTTGAAAAGCAGCTTTTGCAAGTCTTCAAAATAGGTTGTTGGGGTTTTGATTGGTATTGCACTGAATCTGTACATCAATTTGGGTAGAATTGGCATCTTAATGATATTCAATTTTCCTAACCATGAGCATGGAATGTCTTTCCACCTATTTAGGTCATTTTTTATTTCTTTTATCAATTTTTTTTGTAATTTTCTGTATAACAGAAAATTTCTGTGTCAAATTTCCTTGACATCCTTGATTAGGCTTCTTCCTAGATACCTGATTCTTCTGGCCACTATTTTGGATGATTTTTTTTCCTTAATTGTCACCTCAGTTAGGTCATTGCTTGCATACAGAAACTTTAGTGATTTTTGTACATTAATCTAGTCTGCTGAATTTGTTATTAGCTCAAGTAGCTTTGCCATAGATTTCTCAGGTTTTTCTGAATATAGAATCATGTCATTTGCAAGTAATGAAAGTTTTACTTCTTCCTTTCCTATTTGGATGCTTTTGATTTCTTTCTCCTGTCTAATCACTCAAACTAGGACTTCTAATACAATTTTGAATAATAGTCATGACAATGGACATCCTTGTTTCATTCCACATCTTAGAGGGAATGCTTTCAGTTTCTCACCATTGAGTATGATGTTTGCTATTTTTTTTTAATATATGCCATTTATGATATTGAGAAAGTTTCCTTTGATTGCTACCTTTTGAGGTGTTTTTATCAGGAAAGGTGGCTGGATTTTCTTAAATGTTTTTTCAGCATAAATCAATATGCTCATGTGACATTTTCCCCTTTCAATCTGTTAATGTGCTGTATTATGTTGATTGATTTTCTATTGTTGAACCACCCTTGCATTCCTTATATGGATCCAACTTGGTCATGATGTATAATTATTTTAATATGTCATTGGATTCAATATGCTAGTATTTTGTTAAGAATTTTTGCATCTATGTTCATTAGGGAGATTGGTCTGTAGTTTTCCTTTCTTGTAGCATCTTTATCTGATTTTGGTATTAGAGTGATGTTAGCTTCATAAAATGAGTTAGTAGTGTTCTAGTTTGCATGCTACTGGAATGCAATATACCAGAAACAGAATGGCTTTTAAAAGGGAGAATTTATTAAGTTGCAAAACTTAATTTATTAAGTTCATAAGGCCATGAAATTGTCCCGATTAAAGCAAGTTTATAAAAAATGTCCAAATTAAGGCACCAAGAAGAGGTTATCTTCACTCAAGAAAGGCCGATGATGTTCAGAGTTTCTCTCTCAACTGGAAAGGCACATGGCGAGCATGGTGACATCTGCTTGGTTACCCTACAGGCTTCTTGTTTCACAAAGCTCCCCTGGGGGCATTTTCCTTCTTCATCTCCAAAGGCCTCTGGCTGCGTAGGGTCTTGTGGTTCTTGTGGCTCTAAAAAAGGACTCTCTCCAAAATGTTTCCTCTTTTAAAGGATTCCAACAAACCCATCAAGACCCACTTGGAATGGGTGGAGTCACATCTCCCTCTAATCCAAGGTTAATACCCACAATTGGGTGTACCACATCTCCCATGAAGATAATCTAATGAAGGGATTCCAATTTACATTATTGAATAGGGATTAAAAGAGATGGTTGCTCCCAAAAGATTGGATCAGGATTCTAGGGTACCTAATCATTTCAAACCAGCACACAAAGTGTTCCTTTTCCCCAAAATTTTTGGAAGAGTTTGAGCAGGATTGGTGCTAGTTATTTTTGGTGAATGTTTGATGAAATGTTTGATGAAATTCCCCTGTGAAGCAATCTGGGCCTTTCTTTGTGGGGAGATTTTTTTATGATTGATTGAATTTACTTGTAATTGGTTTGTTGAGATCTGTTTCTTCTCAGGTCAGTATAGGCAATTTGTGTGTTTCTAGAAATTTGTCCATTTCATCTAAGCTGTCTAGTTTATTGGCATATAGTTGTTCACAATATTCTCTTTTGGTTTTTAAAATTTAAAACTTTCTTCATGATCTGTGGTAATGACCCCCCTCTAATTTCTGATTTTGCTTATTTGAGTTCCACCATCTCTGTCTCTCTCTTTCTCTTTTTCTTTTTTGTTAGCCTAGCTAGGGGTCCATAAAGTCTATTGATTTTCTCTAAGAACCAACTTTTGGTTTTGTTGTTTTGTTGTTCTCCAGATCATTTATTTCTGCTTTAATCTTTATTTCTCTTCATCTATTTGCTTTGGGGTTACTTTGCTGCCCTTTGTCCAAATTCTCCAGGTGAGCAGTTAAATCCTCAAGTTTTGTTTGTTCTTGTTTTTTTTTTTTCGTTCCCTTCCTCTCATTGACCACTAGTATTTTAATCTACCTAATATTTTTTTTTACCCCTTACCCCCCCTATTATTTATGTTTTTTTATCCACATTTTTATTTTACTCATCCATCCATATCCTGGATAAAAGGAGCATTAGACACAAGATTTTCACAATCACACAGTCACATTGTATAAGTTATTTCATTTTACAATTGTCTACAAGAATCAATGCTACTGGAACACAGCTCAACAGTTTCAGGTACTTCCCTCCAGCCACTCCAATACATCATAAACTAAAAAGGGATATCTATGCAATGGATAAGAATGACCTCCTGGATAACCTCTCAACTCTGAAGTCTCTCAGCCACTGAAACTTTATTTTGTCTCATTTGTCTCTTCCCCCTTTTGGTCAAGAATGCATTCTCAATCCCATGATGTTGGGTCCCCATGAATCTCAGGAGTTCTGTCCCACATTGCCAGGCAGATTTACATCGCTGGGAGTCATGTCTCACTTAGCAAGGAGGGCAGGGCATTCACCTGCCGAGTTGGCCTAGGGAGAGAGGAGGTCACATCTGAGCAACAAAAGAGGTTCCCTGGGGGTGATGCCTAGGCATATATATATATTTTTTATTAATTAACGGAAAAAAAGAAATTAACCCAACATTTAGGAATCATACCTTTCTACATATGCAATCAGTAATTCTTAACATCATCACATAGATGCATGATCATCGTTTCTTAGTACATTTGCATCGGTTTAGAAGAACTAGCAACACAACCGAAAAAGATATAGAATGTTAATATATAGAAAACAAAGTAATAATAGTAAAAACAAAACAAAACAAAACAAAACAAAACAAAAACCTATAGCTCAGATGCAGCTTCATTCAGTGTTTAAACATGATTACTTTACAATTAGGTATTATTGTGCTGTCCACTTTTGAGTTTTTGTATCTAGCCGTGTTGCACAGTCTGTATCCCTTCAGCTCCAATTACCCATTATCTTACCCTTTTTCTAACTCCTGCTGGACTCTGTTACCAATGACATATTCCAAGTTTATTCTCGAATGTCGATTCACATCAATGGGACCATACAGTATTTGTCCTTTAGTTTTTGGCTAGACTCACTCAGCATAATGTTCTCTAGGTCCATCCATGTTATTACATGCTTCATAAGTTTATCCTGTCTTAAAGCTGCATAATATTCCATCGTATGTATATACCACAGTTTGTTTAGCCACTTGTCTGTTGATGGACATTTTGGCTGTTTCCATCTCTTTGCAATTGTAAATAACGCTGCTATAAACATTGGTGTGCAAATGTCCGTTTGAGTTTTTGCCCTTAATTCCTTTGAGTAGATTCCCAGCAATGGTATTGCTGGGTCGTATGGCAATTCTATATTCAGCTTTTTGAGGAACCGCCAAACTGCCTTCCACAGTGGTTGCACCATTTGACATTCCCACCAACAGTGGATAAGTGTGCCTCTTTCTCCGCATCCTCTCCAGCACTTGTCATTTTCTGTTTTGTTGATAATGGCCATTCTGGTGGGTGTGAGATGATATCTCATTGTGGTTTTGATTTGCATTTCTCTAATGGCCAGGGACATTGAGCATCTCTTCATGTGCCTTTTGGCCATTTGTATTTCCTCTTCTGAGAGGTGTCTATTCAAGTCTTTTTCCCATTTTGTAATTGGGTTGGCTGTCTTTTTGTTGTTGAGTTGAACAATATCTTTATAAATTCTGGATACTAGACCTTTATCTGATATGTCATTTCCAAATATTGTCTCCCATTGTGTAGGCTGTCTTTCTACGTTCTTGATGAAGTTCTTTGATGCACAAAAGTGTTTAATTTTGAGGAGTTCCCATTTATTTATTTCCTTCTTCAGTGCTCTTGCTTTAGGTTTAAGGTCCATAAAACCGCCTCCAATTGTAAGATTCATAAGATATCTCCCTACATTTTCCTCTAATTGTTTTATGGTCTTAGACCTAATGTTTAGATCTTTGATCCATTTTGAGTTAACTTTTGTATAGGGTGTGAGATATGGGTCTTCTTTCATTCTTTTGCATATGGATATCCAGTTCTCTAGGCAGCATTTATTGAAGAGACTGTTCTGTCCCAGGTGAGTTGGCTTGACTGCCTTATCAAAGATCAAATGTCCATAGATGAGAGGGTCTATATCTGAGCACTCTATTCAATTCCATTGGTCGATATATCTATCTTTATGCCAATACCATGCTGTTTTGACCACTGTGGCTTCATAATATGCCTTAAAGTCAGGCAGTGCAAGACCTCCAGCTTCGTTTTTTTTCCTCAAGATGTTTTTAGCAATTCGGGGCACCCTGCCCTTCCAGATAAATTTGCTTATTAGTTTTTCTATTTCTGAAAAATAAGTTGTTGGGATTTTGATTGGTATTGCATTGAATCTGTAAATCAGTTTAGGTAGGATTGACATCTTAACTATATTTAGTCTTCCAATCCATGAACACGGTATGCCCTTCCATCTATTTAGGTCTTCTGTGATTTCTTTTGACAGTTTTTTGTAGTTTTCTTTATATAGATTTTTTGTCTCTTTAGTTAAATTTATTCCTAGGTATTTCATTCTTTTAGTTGCAATTGTAAATGGGATTCGTTTCTTGATTTCCCCCTCAGCTTGTTCATTACTAGTGTATAGAAATGCTACAGATTTTTGAATGTTGATCTTGTAACCTGCTACTTTGCTGTACTCATTTATTAGCTCTAGTAGTTTTGTTGTGGATTTTTCCGGGTTTTCGACGTATAGTATCATATCGTCTGCAAACAGTGATAGTTTTACTTCTTCCTTTCCAATTTTGATGCCTTGTATTTCTTTTTCTTGTCTAATTGCTCTGGCTAGACCTTCCAACACAATATTGAATAATAGTGGTAATAGTGGACATCCTTGTCTTGTTCCTGATCTTAGGGGGAAAGTTTTCAATTTTTCCCCATTGAGAATGATATTAGCTGTGGGTTTTTCATATATTCCCTCTATCATTTTAAGGAAGTTCCCTTGTATTCCTATCCTTTGAAGTGTTTTCAACAGGAAAGGATGTTGAATCTTGTCAAATGCCTTCTCTGCATCAATTGAGATGCTCATGTGATTTTTCTGCTTTGATTTGTTGATATGGTGTATTACATTAATTGATTTTCTTATGTTGAACCATCCTTGCATACCTGGGATGAATCCTACTTGGTCATGATGTATAATTCTTTTAATGTGTTGTTGGATACGATTTGCTAGAATTTTATTGAGGATTTTTGCATCTATATTCATTAGAGAGATTGGTCTGTAGTTTTCTTTTTTTGTAATATCTTTGCCTGGTTTTGGTATGAGGGTGATGTTGGCTTCATAGAATGAATTAGGTAGTTTTCCCTCCACTTCGATTTTTTTGAAGAGTTTGAGGAGAGTTGGTACTAATTCTTTCTGGAATGTTTGATAGAATTCACATGTGAAGCCGTCTGGTCCTGGATTTTTCTTTTTAGGAAGCTTTTGAATGACTAATTCAATTTCTTTACTTGTGATTGGTTTGTTGAGGTCATCTATGTCTTCTTGAGTCAAAGTTGGTTGTTCATGTCTTTCCAGGAACCCGTCCATTTCATCTAAATTGTTGTATTTATTAGCGTAAAGTTGTTCATAGTATCCTGTTATTACCTCCTTTATTTCTGTGAGGTCAGTAGTTATGTCTCCTCTTCCATTTCTGATCTTATTTATTTGCATCCTCTCTCTTCTTCTTTTTGTCAATCTTGCTAAGGGCCCATCAATCTTATTGATTTTCTCATAGAACCAACTTCTGGTCTTATTGATTTTCTCTATTGTTTTCAATTTCATTTATTTCTGCTCTAATCTTTGTTATTTCTTTCCTTTTGCTTGCTTTGGGATTAGTTTGCTGTTATTTCTCCAGTTCTTCCAAGTGGATAGTTAATTCCTGAATTTTTGCCTTTTCTTCTTTTCTGATATAGGCATTTAGGGCAATAAATTTCCCTCTTAGCACTGCCTTTGCTGCGTCCCATAAGTTTTGATATGCTGTGTTTTGATTTTCATTCGCCTCGAGGTATTTGCTAATTTCTCTTGCAATTTCTTCTTTGACCCACTCGTTGTTTAAGAGTGTGTTGTTGAGCCTCCATGTATTTGTGAATTTTCTGGCACTTGGCCTATTATTGATTTCTAACTTCATTCCTTTATGATCCGAGAAAGTGTTGTGTATGATTTCAATCTTTTAAAATTTGTTAAGACTTGCTTTGTGACCCAGCATATGGTCTATCTTTGAGAATGATCCATGAGCACTTGAGAAAAAGGTGTATCCTGCTGTTATGGGATGTAATGTCCTATAAATGTCTGTTAAGTCTAGCTCATTTATAGTAATATTCAGATTCTCTATTTCTTTATTGATCCTCTGTCTAGATGTTCTGTCCATTGATGAGATTGGTGAATTGAAGTCTCCAACTATTATGGTATATGTGTCTATTTCCCTTTTCAGTGTTTGCAGTGTATTCCTCACGTATTTTGGGGCTTTCTGGTTCGGTGCATAAGTATTTGTGATTGTTATGTCTTCTTGTTTAATTGTTCCCTTTATTAGTATATAGTGTCCTTCTTTGTCTCTTTTAACTGTTTTACATTTGAAGTCTAATTTGTTGGATATTAGTATAGCCACTCCTGCTGTTTTCTGGTTGTTATTTGCATGAAATATCTTTTCCCAACCTTTCACTTTCAACCTATGTTTATCTTTGGATCTAAGATGTGTTTCCTGTAGACAGCATATAGAAGGATCCTGTTTTTTAATCCATTCTGCCAATCTATGCCTTTTGATTGGGGAATTCAGTCCATTAACATTTAGTGTTATTACTGTTTGATAATATTTCCTCTACCATTTTGCCTTTTGTATTATATATATCATATCTGACTTTCCTTCTTTCTACACTCTTCTCCATACCTCTCTCTTCTGTCTTTTCGGTTCTGACTCTAGTGCTCCCTTTAGTATTTCTTGCAGAGCTGGTCTCTTGGTCACAAATTCTCTCGGTGACTTTTTGTCTGAGAATGTTTTAATTTCTCCCTCATTTTTGAAGGACAATTTTGCTGGATATAGGAGTCTTGGTTGGCAGTTTTTCTCTTTTAGTAATTTAAATATATCATCCCACCATCTTCTAGCTTCCATGGTTTCTGCTGAGAAATCTACACATAGTCTTATTGGGTTTCCCTTGTATGTGATGGATTGTTTTTCTCTTGCTGCTTTCAAGATCCTCTCTTTCTCTTTGACCTCTGACATTCTAAGTAGTAAGTGTCTTGGAGAACGCCTATTTGGGTCTGTTCTCTTTGGGGTGCGCTGCACTTCTTGTATCTGTAATTTTAGGTCTTTCATAAGAGTTGGGAAATTTTCAGTGATAATTTCTTCCATTAGTTTTTCTCCTCCTTTTCCCTTCTCTTCTCCTTCTGGGACACCCACAACACGTATATTTGTGCGCTTCATATTGTCTTTGAGTTCCCTGATACCCTGTTCAAATTTTTCCATTCTTTTCCCGATAGTTTCTGTTTGTTTTTGGAATTCAGATGTTCCATCCTCCAAATCACTAATTCTATCTTCTGTCTCTTTAAATCTATCGTTGTAGGTATCCATTGTTTTTTCCATCTTTTCTACTTTATCCTTCACTTCCATAAGTTCTGTGATTTGTTTTTTCAGTTTTTCTCTTTCTTCTTTTTGTTCAGCCCATGTCTTCTTCATGTCCTCCCTCAATTTATCGATTTGGTTCTTGAAGAGGTTTTCCATTTCTGTTCATATATTCAGCATTAGTTGTCTCAGCTCCTGTATCTCATTTGAACTATTGGTTTGTTCCTTTGACTGGGCCATATTCTCAATCTTCTGAGCGTGGACCATTATCTTCTGCTGGCGTCTGGGCATTTAGTCAGATTTCCCTTGGTGTCGGACCCAACAGGGTGTAAGATTTTTCTGTGAAATCTCTGGGTTCTGTTTTTTCTTATCCTGCCCAGTAGGTGGCGCTCATGGCACACGTTTGTCTCACGTGTTTGGAAGGGATCCCCCCGGTCACCGTTCTCCGCAGCCTGGGGATTTCCGATCCAATGCTCTCAGTTGGTCCGGGGGGCCGCGCATGGTGGGGGCGTCAGCCGCTGCGGCTTGAGGGGACCCTGTGGCTCCTATTATTAATGCCCCTATTGGTGTTTGGTTGGACCCAGTCCCTGCCACTGTTGGAAATTCCCTCCTCTCCCTGGAGGGGTGCCGGTTGCCGGCCGCCGCGGTCTGGGGAACTCGCCACCGGACCAGGAAGCCGCCCGCGGGGGAGGGGCGCCGGTTGCCGGCCACCGCGGCTTGGGTAGCCCTCTGATCCGAGACTCGTAGCCGGTCCAGGAAGCCGCCCACAAAAGAGGGGTGCCAGCTGCCGCGGCTTGGGAAACTTGCCTCTCCGAGATTCTCAGCCGGCCCGGGAAAGAGGGAGGGAGGTGCTCTGGCCACCAGCTGCCGCTGCTCGGGGAATTGCGCGCTGCTTGGGGATCTCACCACAGCAGAGTCTCGCAGTCAGTCTAGCCAGTCCAGACTGGGGTACGCTGTGTGTCCATTCCCTGCCGTGGCACTGGGAACTGTTCTGCACTGTTTCTGTTCACCTAGTAGTTGCTCTGGAGCCTTACTTCCATTCTTGTGATTTAGGTGATTAGTTCTGAAATATTCTACCAGTATCTAGCAACGTCCCAGAATGAACAAAGTTCAAAGGTCCTTGTAGATCTAGAGATTGTACTGATTGTATTTTCTGTAAGAGTTGATAAACACAAATAGAAGTTCTACCATGAAATTTTGCTTTTTGTTAACCCTAAGAACAACTAACTGATAGCTACGTTCCTTCTCTCCTCAACCATGAATCCTCTAAAACTGCCTTGAGTCTCACTTCTGTGCCAATCCTTAGCACTCTTTCCTAATTTATAGTAACATCCATATGAAGCTATTGTGCATATGAGAGTTTTGGGGTCCTCCAAGCCTTGAAGTGATTTACATTGTGTAGACAAAAGGATTTTCCATGATACAGAATGTCTTTGGGCACTGCAACTTGTGTTGTTGTTTATTTTGTAGTTTAAAAAAAAAGTTCTTGTTTTTAAAATGGGTCTGTGTGAGTTTTTCCTTGTTCAAAAGAAGAAAATAATCCATTATGTTGCTTCATCATCTTTGAATAGCTGTGTGAAATAAAAGCCTCTTGGATTTTATATGATGAAAATATGTCTACCTTTACCCAAAGGTAAATTTTTTAACAATGTTACTCTTTTCCCAAAGCCCAGTAACCAGTATAAAGTATGTTTCAACCAAAGCCTTTGTTTGATCTCCATAGCTCTGGCAGCTTAAAAATGACTCCCATTGATAAATGGAAGAATGCTTGCTTACAATGTGACTGTGAAACATAGGGATTTATAAGAAAAAGAATGATCCATCAGGAAAGGAGAAATCAAATAGAAATAGAGGGGTAGGCTAGGTTTGCCCATGCTCTGTGAAACAACATGAGAGAAGACAGAAAAAATGACTGGGGCAGCAGTTCTGGGGTGTGAGTGATTGAAGTTGGTCTTTAGCATTCCACAGGAAGATCCTACATGAGAAAGGCAGGGAGACTGGGATGGAGTGAGCAAGGTGAGGCTGGCAGCAGTGTTTGGGAAAATGTGGATCGGGGAAGTGACCATCACATCACTCTAATCTACTCCAACTGTTAGCTGAGGAGACTTCCCTGTGCAGCTCTACAGCCAACAGCACCCATGGGGAGCCCAGAGGTGCACCTAGCAGCCTGCTGCAAAAAGCTATGTCCGCTGGGCCCTGGGATTGGTTGCTCCACTGGGGTCCATGAATAGCTATCCTATTGAGTACTGTGAATGGTGTATTTGCTGGTGTCAGGTGCTATGATCAACTGCCCTGTCCCATGTATTGGGACTGGCATCCAGCCACCACGTGCCAGGAGCAGGCCCCCACTGCCATGCCTA
Organism: Tamandua tetradactyla; assembly: GCF_023851605.1. Lineage (NCBI taxonomy): Eukaryota > Metazoa > Chordata > Mammalia > Pilosa > Myrmecophagidae > Tamandua > Tamandua tetradactyla. The sequence goes on from NC_135335.1 coordinate 82,302,193, forward strand.
TGATCTTCCCAGTCAGCTGCCACAGTCAGTGAAAAGCAGGCCTGAGAGGAAGAGGTGGCTCAAGATTATCATCTGCTAGGAAGAAGTGGTAAGTGCAGTCTTGCAAACTCCGTATCTACCTAGTTTAATTTTTAAAAATATATTTTAAAATTATTATTATTTTATTTACTTATTATTTAATTTTTATTCTGTTTCTTCTATGGGCACCAGTCTGAGTGCATTCCTAAGTTATCTTGGGGTATTGCCTTGGCTTCAGGGCATACTGTAGCTGGGATTTTTGTGTGTGTGTGTATGGGCCAGGAGTCAAGCCTAGGTCTCCTACATGGCAGGTGGGCATTTTGCCACTGAACTACCCATGCACTGCCACCTAACTTTTTTTACAAAATATTTTTATTGATAAATCTTTACACACATATGCCCACACATGGTGTACAATCAATGGCTAGCAATATCTTCACATAGTTGTGTATTCATCACCATGATCATTTTCAGAACATATGCATCATTCCAGAAAAAGAAATAAAAAGAAAAAAAAGAAAAAACTCATGCATCCCATACTCCTTACCCTTCCATTTCATTGACCACTAGTATTTCAATCTACATGCTTTTTTTTACCCATATCTCCCCTATTATTTATTTATTTTTATACATATTTTTTAGTCATCTGCCCATAGGCTGGATAAAAGAACCATCAGATGTAAGGTTTTCACAGTCACACAGTCACATTGTAAAAGTTATATCATTATACAATCATCTTCAAGAATCAAGGCTACTGGAATACAGTTCAACAGTTTCAGGTACTTCAGGAGCCACTCCAGTACACCACAAACTTAAAAGGAGATATCTGTATAATGCATGAGAATAACCTCCAGGATAACCTCTCAACTATGTTTGAAATCTCTCAGCCATTGAAAATTTATTTTGTCTCATTTCTCTCTTCCCCATTTTTTGTCAAGAAGGCTTTCTCAATCCCATGATGCTGGGTCCCAGCTAATCTTGGGAGTTATATCCTATGTTGCCAAGGAGATTTATGCTCCTGGGATTCACATCCCATATAGCAGGGGAAGGGCAGTGAGTTCACTTGCCAAGTTGCCTTAGAGAGAGAGAGAGAGAGCCCACCTAGCTTTTAATAGACTTTCAAATAGAATTGCACCCCTATATGAGGTTGGGTCTTGGTTTGGTAGGAAATTACTAACGAACCAAGTGCAAAAGGGGACCTTAAATGCAAACCCAAGCAAATACAAATCTTTAGATGAGTGAAGGAAACCAACTTGCAAAAAACCTTGCTATTATAATCAAATGTTCTGAACACAACAGAAAATTACAAAGCACATGAAGATTCATGCAGAAATGGCCCAGTTAAATTAACCAAATTAAAATACCAGAGGGGACACAGAATATGGAAAAACTACTCAAAGATATTTATAAAGAAATAAAGGATATCAAGAAGATATTAGAAGAGCATAAAGAAGAGATCAAAAGATTAAATAAGAAAATAGAAGATCTCACAGAGATGAATGATATTGTAGACTAAATTAGAAATATACTAGAGACACATGATAGCAGATTCAAAGAAGCAGAAGGAAGAATAAGTGACCTAGAAGACAAAACAATTGAACTAGAAAGCATACAAAAGAACAAATGCCAAGGAAGTTGGAAAAAATGCAACTGGATCTTAGCGAAATGATAGACAACAAAAGGCACACAAATATAAGAATCACTGGTGTACCAGAAGGAGAAAAGTAAAGGCTGAGAAGATCAGTTGAAGATATAATCAGAGAAAACTTCTCAACCTTTATAAAAGACATAATTATGCAAATCAAAGAAGCCCAATGAATCCCAAATAGAATAAATTAAAATAGGTGTACTCTAAGACACACAGTAATCAGACTGTCAAATGCTGAAGAGAAGCGGAAAGTCCTGAAAGAAACACAGGAAAAGTGATCTGCTGCATACAAGGAAAACCACATTAGACTGAGTTCAGACAACAGGCACCATGGAGGTGAGAAGACAGTGGTATGATATATTTAAGATCATGAATGAGAAAGGCATCCAGCCAAGAATTCTTTTTTTTTTAAACTTTTTTTTAATTGCATAATATAGCATATATACAAACAAAGTGAAGAAAGAAAAAAGCAATAGTTTTCAAAGCACTCTTCAAAAAGTAGTTGCAGGATGGATCCCAGAGTTTGTTATAGGCTACCATACCATCATCTCAGATTTTTCTTTCTAGCTGCTCCAGAACATTGGACAGCCAAGAATTCTTTATCTAGCCAAGTTGTACTTTAAAACTGAGAGTGAGATTAGAATCTTCAAAGATAAGCAAAGACTGAGAGAACTAGTCAACAAGAGACGTACCTCACAAAAAATACTAGAAGAAGTCCTGTCAGCTGAAAAGACAGGAGAGGATGGTCTGGAAGGGGCATAGAGTTGAAATGTACCAGTAAGTGTAAGATCTGACAAATTAAAACTAAAGGATAAGATGGTAGATTCAAGAGCTGCTTTTATAGTAATAACTTTGAACATTAATGGACTAAACTCACCAATTAAAAGATGCAAATTGGCAGAATGGATTAAAAAACATAATCCATCTATATGCTGTTTACAAGAGATGCATCTGAGACCCAAAGACACAAATAGATTGAAAGTGATAGGATGGAAAAATACGTTCTGTGCAAGCTGTAACCAGAAGAAAGCAGGAGTAGCTATACTAATATCAGATAGAATAGACTTTAAATGTGAAGAGACATTGAAGGGCATTGCATATTAATAAAAGGGACAATACACCAAGAAGAAATAACAATCATAAGTGTTTATGCTCCCAAATAAGGAGCTCCAAAGTACATTGGCAAGACTGAAGGGAACTATAGATGTTTTAGCAAAAATAGTGGGTGACTTCAATAAACCACTCTCCACTATAGATAGAACAACCATACAGAGGATCAACATAGAAATAAACTTAATGCAGTAAATGAAGAGATATAATAGATATGTATAGATTGTCACACCCCAAGATACCAGGATATACATTCTTCTCTAGTGCTCAGGGAATATTCATGGGCTACCATATGATCTCTCATATTTTTCCTTCTAGCTGCTCCAGAATATAGGAGGCTAGAGGGCTTAAATAATTTTTTATCATTACAATCAACTTGTTTTCCTTCTCTTTTTTTGTGAACAATAACATATTTACAAAAAAGCTATAAAGTTTCAAAGCACAGCACCACAATTAGTTGTGGAATGTATTTCAGAATTTGACATGGGTTACAATTCCACAATTTTAGGTTTTTACTTCTAGCTGTCCTAAAATACTGGAGACCAAAAGGGATATAAATTTACTGATTTGGCATTCATATTCATTTGTTAAATCCTATCTTCTCTGTGTAACTCCACATCACCTTTGATCTTTCCATCCCTCTCTTTAGGGGTGTTTGGGCTATGGCCATTCTAAATTTTCCATATTGGAAGGGTCTATCACTAATATGGGGTAGGGGGATGGACCTATCTAATGTTCGAAGAAACTGGGCTAGGTTTCAGGACTTATCTGAACCAGGGACCCATCTGGAGGTTGTAGGTTTCTGGAAAATTACTCTAGTGCATTGAAATCTTGCCTATTGTCCTAGGTGTTCTTTAGGAAAATTAATCCATTTTTTTCCAGGCTAGTTTTGTCATCTCTAAAATGGAGCTGATAATAATGCTTACACAAAGAGTTATTATGAGGATTAAATGAGATAATGTATGTAGAGTACTTAACAGTGCTTGTAGCTTGTAAGTGCTTAAAGGTGGTGTTGCTTTTATTTTATTGCCTCTTTGATCTCAGTTCTGTGCTCTTGTGATCCTTAAAGAAAAAAAATGAGATAATGATTTATAAATAATATAAATGAACCTGGAGGAAAAGACAGAATGTCTAGTATAAGAGAAGAATAACTATTTTGAAAATTTAGAAAGTAAATCACAATGGCGTTTACAAAGGCAAAGAAATTAACTTAAGGAAATGACAGATTAAAAAAATAATTCAGTTTCAGATTAGTAAGGAGCATGACATTCTGACTTCCATGAAGTTTTAATGCCACAAAATTTTTAACCAGCAGAGGGTTTCGTATTCTTTTCATGACCCTGGAGAATAAAATGAAATAGATACAAAACTGTTAGGTTTTTATCTGCTTGGAGTGTAAACATTTCTCTTTTTTTTTTTCCTTGCAAGAATCCAATCCTTCTTTGTAATAGCATTTCATCCCGTTTTATGTATTCTTTGTAATGTAGCAAGAGCTCCCTGTCTTGATGGAAAACTATACCCACCTCCCACCATGGAAGCCAAAGAGATAATTTTCTCACTCTTGCTATCTGCACTTACAGTCAGTGGCAGACCAGAGACTTGAGCTTTGCCAATTGGAAACAAATCTCAGATTTTGGCTCTTCCATTATAGATACAGGGGCAGTGACCTTTGGAGTAGGCTCCTTCTGAGCTCCTTTGGGTTGTCCATTTTCCAGGCCTGTTGTGATCTCTCACCCCTATCAATTCTTTGAGTCTCAACTATCCTTCCAATAAAATCCCTTTTTGCTGAAGAGAACCTGTTTACTTTAGGTACCCCCACAACCAGACTCCGAGAAAAGAATTTGAGAACACAATGTTTATTTGGGAGGAGAATATTGCAGGAAACATTGGTAGGAGAATGGAGAAATGTGATGGGAAAAACAAGGCAGCTAACAAAGGGTGTTTCCTTTATTATCAAAGCTACCACCATGGGCTCCTGAAGTCAATCCAGCAGAGAAACTCCAGAAAACTTTGAACACACAGGTCTCAGAGTTATCCTCTGTGGTGGCTTGTAGCTGTTATGTAACCCAGAAAAGGCCCTATTCTTTATTTTACATGGGCAGGCACTGGGAATCAAACCGGGGTCTCTGGCATGGCAGGCGAGAACTCTGCCTGCTGAGCGACTGTGGCCCGCCCAGGCCATATTCTTTTAATCCATTCATGTGGTTGCAGATATATTGTAGGTGGGACCTTTTGATTAAGTTATTTCAATTGAGGAGTGTCTTAATCCTTGTACTAGGTTCTTTATAAGAGATGAAATTGAAGGAAGCTTATGGAGAAAAGCCCCAGAGAAGCTAAGAGAGGACCCATAACAAACCAGAAGCCACTGAAGTCAGAAGCTGAAAGTAATGAAACCTGGGAGGGAAGGACTAGCAGATTCCAGCCACATGCCTTCCCGGTTGACAGAGGTGCCCTGGATGCCAGCAGCCTATCTTCAGAGTCCAGGTATCATCCTGTTGACATCTTGAGTTGGAACATTTTTATGGCCTAAGAACTGTAAACTGTAACAATAAATCACCATTGTAAAATCCAACCCATTTCTGGTAAATTGCATTCTGGCCGCTTTAGCAAACTGAAACATCCACTGAAGCAGGGAGGGCACTGGGCCATTTATAGTTCATAGGCTGAGGGCTGCTTCTTGGATTGCTCATCCCCCTCCTTCTGCCTGCCACTAGCACAGATAGAGCAGCCATCTCCTGAGAAATCTGGCTGGGCACCAGCAGCATCTGCTACAAGGCTAGAGCCAGTCCTGTTGCTGTGTAGTTAAGACCCACAACTGAGACACGCCATAAACAGAACACTACTTAGACCAGCCACTTCCAGGTCAGTGAAGCCAAACCACTGCTGCCTCTAGATATACCCACATCTCTTTTTTTTTTTTTTCATGGGCAGGCACCAGGAAATGAACCTGGGTATCCTGTATGACAGGTGAGAGCTCTGCCACTGAGCCACCATTGCCCGCCCATCCACACCTTCTAAATAGCCTCCACCACCCATGGGCACCTTATTCCAGATTCCTGCTCCCTAGCCATAACAGATCGAGTTCTGGCTGCCAGGGGAGGAGAGAAGAAAGCTCTCTTTGACCTGATTTCTTTGGCAAGAGGCGGGGCATGGAACCATACCTGTATCATTCTGAAAATAGAAAGGGTTTGGGGAAGCAGTTGTGGAAAATTTGGACAAATACCCATTACAGCCTTCACTGTGACATTTCAATTTTCATCTGCATGTGTGTTCTAGTTTGCTAGCTACCAGAATGCAATATGCCAGGAACGAATGGCTTTTAAAAAGGGGAATTTAGTAAGTTGCTAGGTTACAGGTCTGAGGCTGAGAAAATATCCAAATTAAAGCAAGTCTATAAAAAATGTCCAAATTAAGGCATCCAGGGAAAGATACCTTGGTTTAAGAAGACCAGTGAAGTTCAGGGTTTCTTTCTCCAATGGAAAGGCACATGGTGAACATGGTGATGTCTACTAGCTTCCTCTCCAGGCCTCTTGCTTCATGAAACTCCCTGGCCGCATTCTCCTTCATCTCCAAAGTTTGCTGGCTGGTGAACTCTGTGTGGTTCCCTTGCCATTCTGTCATGGTTCTGTGGCTCTCTCCTCATTCTCGAAAGGAATTCTCTCCAAATGTCTCTGCTTTTATAGGATTCTAGTAAACTAATCAAGACCCATGGAGAATGGGCCGAGACCCAGCTCCATCTAATTAAGTTTAATAACCACAATTGATTGAGTCACATCTCCGTGGAGATAACCTAATCAAGTTTCCAATCTATAGTACTGAATAGGGATGAGAAGAAACTGTCACTCCCACAAGACTGATTAGGATTAAAACATGGCTTTTCTAGGGCACATAACTCTTTTCAAACAAGTACAACATGTATCCCCTACTACACAGCCAAACAACAACAAAAAAAATCACCCATCCAACTGAGCTGGGCCACACCTTAACCAAAGTAATCTCATCAAAAGTTACAATGGGTTCATACCCCCAGGAATGGAATAAATTTAAGGACATGTTTTTCTGGGGTACATACAGCTTCAAATCACCACAGGTGGTCTCACTGGAATTAGAGCACTGAAGCTATGAAAGTCAACTTTACCCCATACAGCAATTGTTAAAAGAGTTGAAAAAGTGATCAGATTTAGACTAGAGATATGAATGAAGCTGATCTGGATAGGACTGAGGTAAATCAGAATATGGGGTAAAGGATAATATGGTCCATATTTTAAAGCTTCAAGTTCTGTGTGAGACCAAAGGGAGAGATGTTTATTTGGTGCAAAATTTATATTTTTGTTAGCACATTATCTAATTTAACACATAGGGTCAGTTTATTGAAAAACCATAAGTACATGGAATATTGAATAGGGCATGACATCTTGTTGGCACAGGTTAATGTGATGCCCCAATATATTCCACAGTAATATGGTCAGAGAATAAAAATGTATTTGCAAAGTTCCCTTCTGGGGTTGAGGAGAAAGGAGGAAATATTCAGCTTCCCCATCTGGGGAATTCCTGCTATTCTTGCAAACAGTGAAGATAGCCAATTCAATAGGCTGAGCCCTTGATGTTGGGGTTCACCCCCTATGAAACATTCTTGTAAAGTAGAAGCTAAGTTTACTAGTAATTATGGATCTATTCAGAAAAAGAAAACAAAAACAGAAAAAAAAGTTATACATTCCATACCCTTACTGCTCCCTTCCATTGATCACTAGCATTTCAAACTAAATTTATTTTAACATTTGTTCCCCCTATTATTTATTTTTATTCCATATGTTCTACTCATCTGTTGACAAGGTAGATAATAGGAGCATCAGACACAAGGTTTTCACAACCACACAGTCACATTGTGAAAGCTATATCATTGTACAATCATCTTCAAGAAACATTGCTCCTGGAACACAGCTCTAGAAATAGATATATTTTAAGTGACAATAAGAATGCGGTGATCTCATTGGGCTCTGGTGAGGTGGATATGGTAAATAAAAATCCCAATATCATTTGTCCTTCACAATATCTATTGTGATTGGTAGACTGTAGTGATAATCTGGATGCCATCAGAGTAAGAATTACCTTAGAGTCAGTGTACAATAGTTTCCAAAAGGTTTGGGTATTTCACTTTTTTCCCTACTGTTTGATTTTACTGGTGACTAGTTATAGGTCCCTTTGGGGAAGACTAGGAAGAACAGCCACGGTTCCCATCTGCAGTATTACTTCAGGGTTTGTCCTTTCTCAATGAAGCCCAGATTTTCCTTCACTAAGCCTTCACTGAGTCTATGAATGGGTTCAGGACTTGGACAAAGTATTGCTACTTTTAGGCTTCTGTTCTTCTTATTAAAATTAAGTATGACCTTAGCGGTCTGATTTTATGTATTTATTCTGGTAATCAAATAAAAATCATCAAAGATCCACATGGGTCAGACCACTTTGATTACAATGCTGACTTCACTGTCTCTAAGTAGCAGGGCTGGGACTAGGGTGATGCAAGCAAGTTGCTTAGGGTACAAAATTTAAGGGAACACTCACTCTCAGTATTGTGCAATGCCAATCTTGCACTTACATAACCCTAAGAGTGACTGTCTCCTTAAAATTTGTGCTGTTCTTAGTCTTCGTGCTGTATAATGGTGGTCATGCATGTCTTCCTTACCTCATTGTTAAGTACTGATTTTTGGTCTCCAACATATCTTTTATCTTGGATCCTTCCATTCCTACTGAAACTGAAGAAAGATAATTTCAATTACAATGGCTTCCTAGTGACAGTGGTTGTGAATTATACTGCCCAGATCCCTACTTTAGGACTGAGGCATTCATTCCATGGGCTGCTGGCAGTACTAGCAGCCAAGGGCCCACAACTTTAGTTTCACTGACCTGAAGAAAGTCACCTTATCCAAGATCATGTCTCCTCCCAAGGTCAGCCTTCATTGTGAAGGTATAAAAGGTATAAAAGCCTGTACATCTTGCCCTGGATTTGGACACTCCAGCTCCAGAACTCCCAATGGGATTGCATTGCAGTTCAACACCATTCTCTGTGCAGTCCTCCTACCATCACTCCACTACAGATGTTGATATTGAGGACATTTCCTACATGCAAATCTCCATCTCAGAGCATGTCTACTAGAGAACCAAGTCTCAGACAGTTGGTCTCAGGTGTGGTATGAGAAAGAGGACTGTAAAATAAGAATGTGGAGCAGGATCACCTGCCAGCTGATACTGACTAGCATTGAGGGCAGCAAAACTGATGACAGGTGGAACACTAAGAGCCCCTGGCATTCTGTAGCATTGGGTTTGTTAAAACTTTCACTGATGGGTTACTGGGACGGGACACCAAATGAAAAGAATCCATTGGTGGATTGTGCAAAGGAATGCATAGGCAGTATCATAGGTATTTGAAAAGTTTGGTGGCAGTAGAAATGATAAGGACTATGGTATTAGATGGCTATTCTTGGGAGCAAACAATTCAATGGAGAAAGACAATGAAAAGCAGGTATTAATCACTAATAAAAGGCTAAGTCTGAACCACTGAGGGCCTCTTTCTCTTTCAAAAAGGAAAAACATAAAGAGTCCTCCTCCTTGTAGCCAGAGGGCAGAAAAACATGAGGGTTAGGCTTAGGGTGTAATTATAAAAATAGAATTCCAGAGTAGGCTAAATTTTCACCATTAGAATGTTTGTAACACCATGGTCAGGAGCCTGATTGGGAAAGAGCAGAGCTGTAAGACATGGTTGGGGACAGTGGGCCAGTACATTGGAAAATCTTGAATCCCCAGATGCCTTGGAACCTCCTGAGCCTGCAGAAAGGGACTACTACTCCCTTTAAAAACAGTTTTCCCTGCTGTGCTGTTTTGAAACTATTATGTATTCTAGAAAAGCTATGTTTTAATACTGATTCAAATATTATAGGGTAGAAAATTTGATTAGATTATCTCCATGGAGATGTGGCACACTTTATTGTGGATGTGACCTTTTGATGAGATGGAGGTGTGACTCCACCCTATCTAGGTGGGTCTTGTTTGTTTACTGGAGTCCTTTGAAAAAGGAAACATTTTTGTGAGACCTCAGAGCTGACACAGATGCTGACACTTGGAGAATGGAGACACAGATGTTTGGAGATGCTTGGAGCCCAGCAGACATTACCATGAGATGTTAAGCAAGCTAGAACCTGGAGATAGCCAAGGGAAGCCAATAGATGAAAGCCAGCCCCAGAGAAGCAAAGTGAGGAACCTCCACACAGACAGAGACTGAAAGCAACGGAGCCGAACAGGAAGGGACCAGTAGATCCCAGCCATGTGACTATCCAGCTGACAGAGGTGTTCCTGACCCATTGGCCTTCCTTGAATTAAGGTATTTTTCCCTGAATGCCTTAGTTTGATATTTTTATAGGCTTAGAACTGTAAATTTATAATTTATTAGATTCCCTTTATAAATGTTACTCCAATTTGGATATGTTGCATTCCACAGCTTGCAAACTAATACAGAAGGTAATATGAACTTTCCTCAGTAACTACACCTATCTCATATCCCAGCTGCCAAGCTCATAATTGAGGTGAAATCACCATGTAGCTCAGCTGTGGAAGTGCCAACTCTTCTAAGGAAGGCTAAGAATTCTAGTCCCCAGGCACTACAGGATCTCACCAACATGTACAAGCAGCAACTGGGAGAGTATATTTGGAATTGGATCCTGAGGGTGACGAATGACAGGAGGTTAGATCATAACAGAGGAAAATCTATCAATATGGGACCATTTTTCCATGATACATGGTTTCACACTGGGCAATGACCCTGGAAAATGGTGCTAAATACTGCTAGGATGACTCTTGGAAGTTTGAAGGAAGGGAAAGCCCATATCAAGAGAAGTAGAAATTGCAGTATGCTGTGGCAGAAGGTGGGAAAATGAATCAAAAGGCTCAGAGAAGAGGGCATGCTAGGGTGGATATAAATACTAGATTTGCTGAGATGGTCATTGGCAGCTGTCCTTGTTGGCCAGGTCTGATAGGAGGTGCTGTTACGAACCTGGGATTCCTAATAACAGGGATAATATAATCCTAAAATCAAATAAAAGCCAGCTGGTAGTATTTAGCATAAGAAACCAAAAGCCTACAAAATCAAAATGGCCTGGGGATTGGGAGTGGGTTTGACCTGTAAGAAGGCCGTGATTTTGGTTAATAGAACAAATGTTTTCTCTTTGGACAAGATAAATAGTCCAGCAATAAGATATTTCATAATTTATGCAATCAGGAGATATCAAGGATGGAAGATGAAAAGTCTAAATGCATCCAGCCCAATAAAAAGTCAAGATCCTTTGCTCAGTTTTCAGACCCAAGCTAGTTTCAAGAAGCAGAATCATTTAAGGAGAGGTCTTGTCTTTAGGAGGAAGAAATCTGCAACACCATGGTAAGTGTAGATGGTAGTGATACCCCCAGTCCTTCCCCAAATTTACTCAGGTAATCAATTATTGGGGAAAAGGGAATTCCCCAAAACTTCAAGGACTATTAGATATAGGGTAAAAGTTGACCTGGGGACACAAAGCATCTCTGTGGTCCAGTGTTAGAGTGGGAGCAAATAGAAGGCCAGGCAGTGAATGGAGTCCTGACCCAGATCCATTTCACAGTAGATTTGCTGGGTCTCTAGATCCACACAGTTATCATTTCCCTAGATCCTAAATTTGTATATAGTGGAACTTCCACAATGACTCCTGGGCCTGGGGAAGGCCAAGTGAACGTCCCTAAGGCTCCTTGTTCCCTTTCCACTACCCAAGCCAAAATAATGTCACAACCTCATGGGAAATAGCACAAGTGAATGTCACCCTAAAAGATGTAGGTATGGTGATTCTCATCATATTCCCATTTAATTAACAAATTTGACTCTCACAAAAGCTAGATAGACCCTGGAGGATTACAGAAGATTAGCAAAACTCAACCACGTAGTATCTCTAAATGCAACTGCTTTGACAGATGTGGGAATTTTTGCTAGTATAAATGAACAAGACCTTATTAGGTACACAGTTTGTGATCATTGACTTGTTGAAAGTCTTCTTTTCCATTCCTGCCACGAAGAAGGATCAGAAACAGTTTAAATTCATCAAGGATGGATAACAGTTTTACATTTTTGGTCTATATATATGCTTTTATCTTGTCACTTCTCTTTGCACCCAAAGTGGATGGCTAGGTTCAGGGCCTGAAGCTCTGCTCGTTGTAGCACTTCCCTCATTGCTGTGTTTCAGAGTTACCCCTGGATAGGCTACAGTACAGCAGCAATCCTTCTCAGCTGTGTGTTCTTCCATCAACTGGCTATAAGGAGTTATACCCTGCAAGATCATAGGTGTGAGCTGAGGGAGAGGGACATGATCAGCCCACCCAAGAATGCATTTCTTCATGTTACAACAATTGATTTCTGCCACCATAACTTTGTTTAAGAGTGGAACAAATACTATAGTGGAGTAAATTATGATAGTTTAATAGTTGAGCAAACTGCTTCAACCATATAAAGCCACCTGAGCTGGCACACTGAATCCAGAATCTTGGGTGGGGGTACTTGTATTAGTTAATATTCAATCAGAGAAACAGAATCAGCAAGAGATTACATACAGATTTTCTTTAAAGGAATTGGCTTTACGCAATTGTGGGGGCTGGAAAGGCAAATCCAAAATCGGTAGCATCTGACCGAAGGAAAAGCTGGTTGGAAGTCTCAGACATGAGCTGCTTTACAGAGGTGAAATTTTTTCCTGTGGGAAGCTGCAGCTCTGCTCTTAAGGCTACTTAACTGATTGAATCAGGCACACCAGATTATCTATGACAATTTCCCTTACTTAAAGAGGATTGTGAATTTTAATCACATCTGTAAACTCTCTTCACAGCAACATCTATTAGTAGTGTTTGATTGAATAACGGGACTGTAGCCTAGCCAAATTGGTACATAAAACTGACCATCATTGTCCCATGCCATTAGATTCAATCCAATTAAAAAATCTAATCTAAATGTTTTCATCTTCTTGGCTGAAAATCCTAAAAATGTATTACATGCGTTCCCCAGATTTTTGGTAATGTAAATTAGTAAAGTACTATAGTTCTTTTATGTTTAAGTCATTCCCTTCCAGATTTGGCGTGTTAATGGAATTCTTTAGGAATTCCAGGATCTGCCTCTATATATAGGGAGGAAGGGCTTGGGATCAAATAAGGATCAGTGGGGGTGGAGAGTTTTGAGGGGTGTGGTAGATGGAATTATATAGTTCAACATAGACCTGTTCTGAATCTTAATCTGCATTCCTGTGGGTATGAACCCATTGTAAATAGGCCCTCTTACGGATGTTATTTTTAGTTAAGGTATGACCTAACTGAATGAGGATGGGTCTTAATCTGAATTACTGGTGGCTTTATAAAGAAAACTGGGAAGTCACAGAAGCCAGGAAGGGAGAGGACATTGCCATGTGATAAGAGGTAGAGAAATAAATCAGGGAAGTCCAAGGATTGCTAACAGCCAGCACCAGAATGCTACAGACTGGGAGAAAGCACTGCCTTGCTGATGCCTTGATTTTGATATTCTCATAGTCTCAAAACCTAAATCCAATAAATTCCCATTATTTAAGCCAACCCATTGTGTGATATTTGTGATAGCAACTCTGGCAAACTGAGACAAGGGACTCCAAATTCCCCAAATCCTCTTGCATATCCTCATTCCTATTCTCACTTTTTCCTGACTTTTGTCTCAAATTTCATAAAAGAGACCAAATAAAGTATTATATTTAACTGAAGTTGCAAATCGGGAACCAGCAAATTTTTCCTTCTGTCTCAACCCTGCAGCCAGAAGAATTGAGTCCCTAGGCTTCAGTTTACATCTTGAGTAAAGACACGGATTTGAGGTTATCTTTCTATTTTCTAAAAGATTTTTCATGTTAATTGCTGTTAGAAGTAGCTATTCTGTCCCTAAATCTTTGAATCTCTCATACACTTTTTATTCTTTGGAATCAGCAAGGCAATAACCAAAACTTTGCTCCCCTTGGGAGGTCATTCTAGATGACCATAGTTAATAACTTAATGAGATGATTTGCTATGACATGCCTTGAACTTCCAGATTTCTATCCTTTGGTTATTAATGAGACTTTGACTACACTCTGACCCAGTTAATTTAGACAATCAATCCCAGATTCTTCACATTTCCCTTTGTGTCTGCTGCCTACAACTTATCCTCTGGCACCAGATTCTGTTTCATTAGTGTTCTTGGTGGCAAGCAATAGAAACCAATTCATGCTATCTTAAGCAGAAAAGAAATTTGGTAGAATGTTGTAGATGAGGATAAGAAATTAGAGCATAAACCAAGACAGCTTTGGAAAGCCAGGAGGAAGGAGAATCAATTATCTTTTAAAGAAACAATCTGCCCTGAATGCAGCTGCAGGGATTGCTACCATGTGAATGACTACTAACCATCCATCCATCCATCCATCCATCCATCCATCCATCCATCCATCCATCCATCTTTGTGTTACTTCAGAGTTAAAGAAGTGGGTAGAGGATATGTTTGGTCAATCCCCCGCCAAATGCTCTTTCCAAAATAGAAAGGGATGCTTGATATATAAAGACCAATGCCCTAAAATGTGAGGGATGATATGGTGGTCAAGGAATGAAGGATAGAATGATGGTTGCTGGAGTGATGGGAATGGAGTGAGACCCAGGCAAAAGCTGAGCCTGGGATGGGGAGTTCTGAAAACAGATGAATGATTAGGTGGAGTGAAGATGTGATCTGGGATGAGATGAAGGTCAAAAATGGGTGAGTGTTAGGAATGGAGAAAGGGTTAGGAAAAAGGTAAGGGTTAGAAATTGTCTAAGGATCAAGAATGGAGTAAAGGCCATGGGGGAGGAATATTACTTAAATATAGATGGCATACTTTCATTCTGCATGTCAAAATGTTCACAGCATCTACATAGCTTTATCACATGAACCATTCTGAAATGTAGGGGGTCTAGATATAATAGGTTGGGATTTGTTATCCATTTCACTCCCTTCTGTGTTCCTCATATATTACAGTGGCTGGGAAGGATAAAATTAAATTCTCCAAATTCCCTTGCTGCTAGTGCAGTGGATGCATTTTACATAATGCCAGTAACATGCACTCTCAAGATATTTGGAAAGTAGAAGGGAAGGAGAAGCCATTGTTCCTGTGGCAGAGGCACATGATGGTGGGATCTGGCAGGCATAGTTTTTGCAGAAGCCAGACTCATGTCTCACTGTTCAGTCACCAGATTTGTACCTGAGGGGCAGTGAAAGTGGAAGTTGTCAGCAGTTTCCTGACCTCAATATTGCAACTATGGTGGTGTAAGCTTAAGGGTAAAAGCCAAGGTGTGGACTCCATTTCTGCCCACCCCCCAGTCTCTCCAATAATTTCTAAACTGGAATATAAATAGTTTATTTTAAATAGTACAATCACTTTGTAACTTACATTTCTGTTTTCTTAAAATAGGGTACCCCTACAATTATAATTAGGTAAGTTTGTGCAGACTGGGAATTATAACTAAAGTGTGTTCTCCAGAACCGGTATAATACTAACACTGGGGATTTAGTTTCCTAACTCCATCTGTTAGAATTTTCTGTAGTGGGAACACATTCCAGCTCCTGGCATAATGCTTGGCCCAGAGCTGGGGCTCAATAAATGACTACTGAACAAATAAATGCTGATGGAAGTAATAAACATGTTTCATCCAAAAAGAATGTACAAAAATGAACTTTAAGAAAAACAAGAACTGTGTAAAAAGAGATTAGTGGGGATATAAAGGGAGTTTCAAAGTAATGGAAAGCAACTCCCAATAACTTTTAAACATTTAAATCCTTGTATTAAAGCCCTTTTTGATTGAAATACCTAGAGTAGTTTCCATTTCCTCCCATAATCTGACTAATATAGAGGAATATTAATATGAAGTAAGGAAAGATAGAAAGGGAAACAACTTTAAAGATTTTGTGCTTTTCAATTTTTGAGCTGAGATGTTAAATACCATTCTCTATCACTTTGGGTACTTTACGACACTGCATGGCTGAAATATGAATTCCATAAATGGATGAGAAGAGGAGATTTCAGAAGAATTTTTTTTGTTGTTTTCATTCTTTATGTTGTTGTTTCTTAATAGTTTGATGGTATTAATTGAAGGTGTTGTAAAGACTTGACACTGCCTGAAGATTCCAGAGGGCTGACTTAAGTTTGACTCAAAGGAGTTTACTATTTTCAGTGTAAATAATTTTATTTTTAATATGTCGTAAACACATGGTTAAAAGTATTTGTCCTCAGCCCCAACTATTTCCACTCTAAGTCCTTTTCCATAAGGTATCTTCTTCTAACATTCAATTCTTCAGAATGTTTTTTAATTTGATTATGATCAGCTGTGAAATGTCTCCAAATAAACATTGTAAACAGTAAGCTTTCCTATCTGTGGATCTTTGCCACTATTTAGCTTTAGTTTGCCTAATGATTAATGTCAGTATATATATTTCCTCAGCATTCAGCTAACAGATTGTCAACCAACCTACCTTTATTTTGAACATAACTATCACAAAATATAGTGTGGGAAAAAACTGATGAATTTAGCTCAAGTGGAAGCTGAAAGCTTAATCCAGCTAAATCAATTTAACACAATTTCCAAATTCTATGACACTGTTATTTAGAATTTTAACTCAGCCAATTCACAATTGTGCACTCTCCATTTATCTCCTTCCCTTCTTTGGAGGATGATTCTTCTTTGGGGTGGGAAGCATTGCAGGGCAATAGACTATCTGTGTGGCCTTGCACTGGGGAGGGGGAGTCACAGCCATGCCCAGCCCTCTGGCCTCAGCTGCACCGAAGTCCAGACTGCCTGACTTCACTGGATCCACTACAGCCTCTGAGGGTCCAATATTGTCTTTGACTTATACAGTATATGCCCAGCCATTGACAGCACTTAACTGTCATTCCGTGAGGCTTCTTGGGGTCTTCCATCCCTTCTAGCTGCTTCGGGATATGGGACATGTTCAGTTTCCCGCCACTTCTCATGGTGGTGGGCAGACCTCTGTGAGTCCTCCTCACATCCATCTCCTTGGGCGCCTTCCATAGCCACTGCTACTCTGCTCAGATGTCAGTTTGGATGTGGCGCTTCTCTTCAAGTTTGCAGTCTCCCTGAATATAACCCAGAAGCCCAGCAATAACTCGCCTGATATTTGGGTTGCTCCAAACCTCTATGTGGTTTTGGTATGAGCTCCCCTCTTCTCCCAGGACTCAGTTCAGAAACCCAGGAAACATTAGTCCACTAGTTTTGCCCCCTGCAAATCTCTTTGGTAAAACTTTTATCCTTCTTTGGAGGGAAATGAACACTTACATTTCAGCATTTATTTTCCCAATTTATTATTTATGGATAATTCCTTCCTTCAGTCTTTTTTCCTTGACATATAAAGCCAATATTTTAGGATAAAAAATATTTTTCTGTCAGGATTCTGGTATTTGTAAAGCAAAAGCCTTTTGATTTTCAGACTTTTGACTCTGCTATAGATCTACAAATAGCTATGTAGGTGCTCATTAGCCATGACAATGGATTTGTTCTTTTGGTATCAGTTCTTTTCAGAGCAGAAAATCATTGCTGGCTTAATGGTAGGAGCCCATTCAGACCATTTTGAAGAGTAAAACAGAGTTTAATATAAAAATATTCTTCTACCACATGAGAGGATCCTTCTTACTTTGGGGCATTTGTGATCTCTCCTTTGGAAAATGGGTACAATAGTAAATAACTTTGGGATTCTTGTTATGTCTCTTTTGGGACAAAAGCAGGCAACCATTTGTCACCTTTTCTCTCTTTATTTCTCCCTTCTTCCCTTTCTCCTTCTCATTTTCTCTCCCACCCTTCCTATCCCCTTCCTTCTTTCTTTCCTGTTTTTATTGGTTCTAGAAATCTAGAATGGTTTCTGGCAACCTCTTGTATACTGGAAAGAGCAATGAAATCTGGAGATCATGATTCTAATCTCTATTCTGCTACTAACCACGTGTGACTTCAAAAAAAGGCACTTTCTTCCCTGGTTCTCCATTTCCTCATGTATAAAATGAGTTTTGGAGGATGTGACTGCACTTATCTACATTAGGATGCGAAGAAATATAATAATAATAGTAATAATAATAATAATGATAATTGATATTGTGTGTTTACTCTTTATCAGTTATGGCTAAGTCTTTTTCATGTTCTATAAGTCAGTGTTCTTGATTATAAAAACCAAAAACACTTTAGTTAGATTATGTGGAAATGGAATTTGTTAAAGAATACCAGTTATTTCAAGGAATCTCCAGAAGGGGAAAGACTTATATTTGGAAGCAATGCTGCCGGGATCATTTGATGGAATTACAGAGGAGGACCAACCCCTCATGCCATTTCTACTGCTGTGGCCACTGGGCAGTGAAACCACAGCCTGCACTTAAAAGAATAGGCACTAGAAGCCAGAACCCTTGTCACTGTTCCTTTTAGAAGCTGGATATCCCCGTCACCAGAATGGATTTCACATGACATCTGTTTCTTCCCCTCAGTTGCTTCCCAAAGAAAGTCTCATATAGGTGTGGCCAACTGATGAAGCTTTGGTCACATGCTCATACCCTAGTTGCAAGAGAGGCCAGGAGAGTTAATTGCTGTCTTCAACTTTGGGATGTACAGACTTAAAAGATACAAAATTCTCAAAATAGAGAAAAAATGTTCAAAACTAATTTGGTGTTTGAATATTATTTTGAACAAATTAAGAATAAATTTTTAATGAAAAAATTATTTTGATTAAGCTTTATTGTATTCAGAATTAGTGTATCCAAAATCATGTCCCAATAAACCAAAGATTAATGTGTCCTTATAGCAACTCCCACACTATTGTAGAAAATATATTGGTTGTCAGATGCTCACATCAATTTACTCAGTGCCCATGGGGAGCCCATTTTCCCCCCCTCAATGTTCTGGCCAATACTCTTCAGAGAAAAACAATCTCAGATCCCAAATCTGGCGAATCTCATGTATTACTACAGGACTCACTGTGTTAGCTTGCCAAAGCTGCCAGAATGCAATACACCAGAAATAGATTGGCTTTTATAACAAGATATATTTAGGTACAAATTTACAGTTCCTCAGAGGGAAGACAGCTAGCTTTCATCTGAGTTTCTCTGTCACATGGGCAGGTACATGGTGATGTCTGTTGGCCCTCTCTCCAAGCTTCTGGATTCAAATGGCTTTCCCTGGGGTATTTCCTCTCTGCATCTCCAAATATCTGGGTCTGTATCAGCTATGAGCACTGAGCTGAGGTGTGCTGGGCTGTGCTGAGCTGCTTTTCTCTCTTTTGACTTTTCCTTTTAAGCCTCCTATTGATCAAATTAAACATCACTCATTGCAGAAGGCACTCCCATTAGCCAACTGCAGATGTAATCAGCTATAGATGAATTTCACATGCTCGTGATTTAAGTTCACAGCAACAGAAGGACTGTACATGATCACCTGGCCAAGGCAACACCTGAATCTAACTACTACACTCACTATCATTAAGCTTTTGATCTCATTTCAAATCCAGGATATCATTTCTGAGGAAATTTACAAATCTTACTTTCATAAGGTTCCTTTCATAAGGTGCCTGTAAAATCAAGGTTTCCATTTTCAGCAGGACAATTTCTTTGCATCCTTTCATTTGCATGCTTCTCTTTCCTAGGTAGTTATTTGTACCTTCTGGAAAGAATACACAAGTTTTTGAGTCCACAGAGAGAGGTGTATCTTGTCAAAATTATCAAACACTCTGGTTTTGGTGATAAGAAAAGCAATGCTGTGTGGACAAACCTCTATCACTATAAAATGGAATCGTAGGCAGATACAGTCTAATGTAAAGGAGTTTGCCATTAAAAAAAAAATGTTTGGCCTCACCATATGCCAAACAGCATCCAAAACAAAGAGCTGGGATGGATTGTTGAAGATTTTTTTTTCTAAAGGAAAATGATCTTGTTTCTAAATATTAATTGGAAGGGGTGGGAAAAATACTTGGAGAGCATGCTCAAGAGAGATGCTAGTTTTATTATGATTTCATATTTATTGAGGACCAAGAATTAGTCATGGCTCCCTTCTACTGGGCTCTCTCTTCCATCAAAGGAGAAAATAAAAGAAAATGTTTTGTACATGCAGATGCCTTGATACAGAGGACTTAGTCCTGGCATTTAGCCATCACTGTCCACTTTCAAATCCCCTAAATATTTTCGTAAACCTAGATTCCAGCTAGAGGAACTGCTGTGGATATGCTTCTAACATCTCAACCTGTCTTTGGAGCAGAGTGGACTTTTCATCATTCCATAACAGCTTTCTATGCCCCCAGTCCAATGAAACCCTGAAAAAAACAATTGTCTAGCTTGAGACAGAAGGTGCGTAGCTATGGCCAATTCCATTGGATTCAGAAGATATTCTGCAACCTAGTTGCAAAGATAAGTGCTCCAAAGGGGAAAGCCTGTCTCCTTCACAATTTATGCTGAAAAACACCAGGCTCCTCTGACTGTTCAAGGCACCTCCACCTCCCACTGTTTGACTCTACTACCAGATATGCTGACCTAACTCTAAATCTATCTCTTAAGCTCTCAGGAAAATTTCCTTTTCCTCAGCAACATTTTCTCAGATTCCTATGTTATGAAAGAAAGCCAACTCATGAGATTGCTTGCAATGAGGAATTAACAAAGGATTAGTATACAACTCTTACCAAGGAGAGTTTCATCTTAAAAAGAGACGTTGGAGTTTTCTTTTGGGGAATTCTGATGAGGCAGAAAATTTTTTGGACAATGGAATCTTCCTACCTCAAACTCTGCCTAGACTTAGAAACTCCTAAGGTGTCCTCAGTCATGTTGTTTCTACTATCACCGTACTAAGTTGTTTATTTCAGTGATGCTCTCTTGATTTGTTGTTTGCAGGTTGCAAAAAATTTTAGGATTATAGCTTTTCTGACTTGGAAGGAAATTCAAAGATCATCAAATGCAAGCTTTCCCAAGGCAGGTATCTCCTCTCCAGCAGTGCTGTCAAGTATCTCCATTAATGACACACACAGTCCCACTACAGTCATTAGAAAGTTCTTCCTTTCATTGGGCCTATATCTGCCTCCTTTTACCTTTACCATTAGCTCTTGGTCTACAACTCTTCTTCCTTCACAAGATAGCCTTTTAAATATTAGAGGATAACCACCAGGTGTTGTTTCAATTTTACCTTTCCAGGCTAAACATTGACAGTTCTCTCAGTCTGTATTGGTCAGGACACACCAGGGAAGCAGAAATTTAAAAAAATGGATAAATAGATAGATAGAAATGTATTACATGGATTTGGCTTAGCAATTGTGGGGACTGGTTAGGAAGGTCCAAAGCGCATAGGGCAGGCAGTCATGAAGAGGGAAAAGCCCAAGACTCCAGCTACCAACTTACTCAGGATAATCTCCTTTTTAATGAACTTAAAGTTAACTGATTTGGGGCTTTAATCACATCTGTAAAGTTCCTTCACAGCAGTACCTAGATTCATGTTTGACTGAAGAACTGAGAGAAGGCTTGCATATGCTACAAATGGCACTCTCTCTCTTTGTCCTCTAATACTCAGGAGAGATTATCCCTTGTAGCCCTTTCTAAGTGAAAACATGAAAGTAAAAGGAATTCTGGGAAATGTAGTTCCACTAAGCCAAGCTGACACATCAAAAGCCATCACATACTCCAGATATGATATGGTTCCTAGGTACTTTATAATCTAAATCACTTCAATCCATGACATAGTAACATACTCATTTTTATAGAATTTTGGATAAATAGCTTTTTTGTCAAATGATACACAGTGAAATTTTCTCCAGAAATAAACTTCCACAATTCCAATCCTCTGTATACCTTTTAGGGCTTAAATGCTTATTATGATGTTATCTCTGTGATTATTTCTTTCTATCATTGGTTGTGCTGGTTTGAAAGTATTATGTACCCCAGAGAAACCATGTTTTAATCCTGATTCACTCTCGTAGGGGCAGCCAATTATTTTAATCCTGATTCAATAATGTAGGTAGAAACTTTTGATTAGATTATCTTCATAGAGTTGAGGTGCACCAAATTGTAGGTTAGGCCTTTTGATTCTATGGATATGTGATTCCACCCATTCCAGGTGGGTCTTGATTAGTTTACTGGAATCCTTTAAAAGAGCAAACATTTTGAAGAGATCAGAGCCAACAGGGAGAGCAGATGTAGATGCATGGAGAACAGTTGCTTCGGAGAACAGAGATGCAGATGTCTGGAGATGCTTGGAGCCCAGAAGACATCACCATAAGATGTTAAGTAAGCCAGAACCTGAAGGGAGCCAAGGAGGGTCAAGAAATAAAAGCCATCCCTGGAAAAGCAAAGTTAGAAATTCCCACAGGAACAGAGGTGAAACTACAGAGCCCAGGGACAAGGGACCAGCAGATGCCAGCCATGTGACTACCCAGCTGACAGAGGTGTGCAGACTGTGCCAGTTCAAAAGGATTACATACCCTAGAAAAGCCATGTTTTAATCCTGATCCATCTCATGGAGACAGCCATTTCTTTTAATTCCTATTTAGCATTGTAGGTTGAAAACTTGATTAGAAAATATTTACGGAGGTGTGACATGCACAATTGTGGGTATTAACCTTTGATAAGAGGGAGATGTGACTCCACCCACTCCACCCATCCCAGTAGCTCTTGATTAGTTTACTGGAATCTTTTAAAAGAGGAAACATCTTGGAGAGAGAGCCGCAAGAACCGTGAGAGCCCACACAGTCAGAGACCTTTGAAAATGAAGAAGAAATATGCCCCTGAGGGAGCATCATGAAACAAGAATCCTGGAGAGAAAACTAGCAGATGTCACCAAGTTCACTATGTACCTTTCCAGTTGAGAGAAACCCTGATCTTCATCAGCCTTTCTTGAGTGAAGTTAACCTCTTATTGATACCTTAATTTGGACATTTTTATAGACTTGCTTTAGTTGGGACATTTTCACTGCCATAGAATTGTAAATTTGCAACTTAATAAATTCTCCCTTTTAAAAGCCATTCCATTTCTGGTATATTGCATTCTGGCAGCTAGCAAATTAGAACATAGACCCATCGGCCTTCCTTAAAGTGAAGTATCTTCTCCCTGGATGCCTTAGTTTGGATATTTTTATAAGCGTAGAACTGTAAACTTGCAACTTATTAAATCCCCTTAAAAAAAACTGTTCCTGTTTCTGGTATATTGATTCTGGTAGCTTACTAATACATTGAGTTTAGTAACAGTGGTTACTAGGGCTGCCCATCCTATTCACCTGCGGAGATTTTCCAAAATTGACTTTCTTCTCTAAGACCCCACAACTGGAGATTCTGATTCAGTAATTCTTTCTGAGTGGAACACAGCTACATGTAAATATTTTTTAGTTCTTAAAATTTTTATTTTGGAACAACTTCAAGCTTACAGGACAGCTGCAAAAATGATACAAAACCCATATAGGGAACTTTAATATACCCCACTACCAGAGACTGAGTCCACCAATTTTTAACATTTGCCACATTTGCCTGTTTCATTCAGTTTCTCTCTCTTTTCTAAACATCTGTGAGGAGGTTGTGAACATCTTCCTCCTTAAATATGCAGTACTTCAATGTACATTTCCTAACAACAAGGATATTCCCTTATGTAATCACCTTCAGTAAAGTTATTGAGAAATTTGACATTGATATTGTGGTAGTTGGGATTCAGGTGTCAACTTGGCTAGGTAAAGGTGCTTAGTTCTATTGCTGTGGACATGAGCCAATGGCATGTGAACCTCATCTGTTGTTGATTACGTTTGTAGTCGGCTAGGAGGCATGCCTGCTGCAATGAATGGTGTTTGATTTAATTGGCTGGTGCTTAAATGAGAGAGTTCAATGTAGCACAACGAAAAGCAGCTCAGCATACCTCATCTCAGCACTTGCCGCTCAGCCCAGGCCTTTGGAGATGCAGAAAAGAATCACCCCAGGGAAAGTTGTTGGAACTCAGAGGCTTGGAGAGTAGGCCAGCAGAGATCACCCTGTGCCTTCCTATGTAAGAAAGAACCTCAGTTGTAAGTTAGCTGCCTTTCCTCTGAAGAACTATATGTCAACTAAATAAATCCCCTTTTATTGAAAGCCATTCCGTCTCTGGTGTGTTGCATTCCAGCAGCTAGAAAACTAGAAGAGACATAAAGCTTACAATCTATATTTTAATTTTTTGTGTGTTCCAATAATGTAATTTGGGGAATTTTCTCCTCCATTATTAGATCCAGTCCACGATCATGTGTTGCATTTAATTGTCATTATCTCTTTAGTAGCTATTTTTTATAAATTGTGGAAACATATATATAATGTAAACTTCTCCATAGTAAACACTCCAAGGTGCACTGTTCAATGGGATTAATCACGTTCACAATGTTGCACAACCCTTACCACCATCCATTGCCAGAACTTTCCCAATACCCCAAACAGAAACTCTACATCTGTTATGCATTAAGTCCCCATTCTCCCTACAGCCTCATCCAGTAACCTGTAGTCTATTTTCTGTCTCTATGAATTAGCATATTCTAGCTATTTCATGAAAGAGACCTGTCATTTTGGGTCAGACATACTTCAGTCAATATGATGTCTTCATGGTTCATCCATGAAGTAGTATGTATCAGAACTTCATTTTTTTAAAGGAGATATTCCATTTAATATATACAGTTTGTTCATCCATTGATCTGCTGATGGACATTTGAGTTATTCCACATTTTGGCTATTGTTAACAATGCTGCTATGAACATTGGTGTACAAATATTTGTCTGAGTTCCTGTTTTCGTTTGTTAATAATGCCAGAAATATGATGTACCAGAAATGGATTGGCTTTTTTCTTCATGGGCAGGAACCAGGAATTGAACCCAGGTCCCTAGCATGGCAGGTGAGAATTCTGCCACTGAACCACTGTTGCACTGCCCTGGATTGGCTTTTATAAAGGGAATTTATTAAGTTACAAGTTTATAGTTCTAAGACCATAAAAATGTCCAAACTAAAGCATCCAGAAAAAGATACCTTGTCTCAAGAAAGGCTGATGGGTCTCGAACACCTCTGTCACTGAGAAGGGATGTGGCTGGTGTCTGCTGGTCCTTTGGCTTGTGGTTTCTAACAACTTCCCCTGGAATATTTTCTTTCTGCATCTCCAAATGTCTCTGTGTTTGCTCTGAGCCCTTCCAAAATGGTTCCCTCTTAAAGGACTTCAATAAGTAGATGAGGACCCATCTTGAATGGGCTGAGATACATCTCCATGGAAACCACCTAATCCAAGGATCTCACCCACAATTGGGTGAGTCACAGTTCCATGGAAACAACATAATCTAAAAGTCTGCCCCCACAAGACTGGATTAGGAAAAAGAACATGGATTTTCTGGGGTACATAACAGCCTCAAATTGGCACACTTCCTGCTTTCAATTCTTTTGTATACATACCTAGAATTGGGTTTTCCAGGTCATATGGTGGTTTTATGATTAATTTTTTAAGGGACAACCAGACTTTTCCACAGCAGCTGCATCATTTTACATTCCCACCAACAAAGTACAAGGATTCCTATTTCTCTATAACCTTACCAGCACTTTTTATTTTCCATTTTTAAAATAATAGCCATTCTAGTGGGTATGAGGTAGTAAATTATTGTGTTGTAGATGTACATTGGATATTCCCTCATGTCTAATGATGTTTAACAACTTTTCATGTACTTTTTGACAACTTGTATATCTTTGGAGAAATATCTATTCAATCATTTGCATATTTTAAAATTGGGTTGTTTGTCTTTTTGTTGTTGAGTTACAGGCATTTATATATTCAGGATATTAAACCCTTATCAGTTATATAGCTTTCAATATTTTATTCCATTATGATGGTTGTCATTTTACTTTCATGTTAAAGTCTTTCGATGTGAAAAGTTGTGCACTCTGATGAAATTCAATTTACCTATTTTTTTCATTGCTCCTGCTTTTGGTACATAGTCTAAGAATCCATTGCACAATGTGAAGTCCTGAAGATATTTCCCTATGTTTTCTTCTAAGAGTTTTGTAGTTTCAGCTTCTATATTTACGTTGTTCATTCATTTTTAGTTAATTTTTGTATATGGTGTGAGATAGAGATGTGCTTTCATTCATTTGCATAAGGATATCTAGTTTCCCAGCACCACTTGTTGAAAAGACTGTTCTTTCCCAATTAAATGATTTGGTTACCCTGTGAAAAATCAGTTGGCCATAGTTGTATGAATTTATTTCTGTGTTCTCAATTCTATTCCATTGGTCTATATGTCTGTCCTTGTGCCATTGTCACACTTTTTTTTTTATTACTATAATGTTTTAATAAATTGGACACAGGGAATTATGAGTTTTCCAATTTCATTCTTGTTAAAGAAAGTTTTGGCTGTTCAGGGTCCATTGCCCTTCCATTTGAATTTTTTTTTTTCAATTTCATTTATTTCTGCTCTAATCTTTGTTATTTCTTTCCTTTTGCTTGCTTTGGGATTAGTTTGCTGTTCTTTCTCCAGTTCTTCCAAGTGGATAGTTAATTCCTGAATTTTTGCCTTTTCTTCTTTTCTGATATAGGCATTTAGGGCAATAAATTTCCCTCTTAGCACTGCCTTTGCTGCGTCCCATAAGTTTTGATATGTTGTGTTTTGATTTTCATTCGCCTCGAGGTATTTGCTAATTTCTCTTGCAATTTCTTCTTTGACCCACTCGTTGTTTAAGAGTGTGTTGTTGAGCCTTCACGTATTTGTGAATTTTCTGGCACTCCGCCTATTGTTGATTTCCAACTTCATTCCTTTATGATCCGAGAAAGTGTTGTGTATGATTTCAATCTTTTTAAATTTGTTAAGACTTGCTTTGTGACCCAGCATATGGTCTATCTTTGAGAATGATCCATGAGCACTTGAGAAAAAGGTGTATCCTGCTGTTATGGGATGTAATGTCCTATAAATGTCTGTTAAGTCTAGCTCATTTATAGTAATATTCAGATTCTCTATTTCTTTATTGATCCTCTGTCTAGATGTTCTGTCCATTGATGAGAGTGGTGAATTGAGGTCTCCAACTATTATGGTATATGTGTCTATTTCCCTTTTCAGTGTTTGCAGTGTATTCCTCACATATTTTGGGGCATTCTGGTTCAGTGCATAAATATTTATGATTGTTATGTCTTCTTGTTTAATTGTTCCTTTTATTAGTAGATAGTGTCCTTCTTTGTCTCTTTTAACTGCTTTACATTTGAAGTCTAATTTGTTGGATATTAGTATAGCCACTCCTGCTGTTTCTGGTTGTTATTTGCATGAAATATCTTTTCCCAACCTTTCACTTTCAACCTATGTTTATCTTTGGGTCTAAGATGTGTTTCCTGTAGACAGCATATAGAAGGATCCTGTTTTTAATCCATTCTGCCAGTCTATGTCTTTTGATTGGGGAATTCAGTCCATTAACATTTAGTGTTATTACTGTTTGGATAATATTTTCCTCTACCATTTTGCCTTTTGTATTATATATATCATATCTGACTTTCCTTCTTTCTACACTCTTCTCCATACCTCTCTCTTCTGTCTTTTCGGTTCTGACTTCAGTGCTCCCTTTAGTATTTCTTGCAGAGCTGGTCTCTTGGTCACAAATTCTCTCAGTGACTTTTTGTCTGAGAATGTTTTAATTTCTCCCTCATTTTTGAAGGACAATTTTGCTGGATATAGGAGTCTTGGTTGGCAGTTTTTCTCTTTTAGTAATTTAAATATATCATCCCACTGTCTTCTAGCTTCCATGGTTTCTGCTGAGAAATCTACACATAATCTTATTGGGTTTCCCTTGTATGTGATGGATTGTTTTTCTCTTGCTGCTTTCAAGATCCTCTCTTGAATGGAAAAATTTGAACAGGGGATCAGGGAACTGAATGACAATATGAAGCGCACAAATATAAGTGTTGTGGGTGTCCCAGAAGGAGAAGAGAAGGGAAAAGGAGGAGAAAAACTAATGGAAGAAATTATCACTGAAAATTTCCCAACTCTTATGAAAGACCTAAAATTACAGATCCAAGAAGTGCAGCGCACCCCAAAGAGATTAGACCCAAATAGGCATTCTCCAAGACACTTACTAGTTAGAATGTTAGAGGTCAAAGAGAAAGAGAGGATCTTGAAAGCAGCAAGAGAAAAACAATCCATCACATACAAGGGAAACCCAATAAGACTATGTGTAGATTTCTCAGCAGAAACCATGGAAGCTAGAAGACAGTGGGATGATATATTTAAATTACTAAAAGAGAAAAACTGCCAACCAAGACTCCTATATCCAGCAAAATTGTCCTTCAAAAATGAGGGAGAAATTAAAACATTTATAGACAAAAAGTCACTGAGAGAATTTGTGACCAAGAGACCAGCTCTGCAAGAAATACTAAAGGGAGCACTAGAGTCAGACCGAAAAGACAGAAGAGAGAGGTATGGAGAAGAGTGTAGAAAGAAGGAAAGTCAGATATGATATATATAATACAAAAGGCAAAATGGTAGAGGAAAATAGTATCCAAACAGTAATAACACTAAATATTAATGGACTGAATTCCCCAATCAAAAGACATAGACTGGCAGAATGGATTAAAAAACAGGATCCTTCTATATGCTGTCTACAGGAAACACATCTTAGACCCAAAGATAAACATAGGTTGAAAGTGAAAGGTTGGGAAAAGATATTTCATGCAAATAACAACCAGAAAACAGCTGAAGTGGCTATACTAATATCCAACAAATTAGACTTCAAATGTAAAACAGTTAAAAGAAACAAAGAAGGACACTATCTACTAATAAAAGGAACAATTAAACAAGAAGACATAACAATCATAAATATTTATGCACCGAACCAGAATGCCCCAAAATACGTGAGGAATACACTGCAAACACTGAAAAGGGAAATAGACACATATACCATAATAGTTGGAGACTTCAATTCACCACTCTCATCAATGGACAGAACATCTAGACAGAGGATCAATAAAGAAATAGAGAATCTGAATATTACTATAAATGAGCTAGACTTAACAGACATTTATAGGACATTACATCCCACAACAACAGGATAAACCTTTTTCTCAAGTGCTCATGGATCATTCTCAAAGATAGACCATATGCTGGGTCACAAAGCAAGTCTTAACAAATTTAAAAAGATTGAAATCATACACAACACTTTCTCGGATCATAAAGGAATGAAGTTGGAAATCAACAATAGGCAGAGTGCCAGAAAATTCACAAATACGTGGAGGCTCAACAACACACTCTTAAACAACGAGTGGGTCAAAGAAGAAATTGCAAGAGAAATTAGCAAATACCTCGAGGCGAATGAAAATCAAAACACAACATATCAAAACTTATGGGACGCAGCAAAGGCAGTGCTAAGAGGGAAATTTATTGCCCTAAATGCCTATATCAGAAAAGAAGAAAAGGCAAAAATTCAGGAATTAACTATCCACTTGGAAGAACTGGAGAAATAACAGCAAACTAATCCCAAAGCAAGCAAAAGGAAAGAAATAACAAAGATTAGAGCAGAAATAAATGAAATTGAAAACATGAAAACAATAGAGAAAATCAATAAGACCAGAAGTTGGTTCTATGAGAAAATTAATAAGATTGATGGGCCCTTAGCAAGATTGACAAAAAGAAGAAGAGAGAGGACGCAAATAAATAAGATCAGAAATGGAAGAGGAGACATAACTACTGACCTCACAGAAATAAAGGAGGTAATAACAGGATACTATGAACAACTTTACGCTAACAAATACAACAATTTAGATGAAATGGACGGGTTCCTGGAAAGATATGAACAACCAACATTGACTCAAGAAGACATAGATGACCTCAACAAACCAGTCACAAGTAAAGAAATTGAATTAGTCATTCAAAAACTTCCTAAAAAGAAAAGTCCAGGACCAGACGGCTTCACATGTGAATTCTATCAAACATTCCAGAAGGAATTAGTACCAACTCTCCTCAAACTCTTCAAAAAAATCGAAGTGGAGGGAAAACTACCTAATTCATTTTATGAAGCCAACATCACCCTCATACCAAAACCAGGCAAAGATATTACAAAAAAAGAAAACTACAGACCAATCTCTCTAATGAATATAGATGCAAAAATCCTCAATAAAATTCTAGCAAATCGTATCCAACAACACATTAAAAGAATTATACATCATGACCAAGTAGGATTCATCCCAGGTATGCAAGGATGGTTCAACATAAGAAAATCAATTAATGTAATACACCATATCAACAAATCAAAGCAGAAAAATCACATGAGCATCTCAATTGATGCAGAGAAGGCATTTGACAAGATTCAACATCCTTTCCTGTTGAAAACACTTCAAAGGATAGGAATACAAGGGAACTTCCTTAAAATGATAGAGGGAATATATGAAAAACCCACAGCTAATATCATCCTCAATGGGGAAAAATTGAAAACTTTCCCCCTAAGACCAGGAACAAGGCAAGGATGTCCACTATCACCACTATTATTCAATATTGTGTTGGAAGGTCTAGCCAGAGCAATTAGACAAGAAAAAGAAATACAAGGCATCAAAATTGGAAAGGAAGAAATAAAACTATCACTGTTTGCAGACGATATGATACTATACATCGAAAACCCAGAAAAATCCACAACAAAACTACTAGGGCTAATAAATGAGTACAGCAAAGTAGCAGGTTACAAGATCAACATTCAAAAATCTGTAGCATTTCTATACACTAGTAATGAACAAGCTGAGGAGGAAATCAAGAAACGAATCCCATTTACAATTGCAACTAAAAGAATGAAATACCTAGGAATAAATTTAACTAAAGAGACAAAAAACCTATATAAAGAAAACTACAAAAAACTGTCAAAAGAAATCACAGAAGACCTAAATAGATGGAAGGGCATACTGTGTTCATGGATTGGAAGACTAAATATAGTTAAGATGTCAATCCTACCTAAATTGATTTACAGATTCAATGCAATACCAATCAAAATCCCAACAACCTATTTTTCAGAATTAGAAAAACTAATAAGCAAATTTATCTGGAAGGGCAGGGTGCCCCGAATTGCTAAAAACATCTTGAGGAAAAAAAACGAAGCTGGAGGTCTTGCACTGCCTGACTTTAAGGCATATTATGAAGCCACAGTGGTCAAAACAGCATGGTATTGGCATAAAGATAGATATATCGACCAATGGAATTGAATAGAGTGCTCAGATATAGACCCTCTCATCTATGGACATTTGATCTTTGATAAGGCAGTCAAGCCAACTCACCTGGGACAGAACAGTCTCTTCAATAAATGCTGCCTAGAGAACTGGATATCCATATGCAAAAGAATAAAAGAAGACCCATATCTCACACCCTATACAAAAGTTAACTCAAAATGGATCAAAGATCTAAACATTAGGTCTAAGACCATAAAACAGTTAGAGGAAAATGTAGGGAGATATCTTATGAATCTTACAATTGGAGGCGGTTTTATGGACCTTAAACCTAAAGCAAGAGCACTGAAGAAATAAATAAATAAATGGGAGCTCCTCAAAATTAAACACTTTTGTGCATCAAAGATCTTCATCAAGAAAGTAGAAAGACAGCCTACACAATGGGAGACAATATTTGGAAATGAAATATCAGATAAAGTTCTAGTATCCAGAATTTATAAAGAGATTGTTCAACTTAACAACAGAAAGTCAGCCAACCCAATTACAAAATGGGAAAAAGACTTGAACAGACACCTCTCAGAAGAGGAAATACAAATGACCAAAAGGCACATGAAGAGATGCTCAATGTCCCTGGCCATTAGAGAAATGCAAATCAAAACCACAATGAGATATCATCTCACACCCACCAGAATGGCCATTATCAACAAAACAGAAAATGACGTGCTGGAGAGGATGCTGTGAAAGAGGCACACTTATCCACTGTTGGTGGGAATATCAAATGGTGCAACCACTGTGGAAGGCAGTTTGGCGGTTCCTCAAAAAGCTGAATATAGAATTGCCATACGACCCAGCAATACCATTGCTGGGAATCTACTCAAAGGAATTAAGGGCAAAAACTCAAACGGACATTTGCACACCAATGTTTATAGCAGCGTTATTTACAATTGCAAGGAGATGGAAACAGCCAAAATATCCATCAACAGACGAGTGGCTAAACAAACTGTGGTATATACATACGATGGAATATTATGCAGCTTTAAGACAGGATAAACTTATGAAGCATGTAATAACATGGATGGACCTAGAGAACATTATGCTGAGTGAGTCTAGCCAAAAACTAAAGGACAAATACTGTATGGTCCCACTGATGTGAACGGACATTCGAGAATAAGCTTGGAATATGTCATTGGTAACAGAGTCCAGCAGGAGTTAGAAACAGGGTAAGATAATGGGTAATTGGTGCTGAGGGGATACAGACTGTGCAACAGGACTAGATACAAAAACTCAAAAATGGACATCACAATAATACCTAATTGTAAAGTAATCACGTTAAAACACTGAATGAAGCTGCATCTGAGCTATAGGTTTTTTGTGTTTTTTTTTGTTTGTTTTTTTACTATTATTATTACTTTTATTTGTTTTCTCTATATTAACATTCTATATCTTTTTCTGTTGTGTTGCTAGTTCTTCGAAACCGATGCACATGTACTAAGAAACGATGATCATGCATCTATGTGATGATGTTAAGAATTACTGATTGCATATGTAGAATGGTATGATTTCTAAATGTTGGGTTAATTTCTTTTTTGCCATTAATTAATAAAAAAAATTAAGTTAAAATAAAATAAAATGGAAAAGCAACACCACCAAAAAAGAAAAAAAAAAAAAAAAAAGAAAGTAGAAAGACAGCCTATACAATGGGAGACAATATTTGGAAATGACATATCAGATAAAGGTCTAGTATCCAGAATTTATAAAGAGATTGTCCAACTCAACAACAAAAAGACAGCCAACCCAAGTATAAAATGCGAAAAAGACTTGAACAGACACCTCTCAGAAGAGGAAATATAAATGTCCAAAAGGCACATGAAGAGATGGTCAATGTCCCTGGCCATTAGAGAAATGCAAATCAAAACCACAATGAGATATCATCTCACACCCACCGGAATGTCCATTATCAACAAAACAGAAAATGACAAGTGCTGGAGAGGACACGGAGAAAGAGGCACACTTATACACTGTTGGTGGGAATGTCAAATGGTGCAACCACTGTGGAAGGCAGTTTGGCGGTTCCTCAAAAAGCTGAATATAGAATTGCCATACCACCCAGCAATACCATTGCTGGCTATCTACTCAAAGGACTTAAGGGCAAAGACACAAACGTACATTTGCACACCAATGTTTATAGCAGCGTTATTTACAATTGCAAAGAGATGGAAACAGCCAAATGTCCATCAACAGACGAGTGGCTAAACAAACTGTGGTATATACATACGATGGAATATTATGCAGCTTTAAGACAGGATAAACTTATGAAGCATGTAATAACATGGATGGACCTAGAGAACATTATGCTGAGTGAGTCCAGCCAAAAACTAAAGGACAAATACTGTATGGTCCCACTGATGTGAACAGACATTCGAGAATAAACTTGGAATATGTCATTGGTAACAGAGTCCAGCAGGAGTTAGAAACAGGGTAAGATAATGGGTAATTGGTGCTGAAGGGATACAGACTGTGCAACAGGACTAGATACAAAAACTCAAAAATGGACAGCACAATAATACCTAATTGTAAAGTAATCATGTTAAAACACTGAATGAAGCTGCATCTGAGCTATAGGTTTTTGTTTTGTTTTGTTTTGTTTTTACTATTATTACTTTTATTTTTTTATCTATATTAACATTCTATATCTTTTTCTGTTGTGTTGCTAGTTCTTCTAAACCGATGCAAATGTACTAAGAAAAGATGATCATGCATCTATGTGATGATGTTAAGAATTACTGATTGCATATGTAGAATGGTATGATTTGTAAATGTTGGGTTAATTTCTTTTTTTCTGTTAATTAATAAAAAAAATTTTTTTTTTCCCATTCTTTTCCCTATAGTTTCTGTTTCTTTTTGGAATTCAGATGTTCCATCCTCCAGTTCACTAATTCTAGCTTCTGTCTCTTTAAATCTACCATTGTAGGTATCCATTGTTTTTTCCAACTTTTCTACTTTGTCCTTCACTCCCATAAGTTCTGTGATTTGTTTTTTCAGTTTTTCTATTTCTTCTTTTTGTTCAGCCCATGTTTCTTCATGTCCTCCCTCAATTTATCGATTTGGTTTTTGAAGAGGTTTTCCATTTCTGTTCGTATATTCAGCATTAGTTGTCTCAGCTCCTGTATCTCATTTGAACTATTGGTTTGTTCCTTTGACTGGGCCATATTTTCAATTTTCTGAGCATGATCCATTATCTTCTGCTGGCGTCTGGGCATTTAATCAGATTTCCCTGGGTGTAATACCCCGCAGGTTGAAAGATTTTTCTGTGAAATCTCTGGGCTCTGTTTTTCTTATCCTGCCCAGTAAGTGGCGCTCATCTGTCTGCGTGTCCCACCAGTAAAAGATGCTGTGGGTCCTTTAATTTTGGAAAACTCTCGCTGTAGGGGGGGGTCGCCAGCCGAAGCGGCTTGGGGCAGTGCCAATCTGAATCTCCCAGCCGGCCCGGGAATCCGCGTGCGGGGAGGGTTGCCCGCCTCCGCGGCTTGGGGGAACACCTGTCCAAATTTCCCGGCTGGCCCGGGGTGCCAAGCGTGGTGGGGTGGCACCAGCCCCTGCGGCTTGGGGAAGTGTCTATCCACCGTTCCCAGCCGGACTGGGAAGCCACGTGTTAGGAAGGGATCCCGGTCGCCATTCTCCGCGGCTTGGGGATCTCCGATCCAATTCTCCCAGCTGATCCAGGGGGCTGCGCATGGGGGGGCGCCAGCCACCGCAGCTTTAGGGGACCGCCTGTCCAATTCTCCCAGCCGGCCCGGGAAGGAGTGAGGGAGGCACTCTGGCCGCCTGCCGCCCTGGCCCGGGGAAGCCCGCGCCCCTCGGCGATCTCACCAGAGCGGGTTTTCCCAGCCAGTCAGCCATTCCAGAATGGTGTACGGTGTCTTCTTGGTCTCTGTCATGGCTCCGGGAGCTGTTCTGAATCGTTTCTGCTTCTCTAGTAGCTGTTCTGGAGGAGGAACTAAGACCCGCGCGTCTTACTAAGCCACCATCTTCTCCGGAAGTCCTCCCATTTGAATTTGATGGTTAGCTTTTCATTTTCTGCCAAGAATGTTGGCATTTTGATTGGGATTGTATTAAATCTGTAACTTGCTTTGGGGAGTATTGACATCTCAAGGATATTAAGTCTTCAAATCCATGTGCATGGAATATTTTTCCATTTATTTATGTCCTCATTAAGTTATTTCAATAATGATTTTTTTTTTTTGGCATGGGCAGGCACTGGGAATTGAGCCCAGATCTCCATCATGGCAGGCAAGAACTCAGCCTGCTGAACCACTGTAGCCCACCCTCAGTAATAATTTGTAGTTTCCTGTTACAGTCCTTTATATAATGGGTAGATTTATTCCCAGATATTTAGGTTTTTTAATTGATAATATTATAAATGGAATTGCTCTTTTGTTTTCATTTCAGATTGTTCCCTGCTCATGTATGGAAACATCACTGATTTTTGAATGATAATCTTGTGCTGTACTACTTTGTTGAATTCATTTATTAGGTCTAATAGCTTCCTTGTAGATTCTTCTGGATTTTCTCTATGTAAGATCATTCGTATGCAAATAGGAGTGTTTTACTTCTTCCTTTCCAATTTGGTTTTCTTTTATGTTTTTCTTGCTTAATTGCTTAGGCTAGCATTTCCAGTGCAATGATGAATAGTAATGATGAGAGTGGGCATACTTCTCTTGATCCCAGGGGAAAGTGCTCTATCATCATTGGGTATGATGTTAGCTGTGGGTTTTTCATATATGTCCTTTATTATGTTGAAAAAGTTCCTTTTCATTCCTATTGCTCTGAGTGTTTTTATAAAGAAAAGGTATTGCAATTTGTCAAGTGCATATTCTTTGTCAATCAATATGATTATGTGCTTTTTTCTTTCATTCTTTTAATGTAGTGTAGATTTTTCTTAGGTTGAACCACCCTCACATTCCTAGCATAAATCCTACTGGTCATGGTGCATAATCTTTTTGATGGGCACTTGGATTAAGTTTACTAGTATATTGTTGAGGATTTTACATCTATTTTCATAAGGGATATTGGTCTGAAGTTTATTTTCTTGTGATATCTCTATTTGGCTTTGGCATTAAGGTGATGCTGGTTTTACAGAATGAAGTTAGGAAATCTTCCCTCCTCTTCAATTTTTGGAAGAGTTTGAGAAAGATTGGTGTTAATTCTTTGAATGCTTCATAAAATTTACCTGTGAAGCCATCTGGCCCTATACTTTTTTGTTGTTGCTGGGAGGTTTTACTCAATCTCTTTACTTGTTATTGGTCTGTTAAGGTATACTTCTTGAGTCAGTTTAGGTTGTATAAGTTTCTTGGAATTTGTGTACCTTATCTAGGTTATTTGATTTGGAGGCATACAATTAATTGTTCATCATATCTTCTTATAATCCTTTTTTATCTCTGTAAAGTCAATAGCAATGGCTACGCTTTCATTTTTTTCCTGATATTTGTGTCTACTCTCTTTTGTTCTTTGTTGGTCTAGCTAAAGGTTTGATGTTTTCAAAGAACCAACTTTTGGTTTCACTGAGTTTCATTGTTTTTCTATTCTCTATTTCATTTATCTCTGCTCTAATCTTTATTATTTTCTTCCTACTGCTCACTTTGGATTTGGTTTGCTTTTCTTTTTGTCCTTCCTCCAGGTGTGAGATCAGGTTACTGACTTGAGTACTTTCTTCTTTTATAATATAAACATTTAGAGCTATTAATTTCTCTCTGAGCACTGTCTTTGCTGCATTTCAAGCATCTTGGTATGTTGTGTTCTTGTTTTCATTGTCTCAAGATATTTTCTAGTTTCCCTTCTCTCTTCTTTGACCTAATGGTTGTTTAAGAGTATAATGTTTAATTTGCACATATTTGTGAATTTTCCACTTCTCCCTCTGATATTGATTTCTGGTTTCATTCCACTGTAGTCAAGAGAAGAGATTTCATATGTTTCAATCTTTTAAAGTGTATTGAATGTTCTATGACTTAGCATGTGATTTCTCCTAGAAAATGGTCCATGTGAAATTGAGAAAAAGGTGTACTGTGCTGTTTTTGAAGTGTTCTAAATATGTCTACTAGGTCTAGTTACTTTAAAGTATTGTTCAAGTAGTCTTTCTCTTTATTGATCTTCTGTCTTGATCTCTCCATTATTGAAAGTGGTATTTTGAAGTTTCCTTTTATTAATGTAGAACCATCTATTTCTTCTTTTAAATATGTCTAAATTTGCTTCGTATATTTCGGGAATCTGTTGTTAGGTGTATATGTGGTTATAATCATTATATTTTCTGATGTATGGACCCTTTCATCAATATATAGTTTCCTTCTTTGTCCCTTTTAACAGTTTTTTTTTAAAGTTTATTTGTCTAATACTGATTATTCTTGCTCTTCTTTGATTGCATTTGCGTGGAATATTTTTACTATCCTTTCACTTTCAACCTATCTTATTTTTGAATTTAAGGTGTTTTTTGTAAACAGCTGCTCTAGTTTGCAAACTGCCAGAATGTGATATACCAGAACTGGAATGGTTTTTAAAAAGGGGAATTTAACAAGTTACAAGTTTGCAGTTCCCGCCTATAAAAATGTCCAAACTAAGGCATCCAGAAAAACATACCTTAATTCAAGAAAGGTCAATGCATCTGGAAACCTCTGTCAACTAGGAAGTCATGCTTTTCCTTGCTCCTGGGCTTTATTGCTTTCAGCCTCTGTTCCTGTGGGGGTCCTCACTTTGGTTTTCCAGGGCTGGCTTTTATCTCTTGGCTTCCCTTGGCTCTCACCAGGTTCTGTCTTGCTTGACAACTCTGCAAGTGACATCTGCTGGGCTTCAAGCATCTCCAAACATCTGTGCCTCTGTTCGTCAAGTGTCGGTATCTGTGTCAGCTCTGCTTTGAAGTTTCTCTCAGTTCTGTCATTTCTGGCTCTCTCCAAAACATTTTTTCTTCTAAAGGACTCCAGTGAACTAATCAAGATCCACTTGAAATGGGTGAAATCACATCTCCATTTAATCAAAAGATCACACACACAATTAGGCATGTCACATGTCCAATAGATAACCAAAGGTTTCCAACTTACAGTGTTGAATCAGGATTAAAAGAAACAGCTGCCCCCCACAAGATCGGATCAGGATTTAAACATGGCTTTTCTGGGACACATAGTACTTTCAAACTGGCACATGCTTTTTAATTCATTCTGTCAATCTATGCCCTTTGACTGTAAAATTTAACCTATTTAAATTTAAAGTAATTACTGATAATACATGACTTTCTTCTGCCATTTTACTCTTTGTTTTTTGTAAACTTCATACCTTCTTTGGCCTTCAGTTCTTCTGTTACTGTCTACTTTTGCATTTATTTAATCTTTTGTAGTGATCTCTTTAAAATCCATTCTCATTTCCTTTAATGCATATTCTCT
The DNA here is from genome assembly GCF_023851605.1 of Tamandua tetradactyla. Taxonomy (NCBI): domain Eukaryota; kingdom Metazoa; phylum Chordata; class Mammalia; order Pilosa; family Myrmecophagidae; genus Tamandua; species Tamandua tetradactyla. The sequence continues at coordinate 82,340,589 of NC_135335.1, forward strand.
CATATTCTTTCTTTGTTGTTACCATGTGGCTTAAATGTAACATCCTAAATCTATAAATATATTGTTTCATTTTATGCCAACTTAACTTTACTAGCATATATACTCTTATACTCCACCATCCCCTCACTTTTATATAGTTCATGTCAAAATTATATATTTATATATTACAAGCCCAAACTATTGTTTTACCATTACTTTTTATGCATTTACCTTTTAGATCCTATAGGAAGTAGGAAGCAGAATTACAAACCAAAAAATACAATAGTACTGGCATTTATATTTATCCAGGTTGCCATATTTATTGGAGATCTTTATTTTTTCAGGCAGCTTTGATCTATTATCTAATATCCTTTGCTTCAAAATTGAAGCACTCCCTTTAGTATTTCTTGTAGGGCTACTGTAGTGGTGATGAGCTCCCTCAGCTTTTGTTTATCTTGGGGTGTCTTAATCTCCCCCCTCATTTGGGAAAGACAGTTTTGCAGTATATAGTATTCTTTGTTGGCGTTTATTTTTCCCTTTCAGCATTTTAAATATATCTTCCCACTGCCTTCTTGCGTCCATGGTTTCCAATGAGAAATAATCACTTAATATCCTTGTATATGACAAGTTGCTTCTGGTTTGTGGTTAAAAGAACTCTCTTGTTATCCTTGGCATTTGAAAGTCTGATGATGATATGGCTTGGTATTTGTCTATTTGAGTTTATTCTGTTTAGAGTTCGTTGAGTTTCTTGGATGTGTATAATTCTGTCTTTCATTAAATTTGGGAAACTTTCAGCCATTATTTCTTCAAATATTCTTGCTGCCCCTTTATCTTTATTCTCCTTTGGGACTCCTTCAGTGTGCATTCTTGATGGTGTCTCACATGTCTCTCAGATTCTGTTTACTTTTCTTCATGCTTTTCTCTTTCTGCTCCTCAGACTGTATGATATCAGTTGTCTTATCTTCAAGTTCATGCTTTCTTTTTTCTGTGAGCTCCAACCTGCTGTTGAATCGTCTGGGGAGTTTTCTTTGGCTTTTTGAGCATATTAGGATCATTTTTAAAGAAAGTCTTTATTTGTATGTCCCAGGTTTGGCCCTCCTTTATGTTTCTAATGTTTTAACATTCTCATTTGCATAAGACATTGCGCCTTCTATCTTTTTGAATCTTTTATCGCAACTTGGAAATTTTGAAATTTTAATTTGTTATCTCTGGAATTTAAACACTGAGGTGTCTATTTCTTAAACATGTACCAGATAGTGTTTTGCCAGGGATTTCTTTAAATCCCAAGAGCTAAAAAAAGAAAGTAAAAAGAAAATACCTTTCCTAGCCTCTTCAAGTACTTTCCTTCAGGGTTTAGCTGTCACGATAATGAGTTTAGAGATCAGCCCTAGGCAAAAGCACAGGGTTCTCCCAAGCTTTTTGTGGGTATACTTCTTGTCCTGGACATGTGCACATGGCCCTAGGAGTTCCTCGTTTATGCAGGTATGAATGACCTCATTCTCCCAGGAAACTATGTTTCCCCACTGTCCCAGTTGCTATATTTTATGTCCCACAGCTGGCACTCCTTTGTCCCAGGCAATTGCAATTTGACTGTTGTTCTACTGCATTCTGTGGGAGAGTTCTGTGAGCCAGCTCTGTGTACAAGCAAATTCTGGGATGGTGTGACTGCGATGTGTATCTTGAGTTAACCATTCAGATTGCTACAAGACAGACTTATACAGATATATACATATGCTAATATGTGCACAAATGTCCTTCTTCTCCCTCCATAGCCAGGAGCAGGGACATGCACTGGGATGTGGGCTGGCTCCTCAGTGAGCTGGTGAGGGGATGGGGGAGAGGGCCTGCACGGGTGTCATGAGATCCTACTGTTTTTAAGTTGCCTTTTCTTGATTTGGCACTCAGCCTGGTATTGCAATCCTTTAACTGTTTTCTGGAGTTTTTAGAAAGATGTTTCTGCCAGTTCTTGCTTGTTGTTCAAAGCTTTTGTTGATGGACAAAGGTGGTCATGGTGAGCACCCACATGTATTTTTGAGAAATCTCTCCATGTGATTCTGATGCATGTAGAAGCTGTTCTCTAGTCACATAGGACATAACAAAATGCATATTTTGAACTATTAAAATGAATTTTTTTCACCCAGCCCATATCTTGTCTTATAATACCATTCTCCAATAAAAGAATCCAGGGCTCCTTGGAGAAATGGCTAATTCTAGGGCTGGGATAGGGAATACATAAGATAAGTCTGGAGTCTCTTGTAATGCCAGAAAAGAAGTAAGTGTTCAAAAACAAACCAATTGGTATATGTCAAAGAGACATAGGAGCCAACTGAAAGAGTTCCCTGTGGTCAAAGCTAGAACAATTTGAGAACAAAATAAATAACAAAGTATTGGATTATATCCCCAAATATAAAATAAATAACCAATGGGTCCAGAGCAGTATAAATAAATGATGGATTGATTGAACTAATAAATGAATGAATAAATTCCAAATAATTTATGATGGTACTTTGATATTAAAGAAGTGGAGCATAAATCCCTCACCTTAAATGTGGGCTGCACATAGTGACTTCCTTCCAAAGAGTACAGTATAATAAGAGGGAAAAAAATAACTTCACAGTGGAGAAACCCGACAAAGACTACCTCAGGTAAGCAATTAAGGTTAACATCATCAATGGTCAGTTATATTACTAGTAGCTACCCTTGGTATGATGTGATGAGAATGGAAGTTTATCTCTATGGTCTTCCTCCTCAAAATATAACTCCATTCTAATTACGATAAAAACATCAGACACCCAACCCAATTACAAAATGGGAAAAAGACTTGAACAGACACCTCTCAGAGGAGGAAATACAAATGGCCAAAAGGCACATGAAGAGATGCTCAATGTCCCTGGCCATTAGAGAAATGCAAATCAAAACCACAATGAGATATCATCTCACACCCACCAGAATGGCCATTATCAACAAAACAGAAAATGACAAGTGCTGGAGAGGATGCGGAGAAAGAGGCACACTTATCCACTGTTGGTGGGAATGTCAAATGGTGCAACCACTGTGGAAGGCAGTTTGGCGGTTCCTCAAAAAGCTGAATATAGAATTGCCATACGACCCAGCAATACCATTGCTGGGAATCTACTCAAAGGAATTAAGGGCAAAAACTCAAACGGACATTTGCACACCAATGTTTATAGCAGCGTTATTTACAATTGCAAAGAGATGGAAACAGCCAAAATGTCCATCAACAGAAGAGTGGCTAAACAAACTGTGGTATATACATATGATGGAATATAATGCAGCTTTAAGACAGGATAAACTTATGAAGCATGTAATAACATGGATGGACCTAGAGAACATTATGCTGAGTGAGTCTAGCCAAAAACTAAAAGACAAATACTGTATGGTCCCAATGATGTGAATCGACACTCGAGAATAAACTTGGAATATGTCATTGGTAACAGAGTTCAGCAGGAGTTAGAAACAGGGTAAGATAATGGGTAATTGGAGCTGATGGGATACAGACTGTGCAATAGGACTAGATACAAAAACTCAAAAATGGACAGCACAATAATACCTAATTGTAAAGTAATCATGTTAAAACACTGAATGAAGCTGCATCCGAGCTATAGGTTTTTGTTTTGTTTTGTTTTGTTCTTACTATTATTACTTTTATTTTTTTCTCTATATTAACATTCTATATCTTTTTCGGTTATATTGCTAGTTCTTCTAAACCGATGCAAATGTACTAAGAAACGATGATCATGCATCTATGTGATGATGTTAAGAATTACTGATTGCATATGTAGAATGGTATGATTTCTAAAAAAAAAAAAAAAAGGACAGCACAATACTAATTGTAATGTAATTATGTTAAAACACTGAATGAAGCTGCATCTGAGCTATAGTTTTGTTTTTTTCTTATATATTTTTGTATTTTTTATTTTTATTTTTATTTTTTCTCTATATTATCATTTTATTTCTTTTTCTGTTGTCTTGCTATTTCTTTTTCTAAATCGATGCATATGTACTAAGAAATGATGATCATACATCTATGTGATGATATTAAGAATTACTGATTGCATATGTAGAATGGAATGATTTCTAAATGTTGTGTTAGTTAATTTTTTTAATTAATAAAAAAAAATTGAGGAACAACAACAAAAAAAACCCTACAGCTTCTCTAATAAAAATTTTTTTTAAATGTCAAAAAAAAAAAACATCAGACAAACTGAAATTGAGGGACTTTCTACAAATACCTGACCAGTATTTCTCAAAACCGTTAAGGTCATCAGAAACAAGGAAAGTCTGAGAAAATTTCACTGTCAAGAGGAGGCCTAAAGAGACATGATGGCTATAAATGTAATGTGATATTCAGTTGGGATCCTGGAAATGAAAAAGGATTTTAGATGAAAACTAAGGAAATCTGAATAGAGTACAGATTTTAGTCAATAATCGTGTTGTCTCTTTTGGCCCATTAACTTAAAAAATGTACCATTTTTGTACTAGGGGAAACTGGGTGGGGTTCTACAAGAACCCTGTGTAATATTTTTGCAACTCTTCTATAAATCTAAATTTATCCCCAAATAATTAAAAAAATTGGAATTTGTTTATTTGGATAGCTGATATATAAGTCACATTCCAAAGTAATTCTTTCTTCTTGATATATATATGTATTCAATTTGCTACTTAAGTATTATTTTTATTTTTACTAGGAAATTTTTAGGTCTTTCCATCACTCTGTGACTCTCTTGGAAACTCTTGAATGAAGAACTAACTACCACCACCACCAGCACAAACAGCCCTGAACTTTACTGAGTGTTACTTGGTACCAGCCAGAGCACTCAGCACTTTACCTGCATTATCTGTTTAAATACCATAAGGGCAGTACTGTTACCCCTCTTTCATTTTTGAGGAAAGTGAGACTTAGAGAATATGCCTAAATTCATTCAGCTAAGAAGAAGAAGAGCTAGAATTCAATCCAGGTCTGATTGCCTTCAAAGCTTATGATTTTTTAAAAATAAACTTTTAATTTTAGAGTAGTTTTGCATTTATGGAGAAGTTGCAAAAATAGCACAGAGAGTTCCTGTATAGCCAGTGTCCCTAACCTTAACGTCTTATATAATAATGGTATGTTTGCCAAAATTAAGATGTTAGCATTGCTACATGACTACTAACTACGTTCTGGGCTTTATTTGGATTTCATTAATTTTTCTAATAATATCCTTTTCCTATTCAAGTCAGGATGCCAGGTTGCATTTAGCAAAGCTTATGATTTTAACTACTTTGCTTGCTTTGCTCCTCAGAGAGGATTGCATATTTGATGAAAGTTATAAAGTCCCTTGACTGTTCTATGAATCTGGGTGATAGACTAATAGTGAGATTGTTCAGGTTGAACCTCTCTATTTTTCTTAGAGAATGCTAACTGCCTTCATTTTTAGATACACTTCAATAGTGATGCCTGACCTAAATACTTGGAAAATTTTCATTAAGCATTTTATAATAGCTTTCAGTCATATATTAAAATTCCTTAGCTTTCAAGAAAAAAGTTCTTAAGAAACTAGGTATTAGTGTTATATTGTTAGAATTTTAAAGTTATTGATGGCCACATTCTTTGGTCATCATGTCTTGATCACTTTTCCTTCAATATATCCTTAGTGTCCCTCTCTTCCTCCCATTTTCTATTGCTACCACCTTAGTTCATCCAGTAAAATATTATTTCATATCTAGACTATTATAAGAACTCCCTAAAACTCCCCTTGCCTCCAGACTTTCTCAGCAAATAGTCCATCTTTTCTATAATACCAGACTGACCTTTAATAATCATTAGTTTCATCCTATTATTCCCTCACTCAAAATCCTATTATTCCCTCACTCAAAATCCTATTATTCCCTCACTTAGACTCTGTTCAGTGACTTTGGGAGACAACCCAAGCCCCAGAATTTTAAAAATGCTTTTCATATTCTACTCCTATTCCATCAATTCAAACCTATGGCTTCTATGAACCTTCTTCCAAATAAGTCCCAATCCTCAGAGTCTACACAGCACACCATACTCATTCTAACTCAAAGCTCATGCTTATGCTATTACCTATATTTTGATGTTCTTTTTCTTTTCTATGTCCTAATTGTCATTCATCTTTTAAGGAATGGTTCAAGGCTTATCTGATAGCTCCCTAAATCTATAAGGAAAATTTGCTTCTCTTGGTAATTTAGAATCTTGTTCTAGTTTGCTAGCTGCCAGAATGCAATATACCAGAAATGGAATGGCTTTTAAAAAAGGAAATTTAATAAGTTGCAAGTTTGCAGTTCTAAGGCTGAGAAAATGTCCCAATTAAAACAAGTCTATAGAAATGTCCAATCTAAGGCATCCAGGGAAAGATACCTTGGTTCAAGAAGGCCGATGATGTTCAACATTTCTCTCTTAGCTGGAAGGGCACATGGTGAACATGGAGGCATCTGCTGGCTTTCTCGTGACTCTACAAAGGGGAATTGCTCCAAAATGTTTCCTCTTTTAAAAGATTCCAGTAAGCAACTCTACCTTCAATGGGTGGAGACACACCTCCATGAAAATCATCTAATCAAAAGTTACCACCCACAGTTGGGTGGATCACATCTCCATGGGAACAATCAAAATGCTCCCACCCAGCAATACTGAATGAGGATTACAGGACATGTCTTTACTGGGGTCAACCACAGATTCAAACCAGCACATTTCACCCTTTGGACTCCCAAAAGATATGCTCTTTCCAAATGCAAAATACATTCATTCTATAACAATATCAGAAAGCCTTAAACCATTTCAATAACAATACAAATACAATAAAATGTTAGAAACAATATAAAATCTCATCGAGTCAGTTACAGGCATGGTCTGTCTTGAGGCAAAATTCTCCTCTGGCTCTGGACCTGTAAAACTCAGAACACGTTATTTACTGCCAACATATAAAAGAGGAACATTCATAGGATACATATACCCATTTCCATAGGGAGGAAGGAATACAGGGGTCACTGGACCCATATAGTTTTGAAAACCCACAGGACAAAGTTCATCAGATTTCAAAGCCTGAGAGTCATTTATCTTCGGGGCTTTAGAAAGTGGCAGTTCCACCCTTTCCAAGGGCCTATTGTAGAGGCCTACCTCTCTCCAAACGCAACTTTGGGGGACATTGGAGAGACTACCTTTTTCTTGGCTCCACCCTCTCCAAGCATTGGAGCTGCACCCAGGTTCTCTGCCATCTCCGGGGCACATGCTCAACCCCCTTCAGGTGGTGGCAACCAGGCTCTCCCCAAATCCTGAAGAATGTGCTTCACCCTCTCCAAGGCCTGAGCCAGCACGACTCCTCCATTGCAATGAGGTGGAAGGCCCATCCTCTGCCTTTGGGGCAAACTCATCCTCTCCATAGGCTTGGGTGGGTCCACTCTCCTGACCTGAGGCTTAACTTCAGACCTCAGCCTCCATGGCTTTGCCTCTGAAGTTATTTTACCTTCTCAGTGTCTCTTCTCTGAACTCCCCAGTACAGACTGGCAGTGGCTCTGTTTAAACAGATCTCACAGCACTCTCATTGGCTTTCTGTGCAGTAGCCTTGGATCATACCCATCAGACATAAGGGGTTTCCACAAATCCTTCCTGGATAACTCCATTTCCAAGCCTGGCTTTCTCTGAAATGGCTGGCTGACTTGTTTCACATTTGGTTAAATCCTCATGTGGGACACTTTTCCCTGGGGTCTCCCTTTCTGGAGGCCCAGAATTTTCCAGAACTTCAATATTTGGTTTCTTTGTACCCAAGAGTTCAGTTTTCAGCTTATCTCTTTCCCGTCACATTTCACTATGAGCTGTGAGGAGAAACAAGGCTGCACTTTCCACATTTAATTTGGAGATCTCTTCTGCTAAATATCTAAGTTCACGGCTTTTAAAATCTGCCTTCCAGCCAAAGCCACTAGTCAGCTTTGTCAGATTATCTGCTATTTTAAAACAAGGATCACCTTCTTTCCATTTTGCAATAACATGTGCCTCATTTCTATCTAAGGCCTTATCAGAAATATCTTTAGAGTCCACATTTCTATCAACAGTCTCTTCAAAGTATTCTAGGCCTTCTCTATCAAGCTTCTCACAACTCCTCCAGAATCTTCCCCTTATCCATTTAAAAAGCTGTTCCAACATGTTTGGTATTTGCAAACCACAGCAGCACCCCACTCCTCAGGTATCAAAATCTGTTCTAACTTGCTAGCTGCCAGAATGCAACATATCAGAAATGGAATGGCTTTTAAAAAGGGAAATTTAATAAGTTGCAAGTTTACAGTTCTAAGGTTGAGAAAATGTCCCAATTAAAACATGTCTATAGAAATGTCCAATCTAAGGCATCCAGGGAAAGATACCTTGGTTCAGGAAGGCCAATGACGTTCAAAGTTTCTGTCTTAGCTGGAAGGGCATACGGCGAACATGGTGGCGTCTGCTGGCTTTTTCGTGGCTCTACAAAAGGGACTCTCTCCAAAATGTTTCCTCTTTTAAAGGATTCCAGTAAGCAACTCTACCTTCAATGGGTGGAGACACACCTCCATGAAAATCATCTAGTCAAAAGTTACCACCCACAATTGGGTGGGTCACATCTCCACGGGAACAATCAAAATGCTCCCACCCAGCAATATTGAATGAGGATTACAGGATATGGCTTTTCTGGGGTCCACCACAGATTCAAACCAGCACAAGAAACTCCAATGTTTAAATCTGATGAAGAGTTCAAGTGGAGTGGGGAGGCCAATTTGTGGTCCTAATTATGTCCCCTTGTGGTAGTTAGATTCAGGTGTCAACTTGGCTAGGTGAAGGTGCCTAGTTCTATTGTAGACATGAGCCAATGGCATGTGAACCTCATCTGTTGCTGATTATATCTACAGTTGGCTAGGAGGTGTGCCTGCTGCATTGAATGATGTTTGATTTAATTGGCTGGTGCTCAAATGAGAGAGCTCAACGTAGCATAGCCTAAGCAGCTCAGCATACCTCATCTCAGCACTTTCAGGTCAGCCCAGGCCATTGGAGATGCAGAAAGGAATCACCCTGGGGAAAGTTGTTGGAACTCAGAGGCCTGGAGAGAAGGACAGCAGAGATCTCCCTGTGCCTTCCCACATGAGAAAGAACCTCAGTTGAAAGTTAGCTGCCTTTCCTCTGAAGAACTACATGTTAACTAAATAAATCCCCCTTTATTGAAAGCCAATCCACCTCTGATATGTTGCATTTGGCAGCTAGCAAACTAGAACACCCCTCATGTGTTCTCTCATTTTTTGTTATTACCATCACCACAATATTAACTCTGGGTGAATTACATTTAGTCTGTTTACAGGCTCTCCCCTTATAGCTCCTGGGTATAACTGAAATAAGGACAGAACTACAAAAGACTTTTTCCACATAACAGGAAAGAACAAAAGGAAAATAAAGATCAAATTTCAAGAAGCCACAACTTTTCAACTTCTATAATACTAGTTACTCAACTTACCTTGGTATATTAGTTAGGATTAGGTTCAGATGTATTGGCCAAAATCTGAACAAAGAAAGACTTAAAAACATATGAGTTACCACCGTGGTAAAAGAAGTCTGAAGGCCTATCAACAGGGACTGAGATTCTGCTAAGTCAAATAGAGTTCTGTTAATAAGGACAAAGGGGAAAATGGATAGTAGATGGACAACTAGATGTTTCTGCCGTGCATCACTTCCATGATTCAGAAGACCTATTTGGTAGATGTTATTCATCCCCAAAAGTTGGCAAATGCTTAAAGCCATGTTGCCTATATTTTGTCTGTGTCTTTGAGTTTCTCTCTAGCTTCCATGTGGAGGTGTCATCTTATACTATGGACTGTCACAAGCCAGAAGAGCCAGATGTTTCTCTGGGCTTGTCTTATTTGGTTTCAGTGTTTAGCCTGGGAATCATACCCCTTCTCTAGATGACTCTCAGCAAAACTCTCCATTTCAGTGTAGTGTTGTGCTGGTTTGAAAAGATGTATGTCCCATAGAAAAGCCATGTTTTAATCTTAATCCCATTTTGTAAAGGCAGTGGTTTCTTCTAATCCCTTTAGCATTGTATATTTGAAACTGTAATTAGATTGTCTCCCATGGAAATGTGACCCACCCAATTGTGGGTGGTAACTTGATTAGATGATTTCCACAGAGGTGTGTCTCCACCACTGAAGGTGGAGTTCCTTACTGGAATCCTTTAAAAGAGGAAACATTTTGGAGAGGGTCCCGTTTGGTAGAGCCACTAGAAAGCCAGCAGATGCTGCCATGTTCGCCATGTGCCCTTCTAGCTGAGAGAGAAATGTTGAACGTCATTGGCCTTCTTAAACCAAGGTATCTTTCCATGGATGGCTTAAACTGGACATTTCTATAGACTTGTTTTAATTTAGACATTTTCTCGGCCTTGGAACTATAAACTAGCATCTGATTAAATTTCCCTTTTAAAAAAGCCATTCTGTTTCTGGTATATTGCATTCCGGCAGCTAGCAAACTAGAGCAAGTATGCTGTGGAATAGTCCTCTGGTGTGGTAGATTGTTATTTTTTATGAGCCCTGGTTAATCGTGGTTCCTGGTACTCACTCCCTTGTGTAGCATCTTCCCATGTTGACTCTGAGCTTGGCTACATGATCTGCTTGGGACATCAGCACATGTTATGTAAGGAGCTTGATAAACACTTGCGAATGAAGGCTTGTCTTCTTGGGATGCAAGTAGGCTATGGGAGAAGCTGCATGGGTAATGAGAACTGAGATGATTCCAGCTGACAGCTCCAGTTATTCTCCAGGCATGTGTGAGGGTGTCTTGGACCATCCAACCCCAGATAAGTTTCAGATGAAGGCAACCACATGAGCAATCCTAGGTGAGAGTCCAGAAGAACCTCCTAGCTGAGCTTACTTGCAAAATCAGGGTTAGAGCTATGGGTTGGCTATGCCCTCTAACTACAGGGCTGTCATTTTAAGCATATACTCTCTAGCGAGCATTTGTTGTTTTGGCTAATTCAGTATCCATTTGTCCCTCTTTGAGTAACAACACTAGAATTTTACTTAGGGCATTCAAATATTCAATTTTCCCCTTTGATTACCCTGACCACAATATTTGGGCAGGAAGAGGTAGGTGAGTTATCAAAGCTCAGGCCCAGGATTGTTGTTCAAACTATCTTTTCATCTAGAGGACAATCTCTCTAGTTATAAGGATGAAATCTGGAGCTGTCAGAGGATCTTAGGAAACTGATTTGGTCCTCCTCTTTGGTAATGGGCACACACTTGACAGACTTTAGAAATGTACTGAATTCCTACTGTAAGGAAGTTCCTGTAGGAAACCACATATAGAGCAGATGGGAGTGTAAACCAACACTGCCTTTGTGAAGAACAATTTAGTATTACTAAGTAAAAGAAAGGACGCAAATGCTTTTGACCCAGCAACTCCACTTCTGGGTATATATTCCAGATAAATCTTCACTTAAGTCTATAAGGGGTCACAGATGAAGATCTTTCTGGAAGCAAGCAGTTAACACAGGTGTCAAAAGGTGGGAGAATGAATATGTAAAATATGGTAGAAAAGTATGCAGCATTCAAAACTAATAATGTTTTAAGTTCCATCCATGTTATTCTGTGTGAAAATAAGAAATATCATAATGCGATTTCTATGTGCTTGGATAATACATACATACACAAGAAACATTATTTTCCGGGATACAGACATATCCACAGCAGATATCAAACACATTACAGAGGATCCTAAGGAGTAAGAGGACTGTGAGAAGAGGAATGAAGAGGAGAAATAAAAGAAGAAACTTGCACACACTGATAGTGAGGGTATGTCCAGAATTACAGATGTGGTTAGCTCAAAAATTTGTACCTGAGGTTAAAAAAGAGCCTAAAGTCATTCACTAGAACACAAGTGACTTGCAATTTTAGATAATTTAATTTAATTCAAACTTGTGTTTGAGAAATTGCACAAGTAGACTATTTCCCTTGTTTCAAGACCACCAAAAGTGTGCAAAGCAATGGAATTCAGGTTAAAATAATCCTTACTATTTCTCCCAGGCAGCTAGTAATGGGAAAAAAATATAAAGGCTGAAAAGAGAATTTTTTTTTAGGATGGAAGAAAAGTGAGGAAGAACATTTATTGTCAAAGAAATTAGCAACAATTGAAAAGTAACTTTGTCAGTTTGTTAGAACATTTTCTCCATTAATATCATGGTGAAATTTGATGTCATAACATGATTACCAAAAATATGAAAGGACAAATGTCAAGAATTTTCCTAATGTTTTCCTCATGGCATGCTTTTCTATTTTAGTCTCATGTATCATCTATCCAAGATTTAATACAAAGTGGAATGCTCTTGCTGGAAAGAGATAAAATACTGTATCTCACAATATTGCACATGGTAGTAAATATTTTCCTCATCACCTCTAATTCCTATAACATAGCATTAAAAAAAAAACATAATGCACAGTTTTGAGGAAACTGTATTGTTCTCATTACCAAAGCAACGATCAAGAATTAATTATAAATGACAAAGCGCTGAGAAATTGGTGTAATAAGACTTCTTAAAGTTGGTATTTAGCATTTTTGGCTTCTTATGTTGTTTGCAAAATGAGAAATCCAACATGATGATATTGGAATATTTCTCTCTTTTTTTTCTCATTGTTTCTCTTCTTAATCCTGTTTTGTAGTAATCTTGGCATTCTTTGGATTAGTAATTGGTGATATAAATGCTTACTGTCATTCTTGAGGGAGAGAATGTGGCATTGAAGAAAAAAATCTCAGCCATTGTGGAGTTTACATTCTAACAGACTACTGCAATTATTTAACAGTATAAACTGTTCAATAATGTGACATAATACAACCAGGAAAATGCTTTTTCTTAGATATTTTTGAAAGTTGGCATGTTTTTTCTGAGCATAGCATAGGTGATACAACTGGGCTTGATCACCCCTTTGCACCTTGTCCACCGGCCTCCTTGAAGGTGCTGCACTGCTAGGTGGAGTTGAGCCAGGGCTGGGACCAGCATTTCCCATGTGACAATGAAGAACAAGAAAAATTACTGAAGAAAACCTTTTTCTTTTACAGAAGTGAAGAACAAATCTATGAACTCTTCAGCAAAAGTAGTGACAAAGAAACACATTATGGGCCTGGATAAAATGAAAAAAAAAAAAAAGAAAACCAAAACAAAACCGAGAGCATGCGGATTCTGTTTTGTGGCATACAGTATTTGGATTGAATACAAGAGCAGATGTAGAAAGTGCCGTGTGGTACATAAATGGAACTCGTCTGGACAACCCGATCATTCGCACAAACTGGAACTCAGGCTTTAAGGAGGGCAGGCAGTGCGGCTAGGGGGACCTGGGAGCCAGGTACAAGATGAATATTGGCAAGGCTGTGATGCTAGGAGAGGAGGCTAATGGAAAACTGGCACAAACACCAGTGAGTGGGAGAGAGCCCCATCCATGAAAAACTCACTTTTGAGCCTGATGAATTTGTTGAAGAGCAATACTGAAAGTCTGCAGATGAGCCCATTTCTACCAACCTTTGATCTATGTCTCTACTGAGCTGATGGCTCTTCAGATTTGCCTTTCTGAAAACCATTAAAGAACAGAATCCACAAGAATGCCTTTAATTCCAGTCTTAGGATCTTGGCTATGTCTCAGATTACTAGAATAACTTTCTGTTACCAGGTCAAAATTGTGTTCCATGATGACAGATTAAATCTATGATGTGATTAATCTGTCAGCCCAAAGCATCACAGTTCATTTAGGAAGACCGGAAAAATTAAAAAATTTGTTTTACCATGTTTGAGTATAAGTAAGTTCATGAACTACATTGGGTTCTGGATTTTTTTTTTTTAATTTAAAGTTTACATAAGATAAAGTTCAATAAATGGAGTTTGCTATGTATAGCTTTGCTCTATATTAGAAACAGATGTTTGACAACTGAATTTGTTTTCTATGTTGAATTCTCATCTCTAAAATCAAACTTAGAATCAAGAGACCTACCCAAATATTTGGTACAAAAGTTAAGCCTTAGACGGTCTCCAGGGACACAATTTGCTTCAATGCTTTATGTGGTCCATCAGAAAATTCAGGTGCAGGATTCAGAGGGTATTTACTAAGCACATTAAAAAAAATGTACAAGTTATACCTAAAGCTAAAGAAATCAATAGTTCATATTACCCAGAAGTTCAAATGCTCCAAAGCGGGAGTGGGATGTGGGGAGAGGTGTTATCGTGGGCAGGAAATGTGATGAAATAACAATGGCTGAGTCAACATTGCCTTGAAATTATGAAGGTTGCTGTGAAAGCCATCAGATTTATTCTTTTCATTTTCTGAGTGACCTTGGGAATGGAGTGGGGTTAAAGAGCTTGAAGAATGAGAAAATGCTTCATGGAATTTATTAGATAAGTTTCCCTCAGGAAATGTCTTTTTTGCCCAATTCTTAAATTGAATTCTGTGTTGTTTTTACCCCATGTCAAATGAATTGTACTTACTGAGGTTCAGAGTCTTAATAGTGAGATGATCTTCTCTACAGAAGGGGAATCTAGAGAATTTATTGTGCTTGTGTAAGGTAAGAAGTGATTAGTCTGTAATACTCAATATGAGATGTTGCTCACTTTAAAACGCTAGTCTACGGGCCATGCACCCCCAAAACAAGCAAGCAAACAAACAAATAAATAAAATGCTAGTCTATATTGAGTGGCCACAAGAAGGAATGAAGTTGTGGGGCATGCAACTAGGTAAATAAACCTTAAGGGCTGTGTGTTGAATGAAATGTCAGAAACAAAAAGACAAACAATATCATGCCTCACTCAGATGGACTAACTATGATATACAAATTGGAGGGTTGAAGTTGGAGGGTTGAGGTCTATTGTAAAGGGTCCTAGATTTTAAGCTCTTACAGCAGTTACATATATTTAGAAGTTGTAACAGTTATTTCTAAATTCTGAGGTAATGAGCTATTTGTGTATAACCTGGCCATTCCCAGAAATTTTGGGTATTTATGTGATACCTGAGACTCAGAGTGAGACCACTGAAGCTGTGGAAGTCAGCATTACCCCACATATCAACTGTTAAAAAAGTTGAAAAAGTGATCAGACTTCGGCTACAAATATGAATGAAGCTGATCTGGATAGGACTAAGTTAAATCAGAATACAGGGTAAAGGATGATATGGTCCATATTTTCAAACTTCAACTTCTATGTGAGACTGAAGGAAGAGATGTTTATTTGGTGCAAAATTTATATTTTGGGCAGCACATTATCTAATTTAACTTGCATGGTCAGTCTATTTGAACACCATAAATACATGGAATCTTGAACAGGACATGAGATCTTCTTTGTTTGCACAGATTAGTGTAATGACCTGATACATCTCAGAGTAATTTGGGCAGTGAATAAGGAAGTATTTGCAAAGTTCCCTTGGGAGACTGGGGAGAAAGGAGGAAATATTGAAATTCAGCGCTGGGGAATTCCTAATATTCTCGCAAGCGGTGAGGACAATCAATTCAATAATTTGAACTCCCGATCTTGCGGTTCAACCCTACGAAACTTATTCCTACAAAGTAGAAGCTAAACCTACTTATAATGATGCCTAAAAGTCACCCCCAGAGAATTTTTGTTGTTGTTCCAGTGTGGCCTTTCTCTCTAAGCCAACTTGGCAAGTGAACTCACCGCCCTCCCCACCACATGGGACATGAATCCCTGGGGCTGTAAATCTCTGTGGAATGTAGGACAGAACTCCCCGATGAGCCCAGACCTGGAATCATGTGATTGAGAAAGCCTTCTTGACCAAAAGGGGGAAGAGAGAAATGAGAGAAAATAAAGTTTCAATGGCTGCTTGATAACCTCAAACAGAGAGTCAAGAGGTTATCCTAGAGGTTATTCTCATGTATTATATAGATATCCTTTTTTAGTTTATGGTGCATTGGAGTGGCTAAAGGGAAGTATCTGAAACTGTTGAACTGTATTCCAGTAACCTTGATACTTGAAGATGACTGTATAACAACATGACTGTGCAATTGTAAAAACTTTGTGTCTGATGCTCCTTTTATCCAGGTTATGGACAGATGAATTAAAAAAATAAGGAAAAATAAATAAATAATAGAGGGAATAAGGGGTACAGAAAATTGGGTAGATTGAAATAATAGTGGTCAATGAGAGGGAGGTGTGTGGGGTATGGAATGTATGAATTTCTCTTGTTCTTTTTATTCTTTTTTCTGAAGTGATGCAAATGTTTCAGAAATAATCATGTGATAAATACCCAACTATATGATGATATTATGAGCCACTGGTTATATACTATGCATGGACTGTATGTGTGTGAAGATTTCCCAATAAAAATATTTTAAAAACAAAAAAACAAAAACCATGCTAGTTAAGTATAATTTTCTTTGGTGAAAGTGAAGTGGTTTGTGAAAATTGGGGCTGAATTAAGTTGATGTGAACATCTTTCTTTCATGTTATAGCAACTGGGTTTTCTCATGAAATTCAAACTGTTTGAATTTGTAAAAGAGCTAAAACTAGTCATAAGTGCTGAGGAAGAAACCATTTACAAACATTTAATTTAATGAGGATATACTCTTCATTTTCCTAATTTCTTTTAACTGTATAGTTTTGATTAATGTGTTTTATATTATTTTGTAGTAAACATAACTCAGATTCCTGCAGCACTTAAAACCACAGAGTGGTTCCTATTTGAATTGTCTCTTCTGTGACAGGTCACCTTTCAATAAAGCTGGACCATCTTACAAAGAAAGCACAAACAACAGGATTGCTATCACAAAGATTTAAATATAATTTAGGTCAAACAAAACAAATGAATGTCCGATTCAATACGTTAAAATTATAGAACACCACAGACTTTGACCCACTTTAGCTGTTTTAAAGAGTTTGCTGAATTGAACAAGAGTGTTAAGCCCTGGGCTCAACATTTTATAGTCCAGTAAGATAAATCTTACTCTTCTTTCAACATTTGTGATAGCATCCATGATCTATAAATTAAAGACATTCCTGCCGCAGCCGTCCTCTTTGTGCTTTCATACAATCTACTTCCTGCTCCCCCTCATTCTCAGAGTCCTTCCCCTTTACACAGCCACTTCTGTTTTTCCCTTCTTTTTATCATCCTCTGACTTGTTCCCTTTAGTTCTCTTAGGCTGGAGGCAGCCCTGTTCCTGGAGGAGGTGAGTATCTGTGAAGGGCAGCTGTTGGGTGGCAGACAAGAGCTGCTGCTCCCTTTGCCCGCACTATGTAGAGGGAAGGCTATTGAACAAGCCCTTCTCTCAGGATTACCAGGAAATATCTGGGGTTGGGAATCCAGGGCCAATATCAAAGTGAGTCCCAAAACAGATCCCCTAGGGAAACCACTGCTACCAAAGAAACATTACAAAATAAGATCTGTTGTGAGCAGGCAATAGATAATTGTGAACAAGCTGCATATATGCCATATGAT
Organism: Tamandua tetradactyla; assembly: GCF_023851605.1. Lineage (NCBI taxonomy): Eukaryota > Metazoa > Chordata > Mammalia > Pilosa > Myrmecophagidae > Tamandua > Tamandua tetradactyla. The sequence goes on from NC_135335.1 coordinate 82,358,010, forward strand.
TTAGAGTTCTGAATTCATCATTCATTGCATAGCAATTATTGGACATGTAACACTCTTTACCAGTCACTAAAGGGAATATAGTGAGAGCTCCCATTTAGTAATTTCATACTGTATTCTAAATACTTTGCATCTTTCTGTTTTGGTTTGTTAAAGCTGTTGGAAAGCAATTGTGCCAGTTTGAAAGGATGCATATACCCTAGAAAAGCCATGTTTTAATCCTAATCCCATTTTGTAAAGGCAGCAGTTTCTTCTAATCCCTATTCAATACTGTGAAACTGTAATTAGATCATCTTCCTGGAGATGCGACTCAATCAAGAGTGGTTGTTAAGCTGGATTAGGTAGAGACATGTCTCCACTCATTCGAGTGGGTCTTGATTAGTTTATTGGAATCCTATAACAGAGGAAACATTTTGGAGAATGGAAGAGATTCAGAGATTGCAGAGAAGAACGACAGAGCCATGGGAAAGCCACCACAGAGAATGCCGCAGAACCACGAAGCAGAGAGTCCACCAGCCAGTGACTTTTGGAAATAAAGAAGGAAAATGTCTCCCGGGGTGTTTCGTGAAATGGGAAATCAGGACAGAAGGCTAGCAGATGATGCCATGTTCACCATGTGCCCTTCTAGCCGAGAGAGAAACCCTGACCGTGTTCACCATGTGCCTTTTCAGCTGAGAGAGAAACTCTGACTGTGTTCATCATGTGCCTTATCACTTGAGAGAGAAACCCTGAACTTTCATCAGCCTTCTTGAATCAAGGTATCTTTCCTTGGATGCATCAGATTGGACATTTCTATAGACTTGCTTTAATTGGGACATTTCCATTGCCTAAAAAACTGTTAACTTGCAACTTATTAAATCCCCCCTTTAAAAAGCCATTCAGTTTCGGGCATATTGCATTCTGGCAGCTAGTAAACTAGAACAGCAACGTACCAGAAATGGATTGGCTTTTCTAAAAAGGATTTGTTAAGCTACAAATTTACAGTTCTATAGCCTTAAAATGTCCAAACTAAGGCAGCCAGGGAATGATATCTTGACTCCAAAGAAAGGCTGATGTCTGTCACATGGGAAGGCAGGTGGCTGCGTCTGAAGTCCTTGCTCTCCCGGTTTGCTGCTCCCAGCTTCTGATTCCAGTGGCTTTCTCTCCAGGTATTTGTGAACCCTAATTAGCTCCTCTGGGACAAAACTGTGGGTTTCATCTCTTAGTTTTGCATCTCCTGGGCCAGAGATTTCTTCTCTTCAAGTGTCTATGTCCTGGTTTCATACAGCTTCTCTTAGAATCTCTGTCGACACTCCAAGTTTCTCCAAATGTCTGTTTGAGCTTTCTCCAAGATGTTTCCCCTTTTAAAGGACACCAGTAAACTAATTAAGACCCACCTTGAACGAGCGGGGCCACACCTCCATGGAAATAATCTAATCAAAACATCACACCCACATTTGGGTGCATGGCATCTCCATGGAAGCAACCTAATCAAAAGATTCCCCCTTAGCAATAGTTCTGCCCCACAAGGTTGGATTAGGATTAAAAGAACATGGCAGCAAAAAAAGAGAAACAAACATGGCTTTTAAAAGAACATACTGTTATGGGGTACATAACAGTTTCAAATCAGCACACTCTGTTTTTAAAATTTTTTTTCTAATTCTTCTATAACACAAGGACCACATCATCTCCATTTCAGAAGTGAGAAAATGGAGAAAAGTGAGGAACTGAAGGTCAGATAGGTTAGGTGATCACCAATGGACACGTCTGAGATGCTTCTAAATGTATCCTGTTTCCTCCCTATTCATTGGATCCCACCCAGACATACCATACCATGAAAGGAAATAAAAAAAATTAATGTGACCAAGAACTTGAGAAAGCTGTGGAAATTCAGACAGGAGAGGAGAATGTTGCTGAGGCTTGGGACCATTAGTAAAGGCTGAAGGAAGAAAGTAGGACCCGAGGAAGTAGAACTCAATGTCTGTAAAAGCTGTCCTGGGCCAAGTCTTCTAAAATTCCATTTTATATATTTATGTGCCTTCTCAAATTCTTTTTTGGAATAACGCAGTATACAACTAAATATACCAATTAAATATAGTATTAGTACTGGTATGCGTGAAGTTGAGGTACATACATTTGTTTTGCTATAACGTTCTGCATTAAATAACATGGCTATAAATCAATGATTTGAGAATTCTTCCTGTGACTTACAAATCATACAAAATCTCATACCAGTTCTCAGGTTAAATTACAGACCTGCTATATATTTTTCAGAAGTTTTCTAATGTCACTCTGTCTCAGAAAGAAGATCTTTGAAGAAAAGAAAAAAAGATCATAGTTAATGGAGAACAGCAATACAGAAACAATTCTGACTATAAGGAGATAAATGTGCTAGACCTATTTTAGAAAAAATCCCTTTAAGAGAACATTCAACTACATTTCTGATGAAAGTTAATTATAAATTTAAATTGAAAAATTATGTGACTACCGTTTTTTATCGTGCTGGAAAAAAAGAATCAGAGTTGCCTAATAAAAGAAAAGGAATCAATTAACAGATTCCCTGCAAAAGAAAACTAAAACCTGGAGGCAAAGTTTTAATTTTGTTGGCATCCTCTGATATATTCCTTTTCCAATTGTTCCCTTTAAAACACTAACTATACATTAAAAAATAAAAGCTCAACACTCATTAAAATGTTTTCGAATTATGTGTAATATTTTCATCTTTTCTGCCTCTAGGGGGAAGTGTGTTTTCAACAATTCTGTCCCCAGAAGGTATTTGCTTTATGGACTACAGGCTTCATGGACGAATGTTCTTTAATGTGACTTCAGCTCTGCCTCTACAAGGAAGAAGAGGTTTTCTTTTAAAATCTGGATGGGCTCTTATGATAGAGTTTATGGCCAGGATTCTGAGGGAGAAGAGGGATTATACAGACTGTTAACAACTGGTGGAGAACTCTTTCTTCTGATAGTGCTCCTAACACATTTCAACAAATCACATATTGAGCTTCCCTTTTGAATGCTGTCTTTCCCAGTGATAGAGGAATAAAATGTTGATGCTAGTTTTATTTCATAGAACAAGAAAGAGAACCTTTAAGTTTTTAATAGAAAAAAATTTTAAACATGATTTATGGATGTTGATGTTTAGATATAAGATGCCTATTAGTTTCTATTGGCTAATTTTATTTTATTTTGCAGAATGTCCCCCAAACTTTTTCTAGCGTCATTCAACAATGCAATATAGCCAGAAAGAATGCACTTGGAGAAAAGCTTAGCATTTTTTTGAATGTTAAAAAATTGCTGCTTTTAAAAAATTCGGTTTACCCAATAATTGGCTCTTTTCCTAAATGCATATATCTCTGTTTTGAATGGAAAACTAAATTAAACAGAGAACAAATTCCCTGCGTAAAGGTCCTATGAGTTCTCTGTAACCAGGAATGAGGTATTACACTGAGTTTACTGAGCATCTGGTGTGTAGTTCAGGTGGCTTGCTTTACTCTACAAATGTCCATAACTAGTACTTTTAAGTCTGAACGATTATAATACCCACTTTCATGTAATGATCACATTCTTATTCTCTGATTGGAAAAACAAAACAAATAAAATTTAAATAAATAAAACAAATTCATTTCAGTATTCTACAGAATTGAAAGGAACAATATTTAAAATCTGAGCCCAAGAGATGAGTTATTTCTTTTTCCCCCTCTTTTCTCCTTTCTTGTTTTGGTTCATCTTTATTATTAGGGTGCTGTGAAAATTCTATAATAAAATGGTTCTTACTAATTTGCGGTTCTGCTGTGCCATATATCCTCAAAACCTAGTTAAAATTTTGAGATTAAAAATGCTATTATGGGCAAGCCACGGGGGCTCAGTGGCAGTTCTTGCCTGCCATGTCTGAGACCCGGGTTCGGTTCCCAGTGCCTGCCCATGTTTAAAAAAAAAATGCTATTACTTAAAATGGGAGTTAGCTTTGTCCCCAGCCCTCTTTTACAGGCTTTATTTCTAATTCAGTTGTATTGAAAAATATTTTCTGGGGATGAAAAGATATTTAGGTGTGTCATGTGTACTCTTTGGGCCTCAGTACTTCATTTGTAGAGTGGAGAATTGTGAGCTGGGTGACTTCTAAGGGCTTTTCAGCCCTAAGGCTGTAGGATACCACAATATTTACATAATCTTTCAGCTGGATGAGAAAAAACTAATTGGATGCAAAGTAAGCAAATCCATAACATTAAAATCTGTACACTTGTATTACTTGGTGGGTCTTCCTATAATTTTATGCCTATTTTCATTTGAAGAACTCTTTATATATCCTAATTTCCCCTTATTGGAGTTTTTAAGGGGTATTTTGAGTAGCAGCAAGAGCAGTAACAGTGGCTTTTCTCTCGTCCTGCTGTTTGGTTTGGGAGCTTTTCCCCAGCCACGGCTTCATCTTGTCGCTGTTCTTAGTGACAAGCTGGAAATGGAAAGCTCCGATCTAAAGGCCAGGGAGAGGTGGTGGAACGGGAAGACACTGCCCTGCTCGAGACCCTCCAGCGAGTGCCTGGGAGCCAAGAGCCGTTCACACTGGGTGCCACCGAAACCCCAACCTCTCGGAAAAAACCACAGCACACGCTGCGCAGCATCACATCGCCTTTGGCAAGACACAGGCCATGCGGGAGAGTAATGGGAAACCGGTGCTCCCTCACGTCTCCTGGCAACCAGTTTTGAAATCCGTTAAGACCTTTGGAATTGGGGATTTAGCTTTTTTTTTTTTTTTTTTAAATTAAATCTATGACTTTACAAAAGGCCTGGCCTCCACCAAGGATTTCAGGAAGGATTTAATTGACGTGAGGTTCTCAATCTCAATTTCCAGTGTATATGGATTAACCTCTTTGTGGAATTAACCTTTTACGGACGCCTGCTTTGCTACTATTTAGCAGTTCTCATTAAACAAATAAAAGTCCTTCCAGGCGTTAGAAGCTCCTACTTACAACAACGATTGAGGGATCACCGTGTCCTATCTAAAATCTAAATGGTCCCAAAGATGAAGCATTACCCATAATTACAATTACAGTGTCAGAAAGATCCATAAGGAGAGTGCTAGTAACCGTGACGGGCACTAATGTCTGAAGCTTCCACATCCCCGGAAACCCCAATTTGCTTTTTTACGGTCACAAATGAGAGGCAGAGCTCTTCCGGGCCTCCGAGTTAAAAAATGCAGCGCTTGGGGCGGTAGCCCCAGGGTTACGACTCGGTTGCAGGCTTCTGCCGAAAGAGGGCGTTGGTCTGAGACTAATGAAATTGGTGGACAAGAACGCCCATTCAAAATTAAGAAGATTTTAAAACATTTTCAATTTAATTTTCGGGACCTAAGTGTCCGAATTCTTCCTTTCAATGTAACACGTTCACATTACAAACGACCTCGGTGTGTTATGACGTTCAGAAGGTCAAGTTTCTTCTGGATCTGCCCCGCGGCGCGGAGGATTTCGGCGAGGCTGCTTTGGCCACCGACCTCTTCGCGGCCTTTTCCACCCTTGTCTCTACTGCTGGCGTGGCCGTGACCAGTGTCAGGACTGGGTCTCCGAGGCGGGACCTTTCTTGGCATCGTAGAACCCCAAGCACAGGGTCTCGCACGGCTCCGAGGAGTGAGAAGGGATCGGATGTACGAGCGCGCGCGTTGCAGCGGATCTCACGCCCGCACGCAAGCGAGACCCGTGGATCGTTTTGGGGAGACCGTCTCTTTATTTAGTTACGTGGCTTAGCAAACAAAGCCAGGAGGACGCCTTTCAAGCATTCGGCTACCTTAAGGAGTCCAATCGCTGTCTCGCGGCCGCACCTTTGGGAGCAACAAGTTTCGCTTTCCTGCTCGCGGAGCGCGGGCAGAGGATCTGTGCTCGGGAACACGGGGACCCCTACACGGCTGCGATTCTAACGCGAAACCGCGCCTCGGGGAAGGTGGGGACCGGCGCGGGCGCGGGGCACGCCCGGGCCACACGGGCGCCGGCTTGTCCCGGGTCCGCAATCTGACTGGCTCCTCCGGGACCTTGGACGCTGTTCGCTGACCTTGTGCCGGGGGACCGAGATGGTAGGGTGCCCGCCAGGCGTCCGCGCGCCAGGAAGGAATGTGACCAGAGCGAGAAAGAGGTGAGAGCGAGCGGGACCTACGAATTTTTGCACGGAAACAACCGTTTTCTAGAACCCCCTTTTCTCCAGTCCTGTTTTTTGCACGGGATCGTGTGTTTGTGTGGTGTGTATGTTTGCGCGCGCATTTTTACTTTCAAACACATTTCCTTTTTTGAAGGCCTTGGGCTGGAGAGAGCGCTGCCGCGTGCCGGGCGGAGAAGAGGTGGTCATCGCTGAGGCGCGCGGCGCGGTGGGGGCTCGGGTGGGTGCACACGTGGGCGGCTGCGGCTTTAAGGAAAAGGAGGAGGGCTGGCGGGGAATGGGGATAAGGGTAGGGGAGGGGTGGGAAGGGAAGGGATGCGGGGAGGAGCCCTGATGTAAGAATGTTAATGAGAGGCTCCCCCAGTCCAGCCCCCCTCCCCACCCTCTCCCACCCCACCCGCTGGAAATACAAGGCCGGCCTCGGCGCGCCATGTGTGGTAACACGCTCCGCCGCTGCCACGCTGTTTAAACGCAGGCTATGGCTCCAGGAACCGGCGCGAATCAATGAGATCAAACGCGAGGGAGATGCACCGTCAATTACAAGCACTTGGACAAGTCTAACTTTTTTTTCTTTTACAAATATGCTTTCAAAAGCAACCTCAGCAACGCCCAAATAAGAAGCCACCTCTAAGCAAAATAATATACAAAAAGGGAGAGCGAATATATATATGTATATAAATATATTACAGGCGCACAGGTTTACACCCGGTGAACTTTTTCTTCTTCTTTTTTTCTTTTTAAACTTGTGACATTGCAGAGGAGGACTCTCCCTCTCTTTTAGCAAGTTAGTGAAGGTGGGAATTCTATTTTCTAAGGGCGCCCAAGGGCGCAGGGCTCTCAGAGGAGAAGAGTGGAGAGGGGAGAAAAGGGCTGGGTGGGGGGCAGAGGGCGAGTCGGCGGCGAGGTCAGGCGCTTGCTCGCAGCACAATGCCGTCCCTGCTGGTGCTCACTTTCTCCGCGTGCGTCCTGCTTAGCTGGGCGTTGCTGGCCAGCTGCGCGGGTGGTGGTGGCAGCGGGGGCGCGGGCCCAGGCGGCGGGCTCCGGGAGGGAGAAACGCTGCCGCCGCAGAAGATCGAGGTACTGGTGCTGCTGCCCCGGGACGACTCGTACCTGTTCTCCTTGGCTCGGGTGCGGCCAGCCATCGAGTATGCGCTGCGCAGCGTGGAGAGCAACGGGACCGGGCTGCGGCTCCTGCCGCCCGGCACCCGCTTCCAGGTGGCCTACGAGGACTCGGACTGCGGCAACCGCGCGCTCTTCAGCCTGGTGGACCGCGTGGCGGCAGCGCGGGGCGCCAAGCCGGACCTCATCCTGGGGCCTGTGTGCGAGTACGCGGCGGCTCCCGTGGCCCGGCTAGCGTCTCATTGGGACCTGCCCATGCTGTCGGCCGGGGCACTGGCCGCTGGCTTCCAACATAAGGACACCGAGTTCTCGCACCTCACGCGCGTGGCGCCCGCCTACGCCAAGATGGGCGAGATGATGCTCGCCTTATTCCGCCACCACCAGTGGAGCCGCGCGGCGCTGATCTACAGCGACGACAAGCTGGAACGGAACTGCTACTTCGCCCTCGAGGGGGTTCACGAGGTCTTCCAAGAGGAGGGCTTGCACACATCCGCGTACAATTTCGATGAGACCAGAGACTTAGACCTGGACGCCATTGTGCGCTACATCCAGGCCAGTGAACGAGGTGAGCAGGAACGCACCCCAGGCCGGGTTCTAACCTATCCACTCTCCGCAGTTCTCCCTACAAACCCGCTCCTTCCTCTGCAGACCTCACTGCATCCCGCTGCGCTGAGGCCCCGGGGAGGGCACGCGCGCCCGGACGTGTCTGGGTGTGCGCTGACTGCGACGGACTTTAAACTGTCGCCCACCGCCGACCCGGAGAGTAAGCAAAGGGTCCCGGGAGCGTGGAGGAACCTGGGGGAGGGGGGCATCTGCGCTCGCCACTCTCGTGGGCCTGGTCTGACAGGTGCTGTCCAAACGCCTGTTTGTTTTCGTTTTTTCTCTTTCCTTTTTCGTGGGCATCGCAGTAGCGATTAGGGGCGCACTCCGGGTGCGGTGATTCAACGAGGGCGTGAAAGCATGCGGGGACGGAAAGAGCCAGTCATCCAGCCCACTCATAGTGCAGAAGCGTCCGCCGACGCGCTGCAGCCTGCGCGCCGCCGCCGGGCTAGCAGAGGTCTCCGGGTTTCCCCTGCTGCTGCTTCCACAGACCCCAGGTTTCTTTTAAAGCCTCGTTGTATCACCCACCCCATTCCTCTCCATGGCTCCTCAGGCCCCTTATAAAAGAGCTTCTGTGGTTTCTGACAAAAATGCCGGCTGTGTCTGGACTCAGGCGACATTCATTTTCCCGCGCGCCTGGCATCGCGGTGTTTAAAGTGCCCAGAGGGAAGTCTTTTGGGGGTAGCGCGCGCTGAACCGCTTTTCCACGTGCCCCCAAGTTTTCGTCACGGGTTTGTGGGATTTTGCAATGATGTCCAAGTTGATCAAAGTGCTTAAGGCTGAGGTTGGAGGGTGGGGCTACAAGGAACAAGAAGAGAGGGTGGTCGCGGATACATGACCGTAGAAGCCCCTAGTGCGGCCCATTTAACTGCAGAGTGGACTGAGAGAAGGCGGGCAGAGATCCGTAACATTGTGCAGTTTCCTGTTCCCGCACGTCCGGCCTGGGGTGCACCGGACCCCAGTGGGGAATCCCGCTTCTGCACTGTCTCGGAGCGCATACGGTTGGGAATGTCAGTGGTGCAATCGGGCAAGGCTCCGCGCGTCTCCCGTACCACGCAGGTGAGACCTCGGGGAAGCAGGACTTAGCCAGCTGTGGAGCTCATCCACAGCTTGGCAGTCCGGGCACCTGGACACTGGCCTTGAGTGCCAGGGTAACCTGAGGGAGGGGCCAGGGCAACAGGTGAGAGTGGAAGAGGCGCCATCAGGGGTGGGGCTGCGGTCACCTCTCTCCCCACCTTGGTCACCTTGGACTCGGAGTGAACGCCTCCTTTAGGGCGAAGAGGTGGGAAGTGAGAATACTGGAGATGCGTGGTCAAGTTTTGAGCGTCCGAAATCCAAGCTGTCTGTGCGAATTCCTGCCAGCCAAGCAGGCGGGACGCCGGCTTTGCTGCTGATGAAAAAGGGCATTTGTGTCCAGCGGCTGCGGACTTGGCCAGGCCCGGCGAGCAACCCACATCTACTTCTCTCCCCAGTACCAGTGCCCAGGTCACCGCAGCCGCCTGCAGACCTCGGGCTAACTGGCTCCTGGAAGCTGCCTTTTCGGCGCTGGGCTTTCTAGGGCGCGAAGTTTGGGGTTGGAGACTCCCACGGGCGCGCTGGGATAGGGGTGTGTCATCTGTTAATCCTCTCCCGGGGCGAGATGCGCGGTTTGCCAAAACGTTGGTGCTGACATTGCCTTGGCGGTCCCACTGCCGGCGGTGACCCCGCGCACGGGGACTGTAATTCGGGATCTGTCAGCCCAGATGAGGATAGAACCCAGTCACACGGCCCCTCAGACTCACGATGGTGGCTGAGGCCAAGGAGCAGGCAAGGCGACAGTTCCCTGGTGGGGCTGGGGGACTAGTCAAAAGTCTCGGGCTTCAGAGGCTGGAGGTTGCTGCTGCTGTGCTGATTTTTTAATTCCAAAGCCTGGTAGATGTTCCCAAGTCATTTTTTTTTTTCCTTCCAAATTTGGGTTTAGTGGTGAGAGTTTGCTCAGCTGACTTGTGTATTTTACTTCTAAGATATATTTCCAATAGTGATTTGGCAGATATTCAGAAATCTGAAACATGCTTTCTCCACTAAGCTGTTTTTTTTTAACCACTGAAATTCCTTATTCGCTGGAGTGAAAATTGTGTGGTGACAAGGCTCTCGGGATCTTTTGTAAACACAGTGAGTCATCATTACTAGATCTGAAGCAGTTAATGTGTTACATAGGGGTTCAGAACAGAGGTTGTGGAGTTTTACTTCCCAGGGGCCTGTTCTGGCCCAGCCACTCACTGGCTGGGGTATCTTGGGGTCCTGTCAAAACCTCTGAACCTCAGGCTCCTCATGGTAAAGTGGGGGTAGTAGGAGCACCCACATCTTTGGAATGCTGAGAGGATTAGATGGAATTCACTGAAACAGTGCCAGACATATACTAAGCATTCAATAATTGTGAGGTTTTATTGCAGCTATTATTATTATATATATGATGCTAATCAGCTTTACCCAGAAGGTGAATTCGTGACTTAGAGAAAGAACTCTGGTTGGAGAGACAGATGCATCTTGTTTGGCCTTTCCACTTAGAAGATGTGTGGCTAGTGCAAGTCACTTCACTTTGCTGGGTCTGGGAATCTTCCTTTGAAGACTGGTGAGGTGGGATTAGAATCAGGCCTCTTCATATTGATATTCAAGGGTTCCAGTTTATGCAGAAGTAAAAATGTCACAGTATTTTTGCTTTTGAAAATTCCATATTAAACATAGAACTAAGGTGGAGAGTTTTTCTTTCGTCCTTTCCCAGAGCTAACATATTTAGCACTTTATTTGACTCACGTTCACCTTAAAAAAAAAAAAGATTACAAATGTTTGGATTTCTTAAAGGGTAAGAACTGACAATGCCACCATGCCAGATAATAGTGACTAAAATTCACTTGACTACCTGCAGAATTGTAGAAAGAAAAATGAATCGACATTAATTATCTTTTCACCTTAAGGCAATACTAACTCAAGAATGTAAAAAAAGTCTGTCACCTAAATATACGTATTTGAATATAATTAAAAAAGACTTCATTGAAAATAGATTTGCTTGTACAGTTCAAGTACTGCCCTCAATATTCCTTGCTTAAGATATTTTAAAAGATACTTTTAAGATGCAAGTTAAAAATAAGTATTTTTTAAATTAATAAGTGCTTGTATAAAGCGCTGCACTTGTTTTGTCTATATTCCTAATAAGATGCAGACCTAATAAGATGCAGAACTAAAGGTAGTCTACCCCAAAACATTTTTGTATGAAGAACTGAAGTTTTATCCCTTTAGCCATTAATATGTCATTAATCCTGGCATGCCTAACAACTATGGAGAATGTAGTATTTAATAAGGACAAGTCATTTGTTTTTAGAATTGGTCTAGGGTAAATGACCAAGTGGTTGATCAGTAGAGTTTTAAGCAAAGAATTCATGATAAATACAAAATAACTTCCATACAGCAGGGGAAACAAAGTATTGTAGGCTGGAGTGTAAAAATTCTGGAAGCCTTTGGAGTAGATGAGTTTTGTGAACAACAGTAAAGGTGCAATCTCTATTTTGCAAATAATATTCATTGTTATATAATAGCCAGAGAGGACCACCTCTTTTTTAAAATTTAGATTAAAAAAATATGGAAAAGATGCTACTTTTGATTTTTTTTTTTTTCAATTTCAGTTGTTAACTCTTACCACTTTTCTAACCTGTTAACTACGTATACACGTATGTGTACAATCTTTCCTTCCAGGTCATCCTTAAAGTATGGTAGTGTCAAAATTTTTGGTTAATTCAGCATGCAGTATCAAGATTATTACCTTCTAAATGTCATCCATAGCTCAGTTATAGGCTACTATAGTGATATTTCATTTCTTGCCCTACTAGTTTTCTTTGGGGTTAAAAAAAAGAGGGCTGATTTTGTTTGCTTCATTTCTTATGGGTCTTTTTTAAAAATCAGTTTTATGCATGTCATACAGTCCATTCTAAGTGTACAATCGATGGCTGTTGGTATAATCACATAGTTATGCATTAACTACCATAATCAATAAGAGAATATGCTCATTTTTTCTGAAAAAAAATCCTATGCCCCTTATTTTCTCCTGCTATTAACAATTAGCTTTGGTATAGTGCCTTTGTTAAAATTAATTAAAGAATATTACAATGTTATTGTTAACTATAGACTTTAGTTTGCATTAATTGTATTTTTTCCCATATACCATCCTTTTATTTACACCTTGTAATAGTGTGAACATTTTTCTAGGTCATGTTAGAACTTTCTTTTATTTGTGCAATTAACCATCATCATTGCCCACTCTAGGTTTCACTACTTTATACAGTCCTAGTTTTTATCCTCTAGCTTTCCTTCTGGTGACATACATAGCCCTAGCCTTCCTCTTTCAACCATACTCATACTCATACTCAGCTTTATTAGTTACACTTACAGTATTGTGCTACCATCACACAGTATTGTGTTATTCATTTCCAAACATTTATAATCAACCTTATTAAATACTCTTTTAAGCATCATTTGCCCAATCTCTGCCCGCTTTCTGTCTCCTTATAACCTATGCTCTTAATTTAACTTTCAGGGTGCACTTATTATAATTAGTTCATCGCTATGTATTTATAACTAAATCATCCTCTAATTTTCTATTGTGAGCCTTCTGAGCTGCTCCTGTTTGGATATTTTCTTGGCATGCTATGCTATTGTAACCCTGGATTCTTTCCTCCACATCCCCCTGGGGGATGATTCTCTCTTGTGGGAGATATTTGTCTTCCTCTTTCTTGGTTTATACCCTTGTTTTGGTGGAGCACATCCTCTGGGAAGTTTTTGAGAAAAGATGGATGAGAGCTAAGTTTTGAGACCCTTCACGACTGAAAGTTTTTTCTATCCCACCTTTATACATAATTACAGAATTCCGGATTGGAAATAATTTTCCCTCAAAATTTGAAGTCATTGCGCCAAAGTCTTCTAACTTCTAGCATTGCTATTAGGAAGCCTGAATCTGTTGGGATTCCTAACCCATTGTTTGTAATTTATTATTATTATTTTCTTTCTGGAAACTTTTAGATTCTTCTCTTTGCACTTAATGTTTTAAAGTTTCATTGTGATATGTTTTGGTGCCAGTATTTTGCCTCGTGTACTCGGTGGACCCCTTCAATCTGGTCACTTAAGTCTTTCAGTTCTGGAAAAATTTCTTAAATTTTTTTTTGATAATTTTATCCTCATCTTTTTCTCTGTTCTCTCTTTCTGGAATTTGTTTTATTTGGATGTACAATTTCCTGGGTCAATCCTCTACCTTTCTTATCTCTTTCCCCCTATTTTACCGCCTGTTCTCTTAAAAAAAAATTTCTCTTGCTTGTATATTTCTTTGACTTTATTTCCAAAATAACTCTTGAATTTTTGTTTTTCATTTCTGCTACTATATTTTTAATTTTCTGCACATAGCACATCCTGCTTTGCTCCCATGCAATGACACCCTTCTTTAGCCCTTCTAAGTTTAGAATTCAGTGGAAGATGATATAGGAGTCAGATGGAGAATATGAAAATGTCATTTTCATTACTGATAAAACCTATCGGAGGACGTGGATTTAGATCTGTTTCCAAAAGACCTGCTTGCTATTGCTGCACCCCAAGATTAGTCATTCATTCACCAAGTCACAGGTACTGCTGCTCAGCCACAGAACTCTGCTTTTGGGGCACTCCCTTGACCCCAGGATGAAAGTAGTCCAGAAAGGGGACTCTGCAGACACATCCCAAAGAGGAAGGTACAAAGAGCTAATCTCAGCCATCCCAGGTTTTTCTTCCAGATTTTCCACTTGGATAATTCACTGCTTTTCCTCTGAGAAAGAGTAAATTAGGGCACATTGAAAGATGAGGAGTGTTACCCTATTAGAAGATGCTCCACATGGAAACCAGACACTGGGAAAAGGATATCCCCTCTAACTCAGATAGACTACTTGGAATATTGTTGCTTCCCTGAGTTGATATCCATAGCCACCCCTTTTGCACTTCGCTTTGCAGTTCTCGGAGTGATTGCAAAAATGTACTGTGACAGTGAGAAAGTTGTGGAAAAGTGGAGGATGGCATAGAACATCACACATTCTTTGGCAAGGCAGAGACACTAGAGTAGAGTGAAGAGAAGTCTATCCAGAAAGTTAAAATCACTTCATCTCCTCTGTTAGAAGTTTAACTATTTGATAAAAATTTAATATTTATATATTCAAACATACTTACATACAACAGAAGCTGTGTCAATTGACCTCCACTAAAGCAGGTAACGGGATAAGCTGATGCTTTCTTATCCTCTATAAACCTCATGGACTGGTAGTAGGTATTGGCAGTCAGTGTGCTTCTGACATACCCATGCCCTTCTTACACCTCTGCGTATTTTCCAAAAGTTGTTCCCAAATCTGTTTGTGCCAGTTGTGCTTATTAATAACATAGCATGTAATTTAATTAGTTATTAGGTAAACTGATGAAGCATGAGGAGGAAAGGAGAGCTATTTTGATGAGAACTATTTTAAACCCTTTGATGGATTTATAAAGGCAAGCTACTAAAAATACTCGCTGTTGAGTTTAGACCTGAATGAGACAACGCTAAGAACCTGTGAAACTTAAGAACCCAGAAGGATGCTGTACCCTGACTGCTTTGCTGGCATCTTTAAATGCTTGTTCTGAAACTTAGAAACTACGCTTTACTCTTTGTGTGTGTGTGGGCAGGCACTGGAGCCCGGGTCTCCGGCATGGCAGGCAAGAACTCTGCCTACTGAGCCACTGTGGCCTGCCCACGAGGCTTTCCTTTTGAGAGTTAAACCGTATGGTCAACCCAAGTAGATGAGTTCTGAAATGAGCCATTTCTGCTCGGAAAGAAGATGTCACTCTGTGTCTCTTAGCCTAAACAGATACTGACCAGCTAGAAAGAAAAAAGTGCCAGAAAGGGTTGGTGATGGTGATGATGGTGGCGATGGGATGAAGAGAAGGAGGTTGGCCAGGAATTTAATAATAGAAAAAAAAGTAACACAGAAGCCAGTGTTGGGCAGTGTCCATCCGGGATTTAGGGGAGCAGCCTGTGGAGTCCTGGACCTGGTCATTCTCTTAGAAGGATGCTTAGGGTTATGAGGCCTGAGGCCTGGAGTGTTGCATCCTCCCACTGATCCCCCCCCTCCCCCAAATTGTGATTTCATCCTCATTAACATCCTACCGCTTATAATTTGGTTGCCCATTTAGCATGCCCAGGCACAGGTCATGTCTATACAGATGTGGTCATGACCATCCTGGGCCTATTAAATAAAACTGCATCTCAATTTATCTACAGATATCTGCGTTAGATGAGTGGGAATCTGCCCCTGAGCAGTGGCCCTACTCTCCATGTGCTGACAGATCCAGAGTCTGGATTGTGATCAATTGACCAAAGTCACCTGGAACCTCCTGGAGGCCCCATTCTTGGAATCCACACCAAACTTCTTCAGCTTGTCTTCTCTATGTGGACTGCTTTGCAGAACGCCTTGGCTCTTTTTCTTTTAAGTGGCTAGAATAGAATCAGAGCTAAAGCAAGGGTCTAGGTACTAATCAAGCAATTAGGCGTCTGTTCTAAAGCTTCCTAATGGAGACGTCTTGGAATTTGACCGTTTATCCCAAATATGTAACTATACCTCTTATTCCCCAGAGCTTTTACTCTGCACACCAAGCCCTTTTAGGTAGTACGAAATGTCAAAGTCCTGATGTAACACTCAGAATTAACGTGTGCAGTAAACTAAACATCAACAAGAGCCCAGCCCTCTACACAGGGTGCCAAGGCAGCCCTGGCACAGCCTGAAGTTTGTTTTATGTCTTTCAGCACCCATGCTTTCACAAAGAACATACACATCTTGGAGGGCTGGCACTGAGCGTGATAATGTGGTTGCAGCACCCAGGCCTCTCTGGGTCTCTCCTTTGCACCATGTAGGAGGCAAAGCCGAACCCGGTCCTGGGGAGCAGGACAGAGACCCACATATTACTCTTTTGGCCATCAGTAGTGATCGCTTTAGCTGGATGTTGGGCTCCACTCCAGCCTGCGTGGCTCTTTGTAAGTAACGATATTATGAACTTGCTTAAAGCCTCAAATCCAACAGTGTGGATAAAAACAGACAATGCGGGGGAGGGACCTCAGATCTCAACTATTTTCTACCTATGTTGAGGCAGCCTGAAAATCATGTTTCAGAGTCCAGACAGCGTAAAGAACATATATATAGAATTTGGTGATTTATTTGAAGTATTATTTTTTTAAACTTTATTTGGAAATGATTTTTAAGCTTTTAGAAGAAATGCAAGAAAGTACAAAGAACTCCCATAAAACCTTCACCCGGACTTTCACCAATCATTCACATTTTTTTCCCCCATGGGCAGGTACCGGGAATCGAACCCGGTCTCCAGCACAGCAGGTGAGAACTCTACCTGCTGAGCCAGTGTGGCCCACCCAGTCATTCACATTTTGTCACATTTCCTCTATCATTCTCAAAAGCTCTGTTTTATCTTGCCTCCACCACCTCCTATGTACATGCATATACATAAAGACACATGCACACAGATATCACTATCTCTTCCAAACCATTTGAGAGCAAGTTGCAGCCATCATGCTTCTTTGCCCCAAATGCTTAAGTGTGTGCTTCCTAAGAACAACGCCATTCACTCACGTAACCTCAGAGTAATTGTGAAAAACAAGAACTTGAACACAAACACAATGCTGTTAACTGATTTACGGACTTTATGCACATTTCGCCTGTTGTCTCAATAATGCCTTTAGAGCAAAACTCTTTATTAAGGTCTGGGATCCCGTATCATGTTTAATCTTCTCTCCCTTTATTCTCTTTTCTTGCCTGTTTTTGGTTTTCTTGAAATCGACATATTTAAGGAGCACAGACCAAGTGTTTGACTGACTGTCCCCCAGTGTGTGGGTTTCTCTGCTTCCGCAAGAGGCGGACGCAGGCGCCCATTGCGGGCGTTTTTGGATCTCAGGCTCCCGAGTCTGTCCCCCGCCGTGGTGGGTGGCGTGGCTTCCATCACTCGGGCGTCGTGGTGTCTGCGAGCCTTCTCCACTGTAAAGTGACTCTTCTCCCCTTTGTAACTAATAGGTAATGAATGGGGAGACGCCTCGGGGCTGTATGAATAGCCCGCCCTTGGGGGACCCGCACCCCCGAGGGCTGCAGCCGTGCGTGCGGCGGCGTCTCACGCGCGTTCTGTGCTTCCCCCGCCAGTGGTGATCCTGTGTGCGGGCGGCGACGCGGTGCGGAGCATCATGCTGGCGGCGCACAGGCACGGCATGACCAGCGGCGACTACGCCTTCTTCAACATCGAACTCTTCAACAGCTCTTCCTACGGTAACACCCCTCCCAGCCCCCTCCCCACCCACCCCACCCCCGCCGGGGCAGAGGTCCACGAGGGGCTGTGAGGAAAGAGGCCACACCGATTTCCCTTTGGTAAACAGATTTGATTTCCCTAAGGCCGTTTAGACACTCCCGATTTCTCGTGCCTTCGCAAGCTTTCCCTCCTCTGAGAATCCAATGAGAGCATGTTAGTCGTGTCTAGGGACATGTCCCGGACTTAGCACAGCCCCTCCAGCTTTCCAAATAGTCACAAGTCTAGGCCAAAAAGAACCTCAGACCTGTGCCTTTCCAGCTGCACCCTATTGACCGTTGGAATAATTTTAGTGAGATTTGGGCAGCATTCTATTTCGTTTAATAGGATGAGCATAGCAACATAGTACAGAACTTGTCAAATTATGCTGGGTTTAAGACAGTTAATGGCTTGTGAAACTTTAATAATACAATGGTATGCTTGGGAATATATTTATGTTTGCCTGCACATGTGTGTTTAATGGATTACAATGTAAAATACATTTTTTTTGCCATAGTTTAAAGTTAAAAAAAAAAAAAAGAAATAGAAAGCCACTGCTCCCTGCCCACTTCCATCCAGATTCCTGTGGTTAAGCCGCTCTTGTATGAAAGTTTGGGGACCACAGATACATAGGCTCTAGAGTATTTAATTCCGTAAAAGGGATGTGAGGAAGTACCTGGGGTCCTTGTGATGGGGTGGTGTTTAAGGGGGTCATGGAGGTCAGAACATTTTCCCCTCCCACATGTGATTAGGGCCCTGTCTGAAGTAGATACTATAGGGCTATGGAACATTTCCTAATGGCTCTGTGTTGATTGCTTAAAGCTGAGCCATGACCTGGGGACTGTAAGTGTGTACATCACAAATGGCATGTTTATACTGAGCTTCTCTTCCCAGTCCTCGCTGGCAGGATGTAGTTAGGATCTAAACTTTAAAGCATTCACCCCGGTTTCCTGCCCTGACATCCTGGCTCAATTAATCAGTAGATCATTGCGCATATGCAGATAATAAAACTCACTTCTCATGGGGATAAAGAAAAATGGATGAAACAGAAGTAGCAACTGTTTCCTGAAATAGGAAAAGAGATGTGAGCTTTGTAGGATAAACACCTTATTTTGCCCTCCTTGCTGCCTCAATCTTCGTCTTTCCCCTACTCCTTTATATAGAATAGTGGGGTTTCCCTTCTTGATCCAAGATCAAAATGTAACATTGGTACAATCGACTAAACTACAGGCCTTATTTGCATGTTACACCTTTCCTCCTACTGTTTTTTTTGATGTTCCAGAATCCCACATTACATTTAGTTGCTGTATCTCTACAATCCCTTCCATTCATTTGATAGTTCCTCAGTCTTTCCTTTTCTTTTATATTCTTGACACTTTTGATGAGTTACTGGTCTGTTATTTTGTTAAATGTCTCTCAGTTTGGCTTTATCTAATGTTGCCCCATGATTACATTGAATTTTTGCATTTTTGGTAACAATACTACCAAAGTGGTGCTGTGTCCTTCTCGGTGCAGAATATTAGTGCATAATAAGTCTTGGTGATATGACTTATTGCTAGTAATGTTTGGACTTTTTCTAAAAATGTTTTTTTTTCATGACAGTTGGTGTTCTACTTTAACAGCTGCTGGAATGAGATATACCAGAAACAGAACGGCTTTTAAAAAGAGGAATTTATTAAGTTGCAAGTTTACAGTTCTAATGCCATGAAAAATGTTCAAATTAAGGCCAGGCTATGATGTCGAAATTAAGGTACCAGCAAGAGGCTACCTTCACTCAAGAAAGGCCGGTGAACTTCTGGGTTTCTCTCTCAGCTGGAAAGGCACGTAGCGAACATGACGATGTCTGCTAGCTTTCTCTCCAGGCTTCATGTTTCATGAAGCTCCTCTGGGGACGTTTTCCTTCTTCATCTCCGAAGGTCTCTGGCTTCATGGGCTCTCATGGCTCTGAAGTTTTTTCTAAAATGTTTCCTCCTTTAAAGGATTCCAGTAAACTAATCAAGACCCACCTGGAATGGGTAGAGTCACATCCCTCTAATCAAAGATTAATACCCGCAATTGGGTGTGTCACATCTCCATGGAGATAATCTAATAACGTTTCCAACCTACAGTGCTGAATAGGGATTAAAAGAAAGGGCTGCTTCCACAAGATGGACGAGCTTTAAAACATGGCTTGTCTAGGGTACGTAATCCTTTCAAACTGGCACAGTTGGCTGGTCAGTTTTTCTCCTTCTTGAAAATTTAATTGCATAGAGTTACACAGGGTGTTCTTCTACAATTTACAAAATATTCATGGCCGTTGTGATGGTATCTGCTTTTGTTTCACCTTCTTATAGCCTGGTGGCTCAGGCTTTGGGCTCCTGTGTCACCTGCTAGCTGTGTTCCTTGGCAAAGTGACCTTACCCTGCCCTTGCCTGCAACCCGTGATTTCTTCTAATGATGATAATAGTATTTAAATTATGGCATCAGGCTGAATAATAAATGAGATGAAATATGTAAAACACATAGCAAACTTCTTGGAACGCAGTAAATGTTTAAATGTTAGCTATATTTATTATGACTCTTATTTTACTTTGTTATGTGTGGTACTTCAAAATTATGTTAAGTTTGTACATTTTCTGTTTTTTTGTGGTGGTAGTTTTACAGATAGCTTTAGGGTCATATGTTCTCTTTCTAAAAAATGCATTCTAAAGACCTGTATCCATTAGGAATTGCATCTATGTATAAATTACCCAACCCCCCCCCCCATTATATTCACTTAGACAAACGTGGGGATTTATTCTTTCATGTGTAAGAAGTCTGAAGTGGGGAGTCACCAGTGATGGTGGTCCCATAATGACATCAGGGATCCAGGCTTCTGTTTCTCTGCTGTCTCGTCCTTACTACCTGGTGTCATTGCTTGAGATCAGAAGATCTCAAACCTCCAGAGACCGCATCCTAATTCTAGGCAAGACAAAGGGAGAGATCAGACAAAAAGAGACACTTCCAGTTGAATCGATTCTCTTTGAAGGGCTCTCCTGGAAGCCCCACTCATTAGATTCTGCTTGCATATCATTGGCTACCCGTAGTTGCACAGGAGGCCAGGAAAATGTGTACTTTTGGCTGGATTCATTGCTAACCCGAATTACTTCAGGGATCTGTTACCAAGGAAGAAAGGAGAATGAGTGTAGGGAGGCAACAGTTTGTATCTTCCCCAGAACCTGAAGTCCCTTCAACCTGGAGCAAAGGGGACAGAATCATATGGTGGGGCAGAGTGACTTAGACCAAGGTTCTGGGGTACAACATTAGTAAGAGATTTTGTATCCTAAGAGTCAAATGTATGTTTGTGAAAAGTCCTCTTACATCTTCTTCTCCCTGTGCCTCATCACTCCAAACCCAAAAGCCTAAAAAAGGTCTCTATTTTGAGCAATACTTACTGATGTTGGATTTTTAAAAACGTATTGATAGTATGCCCATTTTTACTGATTTCTAGAGTGTTTGGGCTTGGTGAGCGTTAAAAAAATTCTCAAATTTGCTCAGATTATGTTGTTGTAGGAGTTCTATGGGTAATATATTATGGAAGAATTTCATACAGTAAGGATAAGTTAAAAGCTACATCTAGGGAGAAGATGGTATATATTGCCCTGTAGCATTTGTAATAGCACCTATTGTTATTATCATCCATTGGAATCATCTTCTTAGAATGTAAATTAGGTGGAAGGTTGTCTGGGTAGTCCCATTCCAGGACTGTTAAGATTATCGTAGAACTTTTCAGCCTTCCCGAAAACTCAAAGATGCACTAACTAAGGTGAGGATGGACGTATAATAGAAATCAGTGATACACACAAATTAAATTATTCGGCTGATTAGAAGTGGAAAAATAACAAAAAAATGGGGGAGGGATTGGAATTTATTATGTGTTGACAATGAAAAATGATGTATATGGAATGATATATGCATATTAAAGTCAATTTGGACAAAGAGAAAAGGAGATTTCTCACATAATTCCTCAACTGTCACAGTTGTTAAACTGCGTTATAGCCCTTTCCTTTCCTCTTCTGTTTTTTACAACATTTCCCTCTTAGTGCATGCTTTTTTAAATCTTGGAAGGCTCCCAGGTCTGATGAAATGAATGTAGAGAAGGCAGACACCAGCATTTGGAGTCAGGCTTGTGTTTGAATCCTGTTTCCATCATGTATTAGCCAAGTCACTTCAGACATGTTAATCTCCTTGAGCCTCAGTTTTCCCATCTGTAAGATGGGATTGTGTTTAAAATTGTCCTCATAGATTTAATATGAGAATTAAAGAATGAAATACTACAGGCAAAGTAGCTGTAGAGAGTCGAGCCCAAGGAAAGTACGTAATGCCGGTTATTTGGAGGGGGTGAATGAAGCAAGGAGGCCAGTGCTTTTCTTTCCATTCAGTGGCCACCGGAGGTCAAGTGCCACAGTGCTGCACAGCCAGTCAGAATGAATGTCAGGCATTCATCTCCTGGGCAGATCTGTGATGACTCAATTACTCGTTCAGGTCACATTATGTTGGAGGCCTGCTCTGAGCTGGGTTCTTGGTTCCTCAGTAAGTGCTCGGAGCTATGGGATGACAAGGTCATCTCAAGGTGGGCACCTCTTGCCAATGCCAGCTCCCCAGACATGGGATTGCTGAGCACAGGCCTTGGTGCTGAACAGCTTATTTCCACTTTCATAAATATTGTGCACCCTCCTTACTCTGAATGCAAGCTTGGGTCTCTATGATGCTTAAAACAAAAATAAGCAAAGCAGAGCAAAGTAAGACTGTCTGCTTTCTCTTCCTCCTGACGTAGCTGCAAAAAATCTTCTTCTCTACCCTGCCTTTCACTAGCAGGCTCTTTCTCTGCTTCTTTATCCCTTGTTCAGGACGATTGTTAAGTACGTGACATTCGTACCCACTGCTCCTCTGCAAGTGCTTTCCTGAAGGTCACCAATGACCGTTATCAAATCCGTTAGCCTTATCCACACCATGCTCCCTTCCTCTAAAGCGGGACCATCCAATGGAACTTTCCATGATGATAGCTATGCTCTCTCTTGCATTCTCCAGTGTGTGGGGCTGTTGGCTACCTGTGGCTGCCGAGCGCTTGAAATATGCCCAGGTGGCTGTAGAACTGACTTTAAATTTCATTTAATTTTAGTGAATTTAAATTGAAGTTAGTCATTCATGGGCAGGGCAACTGGATTAGACAACCGCAGCTCTAGAGCGTTCCATTTTATCATCTACCTCTTTCTGGAAGGTATTCTTCTGGTTCTCTGTTAGCATCTTCCTGTTTTTTCTTACTCCTCCTGTCCATTAAAAATTGCATCCCCAAAGTGTCCTGTGCTCTGTCCCCTCCCCTCTCTTTCTGCACTCTTATCCAGAGCAGCCGACCCGGACTCTCACTCTGAGGTGTATGGAAATAACTCCTGCACTTTCTTAGCCCTTACTCTTCTTTCCAAAGGCCAGCAGGAGTTTGTCACTTAGGCATTCTGTAGTCACCTTGAATTTTCCATGACCCCAACTGAAATCATTATCGTTTCTCATGACCACCTAATACCCTCCTCCTCCACCTGGCTCTGCTGTTTCTTTCAGTGACAAGTGGTTTTCCTTTTCTCTTTGCGTCATCTGCTCTGCTGGCCCTCGCTCCTTAACTGCTGAAGAGTTTTGGGATTCCACTTGCACAGGCCTCAGCTTTCATTTTCGAAGGTGTAACCTCTTTCCTGATTATAAGAATGGTAAAGAGCTATTACTGAAAATCTGTTAGTTTCAGAAAAATATAAAATATAAAAAGAAAAGAAAACTCACCCATATTTCTAATCACCCAGACAACCATTTAAAATTTTTTGATGTGTAACTTCCCACATGTAACCTCTTAGAACCTCTTGACTGGATTACTGTGGGCTGTGAACCTTTAGTGTCTCCACACTTTAATCCACTAACATTTCTCAAGGCATGTCTCCCGTCGTGTCACTCTTGTGTTCTGCTCATAAATCTTCAGAGGCACCCAGTTGTCTCCTGAATTAAATATGTCCCCACTGAGGGGGCATCTTGCCAAGCCGAGTTCTGCTTCCCCAGCGTCCCACAGACTTGAGATGGGAGATATTACTGGCACATTACAAAGAAGAAAGGCCCACAAAAGCAGGAAGTTATAGCATCAGTTGTGATTGTGAGCAGACACCTGTTTGGCTTGGCTTCAGTTTATTAAGTGCTGTCATTTCCATTCTTTTTCCAGTGGAGTTTTTCTAGAAAATAGAACTCCAAGTTATTATCATTTACACTGTGGTAGATGGATTAGTTGTACTGGATTTCACTCATTTAAAAAAAAATTGTTTATTCCATTTTAGTAACTGAGTTACTTGCTGTTGCAACTCTAGGTGTGCTTTCTGATTACACAGCATAAAAGCCTGTCGGGTTAAGTGTTTCTCCTTGTATGCTCCTGGAGAGAACTTTTTTCCAGAGCTGAGAAACTCTGACCCTTTTTGCCTAAGAAACATCATCTCTGCTGTTTTGACGTCTCAAGTCAAATAAAAATGGATTGATAAATATTTGCTACATGCCTATAAAAATGGGTTCCTCCATGGGATGAAGATATTCTAGACGTTCGTAGAATTTGGGGTCTTCCTGGCAAACGGATCTGGCCCCTTAACAAAGGTGTCTCTGTGTCTGGGCTTTGGAGCACTCAGCTGAGTTTACCTGGCTGATTCCCGCACTGATTCCCGCCCACTCTCTGAGCTTCCGCATAGTTATCACTCACGCTGGGGCCTCATCAGTGCTTGGGAGGATTCCCCTGGGAGAAGGAGGACTTCATTGTCAGGTTTTGTTTGGGCACCTGAAATTTAATCTTGTGCTCACTGAAGAATGGATGTAGTCCTTAAAGAAGCCTGGCCTCCATCTTACTCTATCTTATAATGGTTCCCTGGTACATAGTAAGCAGTTAATAGATGGTTCCTCTTATTAGGATTATGATTATACAGATGCCTCCCCAAACAAATTGTCTGTCTTTGTCTTTTCTTATGCTCCGGACTGAGGTTCCCAGGTGCCTACTGGAGGTCCTATACATTTGCATCTCTGTCTGTGTTGTGGGCTCTGCCTGTTAAGCCTTTCCATCCCTTCTTGTCCCATTAAAATCCTCTTTACACATTTCGGACCAGCTAATGTCTCCTGACCTGAAGCTTTCCTGGTTGGAGAGTGTTGATTCTTCCTCCATCATCTGTGGTGTTTCTCTGTACTCTCATGGTGGCTTGTAATCCTACCCTGTAATAACTTCAGTTGTTTACAAAACCCTCTCTTCAAAGGGATCGAGACTGTTCAGGATATTTACGTAGCTATCACAGAACCTTGTGTGTAGTACATGGCTAATCCATGTCTATCTGATTCAAGCTATGATAGAAATTACACAATCCCCAAACCTGCATTTAACTTCTTCTGCAAGAGTAGAGTGGGGGCTGCATAGCCCAGGCTGCATGGTGTGGAGACATCTTGGCTCAGCCCTTGGGACTGAAGGTCTTGTCCTGGACTGAGGCTTAGGGAGAACAACTGAGCTTGGTGTTGGACTCTGGAAGATTGAATTCCTGGTTGTAGTTAGGAATCATACTAATAAAGAGAAACAGTTTTTTTTGTGTGTGAAAAGTAGTAATAGAAGGAAGAGTGATCATTCTTATCCATGTAATTTACCTTTGCTTTTGTGAAAGGGAGAATTATGAAGCCGTGGGGTACTCAGAGTTTCAATGCCTCAGTTTCCCCATCTGTAAAATTGTATTACCTACATCAGGGGGCCTTGTGACGATTAAATGCAGTTACACATATAAAGTGGCTGCATAATACTAGCTTTTATTTTATCTATATAATATGTGCTCAATGAATGTCAGCAATTTTTATTTCATTACTATTGCTGTACTTTTATATGTTGTTCAATAAATAATTTTTACAACGTTGTCTACTCTAGAGAGATGCAAATCCTCAAGTTCACTTAAGCTGTTTTTCACCTTGAATAGATTTAAGAAATGTCAATGGTCCAAAACAGTTTTTTTTCCCAACAGCACTAACTTTATAACACTTGGATTTATCTGTTGTAGTACATAGCTGTAGCCTGCCATTCCACAGCTACAGAATATCAGGTTTATTATACCACAGTAACAACTTGGTTCACATCTACAGTTGAGTGCAGGTATGAAAATATAAGTGTGAAGTCAGGGAGTACTTCTTACTCCTCCAGTGCTACAATTCTGGGGAGCTGACCTTTGCAGTTGCATGGTTATTAGAAGGCAGTTACCTCAATGGTGCTTTTCTTTCTGTCTCACACGTCAGAGGAACACATGTCCAAAGGACCTCCTTCTCCTCTAAGGAGCTCTGCATTGCCAGATTATACCGAGTGCAAAGCTATGACAATACCTGGTGCCCTGGATGCCAAAAGTAGCATATTAGGGACACCTCACAGTGAAAAAGGTAGAATGGTGCCTTTATGTTGGCCGGCTTGGAATTATAAATATTTTCATTTCTCCTGTAGGAGATGGCTCGTGGAAGCGAGGAGACAAACACGACTTTGAAGCAAAGCAGGCCTACTCATCCCTCCAAACAGTCACTCTACTGAGGACAGTGAAACCTGAGTTTGAGAAGTTTTCCATGGAGGTGAAAAGTTCTGTTGAGAAGCAGGGGCTCAATGAGGAGGATTACGTAAGTGCTTGATTATGAACCTAGACCTTCAGCATCCTGAAAACAGTCTTCTCATTAAATCAGAGGTGACAAAATGTCCCATTCTGAGCCATTCAAAAATTTCTGGATTTGCGTCTGAATGTCCCTGTTGCCTTCTCTGTGTTTTCTTTGTGGCCTGATCCCCCATCCCACCCCCCACTCACACATCCCCAACTGTTGCAGGAAGGAAAATGGCTTTTTGTGGGTACTTGAAGTAATGCGGAGCTAGTGGAAGTCTGTATACTTCCACCCACCTATTCGGCTAGGAGCGCAGTGGAGGGAGATGAACAACGGCGTGCCAATGTTTTGCAGGCCTCTTTTTCCCAGAGCTTGGTGGCAGAAAGTATTTTGGGTTGGAGAAGGCTCTTTTGACAAGTCCAAGCATCATGGCTAGTCTGCCTCTCTCTCTCTTGCGGACACTGTGTTGCCCCTTTCTGCTGCAAGCTGCTTCCTGCTCAAGTATTCCAGGCCTTTCCGATCCATTGGTGCTGTTGCTCCTGGCACATTTTCTAGGAATGCAGCAGAGTGAGAAGCTTAGCAGGCTAAGGATGCTTCCTTTAGCAGAGGAACGCCTCTAAGGAGGCAGCTGAACACACCTCTCCTGGCCCATTGTTTCTACTGCCTCTGGCACACTTGCTGGGCAGCCTCCAGAGCCGCTTCTCACTCCTGCAGATCCTTTCTCAGAATTGCAGGAGCCCTGGGTCCCCTTGGGCTGGTTGGGTAGGTGTGCTAGTTTTGCAAACTGTTCCCTCCACAGTGCCCCAAACAGAGAAGGGCGTTCCCTCAATAATGGGCTTATGACTTGGATAGATAATGGCCAACTTCACAAGAGGCAGTCCTTTCCAAAGAGGGCCTCTCCCAGGTTCTTAACTCGAAGTACCACGGGCGACTGGCACCAGCCTCAGACAGACTTGCAGGCAGCACCTGCATCTGGCACTTTCTATAAGTGATCTTGGGCCGTTACTCAGTCTCCCTGATCCAGGGTGCCTTGTTGGCAGGGTTACAGATCATCTGTCTGAGGCATTTAGTGCTATCTCTGTCATAAATTTGGAACTCAATAAATGGTACCTCTTTTGTACTATTGTAATAAGATTATACCCATCTTTTCAGAAATTTGCTGTTGTATGATGTAGTAGAGGACTTACAAACATTTACTAATGCTTTCAGTGTTTTATATATAAAATACACATCATTTAAAATATTTTTTTGTCATTTTAAATCAGTGCTGTCCCTATAATGCAAGCCCCAAATGCTTTTAATTGCCACATTAAAAAAAAGTAAAAAAGAAGCACAGATGAAATTAATTTTAATATTTCATTAGCTCAGTTTACTATTAATATTATCATTTCAACATTTAATCAATGTAAAAATTATTAATGAAATTTTTTATTCTTTTTTTTTTTGTTACAAAGTCTTTGAAATCTAGTGTGTATTTTACCCTTGCAGCATGTCTCAGTTTAGACTAACCATACTTCAAGTGCTCAGTGGCCACAGGTAACTAGTGGCTACTGTATTGGACAGCATCGTTCTGAATTTTGAAAGAAGTAGGGTTTCTGCACTAGAGCCCAAGTTGAAGGAAACCTATGACAGTACTGTCATTTTTATCCCAATCCTTTGCTCAGGAGTCTGAAAGAACACAAAGGGCAACTGAGATCCAACTGAGGTTGAAGGTGGTCTGTACTAGTGTTAAAAACACTGAGGTCTTTTACATGCATCATGGTATTATTTTACTTTACTAGTTTTATATTAATTTTGTGGTTAAAAACTCTGCGGTGGTGACATTTTGTCTGGATTCTTCCTTGAGGTTGTTGAAGTTCAACTATTTCAGCATAGGTTTGACATAAGCTGCACCCCAGCACTATTGGGCCATTTTTCTTGGTCACCAGTTATTCTCCGTTCAGAATATTCAAGCTGATTTTAATAGTAGTCTAAGAAAAGTTTCACTTGGAAGGTATACCACAAAGATGCATAATATGTTTAAAACCAAATAGTGCTTTGGAGGTTATTTGCAGCCGTGGCTTATAGTATTGCTTCTCTCTGATGGTAGGATCATTGAAATGGACTTTATAGATCAATATAAATACATGTGAATAAGTACAACTTATAATTTTAAGCAGAAATTAGAGCTTGCTATAACAACTCAATCCTGTTCTGAAAACGTATCCTTCTTTCATATTTACATGTGTTTCAGTTAGGCAACCTTGATTGCCAGGTGCAGACGTTTTATCAAGTTAGTTTAGACAGGTGGCCGTGCTGAGCCGTTGCAGAGGAGGGAGATATGAGAACTGGAGGACAAGGACCCTGGTGTGTCTGAGTCTCGTGGTTGCTAGAGCCAGATCCAAGGCATCAGGAGATGCTTCACAAGAGGTGCAAGTGTTTGTCGTTGTGGTAGTTAGGGTCAGGTGTCAGTTGTCCAGGTGAAGGTGCCTAGTTCTGTTGCTGTGGATATGAGCCAGTGGTACATGAACCTCATCAGTTGCTCATTGCATCTGCAGTTGGCGAGGAGGTGTGCCTACTGCAGTGAATGATGTTTGACTTAATTGACTGGTGCTTAAATGAGAGAGTGCCACGTAGCACAGCCCAAGCAGCTGATCATACCTCATCTCAGCACTCGCACCTCAGCCCAGGCCTTTGGAGATGCAGAAGGGAGTCACCCTGGGGAAAGTTGTTGGAATCCAGAGGCCTGGAAAGAAGGCCAGCAGAGATCACGTAAGAAAGAACCTCACGTAAGAAAGAACCTCAGTTGAAAGTTAGCTGCCTTTATTCTAAGGAACTACACATTTTTAATGAAATAAATCCCCTTTTATTGAAAGCCAATCCATCTCTGGTGTGTTGCCTTCTGGCAGCTAGCAAACTGGAACAGTGGTCTTCATTCTAAGCTTAGCTTAGCTCTTTTCTAGGTCTTTCTGATTCCCTTATTTCTAGTAATGGGTTGGCTGATCTACTTACTTGAGTCCGTGAAACCCATAGTGGTCTCTTCAGCCTCTGCTGTTGGTCTCAAATCCAGCAACTTTAGTGGATTAGAACTCTCTTATTCTAAAATTTAGTTATCTCCTAAAATTTGTCATGCATTTTCTAAACAATCACATGAGCTTTGAATAGTAATGATTTTTTTTCCAATTCTTGTACTTTTAATTAATTAATTGGGTAATTTTGCACTGGCTGGGATTTCAATACGGTATTGAATATAGGCAATGGTAGTGGACAGTCTTGCCTCGTTCTTAACCTTACCATGGAAAGGATCTAGCATTTCACTATTTAAGTACGATGTTTGCTGTGAGGTTTTTTTGGGAAGCCCATTAGGTTACGGAAGTTCCCTTTTATTTCTTGTTTGCAGAGGCCCCCACCTCTCCTTTTTGGCAAAGCAAGACCTATTAGTATGCCACCTGAAACAAGAACAGCATAACAAGCATCAAGGTCTCTACACTGTATAAGGTTAAGGGCAGGCTTTGGATATAGTT
The DNA here is from genome assembly GCF_023851605.1 of Tamandua tetradactyla. Classification (NCBI taxonomy): domain Eukaryota; kingdom Metazoa; phylum Chordata; class Mammalia; order Pilosa; family Myrmecophagidae; genus Tamandua; species Tamandua tetradactyla. The sequence goes on from NC_135335.1 coordinate 82,387,334, forward strand.
TTTATTGTAGGCAATACAGATTGTATGATATGCCTGATTGTTCTTCATAGATAGTATCCAGAACCATGTGCATCAGACAGCACATTATCAGCAGCCTTGGAAAGGCCTGATCTTCTGAAAATGCAAAATGAAACCTTAAATTTTTTAAAAGGGCTTTACTGAAGCATTGGAAGAATGCAGTGGCAATGATATGTTTCAGTAAAGTTATTATTCTATATTTTTTTTTCTTTTTTTTTATTAATTAAAAAAAGAATTAACAAAACAATTAGAAATCATTCCAATCTACATGTACAATCAGTAATTCTTAATAACATCACATAGTTGCATATTCATCATTTCTTAGTACATTTGCATCAATTTAGAAAAAGAAATAAAAAGACAACAGAATAAGAATTAAAACAATAATAGAAAGAAAAAAAAACAAAAAAAAAACAAAAACAAAAAACCTATACCTCACATGCAGCTTCATTCAGTGTTTTAACATAATTGCCTTACAATTGGGTAGTATTGTGCTGTCCATTTCTGAGTTTTTATATCCAGTCCCGTTGTACAGTCTGTATCCCTTCATCTCCAATTATCCCTTCTCTTTTTTTTTTTTTTTTTAATTAACGGAAAAAAAGAAATTAACCCAACATTTAGAGATCATACCATTCTACACATGCAATCATTAATTCTTAACATCATCACATAGATGCATGATCATCATTTCTTAGTACATTTGCATTGGTTTAGAAGAACTAGCAACATAACCGAAAAAGATATAGAATGTTAATATAGAGAAAAAAATAAAAGTAATAATAGTAAAATCAAAACAAAACAAAACAAAACAAAACAAAAACCTATAGCTCAGATGCAGCTTCATTCAGTGTTTTAACATGATTACTTTACAATTAGGTATTATTGTGCTGTCCATTTTTGAGTTTTTGTATCTAGTCCTGTTGCACAGTCTGTATCCCTTCAGCTTCAATTACCCATTGTCTTACCCTGTTTCTAACTCCTGCTGAACTCTGTTACCAATGACATATTTCAAGTTTATTCTCGAATGTCCGTTCACATCAGTGGGACCATACAGTATTTGTCCTTTAGTTTTTGGCTGGATTCACTCAGCATAATATTCTCTAGGTCCATCCATGTTATTACATGGTTCATAAGTTTATCTTGTCTTAAAGCTGCATAATATTCCATCGTATGTATATACCACAGTTTGTTTAGCCACTCTTCTGTTGATGGAGATTTTGGCTGTTTCCATCTCTTTGCAATTGTAAATAATGCTGCTATAAACATTGGTGTGCAAATGTCCGTTTGTGTCTTTGCCCTTAAGTCCTTTGAGTAGATACCTAGCAATGGTATTGCTGGGTCGTATGGCAATTCTATATTCAGCTTTTTGAGGAACCACCAAACTGCCTTCCACAGTGGTTGCACCCTTTGACATTCCCACCAACAGTGGATAAGTGTGCCTCTTTCTCCGCATCCTCTCCAGCACTTGTCATTTTCTGTTTTGTTGATAATGGCCATTCTGGTGGGTGTGAGATGATATCTCATTGTGGTTTTGATTTGCATTTCTCTAATGGCCAGGGACATTGAGCATCTCTTCATGTGCCTCTTGGCCATCCGTATTTCCTCTTCTGAGAGGTGTCTGTTCAAGTCTTTTTCCCATTTTGTAATTGGGTTGGCTGTCTTTTTGTTGTTGAGATGAACAATCTCTTTATAAATTCTGGATACTAGACCTTTATCTGATATATCATTTCCAAATATTGTCTCCCATTGTGAAGGTTGTCTTTCTACTTTCTTGATGAAGTTCTTTGATGCACAAAAGTGTTTAATTTTGAGGAGTTCCCATTTATTTATTTCCTTCTTCAGTGCTCTTGCTTTAGGTTTAAGGTCCATAAAACCGCCTCCAGTTGTAAGATCCATAAGATGTCTCCCAACATTTTCCTCTAACTGTTTTATGGTCTTAGACCTAATGTTTAGATCTTTGATCCATTTTGAGTTAACTTTTGTATAGGGTGTGAGAGATGGGTCTTCTTTGATTCTTTTGCATATGGATATCCAGTTCTCTAGGCACCATTTATTGAAGAGACTGCTCTGTCCCAGGTGAGTTGGCTTGACTGCCTTATCAAAGATCAAATGTCCATAGATGAGAGGGTCTATATCTGAGCACTCTATTCAATTCCATTGGTCGATATATCTATCTTTATGCCAATACCATGCTGTTTTGACCACTGTGGCTTCATAATATGCCTTAAAGTCAGGCAGCGCGAGACCTCCAGCTTCGTTTTTTTTCCTCAAGATGTTTTTAGCAATTTGGGGCACCCTGCCCTTCCAGATAAATTTGCTTATTGGTTTTTCTATTTCTGAAAAATAAGTTGTTGGGATTTTGATTGGTATTGCATTGAATCTGTAAATTAATTTAGGTAGGATTGACATCTTAACTATATTTAGTCTTCCAATCCATGAACACGGTATGCCCTTCCATCTATTTAGGTCTTCTGTGATTTCTTTTAGCAGTTTTTTGTAGTTTTCTTTATATAGGTTTTTTGTCTCTTTAGTTAAATTTATTACTAGGTATTTTATTCTTTTAGTTGCAATTGTAAATGGGATTCGTTTCTTGATTTCCCCCTCAGCTTGTTCATTACTAGTGTATAGAAATGCTACAGATTTTTGAATGTTGATCTTGTAACCTGCTACTTTGCTGTACTCATTTATTAGCTCTAGTAGTTTTGTTGTGGATTTTTCCGGGTTTTCGACGTATAGTATCATAACATCTGCAAACAGTGATAGTTTTACTTCTTCCTTTCCAATTTTGATGCCTTGTATATCTTTTTCTTGTCTAATTGCTCTGGCTAGAACCTCCAACACAATGTTGAATAATAGTGGTGATAGTGGACATCCTTGTCTTCTTCCTGATCTTAGGGGGAAAGTTTTCAATTTTTCCCCATTGAGGATGATATTAGCTGTGGGTTTTTCATATATTCCCTCTATCATTTTAAGGAAGTTCCCTTGTATTCCTATCTTTTGAAGTGTTTTCAACAGGAAAAGATGTTGAATCTTGTCGAATGCCTTCTCTGCATCAATTGAGATGATCATGTGATTTTTCTGCTTTGATTTGTTGATATGGTGTATTACATTAATTGATTTTCTTATGTTAAACCATCCTTGCATACCTGGGATGAATCCTACTTGGTCATGATGTATAATTCTTTTAATGTGCTGTTGGATACGATTTGCTAGAATTTTATTGAGGATTTTTGCATCTGTATTCATTAGAGAGATTGGTCTGTAGTTTTCTTTTTTTGTAATATCTTTGCCTGGTTTTGGTATGAGGGTGATGTTGGCTTCATAGAATGAATTAGGTAGTTTTCCCTCCACTTCGATTTTTTTGAAGAGTTTGAAGAGAATTGGTACTAATTCTTTCTGGAACGTTTGGTAGAATTCACATGTGAAGCCATCTGGTCCTGGACTTTTCTTTTTAGGAAGCTTTTGAATGACTAATTCAATTTCTTTACTTGTGATTGGTTTGTTGAGGTCATCTATGTCTTCTTGAGTCAAAGTTGGTTGTTCATGTCTTTCCAGGAACCCGTCCATTTCCTCTAAATTGTTGTATTTATTAGCGTAAAGTTGTTCATAGTATCCTGTTATTACCTCCTTTATTTCTGTGAGGTCAGTAGTTATGTCTCCTCTTCCATTTCTGATCTTATTTATTTGCATCCTCTCTCTTCTTCTTTTTGTCAATCTTGCTAAGGGCCGATCAATCTTATTGATTTTCTCATAGAACCAACTTCTGGCCTTATTGATTTTCTCTATTGTTTTCATGTTTTCAATTTCATTTATTTGTGCTCTAATCTTTGTTATTTCTTTCCTTTTGCTTGCTTTGGGGTTAGCTTGCTGTTCTTTCTCCAGTTCTTCCAAATGGATGGTTAATTCCTGAATTTTTGCCTTTTCTTCTTTTCTGATATAGGCATTTAGAGCAATAAATTTCCCTCTTAGCACTGCCTTTGCTGCATCCCATAAGTTTTGATATGTTGTGTTTTGATTTTCATTCGCCTCGAGGTATTTGCTAATTTCTCTAGCAATTTCTTCTTTGACCCACTCGTTGTTTAGGAGTGTGTTGTTGAGCCTCCACGTATTTGTGAATTTTCTGGCACTCTGCCTATTATTGATTTCCAACATCATTCCTTTATGGTCCGAGAAAGTGTTGTGTAAGATTTCAATCTTTTTAAATTTGTTAAGACTTGCTTTGTGACCCAGCATATGGTCTATTTTTGAGAATGATCCATGAGCACTTGAGAAAAAGGTGTATCCTGCTGTTGTGGGATGTAATGTCCTATAAATGTCTATTAAGTCTAGTTCATTTATAGTAATATTCAGATTCTCTATTTCTTTGTTGATCTTCTGTCTAGATGTTCTGTCCCTTGATGAGAGTGGTGAGCTGAAGTCTCCAACTATTATAGTATATGAGTCTATTTCCCTTTTCAGTGTTTACAGTGTATTCCTCACGTATTTTGGGGCATTCTGGTTCGGTGCGTAAATATTTATGATTGTTATGTCTTCTTGTTTAATTGTTCCTTTTATTAGTATATAGTGTCCTTCTTTGTCTCTTTTAACTGCTTTACATTTGAAGTCTAATTTGTTGGATATTAGTATAGCCACTCCTGCTCTTTTCTGGTTGTTATTTGCATGAAATATCTTTTCCCAACCTTTCACTTTCAACCTATGTTTATCTTTGGGTCTAAGATGTGTTTCCTGTAGACAGCATATAGAAGGATCCTGCTTTTTAATCCATTCTGCCAATCTATGTCTTTTGATTGGGGAATTCAGTCCATTGACATTTAGTGTTATTACTGTTTGGATAATATTTTCCTCTAACATTTTGCCTTTTGTATTATATATATCATATCTGATTTTCCTTCTTTCTACACTCTTTTCCATATCTCTCTCTTCTGTCTTTTTGTATCTGACTCTAATGCTCCCTTTAGTATTTCTTGCAGAGCTGGTCTCTTGGTCACGAATTCTTTCAGTGACTTTTTGTCTGAGAATGTTTTAATTTCTCCCTCATTTTTGAAGGATAATTTTGCTGGATATAGGAGTCTTGGTTGGCAGTTTTTCTCTTTTAGTATTTTAAATATATCATCCCACTGTCTTCTAGCTTCCATGGTTTCTGCTGAGAAATCTACACATAGTCTTATTGGGTTTCCCTTGTATGTAATGGATTGTTTTTCTCTTGCTGCTTTCAAGATCTTCTCTTTCTCTTTGACCTCTGACATTCTAACTAGTAAGTGTCTTGGAGAACGCCTATTTGGGTCTAATCTCTTTGGGGTGCGCTGCACTTCTTGGATCTGTAATTTTAGGTCTTTCATAAGAGTTGGGAAATTTTCAGTGATAATTTCTTCCATTAGTTTTTCTCCTCCTTTTCCCTTCTCTTCTCCTTCTGGGACACCCACAACACGTATATTTGTGCGGTTCATATTGTCCTTGAGTTCCCTGATACCCTGTTCAAATTTTTCCATTCTTTTCCCTATAGTTTCTGTTTCTTTTTGGAATTCAGATGTTCCATCCTCCAAATCACTAATTCTATCTTCTGTCTCTTTAAATCTATCATTGTAGCTATCCATTATTTTTTCTATGTTTGCTACTTTATCCTTCACTTCCATAAGTTCTGCAATTTGTTTTTTCAGTTTTTCTATTTCTTCTTTATGTTCAGCCCATGTCCTCTTCATGTCCTCCCTCAATTTATCGATTTCATTTTTGAAGAGGTTTTCCATTTCTGTTCGTATATTCAGCATTAGTTGTCTCAGCTCTTGTGTCTCATTTGAGCTATTGGTTTGTTCCTTTGACTGAGCCATATTCTCAATCTTTTGAGCGTGGACAGTTATCTTCTGCTGCTGGCGTCTGGGCATTTATTCAGATTTCTCTTGGTGTTGGACCCAGCAAGGTTGTAATATTTTTCTGTGAAATCTCTGGGTTCTGTTTTTCTTATCCTGCCCAGTAGGTGGCGCTCGTGGCACACGTTTGTCTGCGGGTCCCACCAGTAAAAGGTGCTGTGGGACCTTAAACTTTGGAAAACTCTCGCCGTCCTGGGGGTTCGCTAGCCGAAGCGGCTTGAGCCGGCCCGGGGTCCGAACGCAGGGAGGGTGTCCGAACGCAGGGAGGGTTGCTGGTCGCCGCAGCCAGGGAAAGAGCCCGTCCGAATTTCCTAGTCGGCCCTGGGCAACAAGCGTGGCGGGAGGGCGCCAGCGGCAGCGGCCCGCCCGAGAGAGTGCACGTTCCCCGGGAGTCACGGGGTCACCGTTCTCCGCAGCCTGGGGGTTTCCGATCCAATTCTCTCAGTTGGTCCGGGGGCTGCGCGTGGTGTGGGCGCCAGTCGCCTTGGTTTCAGGGGACCACCTCTCCAATTCTCCCAGCCGGCCCGGGAAGGGGGAAGGGAGTAACTCCGGCCGCTTGCCACCCCGCCCGGTAAGGCCCGCGCGCCTTGGCGATCTCACCCGAGCTGCTTCTCTCAGCCAGCCAGCCGTTCCAGGATGGGGTACGCTGTCTTTTTTTATCTCTGTTGTGGCTTTGGGCGCTTTCTGTATCGTTTCTACTCCCCTAGTAGGTGTCCTGGAGAAGAAACTAAGATCCGCGCGTCTTACTAAGCCGCCATCTTCCAGGAAGTCTATTCTATATTTTTTAACTTACCGCATTTTGATGGATTTTTTGGTAAAATTGATCTCCAACCCCCATCTCCATTTCCATCTCTTGCCCTCTTTCTTAATTGAATTTTTAAACAGATAATTGCAGATTTACATGCAGTTTTACAATATAATATAGAGAAAACTCTTGTACACTTTGCGTAGTTTAGACCAATGGTACCATTTTGGAAAATAATGGTATGATATCACAACCAGAATATTTAAATTGATACGGTACGCTGATCTGATTCAGTTTTCCCCAATTTTACGTGTATTGCTATGTGTATATGTGGGTATTGAGTTCTATATAATTTTATCACCTGTGTAGGTTTGGATGTTGAATTTCATCTAGTGCTTTTTCTGTATTTATTGAAATAATAAGGTGTTTTTTCTTTAATCTTTTATAATGTAGTGATTGATATTGCCAGATTTTCCTAATTTTAACCATCTGGAATATGTCTGACCTCTTTCTCCCTCAAGACTTTTGAGTTTCCCTGTTTCCCAGTTCATATTTAGGAGACTATGGCTATGGTTGAACCTGTCACATTTGCCTTGGTGGAGCTCTTGAGGTTGAGTGATCACAAAGGCTGTGGTTGGCCAATGGATTAGCTTCTTAGGGGTTAAGTGCCACTCCTGATCTGCTCGGCTCAGGTGGGGGCTTGAGTGGTACCTGTGTGTGATGTGATAGAGGATTGAGTTGTTTAGGGCAGCCTGTCACTGGGACTGTAGTTGTGTAGTGATTATTACATCTGTCTTATGACACCGTCTCCACCTTCCTATGGGGAGAATAATCATATTTTAAAAGTACACTTGTCCTCTTACTTGTGAGCCTGGTAGATGCCTATTACATTCTGATCCATTATGTTTTAAAGGGGCTGTGTTAGTGAGGGTTCTCTAGAGAAACACTATCAACAGGAAATATTCGTAAATATAAAATTTATAAAAGTGTCTCACGCAACTGTGGGAATGTAGTCCAAAATCTGTAGGGCAGGCTGTGAAGCTGACAATTCTGATGGAGGGTCTGGATGAACTCCACAGGAGAGGTTTGCTGACTGAAGCAGGAAGGAGCCTGTCCCTTCTGAATCCTCCTTAAAAGGCTTCCAGTGATTAGACTAAGCATCACTCATTAAAGAAGACACTCCCTATTCTAGTTTGCTAGCTGCCAGAATGCAATATACCAGAAACAGAATGGCTTCTAAAAGGGAAATTTAATAAGTTGCTAGTTTACAGTTCTAAGGCCAAGGTAATGTCCCAATTAAAGCAAGTCTATAGAAATGTTCAGTCAAAGGCATCCAGGGAAAGATACCTTGGTTCAAGAAGGCCAATGGAAGTTCATGGTGAACATAGTCACAGTTTCTTTCTCAGCTGGAAGGGCACAGGGCTAGCAAGGCCTCATCTGGTAGCTTTCTCTCCTGGCTTCCTGTTTCATGAAGCTCCCCGGGAGGCGTTTTCCTTCTTCCTCTCCAGAGATCACTGGCTCATGGGTGCTCTGCTTCTCATTGCTATGTCATTCCTCTCTGCGCTCTCTGAATCTCTCAGTTACTCCAAGATGTTTCCTCTTTTATAGGATTCCAATAAATTAATCAAAACCCACCCGAATGGGTGGAGACACATCTCTACTTAATCCAATTTAACAACCACTCTTGATTACTCAAGATTGCATCAAGATCACATCAAGACTCCCTGAGTCACATCTCCAAAGAGATGATCTAATTACAGTTTCAAACATACAGTACTGAATAGGTATTAGAAGATATGATTGCCTTTACAAAATGGGATTAGGATTAAAACATGGCTTTTCTAGGGTATGTACATCCTTTCAAACGAGTGCACTCCCCTTGGCTGATTACAAGTGGAACCAGTTGTGGATGTAGCTGACTTGATCAAGATTTAATTCTATGAAATGTCCTCATAGCAAAAGACAGGCCAACACTTGCCCAACCAGACAAACAGGTACTACCACTTGGCCAAGTTGACATATGAACCTGACCATGACAGTCCACCCCTTGTCAACTTGGCAGTTATACTCATCACCTTAAACCATACCTAATTTCTAAATAGAAAAAAAAAAAGACACATTTTTTTTTCTTACCTAACAATACTCAACTGTCCTGCATGTAACTTGAAACATATTAAATCTTTCCAGAATAGGGTGCAAGTTTTTGGGTAATATTCATTCTTAAACTTGATGTCTTACAACTTAAATAGTATAACGTGAACAAAACAGCATTACAGTCCTTGTTTCTGTAACTGATCATGTGGTTGTAGTTCATATTTATCACTACCTTCTGCCACTACCCATCCCATCTTCCCTTTACCCTCAGCAAGCCCTTCAGCTGGCCGTGGTTCTTTGCCTGGTGGGGTGACCCAAACCTTCATTCCTTAAATTTCAGAGCCATTAGTAGTCCTTCCTGGATTGGGTTGTTGCAGTTTTCTATTGAGTTTAATCACAGGGCATGGTAGTACTAAAAGACACCCTAGGAGATCTCCTGTATTGCAGGAGAACTCTTCTTTACCTCCATTGTGTAGTTGCAGTCTCAGTCACCCCAGCCAGTAATGTAATCTCCTTCTTGGCTTGTTGATCCAGGGGCATGAGTAACCCAAAGTGACCAGGTGGCAGTCTTAGATTCCAGTTCAGTGGAATTATTGTTGTTTCTCCTGGTGAAAGCACTCCCCTTTTGGACCTAAAACTTGTAGACTAGCAGAGCTCAGGGTCTTAGGAAAAGGAAGCAAAAATTTTCCTAGTGGATCACTGGGGTTAATAGTGAGTGGTGCCACTCTCATTTCCACCCCTTGGTTCCTGGACCTATGGGTCCTGGCTATGGGAGAAACAGCACCATACATTGGACGCTGATTCAGAGCATACACAGCTTCCTGAAGAACATTACCTCAGCCCTTCAAGGTATTGCCACCTAACTGACACTGTAATTGAGTTTTTAAAAGGTGATTCCACCATTCTATCAATTCAGCTGCTTCTGAATTGGGGATAGAGAATACGGCAAGACCAGAGAATAATTCCTTGAGCATGTGCCTATTCCTGCACTTCATTTACTGTGAAGTGTGTTCCTTGATCCGAAGCAATGCTGTGTGGAATATGACGATGGATAAGGCATTCTGTAAGCCCATGGATGGTAGTTTTGGCAGAAGCATTGCGAGCAGGGAAAGCAAACCCATATCCAGAGTATGTGTCTATTCCAGTTAAAACAAATTGCTGCCCCTTCCATGGAAGGATTCCAATGTAATCAACTTGCCACCATGTAGCCGACTGGTCATCTCGGGAAATGGTGCCATGTTGGGGGCTGAGTGTGGGTCTTTGCTGCTGGCAGATTGGGCACTCAGCAGTGGCTTTAGCCAGGTCAGCCTTGGTGAGTGGAAGTCCATGTTGCTGAGCCCATGCATAACCTCCATCCCTACCACCATGACCACTTCGTTCATGAGCCCATTGGGCAATGACAGGAGTTGCTGGGGAAAGAGGCTGACTGGTATCCACAGAACGGGTCATCTTATCCACTTGATTATTAAAGCCTTCCTCTGCTGAAGTCACCCTCTGGTGCATATTCACATGGAACACAAATATCTTCATGTTCTTAGCCCACTCAGAAAGGTCTATCCACATACTTCTTCCCCAGACCTCTTTGTCACCAATTTTTTAATTATGTTCTTTCCAAGTCCCTGACCATCCAGCCAAACCATTAGCAACAGCCCATGAGTCAGTATACAAATGCACGTCTGGCCAGTTCTCCTCCAAGCAAAATGAACAACCAGGTGCACTACTCGAAGTTCTGCCCACTGGGAGGATTTCTCCTCACCATTGTCCTTCAAGGACACCCCAGAAAGGGGTTGTAGTGCTGTAGCTGTCCACTTTCGGGTGGTACCTGCATATCGTGCTGAACCATCTGTAAACCAGGCCTGAGTTTTCTCTTCCTCAGTCAGTTCACTGTGAGGAACTCTGCAAGAGAAGGAATTGTGGCAGGAGTGGAGACCATGGGCATTTGGGCCACTTTTTCATGTAATTTACTTGTGCCTTCAGGATCTGCTCTGGCCCTATCTCGTATATAGCATTTCCATTTTATGATGGAGTGCTGCTGTGCACACCCAACTTTATGACTTGGTGAATCAGACCACACCCAGCTCATGATAGGCAACTCAGGTCTCATGATAACTTGGTGGCTCATGGTTAAGTGTTCAGTCTCTACTAAGGCTCAGTAGCAGGCCAAAAGCTGTTTCTCAAAAGGAGAGTAGTTATCTGCAGCAGAGGATAAGGTTTTGCTCCAAAATCCTAAGGGTCTGCATTGTGATTCTCCTATAGGGGCCTGCCAAAGGCTCTAGACAGCATCTCTATTTGCCACTGGCACTTCCAGAACCATTGGATCTGCTGGATGTTATGGTCCAAGTGGCAGAGCAGCTTGTACAGCAGCCTGGACCTGTTGCAGAGCCTCCTTTTGTTCAGGTCCCCACTCAAAATTAGCAGCTTTTCTGGTCATCTGATAAATGGGCCAGAGTAGCACACCCAGATGAGGAACACATTGTGGCCAAAATCCAAAGAAACCAACCAGGCATTGTGCCTCTATTTTGGTTATAGGAGGGGCCAGATGCAGCAACTTATCCTTCACCTTAGAAAGAATATCTTGACATGCCCCACACCACTGGACACCTAGAAATTTCACTGAGGTGGAAGGCCCCTGTATTTTTGTTGAATTTATTTCCTGTCCTCTGGCATGCAGATGCCTTACCAGTAAGTCTAGAGTAGTTGCTACTTCTTGCTCACTAGTTCTAATCAACATGATATCATCAATATAGTGGAGCAATGTGATGTCTTGTGGGAGGGAAAAACGATCAAGGTCCCTGCAGACAAAGGGCTTGGGCTGGAGAGTTGATATACCCCTGATGTAGGACAGTGAAAGTATATCACTGACCTTGCCTGCTGAAAGCAAACTGTTTCTGGTGGTCCTTACTAACAGCTATTGAGAAAAAAGCATTTGCCAGATCAATAGCTACTTACCAGGCATCAGGCGATGTATTGATTTGCTCAAGCAATTATACCACTTCTGGAACAGCAGCTGCAATTGGAGTTACCACCTGGAAGAGCTTATGATAATCCACTGTCATCCTCCAAGACCCATCTGTTTTCTGCACAGGCCAAATAGGAGAGTTGAATGGGGATGTGGTGGGACTCACCACCCCTGCATCCTTCAAGTCCTTAAGAGTGGCAGTAATCTCTGCAGTCCCTCCAGGAATACGGTATTGCTTCTGATTTACTATTTTGCTTGGTAGGGGCAGTTCTAGTGGCTTCCACTTGGCTTTCCCACCATAATAGCCCTCACTGCACAAGTTAGAGAGCCAATGTGGGGATTCTGCTAGTTGCTCAGTATGGCTATTCCATTATGCATTCTGGAACTGGGGAAATAACTACAGAATGGGTCCAGGGCTCCACTGAACCCACTGTGAAAAGGACCTGAGCTAAAACTCCATTGATCACCTGACCTCCATAAGCCCCCACTCTGACTGGTGGACCAGAGTGATGTTTTTAGTTCCCTGGCATTAATGTCACTTCTGAACCAGTATTTAATAATCCCCAAAATATCTGATCATTTTCTTTTCCCCAGTGCACAGTTACCCTGGTAAAAGGCTGTCCTTCTCCTTGGGGAAGGCTTGAAGGAAGATTAATAGTATAGATTTGTGGCAGTGTAGCAGTGTTATTCCCCAAAGGGAACTGGCCTCCCCTTCATTCAAGGGGCTCTGGGTCTGTAACTGTCTCAAGTCTGTAAATTGATTAAGGGGCCGTGGCTCTGTGTTTTTGTAATTCAAGTTAGAGTTCTGCTCACTTGACCTAGAACTCTTTTGTTTATACAGCTCAAACAAGAATTTAGTAGACTGCCCATCTATTGTATTTCTAAGTACCCCATGATTTACTAGCCAATGCCACAAATCTTGGTGAGTCATATAATTTTGACGCCTGCTTTGAGTTTGCTGTCTATTATAATAGCCACGTCTACCCTGTCTTTGGCAATTATGTGCTGCCACCTGGCTTCTGCCAACTCGGGATCCCATCACCCCCATTGTGTTTAAGGATTCCAGGTCTGGGATAGCAGTTCCTACAGTAATATCTGACCTACAGAGAAGTGCAACCACAGAGCCCTTTAGGGATGATGGTGCTAGTCTCACAAATTTATTTCTCACTGTTCTGGTAAAAGGTGCATCCTCCAGACATTCCTGGGGTGTAAGAGCAGGCTTTGCATGATAAATCCACTCTAACATTCCAATCTCTCTAAGCCTCTGGATCCCCTCATCTACATTATATCAGGTCAGTTCTGGCATTTTACCCTCAGGTAATGTCGGCCACCTTTTCATCCATGTTTCAGCCAACCGTCCAAAGTGTTAATGACTTTTCTAACCCCTTGAGTTATAACATTGAATGCAGAATCTCTACTTAGTGGTCCCATATCAGTACATTCAGCCTGATCCAGCCTTATATTCCTCCCACCATTATCCCACACCCTTAAAATCCATTGCCACACGTATTCCCCTGATTTCTGTCTATATAAATTGGAAAACTCACACAATTCTTTTGGAGTATAACATACCTCCTCATGTGTGATACTTTGTACCTCAACTTTAGGGCCTATTGGGACTTTAGTTGAGTTATACGTCTGGAAGAAATGAGGGGTTGTGAGGGTTGGTCATGAAAATAATCAAAAGTATCTTTCAAGCCATTTGCTTCAGGGCATTCATTTGCAGTTTCATCTGGTGAAACAGGATTAATCACTCTAGTGCTAATCCCTTCAGGTGGAGGTTGGGTGGCCAACTCCTCAAGACAGACTGGAGGTGGGGGGGTTATGTCCTCAGGGCAGACTATTATAGGATTATCTAGAGAAGACTCAGCATGACTTAGGGTTTCAGCCTTGCCACCCACATCATTATCAATTGATATGTCACCATCCCATTTTTCAGGGTCCCACTCCTTTCCAATCCATGCCCTCACTTTAACAGCAGACACCTTGCAAGATTGAGATTTCAGTTTATGTTGTAAAGTTGCTACTCTAACAATAAGATTCTGAGTCTGATTTTCAGAGATCTCAAATCTACGGCTACAGGAAGTAAGATTTTCATTCAGAACACTCACAGAAGCGTCTATATCTGTCAAATGGTGCATAAGCTTCTCATTTGAAGCTCATCCCTTTCACTCATTAATGTATCCAGTGTATCTAATGCAACCAGCCAACATCTCTACACTTACTATTTCCACAAAACTCTGTAAAGGTATGAAAAACATTATCCCCGAGAGCCTGGCTTCATACAAACGAAGCATTAGAAGAATCAAATGGTGATATTTTGACTATCTCTTTTGCCAACTCACTGCATGGATTGGCAGTGTCATTCTGGTTATGGGAATCAGAGTCCTTAGTAGCCTTTGAGTCCAGTCAGAGTAGAAAACCATTCACAAAAACCCAAAGATTCTGTTTCTTAAGAACCACTCTTGGTACCAAGTTGTATTAGTGAGGGTTCTCTAGAGAAACAGAATCAACAGGAAATAGTCATAAATATAAAATTTATAAAAGTGTCTCATGTAACCATGGGAACATAGAGTCTGAAATCTGTAGGGCAGGCTGGGAAGCTGGCAATTCCAATGGAGGGTCTGGATGAGCTCCACAGGAGAGGCTCACCGGCCAAAGCAGAAGAGAGCCTGTCCCTTCTGAATCCTCCTTAAAAGGCTTCCAGTGATTAGATTAAGCATCACTCATTGCAGAAGACACTCCCCTTGGCTGATTACAAGTGGGATCAGCTGTGGATGTAGCCGAGGTGATCAGGATTTAATTCTATGAAGTGTCCTCATAGGAAAAGACAGGCCAGCACTTGCCCAACCAGATAAACGGATACCACCACCTGGCCAAGTTGACACATGAACCTGACCGTGACAGGGGCTAATGACCACAATTGGAGCAATGTAGCCTAGTGGCTAAGTACGCCGGCTGGAAAGTTCACAGACCTGGCTCTGCCTCTTACATTCTTGGACACATATCTGAAACTCTGTACCTTTGTCAACTAATTATACAATGGAAATAATAATTGGAACTGATGAGATTGTTGAAATAATTCACGAGTTGTATATGAATAATACTTAACACCTTGCCAAGCAGTTAAGTTTCAATAGCTGTCAGCTGTTTCTCTCACTGTTATTGCTTACCCTCCAGACCGATGTATATGGTGTGGCTAATGCCTCTACTTCTTTCAGAACTTAACTCAAATACCCCTTCCTCGGCACAGTCTCTCCAGACCCCCAGGCTCTTACAGCACTCTTTTCCATCATAGCACATCTCTCGGGCTGTTATTACACACCTTTGTGTGATTTTCTAACTAACTTCTGTCTCCTCCACCAGACTGCAAACCCTGTGAGAAAGTGAACGCTGTTGGTTTCTTCTTCCCTTTGTATCCCCTTATTGTATGCTCGGCACATAGGAAGCAATCAATAAAAGTGAGCTATTATTATGATGTGATTTATTGTTGTTGTTATTGAGTGGGGAGAGCATCTGACCCACCCCCTTCTTGAACAGTGGTGGAAACTGAGGCTCAGGGAGGTGAGGCAACAAGTATACTGCAGTGGTACAACCAGACCCTGTGTGTAGACCTCTTCCGGAGCACAGAACCCGGTGTTTGGCTTCACCTGTCCCATGGGAGATGGTGTTGGGCATTTCACAGTGGAGTTCTGAAGGCCATTTGGGGGTCATCAGAAATGTATAAACTTCAGAAGTAAAGCACCAGTGGGACTTCAGGTAGGGTGCAGGCCGGTCTTTGCCAAGTACTTCCTGGACTTCTCTGGTAGTTTTTATTGTGTCGCCCACACACGTGCAGTGGCTCTCACTCAGCGATGTCTTAGGGAAAGCGCTTGACCTTGGCCACCCGAGCAGTTCAATTCCAAAGCGCTGGAATTTGGTTTTAGAATATGCTGTGTGGTGACCAAGCCAAGATTAGATGCATCTCCTGACTCCTGGTTCAAACACTTTCTTTTTCCACTGCATCAGTCCCATCCTTGGAAAAGCAGTGTGCCCAGTATGGGGCTCACCTGTGACCCTAAGATTTGAGTGTCTCAGGCTCTATAAATGAGGCTGGCAGGCAATGTGCGTTGAAGGATTTCCTTCCTTTCCCTGCACCTTCCTGCCCAAATACACATTTAGAAGGTATCTGTTTCTCTTACTCTTTCACACACTTGACAAAGTTTGGTTGGGGCTGTTGCCTCTTTTTTTTTTTCTGAAGCATAAACCATCATTTTCTTGATCATCAGATACCATTTATTGAGTGCCCCAGGGAGCCTGGCCATGAGCTTCATTTTGGACAAGTCAGTGATCCCATTTGGGGTGGGATTCTCATTACCTAAAAATACTTCAGCAGGTATATAAATATCCATGACTGTGAGCTCTGGGGAGCTCATGACAGCTGCATTCCTGTACCAGCAGGGACATAAAGCCACATGCGCCTTATTTTGTGAAGCCCTACTAACAGAAGTGTGGACAATCTGTTTTGTAGGGGACCAAATGTGGCACATATGTGAAACTCATGTTCCTAGAAAAATGAAATTGAGTGGGATGGGCTCATTTAATTTTTCTTTAGTGGGAGGCTCCTGTGTATGAGTTCTTTGACCCTTGAAGTGGATGAGGTTTTTTGACCAAGGCTGCATTAACCTTTTATAATTATGTACAGCATTTTGTATGTGAGTACACATGTGTGTATTTCTGGCTGCTCCTCTTCTGGTGCTTGTGGAATCAGTGTAGCAAATACTTAAAAACCATTGAACGAATCCATGGCTTTTCAGCATACCATTAGCTCAGGTATTATCCAGAGCCCTGTTTACTCATGGATAGGACACAACATGGAGCGTCCAGGTTGCGTTGAAAAATCCCCTCCACCCCAGGAGAAACTGAAGAAACACTTAAATGCTCTAATCTAATACACTGTATCTTAGATTCTGAAATCATTAGATTTATTTCTGAGATGAGAGCATTGTTCGTTCATTTATTCCTTCACTCATCCTGGACTAGGAAGTCACCCCAGTTCCTGGTGTTTTCACATTGTATCTTTAAGAGGTAGGTTTAAATTCGTCTCTGTTACTATTTCTTAAGTTAGACTGAACCAACTTTGGAGGGATCTTTTCCCCTCTGGCAGCCTTTTTGTCTTCTGGACTCTTCAGTAAATCCCATTCTTGGACTTGACCCATTCTCCCTACTGTGTTTGGCATTTCTGAGGCCCACGTACTGGCTGGCTCTTTCACAGTTGGCTCTGCCCTTGAGTGAAGCTCACCTTATTTCCCTGATGTTGAGTAAATCAAAATAAATGAGTTTCTAGACTGCAAGCTCCTGATATAATGAATCGAAAAGACCCACATTGAATTAAAGTAAATTCTTAGTACTATGAGGCAAGCATGAGTCGTATTCTTCTATTTCCCCACTCCTGACTTCCATTTCTTAAGAAACAGTATCATTAACATTTTGTCTGCTTCTGCTATTGCCTTTTGTATTTCTAAAACAGCTTATTTGTATTGCTACTTCTGTTATTAACATTTTTGGTATTACCTTTTGATTTCTTACAGTGGAAAAAATTTTAACTCTTTTATACACACTCTTCTTCTGCCAATACTTCCTTTTCCTCCTATCCTTCCAGTATTTTTATAACATAGTTTTGGTTAAAAATTCATTTTCAGAGCTTTTATTATGATGATCATATAAAAATTATTCACAATGGAACCATGTCTGATTACATATTCTTTCCATTGTAGCTTTTGTTTTCTGTGGAGTGAATAATTGTCTTGGTTTTTTATTTGCTTCCATATAGTTTTCAGTATTTCATTCTCATTCCCTCAGTAAAACATTTAGGTATCATATTAATTTTGGGGGGAGCTCTTTGTCTTCCAACTTCAAGTTAGAATCACTGTTTCCTTCAACATCAACCTGGAAATTTCCCTCAGTTCTCTTTTGTATTGGATCCCCTTTTACTTGGACAGCAGATTTTTCTTCTTCTGTCTTGAATATCACCTTGATTTTACAGGTAACAGGGACCATGAGTGGAAAATCTTTTGAGACTTTGCACATTAGAAAATACTTCTTTTCCTTACATTTAATTGATAATTTAGCTGGGTGTAAAATTTTAATTTGATGATTACTTCTCTCCAAACTTTGATGTAATCGCCCCATTGTTTTCTTGCTTTTGGTGTCTCCATTCTGATTCTTTATCTTTTCACTGTCACTTTCTTTTTCTCTATCGCTAGATGCTTTTAATATTTTCTCCTCATTCCCAATTGTATCAGTAATTCTGCAGGAGGAATTTAAAGGGAAGAACGAATTTTAAGGTGTTGGAAGAGTTGAAGTGTGAAATGAAACAGTAAGGCAAACCAGAGATTAGTAGGAGTAAAAATCCATTACTGCCCCTAGAGCTGGAAGGAACAGGAAGAGACAGTTTCACCAGGACCCAGGAGTTAGGGCTGCCCACAGGAGCTAGAAGTATGAGGGATATGCAGCCTCAATCAGAGACATTACTAAGGCGGAGAGAGAGGGAGAAATATCCTCCCATTTCAGATCTCCCACTAGTGCTTCATGTTGGCTGAACTAGCCGAAAGTCAGCTAAGAGGGAGATGCAGCTGGAGGAGTCATCCCTTAGGAACAAAGCAGAGCAGGGGAAGGGGTGGGGAATGAATACTCTGAAATTTCACAGTGATATGCCTCAGTGTGGGTTTTTAAAAATTTTTGTTCTGGACTCCTTGTTTTCTCTTTCTGGTATTTTTTAAGTTGGATATTGGCTCTTCTTAATGAATTCTCTAATTTTCTCTCCTATTTTTCAACATTACTTTTTTGTTTTACTATCTGAGAGATTGCGTTGAGTTTTTTTCCTGATCTGTCTATTGGATTTTTAATTTCTGTGCTCATATTTTTAATTTTCAAGAGCTTTCCCTTATTCTCTGAATGCCTCCCTTTCTAAAAATGACACCCTTATCTTGTTTCCAGGCTCAGTATTTTATCTCTCTGAGCATACCCTTTCATCAATTCTAGAATACACTTTTTGTTCCACATCTTAACATTTCTAAAATTAGAGTCATTTTATAATTGATGAGCTACCACAATTTAATAGATTTTTTTCTTCCTAAGATTCATAGAACAAAGGTATGTCTTAAAATCACTGGTATTATATATTTATTGAAATAAGATTTTAAAATAAGTTTTCTTCTATCTTTTACATTATCTATTTCTTTCAAGTCCCCATTTTTTTTCCCTTGTTAACTTTGCACTCTTTCTATTTCATATTAGAGGCTTTCCTTAAATTTTGGTACTCCTTAGCTGTCATTTATATTTAAGGGTGAACCATTGTAGGATTCTGCAGAAGCTCTGTGAGTATGGATGGAACTTATCTAGTGGTGGGCTTTAGGGTAATAAGGTATTGAGGTATTTTATCAAAGGGATCTTCAACTATGAAGAAAGAGTCATCCTTTGGTGACCTCTTTCAGGGTCGTAAGGCTGCCCAACATTCTGGGACCAGGAAGGGGAAGTCTCATCTCTAGGACTTCAGACATTTCACTTAAGCCTTGTTTTCCATTTTATGCTTCATCCAATCTCCAGCTGTGCTTGGTATTCTCTCATTCAGATCTCTTTGTCTCAAGATCTTCAGAACATAAATCTCCAGTCTGCCTCCTGGATGGGGAGGGGCAGATTCATCTTTGTGTGAGGTTGGGGTAGGGCTCTGGCTTTTAAGTGCTCCTCATACAAACTTTCAAATAATCCCCCTATTTTCAACCTCATCACAACCCCACCTCCTGAGGCAACTAGTATCTCCAGTTCTAGAGCCTCGCTGCGAACAGCTTTGCTTCCCATTAGACTTCCCTGCTACTGTCCTGTGAACCCTGAGGTTTTAGTTTCTCCAGTCTATTGAGTTGGTTACTCCTTGCCAACTTCTAAAATTTTGTTGACATTTCTCATTATTTTCTTCCTCTACTCTTTTGTCTTGTGAGTTTATACCTCAAGAAATACTTTATTGTTGTTTTAGTGGTGATTTTGGAGGGAGTCGTTATGTAAATAGCTGTGATTTATCAGAAGTCTCTTTTGGATTGTTGAATCTCAGTACTTGGCATGTGTCCGTAATGGAAGTGCCATCTTTTATTTGAAGGGATTATCTTGTATTCAAAGTAAGGAAAAGAGGGATAAAGAGGAAATGAAGGAGAGAGCAAGAGCAAGAGGGAGTGAGCAAGAGAGCAAGTGCACAAAAGCATATTTTCTTGGTGCCAAATGCTCTGGCTTCTTTAAAAATCGCCACTTGATTCCAGTTTTCCTTCTGGTGGCTACTGTATCTTTACTTTTTACCAGCCCAGTGCGCACTTTCTTGCCCTCAGAGACAAACCTGTCTTCAGGGCTTGGTTAGAAACAACTGACACAAGCCACCTACAGTAACAATATTAGCAACGTATTTACTATGGAAAGAGTGGTTTTATAGGTTGGTCGTACTGGTATATGAAGACTGTTCTTTTACATTATGTCCAGGACTAAACTTTTCCTCTAATGTAGCTCTTATCCCAGCTTCATTTTAAGGATGAAAATTTTTTACATATATAGGAAAATCATCTAGGAGACCTGCTACCAGCATAAATAAGATTTTTTTTCTTTTTTGTAGGATTTAAGTTTTAAAGTAGGTTTTTCAAAAAAGCTAAATTGACTGAGTTTTAAGGTTAAAATGGGATATTTACATAAAATAATTGGAGGAGGTTTTTTGTGTGTTTGGGCAGATTGTTTGTAATTAATTACTATGTAATGGTAGAAATTCAATCCCAGTCTAGAATCTGTTATGGCTCTAAAATTGTAAAATAATAATGCTTTAGAAAAAAGGTGAAAAAATTTTGAGGACATAACCTTGTTAAGAGGTCCCCAGCGTGACCTCTTAACCTTCCAATGTACCTATGTAGCTGACACCAAGACCATCTCCTCTGAAGAGGTTCCATCCTTTTACAGGCCACTGTTGGTGGTACAGACAGCATCATTTCTACTCCAAGGCAAACCAGCTGGGAAGGCAGCTGTAGAAGTGTCCTCAGACTAGTCCGGTGAGCTTCTGCTGGGAAAGTCCTTGGCCAGGTCTCATTTCTTAGGGCCTCAGTACTGTTGGAAAAGCAGAGATTGGGCCAGCACCTCAAGGGGCTTTTCCATTGCCAGGTTTATGTTATTACATGTTAAAAGTGTTTTTCTAATTTTAGTCTTAATTTAGAGGCTGTTTCATTGTTATTATCTGATCGTAGAATTTTCTTATGCTTTATTTAAAAAAATCACAGTGTAACAACCATCACAACCCACCCTCACCTCCACCAGTCCCACCAGATTTTAGAGAATAGTATTACAATAAAGAATTATGTTGATAACATTGCATGACATCAGTCTTTTGGAAAATACAAAGGACTGGCTTTTCTTCAGCTCCAAACTAGCTGCCGCCATTCTATGGCATGTTAACTGTTGTTGGTACAGGCAAGACTCACCTTTGGGTACACAGATTAAGTAATTGCAATGTCCTAATGTCCAGTTTGCATTTGCAAAGATACAGCTGCAAGTGTAGTTTTGCAAGCAAAATTAGAGACAAGTTTTTGAGAGTGGATCAGAAGCATTTTAGTATTTCTCCAGTTAATCTCAGAGATGGCTTTTGGAACTAAAGAAAAGTGTTTTGGTTATAAAGAATGTGTAGTGTCCAACTTTTAAATGAAATAATCCTGTATCTTTAGTATTTTAGCTTTCAAATTTAGTTTCATCCTTCTTAATGCAATCTCTGTTCTGGACTTGGGTTAGAATTTGGTAAATGCTGTTTTTATTTCTAACCAGGTATTCTGAGCAGAGGGTGATTTTATAACCTTGGATATTTGCTCGTTTGAGGTTAGCAGGCCACCCATAGCTTTTCTCTCCTTATTTAAAAGTTGAAAATTTAACTAATTAAACAAATATCCCAGCAGTTTCCGAGGCATAGCAGTATTGTTAGAGAACTAGGATGCGTTTTAGGTACTCCTTCTCTCCCAAGTTTCTCCCAGAACGGGGAAGTGACAATTTGTCTTGCCAAGATATTTGAACAGAGACAGGGTTTAATAAATAATTGCTTAGATAGGCCAGACATTACATTTTGGAAAGTCCAAAATGTTGAAAAAAAACAAAACAGGCACTCTGATTTCCTTAAGTGAGGAAAGGGCAAGCAGTAAAGCTATCTACACCAGCTTGTATTTCGACAGTAGTTTTGCGCAGATGCAGTGTGGGAGGTGACAATTGTAAAGTTATCAGATCACCAAGAAAATCTTGGCCAGACCCTTCACCCTCTCTTGACTTACGTAATGTAATTTAATTTGAACCCTGTACTCTCACTGAAATTTTTAGAAGTTCGCTAATCATTAAAGCTAAAGAAAGAAAATGGAAAAAAAAAACTGCAGCCCATAGATGCAAACTGTATTTGCCCCACTTCTGGTGGGATTATGCACAGACAGGCTTTTGTGTCCACTAGAGCCGCATCAGAATGGAAGGAGGCTTCCCCCTTCCCCCTCTACTGCCCCCTCCCTCTCTGTCCTCCCCCTGTTTCTTTAAAGTCAGCCAAGGGAATAATTTGTCCAAATGAAAAGGCCCTTTCAGGCACTGGAGGGCTTTGCTAATTGTATTTGAAAGAATAAAAGCTAACCACAAGTTGACTTTTAACAACAGAAAAATAATGAGTTCACATGCCAATATATTAATAAGTTTAGTTTTATTAGTGAAATGTAATTGGGAGGTCAAGGCACTGCAAGGGGAATGGCTTATGAAAAAAACATTTGTTTTCTCTGGCTGGAGAAGCATCAGTTGATTCAAAACATATTTAAATAAAGATATACTGAATTCTAAAAAGTACATCACTTTCATTTTCTTGAAATAAAGGGGGGAATTGCTCTACAATTGTTTATTCCATTAACTTCAAAGCAACTTTAGTTGTGCTAAATTAGAACATTTAAAGACTTTGGGTACTCCTGATTAAACTGTTTTTGGTTTGATCATAAAATACTAAGTATCCATTTGCTCGTAATTTCCATATATTGGCAGGTGTTTATTTTTCATTTTTAAAATTTGATATATATTATATATTCACATACCATGTAATCATCCAAAGTGTACAATCAATGGTTCACAATACAGGTGTGAATTTATTAATTGCAAAATATGTTATTGAACTGGTATAATCTGAAATTGTTTGCAAAGAATCACAGTGCCTATGAAAGAAGACCTTTCTAAGCAATAGGTTTCATTTTGGCTTTGGAAAAGACAATCACTGGATTTTTTTTCTCCATTATGTGTAGTGATATAATTTCAGTTAGAAAGATATTGTGTAATAATGGTGGCAATATGCTCAAATATGCATGACTAATATAACAATGCAGTGTGAAACTATGTTTTGCAATTGAAAGGGTAAACTGATGTACTTTTATTTTGCTTGTTTGTTTTTTTCTGTATTGTCACTGTATAAAGTAGAAGAGTACTTTAGCTCCTTTGTGCAAATTCTTCACGATTGAAACAATTTAAATTCTTTTTGACTAGTCAGATCACTTAAAAATTTGACTGTAGACACATTTATTACCAGGTCAGCTTGCAGAAAGAATCTGCATCAGCTCGTAGAATTATACCGTTTAGTATAAATGAAGGGGCCCCAGGCAAAACTGCAGAGGATGAAAGCTTGGACTTCTTTTTCTGTCTTTCTCATCCCTCCCAATACCTACCTCTGTGCTCTTGGAGTCTCCCAGTACTGCTTTCTCCACCTGGTGAGTTCATTTACATAGAAATATTAAGGTTTCCGGAGATTAGCATTACCAGGATATTGCATTTAAAGGAGGAACCTGGAAAAGGGAGGCATAAGGTAAATGCATATAAAGGTGGCATTTTGCGGTTAGGTGGAGGAGATGAGATAGTGCCTCTTGCAGAATTTTCTCTTTGTCCAGCCAATCTGGATCATGAAATAGTTGGGCTCCGCGATGGCTAGATGTTTTCAGAACATAAACGTCCATTCTTGCAGTTTGAATTGATCTGCATTTCACATAGTTTGACAGAATCCAGAAGGAAATGCCCATGCAGTCAGCCTTCCAGCTTGGAAGAAAGGAGGTAGACAGGCCACGGCCAGGCTTCCTCAGCCACTCTGCTAACAGAGAACTCTGGTGTTCGATGCCGACAGCAGCCACAGGTTTTTTAAGTCTCTGAGGGCAGAGTTCTGGTTCATAAATTCTGGCTGTTGACGCTGCTATCCATGTGGGTGGATGTGGCAGAAAAGCTCAAGGTAGTGGTTCAATAAATATCAACTGATGGGGCATTAAAACAATTGATGACCCCAGGGTATGCCGCCCAGTGTGCCAGTGACTTTAATCTGTTCAGTGGAGAAGACCACACTGAGTTGCTTTTGGAAGTTATGAAAAATGATTGTAAAGGGGTTTTATAAGCTTAAGCACCTTGAGTGATGGTGTCCAAAGAAAACAGCAGCCAAAAGCAGAACATCCCCTGGCCTACAAGCAGTGTGTAGTAGCAGTTTTAAATGACATCCTTTTTGGGGTCCAGCCAATTGTTCAAAGAGAGGAGCTGGAATAATATATTGCTGGGGATTCAACCACCTTCCCTGTTATGAAATTTGAAAACAGCTCATGCTGTAGGAGATTATTTTGGATTAGTCTTTAATCTTCTGAATTTTTTTTTCCGGGAATGAACTTGCTTCATTTTGTAAAGATCGAAAAATCTTGCCCTAAGGGCTGTGAAGATAGGGAGGAGGTGAGCAAAGGATATCTATATCTTTATATCTGTGTCTATATTTATATCTATGTCTATATATTCTTATAATAAACAGTTTGATGATTGACCTAAATTTGGGGAACATTATTATTTCTTCTATTTAAGGTAAGTCTGATGGGCATAATTGCTACATCACTGAAGTCATATTGCTGTGTTTCTATGCATTAGTGAAGATTTCAAAGAGATTTCTTTATTCATAAGCAGTCCTGCATCAGATTGGCATCCCAGTTTACCCACTGTTGTCACCCCAATTACTTTCATCTCAGTGTTATGCCATTTTCTCTTGTCTGTGGTCATCATTGACATATATTAATGGTAACTGTCCAATAATTCCTTGGATTGAGCTGATTTCATATATGACTCATTTTCACTCCAGCACTCATATCTTTTTTTAAAAATTATTCTTGCCAGCACTCATATATTTTTAAGTACCCTTAACCCCTGTGTATCATCATGCAGGTAGTTTAGTCTGAAGTTGTTATTGATTGAGCCACTATGTATATCATCATGTACTTACTGAGCCCCTCCTTTGGGCAGGGCATGTGCTAGGTGCTATGGGGAAAAGCCAGCACTATGCTAGGTGGCTCTTGAAGGATGGGCAAGAATAGATGGATAGAGATGGGCCTCCTAAGTGAGGCAAATACAGGGAATCCAAACCTAGAAGTAGGAATGAATGACATGTTTAGGGGATAGTGAGTAACATGCTTGAATGGAGGGGTTTTGCAGAGAAGTAGTTTGGAGAAGGTCTCTCTCTTTTTTGAAGTTGACTTCCTCCCATGCCTGTCCAAATACCACTGTCTCTAAATTCCCTACCTATATTGCTTGTCTTTCTTAGTCTCCTTTGATGACTTCTCTTTTCTACTTGCTCAACAAATACTGGTGTTTCCCAGAGTTCTTCCCTTGGCTCTCTTTTCTCTAAACATTCTTCCTTGGTAGTGCATCCATTTGTCTGGGCAGGATGTTCACTTTCACCTCTATATGGATAATACCTAAATTTGTGTCTCCAACCTCAACCTTCCTCTTGAGTGGCAGACCCCCACTTCCAGGTTCCTTCTGGGCTTCTCTGCCCAGGAGAGGTGTGTGTCTGTTGGCCCTCAGCCCCTCGCTGGGGACTGCTCCATTCAGAGCTCAGCTGGACCACGATAGAGGAGTCAAGGCAGATAAGTCTGACTTCAAAGACCTTGCTCCACACACATAAGAGAATGGAAAGACTAGGAGATTGTAGTAAAAGAGAAAAGAGATTTCCAAGGATTTTGAAAGTAGGGCAGTTCCAGGTGAAGCCAGAGTCTAAGAGTCTTGCTATTCAAAAAGTGGTCTATGGGCTGGCAGGTCAGTGTCACCTGGGAAATTTAGAAATGGGGAATCTCTGCCCCTTCCCCCAACAGGACTACTGAGTCAGAATCTGGATTTGAACAAGAATCCTAAGTGAACTGCATGCACATTAACTCTGAGAAGGATTTATCGAGGTCATTGTGCATGAGACTGAGTTATTGAAATTGAATGGAGATGAATTTCATCATCGTAATTGTGGTCATGGAACCAAAAGACAAGAGTGGTGAATGAATGAATAATGCACAGGGACATTGAAATGGCCCAGTGTGAATGCAATTAATGTGTGGCGTGGGGGAATATGAATAGACCGCCAACCTCATTTATGCATTCATTGTGCCCTGGGGGTGAGGGAGGGCTTTACGTCAGATGATTGTGATAGTTTACATAAAATTTTTGACATCTCAGTTCTTTGAGAACAGACTCTGGTTAGGGTTTTTTTTCTTTTGAATTCTGTCTCAGCTCTTAAAAAAGCATACCAGGTCTCTAAATAATGATGAAGTGACTTCATGGATAGCGGAATTAAAGAAACTAAGCCTTGTTTTCTGGTTTAAAATCAGTTTATATTTTTTCAGCAACGCTTTAACTGTCTTTTCCAATCTAATACCCAGTATTACTGTGTTTTCCCTTTGAGCCTTTTCCCCTGAAAGTTAACTAAAAATTATATTTGATAGGGCAAATTTCTTCCATAAGATATGAACCCAGGGGTTTTTCCTGTTTTGTGGCAAATGTATTTATTAACCCAGTGTCATTCGACCTTCCAAAAGATTGGGAATATCTCCGTGATTCAAAATCATGATATGTCTGCATCTAAAATTGTGCACAATTTTGGTAGCTTTTTGGGAGAAATGAGTACTCACCTTAGTAGAGTTTGTTAGCCCTAAAGGTTTTTTTTTCTTTAAGTTCTTTTTTTTAATTTTATTTTATTTATTTTTTTATTAATTAAAAAAAATTAACTAACACAACATTTAGAAATCATTCCATTTCTTTAAGTTCTTTTAATTGCCTAAGAGAATGAAATAATTTTCCTATGCAATAGAGTAAAAAGATGAGTCTCTTCAAAATGTGTAATAAGGTATAACATGCTCAAACCTTGTGAAGACTATGAGGGCATTTCTTGAAATTTGAGGACATATCTGAATTCTCAAACTATAGAATTGAAAAGATACTTTTAGGATAATCACAAGGAATAACTTTTTCTTGGTAGTTAGTAGGCATGTGAAACTCATCATTTGCATCGTTTCTAAAGGCTATTTTTTTCCTTTTCTTTTTCTGTATTTTCTTTGGCAGGGTCACATTTCATTCTTTTTCCATGTGAGTATCCCGTTATTGCAGCACCATTTGTTGAATTTTTCATTTTCTCGTTTGTTTCTTTGTTTGGGAACTGCATGGACCAGGAATCACACCCAGGTCTGCTACCCTTGCGCCCCCCACCCCCCAAGGCTATTTTAAAATGAGTTCCAGAATGATTGGGCTCAGTTCATTATGATGGATCCCAAATGGGATTGAGGGAGTGTTGAGTGTTTGGTTTGTTACCTTAATATTTTCAGTTGATATCTTTTAAAAAATATGTATTTCGGTTCAATGGTAAGGAAACAGTACTTGACTGGATGAAGCATGAAGGTTGACCTTATTATTACGCATTTTCATATGTTCTAAATGTAGTGACTCTGGAAACATATCTATACTTTTCCAGGTTTGGGTTGTTTATTTAGGGAATCAATTTAATAAAAACATTTTATTATTGAAAATTTCAAATATATACAAAAACAGAGAGAGCAGTATGGTGAAAGTCCATGCTTCTGTCCCCAGCTTCAACAATTATCAACTCAGTCCTATTGCATCTTTAACTTTCCCCATCCTTACCCCCATTCCATGATAATTTTGAAAAAAATCCACCACATCATTATTTCATACATGAATATTTTAATATATATCTATATGATATCACTCTTTATTACTTTATTTAGAAATAAATTTACATGCAATGAAATCCATAGATCTTAATTGTACTATTTCATCTGCTTTGGTAAATGTACGTGTCCCTGTAATCACCATCCCACTCGGGATATAGAACGTTTGCGTCACCACAGACAGTTTCCTTATGCCCTCTTCCAAATAATTCCCATTCTCCTAGACAACAGGTCTTCTGATTTCTATTATCACACGTTAGTTTTGCCGATTCTTGAATTCAGACAGCACGTATTGTATGAGTGGAATCATATATTACATCCTTTTGTGTTTGGCTTCTTTAACTCAGTATGATGCTCTTGGGGTTTTGGGTGATGTTGCATATATGAGTAGTTCATCCTTTTCTAAAAAATTGTTGAACAGTAGCCCACTATGTAAACCTATTGCAGTTTGTTTACTTATTCTCCTGTTGATGGACACTTGGGTTCTTTCCGGATTGGAGCTAGAATGAGTAAAGCTACAATGAACATTCTTACATGAGTCTTTTTGTGGACATATGTTTTCATTTCTATTGGGTAAGTATCTTGGAATGAATTTGTTAGGTCATGGCATAGATGTATATTTACTTTTATAAGGAACTGCCAAAGAAGTTGTATCATTTTACACTCTTGCCAGCAATCTATGAGAGTGCCAGTTGTTCCACAACCTCACCTACATTTGGTGTAGTCAGCTTTTAAATTTGAGCTATTCTGATGGATGTAAAATGGTTTCTCATTGTGGTTTTAAATTGTATTACCCTGATGACTGTGATCTTTTGAGCCTCTTTTCATGTACTTGTTGGCCACTTCACTTTTGTGACCTATCTGCTGAAGTATTTTGCTAATTTTTGACTTGGGTAGTCTTTATGTTATTGATTTTAAAGAGTTATTTTTTGTGTTTTGGGTATAAGCAGACGTAGTATATTGAATGTTTTCTCCCAGTTTTTCTCTTGGTCTTTTGGATTTTGTATGGTGCTTTTTGATGAGCAGAGGACTTTTTTTTGTCTTATAAAGTCAACTTTTTATGTCTAGGGCTTCTTTAAGAAAAATTTGGAGACTCGGAAGTCACAAAAGATATTCTCCTCCTTTTTCTAGAGCTTTATAGTTTTAGGTTTCATGTTTAGGTCTATAATCTATCTGAAATGTAATTTTTGTATATGGTGTGAAGTAGGGGTCAAGTTTTAATTTTTGCTCATATGTTTTTCCATTTCTTCTAGCATCATGTGTTGAAAAGATTTTTTTTTCCCCCATTGAATTACTCAAGTACCTTGGTCAGAATTTGACTATGTAAGTGTAATTTTCTTATGCCAATTCTACATTGTCTTGAATGCTGTAGTTTTATAGTGAGTCTTGAAATCTGGTAATGTGAGTCCTTTAATTTGTTCTTCTTTTTCAATAAAGGTCACCTATTCAAAATTCTTTCCTTTTCTGATATGAATTTAGAATCATCTTTTCAATTTTGACAGATATCTTCCTGGGATTTTGACTGGGATTGTATTAAATTTGTAGAAAAATTTGGGGGGAAATAAACATCTTAAAAATATTGATTCTTCCAATCCATAAGCATGGTATCTCATTTGTCTTCATTAGCCAGGGCTGTCATGACGAGTACCACACAGTGGTTTGACTTAAACAACAGAAATCTATTGTCTGATGGTTTTGGAGAAAAGAGGTCCAAAATCAAGATCTTGGCAGGCCTTGCTTTCTCTGGGAAGCATTCTGGTGGTGACTTGCTAGTAATCTTTGGTGTTTTTTGGTCTGCATCTCTGCCTCCAACACATGGTGGTCTGTCTCCTTGGTCTCTTCCTGTGGCTTTCTCTGACTTCTCGCTCTACTGACTGATTGTATCCGAATTTCCTCTGCCTTCAATGGACTCCAGACATGGTTTAAGGCCCATCCTGATTCAATTTAGCCTCATCTAAATCGGATCTTTGAAGGTCCTACATCTTAACTAATAACAACTTAACATCTTCAGAGGTCTTCTTTACAAATAGGTTTCACACCCATAGTAATGCAGATTAAAATTTAAACTTGTCTTTATGGGGGGCATGATTTTCTTCATTTATTTAGGTTTCCTTTAATTTCTCTAAACAGTGTTTTGCAGTTTTCTATGTGTCAGTCTTGCATATTGTTGATTAATTTTTTTTTGTTAATTTTAAATTTTTTGATGCTGTTTTAAACAGAATTTTAAACATTCATTTTCAATTATTTGTTGACAGTATGTAGAAAGACAGTTGATTTTTGCATATTGACCTTGTATCATTTCTGTTCTTTAAATTGGGTATTCACTGCTAAAGTTTCTTCAAGCTCACTGGCTTTTGGCTGTCTCAATCTGCTTTTTTTTTTGCATGGGCAGGCACCAGGAATTGAACCCAGGTCTCTGGCATGGCAGGTGAGAACTCTGCCTGCTGAGCCACCGTGGCCCACCCTCGATCTGTTTTAAACCTTTGCAGTGAAATTTTTTTTCACTATTGTACTTTTCAGTTCCAGAATTTCCATTTGTTCTTTTTTTATGGCTTCCATTTCTCTGCTGTGGTTCTCTATATGATCCCTTTTGTTTGAACTACCTTTTTATTTAAGATGTGAACATATTTGAAATAAATAGCCCCTTTAAAGTCCTTATTTGCTAATTTCAACATTTGGATCATTTAAAGGTATCTTATTCAATATTTTTTTTCTTCCGACTGTAGATCACATTTTCCTTCTCTTCACCTCTGCATGTCTTGTGATTTTTAAATTTTATACTGGATGTTGTGGATATTTTACAGAGACACTATACAATTATGTTCCTCTGAAGAGCGTTAGTTTTGTTCTAGCAGGTAGCTAGATTACTGACTGACCACTTTGAACTTCCAGAAGCTTACTTTTACAGTTTATTAAGGATGGTTCTGTTTTGTTTTTATTTTAGTCTTAGGGTTAATTTGTAGTTTGGGGATGTAATCTTCACTCATTGTGGCCACTATAGGATTTCACTGGCAAACCTGAGGTATTCACCACTTTTTTGTTTTGTTTTTAACTCCAAACTCTCTTCCCTGCAGAGGGCAGAAATTCAAATGTTTCTCAGCTTTCTCAGCCTTTCAGCTGTTGCTTTCTGCTAGACAATTTGTTGTTTTCCCTTGTGCCTATAGCACTTTAGGGCTCAGCCAAGGATACCAGAAATTTAAGTACAGATTTGGATGTTCATTTCTCTGTGGCTTTGTCCTTCCCAGGATTTTCTCCCTCAATGTCTCACCTCTCTGACAACTCTGAACTCTGTCCTTCTATCCCGAGATCCAAGAAACCTGTGATGTGCTTGAGTTCTAGCTTCCCTCTGCCTCCTGGACCAGGGAATACCCTCAGGGATAAAGCTGTATCCATTTAGTTCTCATTTTGTGTGGTCCCTTCTTTCAGGGGTCAAATCTCCTCCAGCTTCTGCCTGAGTTTGGTTTGGGGCTGGCTTTCATCTCTTGGCTTCCCTTGGTTCTCTCCAGGTTCTGGCTTTCTTAACATCTCGTGGTGACGTCTGCTGGGCTCCAAGCACCTCCACACATCTGCCTGTGTTCTTCACGTGTCCACATCTGTGTCAGCTCTGCTGGGAAGTTTCTGACAGCTCTGAAGCTTCTGTCATTTCTCTAGGCTCTGTTGTTTCTGACTCTCTCCAAAATGTCTCCTCTTTTAAAGGATCCCATAAATCTAATCAAGACCCACCTGGGATGGGTGGAGCCACATCTCCATCTCATCAAAGGTCACACCCACACTTGGGCGTGTCACATCTCTGTGGGGATTATCTAATCAAATTTCCAACCTAAAGTGCTGAATAGGGATTAAAAGAAACGGCTGCCTCCATAAGATTGGATCACGATTAAAACATGGCTTTTTTGGGGTACATAATACCCAGAATTCTTTTTTTTTTTTTTGCCTTTGGTAGCAAACTTGGAAAACATTTCTCAAAAAAAAAAAAAAAGAGTTGATTTAAAAATTATTTCTTTCATTCATTTGCTGAGAATTTTAGTTTCAGTTTAAACCTCCCTGTCCTGGTGTTAAAACCCAGAGGGTTTTCCTTTGGCAGTAGCTATTTAACCAATTTTATGACAATCTCAACACCATGGGACCCTGTCAAGAGCAAAGAACTAAGGGAAGAAGTCCTCTGAGCAGCTAAAATAGATGTAGAGCCTCTTAATTTAATCACGGGTGAATCCCTTAAATCCTCCCTGCGGACCTGTTACCCTTAATTTAGGTTTAGCTCTAACAAGCCTGTGATTTCTTGTCCCGGCTTACAGAACATTAGTGGTGGGAAGCGAGAAAGAAGCACTGGCTTGCTGGAGGTAGGCACAGTGAGAGGCGTGGGAAGTGACAGTGAGAGGGAAGTCAAATCAAGCGCGTGCATTCTCTATTCAGAGCAAGCTGGGTCCCAGGAAAATAAAGATACCTCAGATATGGCTTGTACCATCAAGGAGCTTGGGCAGCATATGGATATTGCAAAATAGACTGACAAATGTAATGATGGCTGTTTGTATTAAGGGTGTGGGTAGAAGAAAGAAGGAAGTGAGTGGTTCAGGCAAGGCTGCAGTAACAACAAGTTTGAGCTGCTCCAGAAGGCTGATATGTCAGTCACGGTCTTGGGTGGAAATCGATGACACACTTAAAAGAAATGAAGAATTCAGTAAAGGGGCTATTTACAAAGGTATGTGTGGGGTTAAATGAAACCAACAAGGTTTGATGCAGAACCTGGGGGCCTGCAAAATTGGGAAGCTGTTACAACCTATAGAAGGAATAAGAGGAGGGAGAGGTTTACAGAGCCTGCAAGCCCCTTGGTAGTTAGTTGGAGAGATCCATTTGTGGCATCTGGTGGAGGAGCAGTCCCTGCCAGCCTGACCCTTCTCCTCCTGTGCTCTCCTCTCCTGCTGGTGTCTCCCTTTGGCTGAATCCAACCAGAAGCCAGAGGGTGAGGGGATGCAGTTGATGCCGTCCATACATGTCAGCCTCCCAGGGTATACCGCCAGCTGCAGACACGCGGAGGGTGGAGCTGGAGGGAGTAACCTGAGAATAACCAACAGCGTTGAGTGGGAGTTTGCTTTGGATGAGACAAGACCGGTGGGGAGGGCATTCCAAGCCCAACGGCTAATGTGTCAAGTTACTTCAGAGAATCCAAGGGGTTTTGTAAGGAGTGAGAGATAGAGTTCATTTGGGGGCGTGGCTAATAATGGAGAGTGTGGTTTTCCATCCCTAAGCATTTGAACATAATTCTTTAACTGCTGAGAATCCTTTAATCACCAACAGCGAGGGCTTGATGAAGACATGCGGAAGAGTCTTAGCAGCCAGGGAGGAAAGAACTTCAGGAAGGAGTGAGGGTCCCAGCGCATGTTCTATCAGTGTGGAAGAAGAGAGAATATCTATGAGGAGCTGCAGACCTGGAGTTGGCATTGTGTGCAGAGCACAGTAATGGACTGTTCATTGTCATGGCTTTCCGATGGAGAGAATCCCAAAAGGTTAATATCACGTTCAGTCCTTTCTAGTCCCAAGGCTGGAATGGACGGGGTTCATTTTAGAAACATTTCCATCCAACCTTATTGAAACATTTGGATACTTAGAGAAAAAGTGTTTAAGAATCTGGAAAATTTGCTTATGTGAAACCTTTTTTCACCCTGACAAGGCTGGGTAAATAATGTTTTGCTATACTATTACTATTATTGTTATTGATATTATTATATCATCATTAAGAATCAAGACCATACAGATTAAAGATCCTCCCAAACCAAAGCTGTTATAGTTCATACTGACGGCCAGTTAGGAAACCTGTAATTAACAGGTCTATGATTATCTGGTTTGGCTGCTGATGTACCTGAAGATTCTGATCTCTGAAGTCAGACACTCCTTCACGCCCAACTTATTCACGTGCCCCTTTGGCATAATAGGCATTTTTAATTTTTACCCATAGCCGGGGCAAGGTTAACTTTAGCTGAATCTGTGGCTTGTCAGAAATCCCAATTTATTTGGATCTGACTGAGTCAGGCTGTTACCTACTAGTTCAAAGGAAAAAACTGGTTAAGGGATAAGGGATAAGGGTAAATTAGCTTGTTGTTGCCTCGTGCCCATCTCCTCTTTATCTTCCATCTTCTGCCCTCTCCTTCCTTCTCTAGAGTGGGGGGCCCCTCCCTTACCCTGATGAGGGAATGCCGATCAGCTGCTGTCACAGTTACCGAGGGCACTTTCTCTCCAGCTGTTATGTGCTGTGCCTCCTGGAACGCTTTCTGCCCCCTTTTGCCCTCTCTCAGGCTTTTCTTTGTGGTGCTGAACTTTTAGGTACACTTAGCTGTTTTTTCTTTTATAAACTATCAGTTGCCTCGCCAGCATACATATTCAACTTTTAGTGCTACCCAAGTATTTGCCAATTAAAAACATAAACTAGGGCATATATTACCTGTGGAACATATGTCAATGGGATAAATGTTATAATGAAACAAGCCAAACTGAGACCTTTTATAAGAACCTACCCATTCCAAAGTTTCCTGGAGTTTTGACCCCATCCACTAACCTAGATCTCTTCTTCCAGTTAGGATGTTAGTCTCTCTCTCGTAGGATGGCATCAGTACTTATCTATGAATGTTTTGTGAAGTACAGAGTACAGCAGAGCTTATTAAGTGTACACAGCTCCTAGCAAATAGTAGATGGTCAATAAAAGTTAGCTGTAATAATTATTACCCAGCAGTAAAGAGGCCTGTTTGACTTTAGTAGTTTTCAAACCTGTTTAAACACGATGCTGGTATTGCTAACACCATCTGCGAACATTTCAAAGAATGCTGCTGCACTATAGAATAGAGGGTGGGAAACTCTGAATTAAGACCTGAACGAAATTGGCTGTTCACAGTGAGTCAGTAAGTCAATAAGTCTTACGTCAATAATACTAGAACTTGGGGTTTTAGATCTTAGCTCCACCCCCAGCCCAACTTGAAATTGCTTAAACAAAAAGGGTAGGTTTCATTTTAAGATCAAAAAAAAGAAGTGAAAAAATATCTCCCTTATACAAAACAAGAATTTTTTTCTCATCTCTTCTTTGTAATCACATCTCTAAGGGCCTCAAGAAATCCAGGAGAAGTTGTCTGAAGTTCTCTCGACCACATTATAAGGGTGTCAACAAGTTTAGTAAAGTAGAATTTGTGTGCTTCTTCGGATTTTGGCCTTTCATAAACCATGAGAACAGAAATTGTCCCCTCTTCCCCCGTCTCCATGTCCCTTTGGCCTGGCCTTGGGTCTACGTCTGCGCCCGCAGCTCTGCTGAGCCTGCTGTGTGCGGGGCAGCTGCTGGCTGCTCCTGCCCTTCTGTTGGGTTTGTTTTGTGTCTCTGGTCACCCCGACGACCGGGGCTTTGACCTGGAACACAGACGCTGGGAAAGAGAGACCCGTACGTGAATGGCAGCCTGTGGGGGTCGGGCCACCAGGTTTTCCAGAAGCGTATCTGGTCGGGCACTAATGCCAGTAGGGTGGTCAAGGCTGCGGACAGCTGTCACTCAGCTGAAACCCAGGGATACCTTATGCCATTGCATATGTGCATTTCTCATTAACCCTTCGAGGGTGATGGGTGAGGACAACCATCTGTAGATCACGTGAGTGTGACACATTTGAAGGGTGACTGAATTACCTGTGCAAGAGTGGGGAGGACTTTTAAAAGTCATTTCTCATTTGCTTGTGCTCCATACCCATCAGTTCCAAGGCGAAGCTCGTGGAGTCTTCCTCCTTGCTCCCCACGAGCAGGCCTGTGGGTCCCTCTCCTTGCTGGTTCCATCTCTAAATAGATTCTGTTGGCCACACTGGGCACCTGTGCTGAGCCTCTGCTGCTGTCCAGTCATTTGGAGGGTCATATGGAAGTGTGAGAGAGGAACAAGGGCTGATAGCTTAGCCATCTTCCCAGGACTGCGTTTGTTCAACAATTTATTTGGATCTGGGAATGAGAGACAGAGTGAAAAAAAAAATCTGCTTCTCTGCAGGCAGCTACAATGCAACCTCTAAGACCTAAATTAATTGGTCATTCTTGAGCATTGCTAACAAGGGTAGAGCTGAGCCCAGGATAGAGGCAGTCATTTGGACAACTTAGGACAAATCCCCTACCCCAAATGAGTCCTAGTTTAAGGATGGGGAAAAAGAAGTCTGCCGGGACAGTGCAGAGATGCGTGAGTGGAGCACAGCGCTGCAGATGGAGACCCTGGCTCTCTCCTCCAGCTACTGCCTGCCTGGAGCCACTTGCCCTTGGCGTTTTCTCAGGTTAAACTAGGATAACGATGCACTTTCACCTTAACTTTCCTCAAGACTAAAATAAATCCGCAGCTGTCCAAGTGTGAATTCCACGAAGGCAGGTGCAGTAAAGGTGAGCAGAAGTTGCATGTCTATTCATTGAGTCCGAGAGCCCCTCCATTCGGTGTCTCTCATCACTCACCGGACAGGATGTTGTGGCCACTGTATCTGCTGTGGAGGGGAAGGGCCGGGTCCTGGACCCTCTCTGTCTTCTCACTGCCCTCCCTCAGAATCCCCCCTGCCCCCATATCTCCTTCAACCTCATGGGAGGTTGAGGGGCATGTCTTTTGCAAAGGACTCTTGAGCAATCCTGCCCAACACCCTCAGCTTCCCTCATTTGCATTGGGCACCACTGGTTTGTGGTGAGGAAGATAGAATCGCCATATGCTATGCTTGAGTTCCTGTGAATACCACAAGCAAAACCCCGGGACAGCCTAACCTTGCTTTTAACTTTGGAAGCTTTCTCCCAGCAGCCTTCTCCGAGCGCTCTAGAGGCTTTCTCAGGTATCCAGAGAGATTGTGGCTGTGCTGTTCTCTCTCCCTTTATGGAACAGCTGAGGCACACAGCATTTTGCTTAGTTGTTTGTAACACAAGCATTGAGGAGGCCGTCTAAGTAAGAAGTTGTCTTCCCAGAGAGAAATGGAAAAGATGCCACTCTCTCATGGCTTGGAGCCACGTCACGAATGGCGGCTCTTTATGTTTGGTTAACAAAATAAGACTTCTATTCAGCTTTCCCTAAGGTATGGAATTTTTAAAGAAGAGCACTACCAGGTGCTGACAGGTGCTATCAGAGAGCAAGGCCAGTGGTAAGTGGTGCTTTTTCGTTAAGAGTATCTGCCCGCCGCTGGCCAGCTAGTTGCTCTCGGGGTCTGCAGAGGACTGAAGCAAGGCTGTTGAGATTCAGTGATGGGAGAGAGTGGCGATATGCAGCCTTTCTCATGTTATCTTCCCAGAGTGAGTGGCAGATGGTGAATGATTTTCATTTTGTTTGAATGACTTGATACACAAGGTCAAACGATGCTCTTTCTGGAGCTTGTCCACTTCACAACTTCCGTGTATGGGTGCGTCTGCCCGTTCTGTGCAGCCGAGGTGCTGGTTGAGTGAGTGCCTGTGCTGTACTGTTTTAACTCAGCTTGCTCAGCACCTAGCACGGGAATGGATGCAGTTTGGAATTTAGCAGAGACCCCTGTGAGGAAGAGCTTTCTCTTTTGAAAGGATGCGAAATAGTAGACCAGGCCACTCAGGCTGGGGAATCACGTTTTCTCTGAGCAGTAACAACAGCATGAGCTGAGTTCATCGGGACCTTGACGTGCCGAGAGTTGTTTTGACTTGAGGCAGGGAGACAGACCAGATGACCTAAGATTCCTCCAGCCCCGAGGTTCAGTAGAGTGTCTTCCAAAGGTAAACTTAATGCATACTCTGGTTTTTTTCTTTTTCTTTCCCAATTTTTTTTTTTTTTAATTTGCACTTCCAATTTTCAGTGTCTATAATATGCTAACGGGCTTTCCTCCCATTAAAACACACCTGGGGATGTGAGAATGTTCTCCTCGGGAAAAGACGGTCTCTAGGGTTTTGCTTATGTTTGAGGTGCTATGAGGTAGGTGTTGTGAAACCTCCCCCGCAGCAGGCTGGGGTGCCAGTGAACCTCAGCAGGGATAACAGCTTTCCTGTTAATTTTGGCATGAGAGGGAGACTTTGAGCCACTCTCAGGGGAAAGAAGGCAAGTTTTGTGATCTACTTGCAAATCAAGACCAAATGAGTTTTTGGAACTGGGCCTGTGTTCAGAGCCTATTTTCTCTCTTCTGTTATTGAAGCTGATAGGACAGAAGTAATCCATTTTCATCCTTCTGGGTTAGATAATCATTCTTCCCATCCTGGATTGTAGAGAGGGCACATCCAGAAGGAAGGAAGGGGAGGCCAGGTAGGGAGAGGGCAGACTAGGGCACACATTGAGTACATTGGGCGGCCAAGGTTAACATGGCAGTCAGGGTTAGCATGATGGCCAAGGTTAACATGATGGCCAAGGTTAGCATGGTGCCCAAGGTTAGCATGATGGCCAAGGTTAGCATGGCGCCCAAGGTTAGCATGATGACCAAGGTTAGCATGGCGCCCAAGGTTAGCATGATGACCAAGGTTAACATGGTGGCCAAGGTTAGCATGGCGGACAAGTTTAGCATGGTGGCCCTGTGTTAGGGTTTTGAGAAGGGGTCAGAGAGAAGGAGCAAGGGGGTCGACTGCTGAGGCCCAGAAGCTTGGACTTCATTGTTTAAGTGGGGGCCACCCCAGACTCTCTAGAAACAGAGAGCATGGCGTGTGGGAATACGGAAGAAGAACGAAGCTCTTATGGTCCTCAAAGTCAGGAGGGGCCTAGACCAGAGCTTTCTAATATCAACATTCTAGAATCGTATGACTCTGTGGCTTCCCTCCGTAGTAGGGTTTTCTTTTCTCTTTTCGTATATGTAATTCTCAAAAAGAAGACAGACCTTTTGGAAAATGTATTTACTTATTTATTTTGGTGCCCTGAAAATTCAGTCCAACAGCTCAAGTTCACTTATTAAAATCCAACTCATCAGCATGCATGCTTTGCCAAGCCATGATCACCTCATGGCCTCAGGAAAATGTCATATTCCTTTGGGAAATTACATTAGCGTGGCCAAATCAGGAAATTATCTTTGAACAGCAGACCTTTTTTCTCCACCATTATTCTTTGCCTAAGAAAATGATGACTGAGACTTAAGCTTGATGGCTAAGAGGAAGAGCCAACACCTCCCAGTTGTTTCTTGGTTCCGGGAACTTTTTTAGGTGTTTTAGGCACACTGATTCATTTAATTCCAGAAAAGCTCTGTGAGGTGAGGTGGGAATAACACCCCATTTAACAGATGAGAAAACTGATGGTTAGAGAGATTAAGTTGCTGAGGGTTAGGCTTGGACTAGGGGTCCAACCAGCTAATGCAGAGCTCTCCTGTTTTGGAGTAGTGTCTCTGTCTTCCACCTCTCCCAGAGGTTCTGCAGAATCATACGTGGGTGAAATGAAGGGTGTGGTGCTGTGCAAGTAAGAGAACTGCTTGAGGCATCAAAGCATGAACTATGAGCAAAGTTTCTACTAAGTGTAAAATGGGGGTTAATGAGATAACATTAACCGATTACATGAGTGTAAGTACATCACTCATTTTCTGAATCAGGTGTTAAAAACTGAGTGTGACTCTTAAGTTTGTAATTCTTCATCTCTAGATGATAATACAACTGTCAGCTCTGTGCCATGCACTAGTCAAAATCTTTTACATCCATTAAATCATTTAAACCTAACAGCAGCCCTTTGATACTATTCTCACAAGGTAGATGCTCTTATTATCCTCATTTTCCAGATGAGGAAACTGAGGGTCAGAGTGGTATAAAACGTAGCTAATAAGAAAGAAAGCTGGAAAGTGAGCCCAGGCTCTTTAACCACCATGATAAACTGCCTCTCAGCTCTAGATTTTGGCAAATACAGAAGCACAGACTTCTGTGACACAAACAGGACTCACAGTCCTTAGGGTCGGAGGAAGCCATGTAGAACCATTCATTGGTCCGAGACTTCTGCAAACCTTTCTGCATTTGAACCAGTGATGCAGAAGAGCAGCATGGCTGTCTTCTGGTGGGGTTTCTCTCGAGGGATGGGGGAAGGAATTCCCGACTCAGAAGCCTCACAGTGTCATCTAAGGTATGTCCAATTTATGTTGCTGCCCTGGCGTTCTGATGTTACCACTTTTTCCTGAAACAAGAAGGCTTGATTTTATTTTATTCTGTCTTTTATATACAGAGTTTGGTTGTAAGTCAGTATTTGCTCATCCCATGTGCATGATGTACAATGCATGTTATAATGGACTTAAATGGGGAATTAGACCTTGAGAAAGGATGCTTATAGTCTAGCTAAGAAGTGAAATAAAATAAGTGAAAGTAATTAAATGTCTGCAGAGGAGTCCAAGTTCCTCTGTATAACCTCTGGGTTCCCCATGATCTGGCTTTCCTCACCTTCCTAGCACCATCTTGTGGGGGGCCCTTGCCCCTCTCTTCCTCTCCCTCTCCCTCTCCACCTCTCCCCTCCCCTCCCGCTTCTCCCCTCCCACCTGCAACAGGCAGCAGGGCCAGGCCTGACGAGGCCTCTGCCCGCAATCCCCAACCTGCAGCACTTTCCTCAGCCTCCCACACTGCAGAGCAGCTCTACATTCCTTCAAAACTCAGGTCACCTTTTGCCCCTGCTGTTAAGCCTCACCTGACTGCCCCTTCCAGCCCATACTGTTGATGATTCCTCTTTGTATAGTCTTACTGTATTCTGAGCAGACCTTGAATATAGCATTGATAACATTTTAGTGTGCACCAAATAATATCAGTATTGTGTTGACTACTTCTTAGGAGCCAGGCACTATAATGTTAAGCTCCTTAGACTGCTTGTGCAACTACCTCTTAAAGTGGGTGCTGGTCTTTCTGTCATTATACAGAGGAAGGAAATAGGGCTCAAAGAGACTACATGCTTTCCCCAAGTTCACATGTCCAGGTTTATCTGCTTGTGACTGCAAGTTCCTTGAAGGCAAGGGCTATCTTATTTGAGTCAGGGCTCAACTGGGCTATACAAATGGTCCAGGACTGTTTCTCATTCTTGTCCAGTGAGCTCGGCACAGCGGTGGGGTAGTGAGTGGTCAGGTGCATTCGAACCACTAAAACACAGATTGAAAAGGGAAAGTGAGGTGTGATTGCCCAGGGAAGAGAGGACATGAATGGTGGGCGGGGAGGCAGAAATCGCTGAGTCCACTCCTCATCACATCCTTAGTACTGGCACCCTGCTCGGCTTGTCGGAGACAATCAATAAATAT
Organism: Tamandua tetradactyla; assembly: GCF_023851605.1. Lineage (NCBI taxonomy): Eukaryota > Metazoa > Chordata > Mammalia > Pilosa > Myrmecophagidae > Tamandua > Tamandua tetradactyla. The sequence goes on from NC_135335.1 coordinate 82,428,185, forward strand.
TTGCGTGAAACTGAATGGATTTTCTGTCTGTTCCTTTTGTCAGTCCCCCTTCCAGATCACGGGGGCAGTGGGAAGAGAAGAAGGCCTCAAGGAGAAGGTCAGACTTGAGTAGTCTCGAGGTGGAGAGCAGAGGAGGGGGAAGGAGGGAATCTGCAGAGGGAACCATGTGCAAAGGCTGATGCACCTGTAGTATTTGCCTTAGTCAACAGGTACAGTTTTCTTGACTTCTGTAATCTTTTGTCTGCACTCCAAATTCCCAAACTGGGGAAGAGTTATCCTCACTAAGCCAGTGCCAGTAAACTGGCCGAATTTGTGTACACCTCTGCCATTGCTTTCAGACACTGAGTCTAAGTTGTTAACCCTTTGGATAGCTTTGCATCACTCCTGAACAGGAGTCATTTGGAGTGTGTCTCATCCAGCTGACGCTTCCCTTACAGGTTAACATGTTTGTGGAAGGATTCCATGATGCCATCCTCCTCTATGTCCTGGCTTTACATGAAGTGCTCAGAGCTGGTTACAGCAAGAAGGATGGAGGGAAAATCATCCAGCAGACTTGGAATAGAACGTTTGAAGGTGAGAATGCATCCTATGAGGCGACAACTCTCTGCTGCTAATTGAGCTGCTTCTTTCCTAGTTCTCTTTTTCTCTTTTATAAATGCAGAACCTGGCCGGTGTCTTGCTTTTCTCATCTGCAAAGTAAGGATAAGAATTCAAGATCAACTCACCTCATAAACTTGTTGTGAAAATTAAATGAGAGGATGCATGTGAAAGTGTTTTGAAAAAATACTACGGAAATAGAAAATGCCTGTTCTTTTGGTATTTAAGTGACAGTGCTACGCTTCTTGAGACAGAAGTCCCATTAAATGATTCAGTTGTCATTAAAATGACAAGTCTCATTCGCAATAGAATAACAAGTTTATGAGGAGTTCTGTGATAAGTTTTAAACCTTACCAGACTCACATTGCTGCATTCAGACAATGCTGGTCTTTCTCAAACTTAGGAAATACTAGCTGTCATGGTTAAATCTGGGTGATTAGAAGGATGAGCAGGCCTATTTGAGATCTCTGCTTTATTTTTTAAAAAAAAGGTACATATTAGTTGCTATTTTCTTAAGTACAGAGAAGTATAAGAACAACAAAAATAGCCTATAATCTCATCACTCAGGCAATCCGTTGGCATTTAAAAATTTTACAAGAGTGAGACTATACTTGGCTGGAAAATTTAAATAGTACAAAAATGTATGATATAAAAAGTGAAAGCTTTCTTTCCCAACCCAACCCAGTCCTCCTCCCCAATATAATCACTATTAACAGTTTCCTATGATTCTGTCTAAAAATATTTATGCCTTCTGCTGGCACATATGCATTTGCATATCTTATTTTAAAAATGTTCACAACAGGGATCATACAGTGAATGCCATTCTTCATGTTATATCAAGTAAAAGAATTGTTTTTTCGCATCAGCACTTACAGATCCAACACGTTTTAAATAATAGTTACATATTATTCTGCCATATGGCTGTGCAGTCACTTCTTTAACTGGTTTCCCATTGATGGGCACTGCAGTTGTTTACAGTTTTTGCTTTTATGCAAAATGCTGCCATATTATGCAAGAAGCTGCACATCCTCATGAAGTGTTGTGGAGACATCCAACAGTGAAGATTCCTAGTGTGGGACTTCTGGATCCAAAAGTATGTAGGTGCCTTTTAAATGCATTAGATATTACCAGATGCCTTCGAGAAAGGTCTACTAATTTATATTCCTGCCTGTAGTGCATAAAAGGTCTGATTTCCTCTCACTTCACCCACACTCAGAGAAAGCTAATGAGGGAGTGATCCAGTTGCTGGACTTCATTCATTCAACCAATATTCATTGAGCACCTACTATGTGCTAGGCCCTAATTGAAGCACTGTGGATTCAGCAGTGAAATAAAGATATTCTCTGCAATAAACTGAGCTTACATTGCTGATGGGGGGAAGTGGCAATGAACAAATTAATACATCATTTTAGGGGCTATCAGTGCTATGAAGAAAATTAAAACAAAGCAGGGAGGTAGAAAGTGATAGTGTGGTCAGGGAAGGCCTCTCTGAAAAGTAAGGGGGGGACCTGAGAAAAGTGAGGGGCAAGCTATGAAGATGCTTATGGGAGAACATTCCAGAGGGAATAGCAAGGGCAGAGACCCTGAGTGCAGCCGGTGGGAGAGTGTTGTGTGTGTCCACGGAAGAGTAGGGAGGCTTGAGTAAGCAGAGTGTGTGTATGGGGGTGGCAGGAAGCATGATCAGAGAATTTAGTAGGGCCAGACCTTGGAAGCAGTGATAAGGATTTTGGATTTTACCCTGAGTAAGGTAGAAAGCTACTAGTGGGCTTTTTGTGCCATGATCTATATTGCATCTTAAAAAAGGCTCCTAGGCTGCTAGGCGGAAACTAAGCTGTAGTGTGCTAATGGGCATCATTTGAGAACAACAGACATGGTATACAGATCACTGGAGCAGGGGGTGGGAATCCGGCATCCTGGCCCCTGACTGGTGGCCTCATTTGGTTGCTTCTCCCTTCAGCTGTAATTAAGAAGACTGGCCTAGTCGATGACTCATCAGGTCCTGTTCCCTTTAGCTTTGTGCTTACTCTTCCTCTGAGTCCTTTAATGCATTGGGGTGGGCCTATGTTTATTTGTAATCTGACTAATGAAAGTTACCTTTGCTTTCATTTTCAGTGCCTGGAATAAATTGGGCAAGTCTAAATTTTGGAAAAATACATATTTTTCTTTTGGGACCCCTGTCTATTCCAGTCCCCAGCTTATCTGCAGTTATTAGAAAGGGTAAGACAGTGGGGAGGGGGTACCCTAGTAGCTAGGGTTGACCGGGCAGTAGCTCTGGTCACAGTCACCTGATGTCATTTCTCCATGGTGGTTTTGGTGGATGCCATCCTTACTGAGAATCAGAATGACTTCTCTTTTAACTTTAGAGAGATTATGGGACATGGGCCACCAAGCTTCCAGGATCATCTTGCTTCACCTTTGACTGATTTAGCTGAGGAACTGGAAACAAATAGGCTAATTCAGGGGGTATATGAGGACAGAGTCAAATTTCCCAGAAGTTGCACACAATACACTGAGACGCTGGCCTGTGTGGACACAACCTTGGTCGGCCACATCCCATTCTAGTTATTACTCACTACCTGGTGTGGTCATTTGTTCTTGGTCCTCTGACAGAACAGGAGCCAGAGTTGGAGGACATTGGAGGGCAGAACTGAGGGAGTTTGTTAAGGGAAGGGCAGGCCGCCGCGCTGGCTGGAGTGCGGGTCTACTTGGAACCAGGGCACAGACTGACCTTTCCCGTAGGCCACTTGACACTTCCATTCTAGGGACAGGTCTACGCTTAGCAATATGAAAAGAGCCCTGAAATAATCAGCTGTTATAGTTCAGTCTAAATCTCATTTGACCAAATGTACAAATAATTTCAGGGTAAGTTTTGGATTTCAATTGCTTGGAGAGCCAATTTTATTTGTATAAACAAAGAGCCATCCCGGGGTAGGCCCAGAAAGATCTCTAAGGTATCCGTATGAAGAGAAACTCTAACTTTCCTAAAATTAGAAATAAAGTAACCTGTAAGTGACCATTAAGTTGTCAGGGGAAAAATACTCTGGATGTTGTGTGACAAGTTTGGATTTTATTGCCGAGAAACCAATGACCAGCTCTCAAGGCTTTCAATAAATGGCCTGGAAAGAAGCTAAATTTCTTCTGTGTGAGAGGTCAGAGTGACAAGGTAAATAAGATTGTGGCTCAAATCTGGAACTCTACTACAGGCCCATAGCAATTAGGCCGGAACATCTCATCATCATTATTATTATTATTTTTTCATCAGCAGGCACTGGGAATTGAACCCGGGTCTCCAGCATAGCAGGTGAGAACTCTGCCTGCTGAGCCATCATGGCCCGCCCCGTCCCATTACTTTTGTACAGGAAACTTCTTCAGTCAGCCTGACGATCTCATCTTATGTACAATACTCTCAAGTGAAGTCTCACTTTGCTAATCAGCCACGCTGAGTGTTCTCACCCCATTTCTTAACAGAATTGTAATAGCTTAACAGTGCAGTGAGGTCTTAAATTACCAGGCCTGCCTTGTTTTTTAAAATATTCTGCAAAATACTTAGCAAGACATACCATCATAAATACCTCCAAATAGAGGGTCAAATGGCTTTGGATGACCAATATGTTTGGAGAGAAAGAAATTTTTATAAAGTGATACTTATAATGTTTTATTGACTATGAAGACACACAAGTTTGAGGCAAGCATCTTTTGTAACCAGCCTATATTAAGAAGACAAAAAAAGAGTCAAGATGAATGGTGGCTCCATTCAGTTTCCTGCAAAGAAGCCCAAAGTCTGGAAAAATGAGGGAGCCCTCAAACCACAACCCAAATGACAGTAAACCCAAATACAGGCCCTCTCCAAACCACACCAGAGGATGGAACTTTCCCCTGGGATCCTTTTTCCCAGACATCCGTTTTACTAGAGGAGGCTGTACGTCCGGAAAGAACCAAATCAATCGAAACACCAATTAAGAGTGACACTGAGCTTTACCACAGTTTAAATGCAAGAAAACCAATAGCCTTAGTTTATTAGGATGTGGCCGATGCATTCATTCTCTTATTTAATGTCTGAAAATTATGATGCAGAGATTTAATATCAGCTAATAATGCATATTTGCTCTTACTTAGTGTTCTAAATCGCCCTTGCTAGCCAGAGTAAGTTCAGATTCTTGAAGAAGACACACACTGGCCACCCTGTTCCAGCCTTCCTTCTCATAGCTCCCTTCCACACACATGGACCCATCTCCCTCTGGACAAAGTCCCTCTCTCCCTTTTGGTCTTCTTCCTTCATAAGTACCAACTAGACTGGCTGTTCTGCCTAGAATACTCGTGATTCCCGATTGCTCCTTGTCCAAATCATACACTTCCTCCAAAGTCCCTGTAAAATTCCTCCTGTTTTACCGAGTCCTCCCTCATTCTCTGTCTGGATGTGATAGCTCCTTCTCTGAGTGGTGGGAGCACAGCCCCATGTCCTCTACCAGCCTTTGAATAAAATGGTAGTAAGAATAATAGGAGAAAGTAACCATAGAGGAATAACCACGGGTTGAAAGTTCTTTCCATATTTTGTCTCATTTAGTCTTTGTTGAGGTGATTAAATGGACCTTTCTTTGTCACGAGGTAACCTTATGCCTATTTTGCAGTCATGGAGACTGAATCTCAGAGGCTAAAGTGCTTTCCCTGTGACCACAGAACTAGTAAATGTCAGCAGTCAGAGTCCAGTGTAGACCTGTAAATCCTTAGTCCAGGCTGCCCCGTTCTTGAGCAGAGACTGTATCTGATTCAGTCCCCAGCTGCAGCACCAAATCCGGTACCTAGTAATCACCCAGGAAACATTTAGAGAAAGAATGAATGAAGAAAGTGATTGGCGTAAAGAACAGTTCTTCTTCAGCTCTTGACATTCAGGACCCATGAAGCTAGACTCTCTCCTCTGCTCCCCTGTGCGTTGGAATTTGTCATTAAGCACGCCAGCTGAGTCCTGTGCCATGGACTGATTATTTTTTCTTTCATTGTGTTGTCTGATGACAACACAGCCCCATAACACGTCTATGAAAGTCCTTCCACTTCTCATTCTTTGCCGTCTCTCTCTCTCTTTATTGGTACAAAACTCTGCGATAAGCATGCTGCTTCCAGGATTAGCCTTAATTTTTTTTAAAAAAACTTATTCCCCAAAGAAAATCACTCATTTCTCTTTCTTTTCCTTTTTAAATGGAGAAATGCTAAGAATTTAGGAATGCAGACACAGATGAAATTACAATGTCTTTCCAAATGCCAACAAAAATGCTCAGTGTCTGATGAGATTTCCTGTGGCATTAGTTAGTTTAAAAAATCCTGTCAATTCATTTTCTTGTTTTTGTTGGCAGACAGAGGTAGTTTAAGCAACTAATTTCTAGCCCTTCGTATATCATCCTCTAGGTATTGCTGGGCGGGTGTCCATAGATGCCAATGGAGACCGGTATGGCGATTTCTCCGTGATTGCCATGACGGACACAGAAGCAGGCACCCAGGAGGTGAGCAAAGGAACTTCGGCACCCACAGCTCATTCTGCTAGTGGAGAGTCCAAGGAATATTTTTGTCCTGCTGTCAAAATAGCTGTCCCTGATGCAGTCTCCAAAATATAAATAAGTTGAAAACATTGGAGTTTCCAAGGAGGGAGAACTCACCTTTAGTTGAGGGTGTCAGGGAAGACTTCAGGAAAAGATGTCAAGTTTATCCTCGGTGGGAAAATCCAAGAATCAAACATCAGTCCCAAGAGGCAAAGGAGGGTCATCCCTTTGAAATAGTAAAACTTTATTTCCTCTCTTATATTGGGGATTTTTTTGGGGGGTGTGGTGGGGTATACAAACTGAACATGCCACTATTTCAAAAGATGATGTAGTTTCAGAATAGCATCAAGAAAAGAAAAGAGTGCCCTGGATGCAATGATGAGTCTCTAACACTTACTATGGAGGGAGTGGGTGTGGGGTGGGGGTACGTGCTCTCTGCCTCAGTTTGCTGGACTGTAAAATGGAAATCAGAATATCTTTCTTGGCTGTCTCATGTGGTTATTGTGAGAACCAGGTGAAAATTAAACCTAGGAAAGTACTATATATTAAAAAACTGTAAATTATAAGTGTATTTATATAAAGTTTATGCAAATAGGCAGTGTTTCAAGTAACCTAAGGCCGTCTCCTCTGAGTGCGTCCTTGATCCCTCTTGCTCAGCCTCATGGCTTCTTATCTGCCCTGGGCTGTGGAACTTGCTGATTTTCTACTTTGCACACAGATGCCTGCCTGATTCAACACGAGACCTGGTGGGAGGGGCCCGATCAGCAAGGCAGGCACGCGCTCTGTGCAGTGTATGCCATTTTACCTCATCTACCTTCCGATTTCCCTGTCTGTGAAAGGCGGGTCATAATAGTCCATCACTGGGTCATTGCGAGGCTGATGGCGTGAAAGTGCGAAAAGCATGGAGAAGGTGCCCGGTACATGCCAGCTGTTGTAGCACTTGGGGGATTATCTAGAAGCCTCAGAGTCTGATGGAAAGGGCAGTGAGGAGATGTCACTGGCATGTCACTTAAAGGAGCAGGGTGCTTGTGCCCAGAAAACCGAGAAACAAGTCCTGAGAACTTGGATGGGAAGATATTTCTAAGTTAGGGCTCAGAACCTGGGGTGAACTTTGAACTGAAGCCATAGAAGGTTATTTTCCAGGAGCAGAGGAATCAGTTGCAAAGAGAGCGCTCAGCCTGGAAATGGGGTTGCAAGGGGGGCACGTTGGTCACATCGGAGAGTGTCACCCAGCAGTCAGGACGCGAGGAATAGTCCACCCACCTGAAAGGGGTGAACCAGGGAGCTCCCAAAGATGCTCCTTGCTGCTTTAATTACTTGTCAGGCCAGTTGAAGGGAAGGAGTCCAGGTGCCTGTACACGCCTAACCTGGGTGTGAAATAAACTCACTCAGCCTCACACGTCATTGAAAGTCTCTTGGGCACTTACGCATGGCCCTTTGTGGCAGGTAGGTTGGTGGGTAAGGGAGACAGAATGCCATATCTGACCGAGCAAGGGAATAAGGCATGGATTTCAGGGTTTTCTTTAGGGAAAATCTCCCCTTACCACTGGGCAGTAACAACTGAAATATACCCAGATAAAGGCTGGTGGGGCTCAGCCTTGGGTGGGAACACGCTCCAGGTGGCCCTTGTTTCACTTCTTCTGTGTCTTTCTGTTTCTCTGTCACCACTTTCCCTGCCCAGGGGGGCTACAATTCCTCTACGTTTTCCACTTTAATAGCACCATCTGTGACCCCAAATCCTGACTTAAAGAATCTTCGTAGCTGTAATCGGTGTGTACAGTCAGGGAGCCCAGTCTAGGCCCTGGTTTCTTCTGAAGTGCTTGCTGCTTTCTGCCGTGGGAGAAGGACTCGATGGCAGGCCTATCTTCCTCCCTGGAAATGGGGTGCTGATATACACACCGAGACAGGCTGTGGCCATCAGGCCGGGTGTTTTTTTGGGGTGACAGTTCAAGGCTGTGAGCTTTGTGCTTCCTTTGGAAACAGATAACTTTGGCCATTCGGTTTGTATATCTGGTTTCTTTCTTATATAGGTTATTGGCGATTACTTTGGAAAAGAAGGTCGTTTTGAAATGCGGCCAAATGTCAAATATCCTTGGGGGCCTTTAAAACTGAGAATAGATGAAACCAGAATTGTGGAACACTCGAACCCCTCTCCCTGCAAATCATGTAAGTTTGGAGACTTAATTTGCTATGCATTTCATCATCTGTAGTATTGGTATAATGCAATTTTAAAAGATAAGTGTTCTTTGGGAGCTCATGTTTTAAAAGTTAAGATTTCTTTTTCTGATGGTTTATAAGACACATGGGGAAAATTCACAAACTGGAATCCTGCTTTTATCAGAGAGTTACAGGTCTTTCTTATTTTCCATGCTTCTCTTTTAGAATGGTAGACGGCTTCTCTCTATTTTTATATCTCTTAGTATTTGAGGTTTTCACTTGCAGGGAAAATCAAAATATCAAATACTAAATGCCACTCACTTATTCATCCTTTGAAGCAAGTCTTAGCCTGATTTTCAAAGTTCGTAGCTCCTTCCTATCCATCAGAACCGAATGTATAATGGCCCTAAAAATTTACAAGTGGGCAAAAAAATGTAAAACCTATTATTATGAGCGACCTTGTAGATTAATACAGAAGCAAGTGATGTTCTTATAAGGAGCTTATAAATAGGAAAATTGTTAGAAATCATACCTTTTATAAGACCTTTTTATGAACTCATGAGGGAGAACAAAGTGAATATTGCTCTTTCAGACCAAATTTTTGGCTAACATTTATATAATCGTTATGTTCTGGGAATGTCTTTCGCATGGTGGGTTATTTATGTCTATGTAATAATTATGAGTGGAAGTAAGGCAGAAGGAAGGGTTTCCAGAACACAGTTACTGGGCTGGATTCAAACACCCCCCACCCCCCCATCGCTTGCTGGCTTTGTGACCCCAGGAGAGCCCCTTGGCCTCTTGAAGAAGCCTCAGTTTTCCATATGTAAAATGAGAAAAATGTACCGAACTCTTAGGGTTGTTTTGATGATTAAATGAGGTAATGCCCTGAAGGCCATATACTAAACTTTTTATAGAAAAACTTGCTTTTATATAATAACTGGGACACTATTGAACTTGATTGTTTCGAATTGTTATTCACATATTCACAAAGCTATATAGGACGTTTTGACGTGAAACTCAGGCTGTGGTGAGAGAACATCTAAAAATAGAATGTTGACCCAACAAAATTTTCACCAGACCTTCCAGCACTTTGAAGTATCACCACCCATGTGTGAAAATAAGAAGTGCTGGGTCAGTCCTACGGTCCGTCTGGTTGTCTTCTCTGACAGTGAACTCAGCAGAGGGTGGGTGGGCCCGAGAACTTCGGTCTCCAGGTTTCCTCGAATCCTTCTTGAATCTGAGTATGCTGCCATTGTGCTCATTCTCTTCTAACAGTGTGTTCGCTTATCTAGTACTTTCTCAGATGCTTCTTAAGCCTTTCACTTGGCAAAAGCTGAAAAGTGGGATCCACCAAGAAAACATCTCTGAAAAAGAAAGGAAAATTTGCCTCAAGTGGGAAGTTGAGAAACACCTTCCAGAGAATGAAGCGGAGGCATTCTTTTTTTTTTAAATTTTTGTAAATACCAAAAACACCAAACAAACGCAAACGTTCTTAACTTTTGAATATTCTGTTCTACATATATAATCAGTAATTCACAATGTCATCACATAGTTGCATATTCATCATCTTGATCATTTCTTGGAGCATTTGCATCTATTCAGAAAAAATTCATACATACCATACCCCTTACCTCTCCCTTTCACTGATCACAAGCATTTCAAACTAAATTTATTTTAACATTTGTTCCCCCTATTATTTATTTTTATTCCATATGTTCTACCCATCTGTTGACAAGGTAGATAAAAGGAGCATCAGACACAAGGTTTTCACAATCACACAGTCACACTGTGGAAGCTGTATCATTATACAATCATCTTCAAGAAACATGGCCGCTGGAACACAGCAGCATTCTTACTTAGTTCGCAAAATAAGCTCTGATGACCCATGTTTTTCTCTCAAGCAGGTGGCCTGGAAGAATCGGCTGTGACGGGAATTGTTGTGGGTGCCTTATTAGGAGCAGGTTTGCTAATGGCCTTCTACTTTTTCAGGTTAGGAGCGCTCCATAAAGTTTTAAAATCCTCGTCCTTTCCTTTGTCACTTGCCTTTGCACGATTCTATTTGTGTGTGGTGGTTAAAACAAACCTAAGCTATTCTTTTGGTGTGGAGCCTGGGTTTGGTGGTCAGGGAGTTAGCATACTGTGTAGCCAGTCCAGAAGTTTCTGTCACTTCCCCTGTGGGCCAGAGAGCCACTGCTATCCTTGGACCACAGATGTTCTGACCCAAAGTCCTAACACCCACCAAATGTGAAAGTGGAGAGGGAATCTGGACAACGCAGAAAACCAGTTTCTCAGGGTTACTCCAGTTGGGAAATAAGTGCCTTGGTTCACCTTCTTAAGAGTAGGGGGTAGCTCTGAGTACATGCTCTTAGGCTGGTCAACACTTAGCATTTGCAGACCCCACAAGCTTAGTTACCTGTGGCTAAGCCCCAGGGCTTGTGAAATTCTAATGCTTTCCTTGTGTTAAGGTACTGGTTTGCAAGGACGGGTCCTTTCTTTTATGATCTTTGGAGGTCAAGTGTATGGTTCATTCATAAGTCATTAGACCAAGATTTCTTCATTTCTGCATGGAAATGGAATTCTGAGTGTATGTGGCTCTTTGTGGGAACAATTGTATTTCTGTCCCTTGGTCATAGGACACTTAATCTGATCTTTATCTAAAGCATATCCTGGGAGTTGGGAAGAACTTCTGGGTAAGAACAGACAAGACTTAACCTACAAGGCACCCAGGGAAGAAGGGGAAGGCTTGTTCTTTGTATTTTGGAAAGCATGCCAATTTTCCTCCTTGAATAAGGGCATGACGCCTTGGGGCACACCACTTTAATCTCTACCAGGGTTTCATTTCTGTCACTTCTCATTTATCACTCCCAACCCAGATGTCCCTTGAGGGCATTCTCTGTAAGAGAAACCACAGTATTTTGTAGCCAAGTGAGGTTTTACCACTACATTCACTTTCCCTTTCTTTACCCAGGAAGAAATACAGAATCACCATCGAGAGACGAAGCCAGCAAGAAGAAAGTAGCGGTGGAAAACATCGGGAGTTACGGGAAGATTCCATCAGATCTCATTTTTCGGTGGCTTAAAGGAAGACTTTTCTTTCTGTCTGAAATTCTTTAAGGAGATAGATGGCATAAAAGACATCAGTGGAACAGAGGGGCACTCTTGAAGAACTCATTCTTTTAAGCAGTTAGTCATTTCATTTTTTAATTTCTTTAGAAGCTCAGGAACTATTATTAATTAGCATATGCCTCACGGCCTTTCATCTTGTGACAAATATAAGGAAATAACATCATTCTGTTAAATGTTCATACTGCTTCAAGGGTATATGATTAGTTTTATGGTTTTAAAATCTGAGGTCTCCCTATTTTGATGGCCTGCAGGGGCATTTCATGCGAGGATATAAATTGTGGTTTTCTTAAATGAAATGTTTTATAGCTAGAATAAAATCATTTTTACAAGGTAGAATATTCTTGGACACAATTTAACACCCGGGAAGAAGATCTTGTAATGAAAAACTGCAAGGTCGGAAATGCAGCGTCCTTCTTTCTAGGGGTGGTGGTTGAGGACTGCTCTGTCCTAAGTGTACTTTCAGGTTCTGACTTTATATCTTGAAATAGAATTTCTTCTCTGACTCCCTCCTCACTGTCTCATAAAAGCAGCTCTGGAAGGTTGTAAACTGTCATTTGAGGTAAGAGGATTTACACAAGAAAAGCAAGTCTTAAATGTTTCCTTTTTTAATGTAAAAAAAAAAAGCCCTATTTCACGCTAACACTTTATTTTTAAGTACTTTAACCTTGTATTTTGCTGTTAGAAAATGGGTCTTTTTTTTTCATTTGAAGATTAAATTTCATTTATATTTTAAATGCGTGGGTAGAGTGTACAACAAACCAACAATGATGAAAGATGCTTCTCATTTTCTTCCTGTTTTCCTCTTGCCCTTGGTCACAGCCAAATGCAATTTGTTGCTTTAATTTCAGAGATTTAGAAATGTAGCTAGATTACAAAGTCTAAAGGAGTATATCAGTTTACCTCTTTTAAGTGGAAGTTATTTTATAGATAGATACACCCTTCCAGTGCTAGTAAAGTGAGATTTCAAGATCAGGGGTGAAAAGTTATTAGAACCAAGCAGGGTTTATAAAGGGGACAGCCCCTTTACCTCAAGGACAACTTTATAAAGAGAGTGTGACAGTAAGCACAGAACTGATAAATTTATAAAATGCATACATGGGGCGGGCCGCGGTGGCTCAGCGGGCAAGAGTGCTTGCCTGCCGTGCCGGAGGACCCCGGTTCGATTCCCGGCCCCAGCCCATGTAAAAAACAAACAAACAAACAAAATATAATAAAAACAAGAAAATGTTTAAAAATGTTTCCCTTCCTTCCTTCCATCCTTCCTTCCTTCTCTGTCTTTCCTTCCCTTCCTCCCTCTCTCTTAAAAAAAAAAAAAAAAAAAATGCATACATGACCTTTTACCAAATTCACAGCAGTGGTTTTGGTTCAAAGGGGGAATTTAAATATCCGTTATATTCCCTTTCATTCCCTTTATAATCATCCACTGATAACCTGTCACACTGGGTTGAGTGTGCATATAAGGAGTTTGGACTACGTTGAATATGTATTTACTGAATATCTACTTTGCACCCAGCACTCTGCACATGGGTTTAAACTCAGGTGGCCATTTTCCCTTATTGTGGAGAAAATAGACAGTGAGGGAAGAACGGGAAGTTGCTAGAGTAGGTTACCACTTTGTATTGGGGCACTAGGGTCTTTTCTCAATGACATTTTGAGCAGCTGAAAAATAGTTTAAAAATTATATTACTGTCTATCAAAGGACACTTCTAGGGAGGAGCACAGCCGAGCTTGAGCAATTCCTTGGTAGCTTTGGAGGCCGTAGTTCCCAAAGGTGGCCGTGAAGAGTGTGTTTGTAAGAGCCTTTGGATCCTTTGGCCTCTGCTGGCTTCACTGGTGGAATCTGCCTCTGTGACCACCATTTCAACCAGAGGGGACAGATCATCTGTGTGAGGCACATCTTTCCCCTTTCATTTAACAAGTGGAATGCAGGCAGCTGGAGGGCATGGTAAAGGAATGAACTAGGAGCCACCGAAACAACAATGTTGTAGTTCTCCATGGTAGATGCAGAGAAACAAGGGCCGAATTCAATAAAAGTATGGGGGAAAAAAGGCAAACTCTAGAGATTCTAATGTGGAAAGAGAGTTTGGGCAGTAAAATCCAGGAAAGCCAAGCATTTGACAGCTCAGGGCTCCTGAAAGTGAAATCTGATGGAAAGATTACATCCATCTTATTTACATGAATTGGGGAGCTTATTTCTTTCTCATTTTTTGTTTTTCACAGATGTTTTCAAATATGTTTTTAAAGTGCTCGTTTTCTTTTATCTTGTGTTTGTAAAAAAAAAACCAAAACATTTAAATATTGAGCCTATGTACTTCTATAGGAACAAATACTCTATGTGGTTGTGGTGTTTGGATATAAACATTTCTAGCCTTTCTAGAATTTTTAGGAGCCCATTAACTCTAATATTTAAAATTGAATATCTTTTATTTCTACTTCAGGTAGAGGAATAGTCCTAAACTTAATATTTTATTCCTAGATAAAATCTGAAACGTAAAAATTTATCTTTCAAAAATGGCAGAACAGCAGTATTTGTTGTATTAATGAACTTTTGTATTAATGAACTATAGGTATCTTAATGTGGTTCTTCAAGTTTTCTGTTGCACTTGCAAAATATTACAGGAACTATTAAGAAAAATCTATTCACTTTAACTTAGAATAGTTAATGAAATAAAAACCTGAGTCAAACAAGAAATGGCAGAACAAAGCATAAAATTTCTGGCATGTAGATGCCATTTTCTTCCAATCTTAAAGGAGTTCTAATGTTTTTAAGATTAATTGCTTGTTTACATATGTGTTGTCTATTCTTTCTTCTTTTGAATTTTCATCTGAGTTACCAAAACTCCATTAAGTTTTGAAAACTCCATTAACTTGGGAAACCTTTGCTAAAGCGTATGTGTTTTGGCCACGGTTGCCCTGAGTTAAGACTTTTCCAGGTTGTAGTTTGGGATTTAAGTTCCTAACTGCTAAGCAACATCCTAGATGTCCTTATATGATATTCATATCTTGCCAGTAGCCACATTGCATAAAGTGAAATAAGCAGGGCTTTAGTTCTTCAATCCATTCTATATATGTTTTACTGCACCTGCAGTGTATTCAGATTTCAAAAGGGGTAAGTTTATCAGTATGTCATAAGCTGACATTGATACAGGTCAAAATGAGTATATACTTTTTTGGTGTTGGAAATTGGTATAGGTTTTATGAAAAATCATTGTTATTCTCTGAGCTTTTGTATGTGGGAGGGGGGCGGGAGCAGGGGACGGACTCAGAAATAAAAGCTTTCCCCAAATGATCACTTCTATCTGGAAAGAACTTTCTTCACAGAGTCCATATTAACCCCTCAGAATGACCAGAGTTCCACGAATAAGTCTCCGTGTTCATTAAATTTCTCTGAAAAACCATCAGCGTGTTCCACATGCCTAAAAATAGTTCTTGACATTTCAGAAGCTATTTCTAATGGGGGGGGGGGGGAGAGGGGAGAAGCCTATGGGAAGAGGCAGCCCCCTTCTCTCCTCTTAATTCAGCCTTTTGCTTTGGAATCTTAAGTCCCTTCTCCCTGTTCATACTAATAGGATCATTGATATTCGCATGGCACAGGTACCTTCTTTGCCCCTAACTTCCCACTTTCCTTCTTTTTGCAGCTGATTTGGGGGAGTGGTAAGATATGCTATCAGCAGGGAGATAAAGGTCATTGTATAGACCTCATACAAAGAGTGGCAGGGATTCACCAGTAGGTTCCAGTAGCATCAGGACTTCTTTGTAAATGAGTATACACTGGCTATTTGTGGACATCTCTTTAGGAGATCAAATGAATATCCTGCCACAAGTATTAAGGAAGCACTTATAGACTGGAAGGAAGGTGTACCTCTGTTTCTTGGGACACAAAGAACTGAGATCCTGAGTGAATACAAAGCCAATGCCAACCAAATTTAGGTCCCCTGATCTGCCTTTCATGGGTTTTATTTAGTTTCACCTTGTGGTTCAGTGCTTCACAAGGAAGCTAGTAAATTTCTTGCTCAGTAGAAAAAAACTTAAACTGTGTAGAAATGCAGGATGAGTTTTAGGGGCAGTATGGAAGCAAAGAGAATGAGATGGTGCTCTTCAGAGGGACTATTTCTTTTTTATTTCTCCTTTAGAACTAGAAAATAACCAGTAACTTAGTCCCTCTTTAACAGCTCTTTTATAAGCCAGATGCAGCAAGAAGCTTGGGACACATCAGGCAAGAGGAATCAGGAGTTAGATCCTCTACAAGAAACAGAAAAAGAAAGTATTGCAGACGCCACTGCCCCTCCCCCCTCCATCCCTGACACCCCCCCCCCCCCCCCCCCCCCCCCCCGGCTATCCTCCAGTGTCATAGTTGCAATGGTATATCAGCACCTTGCCTGTGCGGGTTGAAACCTGTGTGTAGGACTTCCATACTTCCTCAGAAGAAAAAAGGCACAATGGTGTTGCCTGTAGGAATGTAGCTGGCTTTTAATTTTGACCTTATGCTAACTTGACTACATAAGCTCTCGGGCCATTCAAGGCTGTGATGTCCACATACAAAGCAAGCTTGGCTTTGGTTTTCAGCATGTAGATCCCACAAACGTCTATTGCAGGTATAACCCACCGTGAAACTGCAGAATTAAAAATGACTTTCCAAAGATGCTGGCTTGGAGTTTGTTCAAATTTTTTATGAACCACTAATGTTAATTCATACCAAACACAAAACATTCTAGACCAGCTGATGCTGTTTCATGTGCGTGTTGTAAGCTACTGAAAGCACCATGATAGTTTCAATGGGAGCTGAGACTCAGAATAAAAATCCATACGTTATAATCGCTCTTTGATGTGTCAGATGTGAGATGATTCTTAGGGGAGAGATTTGAACAAGCAGAACTAAGGGCAGAAATGCTGGATTGCTTTGATTCAAATTTTTAAAGACCTAAATTTCCATGCTCAAGGAATAAAGGGACCACTTACCAATTGTAAGTCATAATATAGGCTACCAGATTATTTTGTTTTGCTGAAAGAACAAAGCTGTCGAGCATGTAATGACTTGGCAGAGAAGATTGAGAAAGGACAATATAGATTTTGAAAAACATGGTGTCTTTTTTCAGTATTCAATGCTGCTGTGGTTTGTCTTACAACAATGAGGTGACAGTCTGGAGATGCCATGGGTTTGCAGACCTTTGTTTTGGGTCCTGGGAATCTGAGCTTTGTTACCTGTACATGGTGAATAATTGAAACCATGAAAACATGGGACAGACACTGTGGAGGTGTAATTCTGGGGTCCTTGTCTTCTGGTTCATACTATTCACTGCTAATTTAAGTACAGACTTACCAAACAATACAAACCTACCATGGGTCTGGTAGAAAATTAAAGCTGCATAAGTTACATCTTTTATTATTCTAATGTAAGTAGAATTATCTGCATATAATGTGATTTAATTTATTATTGTTTTGTGTAGAAAACGAGAATTAATGACTGTGGATATAACCCCTGTTTTGTATAATATACTTTATTTCTGGTGCAAACTGGCCATTTAAAATATCTACTTCATTTGGTGTTTGGATATAAATGTGTATGTGTTCTTGTAAATGTTTCTATTAAGCAAGAGTGCCACATACCCCAAGTATAACAATGTGTGCTCATTAAAAATTACATCCCACAGAAACCCTTTCCTGTTTATAATTCACTGCACAGATCCATATTCTTTGAGCACTTTCTGTTCTTGTCGGACTAGTTTAAGTAAAACATCAATGAATGGATGTGATGAATTGTAATGTTTGAGTGATAAAATGACTCATGGGTTTCTGCCCAGCAAAGAGAAGCTTGCAGAAATAAGAAAAGAATAAATTAACTTGAATTGACATGTAAGGGACCAAATCTTCGTGAATAATAAAAATTACCTTGAACCCCCAGGGCCTGAAGACCACATGATTCTGGACACTTGACCTCGATGACCCAGATTATTATGCCCCCTGCCCACTTTAAGGAGATCTTCAGTCAATTTTGCCACTCTGAAGAGCCCCCCAGGTTCCAGCGTACTTAGCAGATTAACCCGCCTCAAGAATTTGCCAGTTGCCACCGGATTGTGAAAAAGCTGCTTCACTATCTGGGAAGTTACTCGTGACTTATTTTAAGCCCGAGACACACAGAAATTCTCATGGATGGAGCAGTGTTCCCCTCGTCCTGCTTCCACTGCCAGTGAGGTCCCTACCATCACCACAAATGCCACCCACGCTGGGTGCCTGTGTTTTAGAAGATTCTCAGCAGGGTGCTGACTCAGGGAGAGGCAGGGCAGGAATGAAGGGTGGGCCTAGGAAACCTCTAAGAAACAGTATTCCCACCGTTCTCCCGCATCCCTTTTGGGACCATGGCCTCTATAGCAGTTAAGGTTCTTCAGAGAAACAGAACTGATAGGATATGTGGGGGTCCTCCATGATGGTGGTGGTGGGAGAAGATTCTGCTCTGACTGGTCAGAGCTTCCAGCTTCAGTGCCCCAGGGGGACCAATTCCAGGGCGCTATCCTTGGGTCCATCTCAGCCAGGAGGAGAGAGCAGGAGGCATGGGGCAGGTATACCACAGCTGGCCTGGCATTGTACAAGAGTCGGAGGAAAACATGTTTCACTGGCACTGCTCTGGCCCTCCGGGAGCTTCAGAGGAAATAAGGTCAGCACTCCCCTCTTGGCCCTGCCGGGACCCTTTTGAAAGGGGGTGGTGTACAGAAAAGGAATCTGTTCCTCCTCATTATCTCTCATCCTCCCAGAGGACGAGACTACTTGTCACTAGGTCAAATTGAAAAGAAATTTTCAGGTGCCTGATTTTCAACAGAAAAGACTCTTCTTATCTTGAAAGACCTCAGAAATTGCCAGCTTTGGCTTTTTCTTCCTTATCCAAGTAGACAGGAGCATATAATAATTCAACTGAATGCTTTCCATGGATCAGGTATGATTCTAAGTTGGAAGTCCTCACAGCAGTCCAGGGAAGTTGGGACTGTTATTATCCTTATTTTTACATAGGTCACACAGCAAGGCTATAAACCCAACGATACTGGCTCCAGAGTTTCCTCATCTATGAAATGGGAGTAATAGGAGTAAATGAT
Source organism: Tamandua tetradactyla (assembly GCF_023851605.1). NCBI lineage: Eukaryota > Metazoa > Chordata > Mammalia > Pilosa > Myrmecophagidae > Tamandua > Tamandua tetradactyla. The sequence continues at coordinate 82,446,681 of NC_135335.1, forward strand.
GTAATTAATGCAAAGCAATTAGCACATTATTCCCTACTCATCTTCTACCTCCCCCTGTCCACCTTTCCACTCCTCCAGATGCTTGCCAACTCATGATTGTTAAGGGATATATAAGACCTAAAGAAAACAAACAACTTTTCCTTGTCTGTAGTTAATGTTACCAGATGGTTTATTAAATTTCTATATTTTAAAGCCATGCGACCATTTGTACTTTCTCCAATGGGAGTTGCTATTTAGGTCCACCCTAAAAGCCCATGATTTAGCATTAGTGTCAGATCATAAATCAAGGCTCCTCCAGGGGATATGGTCCCACCACAGTTATAAGGCATTTTTGACTCATCTCGAGATGTTGGGCTTGTATGAAGCAACATTCAGAGAAGCCTGGGGTAGAATGATCCTATGGTAAGTTCTTGTGTCAGCTTGTTTAGGTTATGGCAGCTAGTGGTTTGGTCAAACAAGCACTGGCTTGGTTGTTACTGTGAGGGCATTTCATGGATTTAAATCATCAATCAATTGATTGTCTCTAGGACTGATTACATCTATGATCAACTAAGAAGATTGTCTTCAGCAATGAGAGAAGTCTCATTAATCAGTTGAAGGCCTTAAAGGGTGAACTGATGATTTCAGCAGTCAGAAAGAATTTCTATCTCTACTTTGGCCAGCCAGCTTCTCTTGGAAATTCATAGAAACTTTCATTGGCGTTCCCAACTTGTGTCCTGCTGTACGAAATTCAGCCTTGCAAATCCCTGCAGTCTCATGAGCCAATTCCTTTAATAAATCTCATATTTATGTATAATTATATATATGTGCATAAGAGGTCTGTTTCCCCAGCAGGAACGTCTTGGATGATGTCAAAGGTATTTTATGCTTGAAAGCAAAAATCCAGCAAGAGACCATATCTAAATAAAGCTTGCCACCTGGTACCTTTATGACTATTCTCAACATTTCATTCAAAAGGAGAGTAAGGAATGGCCAGAATGTGTGCCTTTCACAACTTAACAACCATAGCTATTCACTACGAACTTTCTACATGTTAAGTTGTGCCAAGCACTGTAAAGGTGTTCATTTATTTAACCATATAATACCTTATGAGGTAGGGACTATGGTTGAGGTGTCACTTTGGAGATGTGTTAATTGAGGCTCAGAGAGGTAAAGAAACTTGCTCAAGCCCTTACAGCTAGCACAAGGCAGAACTGGGGTTTGAAGTCAGGCTGTTAGCTGTAGGCAATGGCTTTGCCAAACTGCTGAATCCAGTAGATGGTGGTTATTTTCATTCTTCTATGCATAGATCTCACTCCTTTTTATCACCTTCCATATCCAATCAGAATCCCATCCATCTCTTCCTCTACATTCACTTTGCCAGTAATCAAGTTCTTTATCACCTTGATGCTAAATTAGCAGAGAGCCTCCTGATTCTTCTCCTTATTGGTAAGCAATCCCATTTACTCATTCTTCACACAACTGCCGTATCAGTCTTCCTACAATCATGCTTTGATAATTTTACTCTCCTGCCTGATGACCTTTAATGACTCCCATTTCCCACAGGTCAGATTCCATATTCCATGCCTGGTGTTCACAGCCCCAAGACAGCACCCTCAGTCTTGCTTTATTGATTTATTATTCACTATTCCTTTGATTCAGTTAAATTGTGCTGAAACTGATTTACTTGCCACCCACTAAGCATTCCCTGCATTTTTCTGCCTGAACTTTTTAATTCTCACTGTTCCTCCTGCCTGGAAAACCCTTCTCTTTTTAATTGGGTCCATCCCTTATCTGCAGTTCAAATCCCAGTTCCTCTGTAGGCTTCTAACCTCCTAACCTCAAATGAGTTCCACCTTATTTCACGTTATTTACTGTCCCAGGGGTTATGAATGGGAGGTCCGCAGATGCATTTGGTTTGGCCACCCAGTGCTTAGAAAAAAAAAATGGAATTCAAACACCTTTGAGTGGGGCATATATGCCCTGGTTTGCCTCATTCCCAACCACTCTTAATGTTCTTGCATCTACCTCTCTTTACTAATATGTATTAGGACTTGGAGGCTTGCAAGCCTGGTTCAGACAATTAATTGGACAATCAGGCAGAGCTTTGTTCCACCTTATTTATCCTCTTATCATCATAACTTCAGAGCTGTGGTCTTCAAAGAATTCTCTGACACTTTAGATTTAATCCTTTCCCCCTTAAACTTCTTTGACAAGTAAGTTGTGATACCACAACAAAATATTTTCTGCATAGGGGAATTTTTACTTGAAAAAACTCTGCAGAATTTTTGTAATGTAAATACAGCATGATGTTTTTGCTTTCTGAAACCAGATTTTCTTAAAACAGATATTCTTAAATGGCACCCACTTGAAGGACTGTAAAGCTTAAATCTCTTAAATCCCTGGCTTTTCTATTTGCTGACTATGCTGATTTGAAGCTATTATGTACCCCAGAAAAGTCATGTTTTAATCCTGATTCAATCTTGTGGGGGCAGTGGTGTCTTTCAATCCTGATTCCATATTTTAGTGCAGAAATTTTTTATTAGATTGTCTCTACAAAGATGTTACATACCCAATTGTGGGTGTGACCTTTTAATTAGATGAGATGTGACTTCACCCATTCAAGATGGGTCTTGATCATTTTACTGGAGTCCTTTAAAACAGGGGACATTTTGAAAAAATGAGAGTGCAGATGCAGTTGCTTGGAGAACAGTGGCTTCAAACCTGACAGAGACACAGATATTTGGAGATGTTTGGAGCCCAGCAAACATCACCATGTTCTTTCCCTATCCTCATATTTCATAGATGAAGACACCAAGACGTACACCAGATTACCTGTGTGAGATTTCTGGCAGAGAAATGACGAGAGCTCACTGGTCTAAGCCCTATGACTCGTGATTCTCACCACGCCCGATGAGGCAGGTAGTATTGTCACCTCTTTTTCCAAAATGAGGACTGACACACAGAATAGTGAAAAAACTTACCCACAGTCACTGATAGAATGAGGTATGAGAGTGGGGACTGTTCCAGAGCCCAAGCTCTTTTCACTCTGCCATATGGCTCAGAACAGTCAGTAGTGTCATTCATGCCATAACTATTCCTAAAAGACCCTCTGGGGTCTCCCTTTCTCTTGTCTTCTGGGCACCAAGACCTAGTCTGTTTATCTCCAGAGACTTAGGGATCTTTGTTCCAGATGCATTTGCTCTTCATTGTTCCTCTGCCATGTACTGCTGTATCATATGCTCATCACTGTGGTAAAGTAAAGGGAGGATTTAGGATTGTAGTTCAGGGGTTTCCAGTACCCAGCTATAGACTGATGGCAAGGAGGGGGAATTTTACCAGTTTGTGCTGAAATTAGAAAAATTAGGACCATATAGGAAATTTTTCATAAATATTGATTCAATACTTACTTAAAGATTGCCTTTTTGTCTGAGATTATAGCTTTATGATTAGTGTGTGAGTTGTGAAAATTCCCTTTCTTTTATAAAACTGTACTGACAATAGTTAATAGGTTTATTTTTTACTTGATGAAGAACCAAGTTGGCCATCCTTACATTTTTTATAAATGACTCAAATTCATGAAATATATCAATTTGGAAACATTGCTTTAATCTGTTGTTATCTGACGGAATTCCAAAATGTTCTCTTATTTGTTGTACCATGAGAATGTATCTTGTCTTCTGGGCATCAAGACCTAGTCCGTTTATCTCCAGAGACTTAGGGATCTTTGTTCAATAAACCCCTGATGGCTATTCTTTAAAGGGCCACACATAACCTGGGTCCTGCCTGGATTCCTAATAGTTTATCTTTGTTTACTTTGAGAAATCTCTCACCTTTGAGTATAGTAGAGGAATTAACAATTTAACAAAACATTTCAGACCACCACTCTTGCCTTCGAAAGTTTTCATAGTTGTTACTCAAAACCAGGACCCAATGTTGAACTTCAAGTTACACTAACAAGGAGCATCTGTATAGTGATCAGATCACTACTCACCAGTTTATAATAATAGTAATAATGTGACAACACAGTAGAGCATTTTCCTAAGTGTATCTTTCCAAACTATGACACTGAAACATTTTTTTCTTACTTAAAACCTTTTCTAAACTTAGCTGCTTTGGCTTGAGAAAAAGAAAAGCCTCTGTTTCCAAATCCCTGCATATGTCACGTGGATACTTTTCTCATTTTATTCTCATTTCTACCCATGCAAGATCTTATATCTTCTCATCCAATATAAACCTTGGCTCAAAGCTATCCTTAGACTTCATTTAAGAATTAACTACCATTCTCTGGTTCATCTCTGTCATACAAAAGATACCTAACAACCAGTGATGTGTTGAGGGATAAGAGAGGGAGGGTGATACAATGAGAGCCAATTATTGAATTTTCAGGAATTTTGAGAGCCAGTTGGTAAACAAAGCTATTACTAAAAACTAAAATAAATGAGGTTACAGCTAAATAAATTTTATCCAATAAATACTTAATATACATAATTTCCTAGTTATCGTACTTTATTTTGCTATTATCTATGCTCATGAGCTTATTTTTGTCTTTTGTATCTGTGCAGTGGAAATATTGTATGATAGTGTGCTACTGTGTATCATTTCTCAGCTCCATGTTCAGAGATGTTATGTTGGTAGATTGAAATTGGTCATGGTGGGAGTATTTACATCATAGAAATCAACAAATGACAAATCAGGGCGCCTTCTGTTCTGAGATCCTGTTACTAAGCACTTACCAGCACACCACTGCTTACCATTCATTTCTTCCTACGAGGCAGACTTAGAACTCATCCCACCAATGACACTTTTCATTTATTGATAAGTAAATTGACGTTCTGAGCAGTTAAGTGATCTGTTCAAAGTCTCACAATTGATAAATAGCACACTCAGGATTACAGTGCAAAGTTTTCAAACGTTGATCTATTGGTCTTTTTATGCTAAAGAATGAAGGACACTTCAGACCTTATGAAGACCCTGGATTTTTTTTTTTTTTTTTTTTTTTAAAGAGAGAGGGAGGAAGGGAAGGAAAGACAGAGAGAAGAAAGGAAGGATGGAAGGAAGGAAGAGAGGAAGAAAGGGAAACATCTTTTAAACATTTTCTTGTTTTATTATATTTTGTTTGTTTGTTTGTTTCTTACATGGGCTGGGGCCGGGAATCGAACCGGGGTCCTCCGGCATAGCAGGCAAGCACTCTTGCCCGCTGAGCCACCGCGGCCCGCCAGACCCTGGATTTTAGGATGAACTTCACAGTCTGATAAAGACCCTGGAGAAGGTTCTGCCCTGAAGGTCTACCATGAGAATAATGGTTTAAATGCCTGTGACATAAATCTTTCAATTATAAATGCATTTTGGAATTCAGCTAACAGTTCCAAATTATTATCTCACCAGACACCCTCCTATTTTGGTGAGGTTTGTGTGTGTATTGCAAGTTGGAGAACAGGAGAAGAAGGGTGACACAAAAGGATGGAAATAACTAGGAGACTGATAATTTAAAGCTTTGCTGTTGAATCTTCTAGGTCTCCTGTCTCCTCCTATAGATACAACCTCCTTCCCAATATACAATATACTTATTTATTGTGCACACACATGCCCAAGGTAAAGTTGAAAACATGATAAAAATGTTTAAAATATAGTAGGCCTTCCAAGACTTCAGGCCACAACCATTTACAAATTATTAGCTCCTTGACATTTATAACATTGTGTTTATAAGATAGAACCAATACATGCACATTCATATTAAAGCAGAAAAACTTTTCAGACTTTCCCCAAAATGAATATAATTTCCTAAGTAAAATGAGGAATCCAGCATCAGCCTCCATTATGTAAACCATATAAACTCTCAGAGTCCAACCACTATTTCTTACTCCAACCTTTTACAGAACCAAAAGTGTTTTGTATATACTTAATTTTATTCCCATAGAGTTAATAATATGAATCTAATAATTGATAATAAATTAAAGGCTCTCTCTCATCTTCTCAGGATGTTATCTGTATGGCCCAGCCACTGCCTTATGGTGGTGGCATTTCTCCTCTGCATGAGTGGTGAAAGAGCCTCCCTGGCATAATATCTATGCATCTGTAATGGTACTTCCAATTCACTTCATTCCCTATTTCACACCCAAACTCCCACCAGTCAAACTTTTCCCTCATTTCTATCTTAGGAGTTCAGACATATTGTAAATGTTTCCTTTGACAACACAACATATAAAGTTAATAATAGAGTGCTTGCCCAGTGGTATACTAAAATAATGGGGGAGCAGAGAATGGACTTGGTATTCAAACTGCAATGATTCCTTGAATCTTTTAAGTATTAGTGATGCTTTCTGGTATACGAATGAAAGACTGGAAACATGCAAGAATGGAAGATTGAGTGTGTCTAGGACTTCAGTGACTCTCTGGGGAATCAGGATCATTTAGATGTTGACATACTCTTCTTTTTCACTGTCATTACATCCAAACAGAATAGCTGGCAGTGTAGGAAGGTTAGCCTATTTGAGTTTAACACAGAACTTGCAGTGAAGAAAGGATAAATTGTATTTAGGTAGCTATTTTAGTTTGCTAATGCTGCCAGAATGCAATATACCAGAAATGGGTTGACTTTTAAAAGTGAATTTATTAAGTTAAAAGTTTATAGTTCTAAGGGCATAAAAATGTCCAAATTAAGGCATGCAGAAAAAGATACCTTGATTCAAGAAAAGTCAATGGCTGGCATCTGCTGGTCCTTCGGCTTCTGGTTTCACATAGCTTCCCTGGGGGTGTTTTCTTTCTGCATCTCCAAATGTCTCTGTCTGTATCCGCTCTGTGATTTTTCAAAATGGCTCCCTCTTAAAGGACTCCAGTAGTGGATTAAGATCCAACTTGAGTGGGTAGAGATGCATCTCCACGGAAACCATGTAATCAAAAGGTCCCATCCACAATTGGGTGGGTCACATTTCAATGGAAGCAACTTAAAAAAGATCCTGCCCAAACAATAAGTTTGCCCCACAAGATTGGACTAGGAAAAAGAACATGGCTTTTCTGGGGCACACAGCAGTTTCAAACTAACACAGTAGCCGAGATAGATTTTATAGTGATGTGTTCATATATTGTGTAGAAGATACAGAGTTCAGGCACATCCTATCTCAATCAAATTTACTATCTAATTCCTTCACTACTTGGAGAGGAGGAATCTTGATGCAACCCAGACTTCTTGCCCTTTGCTTGAAAAGCCCATGGTAATTCAGCTGTACTGGTAGGTCCCAAGGGGGTTCATTCTTTAAATCCCTTTTGAATATGTACAGGAGACATTCCTGCAGCCTACTTAGGAAACTATTTCTTGAGGAACAGTCATCACATTTCTGAAAAATTATGGTGGCAGCTGATCCAAAATCTTGGCCTTGAACTCCAGCCAATGTTTTCTTGACTCCAAAGTGTCCTGCCAAAACAAAGTAATTGCACAGCTGACAGAACCTCTCTTGTTACCTCTTAGGAATGACCATAATTTATAGTCTGCAATGCCAATGGGGGTCTCCCAATGAACATACAGCAACTCCGGATGTATTTCAGTGAGTCATCTCAGGGTTAAGTAGCCCTGTCATATCTACCTCCTCAGGAAAACATGGAGTTCCTTGCTTAAGAATGAGCATCACAGATAGCGATCTCTGTTTTCACTGTAATCATGTACTTTTTTTCTTCCAGGTGTCTATTGGTTTCCTGACCCTATAGTTAGTACCACTTACTGAGATCTCCAATTCTTCCTCCAGGTGCTGACCCCATTCTTGAAGAGGCCATGACCAAGCTGTTGATACAGAGATTTTTAAAGGAAGGATATCATATTTGGCTTTCAAAACAGGCAGGGCCTTTCCTCCAAAAAAGGAAGAATATTCAATTTTTCAAGAAGAACATTCTTGGTATTTTAGTACTTTTTTTAGGCATGATAGTTTTGGGGCTTAGGGTCCTGGGGGCTAATATTATAGAATCCAGAAGGCTTGGAATGGGAAGGCAGGGAGAGTGGAAGATGTATCACTACATTTTGTGTACCCGGGGGAGTAGATGTGGAGCTAAAGTTTTAGGGGTGACAAAATGCTACCAAAGCTGGGGAACCCTAAGATTCCCCAGGGTTTATTATTATAGTTAAGTGGTTTCAGTGTCTTCTGCTTTCTGATAGGGATGAACATATCTAAAAGAAATGCTGAGATAGGTTCACTGTGTTCTTCAGAACCAGCAAATGGGAAGGAAGGTCGGGGGACTGGTTGTGATGAGATGGCTGGAAGTCACCCAAGGTCACCCAAGAGAGATACCTAGTCATGGTATGAATTCTGAGGCATTCGTTCTTCTGTTCTTGCATGGCAGTTATAACCCAAGTACATTCTGTTTTCTGCAAACTGGAAAACTCTCCGCCCCCTTAATACTCAGGGGAGGGGCAATTGGTTCATGCTCTTGATGCTCTGGTATTCATATAGTTTTGTTTGCATTTGGGGCCCCTGGAATTTTCTCTTAATTCTTTGGTGAATTCAGCTATGCATTTGAAAGAATGTTATATTTTATCTGGAATTTCTAGTTGTTTCATAGTCGTCAGTTTCCAGGCAATCATATTCTTCATACTGTCATAAATGAAAAGGTTTTTCAATCTGATATAAAAGGGATGGGAAGAAATCAACAACAGATGCCCTCTCTTGTGTCAGGCATTACTGGAGTCCTGAATCAGGATCTGCTAGGGCAGATTAGTTTTTACATGGCCATCTAGATTACTCCCAGGAGGAGTTTTTTGACAGGGTCATATTGCTGTAGGGCTTCTGGGTTTAACTGCCTGGAGCACCTGATAGAGTCCCTAAATCTTTGTTGGTGATATTTTCCCCCTGGGCTCCAATTCATACCTATAGCCCAGATTACAGCTCTCTGTTTGGTAGACTCTAACCAACTGATTTACCTTATTTCTAATATTTTGTTATTCTGTGGTTTCTCACTACCAGATTGTTTTTCTCCAGGCCCACTTCACTCTTTTATTTTAGCTCCTGGGATGTAGCATTTTTCCCAAGTCTTCTCCCTTGTACTAAAGAGTCATGAAGACTCTTCCTTAGAAGTTCTGAGGGGGAAAGAGTGAGTCTGTAGGATCAAAAGTTCAGATTTTTGACGATGTTCAGAATGGAGGAGACCTGAGGTTAGCACAAAGGAAGTCTTGCCTGAGCCTCTTAAGCCCCACTTATAGTCAGAGGTTATCATCTCAGCTGCATCTTCATAGAGTCTTCATTCTGTAGCCTCTAGTAACTGGGAAGGAGAAAAGACCAGATCCCTTAAATTCCCTGTATCCTCTTCCCATCCATTTTCTTGTAAAGAAATCTTTCATGCAAACTCTCTTGACATTAACAGCTCCTCGAGGTCATGGGCAATGTCTTTCTTATTGTTCTCCAGAAGATCCTTGTAAAGATGGGCATTTTGAAAACATCAGATCAATCAACCTCTGCTTGCTCAGTTCAGTTTTCGAAGACAAATGAGGATTCAAATACTTTCAAAGAAGTTGTGACAAATTAAGAGTTTTCTGATCAAGGAAACATCTAGAACTTTAATGCTTGATTTCCACCCCAAATTTTCATTCAGCTAATGTTTATCAACATATTCCACCTGGTTTAATTATATAAACTTTATAGCACAATCCTTATAAGCCTTCTGTTGTGCTTTCCTAGTGCTGTAAAGACCATTACATTGGTCTCCATCATACTTCTGTGATCTCATCACAGGGTCAATACACAGCATCTTTTATGTACTTGGACTGGAACTACAGGGATCCACTCCCTCCTGTCTTGGTCTCTCCTTAAGATGGGGTGGCTGGGTTCTTTTGAATGTCATAAAGGTCACCTTGGTTACCTTTAAGGAACAGCCATAAACAATATATCATTTTCACTGCAAACAACTCTTTTGTTCATCAAATTTTATTTCCCATGGAGGGAAAGAGAGACACATCATTGGGTATCTTATGTTGCCTTTCTACCTGTTATGCCTCTCCTCCAATTCATGGCTCTAGAATAAGAAATCACACTTCTTACTCTCCCTTTATGTCCTTATTATTGCTTTATTTACAACCTGCACTCATTCTATGAAGCAGAGCACATAGTATAAGGAGAAAGTAGCACTCATTTTTGATGGATATTTTATTTTATTGGGAGGTACCCTAAAGTAAATATGTGTGCTGACATGTGCTTTATCAAGCACAAACACTTTCAGTCCACTACAACTGAATGTTTGCTGAACTTGAAATTCATTGGCTATTGATGTTTCACAAATTGATTGGTATGGGACCATGAAACATTTGGGTCATGAGATCAGTGTCATATTTGTCAAAATTATGCACTCTTGGTGAGGCAACAGATCCAACGAACCACACCAACCTACACTTCAAAATATCTTGCCAAATTACAGTCAGAATAATTAAGGGACCAAATGAGGGCACTTTAGATAATTCAGTGAAGGAATTGAATTTTAGGAAGGAATCATTATTTTAGTTGTGACTTCAATGTTCTCTGATTTCTAATAGAGAGAAATATATCTAGAAGAAACATCAAGGTAAGAAAACTTTCCTTCATGATCAAAACTAAGGTGAGTATAAATCAGATTTTAAAATTTCATGGCAGAGAATAAAGATGAAAGAAAACTGATTTCTTGATGATGTTAATGATTCATTCTGGGGCACTTTTATTTTTTGCATGGGCAGGCACTGGAGATTGAACCTGGGTCTCCAGCACGGCAAGCGAGAACTCTTCCTTCTGAGCTACCGTGACTAGTCCCCTGCATTTTTTTTAAAATGCAGTTTTAATGAGATATATTCACATACCATATAATCATCCAAAGTGTACAATCAATGGTTCACAGTATCATCATATAGTTGCGCATTCATCAACACAACCAATTTCTGAGCATTTTCATTAGTTCCCCCAAAATAAGAACAAAAAAAAAAAAAAAGAAAACCCAAAATACTCTGTATTCCTCACCCTCCCTATTATTTCTTTATTTTTGTTCTTCTTCTTCTTATTTTTTTTTACTCATGTGTCCATACATTCCATAAAGGGAGTGCCAGCCATAGGATTTTCACAAACACATGGTCACAATGTAAAACTATATAGCTATACAATCATCTTCAAGTATGAAAACTACTGGATTACATTTCAACAGTTTCAGGTATTTCCCTCTAGCTATTCTAAAACACTAAAAACTAAAGAGAGATATCTATATAATGCTTAAGAATAACCTCCAGAATGACCTCTTGACTCAATTTGAAATCTCTCAGTCACTGAAACATTATTTTGTTTCATTTCTCTTCTCCTTTTGGTCAAGAAGTTTTTCTTGTTCCCATGATGTTGGGTCCAGGCTCACCCCCAGGAGTCATATCCCATGCTTTCAGGGAGATTTACACCTCTTCGAATCATGTCCCATGTGGGGAGAGGGCAGTGAGTTTACCTGCTGAGTTGGTTTAGAGAGAGACGCTACATCTGAGCAACAAAAGAGGTTCTCTAGGGGTAACGCTTAGGCATAATTAGAAGTAGGTGTAGCTTGCCCTTTGCAGAAATAAGTTTCATGAGGGCAAGCCTCAAAATTGAGGGCTCAGTCTATTAAACTGGTCTTCAATGCTTGTGAGAATATCAGGAATTCTCCAGGTGGGAAACTTTAATATTTCCACATTTTCCCCTAGTCCTTTAAAAGTGTTGCCACACTTTTGAGAACTTTTTTAAAGTGACATCATTGTTTAAGCTAGTAGAGTGTTGTGTGTGTGTGTATTTTTGCAGGGGTGATTCTGTTATTTACAGTCCAAAGCTTCCAAGACCATGTATAGGATTTGGTTTTACCCTACAAGCAATGGGAGGCTGCAGAAGAATTTTAGCAAAAATGTGATATGGTTTGATGAGTGTGTTTTAAAAAGATGCTCAAGTTTTGGTGTATGGAGAGTGTGTCATGTCTTAGGGATTTAAGAGTAGATAGGAAGGAGCAAAGGAAGACAAAGTTTGAAAGGGTAAAAATAAATTTTGACATACTGAGTGTAAGTTTTCCTAGAGGAGATGCCAAGTAGGCAGTGAAATACATGGGTCTTGAACTCAGAAATGAGATCTAGGCTGGAGAGATAAATTTAAGTGTCATTGATATATGCATAGTTATTGAAGTGCAAGAATGGGTCTAGGATGAATCCTTGAGGAGCCTCAACATTTAATGGATGGATTGGAGAGGGCAGGTCTCCGAAGCAAATAGAGAATGATAGGCAAGGTCAGAGTGTTCCAGATACCCTGCAGCAAGTACATGGATTTGCACTTAAGAAATCCATGGATAGAGGGTTGGGCTTGATAATTTCTCAGGATCCTCCCAATTCTGAGTTCCTTAATTTTGAGATAATTTTAATAGTTCTATAATATAACAGTGATGAGAAGTATTGTTGAATCTTTATAAAATCCCAGCTATCAAATAACCCCTTCTGCCTTTGAGCTCACATGGCATATTATCTGTGCTCCTCATATGGCACATTCTACCTTGTATTGTGGTATTGTGGTTGTTTGGGAATATGTCTCATTTTTCCTACTAGACTAGGATTGGAGGCCAGGAGTTATGTCTTATTTCTCTATCCATCTCTCTCCCCAAACTGTTCTAATTGACAAGGTGTTTTGCATATAGTTAAAAATCAATTTTTATAAGCATTTGTAAATAATTCAAAATGCTGAGTGAAATTACTAAAATTTGGCTTTTGTTGTGGATTCTTGAACTTGATCTAGAAAGTATGAGTGACTTTAAAGGTAAATAAAAGCATGCTCTGAAGATCTAAGGGTCATGGAACATTTCCCTGAAGTTTTCCATCTGGTGAGCATCTAACTATTTAAGATGTAATCCTAAACTTTCAGATTTCTGATTATTCTAATGATCAAAACATTCAGAAGATGAAATACTCCTCACTCTGACCAGGTATTCGTATGCCCCCAAACTTGATCAATTTCCTATCTCATGTATATTAGATCCTTTCTCAGCTGTGGAAGAAAGGAATGTTGCAATCGGTCAAAGTAGGCTTCAAAAAAATGAATTTGCATCAGAGATTAATATGCTTTCCCAGATAGCTCAGTTCTGAGAGAGTTTTTAATTGATCTGATAACATTCAGCTGAGTTAATTATAAAATCAAAGAGTTGGCCAATAATTGGCCCACTATTCCTATGTGGCGATTAAATAAAGCACAGAGTAGAAATTGAAATGAAAGCTACATTTATTGGAATCTACTACTTATTGGACTCTTTAACATTGTTATTTCATTTGATGAAAGAAATAAGACTTGCACATTTTCTAGTTTTGCTTATATGTTTCTGAATAATTATGAATTTTGACTTTGTAGACAATTGTCAATTTAACATAAAATATTTTTTAAGTTAAATGATTTCAGATTTTAAGCTTTTAAGAAATTCAGATGGACTCTTCTGTTTTCACATATTTAACAGTACCTCAAAATACCCTCTTTCTTAAGCCAGCAACCATTAAGTTACTCTTAAACCCACACTAAGTACCATTTAGCATAGTGGACAGAAAGCCTGACAGGTCTGGTTTTTAGTATCAGTAGTGTCTTTGTTGTGGAAAGATGGCCGTTCCCAAATTCTCACTACCCTGTACAGACGTGTTTACCTCAGGCAACTTTATAGCTCAAACCCTACTCCTTAGGGACTTATAGTAACTTGTAAATCCACGAGGAATTTTTTTTTTCAGCAAAGCTCTATTTCTTAGTTTATTCTTGGATTAGTTTTGTAAGAGTAGATTCATTCTAAGGCTCTAATGAGCAGCTTTATTTTTTCACACTGAAAAGAACACTTCTCTTTTTCCAACATTGAGCTTATGATGGTCTTAGAATTTATGTCCTCAGTTATAGTCCCCATTGAAATCTTAGAAAATACTCACCATGGCTTTCCCAGAATCCAGTACTATTCAAAGCCTTTCTTTATGTAGCATTAGAAAATGGAGACCCATAAAACTATTTCACATGAATTTGTTGTCTAGTTAACTTCTAAGAACATTGGCTCTGCTCTTCTAGTTAACCAGAAATCAAGACAGTGGTTTAATAACTGAGGAATGTCTGTTATTAAGGGTGGTGAACATGAAGAGGATTTCCATGCTAAGCTACTCAGAGCTGGGCTGAGGGTAAAGTTATTGGAAAAGATTTGAGCTATATTTTTTATATAAAAAAAAAATAGAGGTCTTCAGAATGATGCTGATGAAACCAAGCTGAAAATTGCTAATGGTCCCATCGCCCATTTGGCTGATATGCTGGAATCATTTGTCTATAGTTGCTTTGGGTCATTTAATTTCATCGTCTTCTATGATGTGCTCAGTATATGGGGTCTTTTTTACTTTCTACTCAGAGCTGAATTTCTTTTTAGCCTTCAGCACTTGCTCATTTCTGTTCCATTATTTCCAAACTGCATTCCTTTCTGCTTTACCTCAGTTAAAATACATCTCAAGAGTATTTCCCTCTTTTTGGATCATACAACATGAAATCTTTTAGCTGAGAGGTATCTTAGACTTCACATAGTAAAACTTTTTTATTTTACAGATGAGAAAATTGATGCACAGAGAAGGGAATGGAATTGCTGGTCATAAACTTACTTAATAGAGTTTGCCATAGGTTTTAGGTCTTTTGAGCACTGATTCAGCCACCTGCCCAAGAAGGCAATATAATCTGAAGCAGAGGTCAGAACCAAGGCACATATCTGAACAATTTGTTCTCTTACTATATCACCCCATATCAATGTTTGTAAGCCATGTAATAAATTTAGTGGCTTAAAACAACAAACATTTACTTTCTTACAATTTATGTGGGTTGAGATCTGGGCAAGGCTTAACTGAGTTCTCTGCTATAGGGTTTCACCAAATTGCAATAATCTAAGTATCAATCAGACTGTGTTTTCATCTGAAGACACAACTGGAGAATTCCCTTCTAAACTCATTCAAGTTGTTGGCAGAATTCATTTCCTGGTGGCTGTTAGACTGAGGGCCCCAGCTTCATTTTGGTTGTTGGTGGGGGACTGTCATCTACTTTGAGAGACCACTCTCACCTCCTTGCTAAATGGGCTTCCTAATGTGACTGCTTGCTTCTTCAAAGCCAGCAAGGGAGGAAGTCTCTAGTAAGACATAGCTTAATATAACAAAATAAACATGAGAGAGACATCCTATCACCTTTGCTATAGTCTATTGGATAAAAAATATGTTCCAAGTCCTGCCTGTACTCAAGAGGAGAGGATTATTGAAAGGCATGAATACCAGGAGGCACACCTCACTGGGGGTTGCCTTAAGGTCTGCCCACCACAACTCTAAACAACTGATTTACTTAGGCTAACAGAAATAAATTCCAGATAAGTAGTACTCTCACTGCGGATCATTTTCCACTTTCAAACATGTTTCTAGCATTGTACCTCAAAGCTTGTTCTAGTTTTACAGCTGCCAGAATGCAATATCCCAGAAACAGAGTGGCTTTTAAAAGGGGAAATTTGTTAAGCTGCAAGTTTACAGTTCCAAGGCCATGAAAATGTCCCAATTAAAGCAAGTGTATAAAAATATCCAATCAAAGGCATCAGGGAAAGATACCTCAGTTCAAGAAGGCCAATGAAGTTCAGGGTTTTTCTCTCAACCGGAAAAGCACATGGTGAACATGATGCCATCTGTTAGCTTTCTCTTCAGGCTTCTTGTTTCATGAAGCTCCTCCAGGGATGTTTTCTTTCTTCATCTCCAAAGGTGTCTGGCTGCATGGGCTCCTGTAGTTCTCATGGCTCTCTAGTTTTTTAAAAAATGTTTCATCTTTTAAAGAATTCCAGTCAACTAATAAAGATCCTCCTGGAATGGGTGGAGTCACATCCCCCTCTAATCAAATGTTAATATCCACAATTGGGTGTGTCACTTCTCCACAAAGATAATCTAATCAAGTTCCAACCTGCAGTGCTGAATAAGTATTAAAAGAAAAGGCTGCCTCCGCAAGATGGATCAGGATTAAAACACGGCTTTTCTAGGGTACATAATCCTTTTAAATAGGAATAGAGCTCTATCTTCTATTGTTCAAGATTGTTATCATTATTATCTATGATGTTACAGAGTTACAAAAGACAAAGTTTTCAAATTTATGGGTAAATGAGATCAAAGTGTTAGTACATAACACAATTAGGTTCCAGTTTTATCTCTATGTTAGTGTAATGGGAATAATATTTTGATATATGTTAAAACGCTTTTCACGTTATGTGACCTCCTCTTATTTGGTTAGAGGCATCCATTTGCTTTGAGGGAAATTAGGATTTTTGCAGCAGGTATGCAAAGATGAAAGCAATGCTCAGATTTCAAATTCCAAAATGGAAATTTTGAGCCCACAGACTGATAATGCTTTGAAAAAAAATAAAAGGTGAGAGAAACAGATTTTCTAAACTTTAGCTCCCAGCAACATTTTTGATTGTTTTTTTAAACATTTTTAATGTGAAATATAGCATATATACAAAAAAGCAACATATATCAAAGTACAGTTTAATAGGTAGCAATATAACAGATTTCAAAGTTTTGTGTGGGTTACAGTTACACAATTTTAAGTTTTACCTTCTAGTTGCTTCTGGGGACTAAAAAGAATAAATATACTGTTATTTGAGACTAAAAAGGAAGATCAATATTTTCATACTCATTTGTTAGATCCTAACTTCTCTGTTATAACTTTTCCTTCTCCTTTAATCCTTCTCCCAATCTTTAGGGATATTTGAGTTATGTTCATTCTATCTTTTTCGTGTTGAAATGGGGTGTTGTCAATATGGGATGGGGGATGGAACTGGTTGATGTTCTTGGAGAGACTGGCACTTCTGAGTTTCAGAACTTATCTGACCTAAGAACCATCTGAAGGTTTTAGGTTTCTGAAACGTAAACTTAGTGCATGAAACTTCCGTAACATCTCCAATAGAGCACGGGGAATTCTTTAGGGTTAACAAGAATGATATTGGTTGGGGTTTGGCAAACTGTGGCAAATAGCAATATCTAGCTGAAGCTTGCGTAAGAGTAGCTCCCAAAATAGCCTCTCGCCTCCATTTGTACTCTCTTAGCCACCTTATTTTGTTACATTTATTTTCCCACTTTTCTGTCAGGATGGCATTGTCGATCCCATGGTGCCAGGGCCAGGCTAATCCCTGGGAGTTATATCTCATGTTGACAGGGAGATTCACACTGCTGGATGTCAGATCATTGAGTTTTAATAAGAAATAGGACAGAGGGGACTCTGATATGATGGCAGAGAAACCTCTGAGACCAAGAAGGAAAAGAAGTAATGCCTTGCAGTCCTAGTAGACTATGGGAATGAGAGAGGTATTGATACAAGGGTTGTTTGGGGTTTTGTTCAAGGCTAAAAGTTCAAAGGCTGCAGACATATAAAGATAGGTATATGGAAGCCTGGTCATATTGGGACTATCAGCTAGTTCCCTTATGTTCAGTTTGAGGAAAGTTGCAAACTTTGGTATTGGCCTCAAAATTAGTTGAGCTTCCATAATTTCCAAAATGTTGTATCACTAATACTAGGTTGCTTGATAGATTGACCCTAGGAACTATTCCAGGCATCCCCTGATATGAATGTGAAATTCCCACATTCCCGAGAGTGGGCACATGGAGATGCTGAGAGGGCTTGGAAAGATTCACAGCATATGTTGGGTTTGGGACCAGAGACGAAGAGCCAAAGCCACTGATTTCAACTGTGGATGCCAGTATAAGGCCCCCAAGTCTCACATAGAGCCAACCACTCCTCAGGGATCCCAGTCCAGGGATGGGACAAGTCAAGTCACCCCATGGCACAGACTAGTGAGGACCAGAGGATGTACTTGGATTTGGAGACTCTTTTCCATCATCGTAAAGTTTCATGATTACTACCTTCATCCAGCTGAAGAACAGGGTCTGGATTGCTCCAAAGGACTGGAATTTTACTCAAAAGAAACTGAGCCAGTTTTATCCAGCTTTAAAGACTTTTCTGAATGAGACACGATTATTCGGAAAAAAAAATTTTTTTCCTTGCTACCCAGGAGGGACTTATGAAGATGACTATCTCCATTACCAAACATTTATAAAAGCCACATTTTCTTAGCACAGCTGACAGCAGTATGTGTAAATTTGTGACCAACTACACTAAAATTATGAATCAAATAAAATAAGATATATTTAACAGCAGTAAATGTAAGATCCTGACTTTGAGTTAGAAAACATGTAAGTACAGGATGCGAATATTTGGTTTAAGAACAGCACGGCAGCACTCAGCAAGAAGAAATTAGGAGTTGGATTAGTCAGAAATCTTTTGGTTGTGACTTACAGAAACCCAATTGGAATTAGGGAAAAAGGCAAAAAGGGAATTTATTGGTTCTTGGAATCCAAGAACAACCATACTGTAGGAAGGAAAGGGAAGTCGCTGGGTTTTAAGGATAAATGGGGCAAGGGACGCAAAACCCTGGGACTCTCGCCATTTCTAGTCTCAGCTTCTCTTTGGGTGGCAGTTTTATTCTTGTTAGCTATTGACCATCCTTCCGCACAAGGCAGGATTGTGACCTTTAAAGACTTCTGAGTCTCACCCCTTATGACTTTTGCTACTAGACTTAAGAGAGGTTTGCTATTTAAAATACAACCAGAAAAACTCTTTGGAAGAATAGGAAACCTGGTAAGAGCTCTCCTGTAGTCAAGGAGACAGAATTATATAAAAAATGGTAGTTCTCAAAATAGCCATCTAAATATGCTTGGGGTGGGGGAGGGCTGGGAGGAAGAGGGCTGTACAAAATTTCAAGTAGTAAAGGGAGTTTTTGGATAAATCAAGTCCTAGTATGAGTACGTGGTCAACATTGTTAATATTAAGCTGGTGGTAGAATTCAGTTTTTGGAGAAGTTAATATGGCAGGAGGCTGCATCTGTGAACATATAAAGTTTAGAGTGCAGCAGTTACCACATCTGGACGCTGGATTTTCCTTTTGTGTGTCACTCTTGGAGGAGATTATAGACCAAATGGAGGATTTTATGAGAAAAACAACCAATCCATTGCTGATGCTGTTTTGAGGAGCCCCTGAAGGAATAGGGGACATTTAGACTGGAGAGGAGAATGTCTGCAGACAAAGAAATTGTCTTCAGCTACTTCTGTTCTTTGTGGATTAATGCATAGAAGTTTCAGAGAAATAGACTTTGATTCAACACAAGGGTTTTCTCACAATGAAATCTGCCTGTGTTATGAAGCAGTGAGATTACAATATATGGCAGTATAAGATTCATTTATTCACTACTTCATCACACCATTCATCCAGAAAATATTCATTAACAAATACACAACAAATTGTAAAAATGCAGGGGCCGTGTCTGTTTTGCTCATCATCATATTTCCTGCACCTGGCAGTGGTCTTGATGTGTACAAGCACTACATTCATATTGTTAAATGAAATAATACATGGATGAGTGAGGGGATATGGTCTCTGTGCTGGGCACTGCGGATGACCGCATGACCCCTCAGGTCAAGCAATCATGATGTTTTGCATGCAGTGGGTGCTCCATTGGACATTTGTGCAGGTTGCTTTGAAAGGACAAAATACTGGTATTGGCAAAAAGTGCTCCTGGAGCTCAGAGAAGGGCTGGTATAGTCAGGAACTTCTTATTGGAAAAGGTGAGAAGGGGAGAGACAAATGGGAAGAGGATTCGTGAAGGGAGAAGCAGTGTAGCAAAAGGAAGGAGGTAAGAGCAGATGGGTGCGCCCTCTCCTTGCTTTCTCCCTCACCTTTGAAAGGCCTCCTGTAGGACTCTAGGTGCTCTTGCTCTGTCTTATTCATTTCTACACTGCACTTTTTATTCTTGCCCCACCCTAGGAGTAGGAGTGGAGGGGCCAGCTGGGGAGCACAGGGTGAGGAGGCCCCCAGCCTCTCCACCTGACGGGAGGAAGGTACAGCTGTAGGATAAAGAGGTGCCCCATCCTCCCCAGAACTCCTTTACCCACCCCTTCCTCAGAACTTCAGTGTTCTCATTCTCACCCTTTCCTTTATTCAAGCTGATCTCCTTTCTCTACTGTGACGTATATGACATGATATATTACACTATTATAATATATATATATTATACAATTTCAGGGTATAAATGATAGTCCAGATTTAATCTGTTACTCATGCAGGGTTCATTTGCATCTTAATAAGCAATAACATCTGTCTTGGTTAGGGACAGGTGTCAACTTGGCCAAGTTGTGGTACCTGTTCATCTGATTGGGCAAGCGCTGGCCTGTCTGTTGCAATGAGGACATTTCATAGGATTAGGTCATGATCACGTCAGCTACATCCACAGCTGATTCCATTTGTAATCAGCCAAAGGGGAGTGTCTTCTGCAATTAGTGATGCTAAATCCAATCATGGGAAGCCTTTTAAGGAGAACTCAGAGGAGACAGGTTGCATTCCTGCTTTGGCTGGTGAGCCTCTCCTGTGGAGTTCGTCCAGGCCATCCATTGGAGTCGTCGGCTTCGCAGCCTGCCCTGTGGATTTTGGACTCTGTGTTCCTACGGTTACGTGAGACACTTTCATAAATTTTATATTTGCAAGTGTTCCCTGTTGGTTCTGTTTCTCTAGAGAACCCTAACTAATACATCTTGGTACCGGGAGTGGTTCTTAAGGAACAGAATCTTAAAAATGGGTTTTTATGAATGGTTTTCTACTCTGACTGGGCTCAGAGACAATAAGGACTCTGATTCCCGTAATCAGAATGACACTCCCAATCCATGGACTGAGTTGGCAAAGGAGATAGTCAAAATATCATCATTCGATTCTCCTAATGCTTCACTTGTACGAAGCCAGACTCTGGGGGATAATGTTTTTGACACCTTTACAGAGTTTTGTAGGAATAAGAGTTATAGAGATGTTGGTTGGTTGTTGTTAGATACACTGTCTACATTAAAGGGTGAAAGGGATGGGCTTAAGGCTTCAAACAAGAAGCTTAAGTGCCGTCTGAAAGATGTAGAGGTTTCTATGAGTATCCTGAAGGAAAATTTTATTTCCTGTAGCCGTAGACTTGAGATCTCTGAAAATCGGACTCAGAATCTTATTGTTAGAGTAGCAACTTTACAATGTAAACTGAAATCTCAGTCTTGCATGGTGTCTGCCGTTAAAGTGAGGGCATTGATTGGAAAGGAGTGGGACCCTGAAAAATGGGATGGTGACATATGGATTGATAATGATGTTGGGGGTGAGGTTGAAACCCTAGACCATGCTGAGCCTTCTTTAGATAACCCTGTAATAGTCTGCCCTGAGGACATAGCCGCCCCACCTCCAGCCTGCCTTGAGGAATTGGCCACCCAACCTCCTCCTGAAGGGATTAGCCCTAGAGTGATTAATCCTGTTTCACCAGATGAAACTGCAAATGAAAGCCCTGAAGCAAATGGCTTGGAAGATATTTCTAATTCTTTTCATGACCCACCCCCACCACCCCTCATTTCTTCTAGACCTATAACTAGACTAAAGTCCCAACAGGCCCCTAAAGGTGAGGTACATAGTATCACACATGAGGAGGTACGTTATACTCCAAAAGAACTGTGTGAGTTTTCCAATTTATATAGACAGAAATCAGGGGAATATGTGTGGCAATGGATTTTAAGAGTGTGGGATAATGGTGGGAGGAATATAAGGCTGGATCAGGCTGAATTTATTGATATGGGCCCACTAAGCAGAGATTCTGCATTCAATGTTATAGCTAGAGCAGTTAGAAAAGGTGTTAACAGCTTGTTTGGGTGGTTGGTTGAAACATGGATCAAAAGGTGGTCAACATTACCTGAGGTTGAAATGCCAGAACTGCCCTGGTATAATGTAGATGAGGGGATCCAGAAGCTTAGAGAGATTGGGATGTTAGAGTGGATTTATCATGCAAAGCCTGCTCTTACACCCCAGGAATGTCCAGAGGATGCACCTTTTACCAGAACAGTGAGAAATAAATTTGTGAGACTAGCACCATCATCCCTCGAGAGCTCTGTGGTTGCACTTCTCTGTAGGTCAGATATTACTGTAGGAACTGCTGTCACTGAGCTGGAATCCTTAAACACAATGGGGATGACAGGATCCCAAGTTGGCAGAAGCCAGGTGGCAGCACTTAATCACCAAAGACAGGGTAGACGTGGGTATTATAATAGACAACAAACTCAAAGGAGGCATCAAAATTATATGACATGCAGAGATTTGTGGCATTGGCTAATAAATCATGGGGTGCCTAGAAATACAATAGAAGGGCAGCCTACTAAATTCTTGTTGGAGCTGTATAAACAAAAGAGTTCTAGGTCAAGGGAACAGAAGTCTAACCTGAATTACAAAAACACAGAGTCATGGCCCCTTAACCAATTTCCAGACTTGAAACAGTTTACAGACCCTGAGCCCCTTGAATGAAGGGGAGGCCAGGTCCCTATGGGGAAGAAACCTGTTACACTGCCACAAATTTATACTGTTAACCTTCCTCTAAGTCTTCCCCAAGGAGACCGACGGCCTTTTACCAGGGTAACTGTGCAT
This sequence comes from Tamandua tetradactyla, assembly GCF_023851605.1. NCBI lineage: Eukaryota > Metazoa > Chordata > Mammalia > Pilosa > Myrmecophagidae > Tamandua > Tamandua tetradactyla. The sequence continues at coordinate 82,469,147 of NC_135335.1, forward strand.
TGGGGAAAAGGAAATGATCAGATATTTCGGGGATTATTAGACACTGGTTCAGAAGTGACATTAATTCCAGGGGACCCAAAATGTCACTCTGGACCACCAGTCAGAGTGGGGGCTTATGGAGGCCAGGTGATCAATGAAGTTTTAGCTCAGGTCCGTCTCACAGTGGGTCCAGTGGGCCCCCGGACCCATCCTGTAGTTATTTCCCCAGTTCTGGAATGTATAATTGGCATAGACATACTGAGCAACTGGCAGAATCCCCACGTTGGTTCTCTAACTCGTGCAGTGAGGGCTATTATGGTGGGAAAGGCCAAGTGGAAGCCACTAGAACTGCCCCTACCAAGCAAAATAGTAAATCAAAAGCAATACCGTATTCCTGGAGGGATTGCAGAGATTACTGCCACTCTTAAGGACTTGAAAGATGCAGGGGTGGTGATTCCCACCACATCCCCATTCAACTCTCCTATTTGGCCTGTGCAGAAAACAGATGGGTCTTGGAGAATGACAGTGGATTATCATAAACTCAACCAGGTGGTAACTCCAATTGCAGCTGCTGTTCCAGATGTAGTATCATTGCTTGAGCAAATCAATACATCCCCTGGTACCTGGTATGCAGCTATTGATCTGGCAAATGCTTTTTTCTCAATAGCTATTAGTAAGGACCACCAGAAACAGTTTGCTTTCAGCTGGCAAGGTCAGCAATATACTTTCACTGTTCTACCTCAGGGGTATATCAACTCTCCAGCCCTATGTCATAATTTTGTTTGCGGAGACCTTGATCGTTTCTGCCTCCCACTAGACATCACACTGGTCCATTATATTGATGATATCATGTTGATTGGACCTAGTGAGCAAGAAGTAGCAACTGCTCTAGATTTACTGGTAAGGCATTTGCGTGTCAGAGGATGGGAGGTAAATCCAACAAAAATACAGGGGCCTTCCACCTCAGTAAAATTTCTAGGTGTCCGGTGGTGTGGGGCATGTCGAGATATCCCTTCTAAGGTGAAGGATAAATTGCTGCATCTGGCCCCTCCCACAACCAAAAAAGAGGCACAACGCCTAGTGGGTCTTTTTGGATTTTGGCGACAGCATATTCCTCATTTGGGTGTGCTACTCCGGCCCATTTATCGAGTGACCGGAAAAGCTGCTAATTTTGAGTGGGGACCTGAACAAGAGGAGGCTCTGCAACAGGTCCAGGCTGCTGTGCAAGCTACTCTGCCACTTGGGCCATATGATCCAACAGATCCAATGGTGCTGGAAGTGTCAGTGGCAAATAGAGATGCTGTCTGGAGCCTTTGGCAGGCCCCTATAGGAGAATCACAACACAGACCCTTAGGATTTTGGAGCAAAGCCTTACCATCTGCTGCAGATAACTACTCTCCTTTTGAGAAACAGCTTTTGGCCTGCTACTGGACCTTAGTAGAGACTGAACGCTTAACCATGGGCCACCAAGTTACCATGAGACCTGAGTTGCCTATCATGAGTTTGGTGTTGTCTGACCCACCAAGCCATAAAGTTGGGCATGCACAGCAGCACTCTATTGTAAAGTGGAAATGGTATATACGAGATAGAGCCAGAGCAGGTCCTGAAGGCACAAGTAAGTTACATGAAGAAGTGGCACAAATGCCCATGGTTTCCACTCCTGCTGCCACATTACCTTCTCTTTTCCAGACCAGAGCTATGGCCTCTTGGGGAGTTGCTTACAGTGAATTGACTGAGGAAGAGAAAACTCGGGCCTGGTTTACAGATGGTTCAGCACGATATGCAGGTACCACCCGAAAGTGGACAGCTGCAGCATTACAACCCCTTTCTGGGGTGTGCTTGAAGGACAGTGGTGAGGGGAAATCCTCCCAGTGGGCAGAACTTCGAGCAGTGCACCTGGTTGTTCATTGTGCTTGGAAGGAAAACTGGCCAGAGGTGCGTTTGTATACTGACTCATGGACTGTTGCTAATGGTTTGGCTGGATAGTCAGGGACTTGGAAAGACCATAATTGGAAAATTGGTGACAAAGAGGTCTGGGGAAGAAGTATGTGGATAGACCTTTCTGAGTGGGCTAATAACATGAAGATATTTGTGTCCCATGTGAATGCACACCAGAGGGTGACTTCAGCAGAGGAAGATTTTAATAATCAAGTGGATAAGATGACCCGTTCTATGGATACCAGTCAGCCTCTTTCCCCAGCAACTCCTGTTATTGCCCAATGGGCTCATGAACAAAGTGGTCATGGTGGTAGGGATGGAGGTTATGCATGGGCTCAGCAACATGGACTTCCACTCACCAAGGCTGACCTGGCTACAGCCACTGCTGAGTGCCCAATCTGCCAGCAGCAGAGACCCACACTCAGCCCCCGGTATGGCACCATTCCCCGAGGTGACCAGCCAGCTACATGGTGGCAGGTTGATTACATTGGACCACTCCCTTCTTGGAAGGGGCAGTGATTTGTTCTAACTGGAATAGACACATACTCTGGATATGGGTTTGCTTTCCCTGCACGCAATGCTTCTGCCAAAACTACTATCCGTGGGCTTACAGAATGCCTTATCCATCATCATGGTATTCCACATAGCATTGCTTCGGATCAAGGAACACACTTCACAGCAAATGAAGTGCGGGAATGGGCACATGCTCATGGAATTCTCTGGTCTTACCATGTTCCCCATCATCCAGAAGCTGCTGGATTGATAGAACGGTGGAATGGCCTTTTGAAAACTCAATTACGGAGCCAACTAGGTGGCAAAAACTTGAAAGGCTGGGGTAATGTTCTCCAGGAAGCTGTGTATGCTCTGAATCAGCGTCCACTGTATGGTGCTGTTTCTCCCATAGCCAGGATCCATGGGTCCAGGAACCAAGGGGTGGAAATGGGTGTGGTGCCACTCACTATTACTCCTAGTGATCCACTAGGAAAATTTTTGCTTCCTGTCCCTGCTACCCTGAGTTCTGCTGGTCTACAGGTTTTAGTTCCAAAATGGGGTGTGCTTTCTCCAGGAGAAACAACAGTGATACCACTGGACTGGAAGTTAAGATTGCCACCTGGCCACTTTGGGCTACTTATGCCTCTGGATTAACACACCAAGAAGGGGATTACATTATTGTCTGGGGTAATTGACCCTGACTATCAGAAGGAAGTAGGACTGCAACTACATAATGGAGGTAAAGAAGAGTTTTCTTGGAATATAGGAGATCCCCTGGGGCATCTATTAGTACTACCATGCCCTGTGATTAAAATCAATGGAAAACTGCAACAACACAATCCAGGCAGGACCACTAATGGCTCTGAGACTTCAGGAATGAAGGTTTGGGTCACCCCACCAGGCAAAGAACCACGGCCAGCTGAAGTGCTTGCTGAGGGTAAAGGGAACATGAAATGGGTAGTGGAAGAAGGTAGTGATAAATATGAACTTCGACCACGTGATCAGTTACAGAAACGAGGACTGTAATGCTGTTTTGTTTGTGTTATACTATTTAAGTTGTAAGATATCAAGTTTAAGAATGAATGTTGCCCAAAGATTTGCACGCTATTCTGGAGAGATTTAATGTGTTTCCAGTTATATGCAGGACAGTTGAGTATTGTCAGGTAAAAAAAAAATAAATGTGTGCTTATATGTTTTCATTTGGAAATTAAGTATGGTCTAAGGTGATATATATATATATATATATATATATATATATATATATGTGCCAAGTTGACAAGGGGTGGACTGTCTTGGTTAGGGACAGGTGTCAACTTGGCCAAGTTGTGGTACCTGTTCATCTGATTGGGCAAGCGCTGGCCTGTCTGTTGCAATGAGGACATTTCATAGGATTAGGTCATGATCACGTCAGCTACATCCACAGCTGATTCCATTTGTAATCAGCCAAAGGGGAGTGTCTTCTGCAATTAGTGATGCTAAATCCAATCATGGGAAGCCTTTTAAGGAGGACTCAGAGGAGACAGGTTGCTTTCCTGCTTTGGCTGGTGAGCCTCTCCTGTGGAGTTCGTCCAGGCCATCCATTGGAGTCATCGGCTTCGCAGTCTGCCCTGTGGATTTTGGACTCTGCGTTCCTACGGTCACGTGAGACACTTTCATAAATTTTATATTTGCAAGTGTTCCCTGTTGGTTCTGTTTCTCTAGAGAACCCTAACGAATACAACATCTTTAACCAAAGCAGTGACATCCTCAGTGGGAAAGCTGGGACCTCTCCAACAGGAGGAGGATTTAGAGCATTGGTGAAGAGGTTTAACTTCTCACCTCTCTCCCTCCACCCCAAGACTCTTTTTCACAGTGTGGGTAGTAGATTGAGAAATCGATTTTGTGAGTCACAATTAGCATATTTAAAAAAATGCAATAGAATAAAATAAAATGGAATGGGAGAGAATGGACTAGAACAGGTAAAATTATCAGAGTTCATAGTCTGTTGTAAGAGTAAGTAATGTTTCCGCAAACATATTTTGGATAAATATTTCTGTATATGTGGGTGTGTGTTGTGATGTAAAATATAATTCCTGCTGTGGGTCTTATTAAAAACGAAAGTTTGAGGAATACTATCTTAGATTGACCCTTTAGAAAAGTACAATTCAGTTTTTCTTGAGTTGGCTTTTTCTTAAAATCAAAAACAGTCTTGGCTAGTTCAGCTTGCACTGTGGTGGGTTTTAAGCAGAATATTTTGATTTTTTCCATGCCTCATATCAGAGAAACTGAAACATCTCAGTTTTTTCAAGTCCTCTCAGGATATGAAGCAAAATGAAGTACCCACACTTGTTTTCTTCCTACCTAAGCAAATGATATTGCCTGAGATTTCCCCAGGGACCAATACAGAAGATGAGATTGACTCTATTTCTAAGCACCTTTGAGGATTAAAATAATTAATAATATATATCTGCCATCCATGGGAGGAAAGGTGAATTTCCTATTGGACTTCTCCATTTACCAAAGGCAGAAGTACCAATGTTACTCATATAAATTAAATAAGGGTCACTGATTGAATAACCAGTCTTGAAAAAAGAAAAGCTAGAGCAACTGCAGCTATTGCAAAGCATTGCTCTGTCCCCAGAGGCAAGCTGAGCCCTTAAGTCCAGGCCATTAGTTGGCAGGAGTAGAAGAATGACAGGAGTGTTTTTAATGATTATTCCATTCTAGAGTAAATGTACATTAAAACAACAGACCTGTAGAAACACAGGTTTGCCTCAAAAGCCTCCTGAGCTCTGAGGAGATGCATGGAGAATTCCATTTTACCCTGCAAAATTTCAGTCATGACGACTCACAGTGAAACATACCCCAGTGGAAGTTCAGAAGCACGGACTTGAGAGTTTCTGACCCAGGGAAAACCACCCAGAATTGTAAACTGATTATTTATGTGATGGAATTTACCCTGAGTCTGTGTCACCCAGAGGCAAAAGATAAACCCACAATTCTCTGGCCAAACTGATAATGAGCAATGATTAACAAAATGTTCTTTTACTTTGGCCAGACTCCTGGGAGAAAGACTATTTCTCCTAGGTGGCTTTAAAGAGGAGCCTGCCTTCATGTGTTCATATTTGGGAGAAGTGAAGGCAGAGCCAATGCTTCTTCTAAATGCAAAGTTGCCTGCCCTAGGTGGTCTTTATGGGTCCAGCTGCCTCCTAATTACATCCCGATATTTTAAAAGTGAAACTCCAGGAAGCAGTGGGTCAGTGAGCAATTCTGCTAACTTCTCAGAGTCCTCAGACCTATGTCAATAGGTGGCTATCTTAATGACATATTTTAAGAGCATCAGAAGATACCCATGATGTTCCCTCCCTGAAATTCCACATTACTTTGATCCCACATTACAAAGCACAATATACCAGAAGAAGTCACCTCTAAGCCTCATCTGTTATCTACTTTTTAGGATGACAGATTTTTACTATCAAAGGAGCAGGTAGGGAAGGCTGGGGATACCAAATGTCATATCTGTCCCATTTGGCCACAGACAATTAAAGCTGACTTATCCACAGTTTAATAAATATCTATAAAGAAGCAGTGAGATTTAAAGCAGCAAGCAGAGTCCCTATAACCATTATTTTGGAAAGATACAGACCATCCTGATTATCAGAAGGAGAAAGGGTAGTGCTGTGACAGTGCTGACAGAGAAATGGCAAACATGATTTCTTTTTAAACAGAGAGCTTTGCTTAGAAGTGATTGGCCTGTTTCAGTTTCTCTCAAAGTTATAGGAATTAGACAAAATATGATCCAGATTCCACTGGAAGTAGTTTATGGACCACAGAAGGATGTTTGGAGAGACAGTTGAAGGAAATTTAGTAAAAGCTATGAAATGTAAACGAAGTCTGAGTGTGGAGCCTTACCCGAATGCCTGTAAGGAGTCTTTCCCATAAGAGTTCTTTTGGGAATGCTGCTTTGGATTCTAATTTTCATCCTTTGTAGTCTAATATGTGCATCAGTACTCTGTGTGGATTGGGCATTGTGTACTAGTGCCACCCCCCAGTCTTCCACACAATTTAGCAAGAAAGCAAGAGTTTCATAGATAGAAAGAACAAAAGAGAAAGAAAAGGAAAGAGTATAGGGGCAAAAATGGAAAGAAAGAAAAGAAAGAAAGATAAAAAAAAGAAGGACTTTGCACTAGAGTCTGGAAAATAGAACTCAGGCAGAAAAAGAAGCCAGTTTCATTAGCCAAAGACTAACATCTGCTTCCTTGTCCTGGGAGCAGTGGAAGGGACATCTCGCTAGGCCCTGGGGTTAGGACCAAGAGTGGGATTTTAGAATGAGCAGTGCCCACAGGGGCCTTAAAGGACTGGTTAAGTTGAGGGAATCTAAGATGTAAGAGAAAGAGCAAATGAGGGGAGAAAAAGGGGTCCCAGAAGACACTACGGGAAAGAACACCTCAAGTAAGCTTGTTTATGATACAATGGTTTGCAGGTTATGCAAATGAATAGAATGTTCATGAGGTTAGCCTTGGCACACAGTCCAATGCTCAATAATTAATTGCTGGATGAGGTTTGATAATGGGGCTTGGGGGTGGGTAGATAAGTAGGTGCTAAAAGACTTAAGGAAATAAATGATTTTCAGGCATGTTTCAAATTGATGGGCCAATTATAAAATATTTTGTTTGTTTGGTAAAGCAGTTTTTCTAAGGATCTTGGTAACAACATGATTTTGCCCGGCTATTGTCATAAATGGACCACTTACTAATTCAAGGGGAGGATTTTCTTTTTATAAATTGGAGGCCAAGTCCAAGGCTTATCTTACTGCTCCCCTTCTGTTTCTGTGAGGGGCCTCCTTTCCCTCCTCATTTCCCCACTCCCCATCTTCATTACCATAATCACTCAACAAGAACTGAGGCCACCATCTAAAATGTGGACCTACACTTTTGCTACTCCCATCACCCAAAATCTCCTCTTAGAATTCCCTTTCTGCTTTCTGGGAGCCCCATCTCACTGTCTGGCAACTGACTGCAACAGCAAGTTATGAAGGGGAGTTTCAGCAACCACCCTCTGAAGTTCTGAGTTGGAACTTGGGATGTTTTTATTTCAAAAGCAAAGTTGTAGATGTTTATGAGACTTTATGGTACTATACTTCAGGCAAAAAATGAGTTAAGGAGACATCTGGAGGTTGGCTCAGAGTCTAACCACAATGTTTCTATGGCAAATTGGCTACTAATTTGCCAATAATTAATTTAGAAATGACTATTAGAATCAAGACACATTCACTTAGGAGTAACAGAACTGAATATAGCCTAACAATTCCATATTTCATACTTTTCACAAACTCACTAACTTGTCTGAATTAGGGTCTTCAAATAAAGTAGATTAAATACATCCTATTCCAGCAGCTTTGCCCATAGGGAAAGAAGCAATAAAGTCTAATTCTCTGGTGCTACTAACACCTTCATGATGTTTGTAGAAGGAGCAAACTTGGGCCAAGTGAAAGAGAAAAGAGGAAGTTCTAAACCACTTCCAAGGGGTTGAGGCCGAAGAGCAGATGTCTAAGGGCTGCCCAGATGTCTGCCACATGGCCATGCAGTATGACTGCTGCTGAAAACCCAAATCTACAGCTCAGGGTGGTCTGGAAATGAAGGATTGTTTTCCTGAGAGCAGTTTCAAGAATGTAACTCCTCACCTAATAAAAGGAATGTGCAATGATTAACTGGGTCTAATATTAGCATTTGCAAAATAACGAGCAATTGGGTCTCACATGAAAGAGAACAAACCTTGCACACACCCACTGCCAGGTAAAATCTGTTCTTTTACTGTCGTAAATCTTTCTTGGACTCCAGAAAATAATTTCACTTCCACCAGAAACACTGGTTGAACCAAAGAGAATGAACATGCTATTTTGGAGATGAAAGCTTCTTGAGTTTAAAGCTCTAGTGACTTTCCTGCCTATTTTGCTGGCTTCTTTCTAATGGTGTCCTTGACTTGGCCAAGACTTGCATTGCTTTGCAAAGGATGGGACAACAGTGGGAAAAGTTCAGGCTGGGTCATTTGCTTCAGGCTTTAGCTTTAGCCAGAGCACTACATCAAATTTCACTATTCTCCAGGGTGGACACTTGAGTAAATTTTTTTGTATACAGAAGTCTTAGTAATTGTGAAGAATACATCCAGAGACTTAGGGGGTATCCCTAAATTCAAGAATACCACTAGTTGAGAAGTTGAATTGACTTCTTCACCAAATAGAGTCACCATTCTTGTTGAAATAGGGACTCAAAATAGCAGTAGTCACTTTGGTTATATTTTAAAATTAATCTTCATGAAAGATGTAGTAGTCAGGGTTCTCCAGGGCAGTAGAACCAAAAGAAGACATCTGTAAATATGAGATTTTATAAAAGTATCTCACACAACTGTGGGCATTCAGGAGTCCAAATTCTGCAGAGCAGGACATAGGCTGGCAACTCCAATGAAGGTCTTTGATGAATTCTCCATAAGAGGCCGGCTGGCTGAAGCAAAGAGAGATTCTCTCACCTGACTTCTCCTTTAAAGCCTTCAACTGATTAAATTAAATATCTCTCATTGTGGAAGACAGTCCCCTTAGCTGAGTGCAGATGAAATCAAGCATAGATGTAATCAATGTACTGATGATTTATGTCCATGAAATGTTCTCACAACAATAGATAGGCCATTGATTGCTTGACCAGACAACTGGGCACCATTACCTGGTCAAGATGACACATGAATCTAACCATCACATTCCATCCTTTGTCAATTTAGCAGCTATACACATTCCCTTAAACCGTGCTTAATCTCTAAATGAAAACAACAAAAGATATTTTCATCTAACAATACTCAACTGTCCTCCGTACAACTGAAATGCACTAAATTTCTCCAGAATAGGGCGCAAGTCCTTGGGTAACATTAACATTTAAACATGATATTTTATTTATCTCTCCCCTTCTATCATGCAAATGCCTTATCAATAAGTCTAGAGTAGTTGCTATTTCTTGCTCACTAGGTCCAATCAACAATATATCATTGTGCTGGCTTGAAAGTATTCTGTACCCCAGAAAAGCAATGTTTTAATCCTGATTTAATCTTGTGGGGTAGCCCTTTCCTTTAATCCTGATTTAATATTGTAGGGCAGAAACTTTTGATTAGATTATCTCCACAGAGATGGGAGATGTGACATACCCAATTGTGGGTGTGAGCTTTTGATTAGATAGAGATATGACTCTACCCATTCAAAGTGGGTCTTGATTAGTTTACTGGAATCCTTTAAAAGGGGAAACATTTTGAAGAAACGAGAGAGGAGATGTAGACACTTGGAGGGCAGTTGCTTCACAGCCAACAGAGAGAATTGATATAGACATTTGGAGATTGAGACAGAAATAGCTTGGGTGCTAAGCAAGGACTCACAGAAATAGTCAGAACCTGAAAAGAAGAAATCTCTGGCCCTGACAGATGCTAAGCTAAGGAACAAAGCCAAGGATTTTGTGCTGGAGCAGCTGAGTGAATGCTCACAGATGCCAGGTGAGGACCCCCCACAGGAAACAGGGGCTGAAAGTAACAGAGCCCAGGAGAAGGTACTGGCAGATGCCAGTCACATGCCTTCCCATCTGATGGAGGTGTTCTGGATGGTATTAGCCTTTCTTGAGGGAAAGTAACCTATTGTTTGTGCCTTAATTTGTACATTTTCTGGCCTTAGAACTGTGAACTTGCAACTTATGAAATTCCCCTTGTAAAAGCTGTTCCATTTCTGCTATATTGCATTCCAGCAGCTTAAAAAACTAATACAATCATCAATATAATGGACCAGTGTGATGCCTTGTGAGAGAGAAGAATGATCAATCTACAGACAAGATTATCACATTGGGCAGGAGATTTGATATACCCCTCAGGTAGGACAATGAAGGTATACTGCTGGCCTTGCCAACTGAAAGCAAATTGTTTCTGGTCCTTACTAACAGCTATTGAGAAAAAAACATTTCCCAGATCAATAGCTGCATACCAGGTACCAGGGGAGTGCTTATTTGCTCAAGCAATGATAACCTACCTGAAACAGCTGCTGCAATTGGAATCACCACCTGGTTAAGTTTATGATAATCCAGTCATCCTTCAACACCCATCAGTTTTCTGTACAGGCCAAATAGGAAGGTTGAATGGGGATGTAGTGGGAATCACCACCACTGCATCCTTCAAGCTCTTAAGAGTGACACTAATCTCTGCAATCCCTCCAGGAATCCTAGTATTGCTTCTGTTAGGTAGGGGCAGTTTCTAGCAGCTTTCATTTGGCCTTTCTTACCATAATAACCCTCACTGCACAAGTCAAGGAACCAGTGTGGGGACTGTCAATTGCTCAGTATGTTTATTCCAAACATGCATTCTGGAACTGGGGAAATAACTACAGAATGGGTCTGGGGACCTACTGGGACCCACTGTGAGATGGATTTGAGCTAAGACTCTATTGAACACCTGCCCTCCATTCGATGGAGCAGAGTGATGTTTTGGATCTCCTGGAATTAATAAATAATCTGACTCACAAACACTTACGGCACTGGCTAGTAGATTGTGGGGTACCTTAGAAATAAAATAGATGAGCAGTCTACTGAATTCTTGTTTGAGCTGTACAAGCAGAAAAGTCACTTCTGAGCCAGTGTCTTATAATCCCTGAAATATCTGATCATTTCCTTTTCCCCAGTGCACAATTACCCTGGTAAAAGGCCATAGGTCTTCTTGGGGAAGACTGGAAGAAAGGTTAATGGTATAACATTTTGGTGGTGTAAGAGGGTCCTTCCCAAAGGGTACCTGGCCTTGCCCTCAGTCAAGGGGCTCTGGGGTCTGTAAACTGTTTCAAGTCTGGGAATTGATTAAGGGGCCATGACTCTCTGTTTTTGAAATTCAAGTTAGACTTTTTTTCACTTAACCTAAAACTTTTCTGCTTATACAGCTCAAACAAGAATTTAGTAGACTGTTCATCTATTTTATTTCTAAGGTACCCCACAATCTATTAGCCAATGCCGTAAGTCTTTGTGAGTCAGATTATTTTGACTGCTGCTTTGAATCTGCTGTCCATTATGGTGGCCATGTCCACCTTGTCTATGGTGACTAGCTGTCACCACTTGGCTTCTGTCAACTTGAGATCCAATCATTGGCCTTGTGTTTAAGGATTCCAGCTCAGTGACAGCAGTTCCCACAGTAAAATCTGACCTACAGAGAAGGGTGACTACAGAGCTCTTTAGGGATGATGGAACTAGTCTCACAAATTTATTCTTCGGTCCTGGTAAAAGGTGTGTACTTTGGACATTCCTGGGGTGTATGAGCTGGTTTTCTGTAATAAATCCACTCTAACGTTCCAATCTCTCTAAGGTTTTGGATCCCCTCATCTACATTATACTAGAGCAGCTCTGGCATTTCAAACTCAGGTAATATTGGTCACCTTTTGATTTATGTTCCAGCCAACCACCCAAACAAGCTGTTAACTCCCTTTGTAACCTCTTGAGCTATAACATAGAATCCAGAATCTGTTTTGTGGGCCATATCAATAAATTCAGCCTGACCCAGCTTTATATTACTTCCACCATTATCTCACATCCTTTAACAGCTGGCACACTGTAAGGTTGAGAATTTAGTTATATTATAAATCTGCTTCTCACACAAAACTCTCAGGCTGGTTTTCAGAGATAAGTCTGAGTCCACAGGAAATAATATTTTCTTTCAGGGCACAAATAAGAACTTTTACATCTTTTATATGGTACTTAGGCTGCAAATTTGAAACCTTCAGCTCATCCCTTTCTTTTATAACTATACTATATCCAGTGTACTTAGGAACAACCAGCCAACATCTTTATACCTTTTAATCCACAAAACTCTGTTAAGGAGTCAAAAACAGTCACCCAGAGCCTTGACTGGTATAAGCATACAATTAGCAGAATCAATGGTGATATTTTGCATGCATATCACTATTGCTATTCACAGCATGGACTGTCAGTGCCATCTAGATTATTGGAAATAGAGTCACTAGTGCCTTTGAATCTAATCAGAGTAGATAATCAATTGCAAAAATCCATTTTAAAGATTCTGTTTTCTCAAGAACCACTCTCAGTACCAAAGCTGTAGCTCTAGAGAAGCAGAACCAACAGGAGATATCTGTAAATATGAGATTTTATATAAATGTCTCACACAACTGTGGGGGATGTATAAGTCCAAATTCCATAGGGTAGGCCATGAGCTGGCAACTCCAATGAAAGTCTTCAATGAATTCCCCAGGAGAGGATGATTGGCTGAAGCAGAGAGAATAGAGAGAGATTATTTCTCCTGATTTCTTCTTTAAAGCTGTCAACCTATTAGATTAATGTCTCTCATTGTGGAGACATTCCCATTAGTTGACTGTAGATGTAATCAGCCATAGATGAATTAAGTCCACAAAATGTTCTCACAGCAACAGGTAGGCCACTGCTTGCTTGACTAGATATCTGGGTATAATCATCTGGCCTAGTTGACACCTCAACCTAGCCATCACAAAACCCTTTGCTGTAGGGTAGTGTTTCTCCAAGTATGTTCCTTATGGCATCAGCATTACCTGGGAATTTACTAGTAATGTAATTATTTGGCCTCACTTCAGACTTAGGAGTGGGATCCAGGAATCTGTGCTTTAGAAGCCCTCCAGGTGATTCTGATAGACACTAAAATTTGAAAACTATTCATGTAGGAAACATTGCCATTAGGATTTATTATATGTCATCATAGCGTGGATCTTTGAGGTAACTTATAGCTAAACTTTCAATGTTAAGTTCTAGATTTCCAAGAGTCTTCACCATCATGCATGAAATAGGTGGTCAGTAAATGTCCCCTGTAAATGCTCAGCCTCTGATGTGGTACACATCCTTCTTTCTTTCTTTCTTCCCTTCCTTTCTTCCTTCCTTCCTCCTTCCCTCCCTCCCTTCCTTTCTCCCTTCCTTCCCTCTCTCCCTCTTCCTCTCCTTTGTTTTCTTTCTGTCCCTTCTCTCTTCCCCACATTCCTCCCTCCTTCCCTCCCATCCTTCCTTCCTTTCTTTTTAATCTGCCCTCTATCCCTTTAGGAAACATTCTCTACCCCTTAACACATGTAAAGGTAAAGTTGGGGCTGACATTCAAATGGAGTTTATCTTACCTGTCACTTAGGCAGTTGCATAATTCAAGTGGGCAAATCAAAGTTCCTCACTCCCTGAAAACAGTGATTGGCCCAGGTCCCAGCAGGACCACTGAGTCTTTGGGGGATGGGGGAGATTGATTTGAATTCTATGAAAGAGAGACTCTCTCTATTCCTGACTTTGTGAACTTCAAAAAATCAGGTGAATTTGTGAATTTCCAAGGGGGGACATTTGCTGTCATGTGAAGATGGTCTGCCTGGGAATGAAACAAAGTCAGAGAAAATCAAAGCCAAGTGTTGGAGGAAGAGAAGGATAGGGAGATGTCATCTTTTGAATCTGCAGATTCACCATGGCCTTGAATCTAGTCAGACCTCTCCTTGGATGTCATAGTCAATTCAACATTCGTAGGATCCTGGGGGCATTCACATTAATTATTTTATCTTTGATTGCAAAGATAAGGAACACACAGACAAACATGAACTGAGTAGAAATATTTCATGTAGAAAGTGAAAGTCTCTTGTGATCACTCCTCGTTCCTGAAAATGATTGCATGTAATTTTGTATGTATTCCTTCACGTTTTTCTCTCAAAATACTAATGAAATAGGATGTTAACTGAGTTTTTCCTGATATCTTAGTTTTGTTAGAGGCCTGTAAGTCAAGGAAAAAACAATAGGTGTCAACACCTACAATCTAGAGCGAGATTATCCCACCATTTATGCAGGATTTGCAATGTGAGCAATACAAAACTAGGTTTGCCATTATCACCTTGTATAAGAGTAATATAAGAAAAGGCAAGGAGTTCATATGGAGGTTGATGAGGCTAGTAGGAGCACATCTTCGAAGGAAATTTTTAGCATGGTGGGGATAACGCCCATCCTGGGGTAGGGACAGGTAATACTTCCCTCTCACCTTAAACTAAGTGGGGAATAGGGCTTCAAGAAAACCACTCAGAGGACCTCTTAGGCATCCTCTGGAATTGGGAGAATCAGTGCCTCATTCGACCCTAAAGCTGGTTGATAATCCCATTGCAGGACAGCAGAGGGAAGAGATGGGGCTGACCTTGGAACATAATTGGATTTGACTTGATTTCCCCTCTGACTGCCAGCCAACTGTTTTCAATTTGGAGCTGTTACAAAACATGAAATCATCCAGGCAATACGCATCTATCTGATTTGGCTGACACTTAGGAAACCTTCTGTGTTAGTTTGTTATGCTGCCAGAATGCAATATACCAGAAATGGAATGGCTTTTAAAAAGGGAATTTATTAAGTTACAAGTTACAGTTCTAAGGCTTTAAATATATCCTAACTAAAGCATCAAGACAAAGATACCTTGTCTCAAGGAAGAGTGATCTGTGAAGGCACATGGCTGGCATCTGCTGGTCCCTTGCTCCTGGGTTCCACTGCTTTCAGCCTCCTGTAGGAGTTCCTCACTTTGCTCCTCCAGGGCTCACTTACATCTCTTGGCTTCCCTTGGATCTCTTCAAGTTCTGGCTTGCTTAACATCTCATGAGAAAGCAAATGATGATGTCTGCTGGGCTCCAAGCATTTCCAAAATCTATGTCTCTGTTCTAAGCTTTTTCCAAATCTTTCCTCTTTAAAAGGACCCCAATAAACTAATCAGCCCCACCTGGAATGGGTGGAGTTATGTTTCCATCTAATCAAAAGGCCACACCCACAATTGGACATGCCACATCTCCATGGAGAAAAATCTAATAAACAGTTTCTGCCCAATAATATTGAATCAAGATTAAAATAAATGGCTGCTCTCACAAGATAGGATTACGATTAAAACATGTTTTTTCTGTGATACGTATTGCTTCAAACAAGCACATCTCACCCTCTGGACCCCAAATAGACACGTTTTTTCCATACGCAAAATAAATTCACTCCATCACAATATCACAAAAAGCCTTGAACTATTTCAGTAACAATTCCTTGGCCCAAGGAAGGGTGGTCTGGGAAGGCACATGGCTGACATCTGCTGGTCCTTGCTCCTGGGCTCCATCGCTTTCAACCTCTGTTCCTGTAGGAGTTTCTCACTTTACTCCTCCAGGGCTGGCCTTCATCTCTTGGCTGTATCCATTTAGTTCTCATTTTGTGTGGTCCCTTCTTTCAAGGGTCAAATCTCCTCCAGCTTCTGCCTGAGTTTTGTCTGGGGTTAGCTTTCATCTCTTGGCTTCCCTTTGCTCTCTCCAGGTTCTGGCTTGCTTGACATCTCATGGTGAAGTCTGCTTGGCTCCAAGCATCTCAAAACATCCATGTCTCTGTTCTAAGCTCTCCCCAAAATGTTTCCCATTTTAAAGGAGTTCAGTAAACTAATCAAGACCCACCTGGAATGGGTGGAGTCATATCCCCATTTAATTAAAAGGTCACACCCCAATTGGCAAGCCACATTTCTGTGGAGATAATCTAATCAAAAGTCCCCACAGAGATGACCTAATCAAAAGAAATGACTGCTCCTACTATATAGGACTAGGATTAAAATATGGCTTTTCTAGAGTACATAATAGCTTCAAATTGGGATAACTTCCTGTGCTGGTTTGAAGCTATTATGTACCCTAGAAAAGCCATGTCCTTTAATCCTCATTCAGTATTGCTGGGTGGGAGCTTTTTGATCGTTTCCATAGAGATGTAACCCCCACCCAATTGTGGGTGGGGCATTTTGATAAGATGGTTTCCATGGAGATTAGTACCCACCCATTCAAGGTGGGGTTGCTTACTGGAGCCCTTTGAAAGGGAACCATTTTGAAAAAAGCTATAGAGCCATAAGAGCCACCGGGACCAACAGCCCATGCAGTCAGAGACCTCTGGAGATGAAGAAGGAAAACACCCCCCAGGGAGCTTCTTGAAACAAGAAGCTGGGAAAGAAAGCTAGCAGACGTCGCCACATGTCCTCCCAGCTAAGAGAGAGACCCCGAATTTCATCAGCATTTCTTGAATGGAGGTAACCTCTTGTTAGAGTCTTAATTTGGATATTTTCATGGCTTTAGAACTGTAAACTTGCAACTTAATAAATTCCTCTTTTTAAAAGCCGCTCTGTTTCTGGTATACCATATTCTGGCAGATTTTAAACTAGAACACTTCCCATCACATTCAATCATGGATTTCTCCTTCAAACCCATAACTTTTCCTTTATACTTCTTAGTCACTGCTTCCGTACTTTGTTCTCTCACACAGCAGACTCAGAGCACAAACAAGATTGTAGTACTTGTATAAAGAGATTATATGTGGGGAACTATATGACCGATGGCTTCACTTATGACTACACAGACAGTGGAAGCATTTACAGTAACTTCAGGTCTCTGGCTTGTTAATATCAGAACTTACCGAAACAACAAATCTTTTTCTGAACTCTAAGTCTACAGTTCCATCATGAGTTTCTTCTCCCTGCACCCAAACTGAACCTCATTGTATAAATTTCTTGAATTTTTGCTTATGACATCTTGCCACATAGAATCCCTCTTTTTTCCCTTAGTCTCTAGGTTCTACTTTCTTACAAATATTGTAAGAACATTGCTTATAATAACTATTTATCACCTTTAAATACATGCATCTTCACAACATTACCTCCAATTATTATTGTCTCCATTTTAAAGATGAGGAAACAGAGACACAGAGGGGCTGAAGGTCACATAGCAAGTTGCTAGTGGAGCCAGGACAAGAATTTGGATTTTCTGACTTGTGATGTCTATATTCTTTTCCTTACAAACCCTATCTGCTCAGCTGTCTGCTGAGGACAAGATTACGTGAACTCAGCTCCACCAGCTTCAAATATTTCTCTTGGTTCCATGTCTCCATCATTTTCTCCAAGGTCCAATTTTCTAGCAGTAGAGTTATATTTCAAGTACTCTGACCCTGATCTATAAAAGGATTTCATGAACAAATTGATTTGGCCGATCAACCAAACTTGAATATTTGAGACTTCTGTTCAATAACATTTTCTTTCTGTTTTTCAGGAAACAGATTCTCTTTGAACAGAAAATGATCTGGAATTTCCCATTTGTGAGATGTGACGACGTTTCAAAAACAAAACTTTCTTTTTGCAAAGAACTTGAGAAAATTCTTGAAAAATGTTGGTAAATTAAAACACCCATGCAGAAATCATCATTTCATTATCATCCTTCTGTATATATGTGTGTGTGTACGTGTATACATGTGTATGTGTATATAGCATATTTACTTTTCCACTCTCTGCATTACTCTTGGCTATAGGACATTTAATATAACCTTGTTCTTGTTCTTGGTAATTGTTTTTGGCAGCTTTTCAGCAAGAAAAAAGGAAAAGAAAAATAAAAAAGGATAGTATTCAATAAAACTTTGCTTTTGAACAGTTGACACTGCATAAATAATGGAAACAAATAATACATTAACATATTATATAAAAAAAGAGCTATTTTTATTTCTACTTAACTACGTGCAAAGATGCTAAGTGATTTTTACAGTTGATTTCAAAATTTAAATCATTCTTTTTTATTCACTTTCAAGTATATTAGTTTTTATCTTAATCCATTTAAATATTAGACTTCCTGCTTTATATGATTACTGAAAATGGCTTGGATTAACAGCATTTATTCTTGGTTCTTGGGAAAAAATGATATTCTTAATTTCCCATGTCCAGAAATGAATCCCCAAACAGCGTTTACAGTAAATGTTTACATATATAACCTCACTTGACCTTCAAAACAACCCAGTGAAATATTGTCATTATTTGCATGGTGAGAAGTCTGAAGATCAGAAAGCCTTCATTCAGCAAATATTGATTAAAGTTTACAAGGCTTAGAAGAGGAGGGGTTCAATGGGGGCCCAAATTGCAAGCTTAAGAGGGATGTTCATTTTGGCTGCTATTAAGTGAACGTTTTGTCTATGGAAACAGGGTCTGTCCTTGTCCCTGATGCCAGTTTCAACCTAGAATTGCTCTTCTATCTTTCTCAAAAAGCCACATTGCTGTCGTTTCAGAATCTGTGACGGTAACTCAGAGTGATGGCAAGCCAGAGAGTTGCCAGATAAAATACAGGGCACCCAGTTAAACCTGAATTTCGAAAAAAAGGGAAGAATTTTAAAAATATGCAATATTGGGACATACTTATAATAAAAAAAATTATTCATTGTTTATCTGAAATTCAGATTTAACTGGTTGTCCTGTACTTTTATTTGCTAAATCTGGCTATGGTACAAGCTGGCTTCCTAGGCAAGAAACAATTGGTGGTCTGGCCCAAGCTAAAAGGGTAGGGAATCCACTAAAAACACCACAGGAGGTAGAAAAACATAGAGGTTAAGAGTTGGACTCTGTTGCTTGGGTACATATCCTGGTTTTACTGCTTACTAGCTTCCTTCACCCCCCTGAGCCTTGGATGCCTCATCTGAAAAATAGTGGGTAACAGTATCCTCTATTTCTTTAGTATTATTGTGGGAATTAAATAAAATAATCCAGAATACCTATCTCATGGTAAGAGTTCAATAAATTTTGTTTTCATGTCAGTATTTTTCACATGATGTCCCCTCTTCCTAGAGAACACAGTGATGATAATCTTTTGAATTATCCATGCTGTATGTATGTATATATATTACATATATATATATAAAATAGGTGTTACTTAAATGGATATGACACTTGTATCTAGCAACTGCATTGTCTGCATTGTCTGGTTGATCTTGTTTAAAAAATATTTCTTCATTTGTAGAGTGTATTAAGTTATCTATATTTATTGACTCACATTGGTTGATGAAAAAGAGAAAGATATTGCATTGAATTTTTAAATGTATAAATATGGAAATGTTTAACTTTTTTTAGCATTACAATATTTTCTGAATTCATTTGTACACTTTCAATATATATATGTTTGATTTGCCAAATTAAAAACTAACAATTATTCCATTACATTCTAATCTTCCTGATTTTAAGTGTTGATTAAGAAATAATTTGGGTAAAAATGCAATGATGATGCAGGTATTACGGCTTTACAAACTGTCATTCTTTCTGTTATGTATAAAATACACACATATACAAATTTTCTGGATTTGTCTCCTTGACATTTAATTCAAGGTTACTTTATGATTTTACCCTGAAAGCCATAAATCTAGGAATAGCTAAACATAGGAGTGAGAAGATGAGACAAGGGACCTCAACTTGTGTGAGCAGATTGAACTACCCTGATGCTTTTGGAATATCTGGTGTTGATGATGTACTTAATGCTGCAATGAGCATTGTAAGATCATGCAAAGATGAATGAAATTCAAGGGGCTTACAGTTCTTTTGAGGGTAGAAGGATGGGGAATGAAACTCTCACACAAATAACCACAGTAAAAAGCAGCAAATGACAGATTCCACATGAGGAATGCTGACAATGTCATGCTATGTGGCCACTTTCGATTGTCCAATTACAATGACAAGTTATAGGTCCAACTGCTACATTTAACCATGGCGACTTTAAGGTAAGATACTTTCACACTGAGGTCTAATTTTCCTGCTAGAAACAGACCTTTCTATTAAGATCAACACAAAAGGTGACTTTGTTTTCTGCTGCATGATATCACTAAATAGCACACTATAATTTTTTAAAAATAATTGTTGGTTTTCAAAAATTGCAAAACATATCAGGCAGACAAAAATATATAAAGAGGTACTTTATTTTATTTTCAATGCAAATGCAAATTAAGTAGCATCTTTATTTCATATTAAAGCAGCAAAATTGCCAAAGGGGATACAGTCAACCTGTCCTGCTGGGCTTTGCTGGTGGTACTGGAAGTCACCACACTATTCAGCAAAGTGACTGTCAATATGCATCAAGAGCCCCAACAATGGTTATACCTTTGTCTCAGTAATCTTTCATCCAAGCATCTAGTCTGAAAAAACGGTACAGAGAAGAGCCAGGTACACACATGCATGTGTGTTTGTGTGTATCTGTCTGTTGGTATAAATGTATATGTTTGCCGGCAGTCTTGTAATTTTTACCTTGCACCCACATTCCCTTTATTAGAAGGGAACAGGGTTGGCACCATGGGTGGGTGACCAATGTGCAATAGCACAGGATCCCTCACTCAGAAAGGGACCCCGAATTTGAGGCTTAGTGCTCTGTGGTTATCATCCTGAACTTCTTAATAATTTTGTCTTTGCATTTGTGCTTTGCCCAGGGACCTGCAGTCTGGATTCACTTGTTCTACTGCCTCTCACCCTTCTTTTTGGATGGGTTTCTGTCACCCACTCCCTGCAACTTCGCAGTTATTGCTGCCTCTTCTGCCCACAGTGGAGACCTGGGCAAGGGTGCAGAGAGGGCTCCTGTGAGGGTCTGCACTCACTCAGCAAGTTTCCTGTGCATAAGGGAGTGCCAAGTAAATAGAAAATAAAAACACCCTGACAGGCCAAGAAAGAGACCATGCAAGTAAAGAAAATCTTTTTTTTCCCCTCCTTTTTTGAGCAAAAGGTCCACATTTATATAATATATTGGCCCTGCAAATTATGTGGCTGGTTCTGGAAGAAAAATGCTAGTAGGTGAAAATCAGAGGCTTTGGGGTCCCAATACAGGTACAGCTTTACCAAGAAGTTCTTCTAGATAAAAACAGGACAAAAGCAAATTTTGCCCCTTAGCTTTAGACTCAGGCTGCAGGCATACAATCAGGAAGGGAGAGAAAGCACATAAAGCCATGGCCTTTTTGTGGGCAGACTTTGCAGTTTTTCCCACACTGGCGAGAAAACATCTTCAATTCTTGACCCTGAGAATTATTGCCTTTCTGGGGTGTGTGTGCGTGCGTGTGTTGTGTGTAATCAGTGCTTCCTGGGTCACTTTTTTGCTGTATTTCTTGTGACTTGTTCTCTTTGTTTCCTTCCGTTTAGAGAAGTCCTCCCACTATTGAGATTTGTCCTGGAGTTTTAGTTCTTGTGTTTGAGGATTTCTTTTTTTTTTTTCCCAAAGAAAAACAACAAAACCTAATGTAGATTCAGCATGCCAGGCAGACCCATCGGTCTTGTCTGTAATTCGGTCTGCCATTGGTTAGTAGTCACTTGGGAGGAAATTGCTCACCCATGTGGAGTGAAGGAAGTCTTTTAGGGCTCTGGCCCTCCGCAGAGGGCTGTATGATGGCCTCCTGCCAGACAGCATCCTCGTGGTGCCTAGTTCATTTCTGGACTCAAGTTCGACCAAGAGCAGCTTGTTCCTCTGGTCCTGCAGATAAGAGTCTGTTTGCTCTCCCTCTTCCTGGTCTGGAGTTCCTTTAGAGAGGCAGTGACATTTAAATGCATGAAGGCTTTCGGTGACAGGAGTAGGAATATGAGCTCACCAAGGGCTTTGCGTCCCTTTGTTTGACTGCGGGAAGAGCAAGAAAAAGTAGCTTCATGACGTCAAATTGAAGGCTAATGAGGCCATTCCGGCTTCCAGTCAATTAATCTTTGGACCATTTGAAGTCAACTGTTTATAAAGAAATGCCAGCTCTTTTGGCAGTTTCTCCATAATTGTTCTAAAGAATTGGCCTTACTATTTCTTTCTTCTAACAAACTCTAAATAATGCCTTGCTTCAAGAGAGCTGAAGTAAAATAGTTACCCAACCAAATCAAC
This sequence comes from Tamandua tetradactyla, assembly GCF_023851605.1. Taxonomy (NCBI): domain Eukaryota; kingdom Metazoa; phylum Chordata; class Mammalia; order Pilosa; family Myrmecophagidae; genus Tamandua; species Tamandua tetradactyla. The sequence continues at coordinate 82,491,213 of NC_135335.1, forward strand.
AATATGAGACATCTTCTTTCATCCATCAGAAGCACTGGAGATAAATAAATTGATAAGGAAGTGGAATTCCTGTGTTTATGCTTTTGGATGATTTAATTTTAGCTGAAAAAACATTTAGCTGCCACTCCTTCCTGTTTTGAAAGAATTCTTTGCTTAGGAGGCCGGTGACTGAAAGGGTTCCCGTCTCCAATATTCTGCATAAAACCCCTCTTGAATGACATTCCCATGGCACAGAAGGCGATGTGCTTTCTAGTTAGTAACTGGAATAGCATGGCATATTGGAGAAGAGAGTAAAAAATCTCCCAATGCCCATAATGAGATGGGAACTATAATAATTAATAGCTTTATGTAAAGAATGCCCCTGACTTTCTAGGCCCGGTCTGTTAGAAAGAAAGGAGAATAATGTTATTCTTTTAAAAGGGCTGAACTGAAAAAGAAATATTTATATTTGGGGCACAGTGAAGAGTCTAAGAAGTTAAAAAAATCACTAAGATGAGTCCATAATTTAGCTGAGGACAGTATTGTTGTAAAAGATCCCTGAGTACTTTGTTCCAAATCTCTTAGCGGTAATCACCTTGTAATTTGGTTTTGCATTGACCTGTTGCTCTCTCCCAGTTGCCTAAGTCCCCTAAGCTTAGTGTCTAGATTAGATACAGTCTTTAATTAGATAGAGGCTTAGTGAATGAAAGAATGAATGAAAGAATCATTTCTATGTATTGTGAGGTATAGAATAAAGAGGGGCACGCCAGGAGGGGTGATACCCAGAGGAAAGCGTTTGATGTGTTTTTCAAGGCCTCTGCCTCAAACAAGACAAGATGAAAATATTCAAGGGGAAAACTCACCCTGAAGGGAAGAATATATTGGCAACAATCAAAGTGTCCTAAGCAACATTAAACAACTTGCAGCTCTTGATAAATGAGGTAGGAATTTGGAACATATACCCTTGGGAAATCAGCCAAAAAATGTTGCATGGCCACATATTTCAAGTGTATAGCAACGGCTTGGACAAATTGAGGTTTTTCTCAACTTTGACCGTCACAGGGTCCTCCTTGCCAGAGCTGCTTCCCTTTCCCCTTGGTGTTTTCATTTTATTCCCTGGAAGAAAGCAAATATTCCGCATGGAATTTTATCTTTAAATTTCTGTGGCCAATGAGAAGAGCCCAAGGGCACACATGTCTCAGGAAAACCTAAGAATCCAGGTGTGCAGCCTCTTTTTCCTAAATTTAACACTTTAATAGTCTAAATTGGGCAAACTGAACTTGGAGACTTTGTCTAACTTGGAGAAAGAATCCTGTTTTGACATGATTCCAAATTCCAAACAGCTCAGCTAAAATCGAGCCTGTTAACCAGAATTAAAGAACACAATAAAATCTTCTTTGTATTTCTAAACTGTAGTCTAAGTAGACTTCATGAGAAGATTCAGTTGTCTAGAGTAAGGCTCCCCCACAGGCCATCCTGACATATCAGGACCGTTTGTCAAGAAACAGCATTCATGTCAAGTGTGAACGTGTTCGGTTGTCTCTGTCATTGCTGTGGTTAAATTTGTCCTCACATAGGATGGGGCTTTCACAGCTGGTTTATGGAGAGATGTGTTTTCTGTTTGGTAGTTGCTGCTGTAGAATCCTACATGTTTTTTGATTCCTCAGAGGCAAAGTAAATGATCTCACTCTAGTTTGCTCATCATCTAGAGAAGGATGTTATTTGAACTTGGCTGGTATGGTAGAGGAGCAAAAGAATTAGAATCGGGTATTTTTCCTTCTGGATCTTAGGTGGACTAATTTACACCCACAAAATTTAACAGAGCCAGATGGTGGTTCCTCCAGCACGATCAGTTTCTTGGAGATTCTGTTCCACCACACATCCAGCCCTAGGGTTGAAACTAATCTGATTTTGGAGTTGGGATATTTAGTGAACACTCTTCCATGCTGCAGATATCTTCTCAATGAGGACATTCCTTCAAAGAGAAAGGGAGCTCAGAGGGGTGAAAAAGCTGTGTGTTCATTGTATAGACCTGGATTAGGCTGAGGGAAACTTGAAATCCACCCTAAGCAGGGTTTTCCTTGCCACTGAAAGCCCTCCAGTGGAAGGCAATGTCCTGGGAGAGGACTTTCTCTTATTTCACAGTGTCTCCCTTTTGCCTAGAGTCTAAAGCCTGAGTTGTTTGACATATCATCCAAAGCCTCCCTGCGATGGTCCTGCTTGCTTTTCCAGCTTAGTTTCTTACCTTTCCAGTCTCAAACTTTATGCACCAGCAACCCTTCTTATTTAGATTCCATCAGACACCAATCTCTGACTTTGTTCAAGCTACACCCTCTATCCAAAGTTCCCTTACATGCCACACTCCTTTGTTGGGCTAATGTCTTCTTTAGCCTTGAGGAGTCAAGTAAAGCATCATCTCGTGTAGGAATTTTTCTCACAATCCCAAAACCAGATTAGGTTCCCTTTCTGGGTGCCATAATACTCTGCGAATATCTCTATACTGACCTGAATACATTTTTGTCTAATATCTGTATCTCCTCCTTCCCCGACTATGAGGGACACTGATCCTCCTTCAGGAAAGCAGAACTTATTCCCTTAGCTTTTGGACATGCCACCAGAGACTGCCCTCATCTATTTATTAGTCCCCTTTGGGTGTTGCATTTGTTGAAGAATTGTCTGACCCAAGGTCATGTCCCCTTCATTGGGTGATCAACATTCAATGACTATTCAACACGGAGTGTTAAGACTCAACTCTTAAATTCAGGTATGTTCTAATCTGAAAGCTCACCTAAGCTTTGAAAAACTTCTCAGGGTTTGCTGAAGCTTCCACTAAGGCTGCATTGCAATTCAACCTCTTCTGTATGTTGAATACTATGGCTGTATTGCAATACACACAATGGGGTCAGCCTCTCAGGCACAGAGCAAGGTGTCCAGTGCTGCTTCCTTCTTGCCTTTTCATGGGTATGGAACTCAGGAGCTTCATAGTAAATTGCCTGTAAGCTTATCACCACCTCACAGTTGGCTTCCTGGGGTCCTGATGTGCGACACCTACCTTCACCTTATCTGAACAACTGGAGGATGCACCTAGCAAAGTGCCTGGCAGAATGTTCTTCCAACAAATGTTGGTGGGCAGGTTGAAAGAATAAGATTCAAAGTGAGAGAGGGGGTTTCATTATATTAAAAAATGAAGGGAGCAATCAGATTTCCTCTAGAATGCATATAGCTTTATCATCTGATAACCTCAGTTATTAAACAGAAGAACATCCCTGGATTGGAGTTAACAGATCTGGATATAAATCCTGCTCTTCCCCTTATTAACTGTGTGTATTGATGGATCCTAGTAGGAACAAAATAGCACACTCAACCTTGGTGATTTGAGCAGTTTTTTTTAAAGGTCGAGTTTAAGGAAATCAACAGGTGCATCACTTAGGGATATTGATAGTATTGCCACTTCTAGACCAGAAGGGATAAGGTGAAGGGGATGTACCTCACACTGCTTCCAGAGGGAACTGTGGCTGGCCTGACGGGATGCAGCCCATATCCTGAGACCTGGTAGGAAGGGAGCAGGGAGCTAAAGTGCCCAAGGCTTATATTCCCCCCGTCCTCTACTTTCCTGCCAGAGCCTCCTGCTGCCTGAGACCAGTGAATAGTCAAAAGACCTGGGAATTCTTGATGCACACAATGGGGTCAGCCTCTCAGGCACAGAGCAAAGTAGAGATGGGGGAGAGTGTGGGACAGGGAAGAGAATGGATTTAGAGTGGCAAATGGCAGACACCTAGCACAGTAGTCTTGAAAAGACTCAAGAGCAAGTGATGTATCTGGGAAAGTGAGCTCCATCTAGTCCACTAGATGGGCAAAATGCATAAAATATGTTTTGTAAGTTGCAAATTGAAATATACGTATTATATATGGTTTAAATGAAAACATTCATTTATTGTTTCCAAGGGAAGGTCTTCATACAATTCAATCTCTTTCCAAATCTAGGAAGAGATGCAGCATAGTTACTGATTCAGCAGTGGGAAATCACTGTCATGTCTGCTGGTTATACTGCATGGTGATTAATAAGGAAAGGGAGTTGGAAAGGCCAGATTTCTGAGTCAGTAACTTGCATCCTGAAATTTCGATCTTCTACAGTTCACACAGAAGCATATAGCACATTTCTTCCTGTGAAAGGCTTCAGAATTATGAGTGACTACATGCTGTTGATAGAGTTCAACATTTGGGGAAGAACTGTGTCACTGTATCTATCTGTTCAATGCTCATTAAAAAAAAATCTATATCATAGCTTCTCCAACTCAATCTTTATCATAGCTTCTCCAACTCCTACCATAGCTTTTATCTCCCATCCAGAGGAGATTGGCAGGATTTCAATTCTTCTGGAGTAAGGAAAATATCCCCAGACCGAAAATCATTTGCAGAAATGAATCTAGAAAAGTTGAATTTAGTTTTTTAAATTAAAAATTCTTTCATCTTAATTTAGTTTTATTGCTTTTCATTTTCACGTGATCGTTTGGTTTGTGTATGAATATAGACATAAAATGTTGGAGAGTTTGAATTCCCTTTGTCCCTTCATAAGGGCACTGTGCACATGTGTTTGTTTCTAAAACACTTCATCCTTTCCTTTCTTTGATTCTTTCTTATCTTTATGCCTTAAATGCCTGCATTAACTCAACACATATGTACTGAATGCCTACTATATGCTGGGCACTCTTCTTAGAGAAATAGCAGTCCCCAAACTGACAAAAATCACTGCTTATATTCTAATGGGGAAGAAAGACAAGAAACAAGTAAAAGATATAGCATGCTAGATAATGGCTTTGGAGAAAAATAAAGAAAGGGAAATAAGGAGATTTGGGTAGCAATTTTAAAAAGGATGACAAAGAAATGTCCATATTTAACAATATAGTTAGCATTGAACCAATATAAAATAAAATTATATGATGATTACAAATGGAAACAAATTCAGTTCTAAATTCTTTAACAACATAGAGACTTTGGATGACTTGGTGAGATTCTCTGAGTTTTATATTTCTCACCTAGAAAGTAATAGTGGTGAGGCTGGAGCAGAGAGGGCAGAAGTATTCTAACTATAGTGAAATGGTCTAGTATAATGGCAAACGTAATATTCCAAACCATCCATGACTTCTCCTGGTTTTGCACTATCTTTCAGTGAATACTCTTGACTATACTGTCAAAATATATCTGGAATCAAACCACTTCTCCCACCTCCATGCTATCACCTTGCTCTGATCCACCATCATGTCTTATTTGGATTATTGTAATAAACCCTCAATCGGCTTTTGGCTCCTAACCCTACACACATCAGCTAGAGTGACCCTTTAAAATTTGTCAGATCATGTCACTCCTTAACTAAAACCCTCCAAAGATGCCCAGTTCACACAGAGCAAACTCCAGAATCCTTATAGTGGACACAAAGTTCACTTTCTCCCTTTCCCACTCCCTTCCATCCATGTTGGCCTGTTCATTCTTGAATGTGAAACATATTCATGACTTAGGCATTTGTTTATTTTCCCTCTGCATGGAATACTTTCCTTAAATTTATCCAACTCCTTCAAGTCTTTGCTTGGTGCATGCCTTCTCAATGAGGTTTATATTGACTTCCCTGATTAAACTTCCCAACCTCTCTATTTTCATCATTCATAATCCTGACCTCCATATCCTTCTCTACTTTCTTTTTATTTCCATAGTACTGACCACTTTTAAACCTTCAATAAACCTTACCGAATAATTCTCTTATAATGCTTACTGTTTAGGTGTGTTTCCCTTGCTAAAATATTCCATGAGGGCAGGGACTTTGTTTTGTTCACTGATGTCTTCCATGTACCAGTAATAGTACCTGGACCAGAGTGGGTGCTCAGTAGGTATTTGTTCAGAGATAATTAATGCTCTTTTGTGTATGTGCATTCACACACATATGTCTATACATGTTTATTTCTATATCTGTCTATCTATCTATCTATCTATCTATCATCTCTCTCTCTCTCTCTATCTATATCTATCTATCTAATTTATCTATTTATATGTATTTACTTTCCTACCTCCTCATTTTCTGTCATGCCATTCTGAGTTTGTAACACTTTCCTCATACCCTTTACTTAGTTATATCCTACACATGCTCCTTAGACTCATCTTAAATCTTACTTCTTCCATGAAGTCATTGCCAACTACGTGAGTTTATAGAAATAGTTGTTTTCTGGCATTTATCAGTGCTTTTAGATACATAAAATTTTTTAGCATTTTATTATTGTTTGCATTGATTTTTTCTGCTTTTTCTGTGTGCATTTAGCCTCTCAGAAAGAGAAGCTGCTTTATGGGCTGAAACAAACATTAAGCATAGTGCTAGGTTCCTCTTAAGGACAGCAGCTATGTCTTATTTCTTGAGAGTATCATAGAATTGTCTTGCAGGTGAGAAAACTGAGAACAGAGATATTAAATAATTTGCCTGAGAACACATAAATGGGATCAAAACAGAATAGGATGCCTTTTTTCTTAACCCTTGTCCAGGATTCCACTTTTGAGCAACTATCAGGCCTTAACACAGAAGGTTTTCAAAAAGTAAATGTCGAATTCATAAATCAACAAGACTTTTATAAAAACATGTTTATGACAAAATGTAGTTTCTAGAGTACACCAAAGTATGTCCCCTTGACACCGAAAAAAGGAGTAAGAAATGAAATCCTGAATCTCATCTCATCTTTGAATTGTCTATGTCATGCACCTGCCTTCACGCTGTGTGGACAAGCTAGTCAGTGACAAAGTTGCACTGAAATAATGAGGAAGAACAGGAAACTAAGGGAAGGAACACTGATTAAGCAGTCAGGCAACTGAGAGGGTAAGTGAAAAAAAAAAAAAACCCCAACACATTTAGATAATTGCCCTCATGGAAAAAAAATTGGTGGTGACCTTGTGGTGCATAATGTTACAGGAAAGAGGAGGCTGTGGTCCTGACTTAAATGGGAGATTGCACAGACTTTGACTAGAGACATTATATGTATATATTTCCAGTGATACATTTCTACAAACTATACAAATTATCACCAACTACAAATGGGGTTTTGGAAATTCATTTTCCCAAGTTACCATATTGTATTCGGTGGATGGGTTCCCAGGTCAGCCTGAAAAGGTCTCCTTAGCCTGTAATATATCCGAAATATTGTAATTTTAGAATAAGAAAATAATAATGTTAACAACCAAACTGAATAGAAGAACAATGCAATTTAATGAAAAACAGATTTTTAAAAAACTTGTCTTTACTGCTGATGACCAAGGGAAAAATATTTCATTAAGGAATGAGGAGAAAGTAGATGCACAATTCTTTGGAAATTTTGGAGTAGAAATTTGGGTACAGCTGAAGCTCTGAATAGCGCTGTTCTTTATCATGTTTAGTTTTACTCCTAAAGGTACAACTTTCATTTTCCTTGCTGGGTACCCTCCCTATTATCAATGTTTCACATACAGAATTCACAAACAGAACAAGTTGAGGGAAAATGATTGAGAAAAATAGGAGAGGAATTTTTAGTAGATAACTGAGCAAGGGGAAGCAAAGAGAGAGGGGTATGAGACGGTGTGATGGTGTGTTAAAAGACCATGCTTGATGTGTGGGTTACAGATGTGTCAAGAAGGAGGTTAGGTGTATTGCTAATCCAGTGAAATGTGATGGAAAGAGAAATGCTTTGGATTTCATTTGACTTGGATTTGCATTTCTGGCTCTAGCACCTTGGAAAATTACCTTTTAACTTCTTAGACTCCTTAATTTCTTTCCTTGTAAAATGGGAACCGTCCTTGCCTCATGAGGTTGTTTTGAGAATTAAATAAGATGAGGTAGCTAAAGCAGAGAGTAGGGGAGCTGGGCTGCTGCTGCTGGGATCTAGGGTGGGAGTGTGAAGATCACAGCAGCAATACAGGGCATCAGCTGGTTATTGTCTGGACGGCACCGAAGCAGTAAGAGGGCATGGGAGGAAAATGAGTGTAAGGACCATTCCCATCTTAGATGCCCACAGTGGAGAGAATAAATGCATAATAGAATGCATTATATTGTGCTATGCTCTAGGGCAGAGCTTTATTCTTTTTCAATGAGAAAGCAGTGCACTATCTCTGGGGTATTTATCTGCAAGCGCTATTGGGTCGTGAATGTTAAAGAGAAATTAGGGGTTACAGCCCCTGGGCACCATCTCTGAGAGCCCTTGTGTTGTAGGGGAACAATAGGGGCATTGCTCTGTAAAGTGCTGTATCTATTTATCATCTCCCCAGGGGACTATTAGAACCTAACCAAGTCACAGGGCGGGACCATTTCTCATTGCCCTAGGAGTGATCTCACCCTTTGCTTTGTGTCTAGCTTGGCCAATCCCATAGCCCTTTTATCCTAGGATGGCTTTTGACATCTCTTCTACCCCAGGGATCCTCAACTGGACTTGGTGAAGGATACCAGTAACAGCAGAAGAGTTTTTTCAAAAACTCTTCATTCCGGCAGCTGGTCCAGATGGGTTTGAGTAACCTGGTTCCCATAGAGAGAAATAGTTGCTCACAGCCAGGTCCAGTCTTTCCTTTCACAACTTGCAGTCAAATCTCTAACTCAGTTGCCTGTTGTTTTTATACATGGACCTGTGGAAATATTCTCTTTGCAATTTTTATTGTCTCTCACCCTCTCCTTTATTCCTATCTATTCCCAGAGAGCTAGTTACATTTACGAAATGGTGGGTTATTAGTTAGCTACTTGTATTTTTCAAGAGTTAATTATAAGTAACTTTGCAACTATTTAAAACTTTATTGAAAAGAAAACTTGAGATTCACTATATGAAGGATTTAATCTTCCAACTTTCTTCAAAAGCTACAATTTATGGGAAAGAATGGGGAATTGGTTTGTGACTCGGTGGTGGGGACAGCATTGTTCAGGAAATCAATAGATAGGGAATCTGTAGGGACTTGCTGGGTCTCAGGAAACTCTGTGTAGGACCTAAATTCATGATGATCTTCCAACTCACCTCTGTGGAGTTTCCATGATCTAAGCCATGGCCTAGAGATCTTGTTTCGAAGGGAAGAAAAACCCACTGGGGTATTGAATGGAATATTCTAAGAATCTTTTAAATCAACAACTCTGCCACTTGATGATGAGGAATGTGCCCTCCCTGGGGAAGCCTGGAGAAGATGGAATGTGCACCAAGAAGGGGGGCTTCCCTCAGTTCTCAGTTGGCCCCTTGCTGTGCAAGGTGATGGCTTGACCTTCTGGGTAAAACTGTATAGTGGACCAAGCTTGTTTTTTATTTTTTCTATTTCCTCCTCCAGTCACACATCTACACATTCATGCTGCCCCCTGGCTGCTCAAAATTTATTTTGGGAGTAGACAGTGTATCAAAGTTTGCAAACTGATAGCCATTTATAGATGTTCTATTTTATCTTGAGTATTTTTTTTAATTTTAATTAGAACTAATTACCAACTTTCGAAATTCATGAGATAAAACTCTGATTGGCAGCTTCTCTTCAAAAAGTCCAGTAGACCCCACTTTAAGCTATCATTCCCTTTAGACAGTCTGGGCTCTTGAGTTTGCTATAGGTCTCATGCCACACTCAGATTTCAAATAGGCCTGTTTCACGCCTTTATTTTAGCAACAGACCCATAGATATTGCGGTTTACTATGCCCTAATGAAGGGATATGTTTAGGCACACAGGTATGGTCAGATCTGAACCTCAGCCTGCACAACGAAGAGCACATTACTTAACTCTGGATGCTTTCTTTTTCTCACCTGTGAAGTGGGGATAAGAACACCTATCTCAGGCTGTTGTGAGGACTATAGGAGACAATATCTGCACAGCACCTAGAAAAGTACCTGGCTCTTAGAAAACTCCCAATTAAGGAAAGCTATTCCCAATACATCTCACAAGGCCCCTCTCCATGTGATATGCCTTTCCTAACTCCTCCTCTCAACTCTCCTCTCCCTATGCTTATCCCCAAACAGTGAAACATTTTCGCCACTCATTCAAAAAATATGGAATTAGATATCAGTTCAGGGCCTGCCAACATGTTAGACACTGGGGGAAGACCCGACTCTCAAGGACCTTAGGGCCTATTATGTAATAGTGTTATAATGTGATCAATGCTACAATTGAGTTATACATTACGACATGGGAACAATTAGGAGAGTACCGCCATGAAATAGTTATTATAATCACTTCCATTTGCACGTAACGGGTATGTTGATGAAGTAGCTTTTTGGGAAAAAAACTCACATCCGTAGCATTTGTCAGTCTCCATGGTAAAAAGATGCCCACCATGGTTGACTTCAATATACCAATGGTTGGCATGCTGCTAGCAGATAAGCTGGCACAACCCTTTCACTATACAAAGCCCATTCCCGAGCACCTAGTGGTGACGGCTCTAAGCAGGCAGGACTTGGATTGTGACCCCATTTCAAAAGAGAAACTGAGGCCCAGTGAACTGTGTGGTCTTTCTGAGATCACAGAGATGGTGACTGCAGTATCAGAGCAGAGGGCTTCTGACTTGAGTCCAGCGTTCTTGCTACCACACAACCTCGTTCAGTGTCCCTTCAACTTTTCCGAGGATAAGTAGATGGAAAACAAGCAAATGAAAACACAACACAATTATTAACTTGAAGAAAACTCAAAAGTAATGTAAACAAAAGTATAGCATAATAGATAGCTCAGAGCAGCATTTACATAGAATAATGGAAACACTGAACATTGATCTAACTAATATTATGATTTAATTATACTAGGTGGATAGGAAGTAAGGGTTTCTCCAAGCGGTGGGGGTGGGATATGTATGTGTGTTTGAAAAAGGAAATAGTTCTATGTTTATGGAAGTAGCATTATAAAGCACGCCATTTAATGATAAGTAATTGAAAGTGGTTGTCTCTGGGGAGTATAAAATCATGCTATGTGTGTGCAGTGGGGAAGGTGGGGGGGAGCTAACAACTTTTGTGTAACTCTTGCAGAACTACTTGGTTCTATGAATTTTACGCAAATATCTTTGATGAAAAACAATTAAAACTGAATTGTAAATAAATTAAAATAGCCATATTTTCTTGTAAGAAAAAGGAATAAAGAACCTAGTATAGTAAGATTGACATCAGACAAAAGAGAATACATGAACTAAGAGTATTGAAAAGATATTTCAGATAAAAAGAAAAATCTCCCACAAATATATAACTATTTCAGTGTGCACATAACCACAAAACTTCAAAATATTTCAAGAAAAAGAGCGATAATAATAAATATGCAAACCCACAATAATAATTACAATTTTATAAAACCTGTTAAAAATCCACACATCAAGCCAACAAGAAAAATAGAGGATTTGAATAAGCTTGATCTAACAGTTGTGTGTAGACTTTTGAACTTAACCACACATTATCTTTATAATAATTACAAAATGCTAACTACTAGCATAAATAGTGAATCTTAACATACTCTAAAAATTTGATACCATATCTGGGCTGTGATGGTGGGTAGACTCTAGGTGTTTCCTGCATTTGTAGCTCACTCTTGCTGTTCTTGCTTTTATGTAATCTCTTCCCCTTGAGTGTGGGCAGGAACTGTGACTTGCTTATAACCAATAGAATATTGCAAAAGTGAGTGGGTGGATGCTACTCCATGACTCTTAAATTTATAACACTCTGTCTTGTAAGGAGACTCACTCTGGAGACTCTCTTCTGGCTTGATGAAGTTAAGTGGTCATGTTGGAAAAGCTCACATGGCAAGGCACTGTGGAGAGCCTCTAGGAATTTCAGAAGCTTCTAGGAGCTGAGAGTGGCTTCTACTATAGCCAGCAAGAAGCCAGGGCTCTCAGTCTCACAACTGAGAGGAAATGAATTCTGCCATCACTCAGAGTGAGTGTGAAAGCAGATTCCCAATAAAGTCTCCAGATAAGAATGCAGCCTTACTGACATCTTGATTCAGTCTTGTGAGACCCTTAATATGATTACCAATTTAGAAAACCCAAGATAATCAATAGACAGACCATTAGAACTAATAAGAAAATACAGTGATTTAGCCAGAAAACAAGTAAAGCATGTGAAAAGCAGTATTTCTCAGCAATAATCAATTACAAAATATAGTAGAATAAAAGATTCCATTCACAATAGTAAAAACTCTGAAGTAAACAACCAAATAGCAAATTTAACAGTTTAAAATGCAAGTCAAAAGTAACTCCGATGAATTTTGAAATGCCAGTATGCAAGACTTTATGGAAGAAACTATAAAACTTTGTTGAAGGACATGAGTGAAGATCTGAAAAAAGAGCTATTATACCATGTCCATGAATGACATGACTCAACATTGTAAAAGTACCAATTATCCTCAAGTTAATCAATAAAATCAATAGAATCTCAATGAAAATTCCCCCAAAGAATTTCTATACTACTTGACAAAGTGATTCTAAAAATCTTGAGAGACTTTGTAAGAAGAGCAAAGAAAATTTTGAAAAACAAAATATGGACAAGTTAATTTTCCCTACTGCTTATCAAAACATATTATAAAGATAATACAATTGTGTGATATTTGTGCAAAAATAGGCATAAGATCAATGGACATTTAACAAATTCAGAGGCAATAAAAAATATTGGTGAGAATTTACCATATAATCAATATATTTCAGATCTCTGAAGAAAGGAGAGGCTAGTCACTAAATGATTTGGGGAGACCTGGCTATCCACTTGCAAAACAAATAAATCCCCAACTCTATCATTCACAAAAATAAGTTCTAGAGCCATTAAAGATCCAAATATGAAAAAAAAAAACCCAGCTAAAGCCATAAGTAAAAAATAAAGGACAATATATTTTTACCTAAGTATAGGAAATATTCTCTTAAGACATAAAATGAAATAATACATTTGGCCAAATTAAATAAAAGTTTCATATATCAAGAATTCACCACAACTGATTGTAAAGATTCAGAAATGGATAAAGCACAATACTACTTGATGGTAGCACAATAATATAAGTACACTGAATGAAGTCGGATGTGAGTATGGTTGAAAGAGAAGGGCTGGGGGCACGTATGAAACCAGAAGGAAAGACAGAGGACAAAGACTGAGATGGTACAATTTAAGAATTCCTACAGTGGACAATGATGGAGATTAAATGGACAAATATAAAAATGTTTTTATATGGGGGAAAACAAATGAATGTCAACATTGCAAGGGGTTGAAAATGGGTGGTATACAGGAAAAGGTGCAATCAATGCAAGCTAGGGTCTATGGTCAACAGAAACATTGTAAATGCTTCTGCTGAACATAACAAAGGCATTATGCCAAAATTAAGTGTCAGCAGGTGGGGAAATGGGAGAAGGGTATGGATTCCACGCAGAAGGAAAGGTAATATCTTCATATAGATTATGGTGGTGAAGGCATGTCTATTTACTTAGGCTGGATCGTATATGTACAAATAAAATTGGTTACAAATGAACTGAAAGAAACAGGTACTAGAAAAGATGTGGAGAAAGAGATGTACTTATTTACTGTTAGTAGGGAAGCTGAGGGGTGCAGCCACTTGGATGGCAGTGTGTGGTGTTTTCAGAGGAGGCTAGGGGTGGGGTTGTCATATGATCTTGGAGCCCCATTGCTAGGTATACAACTTGAGGAGCTGAGAGTGGGGACATGATTGGACACTGGTGTTTATGGTGGTGAGGAATGGAAGCGGGAACTGTGGTGTTGACATACAATGGACTACTGAGGGGCTGAAGAAGGAATGAAGTTGTGAGGCATGCAACTAGGTGAATGAGCCTCAAGGAGGGTATGCTAAGTGAAATGACAGAAACAAAAAGACAGCTATTATCATGCCTCACTCATATGGACTAACTAGAATATACGAATTCAGAGAACTGAAGTCAAGAGCATAGGTTATTAGGTTGAGGCCTATTGTAAAGGGTCCTAGATTGTAAATTTTTACAGCAGTCACATATATTCAGGAGTTGTAACTGCAATTTCTAAATTCTGAAATACTGAGCTATTTGTAAATAACCTGGTTGTTCCCTAAAACTTTGGGTATTTATGTGGCACTTGAGACTCAGAGATAGAGCACTGAAGCTATGAAAGTCAGCATTAGCCCATTTAGCAACTGTTAAAAAAGATGAAAAAGTGATCAGAATTCATCTAGAGATATGAATGAAGCTGATCTGGATAGGACTAAGGTAAACCAGAACACTGGGTAAAGGATAATATGGCCTATATTTTAAAGCTTCAACCTCTGCGTGAGGTCAAAGGGAGAGAAATTTATTTGGTGCAAAATTTATATTTTGAGTAGCGCATTATCTAATTTAATTTGTATGGTCAGTTGACTTGAATGCCATAATTACATGGAATCTTGAATAGGGTGTGAGATCTTATTGGTTTGTACACATTAGTGTGATGCCCTGCTATATCCTACAGTAATTTGGGCAGAGAATAAGAAGTATTTTAAAAATCCCCTTGGGGGATTGGGGAGAAAGGGGGAAATATTAGACTTCCCCATCTGAGGAATTCCTGATATTCTCGCAAGCAGTGGGGACAACCAATTCAATAGTCAGGTCCTCAATCTTGGGACTTGCTGATATGGAGTTTTTTCCTGCAAAGGTGAGGCTAAGGCTACTGATAATTATGTCTGAAAGTGACCCCCAGAGAGCCTCTTGCTGTTCAGATGTGGCTTCTCTCTCGTTCTAAGCCAACTTGGCAGGTGAACTCACTGCCCTACTCCCTATGTGGGACATGACTCCCAGGAGTGAAAATCTCCCTGGCAACTTGGGACAAGACTCCTGGGGGCCGACATCATTGGAATGAGAAGGGGGAGGAAAGAAGTGAGATAAAATAAAGTCTCAGGGGTTGAGAGAGTTCAAACAGAGCCCCGAGGCTATCCTGGAGGTTATTCTTGCACATCATCTAGATATCTGTTTTTAGTTTATGGTGTATTGAAGTGGCTAGAGGGAAGTATATGAAACTGTTGAACTGTGTTTCAGTAGCCCTGATTCTTGATAATTGTATAACTATATAACTTATGCAATGTGATTGTGTAAACCTTGCATCTGATGCAACTTTTATCCAGGGTATGGACAGAGGAGTTAAAAAAAAAAAAGATGAAAATAGATAACTAATAGGTGGAGATAAAGGGTAAACATTGGGTAGATTGAAATACTATGAGTAAATTAGAGGGAGGGGCAAGGGGTATGGGATGTATGAGTTTTTTTTCTTTTTAATACTTTTTCTGGAGTGATGCAAATGTTCTAAAAATTATCATGGTGAAGAATACACAACTATGTGATGATATTGTGAGTCACTGATTGCATTATAGAGTTGGACTGTACGTGTATGAATATTTCTCAATAAAAACATTAAAAAATGTTACTATGGTGACATAGTAAAGTCAAAGGCAAGAGAGAGATGGGAGAAAATATTTGCCACATATTTAACAGATTAATATCCAGAATATACAAGGAAATTTACATGTAAGTGAGGAAGACTGCACGACCAAAAGAAAAATGGTCAAAAACTGTGGAAAGGAAATATAAATAAAAGAAACTACCGATGGCTAACAAATGTATAGATGTTTAACCTCACTAGTGGTCAGAGAATTAAAATCAGATATAATTATACATTTATCTGATTGGCAACAATCTAAAATTGTTGTGAAAATCAGGTGAAAAGCATTTTTGAAGAGCCTTTTCCAGTGTAGTTTGGTAGCATCTATTGAAACTAAAAATAAGTATAACTTATGGCCCAGAAATTCAACTTGTCACATATCCAAGAGCACAAATGTGCAAGGGAATATGTACAGTGATGTTCACTGCATCATTGTTGTAACAGCAAAAATGTTGGCAGAAGCCCAAATGGCCATTTATATGTGAACAACTAAAAACGAACAAACAAAAAAGCGAAAGCAAAAACGCAAATGAAACTAAACTGTTTTTTTTTTCATACCATAAAATTTTGTATGACTGTTAAAAGACAGAAGGCTATTTTTTTTGTACTAAAATGGATATATCATTCTGGTGAAAAAGCTGTACTCCTTGATCTAATGTATCTATTGATCAAATTCACACGTATATATAACCTAACTTCAGGTTCAACAGAGGCAGCTCCTGCTATATATGCAGTTTTCCCCAATCTAAAACTCTTGATAGTTGTATGCAGTAAACATTATTCTTACTTATTTAGAATGAAAAAACTGAGCTCAGATAGGTTAAACAATTTAAACTCACACAGCTAGCAGAGGTAATAACCTCATCTTAGCCCCAAAGCTTGTGCCCCCAACTATTATAGTATGTTGTCTTTATAATTTACAGAACTGTATTGTGAAAAAAATGCTGAGTGTGTGAATGGGAATACAGGATGGATGGCATTGTATTGTGTTGAGCAAGTATTTTAACATGTTTTTTCAGAGCCTTGTCGAAAATCTGATTCTTTCTGGGCTATTTAAAGATATTTGGGGCATTATGGAGCTGACTCAGCATTTTTTTTGGGTCATTGATAGGTGAGATTCATAAAGGTAGGGTTTTCCTGAAAGATACTAGTAGACATAGAAGAGAACAGAACTTAGGAGAGCCAGCATCCAGGATAAAATCCTTTGCAAAGGTGGGCAATTCCATTTTTTATTGGGATTAAAGTCATCCCAAGAGAGATATGGAGAATATTGAAAGAAAAAGCAATATTGAAAATATGTATATACCGTAGGGATAAGAAATGCTTCAAATGGCAATAGCCAAAGGTTGAAGGGGAGAGTAGTAGAAACATATTCAAAGATTCAAGAGTTTCACTCATACAGTAGAGTACTATATTTATGGCAATGATGGAGGCATCTTATAGAAAGTATGATTGTTAATAGTAATACTCTTAAAACTTGTTTATAAATTTTTTGATCTGGAAGTTTGAAATATTATGATATGAAAGGATGGATGGATGTGAAAAAATGACTTCTTTTGTATTTCTTTTAGCCACTAACTAGGTGTTCTAAGGGTAACAAAAAATGTAAACATGTTATTGATAATTTGCATAGCTCTTGCAACTGTGCATTATTTTGCATAAACCCATTGAGAAATAAAAATACCTCTATTGTTATTTTGCCCATGAGAAACTATATTAAGAGATCAACTGTGAGCAAAATATCACACAGTAGTTGACAAAAGTAAAGGAAAACTATTTCCCCTTTGTAGGAGTTAACACAATGATAATGGAGAGTATACTCCAATTAATGAATTTCCTTAATATGTCATTACTGAATGGCATAGTCCTATTTCTTAGGAATAACAATGGAAATTTAGGTTAGTATTTAGGTGATTTCCCTACCTTTCTCCCCTTCCCATATGAAATCTAAATTTTGAAATTTGATCAACGTGGCGGATATGTTTACAATGCATCATTCATCCATCTTTTCATTAATCCAACACCCAAGGGATTAACCTAACATCTATCATGAGCCAGGCACTGTTCTAGATGTTGAGGATACAATGGTAAAGAGGTAGAAAAGGACTCTGGTTGCATGTAGCTTAGAGCTGATGACATTGGACAGTTAAATCATAACAACAGGGTGGGATGGGACTATGGTAAGACAGTTCTGTGAAACATAAGTATGTCCTGGGGCTTCTTGGAAATATATGGAGAGAGAACTGAAGTTTTGAAATCACATGGTGTGTTGGTTTGAAAGGATGTATGTCCCTTAGAAAAGCCATGTTTTAATCAAAATCTCATTTTGTAAAAGCAGAATAATCCCTATTCAATACTGTATGTTTGAATCTGTAATTAGATCATCTCCCTACAGATGTGCTTTAATCAAGAATGGTTGTTAAACTGGATTAGGTGATGACATGTCTCCACTCATTTGG
Organism: Tamandua tetradactyla; assembly: GCF_023851605.1. Lineage (NCBI taxonomy): Eukaryota > Metazoa > Chordata > Mammalia > Pilosa > Myrmecophagidae > Tamandua > Tamandua tetradactyla. The sequence goes on from NC_135335.1 coordinate 82,509,017, forward strand.
GTGGATCTTGATAAGTTTCTGAAGTCCTATAAAAGAGGAAACATTTTGGAGAATGAAAGAGAGATTCGGAGAGAGCAGAGAATGCTGTAGCACCATGAGAAGCAGAGTCCACCAGCCAGTGACCTTTGGAGATGAAGAAGGAAAATGCCTCCCGGGGTGCCTCATGAAACAGGAAGCCAGGAGAAGAGGCTAGCAGATGACACTGTGTTAACCATGTGCCCTTCCAGATGAGAGAGGAATCCTGACCATGTTTGCCAAGTGCCCTTCCACTTGAGAGAGAAACCCTGAAATTCATCTGCCTTCTTGAATCAAGGTATCTTTCCCTGGATGCCTTATATTGGACATTTCTATAGATTTGCTTTAACTGGGGCATTTTCTCAGCCTTAGAACTTTAACTAGGAACCTATTAAATTCCCCTTTTTAAAAGTCATTCTGTTTCTGGTATATTGCATTCCGGTAGCTAGCAAACTAGAACACATGGGAAGAGGGTTTAGAATAGTTATTAGTCTTTCATAGGAGGGCTGTTTCTCCTGAAGGGAGGAGAAGTTGGCAACACTTAGTTTACGTTTAATTTCAGAAGAAAAATTAACCTTTCCATCAATTCAAATTGGCCTTTAATTTAAAGGATGTACAATAAAATTGCTGCAGATTTGCATCATGCCCCCCCAAACTTGCAACACTACCCAATGTCAAGGAATTGAATGGGCTAGAATTAAAATATTCTTGTGTAGTACCAGGACTAGAATACCTGCCTAATACATGAATAGTTATGAATGTGTAATGCCAGAGAATGGGCATTTAAAAATGCATCATAGAACCCTGGAAAATTCTGTTCAAATTTATGTTACATATCTTTTTTTAAACCGTGTGACTTTACAATTATATATGGCTTAGAACTAATAGATTCCTGATTCTCTCTTCTTAAATGAAGATGAATGTCTTAACTCTATGTTGACCAAGTGTGTTGACAAAATACCACATAAAGAACTATTGGCTATCAAAACTAAACAATACCAATTGCAAAATTCTGAAAAATAGAAGAAAGCAATGCTGAAGAGCCTTATTGGCCTTAAACCTCAAAACTAATTTTACATAAAATCTAAGAATTCTTGAAATTCAAAATTGGAGAAGAAAAATAGAGCAAATGAACCACATGTGAGGGTAAAGACTCATCTACAGTCATATCTAGGCAAAGGAAAGAAATTTCAAGATTTACATCCTTTATATTTTAAACTTCTTATAACAACCATATTTGTCTAAATCTACAAGAAACCAATAGCTTAGTTTAGAAGGCACCATCACATAGGAAGGTGAACTCTGTTGTAGCCACTTCAAAAACAAACCATACCAAACTCGTAATTTAAAAATTAAGCCCAGATGATGCTTAATAAGCATGAAGTGTTTTTGGTGTTACAAATGAAAAACAGGTGTTAAGTGGAGATAAGCAGCTCAGAGCCGAGCAGGGCCACCTACAAGCAAGGGTCATTTTCTTCCCAAAGGGGTGGAAGTCAGTTATCAATTATGCAGCCCAGGCACAGTCTTCTTTTTCTGAGATGAGACATCTGGCTGCATAGGAAAGATGGGACATTTGAAAGTGGTTGAGAATGCAAAGGTTGTCTCTTTGAGATATGTTTGTGCTCTGAAATCAAATCACCTTGCAGGAGACAGTGTGTAAATGAAGCTCAATGACAGTGCACTTAATAGAACTTCTCAACAGGGTGGTTGCTTCCCATTTCTCCATGCCTAGTCATGAAGGGCACTAAACTATTATCAAGGTGATTCTGGCTTTTACCGTTTCTTCTTATTTGTTTCACCTTACTAAAACATTCTCTGGGTTACCTCTAAGAAGTTGGTTCAACTTTATGGACATTGATTTTTCCCATTTACAAATTATGGGGCTGTGTCCTTATGATCTAAGGTTACTCTCAGCAATAAGACTTTGGTAGTATCTCCAAAATGTATATGTGTGAGAGAGCAATTAAGAGATGATTCTATTACACCCAGATGCCAAGCTTAGCCTCCAAAGCTTTCTACTTTATTGGCTCTGACTTCAAAGGAGCAGGATAAACAAATCTGTTGACCAAGGATGGATCAGTATTGCTATTTTCTCCACTATTCAGGCAAATCACTAAGGCAAAGTCCTCTAAGTCTGAATATCTACCAATTGTCCTTCAACGGATCTGCATTAAATAATCAATACTTGTCTATCTGAGAAACTATAGAAGATAGAGAGGAGTATGAGACACAGATTCTGCTCTCAATAGACTTACAATGCTAAAACTCATTGGTTCCCAATTTTCAACATACACGAAAATTGCCTGGAGGGCTTGTTAAAACATATTGAAGAGGACTCTATTGGCAAACTCATGATGTTGATGTTAAAATTACAATACTTTGCCTGCCACATCCAACTCTGTTCTCATGACAGGCTACATCATTTGTGCAGCCCCTTTATTTTCAAGATAGTGACAGCTATGCATTAAACCAAGCATAGGGTTCTTCTGAGAATGGGGTCCTGTGTGACTGCTCAGGGCACACACCCATGAAGCTGGCTGTGCTGGTTTGAAAGGATGTATGTCCCCTAGAAAAGCCACGTTTTAATCTAAATTTCATTTTGTAAAGCAGAATAACCCCTATTCAATTCTGTATGTTTGAAACTGCAATCAGATCATCTCCCTGGAGATGTGATTTAATCAAGAGTGGTTGTTAAACTGGATTAGGTGACGACATGTCTCCACCTATTTGGGTGAGTCTTGATAAGTTTCTGGAGTCCTACAAAAGAGGCAACATTTTGGAGAACGAAAGCTATTCAGAGAGAGCAGAGCAGAACGACATAGTAGAGTCCACCAGTCAGTGACCTCTGGAGATGAAGAAGAAAAATGCCTCCTGGGGTGCTTCACGAAACAGGAAGCCAGGAGAAGAAGCTAGCAGATGATGCCATGTTTGCCATGTGCCCTTCCAGATGAGAGAGGAACCCTAAACTTCATCAGCCTCCTTGAACCAAGGTATCTTTCCCTGGATGCCTTAGATTGAACATTTCTATAAACTTGTTTAATTGGGACATTTTCTCTGCCTTAGAACTGTAAACTAGCAACTTATTAAATTCCCCTTTTAAAAGCCATTCTGTTTCTGGTATATTGCATTCTGGCAGCTAGCAAACTAGAACACTGGCCTTATCTGTTCTTTTTTCTTTACGATTAGGAACTCTGGTTCTATAATTACTGTTAGCAGTCTGAAAAGGACTGATCAGTGGGAAAGGCAAAGAAAACCACTGCCACTACCTGTGGACGATTAAGAACATTTGACCTCAATAACAAAAATTATGCACTTAATGAATTCAGCCATCGTACCATTCAAAGAGAAGAAGACTCAGGTCTTACAGGGATTTATGCTTTTCTAGAGAAACAAAAGATACATTTAAAGACAAATATATTCTAAACCCCATGTGGGCAAGGAAATGTTGGTTTTATTTACCACTGTATGACTAGGATCTAACATGGTGTTTAAACAGAGTAGATGGCCATTAAGTATTCAGTGAAAGAGAGGCTTTATCTCTAGTGCCCATACTCTGTCAATGGACAGGGTGTCCAACCAAGGAGTGAGACCTCTCAACAATTAGAATGAGACCATTTCCTGGTATCAAGACAGAGAGCAGTGGGTTCCTGTAACATATTTAGTACTCAATAAACTCTTGCTAAGTTAAGTTGTATTGAATTGCAGAAGAAGAGAACACATATCAAGAAAGAAGAAACTCATTATTAAGAAAAAGAACAAAACATGAAGTCGAAAGACCTGGGTTTGAATTCCAGTCTGTCAATGGCTATTTGTGGGAATTAATCCCATTAGCAATTTTTAGGGAGCCTTCCTTATCTGAAGAAATGTCCCCAGGTGGACAGACGTTAGCAAATGCTTTATACAATTTTTCTTCTCATCTCAGGCAAGACAGACACTAAGTAGTCTTGTATCCAGAGTCTAAAGACTGAAATTTGGCATTTAAAACTCTACTCCATGAACAGTTAAAATTTTTCAACCACATTTCAACTCAGAGGATCTATACGTCTGAAAGAAGAATACAGACGCTAGGTCTAAGATGCCTAGTAGTACCTAAGTAGTACCTTCAGGTTGAACAGTCGCTCAATGAACAGCCTATTTTCTGTAACCTGTCTGGCAGCCAAACATGTTTATGAGCTTTTTTTTAAAAAAAAAAAAAACCCGTAAATGCGTCAAGGCTGAGGACATATTTACACTATAATGCCATCATGGAGACCTTACTCACATTCCAGGCTGTGCTGCAAGTGGACAGGAAAAATCCCAATCAATGACAGCTGCAAGCACAAACAATTGCTGAGCTTTTCCATACAAGGCTTTGTTTCCAAATGCTGCTGAAATTGTTGACGTACCCAAAGGCTGCCAACTGCAGCCTCAAACTGGATGTAACTTGTGCCAGCTTGGATGGGTTGGAGAGCTTTTAATTCATTTGGTAATTATGCAGCAATGGGTGTTTCAAGAGTTTTTAGAAATGGAGAGTGGAATGAGAAGAGAAAGACAGGCACTTGGTGCAGTGAAAGCTCCGATGGCATGGCTTGGCCTCACGGGCACTACCGCAGTCTCTTTGGGGGCAGCCTGTCCAGCACTGGTCCTACCTGGCACAGGGTAGAAGAAGAAATGAGAGGGCAACCTGGCACTTTCTTATTTGTTTATTTTAACCTCTCAGGGCTGATGAAAACAACTGGAATCTTCTGAGTTGCTGAAAGCACATAGGCTTCTTTGATGGAGCTCTTGGCCCTTGCAACCCTAAAGCCAAAGGGGCTCATTGATTAAGTTGTAGGGGAACCATGCCCTCTGAGAATTCACTTCGGACCAGAGGCAATGGTTAATAGCTGGCAGATAACTGTCTCTAACGCAATCTTTACCATAGGCTTCAAAGCTTAACATGAAAGTGTATTCCACTGAATTCAGGCTGCAAATTGGGAAATGTTTTGAGACTGGGCTTCTGTTTGTGTTATTTAGCAAAGGAAATGCTGGGAAAGCAAAGATAGAAGGTAGAAAGGAATGATTCAACACAGCTGGAGAGAATCTATGTAGATAACCTAGGACAAGGGTCAAAGGGAAACCCAGGGACTATTCTGTCTTTAAGGATTAGGAGTGGATCCATCTGGGGGATGGTGGACTGAGGACTGGTTCATATTCCCACACTAGGATCAAGTTACCTCTGGTGATGCCCCCCATCAAATAAGCTGGTGGGCCAGCTAGCCTGAACTTTTGTGCTTCTGCTTTTCTTCCATGAGGAAGGGGGGTGGGCTGTGGGGGGTTGGGCTGTTGATTTGTAGTCTCCATATTTTAGTCTGGCTTTGACTGAGTTGTCCAAAGACCAAACCAAAAATCTGTGAGCAGGTCTGCACTGGTGAGCACCCTTCAGCTCTCCAAGTTCTTTAAACCTAATATTATACGACGCATCAGGATTCTTACAAATTTATTGTAGATAAGATTAGGGTTAGCACTATTGGGAAAACTAACTGAGCTCAGACTTGGGGAAGTCTCTGAGTTTCCGTTCCCAAAGTATTGTTGGAAAATTGGATTTATAAGTACTTAGCAATGTGACCCAGGGCAAGATATTTGCCCTTTCTCAAAGACCCCCTTACTGATAATAGGAGCTATTATATACTAAACACTTGCTACCAGGCACTGTCCTCAATGCTTTATTGGGTCTATCCAAGGTTTTCTTCACAGTATTTCTATAGCAAAGGTATTAGTATGGCTATCCTGCAGTCCCCTTATTTTACAGAAACGGCCAATTGTGCAAATTTCATAATCAGTTTCCCTTTTTGTAAAATAAAGGTATTAAAGTAGAATAATTAGAAAGATACTCTCCAACTCCGATATTTAGGTAGATTTTTAAGTCAACAGGAAAAAAAAAGAGAGAGAGAGATCTGAATAGCTTGAAGAATTTCTTTCCAAATTTGAATAAAGCTACCCTGCTATCAAAAGCAATTTATTTAATATCTTTAGTAATTAATCGTTTAAGAGAGGGCTTTGACATATCAATCATCAAAACAACACTGTGTAACAGCAAGTCAAATACTACTTTTGTACTTATTTTACAGGTGAGAAAATAGAATCTCAGAAAGGTTAATTAATACATAAGTAAGTGGCAGAGCTGAGATTGGGAGCAGGTTTTCAGAGACCAACCACAGGAGTCTTTGCAGGAGACTATTCCATTTCTATAATATCATTTAGGTAATTTCTTCTCCTTAAGGAGATGGCTAAAATATTTCTCAGCCTGAGTATGAAGTAATAAACCTCTGGTTATTTAGTGATTCTTGAAGTTTGGACACTGATGAAGATTTTAAATAGTACTGCCTTTCTCTCCTCATGTAAGGGAATCATTACTAACACCAAATCCCTGTATGATGAAATCAAGATAGTGATACAATTCTGAATTTCTCTATTTTTCCCTGAGATCTGTAACACCCTTATTTTATATGAACATGAAAATATTTTTCCAAAACCATTAAAATGATCTGAAATGCGTGTGCTTAATGTGGTCAAATTTATAGCTCAATTAACATCTCAGTTCTTGGGGATTCATAATAAAGGAAAATAATTCAAGAAAAATTTTTATTAAAAGAAGTGATAGGAGCAGAAAAAGATGATCAACTGGTTAGATCTTTTATTTCCCCACAATATAAATAGCATTGAAGTATGTTTTAACTTTTTTGGGGCTTATGGAAATCCTTTGAGAATATCTTTGCAGAAAAATGCACAGAAACGTCACAAAAAAGGCACAGATTTATATATTTGGTATATAATTTCTGGAGGTTCACGGATCCCCTAAAGCTCACCCATGGACTCTCAAATTCAGAGCTCTTGCTTTAGTGGAATTTGAAGATATTTTTCTTGATTTGAACATAAAATAAAAACTGTGGGAGTGTAAGAAGTATGGCATGGTGAATAGGCAAGACATCTAGTTCCAGTTCTAATTCTACTTTTATATAATGTAGTCCCCAACATTCCAGTTTTCTCATCTGTGAAAGGAAAAAGGATGACCTCTAAGACCATGCCAATTAAAACTAGTGTGAGGCTAGATTTAATGTATTTCAGAGTTGAAACTTGGTATCTCTCTACTAAGGGAAAAAGACAACTAAATTTTTGCTTAATTACATGTTCCCGAAAGTGGGAGAAGATAAATATTTGTATTAAATTATGAACTCAAGTATATTGCATCAGTATATATTTAGGTCTAATTGATGGTAACATCCACATAGCTATAAAAGTGTTAGAGGAAGGGTGCACGGGTGTTTCAGTGGTAGAATGCTCTCCTTACATGCGGGAGACCCAGGTTCAATTCTCGGACCATGCACCCCCCCCCCCAAAAAAAAAGTCTTAGAGGAAAAGTTTAAATGGAAACTGTTAACCTTACCTCTGTCCTTGAAGGCTATTAACCTTTTCATACTGGGAGGCTTTGACTTTGGGAGACTTTGACTTTGACTGAAAGTCTCTTTCCCCAAATGTGAGAAGAACTTCGCTAATTCTTTTATGAGGCTAATTCCTAGATCTAGGAAATCTAGATATTTGAGGCCAAGTTAAATTCTGTGAGAGTGTGGCTGAAGTTGAAACTACTGATGCCACTAAAGGACTTCTCAGATCTCTTCTGGACTCCAGAAAATACCCTCTGAAGTCCATTAAGTGCCAAACATTCTTTTCTGAGTCTGGGCCATCTGACTCATCAAACTGACCATGCTGTGTCTCCCAAGCTACAAAATATGTCCTTCTGCCGCTGAGCCATAGAACCTCCCTCTTTGGCTCAGAAGAAATTTGCCTCTCAGTTCCCCGCACTTGATCCTGTTGGATTTTAGAGGCCTACCCACCCCCACCCCCAAACTCCAAAGTTTCCTGGGTCCTAGAAACACGGTTGTTGTCTTAGATGTTCTGAATCATGTTATGCCAGTTTGCCAAGTCCCGTCAGTTTAGGCTGCTGTCCTGTGATTTGGAACTGTTTGGTTTGTGAAAAGGTTATATAATTTGTGGTATCATAAAATATTCAGCAGCAACTAAAATATATATGTAGAAATTCTCTTAACTAACTTCCAAATATCTGTCTTGCTGCACTGGCCTCTGCTTGTCCCCCACTCCCGAGTTAGGCAACTGTCTGATACCATAGCTCACAGATAGTCGAGATTGGCAGTCACTCTGCTGTGCCTGAGACTCTTCACCAAGCAGCCTGCCTCCGTCAACTGTCAATGTTATTGACCTTATACAAATTAATAAAAAATTCTATAAATTGATGAAGTAGGGTGAAAAGAGAGTTACAGAGTGGAATACTTTGGAAAAATTGGATACAGATGAGTTTATAAAACAAATATTATTAAATTAGTGTTTTGGTTTGCTAAAGCTGGCGAAATGCAGTATACCAAAATAGACTGGCTTTTAACAATGGGAATCTATTAGCTTACAAGTTTACAGTTCTAAGACTATGAAATTGTCCAAATTAAGGCTTCAACAGGATGATACCTTCTCTGAAGACTAATAACCAGTGTGCTTGGGTTCCTTTGTCAGGCAGCAAGGCACATGGTGACATCTGCTGGTCCTTTCTTCCAGGGTTTCATTGCTTCCACTTCTGGCTTCTTCATCTATGGCTTTTTCTCTAAACTTCTCTGGGTGTTTCGCTGAATTTCATCTCATAGCTTTACTGGGATATTTATCCTCTTATAAAGGACTATAGTAAGAAGATTTTAAGACCCATCCTGGGGCAAACCACAACTGAAATATCCTAATCAAAAGGTTCACATACAATAGGTTTGTACCCATAGGAATGGATTAAAAGAACATGATCCCCCCCCAAACAAACAAACAAACAAACAAACAAAAAGTGCGAAAAAACAAATTTAAAAAGGAACATGAACATGATCCTTTCTGGGATAGGTATAAACTACCACAGTTAGTATGGGCAAGATAACTTGCAAGAGATTGGAAAAGATTACAAATATAGAAAAAATTTTCACTGTTTTTTTCCAGTTTAAGCTAGAAATTGTAAATGATGTACCTAGAGTATGGTATATGCAGAATAACTGTGTAGGAATCTAATTAGGAAACTCATACTTTAAAAAAGGCTTTGGGCACACATAAAAAGATTTGTGAATAACACTAGCTAATATGTTTTTAGTTCAAATAAATGATCAATGATAAATGGAAATATAGTGTTTAATGATAATATGCCCTATACTGATGTTTACTTAACCAATAAACCACCTGAACTGATCACATTGGATGAGAGAATTCCATTGTATATTTTAATAGTTGGCATTTTCATACTGCATTGGTATGTTCCAAAAATATAACCAACACATTAACTAGGAAATATTATGTTATTATGTTTGATATGAATTGAGAATCCAGACTTAATTAAGTTTACAATATTTACTCTGCTTTAAAGCTCACATAGGTGAATGACCAGGAAAGCAGTCTTTACACCAGAATTTGCTAACTTTGATATTCAGAGAAGATGCTTTTCACATATAAACCATGACCTCTAGGTTCTAAGAAGTGGCAAAGAAGAAGGGAAGAAGCTCTGGATATGGGCTCATGTTCTAATTCTTGACTATCTACATGATCTCAGCTGGGTAAGTCGTTTCATGATTCTGAGTTTCATCTTTTCTCATCTGCTAAGTGGGAGACACAGAAACTGCTTCACAGAGTTACGAGAAATAAGTGGTTATCTGTGAAAATCTCGGTTATAGAGGATATCCTCAACCAAAAGGGGTGCTTTTGAGTGATTCTCCCAGTTGTGGTTATGTATTTATTTCACCTCTCTACATTCTCTCACTGACTCTAACTTTGGGACCAAAAGCAAGTGTGCAAAATGCATATGTTGTGTATATGTGCTTAATAAATTTTGCCTTTTACATGATTAATGAAGGGCCATTGTTTCTGTTTTTAGCCATGGAGCCTAGGAAAGTTAACTGGCCTGAATAGAGATCAAACCTGTAGTCTTGGATCTATTATTAATGGTCTCATAAACAACAATTGCTGAAGTTTGTTTTGCTGAAGATAGGAATAGATTATTCTAAGGGTTCTGAGAATATGGTTAACTGGATATGCCAGAAACCCCTCTTGTACTTGATGCTTGTGGGTCATTCTAAGTTGGCTTTAGCTGAAACATTTAATAACTGCTATGTTTCTTCATCACTTACTATCCCCTCAGGAACCTCTCCTCAGAAATGGAACCCAAACTGGAAGATGAAGAGAAGAAGGCATTCTTGTTTTATGTCTACTTCACAGATACAGAACTTTTTGAACAGCTCTTCCACAATATGAGATCTTAAATTTTTTAAAAAGGAAAGGTCTTTGAAAAGATCATCTGGGATTGAGTCAAGTTCCTCCAATAAAATGTCTAGGACATGGTTCAAAGGGTGTAAATGTATACCACATGATGTGTGAGACTCACTACATGGAAAGAATCCAGGAGCTTTAACAGACGGTTTGTTAAAGCAGATCTCTTGGACACAGTCAAAACCCCCAGGTAATATTAGTCCAGACTGTTTGATCAGAGGAATTGGAAATGGCTTAGAGAATGCCATGCTTAATTGAAGTGGCATGAGTCAAGGAGGACATTTGAAAGAAATTAAAAGTATTTATAAGCTTATTTGTGTTGCTTGGAATTCCCATTTATGATATACCTCTGGCAGAAACATTAAGCTGCCATGTAACATGAGTGGAGAATTTTTTTTTTTTTAACTGATAGGGGCTTTCTAAACAAATGTAATGAAGTTAATGAACCTTGAGGGAGTTAGCAAAATTTAAATGTGTATCTTTATGGATGACTTTGAGATGGAAAATAGAAAAGATAAACCACTCTATTTTCCCCTTGGGTGCGATGTACTATCTTAAGTATAGAAATGGAGTTGGCATCACTATGCCCTTCTGAAATTCTTCCCAACATCTGGATGGCAGCAGCTTGTAAACGAGATATATCCTTTCTCACTCAAGTTTAAATAATGAACTTCACTCCCTTCTCTGAATTAGAAAACTTGGGTTTTATAAATGCTAACTTCATGATTTATTTACAGCTGATGACAATACTTTTCTATTATCCTAGTAACTAGAGATGGGAGGGTGGAAGAAACTGTTCAGAGAAACTGAAAATCAGAACGACCATACTGGGGAAACAATCAACACCAGCTACAAAATAATGATTTGGGTTGACTGGCAACAACTCAGTTTAGAACTTATTTGGAAGCATGATAATCAGACTAATCTAGGCTATGTTCTGTTAAATACAATACCCAAATCTCAGTGGCTTAAGACACACAAAAATTTTGTTTCTTGTTGCCATTGCATGTCAGTGTGGTCATGGGAGCTCTGGTTTACAAAGTCACTCAAGGACTCGATCTGATGGAGGGTTTAACAGCTGTACCATTTGGGGCATGTGACTTCAGTTGTTAACAGAAGAAGACAGAGCTGTAGTCTTGTGTTGGCAATAGAAGAGTTCAACCCAGAAGTGGCACGTCACTCCCACTTGCAACCCACTGGCCAGTACTAAACATGGCCCTCTTATCTGCAAGCCATTGAAGGATGTAACCTCCTGTGTGTCTGGAAGGAGAGGAGAACCTGATGTAGAGAAACACTGAGGTCTCAACTGCAGGAAGGAAGGGAATGAAAAAGAGAGGAAGGAAAGAAAATAAGCATTCATTATAAGAGAAAGATTGTTGGAAAAGAATGACTTGCAGTCACTCCTGGGATAAAATTTGAACACTTTGCCCTGGTCCACAGAACTGAACTAGATCTGTCCCTACCCATTTATATGACCTCATTTCATTCCTCTCTCTCTCTTCTTCCAGCCTTTGGACCTTTTTTTGTTCTTTTGTTCATCTACATCAAGTTCATCTACATCTTATGCCAGAATGCTCTTCCCTCAAATCTTTGCATTTTTGTTATCCAGGATTCAGCTATCACCTCCTCAGAGAAACCTATCCATCTAGCTATTTTTTTTTTTTTTTTTTTTTACCTTTTGCGTGGGCAGGCTCCAGGAATCGAACTTGGATCTCTGGCCTGGCAGTTGAGAACTCTGCCACTGAGCCACCATTGCCCGCCTTCGCTATTTTATTTTTATTCTAACATTTATCATTATATACGTTGATATTTATTTGTCTTGTATTGTTTGTTTTTCTCACTAGAATATAAATTCTATGAAACTTGGAACCTTATTTGTTTTTCTGGTCATTTTATCTTTAGTACCTGATATACAGAAGGCATTTAATAAATGTTTGTTAAATAAAGGAATAAAAAGGGCCGACGAGAAGACTGCAGAGGCTAGAATCACTGGAATGAGTGTAAAAATAGGTATTTTCAACATGAAACCAATAATTCATGCTTGGAGCCAAGGAAGAGAAAACACGGTGTCTTTACAACCAAACAGAAGAAAGAGTAAGCCATCTTGTGTATGAAACAGCAAAAAAATTGTAAAAATTAATTACCACATGTAGCTGAGAACAAACTTTGGAATCAACAAATAACTCATTCACCCATACTTTAAATGTGGTAGCCAGTTTCCAAGATGACCCCCAGTGATCTTAGCTTACTGGTATTTATGTACTTGTATTATCCCCTTCCACAATAAATCAGTCTGGTATGACCAATATAATGTGGCAGAAGCAATGGTTTATGACTTCCAAAGCTAGGCCATAAAAGGTATTTCAGCTTCAGCCTTGCTCTCCTCCATCCTGGAGGACACAAGCTAACAGGCTGTGAGGACACTCAAACTGCCCTTTGGAGAGGTCCACAGAGAGAGGATCTGACGCCCCTGCCGAAGGCCAGCCCCTACTTCCAGCAAAGTGAGCAAGTCAGCTTGGAAGTGGATCTTACAGCCCTGGACAAGTCTTTGAATGACTGCAACCTTATGAGAGACTTGAGTCAGAATTGCTCAACCAAGTAACTTCTGAACTCCTGATCCACAGAAACTATGAGAACTAACACATGTTTATTGTTTTAAGCCACTAAGTCTTGGGATGATATTTTACACATCTGCAGTAAGTGAAACATTGAGATTTCTTCAAATTTTCAAAAGTTCTCTACTCTTAAAGAAGTTCATCCTCTTTGAATGAGTGAGAAAGAAACAGAAATTGGTGAGGGAAGTGGCATGGACTTAGCCAGATGAACCAAATCAACCTTGTCCATTAATGAGGTGACAGATGTCTCAGATGTTCTATCATAAATCCTCACTTTTTATGGCCTTGGGAAACCACTGGAACCATTAAGCTCTATCATTACAATGCAAAAATGATAGGTTACTTCAGTAAAAATCTGTTAAATTAGATGTTAGGAGTTGTGGTGGATTGACTGAAGTTTTCATCTTTAAACTGATCATTTGGCTAACACATGGAAAGTTCTTGGGTTCAAATTTTAAAGCTCAATGACAAAATCTAAGTTTTTTTTGTCTGGAGAGGGGATCTCATTGTTAAAGAAGGGGCTGACTTTAATAAAATGTGTGACTGCAGTTCTGATGACAAGAAAATAGTGTCACTTTTGGATCGTGAACTGGAATTTCAGATGTCTTTTTGAAGATTTTCTTATCACTAAAATAGCTGACTATTATGTATGCAAAAATGCCTGTCTTTGGCTTCCCCATGATGTGATCTGCCACTTTGTAAAATATTGTTGTGCTCTTAGACTTCAGGAAATTGAAAATGTATATGTTCATCTGTTTGGAATTTTCTGCAGTTCTGGGTCTCCACACTCACCTTTGATTCTTTCCCCTCTGACCTGAAATATTTATCTCAGTAGATTTCTGAAAGACTTTTCAGATGTTAGTATGAAAGAGGAGACTCTGTAGTATCCACAGTTTTCATTAGTACCGTTTTTCCAGGCCTCATTGTATTTCCCTATTGTCTTGAACATGCCTTGCTATTGAGTGATGCAGCCTTTTGGCCTATTAGGCCATAGGATCAGCAAAAAGTCTCTTGCTTCCAAATGCATTTTTAAAGAGCCATTCCTTATATTCTCACATCTTAATGAAACCATTATTTTTTGCACAGAAGCTCCTTTGACCTCTTTTGGGAACTTACTCTAATACTCTGTGGCTCTTGTTCATAAGAACATTCTTTTTCCTAATATCTAGTCTAAACTTTTCCTTCCCTAGCTGAAGGCTTTTTGTCTCCCATATTTTGAAACTACAAGTGATTCCCTTTCCTCACTGAAGATTAAAATTTATACCTAATGGTTAGAATGTCAAACAAACATTAATCTTGTCTCCTGCCTCTTTAAAGATGGAGGAATGCCCAAAAGCAATTTAGCTTTAGACAGCAGAAGTATTTGTGTAATGTTCTTTAACCTCTGATTCATCTTCTCAAATCATTTTGGATTAAGCTTTATTTCTCAAAGATGCAAACAGCATAAGAATCTACCTTGAAACTTCATAATCATTCCACACTTCTACGTTTCATTTAAAATTATGTCTCTCCTTTACATAAGCTACCTACTGTAGAAAGGATACTTATACATTTGCAAAGGACCATTTATATGCCTCAGTAATACATGGATCAGGTTTGAAATTTTCTCTTTGTAGATAGGGCCTACTCTAAGGCCACTTAATATGCAAAAATTCATACTTTCCAAAGAGCTATGTAAGGGGCAATTGTTCACATCCAGGCAAACCTCCCCACTTTTCTCCACTCCAAACACACATACACACGGGCCAGTCAAACAGAAATTCCACCTTTGGGAATGTAGCCCTTAGGGATAACCAGCTCAAGATTTTAATGTAGATCCCTTGGGAGGACACTGGCATTTTTCGGTACTCTCTGTTCACACTTTTATTACTACACTAAGGATGAGGGAATTGCAAGATATAGAACTGAAAACAGAATAAGTGATCATACAGAGCTAGTAATCATTTATTCCGTCTAGTATGAACTAGTTTGATCTACTCTTTACTCTCAAAATAGTTTATCAAAATCCTACTTTTGAGTAATGGGAATTTTGACTGGGAAAGGATAGTGGTGGAGGATCTGGGTGGGGGGTGGTGATGAGCAAAAGATAATTTTCAAGTGAGTGGGAGGACTGAACAATGTAAAACTTCTTAATAAGGAACTGGAGACAGATAGCAAAAGAATTACAGGAGAGAGCATCTGCTCTCTATCCCAAGTGGAGTCTCCTTTCTGTATGATTTTATGCATGTACTTGAAAAATTAAAAAACTATGTTGGGGTGAGCTGCAAGGGTAGTTCAGTGGTAGAATTCTCGCTCGCCATGTGGGAGGCTGGGGTTCAAGTCTTGGCCCAAGACAAACAAACAAACAAACGAAAAACCAACCAAACAAGAATTCAACGAATGGTGCTGCAATAAGGGAATACTCACATGGAAAAAGAATGAAATGTAACCCCCACCATACAGCATACAAAAAAACAAGCAAACAACTATATAGAAGTTCGTGGTTGGTTTGTCTGTCATCCTGGCAAACTTGAGGGCAGGAAATCAGAGGATTCAAGGAGGATGCACGTACTGTGGAAGATGCAGCATGGGATGGGGTAGCAGGTCCATAGAGGCCCAGCAGAGTAAAAATATAGTTCCATAACGCCAACTACAAAAAGTCAAGTGTAATAAAATGTCAAGCGAGTTACCCCAATGGTGAACAAGATCTTCATTGGAGTTGATGCTAGGATATTAGAATGGGAAGGGGTATACTGCATGAGGTTATATGCCTAGAGAAATGGATTATAAGAAGTTGATAAACATTGTTACAGATCTTGGGATACAAACTTCAGGGAAGGAATTAAAATAAGGATTCAAATGGTCCAGAGAAGATAAAGGAAGCTTGAATTATTTGTTGAAAGAAATGGTGATGGCGATGATGATGATGATGGTAATGATAGTCAACAGTTACTAAATTTTTGTTGTGTGTCAGGCTGTTCTAGTTTGCTAGCTGCCAGAATGCAACACACCAGAGACGGATTGGCTTTTAATAAAAGGGGATTTATTTTGTTAGTTCTTCAGAAGAAAGGCAGCTAACTTTCATCTGAGGTTCTTTCTTATGTGGGAAGGCACAGGGCAATCTCTGTTGGCCTTCTCTCCAAGCCTCTGCATTCTAACAACTTTCCCAGGGGTGATTCCTTTCTGCATCTCCAAAGGCCTGGGCTGAGTTGTGAGTGCTGAGATGAGGTATGCTGAGCTGCTTGGGCTGTGCTACGTTGAGTCTCTCATTTAAGCACCAGCCAATTAAGTCAAGCATCATTCATTGCAGCAGGCATGCCTCCTAGCTGACTGCAGATGTAATCAGCAACAGATGAGGTTCACGTACCATTGGCTCATGTCCACAGCAACAGAGCTAGGTGCCTTCACCTGGCCAAGTTGACAACCGAATCTAACTACCACACAGGCAATGATTGAATACTTTACAAATATTATTATTTAATCCTCACAACAGTTCTGTGAGGTTGATACTATTAATATTATTCCTAATTTTCAGATAAAAATCCAAAACTTAGAGAGGTGAAATAAATGGTCTATAATTGCAGAGCTAGGAGATATAAGAGGCAGTAACTGAACTCCACCTTCTGACTTGAGAAAAGGAAGGATTTCTCTATATACAGTCAGAGTAGGCCTATACGTGTTGGAAAATCCACCATTAGCAGAACTTGTTCTTTGTCCACTTTTCTAATAATCAGATTGTCAACATTTTCCTATAAAATAATTTTGTGGGACATATCTTGTTAAATGGCTGCCTATGGTTAAAAATGTGTAGATTGCAACTCTGAATATTCTTCTTGTTTGTAAATGTTTTTATTGTGAAATATAACACATATACAAAAAAATCCATTTCAAAATACATTGTAACAAGTTGTTATAGAACAGATTTCAGAGTTTGGTATGGGTTATGGTTCCACAATTTTAGGTTTTTCCTTCTAGCTGCTCCAAGACACTGCAGACTAACAGAAATATCAGTACAATGATACTGTGAATATTCTTAACACTTGCTTGCAGTAGCAGGCTGCACACTAAGACTTCATACTGCTGCCCTAACCTGTCTTAGGTTTGCCTCAGCTGCTATAATATATATCATTCAATTGATTGACTTAAACAATGGAAATGTATCATCTCATGATTTTGGGGGTAGAAGGCTTGCTCCCTCCCAGGGTCATAGCAGTCTGGACTGGCTGTGGCAAACCTTGGTGCTTCTAGGCTTATCTCCTTCCCATCACACGGCATTGTCCTCTCCTCTTCCGGGCTCCTGCTGACTTTCCACTTCTGGGTCCCCTCCATGGCTTACTCTTCATAAGGCCTCCATTAATCTGATTAAGACCCGTCCTTATTCAATTGGGACAAACCTTAACTAAAAATAACATCTTCACCAGGTCCTATTTCCAGTGGGTTCACACTCACAGAAATGTGGATTAAGATTAAGAACATGCCTAAGTTGGATAAATAATTCAAACTACCACACCAATTGATTACAGTGATCCAATTTAGTGAATTTCATGTTGATAGTGTTTTGCCAGATAGTGCCACGTTATCACTTATTGACGTTATAGCAGCTGAACACAGACAGTTTTGAGGAAATGTTTGATAACACTAGATTATAGCAACAAATCTAAAACTGGTTCCCCAAACCCATGTAGCCACGTGAAAATTTAAAAAATATAAATAAATAAAAGCACAAGAACAGGAAATCTAACATTCCTGGGTTGGGTTTTTAACTGCTATTGAAATTGTTTGGCATTTCCTCATATATGCCTGTCAGAATTTCTTCACATAAGAACATGTTCTTCTTTTGATGTGTTGAATAAAATAAAATTAGGAGCCATGGAAATAGAATTTTGTATAGTTTGACTGTTTTGAGATATTTTATTAAATTTTAAGCTTTGCTTACTGTTTTGGTCAGGTTTATAGTGCTCATTTAAAGTACTTTTTATCAAAAAAATAGGTACCTGATTTTTGAAACCAGAATAGCTAGGATTATATTTTTTCTAGAAAAATCAGGTTTAGTTTACATAATTTTTACTTTTAGTATATTTTCCAGTAAAATAGCCTATCACGAAGGCAAAGGCTCACTTCTAGCAATCAAACAATACTTGACTTACAATATGAATGAAATAATGTTTTTAAGGCTAGCAGTGTAGACTGGGTTCCTCTGAAAGCAGAGCCCAAGATAAAGGCATGTAGGTTAGTTAGAAAGTCATTCCAGGAAAGGCCAGAGGCAGTGAAAAAAAGAAAAAGGAAAAGCCATTACAAGGATATGGTTATTTATTTGACAAGAAACTGGTGTTTGATCCTGCTGGAACTTTTGAGGAGCCTTTTGAAATGTATCTCAGAATAGTTTAGTAAACTATAGCTTATGGGTCAAACTGGCTGACAATTTATTTTTATAAATAAAGTTTTATTGTAACATGCCCATTCATTTATATATTTTCTATGGCTGCTTTTAGGGTACAATGACAGAGTTGATTAGGACAGAGACTCTATGGCCCGTAAAGACTATCATATTTACATTTTTCTCCTTTACAGAAAAAGTTTGTGATCCATGCCATAGTCAATTAAAGGAGACAGCATTCATTCGACAGCTTTCTTCCCTAATGGTAAAAGGTCATCTAACTGGAGTTCACATCTCACTCTTTTGGGATGCTCTCATATAGTGAGCAGATTCGCACACTCTGGTGTAAAAAAGCTCTGGTCAAGAAGTGAAAGATCCACTGCATGGCCTAACGTGAGGTATTGTCATATTACAGTGAGGAAAAACTGGTTGACTTATGTTTATAATTGATGGCCATAGATGGTTGGAATAAGAGGTGGGGCAGAGAGAATGTGAGGTGTGCATAAGAGGTGTGAAAATGGTGATAATGGTTTATTAATTCATTATAAAAATATACTGAGTACTTACTATATGTCAGGCTCACTTCTAGATACTAGGGATAGAACAATGAATAAAACTCACAAGACTCTCTGCCCTCATGAAACTTATAATCAGGTGTGGGTCATGGACAATTAAAATAGTATGTAAAATATTTAGCATGTTAGATAGCGATGAATGTAAAAGGATTTCCAGGCAAAGACAACAGCTCGAAGACAGAAGCTGCCTGGTGTTTTTGAGGAACAGCAAGATGAAGTCTGATTCAACCGGGTGTGGGTGGAGTTGAGAAGCTCATATGTACGACGTAGGACATGGTAAAGTGTAAGGATCTGGGCTTTCACTAGGTGAGACACTGGAAGACCACTGGAAGATTTAAGCAGAGAAGTGATGTGACCTGACTTGTATTTTTTCTCCTCTAAAGTTTTTTTTAAATCGAGGCATAACTCATATACTGTAAAGTGCACAGATTGCAAGTGTAGATCTCAATAATTTTTTTCTCAATAGTTTTTATATGTAAGTATCCATCTATGTAACAAACAACTAAATCAAGATATAGAATATTGCCATCAACTCAGAATTTTCCTTGCTCCAATCAGGTCATGCCCCATTGCCTCAATGGAGGTAATCACTCTTCTATCTTCTCATATTATTTATTAGTTTGAATGTTCTTGAAATTCATTTAAATGGAATCATACAATGTATACTTTTATGTGGCTTCATTTCTTTAACTTTATATTTTGAGATTCATCTTTGTTGCATGTATCAGTGTTTTTCTCCCCTAACGACCCTTTCCCCCAATCAAGGAATAGTGTTCAGTTTTATGAATATAACTTAATTTATCCATTCTTCTGCAGAGGAGCATTCTACAAAGGATAGCTTCTAGTTTTGGGAAATGATGAACAAAGATGTCGTGAATATTCTTGTATATATCTTTTGGTGGATGTTTTAGTTTGCTAGCTGCCAGAATGCAATATACCAGAAACAGAATGACTTTTAAAAAGGTGAATTTTTTTAATTAATTATTTTAATTTTTTTAAATACCAAAAAACATCAAACGAACGCAAACATTCTTAAGTTTTGATCATTCCATTCTACATATATAATCAGTAATTCACCATATTATCACATAGATGCATATTCATCATCATGATCATTTCTTGGAACATTTGCATCTATTCAGAAAAAGAAATAAAAAGAAAACAGAAAAAAATTCATACATACCCCTCCCTTTCATTGATCATTAGCATTTCAAACTAAATTTATTTTAACATTTGTTCCCCCTATTATTTAGTTTTATTCTGTATGTACTACTCATCTGTTGACAAGGTAGATAAAAGGAGCATCAGACACAAGGTTTTCACAATCACACAGTCACATTGTGAAAGCTATATCATTATACAACCATCTTCAAAAAACATGGCTACTGGAACACAGCTCTACATTTTCAGGCAGTTCCCTCTAGCCTCTCCATCACATCTTGACTAACAAGGTGATATCTATTTAATGCGTAAGAATAACCCCCAGGATAATCTCTCAACTCTGCTTGGAATCTGTTAGCCATTGACACTTTATTTTGTCTCATTTCACTCTTCCCTCTTTTGGTTGGGAAAGTTTTCTTGATCCCTTGATGCTGAGTCTCAGCTCATTCTAGGATTTCTGTCCCATGTTGCTAGAAAGGTCCACAACCCCTGGGAATCATGTCCCACGTAGACGGGGAGGGTGGTGAGTTTGCTTGTTGTGTTGGTTGGAGAGGCCACATCCGAGCAACAAAAGAGGTTCTCTTGGGGGTGACTCTTAGGCCTAATTTTAAGTAGGCTTAACTTATCCTTTGTGGGGTTAAGTTTCATAGGAACAAACCCCAAGACTGGGGGCTCAGCCTATAGCTTTGGTTGTCCACACTGCTTGTGAGAATGAATTTTCTCCCATTCTCACCATTCCCTGAAGGGGACTTTGCAAGTACTTTTTTATTCACTGTTCAAATCACTCTGGGATTTATCAGGGCATCACTCTGGACAAATCAACAAAATCTCATGTCCTACTCAAGGTTTCATGTACTTATGGTGTTCAATTAAGCTGTCTACATAAGTTATATTAGGAAATGCACTAGTCAAAATATAAATTTTGTACCAAATAAACATTTTTTGCTTTAGTCTCACACATAAGTTAAAATTTTAAAATATTAATTACCATCTATTTTCAGCACCCTGCAGTAATGACAATCCTTTGTTCTTCCTCATGTAAAAACATTTAAAAAGGGGAATTTAATAAGTTGCTAGTTTACAGTTCTAAGGCTGAGAAAATGTCCCACTTAAAACAAGTCTATTGAAATGTCCAATCAAAGGCATCCATCCAGGGAAAGATACCTTGGTTCAAGAAGACTGATGAAGTTCAGGGTTTCTCTCTCAGCTGAGAAGGCAGATGGCGAACACAGTCAGGGCTTCTCTCTAAGCTGGAAGGGCACATGGTGAAAACGGCGTCATCTGCTAACTTCTCTCCTGGCTTCTTGTTTCATGAAGTTCCCTGGGAGGCATTTTCCTTCTTCATCTCCAAAGGTGCTGGCTCGTGGACTCTCTCTTCGTGGTTCTGCAACATTCTCTGCTCTCTCAGAATCTCTCATTCTCCAAAATGTGCCCTCTTTTATAGGACTCCAGAAACTTATCAAGATCTACCCAAATGGGTGGAGACATGTCATCACCTAATCCAGTTTAACAACCACTCTTGATTAAATCACACTTCCATGGAGATGATCTGATTACAGTTTCAAACATTGAGTATTGAATAGGGATTATTCTGCCTTTAAGAAAATGAGATTTAGATTAAAACATGGCTTTTCTAGGGGGACATACCTCCGTTCAAACCAGCATATATATAATAGTTTTTCTTGGATACACCTAGAAGTGGAAATGTTGAGTCCTATGGTGGGTATATGTTTAGCTTTAGTAGATACTGCTAAAGAGGTAGACATTCTCCCAATTCTTGATATTGACAGTCTTTTGATTTTAGCCATTTTGGTAGGAGTGTAAGGGAAGCATATTGTGGTTTTAATTTGCATTTTTTTTTTGAAATTTTTTTTCACCAATCTTCACACACATACATTCCATTCATAGTGCGCAATAAATGGCTCACAATATAACCACATGGTTATGTATTCAGTACGATGATAATTTTTTTAGAACATTTGCATTACTCCAGAAAAAGAAATAAAAAGAAAAAAGAAAAAAAACTCATAAATACCATACCCCTTACACCTCCCTCTCATTGACACTAGTATTTCCATCTACCCAATTTATTTTCCCTCTTATCCCCCTATTATATATTTATTTTTTATCCATACTTTTTTACTCATCTATCCATACCCTGGATAAAAAGAGTATTAGACACAAGGTTTCCACAATCACATAGTCACATGGTAAAAGTTATATCTTTATGTAATTGTCTTCGAGAATCAAGGGTACTGGAACACAGCTCAACAGTTTCAGGTACTTCCCTTCAGCCACTCCAATATACCATAAACTAAAAAGGGTTAGCTATATAATGCATAAGAATAACCTCCAGGACAACCTCTCAATCCTGTAATCTCTTAGCCACTGAAACTTTATTTTGTCTCATATCTTTCTTTCCCCTTTTGGTCAAGAAGGTTTTCTCAATCCATTGATGCTGGGTCCTGGCTCATCCTGAGAGTGCTGTCCCAAGTTTCCAGGGAGATTTACCCTCCTGGGAGTCATGTCCCATGTGGGGGTGGGGGAGTGGGGGAAGTGCAGTGAGTTTACCTACCGAGCTGGCTAAGAGAGAGAGAGAGGCCACATCTGATCAACAAAAGAGGTTCTCTGGGGGTGATTCTTAGGCCTAATTTTAAGTAAGTTTAGTCTGTCTTTTTCAGGAATAAGTTTCATAGGGGCGAACGCCAAGATCAATGGCTTGGCCTATTGATTTGGTTGTTCCCACTTCTTGCCAGAATATCAGAAATTCCCCAAATGGGGAAGTTGAATATTTCCTCCTTTCTCCCCTGTTCCCTAAGGGGTCTTTGCAAATACTTCTTTATTCACTGCCCCAAATTGGGGCATCATGCTAACCTGGACAAACCAATGGAATCATACAGTCTATTTAAAATTCCATGAAATTATGGTGTTCAACTAAACTGACCATACAAGTTAAATTAGGTAATGCATTGCCCAAAACAGAAGTTTTGCACCAAATAAACATCTCTTCCTTTGTTCTAACACAGAAGTTGAAATTTTAAAATATGGACCATATCGTCCTTAGTCCTGTATTCTGTTCTATCCAGATCAGCTTCTCCAATATCTCTACTCAAAATTTGATCCTTTTTTCAACTTTTTAAACAGTTGTTGAATGGGGTAATGTTGACATTTATAGCTTCTGAGCTCTAACTCTGAGTCTCATGTGTCACATAAATACCTGAAGTTTCTGGGATCGACCAGATTATATACAAATTGCTCAGTATCTCAGTTTAGAAATAACAGTTGCAACTCCTGAATATATGTGACACTGCTTTAAAATCTTACAATCTAAGACCCTTTACAGTAGGCACCAACATGATAACCCATGTTCTCAACTTCAGTTCACCGAGTTTTTATATTATAGTTAATCCATATGATTGAGCATGGTAATATTTGTCTTTTTATTCCTGATATTTCATTCAACATACGGTCCTTAAGGTTCATACATTTAGTTGCATGCGTCACAACTTCATTCATTCTTACAGCTGCTCAGTAGTTCATTGAAAATATACCCTATAGTTCCCCTTTCTATTCCTTGGTTGTTGTACCCTTAGGTCACCTCCATCCATTGTGAATCATGAACACTAAAAACCAGTGTGCAAATGTTCATCCATGTCCCCACTCTCAGTTCCTCCAGTTATATACTAAGCAACGGGGTTCCAGAATCATATGGCAACACACCCCTAGCCTCCTGTGGAGCCATCACACTGCCCTCCAAGGGATTGTGCCTCTCAGTTTCCCTACCAACAGTGAATAGGAAAGGTACATCTCTTTCTCTAGTACCTGTTTCTCTCTGTTCATTTGTAAGCAGTTTTATTCACACATCATACAATCAAACCTAAGTATATAGACATGCCTTCACCACCATGATCTATGTGAGGACATTTCCTTTTCTCCCACAAAGAATCCATACCTCTTCCCTATGCCTCTCCCCACCCCATGCTGACATTTAGATTTGGCATAATGCCTTTGTTACATTCAGCTGAAGTGCATTACAATATTACTGTTGATTATATACCTAACTTGCATAGACTGTACTTATTACCATATACCATCCATTTTCAACATCTTGCAATGTTGACATTCATTTGTTCTCCCTCATGCAAAAAATGTTTTGTTATTTGTACATTAAATCACCATCATTGTCCACGCTAGGCATTCCTAAATTATACCATCGCAGTCTTCATCCTCTATCTTTCCTTCCGGTTTCATATGTGCCCCCAGCCTTTCTCCCTCAACCATACTCACATTCAGTTTCATTTAGTGTACTTAAGTTATTGTGCTACAATCACGTAGTATTGTGCTATCCATTTCTGAATCTTTACAATATGTCCTATTGTACAATCTGTGTTCCCTCAGAACCAAATGCCCAATCTCTACCCTATTTCTATATCCTGATAACATGTATTCTTAACTTCAACTCTCAAAGTTCACTCATTAATGTCAGGTCCTATCAGTTTGACCATACAGTGTTTGTCCTTTTGTTTGTGGCTAATTTCACTCAGCGTAATGTTCTCAAGGTTCATCCACATTGTTACATGCTTCATTACTTTATTCTGTCTTACATCTGTGTAATATTCTATCATATGTATATACCACAGCTTGTTTAGCCATTCATCTGTTGATAGAAATTTGGGCTATTTCCACCTCTTGACAAATATAAATAATGCTGCTATAAACACTGGTGTGCAAATGTCCATTTGTATCCTTGTCTTCAGGTCCTTTGAATATATGCCTGGTAATGAGATTGCTGGATCATATGGCAATTCTACACTTAGCTTCCTGAAGAACCACCAAACTGCCTTCTAGAGCATTTTTGTAGCATTTTACATTCCCACCAACAGTGGATAAGTGTTCCTCTTTCTCCACATCCTCTCTAGCACTTGTTATTTTCTGTTTTTTTGATAGTGGTCATTCTAGTGTGTGCCAGATGATATCTCATTGTGTTTTGATTTGCATTTCCTGAATAGCCAATGAAGTTGAGCATCTTTTCATGTGCCTTTTAACCATTTGTATTTATTCTTCTGAGAAGCGTCTGTTCATGTCTTTCGCCCAGTTTTTTAATTGGGATGATTGTCTTTTTGTTGTTTAGTTGAAGAATCTCTTTCTATATTCTGGATACTAAATCCTTATCTGATATGTGGTTTCCCAATATTGTCTCCCCTTGCTTAGGCTGCCTTTTTACTTTCTTGACAAAGTACTTTGGTGCACAAAAGTATTTAATTTTGAGCTGTTCCCATTTATCTATTTCTTTTTTCAATGCTCATGCTTTGGGTATAAGGTCTAGGAAGTCGCCTTCTATTTCAAGATTTATAAGACATTTCCCTACATTTTCTTCTAAAATTTTTATGGTCTTAGATCTAATGTTTAGGTCTTTGATCCATTTTGAGTTAATTTTTGTATAGTATGTGAAATATGGATCCTCTTTCATTTTTTTGTATATGAATATCCAGTTTTACAAGCACCATTTATCGAAGAGGCTGCTCATTGCAGATGAGTTGGCCTGACTGCCTTATCAAAGATCAATTGTCCATAGTTGAAAGGGTCGATATTTGAACACTCTATTTGATTCCATTGGTCAGTTTATCTAACTTTATGCCAGTACCATGCTGTTTTGACCACTGTAGCTTTGTAATACGCTTTCAAGTCAGGTAGTGTAAGACCTCTCTCTTCCTTTTTCTTTCTAAAGATATTTTTAGCTATTCAGGGTACTTTTCCCTTCCAAATAAATTTGGTTATTGGTTTTTCTATTTCTTCAAAATAAGTTGTTTGAATTTTAATTGGTATTGCATTGAATCTATAAATCAATTTGGGTAGAATTGACATCTTAACTATATTTAGTCTTCCAGCCTGTGAACATATGCCTTTGCATTTATTTAGGTTTTCCATAATTTCTTTGAGCAGTTTCTTATAGTTTTCTGTGTATAAGTCTTTTGTATTTTTAGTTAAATATATTCCTAAATATTTGACAATTTGGTTCTTATGAACCAAACCAAATATTACTGATTTTTGGGTGTTGATTTTGGCACTTTATTGTGCTCATTTATTAACTCTAGTAGCTTTGTTGGAGATTTTTTGGGACTTTCAACATACATATCTTATCATCTGCAAACAGTGAAAGTTTTACTTTTTCCTTTCCAGTTTTGATGCCTTTAATTTCTTTTTCTTGTCCAATTGCTCAGGCTAGAACTTGCGGCACAATTTTGAATAGTAATGGTGACAGTGGCCATCCTTGTCTTGCTCCTGATCTTAGAGGGAAAGCTTTCAGTCTTTCCCCATTGATGATGTTAGCTGTGGGTTTTTCATATATTATCTTTACTATGTTGAGGAAGTTCCCTTCCATTCCCATCATTTGAAGGTTTTCGTCAAGAAAGGATATTGAATTTTGTCAAATGCCTTTTCTGCATCAATCAAGATTATCATATGGTTTTTCTGCTTTGATTTATTGATATGGTATATTACATTAATTGATTTTATATTGTTGAAACATGTTTGCATACCTGGAATAAATCCAACTTGGGAATGGTGTATAACTCTTTTAATGTGTTGCTGGATTTAATTTACAAAAATTTTGTTGAGGATTTTTGTGTCTATTCTCATTAGAGAGGTTGGTCTGTAATTTTATTTTCTTGTAGTATCTTTGTCTGGCTTTGGTATCAGGGTGATGTTGGCCTCATAGAATGAGACAGGTAACTTTCCCTCCTCTTCAATTTTTTAAAGCAGGATTGGTACTAATTCTTTCTTGAATGTTTGGTAGAATTCACATGTGAAGCCATCTGGTCCTGGAGTTTTCTTTTCTAGGGAGTTTCTTGATGACTGATTCAATCTCTTTACTTGTGATTGGTTTGTAGAGGTCATTTATTTTTTCTCAAGTCAATGTTGGTTGTTCGTGTGTATCTAGGAAGTTGTCCACTTCATCAGTGCTGTCTAGTTTATTAGCATATAGCTGCTTACAGTATCCTCTTATTACCTCCTTTATTTATGCAGGGTCAGTGATTGTATCTCCTTTTCCATTTCTAACTTTATTTATTTGCATCCTCTATTTTTTTTCTTTGTCATCCTAGCTAAGGGCCCATCAGTTTTATTTATTTTCTCAAAGAATCAACTTCTGGATTTGTTGATTTTCTTGATTGTTTTCACAAACAAGAAAATGTTTTACATTTATTCATTTCATTTTCATTTTGCATTTATTCATCTCAATTTCATCTATTTCTGCTGTAATCTCCATTATTTCTTTCCTTTTGTTTACTTTGGGGGTTAGTTTGCTATGCTTTCTCTAGTTCTTCCAAGTGAACAGTTAATTCCTCAATTTTTGCTCTTTCTTCTTTTTTAAAAGATAGGCATTTAAGGCAATGAATTTCCCTCTTAGTATTGCCTTTGCTGCATCCCATAAATTTTGGTATGTTGTATTTTCATTTACACTTGCCTCAAGATATTTACTGATTCTTTTGTAATTTCTTCCTTGATCCACTGGCTGCTTAAGAGTGTGTTGTTTAGACTCCATAAATTTGTGAATTTTCTGGCCCTCTGCCTGCTATTCATTTCCAACTTCATTCCATTATGATCCAAGAAAATGTTTTGTATGATTTCCATCTTTTTAAATTTTTTGAGACTTGATTTGTGACCCAGCGTATTGTCTATCCTTTAGAATGATCCTTGAGCACTTGGGAAAAATGTGTTTCCTGGTGTTGTATGGTGTAATGTTCTATAAATGTCTGTTAAGTCTAGTTCATTTATCGTGTTATTCAAATTCTCTGTTTTTTTTTTTTGCTGATTCCCTGTCTAGATTCCTATCCATTGATGAGAGTGGGGAATTGAAGTTTCCAACTATCATGGTAAAAGTGTCTATTTCTCCCTTCCATGTTGTCAGTATTTGCCTCATGTATTTTGGAGGACTCTGGTTCAGTGGATAAATATTTATGAAATGTCTTCTTGTTGAATTGTTCCTTTTATTAGTACATAATGTCCTTCTTTCTCTCTTTTAATTGTTTTACATTTCAAGTCTAATTTGTCAAATTGTAGTATAACTACTCCTGCTCTTTTTTGATTGTTGTTTGAATGAAATATTTTTTCTCAACCTTTCACTTTCAAGATATTTTTTGTCCTTGGGTCTAAAATGAGTCTCCTGTAGTCAGCATATAGATGGGTCCTGTTTTTAAATCCATCTGCCAGTATATGGCTTTTGATTGGGGAGTTTACTCCATTAACATTTTTTGCATGGGCAGGCACCAGGAATTAAACCTGGGTCTCTGGCATCTGTCTGCTGAGCCACTGTGGCCCACTGTCCATTAACATTTAATGTTATTACTGTAAAGTCAGTACTTTCTTCTACCATTTTACCTTGGATTTTATATGTCAAATATATATTTTTTCTCTTTTTACCTTTACTGATAGTCTTCATTTCTACACTCTTCTTCAGACCTCTCTCTCCTGCCTTTCCCTATCTTCCTGTAGTACTCCCTTTAGTATTTCTTGTAGAGCCAATCTCTTAGTTACAAATTCTCTCAGTGATTGTCTGAAAATATTTCATTCTCCCCCTGATTTTTGAAGGACAATTTTGCTGGATATAGAATTCTGCATTGGCAGTTTTTCACTTTTAGAATCTTGAATTTATCATACCACTGCCTTCTTGTCTCCATCATTTTTTGCTGAGAAGTCCACACAATCTCATTTGGCTTCCCTTGTGTGTGATGGATGACTTTTCTCTTGCTGCTTTCAAAATTCTCTCTTTGCCTTTGACATTTGACAATCTGTTTAGTAAGTGTCTTGAGTATGTCTATTTGGATCTGTTCTGTTTGGGGTATGCTGCTTTTCTTGGATCCACACTTATGTCATTCATAAGAGATGGGAAATTTTCAGTAATTATTTCCTCCATTAATCTTTCTCCTCCACAACGTGTTTATTCATGTTATCATTCAATTCCCTGAGGCCTTGCTCATGTTTTTCAATTTGTTTCCAAATATTTTCTTTTGTGAGTGTGATTTCAGATGGCCAGTCCCTCTAGTTCATTAATCCTTTCTTCTGCCTCCTCAAATCTATTATTGTAAGTTTCCACTTTTTAAAATTTCTTCTATTGTGCCTTTTATTCCCATAGTTTCTGTGATTTGTATTTTCAAACTTTCTAGCTCTTCTTTTTGTTGTCCGATGTCTTCTTTATATTCTCCCTTGACTCACTGATTTGATTTTTGATGAGATTTTCCATGTCTTTTTCAACATCCTGAATTAGTTGTTTCTACTCCTGTATCTCATTTTAAGTGTTGATTTGTTCCTTTGCCTGGGTCATATCTTCAATTTTCCTAGTGTGACTCATTATTTTTTGCTGGCATCTAGGCATTTAATTTCCTTAATTAGTTTATTCTGGAGGTTGTTTTCACTCTTTTGCCTAGGATTTTGTTGCTGGATGGCTTTGTTTTCTATCTGTTCTTTGACATTCAGTTCAACTTATTTTAGATCTCTAGTATGGGTTCTGTTAAATGGTCAGAATTTTTTAGTTCTTATTTTTCTGTTTCTTGCCTTGCCTATATGGAGTTTTTTTTTTTTTTTTAAGGTGGTCTCCTCAGATATTATTGACTCCAGTCAGATTTTCTCAAACCGGACAGGCCCTTGGTCTCAGTAGGAAAGAGTAGCCAGCATTATTTTTCCCTGAGGGTAATACCCAGCATGTTGTCAGACTTTCCTATGAAGCCTGTCCTTTTCCTCTCCTGCCAAGCATGAGGCACTTGTCTGCCCACAGCTTCCCACCAGCTTGAACTGATGTTGTTCCTTTAATTTCAGTAGACTTTCTCTGCTAGGGGTGTGGGTGAGACAAAGGTGAAGTTGTAGGATGAGTTTAACTGTTTTAGTTTTGCAGTCTCTGGGACCTGAATTCCTTGAAGAAGGGATTCCGCTTGAGCTGGGCCCCACCTTTTCCATGGGATGATACACCCTTTAGGGAATTAACTCCTTTCACCTGACTAATTACTTTGTCTCAGGCAAGCTTAATTCCACCCTGGCCTGGGGCAGTGCTGGAGCCTGAGAGTTGCTTCTTGTTCTAGCTAATGAGCTGTTAGGGAGTAGAAAATAAGAAAGAAAAAAAAAGGCCTTTTCAGAGCCAGACTCCTGCTACTGGGGTTTGTCAATCAAGAGCTTAAGTTGGTATGTGGCTCAATGTAGCCCCAGGCTCTATGTGCCCAATTTTCTTGCAGGAATAAGTTTCATAGGTGAGAACCAAGATCAAGGGCTCAGCCAATTGATTTGGTTGTCAGCACTTCTTGCAAGAATATCAGAAATTCTCCAAATAGGGAAGTTGAATATGTCCTCCTTTCTGCCTATTCTCCCAAAGGGACTTTGCAAATACTTCTTTATTCACTGCCCAAATCACTCTGGAATTTATCAGGGCATCACACTAATATGGACAAACCAACAAAATCTCATGCCTTATTCAAGATGCCAGGTACTTCTGGTGTTCAACTAAACTACCTATACAAGATAAATTAGGAAATGCACTACCCAAAATATAAATTTTCAACTAAATAAACATCTCTCCCTTTAGTCTCACACAGAAGTTGAAGTTTTGAAATGTGGATGATATCATCCTTTACCCAGTCTTCTAATATACCTTAGTCCTATCTAGATCAGCCTCATTCATATCTCTACTCAATGTCTGATCACTTTTTCATTTTTTTCAACTTTTAAAACTACTGAATTTCATAGCTTCGGATCGCTAACTCTGAGCCTCAGGTGTCACATATACATCCAAATTTTCTGGGAAAGACCATGTTATATACAAACATCTCTGTATCACAGAATTTAGAATTAACAGTTACCCCTCCTGAATATGTTTGACTGCTGTAAGAGCTTACAATCTAGGATCCTTTACAATAAGCCCCAACCTGATAAGCAATGTTCTCGACTTTAGTTCACCGAATTTTTATATTAAAGTTAGTCCGTATAATGAGCATGATAATATTTGTCTTTTTGTTCCTGAGATTTCATTCTACATACAGCTATTAAGGTTCGTTTACCTATTTGCATGCCTCCTTTCACCTTTTTTGATAGTCTTTCTTTTTTAAGCTTTACATGCTATAAGCCTCACAAAACATTTTTATTAATTTTACTTTAATCAAAGTCTTCACATTTACTCACATATTTAATCTTTCTGTTGCAT
The DNA here is from genome assembly GCF_023851605.1 of Tamandua tetradactyla. Classification (NCBI taxonomy): domain Eukaryota; kingdom Metazoa; phylum Chordata; class Mammalia; order Pilosa; family Myrmecophagidae; genus Tamandua; species Tamandua tetradactyla. The sequence continues at coordinate 82,540,238 of NC_135335.1, forward strand.
TACTTTTTCTACTTTTGTCTTTTCATTCATGAACATTTTTCTTCAATATGTAGTAAGATTGATGGTATCAAATTTGATCCACATTTGTGTGTCTTGGAAAATCTATATTTCACTTTAAATTTGAAAAAATATTTCCACTGGATGTAGAATACTAAATTGGTAGCACTTTAAGAATATTAAAAGGTCTTCCATTGTCTTCTGGCTTCCATTGTTTCTGTTGAGCAATCAGCTGTAATCCTCATATTTCTCCCCTGAGGATAATGTGTTTTTTTTTCCCTCTATGCATTTGTCTTTTTAAAATCACTCTATTAAAGTACAAATTACGTACTGAAAAATGCACTTTTCTGCTTCTTTAACCTATCTAGAATTCTTTTGTTTGAATGCTGAATATTATAGATACTCAGGATGATGTTCTCTTCCTTATTCTAAATTACTGGTAGATTGTCTTGATACTGTAAAAGATTGGTTTGAGATTGTAAAAGATTGGACCTTGTTAGGGCATTTCAGAGTTTTGCCTAGTGGTTGGCCACAATTATTTTCCAAGGGTAGGATTGCTATTTCTAGCTCATGACTCTTTTGGGGTGTCTCAATGCAGTATTTACCAATGCCCCTTCACTATGGCCTAATCAATTTTCTAGATCCTCCCAAGTACTGTGTGACTTCTGAAATCTTTGTTTAACTCTTATCATCTCATAAGCTGTCTCTGATACCTCCTGGAATTTTTTCCTGCACATGTGCATTTTTCCTGTTACATGAGATAAAGAGTCAGGCAAGTTCTTAAGGAGAATTCTCATGCAGATTTAGAGTTCTTTTTCTGTGATTCTCTCACCTCTTTTACTTTGACCCACTCCAAATACCTGTCACCTTAGCAGCCCTGAGCTCTGATCTTCATTTCTTCTTCCCAACAAAGTGCCACTCCTTGAAAGGTGTCTTCAGGGAAAAGATAGAGCTGACTTCATGTGGTTCCCTTCTGTCAAGGTTTGTAGCTGTATGTTTATTTCTGGTAGTTTCTGACTACAAACTACAATTTTATATATTTTATTTGTTTTTATGGTTGTCTATACCAGAATAGTAAGTCTAATACCAGTTATTCTATCATGATTGAAACAAGAAGCTCAGACTTGGACTTGATAGAGATCAGTTTGGCTCTTTTTTTTTTTAATACACTTTTTAAAAAAGTTTTTAATTAGTTAATTTATTTTTTTATCCATAAGCAGGCACTGTGAATTGAACCCAGGTCTCTGGCATGGCAGGCGAGAACTCTGCCTGCTGAGCCAATGTGGCCTGCCCCAGTAAACACTTTTTTTTATTGTGAAAAGTAACATACATACAAAAAAGAAATAAATTTCCAAGAATATTTTGACAGGTAGATATACAACAGATGTTAAAGTTTGGTATGGGTTACAGTTCCATGATTTTTCCTTTTTTCTTCTAGCTGCTCAAAGACATGGGAGACCTAAATAAATATCAATGTATTGATTCAGTAGTCATATTAATTTGTTAAATCCTATCTTCTCTATTATACTCTACCTTCTCTTTTTTTGTGAAAAATAACATACACACAAAAAAAGCAATAAATTTCAAAGTACATAGCAAAACTTAGTTGTAGAACAGATTTCAGAGTTTGGTATGAGTTACAATTCCACAATTTTAGGTTTTTATTTTTAGCTGCTCTAAGGTTCTGGAGACTACAACAAATATCAATATACTGATTAAGCACTCAGACTCATTTGTTAAACCCTACCTTCCCTGCATAACTCCACCACCACCTTTGATCTTTCCCTCATTTTTTAGGGGTATTTGGGCTACAGCCATTTTAACTTTTTCATGTTGGAAGAGGCTGTTGGTAATATGGGATAGGTGGATGGAACTAGTTAGTTTGGTTTTGTTTTTGGGAAAAAAACTGTAGGGGTGGCCGGGGCAGAATCAGTGAAATAAGTTAGAAACTATTGAAGTAATCTAGGTAGGAAATGATAGCAGCTTGTTCAGAGTATTAGCAATGAGAAAGTGAGAAATGGTCAAATCAGACTATATTCTGATTATTAAAATGTTGGGATTTTCTGATGGAGGGCTCTGAGAGAAATAATGGGACCCAGGATGTTACAAAACTTTATATCCCATGCTTATCAAAGAACAATGTTGCTATTTATTGAGATGAAGATAACTGTAGGTAGTTTGTGATTTGGAAGGAAATACTAGGAGCTTAACTTGGACCCATGAAGTCTGAGATATCTATTAGATATCTGTATTAGTTTGTTGAAGCTTCCAGAATGCAATATACCAGAAATGGAACAGCTTTTTAAAAGGGAATTTATTAAGTTGAAAATTTACAGTTCTAAGGCCATAGAAATGTCTAAACTAAGGCATACAGAGAATGATACCTTAATGTCAAAGAAACACTAATGTATGCCCCATGGAAAGGCATGTGACTGGCAGGCATCTGCAGGCCCTTGTTCCTGGTTTCATTGTTTCCAGCTTCTGATACCAGTGGTGTCCTCTCTAAACACCTGTTGTCTTCTCTGGGATGCAACTCTGGCTGCTGGCTTTAGTATCACATGGGAAGGTACATGGCAATGTCTTCTGGGCTCTGCCCATGTCTAAGCATCTGCTCTCTCTGTTGGCACTCCAAGCATCACCGAACGTCCGTGTTCTGTTAACTCTGAAGCAACTGTTTCCCAAACATCTGCATCTGAGGTTTCTGCAAAATGTTTCCTCTTTTAAAGGACTCTTGTAAACTAATCAAGTCCCATCTTGAGTGGAAAACCTCAAAACTCCAACCAATCGAAAAGCTATACCCACAAGTGGGTGTGTCACATCTCCACGGAAACAATCCAATCAAATTTTCTCATCCTAAACAATAGATCCAGCCCCACAAGATTGGATCAAGATTAAAACATGATTTTTCTGGGGTACATAATAGTTTCAAACTGGCACAACACCCAAATATACAGTTCAAATAGACAGTCAGATATAAGGTTCAGGAGTTCAGGAGAGAGGATGAGGTGGTGGTGTAAATGCATATAGACAGTGTGGCATACTTCTCAGGGACTGGAGCCTAGCCAAACTTAAAATTTTTTAATGTTTCTCTCCCTCTCTATGTTCACTCTCTGCCCCCCATATCTGTAACCTAGCTCACTGTTCCCCCCTTCCCCCTCTTGTCGTAAACCGCCCATTTCCATAGCCCACCACAAAACAACAGGCCTTCCTGTTATTCTCTATACTTCCCTATCCCCGAAACATACCCTTCTGCCTAGCAACTGCCGCTAAGCTTGTGTGAGTGGCTGTCTCCCCCTGACGTGTGCGCCCAAGACTCCACCCCTCCCCGAGAGTACTTAAGCCCCACGCTTACCCCGCTCTGGGTCGTCCGAGCCCCGGGGTCTTCGGACCCCAGACGTCTCACTCCTCGGGTTCCCAGGTGGCCCATCCCGGTGTGTATCAATAAAAGCGTTAACCCGAATCTGGCCTCAGTGAAGACGTTTCTCACGACCGCCGGCTGGGGAAAGCGCTGGCTCCAGCTTACCCAGGTTAATTCCCTGCGAGCTCGCCCCAAACCCACCCAGTGTACCGGTCGCGCGGCCCGGCTGAAGCTATCAGCGGCAGACAGTATTTCAGGCCATGGGACTAGATATGATCACCAAGGCAGCAAGTAGAGAGAAGGAAAGAAGATCAAGGTTTGAACCTTGGTAAAGCATTTATTAATAATATAATTAAATGCTTCATCGATACTAACTTAATAAAAATATTTTCATAGAACACCGGATATGGAGTGATGGTAGTAAGATTACCAACTCACTCAGATTCCATAAATTTTTACGTAAAGTTAGACACCTTATTTTGACTGGAGATTTGGAAAAATTCTTCCCAGGTATGAGCTCTCCATGCATGCATGAAACTATGATTACAATTTAGTTCTGTCATTTAAAATTGATGAAAACCAACCTAGGACCAATTTAATAGTTAGAAGTCATCTTGTGTTGAAATTGTTTTGTAGATTACAGAGATACACATTAAAACAATAAGAATAACTGTGGTTACTGGTGAAATTGGGCTTATAAAGATAGGGTAGACTCAATAAGATTGAAGAAATGTCACGAGCTTCCCTTCAGCTCAATTCATTAACAGCTGCCCTACTAACAATATGCACAATTTGATTCTTCTGAGAATTAATATTTTTTTTTCTTTTGGAAGGGCATATTATGGCTTAGCTTAGCTCAACTATATTTTTAAATACAACTCATTACAAAGGTGAGAAGTGCCTCTGATAGTTAAGTTCATTTGTCAAGTTGGTTACATCCAGTTCTTTCCTCAAGTGAGCACTGAATGATTGTTACTGTGAGGATATTTCATGGATTTAAATCATCCTTAAGTTGATGGCATCTATGGCTGATTTTATCTACACACAGCTAAGAAGATTGTTTTCAACAATGAGTGAAGTCTCATTCAATCAGTTGAAGGCCTTAAAGGAAGACCTGATGATTTCAGCACTCAGAAGGAAGAATTTAGCCAGCCAGCTTCTTTTGGGGATTTCATCAAAAACCTTCACTGGAGTTCGCAGTTTGCAGCCAGCCTTACAGAATTTGGACTTGCCCATTCCCAGAGTCCATGTGAACCAATTCCTATAATAAATCTCAATATTTACCTAATATATATCCTGTTGGCTCTGCTTTCCTGGAGAACCCTAACTAATACCATGCTATTTTCATAACATGAAAAGTTGAGCACTAGCATTTTAATTTATGACATAATGCAGTTTCTTGTATACTTCACATTATAACTCTTTTTATTCTTTCTTCTCTCCTTTTTCTTTTGCAATTTGTATTAGTCAGGGTTCTCCAGAGAAATGGAACCAATGGGAGATATATATGAAAGATATATATATATATATAGGTAGATAGAGATATATATACATATACATGTATAAATATTAAGGATTATATTAACAGATTTGTCAATAGGAATTGGCTCATGTGACTATGGAGATTGGCAAGTCTGAATTCTGTACAGCAGGCTGTATGTTGGAAACTCTGATGAAGGTGACAGTGAATTCCCCAAGAGAAGTTGGCTGGCTGGCTGAAATAGACTTTATGACTGCTTAAATTCTCAGTTCTCCCTTTAAGCCTCTAATTGATTGGATGAGGAGACACCTCTCATTGCTGCAGGCAATCTCCTTGGTTGATTGTAGATATAATCAGTTAACCATAAATGCAACCAACTGACTAATGATTTAAAGCCATTTATGAAATACCCTCACAGAAACAATCAGGTCAGTGCTTGCATGGCCAAACAAGTGGAGATCATAACCTAGCCAAGATGACATATGAAATTAACCCTTACTCTAAACCCTTACTGACACAGTTCATAGTAAAAATGGCTTGATCTTTTTTTCAAATGTATTATTGGATTTTCCTCTAAGGAAAATGGGTAGATTCCGGACCAAATGTTTCTTTGACTAGTCCCAAGAAATAAAAGCCTTTAGTGACCACCTTCAGACTCTGCTTGACCACAGCTCAGTTATTAGAGGCAGTATGATAGAGGGAATGACTAGAACACAGCAAAGTCAAGAGCTTGTAGGAAAAACCTGGTGTAATATTGAGGAGTTACTAGTCACGACAGTAAATCACATTGAAAAATGCTTACATCAGAACATAAGAACAACTCCACAGATATTAATCAAATAAAAAGTGGTCATCCTACTGGTGAAACAATGCCAAGAAGTATGCAGTCATCATGAGAAAGCTGTGGAAATTAAGATGTTTAAAGCTATAGCAACTATGGTTATGTGAAGGTCCATATTTTTGGAAATACACACTGAAATATTTAGGAATAAAGGGGCATGATGGATACAACTTACTCTCAAAGGTTCAAGAATAATTACTAGATAGATAGATAAAGACAGGTAGAAGGATAGGAGTAGAGGGAGACAGGGAAGCCAGAAAGAGAGAGCAGAGCCTACAATTGATAAAGTAAATGAGGGCAATATTTTAACAGCAGGTGACTTTCTTTCAGCTTTCCTGGATGTTAGAAATTATTTTTACATCTGAGGTTGAAAACAGTGCACACACACACACACACACACACACACACACAGAGGGAGATTAATTTTGAAAGTTGCTGCATAAGCCATATTCTTCCTTCATCATTCCTCCCCCATGCCTAACCACCTCAAGAATGTCCTTGGCATCTGTCAAATGACAAAGCTCCTCATGATTCCTCCAAGACATTAAAGAATATCAGTCTTCCCTCGTCACTCCCTGTTCTTTTTTCTGAAGGCCGTGGCTCCTATGACTTCAGAGAATACAAATCTGAAGGACAGAAGCTGCAGAATGCAGCTGCTGAATGTGCTGTTTGTCAAAACCTTGCAAAACTTTGTGGTCTGCTCATATTCACCAAACTCTTAGGGCCTGCTGTGGGCCCTCTGTCGAGCCCAGGTATCTCTGACAATGGCCCAGAGGGTGGGAGAGGTCCTGCCTACTCATGGTGGATTCTTTCACGTCTCTTCTAAGTTTTGGAAGTCATGTGATGCATCCTCTTACATGTTTTCTGGTATCAAAAAAATTTGTATCATATTTTAACTTTTCAGGGGTTGGTGCCATAGTACATAGATGTCCAATTATATTTGTTGACTAACTCACAAATTTGGTTAGAAAGAGACAGAGGAACTGTAAATATATACAGTATAAGGTCATGTCCAAAGACTGGACAATTCAAGGCAGTGGAGTAACAGATGCCATTAAGGCAGAGTAGAAGAGTCAAAGGAGGCGCATAGAATATGACAGTAGGACCTCTCAAACTTTAATGTGCACACAATTCCCCTACAGAGCTTGCTAAATACAACTTACAATAGGTAGTCTGTAGTGGGGCCTGAGATTCTGCTTTTCTAATGAGCTCTCAGGTGATGACAATGCTACTGTATCTATCACAATTTGAGTAAAGGGCCACCGTGGAAAGCTCTGTGGAAGAGGAAGATTGTAGTTGGGCTGTGGAAGGGATGTAAATAGTATTTGGTGAAAAGGAGGGCAGAGAGCGTTTCAGGTGCAGGGTTTGATTGAACAAGGGCACAAGCGTCAGAATAAGCTTAGCTTCCTAACAGAGCTCTGAGCATGACTTGGCTGGAATAGAGATTTTGGGTAGTGGATAGAAGGAGGAATGTTTAGAATGGAAACTTTGAGTATTAGGATAAAAACATGGGCTTAAAAAAAAAAAAAGAAAAAAAAGCATGGGCTTTATGTCCTAGGCAATAGAAAGACAGTGAAGGTGTTAGAGAGGGGGACGTGACAAAAGTCCGGACAAGACCACCCCAGACATTCACCCGTAAATGAGACACCATCATTATAGCCCTTGTTCTGTGAGTGGAATATCTGAAAAATACCAGAAGCTATGGTGGAGTTATTAAGGGAAGCATCTCTCCTAAATAGTTTCATGCTTCAAATTCTTTTTCTCACATCCTGCTTCTGAACAGTTTGTGTTTTATTACTTCTCATGCCAGATAACTACTTGTTGGGGGCAGGGTTTAAGTTCATTATGCTCAAGGTAAATTAGAGCAGTGATCAACATTTGGTTGTGGGAAACTGAACTCAAACCAGAGAGAGACTGATTAGCCATAGTATGGGATAGAAAAAAAAAAGATTCAGAATCCTTGGTAAATATAAGTTTAATAAGAATTAGTATCACAGAGCTATGGTTGCTTATTTAAAAACAATTAAGCCTGTTATTCAGGTATACAAACAGGAAGGTGGCTATTTGGGTTGGTTTGTGTTCCCCTATAAGATATGTTCGAGTCCTAACCTCTGGTCCTGTGAATGTGAATTCTATTTGGAAATAGAATCTTTCAAGCTGTTATTTAAATGAGGCCAAACTGGAATAGGGTACACCCTAAGCCAATATAACTGGTGTCGTTATAAGAGGAAACTGGACACAGACAGAGAGGCACAGGGGAGAGCCCCATGTGATAAATGAGGAAGAGATTGAAACCCAAGGATTGCCTACAAACCATCCAGAGCCAGAAAGAGTCAGGTAAGGATTTCCCCCTACCGATTTTAGACTCTTAGGCTTCAGATCTGCGAGACAATTTGTTTTAACAGTTTGTGCTACTTTGCTATGATTGCCGTAGGAAACTAAGACAATAGCATAAACAATTTGCAAGGTGTTCTTATAGCTATTTGCCTGTTATTGGTACCTGGACCTTCTAAGTAAATAAGCAGAGATATGTAACACAGTACTAACTCTTGATGTATCAGCTATGAAGATGGAGATTCTAATATTTTCTGTGTCTCCCAGTTTCCCCAATTGTCTCCCCAACCTCACCTTTGATCAGTAAGTGAGACAAAGTAGATTTCTATGCAGTCTTCCTGTGAGATAGTTGTTTTTTTTAAACTGGTGTTCACCAAGGACTTCTTTCTCTTTTTCTTCCTCTCTCTCTCTCTCTCACTCAGGTCGTTTTTCTCCTTTATGCTCAGCCTATGTCCCTTTGGTCTTCTTGGGGATACAGGCAGCTCCTGATCAGCTATGTATGTGCCACAAAGGTGGGCTACAGGTCTCTTGTAGGTACCTCTGCTGCAGACAGTATCTTTTGCCCATCTTCCCTCCCCTTGAACAATCAATTAAATAAATGTGTGGAACATGTGCCATAAGCAAGATACTGTACTTGCACAGAGAGAGTGAAGTTATAGATCTGCTCTAAAGAAGGTGCCATCCCAGTGAAGGGTATAACCAATATATGCATTTTAATATGATTATGTGGCCATATTTACTCATTTCATTTACTCATCCATCCATCCAATAAATATTTATTGAGTCCCAACTTCTGTGCCAGGCTCTGTTCTAGAGGCTGCAGATATATATGGTAGTGCATAAACAAGAGTTCTATATTTTAGGGGGGATATATAATTTATCAGAGGGTGATAAGTATTGTGGACAAAATGTAAAGCAGATTAAGGGTACTGAGGAAGACAGGGTGAAGGAGGCATGATTTCAGGTAAGCTGGCCAGTGAAGACCTCTTTAATAAATGGCATTTGAGCAGAGACCTGGAGGAAGTGAAGCCTTGTGGATATATGGGAAAATCCAGCACCCATTAGGGTTTGGGGTCTGTATAGGATCTGGGGATCTAAGGACAAACTCATATTTTATTGGGATATAGATACTTGGTAAATAATAAATTCCAATATGATTAGATTTGTGATTGTCAGTCCATACATACTTAAGTGTCAGGTGCTCAAAGTAGATATTCAATATTTGCTGAATGAATGAATAAAAAAATGAATGTTATAAACAGTGAGTAAAATATGAGTTCAGAGGAAGGAAGGACTTCTGAGCTCTGCTGCATCTTAAAGGTTGAAGGTTCCATGAGGGCCCTTAACGGGCAGCCGTAGGTTAAGGGGAGAAATGCAGAAGATGGGTCATGTGTGGCCTGGGCTTCAACCTACCTGTTACCTGCCTTACCTATTGAGTGCCCATAGAAGATTACAGCTGGGCAAAGAGAATTACAATTTGGAAAAGTTAAAAAATGACTGGGCTAGGGAGTGAGGAAATATTTTCTCGGAGCAATGAAGAAAGGCAGAATTTGTTGGGTACTGAATAATGTCATCCACAAAAGACATGTTCGAGTCCTAACCCCTGGTTAGGTGTGAACCCGTTTGAAAGCAGGCCCTCTGAAGACGTTATTATTAGTTAAGGTGTGGATTCATATGTGAGGTGTGGACACTTAAAAGAACTCATTTAGATGAGTCTAAATTGAATAAAGCTGGGCCTTATTCATATGACCAGAGTTCTTATAAGCTGAGGGAATTCAGATGCAGTTAGCCGGTAGAAGTCAGAAGTCAGTGGAAATCAGAGGAGCAGACACAAGGAGAGAAAGTTCTCCATGTGATGGAGGATTGCCAGTATGCCTCAGATTCTCAGAGAAGGCAAGGCCTGCCAACACCTTGGCATTGGACTTCTGGCCTCCAAAACTGTGACACAATAAATTTCTGTTGTTAAAGACAATCAATTCTTTGGGTGGTATTTGTCACATCAGCTCTGGAAAACTAAGAATTTGAATGAGAAATTAGGTGCTAGGGGGAGAGAACAGACTTCTGGTGCTGTGCTGCAAAGGGGAGTCATCCACATAACTTATTTTACAATTAACAAAAGCTGGACCTCAAAAGAGCATAGTTTCTGGATGGATAGGAGCAGAAAAGGGTTCAAGTCACCTTGCTTACATGTCTAAAACCTCACAAAGCCAACAGCTACACAATTTAGGACCAGGAAAGATATTAGGTGAGCTTAAGGCAGTTACTTTTTTTCCCTGCCAAAAGCCATTAACACTTCTATCAGCGTCCCAAGGAGTGAGAACTATGAAAGGACTGCAAACATTCCTTCCATAACCAGTATCTTAAAGGAAAAGGCTTGTTTTGCAAAATAGGGAAAAGAGGCCAAAAAGTGAAGGTGAATATGCACAGTGTTAGCATACGAATTCTGAGAAACCTGGAAAGAACCCATTGTCCAAGAAATAACAGCTTTACTTATCCTTTCACTTTTATTGTGAATTTTAAAATTTGGCTCAATATCTTTCAATTTTGTGTCTGTAAGGTGGCAGATACCACAAAAGTCTTTAACAGCTCCTTTAATAACCCCTGAGTCACTTGAACTCAGGTGTTTGGTTTGATTTCCAGACAAATATTCAATTATTTGGATAGATCCTTTAAGCTACTTGTAGACTTTCGGAAGCAGACTAGAACTATGTCCATTTGCCTGCCTAATTTCTCATTAAGTGAGAAATACCACCAAACTGGGACACTCAGGTCCCAGAGAGCAGGAGGCAAATCTGTAGTGTATAAGCACTAGAAAAAGATGGTGCTTAATGGATAAAACTGCCCTTTTTTTAAGGGTATGTATATTTAGTGATCCTGTAGCAGAGGCAAGATGAATAAAGTTAAGTGATTAATCCAAATACTTTACAAACACAAATGCCTTCTCTCATAAAGTGATTACAACTGTGCAGTTATAGCATGTAGTGACTTAGCATGTTGTTATGAAAGACCATTCAATATCTGGCCAAAAAAATTAATTTTTGGTACCACTGGCACACTTATCTTCACCTTCTCTGTGAGTTTTGGTCACACCTTGCTTGGGTAGTAGAATCTCACTTGACACTCATGCTTGGATGTGACATTTTTTTCCTAGGCTGTTCCAGCCCTTCTTTTCTATTGTCTGGGAAAATAGAATTGACAATAGAGTTTGCGATAACAACAGAAATGGTGAGAATTTAAATAAGTTATAGAGTTAAATATATCAGTCGCATGGATGCTGCTGGTCAAAGTATAGGTTTACATACTGAAGCAGGGTATTATAGTGGCCTGAACAATACTGGGGAGAAAAGCCATAGAGAAAGTCAAGGTGTTGGTTGCCCTTCTAACCTCCCTCGGCAAGTTTTTTTTCATACACACTGTGGTCAAAGTCTTAGGCTAAATTATTTTGAGGAAGCAAACAGGAGCAATCTGAGGTGGAAGAATATTTGCTCACAAATAGAGCGCCAGTAAAATCATGATGGTTGGCTGAAGATGAGTGTGATTTTAAGATGAATCCAGTTGAAGTCCCTTGCTATACAGAAGAGGAAATTGGGGTATAGGAGTTAAGTAGTTTACTCAAGACTACATGGTCTGATGGGGACTAGGGAAGAATTAGAAACCAATGTATCCAAACCCCAAATTTTTGTATGTTATGTCACAATGTCCATTTGAAATTCCTTCTCTGTAGCTTTGAGAAATCTAAATATAGAAGTATTTGAAATGCTATTTATCTTATTTGTAGACCATATAGTTGTTCAATAAATAGGACTAGTGACAATTCTTCCAGGTCCACTTGAAAATCTGTGATGGTCTCTTTGCATCTCTGTGTTTGAGTCTTGTGTTTTAAAAATACATATAAAAATGCATATTTGCAAAGGATGTGTCTAAAGCAAAATGTACTGTTCCTTAGCTTAACCAGAAACACGTTTAAATGAGAGTTTAGCACAGGGGTCATGAAGCTGTGTCTTTGTCACCTTGTGTTTGGAAGGTGTATTTGTCCACACCATTAAGGGTTCCAGGGAACTTTATCACAAGCTTGTTAGGTGACCATGTCTAAGTCAGCAGACCTCTATGCTTTTTTTTTTTCCTGTCTATAAAATCAGATGCCATGTAAAGTAATGGAGAATGAAGGAAGGGTATATAGGCTTTGATATTATACAACTTTTGGGGGGATAACATAAACTGACCTATGTATTTCTGGATACAATCGGCATAGTTTGGGATGTAACTTTCTAATCTAATCATCTTTAAGACTGCCTTTAAAACCCGGACTGGCTCTCCCTGCTTGATCTCTGAATTTCCTGTCCATAGGCCACCTTCCAGTATAGTCTCCTATTCCTTTCTTTACTCACAGATTGCTACACTTTTGTTAAGGTAGCATGTACAAAGGAATGGTCCTTTCAGGAGACTTTCAATGGCTCCATTACTAGGCAGCCAAGTATCCCTCATCTCTTGCTCTGCCTCCTCGAGTTTCTGCAATTTTAGGAGACAAGCTGAATGCTGCCCGCAGGGTAAGGCAGGAAGAGCACCAGTGCCACCACCTGGATGCAGAAGGAATGAGGCACCATACTAAAAAGAACAGTCCTTCCTTCCTACACGTCCAAGGGTGAGCAAGCTAGTTCTTGGTTCTTTGTCTTTCTCTTTTCACTTCCTTGTAACTTCTTTGTCTTTCTGTTTCCTCACATATTCCCATCTTTCCTACACATATGTGTTAACTCTTTCCCAGTCTCATCACTTCTAGTTTAGGAAGGAGTCCAGAGAATAGCAAAGGCTCCCCCTAAGTTGGGAGACATGGGAGACTAGAATTAGGTCACTCTTCCTTTGAAGAACTCTTCTAATGGGCTTTATGCCTAGATGCAGGCTTAAATGTTCTTTTAAATATACAGAAAAAAGGTTCTTCATGAAACTCCTCTTTGTGCTGCCTGGGGTTTAGGTAGGCTCTATCAAACTATTAGCTCTGAAATGAAGGGACAGAGTCAGCAGCTTTCTCATTCTATGAGGAAAGAAAGATAATGGATGTTACAGTCCTCATCTGCCTTGTAAGATGTGAGTGATGTAAAGTTCCATGATACATTTTTCTGTTTTATGTGAGGAGGTTCTTCAGACTATGCTAACCAGGAATTGAGGGTATTTGGCAGCAAATATTCCTTAGAGTTTAGAAATAGGCAGAGAGACAAAAAACCTTCCCAAGTGAACCTTCTTGGCCTCTTTAGAAACTTTCCTCTAGATACTTAGCTCCAAAAATCTCTAGGTCTTGCAGATAGTTATATAAGTGATTATAAACCATCTTCCAAAGGTTAGGCACTGTTCTTGGCACCAGTTTAGAAGCAAAAGGGAAGGAATTAACTTGATTTTCTGAATCATGTTCAGTTTTTTATTTTAACAGTTTTTAGATAATAACTTCTGATGTAGCATATTAATGTTTAGTAATTCATTTCAGGCCTTTGTGGATCCCATGAGTGCCCTGGAGATAACTCAAGGGACACGGGTGGTAGTGGAGGGAGGACAGAGCCATTTCGGGGGGGAGGGGGTGGTGGAGGGGTGGGCAGTTCTACCTTCCAAAGACAGGAATCTTCTATCTGCTTTCTCCCTTGATATTCTGAAATATACTTAATTTGAAGAACATCTGTCTGAGGATTTTATAAGATTAAATGTAGACAGTTATGATTGGTGGAAATCCAAAGAATGACTGAAATACTTTAAAAAGAGATGGAGATTGATCTGGTGCTTAGCCTTTGACAAACTGGTGACCCACTTTTAGCATCAGTCAGTGTAATGTATCCTGTACTCCCTAAGTAGGCTATGTTTTTGTTTTTTATTTTTGTTTTCAGTTATTTTATTTTATTTTTTTTAAATTCCACACTGGGTTAAAGGTTAACTTCTGTTTGGCTGGAGGTATTTGGAAAGAATTTAGTTGTGTCTTTTCTGGAGGAATTGTAGTAAAATCTGAAATTCAGCACTCTTCAATACTGTTCAAAGCTTAAAATTACAAAAAAATGAAAAAGTGGGCTCTAAAGAATTTGATTTTTGATTTAGACTCCACTTTCTGAATCCTTCATAAGACCTACTACAAGACTGGTCACATAGTAGATGCTCAATAAATATTATTTGAGTTGAAATTTTTGGAATCTAAAATTGAGGAGTACAAAACTGAAGATTTCAGAAACCATCCTACATAAATCAACAATGCCTATCTTCACAAACTTATTTAGAGCTTTCCTGATTTGGGGAGGGTGATGATGGACTCTTGCGGGTCTAGCTACTTTCTTTCTTTCTCCCCCCGCCCCCACACCTTACCTTCTTTCTAGCCTCTTGCCAATAATGAGCAGATGTGGGCTTTTCTGAAACTTTCTTTTGGGGTTGAAAATTTAATATTTTATTTTTGTTGTAAACATGGTATTAGTTTTTATAAAAACAACAAAAGGAACATATTTGCTGAAAAATATTTCAAGCATTTCTAAAGTATATAAAGTAAAAGATAAAAGTCACCCTTCTTAAAAAAAAAGTCATCCTTCTTATTTCACTTCTTTTACTTTTTACTCCTATGCTGAATATGTAACCATTATCAATAATTTGGAAAGTCTCATTCCTTATCTCCCTTTCCAATTTTATTAAGATAAACTTTACAAATAATAAAATTATTTGAATCTTTAAAGCCAGGCATTGACTTCTCCTTTCTGGCTATGTATGTCTAGATGGCATCTTCTTCCAGTAGAAGTCTGTTTCATCTACTTTGAAAATCTGTTTAAGGTAGCCACATTTACTGATGATCTTAGCTAGATCTTCTGGATAACTTCCTGCAGCTTCTACCTCAGCACTTCATCTGATATTTTTATGTTATGGAGATGACGTTTTTCCTTAAACCTCATGAAGCAACCTCTGCTAGCTTCAAACTTTTGTACTCCAGCTTCTTCACCTCTTTCAGCCTTCATGGAATTTGAGCGAGTTAGGGCCTTGCTATGGATTAGGCTTTGGCTTAAGGAAATGTTATGGCTAGGTTGATCTCCTATCCAGACCACTAAAACTTTCTCCAAATCAACAATTAGGCGGTTTTGTTTTCTTATTATTCATCTGGAATAGCACCTTGAATTTCCTTCAAGAATTTTTCTTTTGCAATTACAACTTATCTAACTATTTGGCTCAAGAGGCCTTGCTTTTGGCCTATCTCAGCTTTTGACATGCCTTCCTCACAAAGCTCAATCATTTCTAGCTTTTGATTTAAAGTGAGAGACCTGGAACTCTTCCTTTCACTTGATCACATAGAGGCCTTTGTAGGGATGTCAACTGACCTAATTTCAATATTGTTATGTCTCAGGGAATAGGGAGGCCTGAGGAGAGGGAGAGAGATGGCTGGTCAGTGGAGCGGTCAGAATACATACATTTATTGATTAAGCTTGCCATCTTACATGGGCATGGTTTATAGTGCCCCAAAATGATTCCAGTAGTAACATCAAAGATTACTGACTACGGATCACCATAACAGATGTAATAATGAAAAAGTTTGAAATCTTGTGAGAATTACCAAAATGTAACACAGAGACATGAAGTGAACTCATGCTGTTGGGAAAATGGGACAGATAGAATTGCTCTACAGGGTTACTACAAACTTTCAATTTGTTAAAAACATTATATCTCTGAAGTGCAATAAAATGACAAATGCCTGCAAATGGACTGATAAAATCTGGAGTCTTTTATGTTTGTCTTCTTTCACATAAATTATGTTTTTGAGAGTCATCCACGTTGTTGCATGTATTAATATATGTTGTTTGTGTTCGTTTCTTTATATTGCTGAGTATTTGTTTATGCATTTACTGGTTGATGCACACTTGGGTATTTTCTAGTTTTTCACTATTATGAGTACTGCTGCTGTGAACACTCACATTTTAGATATATGTTTTCATTTCTCTTGGGAAAATAGCTCAGTGTGGTATCGCTAAAACATTTTCCAAACTGGCTATTCCATTTTGCATTCCCATCAGCAATGTATGAAAGCTGGAGTTCCTCTGCATCTTTGCTACTACTTGGCATTGTCAGAGCATCTAATTTTAGCCACTCTGGTAGGCTTCTGTGGTACTTCATTGTGGCTTTAATTTACATTTCTCTAATGGCTAATAACATTTTTTACTTTATTGGCTACCTGTATGTCTTCCATTGACCTTCCTGTTAAAATCTTTTTCACATTTTTTACTGAGTTGGCTTCTTACTATTGAGTTGTAAGAATTTTTTACATAATCTGAATATAAGCCCTTTGTCAGGTAATGTTTTGCAAGTATTTTTGCACAGTCTGTGGTTTGTCTTTTTACGTTAATGATCTCAAAAGGCAAAAGTTTTTAATTTTGATGAAGTCTGTAATATGATGTTTTCATTTGTAAATTGTACATTTAGTGTTATATCTAAAATTTTTTGCCTAACCTAAGGTCATAAAGATTTTCTCCTATATTTTATTCTAGAAGTTTTATAGCTTTAGGTTTTATATTATATCTACGCTCATTTTGAGCTAATGTTTGTATATAATGAAAGGGATCAAAGTTTGTTTTCTTTGCATGTATTTATCCATTTGTTCTAGCCCTATTTGTTGGTCATTTCGCCACTGCACCTCTTTAAAAAATTAATTGACCATAAATGTGTGTGTCTATCTGGGCTCTTTGTTATGTTCCATTGATCTATTTGTCTCTCTTGATGCCAGTAGTACAGTCTTGATTATTTTATCTTTATAGTAAGTCATGAAATCAGATTATGTTAGGTTTCCCACTTTGTTGTTCTTCTTCAAAGTTATTTTGTGTATTCTAGGTTCTTTCTCCATATGAATTTTATAATTTCTACATTAAGGACTGCTGGATTTTTATTGGAGTTACATTGAAATTATCAATTGTATATTATATTTTTATATATTGATGTTTACCATGCTAATACTTTATTGAGGATTTCTGGGTCTAGGTTTGTAAGGGTTGGTTTTCTTATAATGTTTTTGTCTAGTGTTAGCATTAGTGTAATGTGGATTGCAGAAAATGAGTTGGGAAATATGCTAACGTCTCGTTTCGAGAAGGCTTGTGTAGATTTGGCATTATTTATTTTCAAATGCTTGGTAGAATTCACCAATGAAGTCTGGAGCTTTGTGAGAAAGTTTTAAAGTTTCAAATTCATTTTTTATAACATGTATAGGTTTATTCAGGGTTGCTTGTGAACTTTAAGCAATTTGTCCATTTCATCTAAATGTACCATATGACTGTGTACCGGTTTGTAACTGTCGTGAAACCCAGAAAAGCCAAGTTCTTTAATCCTGTTTCAATACTGTTGGGTGGGATCTTTTTAATCAAGTTGATTCCATGGAGATATGACCCACCCAATTGTGAGTATAAACTTTTGGTTAGGTGGTTTCCATGCAGATGCATTTCCACCCATTCAAGGTGGGTGATGCACTGGAGTCCTTTAAGAGAGAACCATTTTGGAAAAAATTTCAGAGCTGACGCAGACAGAGCTGTTTGAAGTTGCAGAATGAAAATGTCCCTGGAAAGCCATTTGAAACGTGAAGCCAGGAGAGAAAATGAGCACACGCCATGTGCCTTCCCAGCTGACAAAGAAACCTTGAATGTCATCAGTCCTTTCTTGAGTCAAGATATTTTTTTCTGGATGCCTTAGTTTGGGCATTTTTTTGGCCTTATACCGGCAAACTTGTAACTTAAATTCACTTTTTTATAAAAGCCAACCTATTTCTGGCATATTGCATTTTCAGCAGCGTTAACACATGAAGACAGGTTTTAAATAATATTTCCTTATAGGGCAGTGCAACAGTGGCTCAGTGGCAGAAATCTCACCTGCCATGCTGGAGACCTGGGTTCGATTCCCAGAGCCTGCCCATGCAAAAATAAATAAATAAAAATAAAATAATGATTTTTCCTTATGTTTGGTGCCTGTGAAATATTTTGTGATAATATTTCTTTCATTTCTCTCTCCTCTTTTGCTTTACCAGTATGGCTAGAGGTTTATCAATTTATTGATTTTCTCAAGGAACAACATTTTGGTTTCATTGCTTTTTCTCTAATATTTTTCTGCTTTCTATTTCATTGATATCTGCTCTTATCTTTATTATTTCCTTTCTTCTGCTTATTTTGGGTGTCATTTACTTGAATACTTTTAGTTTCTTAAGGTGGAAGCTGACATCACTGATTGGTTTCATATCTTTTCTAATATGGGTGTTTAATGGTATCAAATTTCCTTTGAGCACTTCTTTTAGCTGCATCCCATACATTTTGACATGCTAGGTTTTTATTTTCATTTAGTTAAAAATATTTTCTAATTACCTTTTTGAGTTCTTCTTTGGTTCATGCATTAGTAAGAGATGTGTTTAACTTCCAAATATTTGTGAATTTGTAAGCTATCTCTCTTTACTGTTTTTGAATTTATTTCCATGGTGGTCAGAAAACATACTGTGTATGATATGAATCTTTTAAAATATACTGAGATTTGTTTTATGATCAAGAATATCGTCTGATTCTATTGGAAAAGAATATATTTTCAGCTGTCATTGGGTGGACTGCTCAAAAAAATACCTTGTGAGAGATTGAATTATGTACCCCAATAAACGCACATTCTTAATCATAATCTGTATCCCTCTAGGTGTAAACTATTGTAAATAGGACCTCTGAAAGTTAAGATGTGGCCCACTCAATCAGGTTGAGTCTTAATCCAAATTACTGGAGGCCTAATAAACAGAAGAAACAACTGGAATCCAGAGTCAGAAAAGTCCAGGAAGACAAACAGGAAGTCAGTGGAAACGTGAACAGCTGGAAGAAGAGAATGAGATTTCCATGCGACGGGAGGCAGAAATACAAGCCCAGGGACCCCAAAGACTGACAGCATTCAGAACCAGAGTGCTACACACTCTAGGAGAAAAGGAAAAGCCTTGCCAGTATCTTGATTTTGGAATTCTAGCTTCACAACTGTGAGCCAAGAAATTCCTGTTTAAATTTTGTGCTATTTGTCATAATAGGCTCGCAAACTATATAACCCAATTGTGTCCTTGTATTGAAAGAGAGTTTCTTGTAGGCAATACATAGGTAGGTCTCGCTTTAAAAAAAAATTTTTCTATCTAACATTTTACAGCTTTTAATTGGTTTGTGAAAAACATCTGCAATTAATGTGATTATTGATATAATTGGATTTAGATCTGCCATTATGTTATTTGTTTTCTTTGTCCCATTTGTTCTTTGTTTTCTCTTCTTTTTCTGACTCCTTTTGGATTATCTGAGTAGTTTTTTTTAAACTTTTACATTGTGTAAAATAACATATATACAAAGTAAAGAAAGAAAAAAACAGTAATTTTCAAAGTACACTTTAATGAGTAGTTACAGAACAGATCCCAGAATTTGCATGGACTACCACTCCATCATCTCAGATTTTTCCTTTTAGCTGCTCCGGAACACTGGAGGCTAGAAAGAATATATGTATATATTTTATCATCACAATCAACTTTTTCTTTCTTTTTTTTGTGAAAAATAGCATATATACAAAAAAAAAACCCAATAAATTTCAAAACACATCACAACAATTATTTGTAGAACAGATTTCAGAGTTTGGTATGGGTTACAATGCCACAGTTTTAGGTTTTTACTTCTTGATGCTCTAAGATTCTGGAGACTAAAAGAAATCCAGCAATCACACTCATTTGTTAAACACTACCTTCTCCTTTGATTTTTCTCCCACTCTTTAGGGGTACTCGGGCTGTGGTCATTCTAAGTTTTTCGTGTTGGGAGAGGCTGTTAGTAATATGGGATAGGGGATGAAACTAGTTGATTTTCTGGAGAGGCTGGCCCCTCTGCATTTCAGGACTTATCTGGTCCAGGAACTCATCTGGAAGTTGTAGGTTTCTGGAAAGTTACCCTAGTGCATGGAACCTTTGTAGAATCTTATATATTGCCCTAGTGTTCTTTTAGATTGGCAGGAATGGTTTTGGTTGGGGTTTGGGAAACTATGGTAGGTAGCAATGTCTAACTGAAGCTTGCGTAAGAGTGATCTCCAGAGTAATCTGAGTAGCTTTTAAAAAAATCACATTTCATCTCCTTTGCATACTTATTAGCTATAAATCTTTGTTTTGTTATATAGTTGTTGATTTAGGATTCATAATATATACATACATTTAACTTATTACTATTTATTTCTGAGTGATATTCTACCACTCAACATACAAGGATCTTACAATTCACTTTCTTCATTACTCATTCCTGCCCTTTGTGCAACGTTGCATATTTTACTTCCAAATATGTTATAAATTCCACAATACATTGTTATTTTTTTAAACAATTAATTATTTTTTTAAAGAAGTTTAATAATAATAAAGTCTTTTAAATTTATACCCACGGTTATTTTTCTGGTGCTTTACATTCCATTGTATAGATCCCTGTTTTCATCTGATATCATTCTCTTCTGCTTAAAGGACTTCCTTTAACATTTATTATAATTCAGGTCTGATGGCAATTTTGAAACCCTGGTATCAGCAGTTGATAGAAAAGGAAGACAAGAAATTCTGAAACAACAAAAATATTTGAATACAGAATATGCCATCTTAATCTATTTGTCTGGTTTTGATTTCAGGATAATTTTGGTCTCATAAAATAAATTGGGATTTATTTCCTCTCTTGATCTAACTGATATTTATAGAACTTTACAGACCACCTAATTTCAATCAGTTAAAAGTCACCCTGATCCTTCTTCCTAATTTATGTAGAGAACTAATAAGATTACATACTTAATCTTGTTACACTTAGTTGAAATATTTTTGATTCTTGCATCATTACAACTTTATCAAATTCTTTCTAGTAATTTAATGGTTTAATGTGTCCTCTATATTATTATCTAAAACTGTTATTTTAATGAAGTGAGGATTTGGCCTGCCATCAGTCTATTTATCATTATAATTCAGGGTGTTACTTAACTTGTTAAAAATGAAATTTCCTAGACCTCCTCTTCTGGTAGTGCTGGAGTAGGTAATTCAGAGAATCAGTGTGACTGAAGACAAATGAAAAGAGCTGGGTGGACTTAAATCTTATTCACAGCACATAGTTGTTGAGAAGATAGTGAGGAGTTCCTGGGGAGAGATTTATAGTGGAGGAAATCCATTTAAATGAGTCTAGTACTTGGGCCACTTTTCCACTGGTCTCAAGGTTTGTTGATTCAGAAGAGGAGGATTTGAGACTGCATTAAACTATTGGTAATTTTGTGGGGTCCTGGGGGAAAAGTTGGAATTCAAGGTGTGTAAAGGGTGGAGGCCCAGGTAAAGGGCTTCACTCTAAAAGTTAAGATGAACTGAAAGTAAATCAGCCCCCAAAGTACAATTTGGCTTTATGTCATCTTGTTTTCCTAGAAAAATGTCAATATTTAAACTCTCTAGAATTCTCAGGAGTCTGCAAAGTAAACAAAAATCATCTCTGGAGGAAGATAATAATAAGAATTGAGCTTTTTCTTTCAAAGAATGTTTAGAATCAATATCTTGCATAAAAGACAATCAGCCTCACGACAAAACAAGATACAATTAACATTAACTTGAAGAAGGCACACACACACACAAACCTCAAAATATAGCACGCTCTGTGTCAGAAATATGAGACACAAACTATAAAACAGCTATGCTTATTACTTCAAACAGGCAAAAGTTAAGCTTGAAATCTTTGGTAGAAAACTGGAAACTATAAAAAAGCCATAGCATATTTGAAAAAAACACAAACAAACAGAAATTGTTGAACTGAAAAGTACAGTAACTAAAATTAAATTCATTGGATACTTTAACAAAAGATTAGCTACAGTCAAAGAAATATTAAGTGAACTGGAAAATAGACCAGAAAGAAAAACAAAAACTTCTAGAAGGAAATAATTGAAATCAAAAGTTGGAAAAATTACAGGAGGGGATTAGGAAATATAAAGGAAAAAATGAAGATCTCCTCAATTCAGCAAGACATGGTGCTGTCGTGCAGTCCAGAATGCTGTCTCAGGCATAAAGTTGGAGCAATCATCAGACTCACCTCATTTGTTTCCTGTTTTTCAGGGACCACAGTTAGTAACTGCTTTGCTTTTCAAGTCTTAAAAATGGTATTTTCACTTATATTTGTCTAGTTTTTAAATTGTTGCAATTGTTTTTAATTGCCCCTCTTACTCCATCATGTCCAGGAAACTAATGAACTTTTGGAGAAGAAAAACAGAAAAACAGGAAGGAACATGTTCTACCATATGCCAACATATATTATAAATCTCAGATAACTAAGTCACCGTGCTATTGTCAGTAGAAGACATAAATCGATCATGATAACCAAAAAAGAGCTACAAAAGAGGCCCATAAAGAGACTAGTTAATGAAGACGATGGCACTACAAAGCAGTGAGGAAAGTAGTTTTTTCATTAATAACGTTGAGACATTTGAGCATTCATCTTGATTAAAAGGAAATTTGATCCTTTATTTTACCATACACAAAAATCAATCAAGATGAATTAGAGACATAAATGTGACATGAACACTAGAAACTAGTTTAATTGTATCATGATAGGAAAAGATTTCTTAAATAAGATGTAAAAAGCAATAACCGCAAAGGAAAAACTGACAAACTTGACCACTTTAAAATTAAAAACTTCTGTACATCAAAAGACACTATTAAGGCATGAAGAGGTAAACCAGAGAGTGTGGCAGAAGATATTTTCATCACATAAAATCAGTTAATATAACACCAGATTATCTAAATAATTCCAGGAGACTTAGTAGAAAAATAGGCAAAAAATTTAAATAGGCCCATTACAAGTAGGAAGCCAAATAGGTAATAAACTTATGAAAAGTTGTTCAACTTCATTAGTAATCAGATAAATGCATAGCAAAACCACAGTGAGACACACATACAAATTAGGCAGGCAAAAATTTAAAAGCCTAACAATGCTACGTTTTGGTGAAGATATAGATCAAGGAAGTGTCTCATATATAGCTGGTGGGAGTGAAAACTGGTACTTCAGTTTGGAAAACTTGTAGCATTATCTACTAAAGTTGCAGATGAAGATATATCATGATCCAGTAATTCTACTCCTAGGCATATACCCAGGACAAATGGTACACATGTGCACCAGGATATAAAAAAATCATTTGTAAGTCCCCCAATTTAGAAACAACTTGAATTTTTCTCAATAATAAAATGAATAGAAATCTATCGTGGTGTGTTCATACTATGGAATATTACAAAGCAATGAAAATGAATTATAGGTACAGTATAGTCTTAAATGAATATTAAATACTCTGTTAAGCAAAATATCAGACACAAAATCATATTAAATTTATCCCACTTATTTTAATTTTAAAAACAGGCAAAGCTAATTATAGTGTTTAGGGATAAATTCCTGGTGGTAAAAAGATAAAGAAAAGCAGGAAATATGTTGGGGTAATAGTTGTCTTTAGAGAGAAGGGTAAGATTTGTGTTTATGGGTAAACACATGAAAGGTGGGTTTTTTGGAAATTGGCAGTGTTTTATTTCTTGTTCTGGTGGTGGTTTTCTATGTATTCACCTTATAACTCAAACTGTACGTGTATGTAATGCACTTCTGTGTGTCTATGTCATTTTCAGGTTAAAAAATAAAGGAAACCACTGAAAATGATAATTGTCCCAGCATCCCATTTATGTTGCTCCAATATGAGAACAAATATATGAAATACTTTGTCAAGTGTCCTGCTTAAGTCCAGATAAATTATAAATCTACTAATTACCCTGATCTGCTTCTTTGAAAACTTATAAGAAAAGGAAACAGTATTTTTTCAACATAAATTGCTCTTAATGAACCACAGAAGAGATCCACCAGAGGCAATGTGTTGCCACATAATGAAGACAAAAATGAAAGGTAAGATCCTGCTACATCAGTTCTGGTTATCTGAATGACCTTGATAAACCAATTGACTTTGCTTTCTTTCCTCTTCTGTAAAAAGGGGGCTTGAAATAGATGATCACTTAGGTCTTCTCTGGCTCTAAACGTCTTAAAATTTAGTAATTCCATGAATAAGGAATCTCAGAATATTTTGAATTCTTGTTTTATAAAGCCTCTCTGACATTCAAATAATAACTCGTATAATCCAAAGAGGCATCACAGACACACAATTCCAGATTATATTTAGTGTGATAACAGTTTAAAAGAAAACAACTGGAAAACTTACGGCTAGAACATCCAAAAGAGTAACCAAAGTCTGTTAAGCAGTGTTAATGCACAGTTTTTGCTGTTGTTAAAAGTTATTTTATTTTTGCTTAGGAGTTCCCATAGAATACATGTTATTTCCAGGTGAAAAGCAATGGGCACTGAGCTCTATGTGCCTACTTGGCAAGTCCTGATGTCTGGAAATATTATCCAATGGCCATCACTCACTCTCTCATCCATCCATCCATCCAATCATTCATTAATTCAATCTTCAAGTGTTCATTTAATTCCTTTAATTCCTACTATGTGGTAGGCACTGTGGAGACTGTAAAGATGGAGAAATATCATCCCTGTTCTCAAGGTACTCACACTCTCCCTACTACTTTGGATTAATGCTATCTAATTTTGATTAACATGGCACTGCTTTATTAATTGATAGAGCAGGAAAATACTTATCAACTGAAAGTTGGTAAAGTTATTTGACCAACTCAAAAAATAAAGGCGCAATAATTAGTAGGTAAAGCCTAATATTAGAAAATGTATCTAATAGTATCAGAAAATTCATATGATATAATGGTATGGTGAAAAAGGTGAATAAAAATTGAATATGCAGAGTGCACGGGTGGTTCAGTGGTAGAATGTTTGCTTTCCATGTGGGAGACCGAGGTTCGATTCCTGGACCATGCATCCCCCTCAAAAAATTGAATATGCTCACATGATATTGATTGTGGAATGCAGCAAAAGAAAAATGTGAGGAATGGCTGACACTGATGATGGTATTTATTGACATCAAAGGTATATTTCCTTTATAATCAGAAAAAAGCATAGACATTTTGAAAAACTAGTGTAAAACTTTTCACAAATGGAGTAAACAAAAACCTGTACTTATTTTAGTTGGGATTAATCCTGTTGCATTTGGGCACTGAAGAAATGCATAGCACATAGGGTTGTACTAGAGTTTAAAAAAAGAGTTTATAAAAAGAAATCTGCAGCAGAGAGATTGGGGTATCAGAGAATAGATGGAAAGAAAATATGACCCTATGATTGGGAAAGGATTTTGCTGAAAACATTTGCCAAAATTTCCATTAATAATATTGTTTTGCCTGATAATCATACTGTGTCTGGTAATGGCATTGTTCTCCAGTAGCAGTGAGAGATAAAAGGGAGATAGAAACGTGTGACATGGTAATGTGGGTGAAACATTTTCCGCAGCAACAGGAAAAACAGAAAATCTTACCTCCCTGAGTCTTCAGAGTTTTTATACATGCTTTTGTGGAGTAAGGGAGTTTTCATTTAATTTTTATTTTTGTGGGTGTTTTTGATAGTCTATATTATTTTATATATTTATTGACATTGAACTAACACACAAAAAATGCACAATTCCTAGGTATTTAGTTTGATGACTGTAAAAAGACATAGCATAAGAAAGTCTCCTAGCTCTCTTTTCCGATCAGTTCCCCTGTTCTCCCACCTCATCCCAATAACTTTCCAGATTTCTATCAATACAGATTCATTTGGCCTGGATTTCTTAAGAATGGAATCAGACTGTTGATACACAATAACAGAGCTTTAATTGCAAAATCTAATTTGAAATTTGTTGCTCAAAATAAGAAACCAGAGATCTTATCAAGTTTTTCATTCAAACAAGTAGATATTTGACAACATCAGCAACTAAAATGGCCACTGGTTAAAGTTGCTTTCTTCTCTTTTGCTCAGTTTTCTTAGATGGAAAACTTCTGACCCTGTGGTCCCCTTTCAGTGTGGAAACAATTGGCCATGAATTCAAGATACTCAGGCTCCATACCTATTTTACTAATTAGCTACGCGGTCTTTCTCAAGTTACTTGCTTCATCTCTGTTCTTTTTGGTTTCTTAATCTCTAAAATGAACATAACTTCAGTAGCTTCTACAATGCATAAACAGTGGGGCTAACGATCTCCTTTGAAGGTTCCTTTCCTTCTAAAACATGTGAAGGTGGTTGTGAGCATGTATGGCCCAAGTGCTCACCCTCCTGACTGGCCCATACCTCCTCATGCTCGGCCATAACCATCTGACTCCTAATTTCCCCCAGACCACTCTCCCACTTTCTGCTGATCAACTACTGCATCTCATAACCAGCTTCTCCAGGATATTACCATAAGCCTTGTACCATTTTGCTCCAAGTGTAGACCCAGTTCGTTTTAATTCCTCCAAACAGCCAAGACAAGGCTAATTCTGTAGTATTTAATTGAACCTTATTGAAGTCTTGGAGACAATAAAAGTACAGTATAGATTGTCATAGAACTAGGCCAGATCTCAAGTTGGAGGGGAATGAAGTTTTTGCAATTTTGAGATTCTCTATAAGAAAAAAGAATGCAAAAAGTTCTTAAATTTAAAAACACATGACCATGTATACACATTGCTAAGGTCCCTATCAAGACCTTTGCAAGGACTCTGCAGAATGAGAAGTTCTGAAGGTTAAGCTTCATTGGCTGCATGGTGAATTCACCTTTGCTTAAAACTAACTGCTTGTAGGAGTTGCCAGACTCAAACACTGATTACTTGCTTAGCTCCAGTCAAGCTTCTATATATGGAGCCAGCTAAGCTCCTGCCAATGGGCATATTCAAAAATCACCACCACAAGCTACATTTTATTCCCCAGGGTGAATCATGACAGGAAGATCCATTTTCTTCAAGATGCAGCCTGATCCAAATACACGACCATGCTAATCCAACGGTTCACAGTATATGCACTGAAGCCTGAAGCCTGGGTTATAGAGCTCTTAATGACACCATGCTTGTGAAATCACTGGTTTAGCCCATGTTCTCCATGTCCAGGCCTGACGCATTTCACAATCTGTTGTTGAGGTGATTTAAAGAGAAGGTCAAACTTGCATTTTCCTCTTGACCATCATCCAGTCTTCCCTTTGCCATGCGTCAGTGTTTGGGCAAGGGCACAGACCATATGTGGCAGGAACAAACAATATTTTTCAGCATAAGAAAACTTAAAACAAACAAAATATCATTGTCCAAAATCTTTGTAATAAATCAGTCTTGCTAATAGACTCAATTTACAGTATGAGGTCAAATTTTTAACATTTTAATGTAATAGGTTTCTTTATAAGAAAAAGTGCAAAAAAGGTCTTATTTTTGCAAAATAAGAAAAAGAACACAAAACGGTCTTATTTTTGCAAAATTTTAAAAACACATGACTATGTATACACATTGTCTTATAGCTGTGTGATAAAAAAAGATCCCTCCCTCACAGAAGAAAAGGAGGGCCTTCCCTGAAGATAAAATTTATTTTCTTCTGAAATGCAGTGACTGCTTTCAAATATCCTAAAAGACAATTCTCTAAATTCAAAAAAATTAAATTACAATTTTCAGGCACCCTCACATATTGCACTACAGCACTTACCTACTTCACAGAGCTGAATGAAGAAGAAATTCAATAGTATCTGTGAAAATGCTTTGTACCCTCTCTAAAGAGCACACAAATAAAAGCTGTGTTACTATTAGGGAATTGCAGTCATATTTTTTTCAGTTAAAATTTCCCAACTATATAGGCAATTCTCTATTATCTGTGTTAGTGGCCTGAAGCAGGGTAAATTAACATCCACAAATGATTCAAAACCAAAACTTCAACCCAACCACATCACATATTTTATCTTTCTAAAGCTGGTGAAATAGCCCAACAGCCAACAGAGAAGTAAAGGGCACAGGCTTATTAATCTAAAATAAGCAATCCAAAGTTGGTGGTTTCTACTAATTAAATTTCAGACAATTTACTAATTAAATATATAAAGCAAAACTTCAAAAAATGTGAATATATCAAGATATTAGCTCTTAAAAAAGCACAATTAAGTTGTTAGCCTGTTGTAAAACTCATGCTTATAATGATATTATTTTGTAAAATAAACATATATATTCTTAAAAATAGTTAACCTTTCTTTAACTGTACAAAGTGGGTATCTTATTAATCTTCCAAATACCTCTGTGAGGTAGGCATTGTTTTACAGATGAGGAAACTGAAGCTTATAGGGATTCAAGCGCATGGCCATGGTTATGTAGCTGGGATAATCCCAAAACAGTTGGGATTCAGACTGTGCTCTATGGGCCCCCAAATATTTTTTATTAATTTTGTGAAAGCTTAGTAGGAAAACCGAGACACTAAACGTTGCCTGGAACTGCTGAATTTGACTGGGGACGGGTGGGAGTGGATGTAGGACAAGTGTTGAGGAGGGACTGCTCTCTTTGCACTCTGTGGCTCTTTACTCTGTGTACTTCTTGAATATTTTTTCAAAGATTATGTCTTAATTTTTCAAAGAGAAAAATCAACACATAAAATGAGGGAGGTATAATTCAACCTGGTTCCAACAGTCTATATTCATGATCTCTGCCCTGTGAGTGGAAGATTCAGGAATACTAGCACGGCTTTGAAAATAAAGCTCTGTCTGTATTAGAAATGCTTTGTATTTCTTTAACACCTAATCTGAGCTGCTCCTAAGGCTGAATAAACACTCATTTATCCTCAGAGCACCCCGTGAGTTCCCTGGTGTGGTCTAGGAGGGTGTGGGGTTGAGTGGTAATAGCCCAAGATTAGCTCTTAGCCATACTTATGGATTCTAGCCCTTGCAGGGAAATGACTTAAAACTCTGTGTGCCTAGGATCACCATCAAATAAAAGCATCATCATCTTCATAATAATAACTTTCAGCCTCAAAGGGATGCTATTAATTACTCAAACATCTTAAAGTACTTGAGAATGCCAGATGCTAAGTACTGAATGAATGAGAAGTTTTACCCAAATCATATCCTGGAGTTCTGAGGAGGGAGGCGGTTTAGTGACTTGTAGCCAGTCAGAGAAGGAGGAGGCTAAGGGCAGAAAGGAGAACAGAATGGTCAGTGTCCTGGCGCTCTGCTCCCTCCTCTAACCACACCAGACCACGTTCCCTGCCTCCAGTAATTAGAAATTACTTCAGCACATAAACAGGCACTTTATAATGTTTTCTTTTTGCAACGGGCTGCACACTTCTCCTTTCCACTGGGAGAGGGGAACCAGCTTTGGCTTCCCACCGTCCCCACCTCCTTTTCAGCCCAGCTCCATATTCCCCCAGAGAGAGAGCAGCCGTCACACAGGAACGTCTGCTCTGATGTACCCTTTCCAGTGGCCCTGGTTCAAAAGGAGCTGGTAAAATGGCCTCTTTCAGCATAAATCACTGCTGCCTTTGGATGGCCTTGAGCTTTCAGCAACCAGCCACAGCGCCCTCCCCGTTTTCTCCCTTCTGTTCTCTCACCAACAAGTTTAAAAAAGTTCTCTTCATAGAAAGCCTCATAGTTGACATGGACACTCTCGTCCAGAACACCCTCACCATACACCACTCCGTCCAGCGGTGAGTGATAACAACTCTGGGTTTAATTAGCTCTTGGTTTATGGGGCCGTTTCTGCTGAGGGTGTGGCTGTCTTAGCGGCTTATGCAGCTGACAGAAATACCCGTGTATTGATGTGGGTCCTCTGTATATATCCTCTCAGCGCTCTGGTTTGAAAGGGGGAGAACAGTCCCTCATTACACTACCCACAGAGGGGGATTGTTGGGAACTTTAGTTTTGATTTCATTCCGTAAAACTGGAATGATAATGCTTGTCCTTAGTCTCTAAATACCCGGCCTGGCAAACTTCCATTAATGCTTATCACTCGGTAGAACCTCTAGATGAACCCTTACTGCTGCTCCGTTTCAGCCGACCAGAGGAGAGAGCTGTTTTAGAGGCTACACCCCAGGCAGCTGGCTACTTGCCCTGACCCTAAGTGTCATCTGCTTATTTCTTGAATGTTTATTTCTCTTATTTTTAAAATCATGTCCCTCATAGGATCCATGTCATGACTTATATTCCTGAAAATATCTAAAATAGAAGCATGATTATAAGTAGTGGATTATTTTTTTAAACAAACATAACAGAATGTACTCATCTAAATATGTGTTGTCCCTTTCAAAGTAATCACTTCTGAAAGTTGTACACATATTCCCAAAATGCTAGTATTAGGTAACATTTTTGAGAAATTCCTTTTTGGAATTACCTGAGGCATAGGATGTAAAATCAAAATAGACTGATAATTTTCTTAATTATAAAAGTAACACATGTTCATATCGAAAGCTTTGACTTTGTCCTGTTCATTATTGTTTTCTGAATTTTCATTGGTAATTCTGAAATCTCCAGACAAATGTGGTTAACACACGAATTCACATATGTCTCCAGTCTTTTTTTTGAGTTGTAACTCATTGTACAGATTCAACAGTGATGAATCTTCATTCTCTGAGGGTAATTTTCAGCTTTGGAATCTAATTCCATTCACTGAATTCAGCAAATATTTATTGAGTGTCTCTACATGTAAGAAGCTGACTCAGTGGAATATAAAGAGTAACCAGATGTGTTCAGATTGACTTTTTAAAGAGGTCATTAGCTAGCTCAGAAGATGGTACCAATAGATTTACAAAAAAGTATTTTGAACAACTGAACATCCTTGGAATAGTTATCCAGTCTCCCATCTCAGCAACCACACTGACCTCCAAGGTGGGCACACTTTCTTTGGCCCTGATTTTCTGTATTATAAATTTATCATATAAAAGCTATTACAATCCATTGTGATAAAAGGATGGGGAAACATAAATAAATATATAACACATTAATATCATAAATCAATACATATACATAGATTAACTCTTGGACGGTTTTGGTTACCATTATAAAAAAACTGGTAAGGAAGGCATAAATCAATGACACAGAGAATAGGACTGAATAATCTTGGATATAGGTGAGGTAAAGGGGACTTTAGTAGCCTGTTGGATCTACCAGTGTGCATGCTCTGAGACTCAGAGGGCCAGACAGCAGATTTCCTAAGTGTGCCTCACAGAGACTGCTGATTTCCACCCATGTCGTTGGAGTTTCACTGTCCTAGAAGGAGATGGGAAAGTGCCAACACTGAGGAAGGCTGAATGAGCAATACTCACTTTCATAGACAGTGTGTTCTCAGAGCTCTCAACTTAAAAATAGTTCCCTGTCAGGTAGAAAGCATGTGTAAAGCATGTTGAATCTTGACTCTGCATGTTGTGTGCCTTTCACCTGCTTAGACACTAGTCGAAATAAAGTGAACAGCCCAAGGGTGTGGGAAGCACGGAGATATTTATTAAGCTTTATTAGAAGAGCAGAGGGATACTAGTGAATTATGGAGGGGGAGAATTTAGAACTTTTGGGATTCGAGAGCATCATGATGGTTGTCTAGGAAGCCATTTCTAAAAGGAGAAAAAGAAGGCGAATTAAATTTACCATCTATGTACCAGGAGCCAGGCCTTGTGCTAAGTGCTTTGATATAACCCCTTTGTAGGTCTCAAACAGTCTTTCCTGAAGATGACAATAGTATTCATGTGTTTTCTTTTTGAGGAATAGCAAACCCTACATATTCCCTTTTATTTATCTGTCACTGTACCATTTGCCCTCTTGGAAAATAATAGAAACCTGGTTTCAAGTCTTTATGATGCTTAATCTGGTTAATATTTTACAGTGAAGTTATGAAATAAGCTCTTCTCAATGTCAATTATGAGAGAGGCTCTTGCGGGGATAAAACTGACAGTTTAATAAAACAAAATGCCTTCAATCAATCTTAGAGCTATTAGGTCTAGAAGATCAAGGTCTGGGTACTGAATGCAATTTGGAAAATGTGAAAAATAAAGCAATGACTATGATTGGATCCAATTGAACTATCTTTCATCAAAGATGAAATCTGGCTTATAATTTTGAAACTAGCAAATACGTTGTCACATATTTCACCTTAGCTCCTCCTCCTTTTATTGGCACTAGGTTCTTCTGTTATAAATTCATATTTATAAATATTTATAAATATAATATATATATCTCATGGATATCAAAATAACAAGCTAGTCTCACACTGGAATTTACTAGGTAGAAAAGCTCTTAACAAGGTGAAGAGGGTTTAATACCATCTTTCACCCAAATTCCAAGTGCAACTCTGTAGTTGTCTGTTTTCAAAGATGTGAAAACTTGATAGTATATGTCAGCAAATAAATTTTCTATAGTGATAGAAACAAAGGAATGATAAGACATCAGAAAAAGATGATATTGTTCAAACTCTTGATTTTATAGTTTTAGAAATGGAAGCTAGAAAACTAAAGGGAATTATTAAGATCCCTGAGATTTTAAGGATCTTTTCATCAAATCACAGTCAAGATTCTCTTTTGTGTACCATTTTGGCAAAACTCCTACATATACCAGTCCTGTTACTTATTCTCTGGGTTTCATAGGATTCTAAAGCTTAAAATAATTCTAGGAGGTGAGCCATGGTGGCTCAGGAGGCAGAGTTCTCGCCTGCCATACCAGAGACGCGGGTTCGTTTTCCAGTGCCTGCCCATGCAAAAAAAAAAAAAAAAAAAAAAATTTATAGTGATCATTTAAAGATGAGTATATTAAGGCCTAGAGAAGGAAATTGTCCAAAGTCACATAGCTAATGGATGGCAGAGTTGGGACAAGACTACAGCTTTCTTAACTCCTAGGCCAAATCGTTTCTTTTTTTTATTAAGGGGTAAATTAGCTCAGAAAAGTAGGGAGACACATGAGGCTGTTTATAGGCACAAAATACTGTTAAGGAGGGAATTGAAAAAGCTGTTGTTTCCACGACATGAATATGTCACCAAAGCCTATAGCAACTAGGGATTAGCAGAGCTAATTTTGCTTATTATTGATCAGTCCAAGAGTAGAAGTTCCTTTCAGAATGTGCAGCTGTGCATTAGCATTGAGTTTTCTGCTTAACAGCATAGTTACATAGGGGCCAGCCAGACTAAAAGTGGTTAAATAACTTTCTTTAAGGTTATATATCAAATCAGCTCAAGAATTCAGAATTCAAGGTGCTCTTGGTAAAGTCCAGCCCTCTGTGTCTTCCCTTCTCATATTATTTTAACATAACCAAACTTAGATACATAGAACATGTATATATTATGGAAACCAGGAACAATGAGTCTAAATTAGGAATTGGTAGCAGCTAGGTCAATAGCAAGAAACCAAGAAATACACGTAAGTTCATGGTCAGTTTAAAACATTGAGTCACAAGTTAGCTAGGTGAAAAGGTCCAGGTACATGTTTGGAAAGCAAAAAACTGATAAGAACTGGAGAGGTGAAAGAAAGTGAACTGGGATAAGCAAATAGCATCAAGAGGCTCTTGAAAGAGGTAACAACCCATTGCTTAAAATTAGGAACTGATTATACACTTTTTCTTAGGGCCTAAACAGGGTCTCCTGGTAGGGAATTTGGGATTTGCAAGTAGCAGGAGGATACTCTTGGCTGAGGGTAGAAGTGTGTAGTGGGGAGAAGGGGGCAAATTCAGATATAAGGCATCCAGTGTCCTCATTCATTCACTCACTGAGCACATATTTATTAAATGTCTAGTATGTGCCAAGTATAGCACTAGGTTCTTGGTATTTAGTGATGAATGAAACAAAGCCCTTGACCACCTAAGACTTCCATATTAGTGCAGGCAACAGATAATATACGAATAAATGTATAATATGAAATCCAGTATTCATGAAATCATTGAAGTAAAAGAAAAGAGTTGTGGTGGTACTGATGATGGTTCTGGTCTAGATTGGGGTGGTCAGGGAAGGTTTCTCTGAGGTGTCCATTAAGTAGACACATAAGAGAAGTGAATAGAGGGCTCCCAATTTTGTCCACCTTTGCATATTGGAAAATTTCTAGTCCATAGCCTATTAGCTGTTCCATCTGTTGGAAAGACTTTCCATCTGTTGGAAAGTCTTATATCTAGGATGACAAACTGACTTGCTTTTCATTTGATGACAAGAGACCTTTAGTCCCTGTCAACCACCCACTTAGATAGTGGTAAGTGATTTTTGGTACTTCCCCTGACTATAGACCATTAGATCATTATTACCATTTGTAGGAAGCAGATAATGTACATCAAAACAGGGATTAAAAGAAACTATAGGGTTGTAACTATGGCAAAGTTTGTGCGATAAAATGAATTCAAGGCAGGCTAAGTCTCTTGACCTTTATATTTTCTACTTCTACTATCACCACTGAAGAAAGAGGAAGAGAAGATCTAGAGAGGAAAATGGAAACCACTTGGAGTATCAAAAACAGGGAACCTGATGTAGGGAACTAGTTGCACAAGTGATGTAGACACTAAGAGCCAAAACAAGCCATGTAGATATCAGTGAGGTAACCCAAAAGTTAATCATTACCATCCCTGGAAGGAGGTGATATAACCTTGTCCAATGGGCTAAGATAACCTGACCAAAGCTGGACTCAAGGTGAGCTTGCTGTACAGAGGTTAGAACCGTAAAGGACATGCAGCCAATGCCAGATAAGCCATCAAAGGCGGAGAGGGAAGGGAAAATTACTTTGACTCACCCTGTACCCTTTGCCTCACACACTCCTGACCACAGTGTTAGGAGCCAGCCGATGTGGGAGCCTGGGGAAGGTTCATCCCCTCAGAAATACAGAGAAGAAAATCAGGGGAAGGATGAGGCATGGGTCAAAAGGCATATAAGCCCAGGATTTAGAGGAGCTATAAAAATGCTCTTGAGTACCTTCCATGAATCAAAGACTGTGTTAGCACCTATCTCAATCATCTGGTTTAATCAGCACACAAGTTTTTCTGTGAAGGTGGAACTGATTGTCACCTTTTTAAAGGTGAAAATCCCTAGGATCAGAGGGTTTATAGAATTTGCTTATGCACACACTAAATATGGTGAAGTCAGGAGTCAAGTTCACCACTGATTCTTTACCCTTCAGAAGATTGGGGGTGGGGGGTGGGGGAGGCACATCTCCTTTCTGACTTTTCCTTTTCATCTTTCCTGTGGCACCCAGACCACTTCTGTAATAGCACAGGCAGTGTCTCTGTACTCCATCCTAAGAGTAGATTATGTGAAAATGTAGTCAGATTGAATCTCATTTCAGATATAATACTTGAGATTTGAAAAATGACATGGTTGAAGTCATCTCTTGTGAGGAGATTTAAATACTAACTAAATGCTTCCCTTTTCTGTATTGTGAAGGAAAGAATAAATGCTTATGACTACAATTTCAGAGACTAAGACTGATTTTTAGGGGTGGGGCATTTGCTTCAGGCAATGAGGTAAGAGACTAAAAGAGCACAGGTGTGGCTTCCCCCCCACCCTAGATCTCTGGTAGAGCATCTAGGTTGACAGCTAAATCCTCCTTCCATTTATAAATGGACTATGTTTGCTCTGGAAGCATCTGAGAGGCTAAATATGGAATACCACAAAAGCCACATGTTATTTTTGTAGTGTCTTTTCTCATTATAACTTCAGTTCAAGTCTCTTCTTTTTTCTTCCCCAACCCTCATTTATTATTTTTTGGGGGGGCAGGATTATGTTTCTCATGTGTGCATGCATGAACATGCGTAATTGTGCATATGCAGGCACATATACACAGAGCTGAAATTTTTTCAAATTCAGTATCCTGAAAAAACCATAAAAGTAGACCCTTTGAACAAACTTCACCTAACCCAAAGATGTTCACAGCATTACTTTCCCTAATTTTTGCCACTAGGTGAGATTATCCTGAAATGTTGTTCAAATGTGGTCAATTCTATCTTAAAAAAAATGGAATTATTGGTATGAACGAAATAATGATATGTAATGTTAGGTTTATATATTGTGTTGATTTGAGAGGATGTATGGACCCTAGGAAAGCCATGTTTTAATCAAAATCCCATTTCGTAAAGGCAGAATAATCCCTATTCGATACTGTATGTTTGAAATTGTAATCAGATCATCTTCCTGGAGATGTATTTAATCAAGCGTGGTTGTTATACTGGATTAGGTGATGACATGTCTCCACCCATTTGGGTGGGTCTTGATAAGTTTCTGGAGTCCTATAAAAGACGAAACATTTGGGAGAATGAAGGAGATTCAGAGAGAGCAGAGCAGAATGACATAGCCACTAGAAGCAGAGTCCACCAGCCAGTGACCTTTGGAGATGAAGGAAAATGCCTCCCAAGGAGCTTTAGAAAGCTAGCAGATGACACTGTGTCTGCCATGTGCCCTTCCAGATGAGAGAGAAACCCTGAACTTCATCGGCCTTCTTGAACCAAGGTATCTTTGGTTGCCTTAGATTGGACATTTCTATAGACATCTTAATTGGGACATTTTCTCAGCCTTAGAACTGTAAACTAGCAACTTATTAAATTCCTCTTTCTGAAAGTCATTCCGTTTCTGGAATATCGCATTCTGGCAGCCAGCAAACTAGAACATATATCCTTAATTATTTTAAAAAACATTTGTTAGAAATGCCATTCTGGTATTTATAAGAGGCATGCTAATTTTTCCCAGAGAAGTATCAGAGTATAATGGAGATTCAGGTAAAGAAGTGCATCTTTAGTTTAAATTTAAGGATAAGTTCTATTTTAATACCTTTTGGGTCCCCTTCTTTCCCTTCCCCACCACTGGTCCAAAAATGTCTATGTTCTAATCAGTGGAATCTGCGATTATGTTACATTATACAGCAAAGGGGAACTAAGGTTGCCAATGCAATTATGGTTGCTCATCAGCTGACCTTAAGATAGGGAGATTTTTCTGAATTATCTGGGTGAACCCAATGCAATCACAAGTGTCTATAAATGTGGAAGAGGGAGGCAGAAGAGTCAGTGTCAGAGTGATGTGACAGGAAAAAGACCAGACTGGCCTTTGATGGCTTGAAGATGGAAGAGGGCCATGAGTCAAGGAATGTGGGCAGCCTCTAGAAGCTGGAAAAGGCAAGAAAACAGATTCTCCCCTGAAGCCTCCAGAAAAGAGTAAAGCCATACCAACAACTCAATTTTGGGCAAGTGAGACCCATGTTAGACTTCTGCCCTCCAGAACTGAAAGTTAATAAATCTGTGTTGATTTAAGCCACTAAGTTTGTGATATTTGTTATAGCAGTAACAGAAAATTGATAAATCTAATAAAACATATATCTCAGGCTATGCTTATAGAATACCAATAACAATGTTAGTATATTAATTAAGGCAAATGATATTAGCTGCTATTAAAAAAACCCTAAAAATCTCAATAGCTTAATATAATCAATATTTATTACTTACCCGTAGAGTTCAGGCAGGTGTTCCTGGTCTGCTAACCTTCCATATTGTCATTCAAAGGTCAGTCTTCTATTTTGTGATTCCAACCTCCTCCAAGACCTTGAAATCCTTTCCATTTACTGGCAGATGTGAAAAGACAGAATATGAAGGATTGTGTGAAAGGATTTCATGGGCCAGGCCTGGAAATGGCATTGTCACTTCCACCCACATTCCACTGCCAGAGCTCACCTAATTGCAAAGGAGATCATGAAACGTACTCTCGCTGTGTGCTCAGGAGGGAAAGGAAACTTGGAATTAATTTGACTAGCACACAACAGTTTCAGCCATAATTGTAAAGTCCATCTTCTAGAAGCTATGAAAATCCAGGAGCAAGGATATATAATTCAATTATGAAGCATAGTTAATTAAAGATAGTGAAAAGTATAATAGATAAGCAGCCATTGGATCTGGGTTTAAACATCTGTTACATTTTCAAATCACTGTATGATTTCTGAAAAGTAACTTAATGTCCCTGGGTCTCGGTTTGCTCATCTTAGATGTAGAGACAAAAATAAGGCCTGGTTCAAATTTTTCCTTTCTTTTCTGGCATTTGTCAGTTTTCAGGTTTTTAGTAAAAAAGCAGAAAGCCACGAAATAACTGGTTTGTGTTTTTCATGTTCATATCTAGAGGATGTGTGTGTTTTACTATTTTTTTATTAATTTGCCCAAGTTGACAAATTTAGTTATGGAGATATAGTCTCTTTTTATTTGGTTGAATGACAGGGAACAGCCATTTTGTAACTTAAAATATGATTGTTTAAATCACAGCAATTTCATAAACAGGAAATGATATTAAAACAACACAATGACTCCTTTTGTATAATCTAGAGGTGAATTAAGGGGGCTGTTTCTGATCACTCCAGATAAGTCTTTCCCATTATTCTCTATCACAGCATCCTGTTTATTTACTTTCTTTTCCTTTTTTCTTTCTTAACAATTTGCAGTTTATGTGTTTGGTTGCTTGTTGAATGTCTCTATTTCCCAGAAGACTGTACACTTTATGAAGACAGACACTTTCTTCTTCACTGCATATCTAATGCCACCATAGAGCCCTGAATTATGGGCTCTGGAACTATTTTCTGAATGTGAAAATAGAGTTCCTCACAGATAGATAATAAGAATAAATGAGGTGACAGTATGACGTAGCTTTTAGAACCCACTGGAAATAAACTGCTATACATATTTCAGATAATATTTCTGAGTTGTCACACTTTTAATTTTTATAAAATTGGATTTTATATAATTCTGTTAGTGCCCAATGAAGATTCAGTGCCATTTGGGTACCATGAAAAAGCAGTGCCTACACTGTTATAATGCTTTTCTCTGAATTATTTTGGTTAACTAAAGACTCGGATTTCTAAACCCAAATTGATTCAGCATTACCGAGTTACAAACCTGAGAAAGTACCTGGAGTGTACTCAGCCTTTCCTGACTCCAAATTTCCCAGACTGGCACAAATTTGTTCAATTTTTAATACCTTTCTAGAAGAGTCTACAGCCAGTTTTTGGAACCACTTCCAATGTACACCATATATCATCCATTACTGTTAGGACTCTTTTCCTTCTAACTTAAACCCTTGCGCTTAGATCTGTTTCTTCTTGTAAATTGAAAATAGTGAATGACCCCTACCTTTTGGGTGATAATTCTTCAAAGTACAGAAAGCCATCTTTTAACTGTCTTCTATTCATTCTGTGATGTGGTTGTGAGATGTTTCATAATAATTCTAAAAATACCCTATCTCCAGGCAAAACTTGTAGCAAAACAGGTAACACTGATGTTGAAGTGCATGTTAAATGTTACTCTGACTCAAAGAATTGGAATTTAACTTACTATTGGGGATAAACTCTTTGAACATAACTTCCTGATAAAAAACAAAGATGAAAAAGGAAAGCATTCTTGGGCCCAAGGGAGAGAATTAGATCTGATGGTATCTGGTGCAATTTGCAAAAGTGAACATTTCTAAGGGCAACAACGGGGCCAGAACACAGAAGTCCAGAAAGAAATGTTTGTATGCTTGAAAATGTTTCTGCCCATTTGGCTCAAATGAACAGCCAAAATTACTGTTAATATGTAGTACAGTTTTCATTTATATCAAACACCTGCCTCTGAAGTTCATTTTGCTTTTCTTTTTAACTGTGAATTCTCTGACTATTGGTGACTGCTACAATGGATGCCACTGATTGGCATACAGATGCCTTATTTTAGCCAAAATAAGGAGACAGGAGGGACTCATGAAGTCTTACATATTTATGACCCAGTAGGGTTTTGATAACATTTGCCAGACAAGAGTGCCTGCCAAACTAATTTCAGAAAAGGCAACAGAAATGTTTTACACTATCAGATACAATGTCATATCAGCACGGACTGTTGGAAACCAGGCTAAAATCTTAAATGACAGCAATCCCCTGGGAGATGCAGAGGCAATAGGGATGGTACGGCCCTCATTCCATAATGTATGAGGCAACCTTAGAATCTGCTCATGAAGAATCAATGCATCCTTGTCAAAGCATTTCTTTCCATCTTCTATGACACCACTTTCTCCTAGATGATAGGTTCGCCAGTCTACTATACTTTATTCTATGGCTAACCTACTTCCAGCCTTCTGAGGGCTCCTGCTAATGCCCTATTCTTACCCCTCTCCTATGATCCATTTTATGCTCTCACTTCTAGAAAGTGAACCATTATTAGTCTCTATCACTTAAACAACAGACTTATATTTAGAAACTCTGTGCAGATATACATGCCATACATTGTAAAGTTGAATAAAATACATTGGAATGAGACACTCTTTACCAGCTTGAGAAGAACAAAATATACTAGTTACTGTCTATGCCTCAGGGTAGATTTTTACTTATCTTGTATAGAATCTAACTATAAGCACAGTGTTTTGTTGACAGGTAATCCTTAATATAATTACTAACATGCCTTCACATGCATTAATGGGGGCAAAACTTTATGTAACAGATTATGCGCGATAATTACTAATGCTTTTTTATGCGCTATATAGAGTCATAGTGTTGGGTTCATGAGTGACAAAGAGAAAGTAGAATTCCTTGGCTCTCATTTTGTTTCTAATCCTCTCTGTCATGGTAAATGATCTGTGGCCTGAAAATGGAAAGATGAACACTGACAACAGAAAACTGAAATCTGAGATGGTAAGAGGACTCCTGAATGCTCTTTATTAGATCAGCCATTAACCAAAGCAAAAATAAGATTGAGGCATCATAAAGAATTCCTTCTCAGCATGTGCAATCACATTTTTATCATTGTCCCAATAAGGAAATTATACTGAATTCTGAACTCACCTATAAGAGTAATCTTGGACAGCTGCCTATAATTAGTGATTGCTATACTTCAAGCTAAGTAATCAAGAAAAATGTGCCAACTCTTCTCCACTGTAGGCCTTCACTGAAGAACCCATACAAAAAGCATAAGATGTAAAATCCTACTAGAGTCTTGCTCCATGGCCCAGAACAGAAGTTGAGGAAGTGTTTCTGCCCTATAATTAAAAGTGTTAGTGGATTGCCTCCCTCAAATAAACAAAATACATTGAAGAGATTTTAAAGTCCAGTAAGCATAGAGAAGGTTAGATTAGGTGGGATTGCACAGTAGAGCCCGAGGAGAGAGCTGAAAAGAATCTGAAGAATTGCATGCAGTTGGGGATTGTATTAGTCAAGGTTCTCTAGAGAAACAGAACCATCAGGAGAGATCTGTAAATATGAGAGCTATAAAAGTGTCTCATGCCACCATGGAAATTCAAGAGCTCAAGGTCTATAGGGCAGGCTGTGAAGCTGGGAACTCCAATGAAGGGTCTCAACAAACTCCACAGGAGAGGCTCACTGGCTGAAGAAGCAGTGAATTCTTTTTCCTGAAAAGTCTTCAACCAATCAGTTCAAATTCAGTTGATTGGATTATCTCATTTGTGGAGATGCTGCCTTAGTTGTAATCAGCCACAGCTGAAATCAACTGACTGATGATTTAATAAATCAGTCTTCTGATTTATCAGTCAGCCATGAAATATCCTTGCAGCAATAATTAGGCCAGTGCTTGCCTGACCAGACAACTGGGCCTCATCACCTGGCCATGTTGACATCAGAACCTAACTATCACAGGAGTCTTCCTAAGCTTGTTTCTGAGAGCTCAGCGACTTGTATTTTCTCAAGAAACATGGTTCTAAGCCACACAGAATGAGAGATAAAATGACCACAGACATATAAATTTGTTGTGTGCCATAAAGTTTTGGGGAAAATTGAATGATAAGCATTGTACTGTATTTACAAGTTAACCCCCCAGTCACTGGTTGGGCAACAAGGTATAGGAGTGCCCAGGGCAAGGTAGAGTGGGAAACCATTGCTATCTATAGGCCTCTTCAGGCACTGAGGGAAGAGAGTGGTTATAGAAATTGGCGAGAGTAGCTGTAGGGAATAGTCTATTTGACTGCAAGCTGTGGAAGGATGCAACTAACCCAGGTAAGGAGGGAGCTGAGACAATGGCCACCTCAATTTCACTCTTTCATCCCCCCACCTCTTGATGGGGCCCCCATAGGCCAAATTCAGTAGGAAGCCAATAGGGTTTCCGACACATCAGCCTCCAGGGGCACAGAGCAGGGTAATGAAGGGTAGAGAGAGGATTTTGAGGGGTAAATGGAAGACATACAGCACTTTCTTTGATTTTATGTTCCTAACCAAATTCTTTGAGTTCTCCTCATTGCAGAGAAATTTTATTTTCATGGTAGCTTCACAAATGACCTTATCTCTCTGCTTTACTGCTGTAGCTTCAGTGCTTAACACAGAGCCTATTCTGTGATAGACTTCAGTGAATAAAGGACCACTGGGTAGAGAAGCACATCTTAGAAAGGAGCAGTAAGTAAACAACAAATCAAATTCTAACCTGCTGAAGAGATAACTCATCATTTTCTGATCCATAAATTTCAGAGATGGATGATAAAATAGTATTTTGGACCCTCTGTGTGATAATCCCTACCATGAAGAACTGTCCTCTTAGCTTGTATTCACTGACAATATTCAGATAGGAAGAGACGGCTGAGAGGAAGCAGCCAGAAGCTGAACATCAATGGAATGTGGAAGAAAAGGAAGAGATTAGGAGATGCTGGCATGTACCTTGCCATGTGACAAACTAAGGACCAAGGATTGCCTTCAGTCAGCTCCAGAATGTCATCTTTGGGGAGAAAACATTGGCTTGGTTTGTACTTTTTCCTAACCTCAAAACCATTAGCAAATAAATTCCCATTGTTTAAACTGAAACACTGCATGGTATTTGCTCAAGCAGCCCTAAAACATTGCATGGTATTTTCTAAAGCAGTGGAAACTAAAACACACATTTTGCTTATTCATTCATTTACTGATGACCACTTGGGTTGTTTCCTACTTTTGGCTAATGTGAATAATGCTGCTATAAACATTGGTGTATAAGTAGGTGTTTGGGAATCTGCTTCTACTTTCTTTGGGTATTAACCTAGAAGGGGAATTGCTGGATCATATGGTAATTTTATATTTAACTTTCTGAGAACCTACCATATTGCTTTCTATAGTGACTGCACTTTTTATATTCCCACCAACAATGCACAAGAGTTCCAATTTTTCTGCATTCTCTCCAACACTTGCTATTTTCCATTAAAAAAATAACTATCTTTGTGAGTATGAAGTGGGATCTCATTGTAGTTTTGATTTGTATTTCCCTAGTGGCTAATAATATAAGCATCTTTTCATATGCTTATTGGCCATTTGTATATCTTCTTTGGAGAGATGTCTATTCAAGTCCTCTGCTCATTTTTAAATTATGTTGTTAGCATAACCTTTTAAATGTTAAAAATAGTTAAACCTTCATGGTTATTGCCATTTGGTTCTCATAAAAGAAAAGTGACAGAAACAAAGGAGGCAAACATTCTTGAGATACGAGTGACTAGATCATTTTTGTAAGGACTAGTATGGTAAACAGTAAAGAACATGGAGAATTTCCAAAACTGAAGTATTTTTATTCCATTTCTTCTACCAGGCTTTTGAGAATCTTCATCACAGATTGAAGAAATAGAGAAATTTCATTTGGCTAAGTTAAAAATAACTATGATATGCACAAAGCATTTCAGAGTTGTAGCGGTAAAGCAATCTTGCAGTGGTACCTATTATTTCCTTCTGACTTCAAGTACCGCCATTCTTGAATTTTAACTGAGCTAATTCATGTTATATGAAAATATCT
Source organism: Tamandua tetradactyla (assembly GCF_023851605.1). Classification (NCBI taxonomy): domain Eukaryota; kingdom Metazoa; phylum Chordata; class Mammalia; order Pilosa; family Myrmecophagidae; genus Tamandua; species Tamandua tetradactyla. Next base: position 82,583,787 of record NC_135335.1, read on the forward strand.
GCTCTACAGGAGGAGATTTTACATCTTATTTGGCAAAGTATTTCAATGTCAGACAACAAAGAAATAAACTGTCACTGAAGCTTCTACTGAAACTCTTTTTTCCTTTGTTAATATTATCAGATATTCATTATTCTCTGAAAAATTCTCTCATTAGAAAAGGTCATTTTAAAGTTATTTTCCAGTTTTCTTGTCTCTGCTCCAAATAAGCTCAGTTCTTTAACTTTATTCTTAAGGTGTCACTTTCTCATCTTTTTAACTATCTTTTTGATCCTTTTCCAAGCCTCACTCATCTTATAACAAACCTAGTTTTAATTAATATATTCCAAGTGCTGTTAACAAATAAATAATTGACTTGTACTTCATCTTCTGCTAGCAATTTACAAAACACTAGCAAAGATTTAGGAAGGGTATTGTGTCCATAATCCAATGACAGAATAATTGGCTAAAGCAGGGGTCAAATTATAATTATGGTTTCTTTTGTACCATGTCTAATAAAATAATGCAGAATGTGTAAAACAAGAGGGCTTTGAGGAATAAAGAAGAGGAGGGAGGTCATAGAGTCAGTAGAAGAACTTACATATTCAGAGAATAGGTGCTATGCTCCTATTTTCATCTGGGAAGGTGAGGTTCTGAAATGGGAGGCATTTGAGCATGTTTCTGTCATGACAGAAAGCTCAACAGAGAGGGGATAGTAAAATAAAAGTGATTCAGAAAGTGAGAGAGGATAGGATCCAGATGGAGGGACAGGACTTTGGTATAGCAATGATAATACATTCAATGTAGCTGGTGGAAAAGCAAAGTTCAGTATTGAATACAGGTATAATTTGATAGATTTTACGATGGAAAGATAATGGTGATTGCTTCATTTCTCTGTAAACATTATTAACTGAGAATGATGAGAAACCTGTGCCTGTAGGAATTTTGAGAATAGAGAAAAAAATGTGAACTACTAATTAAGGAAAATAGGATAGCACAAATAAAGTAGGCATATATGGTAGGATTCCTCATTCAACGTTAATGGTAAAGAATGTAAAGTGAGATCAAACAGTATAGTTGTGCTCTTGGGTGGTCAAGGAAGTCTCAATTTTAGTTTTCAGTGGGTTTCATATTATTTTTTGAGAGATATTTGTCTTTACCCATTGTTGTTTGGATAACCTCTGTACTTAGTAAAAGTGGAGAGAGATTGTTGAAACCCATTGCTGTCTGGAATCACAACAATGGACAGCATCACAAGGTGATAAGAAATAACAGAATCAGTAGGTGGTTTTTGGAGAAGAGAGGTGAAATTTTTCTTTTAGCTGGAGTATGCTCCCTACATGTTGAATACAAGAGAGCTGCAGAGAGTCCAGGTTACAGGTCAAAAAGCAGGAAGGGTCTTAGGATGAATAGCCAACCCCATCTTATCCTAGACAGCAAGGCTCCATTCTATTGTTGATTCTGGGAATAAAATGTTTTCCCTGGTTAACTGGAGCCTGTTTACTCAGCCAGACCAAATAAGCAAGTATGTTCATGCCATGGCAAGCATACAACAAGCTTTTCTTAACATGTCCTTCTTAAAATACTTCTCTCTGTATTCTGTGTCATCACACCCTCTCGGACATTCTTTCATCAAACTGCATTATTTCTTCTCTTTCCCTCCCTCCAGGCTTATTTTCTTCTACTTTCAGCCCCATCATCGGGGGCCTTCTTTAAGGCTTCACCCTTGGTTCTCAACTATGATCTCTTTATGCTGTAATTCCTAGAAGGATGAACCAATCTCTTGGTTTTAGCCCTTTCCTACACTCCCACCCTGTGTTTCCAAGTAGCATCTGGAAACCTGCATAGAGATAAATAGCAAAACTTAAAATTCGACATGTCTAAAATAAAAATCTTTACTCTTCCTTCTACTGGGGTTCCTACATTGGATAAAAGAGTTATTTTCATAATCTCCTAAACTGGAGATTATAGAATGCCATTACTTTTTTTTTTTTACATGGGCAGGCAAAGGGACGAACAGAATGCCATTAGTTTTCTTTCCCCCCAAATTAAGAAGCTTTATTCCCCCAGACTTTTACAGTACACATAAACGGCATTCTGAAATAGTGGAATGGTAAACCAAAAAACTCTGAAATCTATTCTGTATCTACTTGTTAAAGTGTACTTTGAAAATCATTGCTTTTTCTTTCTTTTCTTCGTATATGCTATATTTAACAATAAAAAAGTTTAAAAAAGAAACAAAAAGACATTCTTTCAGAGCATCATGCACTTTTGAGGTAAGTACACTAAAATATAAAGTGGATTTTACAACTAGCTTTATAACTTTTTTAAAATAGAGAAGTTGTAGGTTTATAGAAAAATAATGTAACAAACAAGTGTTCCCATGTATTACCTCACCATCATTAACATTTTACATTTGTGTAGTATGTTTGTTACAGCTGATGAAAGAATATTAAAATTGTGCTAGTCATCATAGTCCAAAGTTTTACATTAAGGTGTATTTTCCCATTTATACAATCCTATTATTTACACCTTAATTAGGGAGGTACATTTGTTATAAATTCATGAAAGAACATTTTTATAATTATACAATTAACTATAGTCCATTGTTTACAATAAGGCCCACTGTGTTGTACAGTCCAATTTTTATTTTTTAATTTTTATTCCAACAGCATATATATATATATATGACTAAAAATTTCCCATTTAATCACATTCATGCATGTAATTCAGTGCTGCTAATTATACTTACATTGTTGTGTCACATTACTACCATCCATTTCCAAAATTTTATAACCAACCCAAATAGAAATTCTGTACAAATTAAGCATGAATTCCATGTTTCCTACCCCTATGTAACCTATATTGTAGGTTCTAACTCTATGAGCTTTCTTATTCTAATAATTTCATATCAGTGAAATCATACAATATTTGCCCTTTTTTTGGTCCACTAAAACATTTATTTCTTGGAGAGAAAATAAGTTTCAGACAGCATGTTATAGTAGGTAAAATGAACTTTTGTATTCTTTACAAGCATAGATTTTTCTGTTTATTACCTCTTATACCATCTGTTATAAACAATTCTAAGAAAGCAAATAAAGTCATTTTCTACCATAAATACAGCATCATGTGCTTTAGCAGACACAAGAGAGACACGTAGGACACATGCCACAGCAGGATCTGAGCTGTTTTCTGTTCTAAAAGAGCATTTAAAAAAATATGACTCAGGTGGCAGGCCATGGTGGCTCAGCAGGCAGAGTTCTCGCCTGCCATGCTGGAGACCCGGGTTCGATTTCCGGTGCCTGCCCATGCAAAAAAAAGAGACTCAGAGAGAGACTGAAAGATTCAGAGATACTGGAAAAAAGAGACAAAGAAAGAAAAAGTATAGGGGAAAGAGATCAAAAGACATAGAAATAGAGTGAAAACTCCAAGATCTTAAAGCACAGGTTTAGACACAGGTCACAAAGTCCACAACTGATCAATTACCTGGGGAGAGGGGGATACATTAGCTCCTTTAATAAATGACACTGTGTGTATTTAAAATACTCAGCCACACAATGTAGGACTTTGATAAAATATTTGCCCTTTTGTGTCTGACTTATTTCACTCAGTATGATGTCATCAAGGTTCATCCATGTTGTTCCAGGTGCCAGAACTTCATTCCTTTTTATGTACATATCACATTTTATTTGTCCATTCATTGGTTCATGGACACTTGGGTTGCTTTCATCTTTTGGCAATGGTAAATAATGCTGCAATAAATATCAGAAAGTAAATAGAGATCCTGCTTTAAATTCTTTTGGGTAAATACCTAGTAGAGGGATTCCTGATGATATGGTATTTCTAGACTTGGTTTTTAACGAACTGCCAATCTGTCTTCCACAGCAGCTGCACCATTTTATGTTCCTACCAGCAATGAATGAGTGTTCCTAATTCTCCACATTCTCTCCAGCACTTGTACTTTCCCATTTTTTTAAATAGTACCCATTCTAGTAGGTATGAAATGGCATCTCATTGTGATTTTGATTTGCATCTCCTTAATAGCTAATGATGTTGAACAAGTTTTCCTGTGGTTTTTAGCCTCTATAGGTCTTCTCTGGAGAACTGTCTAGTCAAGTCTTTTGCCTATTTTTTATTTGGGTTGTTTGTTTTTCTAGGGTTTCTTTATATGTTCTGGATATTAAACTCTTCTTGGGTTAGGTGGTTTCCAAATATTTTCTCTCAATGACTGGGTTGTTTTTCTATTTCATGATAAAGTCATTTGACGCATGAAAGTTTTTATTTTGATGATTTTTCCATTTATTCATTTTTTATTTGTTGTTTGTGCTTTGAGTATAAAGCCAAAGAAACCATTGCCTACTACAAGATCCTGAAGATGCTTCCCAATACGTTCTAGGCATTTAATAGTCCTGGTTCTTTTATTTCTTTGATCCATTTTGAGTTTTTAGTTAAGGTGTCATTCTGTTGTATATGGGTATCCAGTTTTCCTAGCACCAATTGTTGAAGAGACTATTCTGTTCCAGTTGGGTGGACTTGGTAGCTTTGTCAAATATCAATTGACCATAGATGTGAGGGCCTAATTTTGAACTCTCAATTTGATTCCACTGGTCAGTATAATGTCATTATGTCAGTGCCATGCTGTTTTGACTACAGCTTTGTAATATGCTTTAAGTCAGGAAGTGTGAGTTTTCTAACTTAGTTCTTCTTTTTATAGATGTTTTTGGCTATTGGGGACCTTTTGCCCTTCCAAATAAATTTGATAATTGGATTTTCAATTTCTACAAAGTAGGCTGTTGGAATTTTTATTGAGATTGCACTGAAGCTTAAATCACTTTGTGTAAAATTGACATCTTAACAATATTTAGTTTTCCAATCCATGAACACAGAATGTCCTTCAATTTATTTAGGTCTTCTTGGTTTCTTTTAATAATGTTTTGTAGCTTTCTGTGTTTAGGTTCTTTACATCTGTTTTAGTCTGCCAAAGCTGCCAGAATGTAACACACTAGAGATGGATTTATTTAGTTAAAAGCTTATAGTTCTTCATAGGAAAAGCAGCTAACTTTCATGTGAATTTCTCTCTTACACGGGCAAAGGGCAATGTCTGGTGGCCTTCTCTCCAGGCTTGTGGGTTCCAGCAGCTTTCCCTGGGCCAAATTCTTTCTGCATCGCCAAGCGTCTGGGCTGAGTTGCAAGTGCTGAGATGAGGTATGCTGAGTTGCTTAAGCTATGTGGTGTTGAGCTCTCTCTTTAAAGCCTCTAGCTAATTAAATTAAACATCACTCATTGTGGAAGGCATGCCCCTTAGCCAACTGCAGGTGTAATCAGTCATAGATGAATTTCCCATGTCAGTGATTCAAGTCCACAGCAACAGAACTATGGGGCATCATCACCTGGTCAAGTTGACACCTGAACCTAACTACCACAACATCCTTGGTTAAGTTTATTCCTAGATAGGTGATTCTTTTAGTTATTGTAAAAGGATTTTTTTCTTGATTTCCTTTTCAGTTTAGTCATTTCTAAATGTATAGTAGTATGGAAACACTACTGATTTTTGCATATTGATCTTGTATCCTGCCACTTTGCTGAACTCGTTTTTTAGCTCTAGTGGCTTAGCTGTAGATACTTTGGGGCTGTCTATATATAGGATCATGTCATCTTCAAATAGTGAAAGTTTTACTCTTCCTTTCCAGTTGGATGCCTTTTTTTTTTTTTTTTTTGCCTAACTGCACTTTCTAGAATGTTTACCACAATGTTGAATGACAGTGGTGACAGTGGGGCATCCTTTCCTTGTTCTAGATCCTAGAGGGAAAGCTTTCAGTCTTTCACCACTGAGTGTGATATTAGCTGTTGGCTTTTCATATACGCCCTTAATCATGTTGAGAAAGCCTTCTTCTATTCCTGTCTTTCAAAGTTTAATATGAAAGGATGTTGGATTTTGTCAGTTGCCTTCTGTGCATCAATTGAAATGATCATGTGGTTTCCCCTTTCAATTTGTTACTGTGGTGTATTACATTTATTTTCTTGTGTTGAACTACTCTTGCATACCTGGGATAAAACCCACTTGATCATGGTGTACAATTCTTTTGATGTGCTGTTGGATTCACTTTACAAATATTTTGTTGAGGATTTTGTATCTATACTCTTAAGAGGAATTGGTGTGCACCTTTCTTTACTTGGCTTTGTATCTTTACTTGGCTTTTGTATTAAGATGATGTTGGCTTCATAGAATGAGCTAGGTAGTGTTCCCTCCACTTTAGTCTTTTGGAGGGGTTTAGCAGGATTGTTATTAAGTCTTCATGGAATGATTGGTAGAATTCATTGTGAAGTCATCTGGCCCAGGGCTTTTCTCTTTTTGGAGTTTCTTTTAATGACTGTTCCAATCTCTATACATATAAGTGGTCTGTTGAGGTCTTCTATTTCATTTAGTCATTGTAGATTGTTCATGTGTTTCTAGGAATTTGTCCATTTTATCTAGGTTATATAATTTGTTGGCATACAGTCGTTCATAGTATCCTCATATGAGCCCTTTAATTTATGTGGGGTCAGTAGTGAGATTCCCCCTTCTCATTTATGATTTTATTTATTTGTATCTTCTCCCTTTTTTCTTTGTCGCTCTAGCTAAAGTGTTTATGCATTTTATTGGTCTTTTCAAAGAAGAAGCATTTTTGTTAATTCTATTGTTTTGTTATTCTTCATTTCATTTATTCTGCACTAATCCTTGTAATTTCTTTCCTTCTGCTTGGTTTGGGTTTAGTTTGCTGTTCTTTTACTAGTTTCTCCAGGAGGTCTTTGATTTTAATTCTTTCTTGTTTTTTAATGTAGGCATTTATGGTTATTATTTTCCCTATCAATACTGCCTTTACTGCTTCCCATATTTTTTTGAATTTTATTAATATATATTCATACATCATAAAAACCATCCAAAGTATAAAATCAATGGCTCACAGTATCATCATTTCCATAAGTTTCGCTGTTTTGTGACCCAACATGTGGTATGTCCTGTGGAATGATCCATGTACACTTGAGAACAATGTATAACCTGCTGTTTTGGGGTGCAATGTTCTGTATATGTTTGTTAGGTCTAGTTTATTTCTCATATTCTCTGTTTCTTTATTGGTCTTTTGTCTACATGTTCCATCTATTTATGAGAGTGGTGTACTGAGGGATCCAATCATTATTGCAGAGGTGTAAATTTCTCCCTTCAGTTTTGCCCTTATTTAGCCCATGTATTTTGGGGCACTATGGTTTGGTGCATAAATATTTATTATTATTTCTTCTTGGTGTATTACCCCTTTTAATAATATATATGTCTTTCTTTGTCTCTTGGAAGAGATTTTGACTTAAAGTCTATTTTGTCTGATATTAGTATAGCTACCCACAGTTCTTTTTAGTTACTTTTTGCATGGAATATCTTTTCTTATCCTTTCCCTTTCAATCTATTTGTGCCATTGGGTCTAAGTTGTATCTCTTGTAAACAATGAATCATACTTTTTTTTTTTTATCCATTCTGCCAATCTGCATCTTTGGATTGGCAAGTTTAATCCATTAACTTTCAGTGTTTTACTATAAAGGGAGTACTTACTTTAGCCTTTTTTTTTTCATGGGCTGGCACCGGGAATCAAACCAGGTCTCCAGCATGGCAGGCAAAAACTTTGCCTGTTGAGCCTCTGTGGCCAGCCCACTTCAGACATTTTGTGCTTTGTTTTATATGTCTTGTCTTTTTTTGTCTCTCCTTTCCTTTATTGCAACCTCCTTTTCTATATAGTTTATCTTTTGTGATGTAGCTGACTGATTTCTTCCTCTTTTCTGTTTCTCTATATTTTAAAAATATTTTCTTTGTTGTTACCTTGGGTTTATATTATACAACCTACCTCTATATCTACGAATTTGAAAAGACACCAACTTAACTTCAATAGCATATACTCCCCTGCTCCCATATCCCTCAGTTCCCCTTCTGTATGGGGTTCCCCACTTTACCCCTTTATATTTTGCATTTCCATTATCAGGAAATAAGCCCCTTTCTTGCTGAATTGTTTTCTATTATTTTCTCTATCTGTTCTTCTGACTGTATGATTTAGATTGACCTGTCTTCTAGTCTGCAGATTCTCTTGCTTATTCAAATCTGCTGTTGTATGCCTCTTGTGTATTTTTAATCTCCATTATTGTGTTATGTTTCTTTTTACACTTTCAAATTCTTCTTTATGCTTACAAATTGCCTGCTTAATATCTCTTTAGCCATATTTTCCTTTATCTTCTTGAATTGATATAGGAGATTGTTTGAACTTTTTTGATTATTTGCTCCAAGTTCTGAGTCTTCTCTGAAGTTTCAATTTGTTCCCTTGACTGAGCCATATCTTTCTATTTCTTAGTATGATGTGTAATTTTTTGCTGATGCCTGGGTGTTAGCCTATTTTGATATTCTAATTCTGAACATCAGTTTCTCTCTCTTGTCTGGGGTTTTATTGTTGATTGGCTTTGACAGGTCCAACTTATTATGGACCTTTAGAATAGCCCATATTTAACTGTTCATAATTTCTCAGCTGTTCTTCATCTGTTTCTTACCCTGGTTGTTTGGTATACTTTCTTTTTTTTTTTTTTTTTTTGACATGGGCAGGCTCTGGAAAACAAACCCAGGTCTCTGGCGCGGAAGGTGAGAATTCTGCCACTAAGCCTCTGTTGCACTGCCTGTGGTACATTTTTTTTTCTAAATTTAACTTTTTTTATTGTATAATATGACATCTATACAGAGTAAAGAAAGAAAAAAGCAGTAGTTTTCAAAGGACTCTTCAACAAGTAGTTACAGACAGATCCAAGAGTTTGTCATGGACTACCATACCATCTTCTCAGATTTTTCCTTCTAGTTGCACCAGAACATTGGAGGCCAGAAGGAATATATATATTTACATATATATATATATAAATATATTTTTCATATTTAACTTTTTAAATTGTATGGTATAAAGTATATACAAAGCAAAGAAATAAAAAAACAATAGTTTTCAAAGCACTCTTCAATAAGTGGTTACAGGACAGATCCCAGAGTTTATCATGGGCTACTATATGATCCTCTCATATTTTTCCTTCTAGCTGCTCCAGAATATAGGAGGCTAGAGAGCTTAAATACTTTTTTATCATCACAATCGACTTATTTTTCCCTCTTTTTTTTGTGAATAATAACATATATACAAAAAAGCTATAAATTTCAAAGTATAGTACCACAATTAGTTATAGAACATATTTCAGACTTTGACATGGGTTACAATTTCGCAATTTTAGGTTTTTACTTCTAGCTGCTCTAAAATACTGGAGACTAAAAGAGATATCAGTTTAATGATTCAGCATTCATATTCATTTGTTAAGTCCTATCTTCTATGTATAATTCCACCATCACCTTTGATCTTTCCATACCTCTCTTTGGGGTTGTTTGGGCTATGGCAATTCTAAATTTTTGCTACTGGAATGGTCTGTCACTAATATGGGGTAGGGAGATGAAATTTTCTGATGTTCTGGAGAGGCTTGGCTAGGTTTCAGGACTTACCTGGACCAAGGACCCATCTGGAGGTTGTAGGTTTCCAAAAAGTTACTCTAGTGCCTGGAACCCGTGTGGAATCTTATGTACTGCCCTAGTTGTTCTTTAGGATTGGCTGGAATGATCCTGGTTGGGGGTTGGCAGGTTATGACAGGTAGCAAGGTCTACCTGAAGCTTGTATAAGAGCAACCTCTAGAGTAGCCTCTTGACTCTATTTGAACTCTCTCTGCTGCTGATACTTTATTAATTACACTTCTTTTCTGCCTTTTGGTCAGGATGGAATTGTTCATCCCATGGTACCAGATTGATCCCTGAAAGTCATCTCCCATGTCGTCTGGGAGACTTTCACCCCTGGATATCATGTCCCATGTAGGGGGTGGGCAATTATTTCACTTGCAGAGTTGGGCTTAGAGAGACCGAGTCCACATCTGAGCAACAATAGAGGTCCTCCAGAAGTAATTCTTAGGCATGCCTATAGGTAGCCTAAGCTTCTCTGCTACCTACATAAGCTTCACAAGAATAAGCCTCATGATTCAGGGCATGTCCTATCAATTTGGGTATCCCAAAATTTTACACAATATCAGGGGATTCCCTGATGAAAAGGTTTAATAGTTCCATAGTCTTTATCCCCTCCTTCAGGGGACTTTGCCAATACTTTTCGATTATCTGATTAATATACTCTAGGATGTTTCCAGGCATTACAATAATCTATACAGGATTAAAGGACTTCTTTCTTATTCTGTGCTTCCTGTGTTTGAATTGTTCAAATGAGCTATACAGATAGGTTGAATTAGGTTATGCACTACAGAAAATTTCAGTTCCAAATCAACTAAACCTTTCTTCCATTGGTCTCAAAGAGCATGTGTGGTTCTAAGATATAGACACTGTCTTCCTTACCCCTATGTTCTGAATGACTTTAACCCCAACCTGTTCGGCTTCATTCTTATCTCTAAATATCAGGTTATATCTATATATATAAAACAGTCTCTCAAAATCCATAAATAATAATCACCACTGTGTCTGCTTTAAAAGCTTACACTCTAGGCACCTGTCTTCTTATAAGCATTTTCTAAAGGTAACCATACCATTGTTTTGTTTGTTTGTTTCTGGCTTATTTTGTCTCACCAAATGTCCCACATATTCATTCACATCATTGCATGCCTCATGACATTGTTCTTTCTTGTAGCAGCACAACCTTCATTCATAAGGATACACCATTGTTCGCCAATCTACTTCTCAGTACATCCTTCAGTGCCTGCATTCATAGGGCATCATGTAGAGGGCTCAAAGTCCACATTCCATCAACATTCTCAATTTTAGATAATTTCATTGTTCCCAAGAGACAGAAAACCAATAAACACACCCTTGCCAAATAGGAAATCTAAACCTTTCCTTAACTCTTGTCCTTCACCCCATTATTTACCTCTGCTGTTGCTGTGGTAGTTAGTGCTGATGGTTTCCTTTTTAACATAGCTCATAGCATGCAATGGCAGTTTTCCCCCTGTACCCTGGACTTATAAACACTCTCTATACAAGAATCATATCTTTGATGTAATTCTTATGAGAACTCATTCATATTTCTAGTGAGTCAGTGGGACACATAGGTCTATACAACCCCTTTCATTCTTGTTCATCTTCAATATGGTAATATTACTTCTAGACGCACTAGAGAATCACCTTCGCTCCTATTTATTCTTTTACATTGGAGTTCAACCTCATTAGCTAACAATTCACCCATCTCTGGCTTCTATGTATCTGTGAGTCCCCTATTTTTTGCATTATAAGCCTCTTATTATACCTTTATGCTGGACATAAAAGTGAACTTATACAGTATCCTTTTGTGTCTGGCTAACTTCACTCAGCATTATGTCCTCAAGGCTCATCCATCTTCTCATTTGCTTCAGGATGTCATTTTGTCTTACTGCTGCATAATATTCTATCCTATGCATATAGCACATTTTGTCGATCCACTCCTCTGTTGATGGGCATCTGGTTTGTTTCCATCTTTTGGCGATTGTGAATAATGCTGCTGTGAACATCGGTGTGCAAATGTTTGTTTGTGTTGTTGCTTTCAGCTCTTCTGGGTATATATCAAGTAGTGCTATTGCTGGGTCATAGGGCAACTCGATATTTAGTTTCCTAAGGAACTGCCAAACAGTCTTCCATAGTGGCTGCACCATTATGCATTGCCACCAGCAGTGCATAAGTGTTTCAGTTTCTCCACATCCTCTAAAATATTTATAGTTTCCTGTTTGTTTAATAACAGCCATTCTTATAGGTATGAGGTGGTATCTCATTGTAGTCTTGATCTGCATTTCCCTTATAGCCAATGAAAATGAGCATCTCTTCATGTGCTTTTGAGCCATCTGTATTTGCTCTTCAGAAAAATGTCTATTCATACCTTTAGCCCATTTTATAACTGGATTGTTTGCTCTTTCTTTGTATATACAGGAAATCAAACCTTTTCTGATATGTGATTTCCAAATATTTTTTCCCATTCAGTTGGCTGCCTGTTCACCTTCTTGACAAGGTCTTTTGAGGTGCAGAAGCATTTGATTTTGAGGAGTTCCCATTTATCTGTTTTTTCTTTTGTTGCTTGTGCTTTGGGTATAAAGCTTAGGAAGCTACCTCCTATTACTAGGTCTTGAGGAAGTTTCCCTACATTTTCTTCTAGAAGCTTTACGGTATTAGTTCTTATATTTAGGTATTTGATCCATTTTTTTTTTTTAACATGGGCAGGCACCGGGAATCGAACCCAGGTCCTTGGGCATGGCAGGTAAGCACTCTTACCTGCTGAGCCACCGTGGTCCACCCTGTTTGATCCATTTTGAGTTAATATTTTTGTAAGGTGTAAATATAGGGGTCCTCTTTTATTCTCTTGGCTATTGATATCCAGGACTATTTTGTCCCAGTTCAGAGAATTTGGGGGTCTTGTCAAAAACCAGTTGACCTTAGATCTGGTAGTCTATTTCTGCACTCTCAATTTGATTCCATTGGTCAATGCTTCTGTCTTTGTGCCAGTACCATGCTGTTTTGACCACTGTAGCTTTATAATAGGTTTTAAGGTCAGGAAGTGTTAATCCTCCCACTTTGTTCTTTTTTTTAAGGATGCTTTTAGCTATTCGGGGTCTCTTTCCCTTCCAGATGAATTTGGTAGTTAGCTTTTACAAATCTTCAAAATAGTTGTTGGAATTTTAATTGGTACTGTGTTGAATCTGTAGATCAATCTGGGGAGAATTGACATCTTAACTATATTTAGCCTTCCTATCCATGAACAGGGAATGTCTTTCCACCTATATTTAGACCTCCTCTGATTTCTTTTAGCAATATTATGTAGTTTTCTGTGTATCAGTCCTTTATGTCCCTAGTTAAGTTCATTCTTAAGTATTTTATTCCTTTAGTTGCTATTTTGAATGGAATTTTTTTCTTAACTGACTCCTTAGCTAGCTTATTGCTTGTGTATAGAAATGTTACTTATTTTTGCACATTAATTTTATATCCCACCACCTTGCTGAATTTGTTTATTAGCTCATGTAACTTTGCTGTAGATTTCTCATGATCTTCCAAATATAGTATCATATCATGTGCATATAAAGAGAGTTTTACCTTTTCCTTTCCAATTTGGATGCCTTTTATTTCTTTGTCCTGCTTGATTGCTTTAGCTAGAACTTCTGTCACAATGTTGAATAATAGTGGTGACAGTGGGCATCCTTGTCTTGTACCTGATCTTAGGGGGAAGGCTTTCAGTCTCTCTCCATTGCATATGATGCTGGTATCAGTTTTTCATATTTTTCCTTTAACATATTGAGGTAGTTACTTTTGATTCTTTTCTTTTGGAGTGTTTTTATCAGAAAAGGATGCTGAATTTTGTCAAATGCTTTTTCAGCATGAATCTAGATGATCATGTGATTTTTCCTTTTTGATATGCTAATATGATGAGTTACATTAATTGAGTTTCTTGTGTTGAACCATCCTTGTATTCCTGGTATAAACCCCACTTGGTCATGTGTATAATTCTTTTAATGTGCTGTTGGATTTTATTTGCTGATATTTTATTGAGAATTTTTGCATCTATGTTCATTAGGGAAATTGGCTTGTAATTTTCCTTTTTTTTTTATAGCATCTTTACCTGGTTTTGATATTAAAATCATACTAGCTTCATAAAATGAATTAGGTAGGGTTTCTTTTTCCTCAAATTTTTAGAAAAGTTTGAGCACAACTGGTGTTAGTTCTTTCTAGAATGTTTGATGAAATTCTCCTGTGAAGCCATCTGGCCCTGGGTTTTTCTTTGTAGGAAGATTTTTGATGACTGATTTAATCTTTTTACTTGTGATTGGTTTGTTGAGATCGTCTATTTCTTCCTGAGTCAATGTAGCTTGTTTGTGTGTCTCCAGGAATTTGTCCATTTCATCTAAGTTGTCTAAGTTGTTGGCATATAGTTGTTCATAGTATCCTTTTATGATTTCTTTTATTTCTTCAGGGTCTGTGGTAATGCACTGCTTCTCATTTCTGATTTTGTTTACTTGCATATCCTGTTTTTTTCTTTGTCAGTCTTGCTAATGGCCCATCAATTTTATTGATTTTCTTAAAGAACCAACTTTTGGTTTTATTGATTCTTTCTATTGTTCTTTTGTCCTCCCATTCATCTATCTCTGCTTTAATCTGTTATTTCTCTTCTACTATTTGCTTTGGGGTTAGTTTGCTGTTCTTCCTCAGGTTCCTCCAGGTGTGTTGTTAAGTCCTCGATTTTTGCTGTTTCTTGTTTTTTAATATAGGCATTTAGGGCAATAAATTTCCCTCTCAGCACAGCCTTTGCTGCATCCCATAAGTTCTCATAAGTTGTATTCTCATTTTCATTCATCCCCAGATAGCTACTGATTTCTCTAGCAATTTCTTCTTTGACCCACTTGTTGTTTAAGAGAGTGTTATTTAGTCTCCATATATTTATGAATGTTCTCATTTTTTGGTGGTTATTGAGATCCAGCTTCATCCTATTGTGAACAGAGAAAGTGCCTTGAATAATTTCAATATTTTTAAATTTATAAAGACCTGTTTTGTGCCCCAGCATATGATCTATCTTGGAGAATGTTCCATGATCACTAGAGAAGAATGTAAAACCTTGTGCTTTGGAGTGCAATGACCTATATTTATCTGTTAGGTCTAATTCATTTATCAAGCTATTTAACTTCTCTATTTCCTTGTTGATGTTCTGATTAGTTGTTCTATCTATAGAGGAGAGTGGTGTATTGAAGCCTCCTACTATTATTGTTGAAACATCTATTGCTCCCTTCAGCTTTGCCAATATTTGTCTTATGTACTTTGGAGCTCCTTGATTGGGAGCATAAACATTTATGATTGTTATATCTTCTTGGTGAATTGACCTTTTAATTAGTATACAATGTCCTTCTTTGCCACTTATGATGTCTTTACATTTAAAGTCTCTCTTGTCTGCTATTAGTATAGCTACTCCTGTTTTCTTTTGGTTACAACTTGCGTGGAAAAATTTTTTCCATCCTTTCACTTTCAATCTATTTGTATCATTATGTCTAAGATGAGTCACTTGTAAGCAGTATATAGCTGGATTATGTTTCTTAATCCATTCTGCCAATCTGTATCTTTTAATTGGTAAGTTTAGCTGTTAATATTGAAAGCTATTACTGAAAAGGAGTTTCTTGATTCCACCATCTTATCATTTTTATTTTATTTGTCAGATCTCTATATTATTTTCCCTCTTTCTTTTTGTATTCTTCAAATTACCTTTAGTGTACTCTTCAATTCTCTGCCCTCCTCCAGACCTCCCTCTCCTGTCTTTTTTTTTTTTTTTTTTTTTCAGCTGGCAGAACTCCTTTTAGTATTTCTTGTTGGGCTGGTCTCTTGTTGGAAAATTCTTTCAGGACTTCTTTGTCTGTGAAAACTTTAATCTCTCCATCAGTTTTGAAGGACAATTTGGCTTGGTACAGAATTCTTGGCTGGAAGTCTTTCTCTTTCATGATCTTGACTATATCATACCACTGCCTTCTCACCTCCAGAGCGCTAGTTAAGTAGTCTGAACTCAGTCTTATTTGATTTCCCTTGTATGCAGTAGATTGTTTTTCTCTTGCTGCTTTCAGGATTTTCTGCTTCTCTTCAACATTTGACAGACTGATTAGTATGTGCCTTGGGAAAGGGCTATTTGGATTTATTCTGTTTGGAGTTCTTTGAGATTCTTTAACTTGTATATTTATGTCCTTTATGAGGGTTGGGAAGTTTTCCCCATTATATCCTCAGCTACTCTTCCAAGCCCTTTACTCCTCCCTTCTCCTTCTGGGACACCAATGATTCTTATATTTGTGTGCTTTGTTTTGTCTATCATTTCCCTGAGTTCCCATTCAATTTCTTCCATCTTTTTTGTTATTTGCTGTTTTGCGTTTTTGAAGTCAATTATCCTGCCCTGTATATCACTTATTCTTTCTTCTGTCTCCTCACATCTGGTGTTGTGTGCCTCTAGTATGTTTTTTATTTGATCAACAGAGTCTTTAATATCCGTGATTTCTATTTTTCCATTTATTCTTTCAAATTCCTCTTTGTGCTCTTCTACTGTCTTCTTAATCTCCTTTATGTGATCTGTACCCCACTTATTTTATTAAATAGAGTTGTATGAACATCTCTGATTAGTTGTTCCAATGTCTGTGTCTCCTCTGGTGTTCTAATTTGGTCATCAGGCAGGCTATATCTGTCTGCATTGTGATATGCTTAGTGATCTTTTGCTGTCTTTGTGGCATATAAATATCTTGATTGATTAACTTTGGGAGTTGATTTCTTTCAGTAGTCTAAGGCCTTGTGTTTGCAGGATGGTTGTACAGCAGGAAGCAGGGTACAGAGTGGGGCACTCGGTATGGTGATTTGTTTCAGGGCAGGTATGGGTACAGGTTGGCTATGTTATGCTGATGCATGTGAATGTGGGTACCTAGCAACCAGGGAGGATGTAGCTGTGCAGGTGCACTGGTCTGGGGCGGGGCATAACTCTGGTGTGTGCTGGTCTAAGGCACAGGCCCTTTGTGTGCATGCATAGAGCTGTGGCAGCAGGTCAGCATTAAGCGTCCATGGATTGGGGGCAGATGTGACCCGGCTGCACAGGTCAGCACATTCTCAGAGCTGGGAAGTGAGAGTGAGGGCTGTGCACATGGCGGTTCTAAGACTGCTGTAAATTGAGGTTCCCAGAGCTGAATGACGTGATTGGGGGCCCATGTGCATGCATGAGCCTGGGAGTGCTGTAAATGGATGTGCTGAGCTCAGGGAGGGCAGGGTGAGGCTGTGCAACACTATGGATGAGGGGCGAGTGTAGCCTAGGTATGGAGGTTAGTACCTGCAACCTTCATGAGCTGGCCAACAGCCTGTAAGGAACAGGGAGGGGGAGGTAGTGTTTGGGAGGGGTGCAGGAAAGGTGGGATGGGCTGCACTTGGGGTGGAGGTGTGGGCAGGTATATGCACTGGGGGCTGGTGGGGTGGGGTTGCCTGGAGCGCAGGGAATGGGGGAAGGTGATGGGGTTCAGGTGCATGGTGTGTGGGGTGAGCAGCTCTGTGCCTCCATGCCAGGGTCCAGCCTTCTGCCTCTCAGTTCCTTGGCCTCCGCAACCAGGGCTGCCACATGCGGTGTGGAAGGCTCTCCCAGGTCAGCTACACTCCCAAATCGCCACCTCAGTCGCCCTTCTGTCCTCTCTCCAAACTTTTGTGGAGCAGGGCTAATCTCGAGTTGGCCATCTTCCCGGAAGTCCCCCTAATTTTTAAGATTGCCCTTTGATGCAATTGTTTCACTTCCAGGAGAAAGCTTCCTTTCTTCTCTTACTTCTCCAAGAAACTTTACAAAAAAATCTTTCTATTGATAAAACTTAATAATATACAAACATACAATTAATATATAAACTTAATATATAAACATACATTCTTAACATATAAATATTTCATGCATGGTATACAGTTAATGGCTCACAATGTCATCACATAGTTGTGTATTCAACACCATGATCATTTTTTTGAATACTTGCATCACTGCAGAAAAAGAAATAAAAAAGAAAAAAGAAAAAACTCATATGTCCCATATCCCATACCCCTCCCTCTCATTGACCACTGGTATTTCTATCTGCCCAATTTATTTTAACCTTTGTCCCCCCTAATATTTGTTTATTTTTATTATTATTATTTTTGGGGTGCATGGTCTGGGAATTGAACCCGGTGTCCCGCATGGAAGGTGAGCATTCTACCACTGAACCACCTGTGCACCCTATTTGTTTACTTTTTATCCATATTTTTTATTCATCTGTCCATACCTAGATAAAAGGATTATCAGATACAAGGTTTTCACAATCACCCAGTCACATTGTAAAAGCTATGTCATTATACAATCATCTTCAAGAATCAAGACTACTGGAACACAGCTCTAGTTTCAGGTACTTCCCTCTAGCCACTCCAATACACCATAAACTAAAAAGGGATCTCTATATAATGTGTAAGAATAACCTCTAGGATAACCTCTCAACTCTGTTTGAAATCTCTCAACCACTGACACTATTTTTTCTCATTTCTCTCTTCACTGTTTTGGTCAAGAAGGTTTTCTCAATCTCTTGATGCTGAGTCCTAGTCCATTCTAGGATTTCTGTCCCATGTTGCCAGGGAGATTTATACACTTGAGAGTCATGTCCCACATAGTGAGGAGGGCAGTGAGTTCACTTGCCATGTTGGCTTAGAGAGAGAGGCCACATCTGAGCAACAAAGGTTGTTCTCTGGGGGTGAATCTTAGGCCTAATTTTAAGTAGGCTTAGCCTATCTTTTGCATGAATAAGTTTCATAGGGGGCAGGTCCCAATATTGAGGGCTTGGCCTATTGATTTGGTTGTCTCCACTGCTTGTGAGAATATCAGAAATTCTCCAAATGGGGAAGTTGAATATTGCTCCCTTTCTCCCCATTCCCCCAGGTGGACTTTAAAACTTTACTCGCTGTCCAAATCACTCTCTTCTCCAAGAATCTTGATTTGTTCTGTCTGTTTTTCTGCTGAATTTTCTCCCCAGCTACTATGATTTGTTTAAATTCTCTCTTTCACCTAGTGTCTCCTTTTTCCTTACACTTCTCTGTTCTGAGACCTGTCCTGTCCATAGCAGTTCGGTCCCCCTCCCTGCCTTTCTTCTGTGAGAATTTTCTGCCTCTGGTTTCTTCCCTGCTAGGATATTCCACTACAGGAACACAGATGGGGTCAATCCAGAAAGGTGTGCCAGTCCAGAAAAGTCTGTTTTGTGTGTTAGTGGCTCAGCAAGCCAAGACTGGATTGAGCCTACGCACCTCTTGCAATTTTGCTATGGTCTCTCTCTATTTTCTCCCCTGTTGGCCTTTCTGTATGCAGCACTCCTCAGAAACTTGTGTTTCCTCCTGGATCTCTGAAGACTTGGGTCCCTGTGCCTGGAAATGCATGGGGTTCTAACTCATTGATGTGTGTTTCCCTGTGGTCTGCGTCTGTGGTCAGAGGAACCTGGCTGTTCTCCCTCTGCACAACTCCCATGCTGTGCAGGACTGAGTGAAGGGGAGTGGTCTGGACTGGTGGGTCTGGGAAGAATATCTCTTACCTGATATGTATGTATTTTATTAAAGATGTTGCAGGCTTACCGAACAATCATGCATAGAATACATCCTCCCACCACCAACCCCTTGCATCGATGTAGGTACATTTGTTACAATTGATGGTAGCACATTTTAAAAACTACTTTTAATTCAAGTCCATGGTTTAACTTAGGGTTCACTGTTTGTGTATAGTTCCATGGATTAAAAAAATTATCTAACATTTCTCCTTTTAATTACATTCAATATTTATTTCAATTCTTTTAATTGCGTTCACAGTATTGTGCTACTATTAAAACTATCCATTACCCAAATATTACCATCATTCCAAACAGGAACTCTGTATATTTTATGCCTTTATTTCCCATTCCTAACCTTGCCCCAACTCCTAGTAACCAAATTCTAGATTCTGACTCTATGAGGTGGCTTATTTTAATTGTTCTTAATTGGTGAGATCATGCAATTTTTACCCTTTTGTGTCTGACTTATATCACTCAACATGATGCCTTTGAGGTTCATCCATGTTGTCACATCTATCAGGACTCCATTCCTTTTTATGGCTGAATAATATTCCATTGTATGTATAGATCACATTTATCCATTATCAGTTGATGGATACTTGGGTTGCTTCCATCTTTCGGTAATTGTTATTAATGCTGCTATGAACACTAGTGTGCGGTTATCTGTTTATGTCCCTGGTAAACTAATCAAGACCCACATAGGATGGGTGGAGATATGTCTCCACCTAATCAAGTTTAATACCCACACTTCATTGAGTCACATCTCCATGGAGATAATCTAATTAGAATTTCCAACATACAGTGCCAAATAGGGATTAGAAGAAACTGCTGTCTTTACAAAATAGGATTAGGATTAAAACATGGCTTTCTTAGGGTACATAATTCCTTTCAAACCAGCACACACTGCTTCTGGGGCACACTCTGCCTCTGTAAGTGTATGGGTGGGTCTGCTCTCCTGGCCTGAGATTGCCTGGATCCAGACCTTAGCTTCCATGGTCTGTCTCTGAAGTCATTTCCCCCTCAATTTGTCCCTTTCATATCCCTTTTAGGGGACTGTCAGTGGATCCGTTTATACAGGTCCTGCAACACTCATCAGTTTTCTATGTAGCTTGCAGGGGTCATAATCAGACTATAAGACTTACCACAAATCCTTTCTGGATAACTCCATCTCAAATTTTCATTTGTCCTGTAATGACTGACTGCTTCCATGTTTGATTAAATCCTCATTTGGAGCCCTATTCACTGGAGTCTCACTTTTTGGCAGCCCTGAATTTTTCAGACCATCAATTTCTGTTTTCTTTGTACCCAAGTGTTCAGTTCTCAACTTATCTCTCCTGTTATGTTTTACGATACACTGTAAAGAGAAGTCAGATTGCATTTTCTACATTTAGTTTGGAAATTTCTTCTGCTCAATATCCAAGTTCATCACTCAAATTCTGCTTACCATCCTCAGAGATTGCCTTCCTTCCAGTTTGCAATGACACATGCATCATTTCTGTCTAAAGCCTTGCTGAACATATCTTTAGAGTCCACATTTCTACCAATAGTCTCTTCAAAACATTCTAGGCCCTCTCAACCAAGTTTCTCACAATTCTTCCAGAATCTTCCACTTATCCATTTAAAAAACCATTCAACATGCTTGGTATTTGAAAGATGCAGCAGCAGCCCACTTCTTGGTACCAAAATCTGTATTGGTCTGCTAATGCTGCTGGAATGCAATATAGCACAAAGGGTTTGCTTTTATAAAGGGAATTTATTAAGTTACAAGTTTATAGTTCTAAGGCCATAAAAACCATGGCATCCAGAGAAAGATATCTTGTCTCAATAAAGGCCGATGGGCCCAGAATACCTCTCTATCAGGTTGGAAGGCACCTGGTAGGCATCTTTTAGGGTCTTTGGCTTCTGGCTTCAAACAGCTTCCCTGGGGGCATTTACTTAGTAATGTAGAATTTCTCCCTTCAAATCTGTCAGTATTTGCTTCCAATATTTTTGGGGCTCTGGTGCTAGGTGCATATATTTTTATAATTGCTACATCTTCCTACTGAATAATTCCTTTTATCAATATATAATGACCATGTGTGCCCCCTAACTGTTTTTAACTTAAAGTCTATTTTATCTGATATTAGTATAGCCACCCCTGCTCTCTTCTGGTTATATATACTTTCTTGGTATATGCTTTTCCATTCTTTCACCCTTGACCTACTTGTATTTGTGAATTTAAGATCAGTTTCTTGCAGACAGCATAGATTTGGCTAATGCTTTTTTATCCATTCTGCCAGTCTCTGCCTTTTGACTGCAGATTTCAAGTCATTTACATTAAAAGACGTGACTGACAACACAGGACTTTCTTCTGCCATTTTGCTATTTAGCCTTTATAAAGTGAGTTGCCCCTGCTACATTACTGCCTATTTTTATATTTATTTGATTTTTTCTGTTGTACCATATTGAGTGCCTTTTTATTTCTATCTTGAAACATTTTCACCCTGTTTTCTTTGTGGTTCTCTTGGATTAAAATTTGACATCCTAAACTTATAATAATTATATTTGGATTGATACTAACAACTTCAATAGCATGCACATGTGCTTTTACTAACCCTTTATACCCTCACTATTATTTTTACCCATTACTACTTATATCTTTGTACACTGCATTTCTGAAAACACAGATTTACCATTACTTTCATGCACTTAAATTTATCGTCTGTGGGAAGTAAGAAGTGGAGTTACATACCAAACAGTACACTACAATAATACTGGAATTTATAATTATAATTACACAAAGGTTACATCTAGTGTCATTCGTTTTTTCTTTTCACTACTTTGAACCACTGTCTACTATCTTTTCCTTTCAGTCTGAAGAACCCCATTTAACATTGCCTGTAGAGCAGATCTAGTGGTGATGGACTTCCTCAGCTTTTATCTCAGAATGTCTTAAGCTCGCCCTCAGTTTCTTTCTTTTTTTTTTTCACATGGGCAGGCACTGGGAATTGAACCCATGTCTCCAGCATGGCAGGTGAGAACTCTGCATGCTGAGCCACCATGGCCCACCTTCTCCCTCAGTTTTGAATGTAACTCTCACAGGATATAAAATTCTTGGCTGGCAGTTATTTTATTTCAGCACTTTATGTATTTCAACCCACTGCTTTCTTGCCTCCATGGTTTCTGATGAGATACTGGTACTCAATCTAATTGGGACTCCCTTGCACAAAATATATTGCTGTTCTCTTGTAGCTTTCAGAAGTCTGTCCTTGTCCTTTGCATTTGATACTTGACATATGGCAGGATATATTTTTCTTCATGTTGGTTTTCCCTGGGCTTTTTGGATGTGCATGATCACATCTTTTGCTAGGTTTGGGAAGCTCCCTGTCATTATTTCTTTGAACATTCCTTCTACCTCTTTCTCTCTTTCTTTCCCTTTGGTACTCCCATAAGGCATGTATTGCTGCATTTAATGGTGTTCCAAAGGTGTCTTAGACTATTTTTGCTTTTAATGTTTCTTTTTTTCTTTCTGCTCCTCACCCAGACTCACTTCAAGTGTTTTATCTTCAAGTTCACTGATTCTTTCTTCTGCTAATAATAATTTGCCATTTTTCATTTCAGTTATTGTGGTCTTCAACTCGTAGTACTGTTTGGTTCTTTTTAAAAATTTCTATCGCTTTATCAAGACTCTCCTATAGCTCATTCATTGTTTTCTTGATACCTTTAGCTCTTTCTCTGTATTTTCCTTCACCTCTCTGACCATTTTTGTTTCTGTTAAAGGGAAATGTTTTATTAAACTTATTAGCATAACAAAATTTATTTTCCTTTTAGGTAAGGATTTTAGGATATATTTCTTTTCTGATTCAATTAGGTGAAGCTGTCTGCTGGTGCAGGCTGTGGCAGTGGCTGAATTAGAAGTGAATTGTAAAGGACAGAAGATTATCAATTATTGATGTAATTGCCAATGTATTGGGCAATACTGAGGTTGACTGGAGTGATAGTGGCTTGGAGCACAGTAACAGGCTGGCATCTGTGGTGAGAGCTGCTGAATATATCCCTGCTGCTGGAGCACAGACTGGCTGACAGATTGACTGGAGGCAGGAAAGCCAGCAGTAGGGACTGGCTGCCCAGGAGGGAGGGGAGGAGAAGGAGGTGGCAGTGGAGGATCTGGTGGGGGGCTGCTGTCATGATATAACCAGACTACTATGGGGACTGAAGAACAACAGTGGACTGGAACATGGTGGCATGTGGGTCAAAACCATCAGCAGATGGCTGGTGGGCAAGAGTCATGTGGCTAAACTGAGATCCAAGGTTGTCCTGTGAGAAAATGTGATTAGCTGCTTGTTGCTGAGGTGGTGGTGGTGGCAGAGGTGGCTGTGGAGGTTCAGGCACTTGGGTTCTAACTGGTTGTTGAGTCATAACAAGATTATACACAACTGGACCCCCATCTGAGTTTATGAAGGGCTGACCTGTTGGTGGGTTGATCAGAATACTGCCAGGTGGTATGCCTGCCACTTCCAAGGGAAGTAAAAAGAAGCTAATGCTAGGAGATGCCACTTGCCAATGTAAGCCACCATCAAAGGAAATAGAACTATGAGTGCTGACAGTAGGATAGATGACAGGTGTGCCATGAAAAGACTGGCTGAGAGGTGCACCTGGAGGAGGTTGCTGGATGTGAAAAAGAGAGCCCATAGATGACCCTACACTATCAGAAGACTCAGAACGTTTTTTGAAAGCCTGTCTATGCTTTCTTTGCTTCTAGAACTATCACCTCTTGTTAGGACTGAAATTCCACTGAAGCTGCTGACTTTGGTTACAACAGGCTTTAAGTTCCAGAGAGAGGTCTCTGAATCTGTGCTGCTCCAGGGTCACGGTTCAGGGGACTTCAGCTCATTCTCAGTGCTGCTTTGATGGCTATTTGTTGATCTCCCTGATGCATCTTTATTAACTCTAAATGTTTGACATCTTTGCTAGGTACCACTACCATCCTCATCTTGGATTCTTTTGTCAATAATATAATTCTCTTGGGGACATAGGGAATCTTGGGAAAATAATCTTTCTCTAACTCTCTGACACTCTTCTTCTCTTTCGTCTATAGATTTACTTCCGTCATCTTTCAATCGTATTTTCATCTTGCTATCATCTTTGTCAAAGCTAGAGTTATCTCTCTTGAGAATGTATTGTTTCTGAAAGTCTTCACCTTTATCATCCTTAATATGTTTATTAAATTTATGATCAGGTATTCTTGTATTGCTAGTTTTGTTTACTATGACAGACTTCCCACTCTGATCAACATTGTGATCTAATCCAAAGTAAGCAGCTACTCTGTGTGATAGCATCTTACAGTAAGATGTCACTGGGAGCAATTTTTTACGTTGAGACTCACTACTACCAATGAAATCTAAAATTTCTTGTTCCAATTTCAGCAGCATCATTTTGTCCCTGGGATTTTTTTTCAATGTATTTACTAAAAATTTATGGAAATTAATGCCAGTTGAATCAGGGTATTCATGACTGGAATCTCTTGATAACATTTTTCTGGGCAACTTATCATTTTCTTTTTCTGCTTCATCTTTTGAGGGGTTTTCCTTTTCAAATGATTGTGTTAACTGGATCTGAATTTTCTCCTGCCAATCAATATTGTCAATACAACGTTAATTCTTTGCCAAAATCTTCCCATAGTTTTCTGATTTGATAAGATTTTCAACTCTAGTTGTATCTTTCATTTCTGCCTCCAAATCCTTCATTGTTTCAGTTTCACCTTGTTCAGTAACAGCATCAGACATCCTCATTAGCAATGGTTATTTTAGAATTCTACAGGGAACTTTATTTTAGAATTCTACAGGGAACTCGAAGCCTGATGTGTTCTATGGATTTAGGATTGTGGAGTCCCACAAAAATCAAATGAAATATTTCAAGTTTCCTTTTCACGGTTGTCAGCCAGGATGTCCATTTATTGAACCATCTGGTACCTGGCAGAAGGAGTCCCATGTCCTTGTTACCACTGTAGATTTCTGGACAGAAACGGATTATCTTGGATGAAATATATCATACCTTTCAGAGGCCCACGTTATTGAGGAGGAGAAGGAGGTGGCAGTTGGAATGTGGGGCTTTGGGGTGATGGTGGGGCTGGGTGGGTGCAACTGAGAGTCTTACAATTGGGAATTAACCCCATCACCAGCCTGGACACCAGCTCCAACAGCAGCTCTCTTTGACCATTTTTAAGATCATTTTTTAATGGCTTTGCTCAATATGTCTACATTATCATCTTCTTCATTACTGTTTTCTGGACTTTTATCCACTTCCTTTGGGTGGGCCGTCATTTCCTGTGACTGTCTTATAGTCTTTTGTTGTACCTTGTAATATTTTAAAATGTTAACTTGGGATTTATTTCCTGAGATGTCTGTTCATTCCTTTTGTAACCATTTGATGATAAGATAGAGATTTTCTTGAGCTTCAGCCTTCCAATCAGGAAGATCTGTTTAAGGCAAATGCAGTGCTCAGGGTTTTCCCTGTCTTTCTGGGCTTCTGTCAGGTCTTTGGCTTTTGCTCTTTAGTTGTTTTGGAGTTCCCCTGATTACAGGAGTTTGGTTGTCCCTCGGTTTCCCAGGAAACAGACCTCCCTCGCCCAGCGTTTGTAGCTGGCAGGCCTTTGTCCCAGACTGTCTAACTCTATAGTTTCTTAGGCTTTCTGTGCTACAAGTTGCTTTTGCCTTGAGGGCAAATTCTGAGAGGAGGGCACACCAGAGAGCACATTCCCAAGTCAGCTTCTCTTAGCCAGAACAGGGCCAGGTGTGCACAAAGGGCTGCAGACTGGCTATACAGTGCCTTGCAGGTGGAAGGATGGAATTAAGAAGGGTACCAAGAGCGTCTCTGATGAATCCAGAGCTGAGCTTTCCTCATCTGCTCTGCAAATGCAGCCCTTCAGCTCACTGTCTGTCATAGGCCTGAGGAAGCGCAATGTCTTTAAATCTCCACCACCACTGATGCCACTGCCTTGGTCCAGAACAGGTTGAAAATAGTGCTGCCTTCAGAGCTGGATCCCCAGCTATCAGAATTTGCTAATTAAAATCTATGATCAGCGATCATCCTTGCCCATTCCTGTTCTTGGGGAGGGTTTTTTTTTTTTTTTTCACATGGGCAGGCACCAGGAACTGAACCTGGGTTCTCTGGCGTGTTAGGCAAGCATTCTTGCCTGCTGAGCCACTGTGGCCCACCCTTGGGGAGGGTTTTTAAATGTTCCTTTCTGTTACCAGTGAGCTAGCTAGGGGCCAGTACCCATGGTGCCCTGCCTCAGGAATCGGGGATTGGTGTCAGTAGATGCTGTGGAGAAACAATTTACTATTCTTAATGGTAATTTGTCAGCGTCTTCCTCCTACTCTTCTCTGGATGCTGTCTGAAATAATTATTTCAGACAGTTCTTGCCTATTCAATATTTTTTTTTTTTTTTTTGGTAGAAGGGCTGAGTCCTGGAGCTTCCTACTCCACTCTCTTCCCATAATCTCTGCCTGATCTGGGAGATTACTTTTCTTTTTCTTTGAGTCAGCATCTGTGGAGTCCTTCTCTATCTTTATCACCCTGTGGAGTTCCAACACATGGAATTTGCCCTTTTATTAGTTTATTCTTAGGGAATATTTTTCCAGGCGATGGCTTACATTGCCATGTTGATGGCATAACTCCTAAGAATGCCACCACTTTTTATTTTTCCTTCCCCATCATGTCCAATCTATACCAAGTTCTGTTTACTAGACTTATGTAATGCCATTTTTATCCATGCTCCTTTCTCTATCCCTTCTATTATTTCCCTCCAGGACTATAGGATATATCTCAAGCACTATTTCATAGCTTCTTATTCTATCTCCTCATCTCTAGTCTCTCTCTACTTTAAGCCTTTAGATGTCACCATGCTATCACCCATGGCATTCCACTGCTGAAGAACAAAGTCCGATTCTTTAATACAGCACTTAAAGTCCTTAATCATCTGTCTCTAAACTTTCCAGTCTTATTTTCTCTAATACCTGTGTCCTCACCACATTACAGGCGCAAAAAACTACCCCTCTCAGGCAGGCCACAGTGTCTCAGCAGGGAGAGTTCTCACCTACTGTGCTGGAGACCTGGGTTCGATTCCCAGTGCTTGCCCATGCAAAAGAAAAAAAAAAGAAACAAAAACTACCCCTCTCTCCAAGCATGCCCTATTTTCTTTCAACCATGTCCTTCTTTTATGCCATTCTTTCTACCTGGAAACTTTGTTCCCTCATAATCCTTCCTCACTAGATAAATTGTGGAGGGTATCACAACAATTTTTTTTCTATATCTATTTCATAAAAATATATAAAATATATATAAAATATAAAATATGACAAGTAACATGTAATTGATTTGCAAGCATTGTGCATATGAATACATACAAAATATTTAAAAAATTACTTAGTAACATACACGTATACTGCTTTCAAGTCAATTACATGTTATTTTTATTTTATTAAAGAAATACGCATACTGAAGAAAATTGGCTCTTTCAACACACACAAAACAGACTGATAGATGTATCTCATTTCCGCCCCCCCCCCTTTTTTAGCCAAAAATTGGTGAGGTATTTGAAATAAGAACATGTCAACTGTCACGAGGGAGTATATAAGTTACAAATTGGAAAACTCACTTCTGAATCATTTGAATGAATATTGATACTAAAATTTTGCTTTAGGTAAAATTGTGAAAACGTTTCCTTCTTCCTTGTTTTAGAAAAATGGGGCATATCGAAGAATCCCAGTTACACTAACTGTATTTGGTCACAATTTACCCTGACATAAAAAGGAGGTGAGGTTTCAGGCATAGTGGCATGGCGGTTTCAGTCACAGCTTCCCCATCTGGTTTCCAGTTCATCTGGAATGGCAATATTTCCCCTTCAAGAGATAATAATATGTTGGGTTTGATATAGAGGGCAAATCCTGTTCTGATATGTGCAAGTTATCGACATTTCCAAAAGACGATCACAATGTGTTCTCGTGCAGGATCACTAAAAACTCTGGATATAGGATCCAACAGGGCATCTGTTCACTTATTTATTGATTTCTAATAAGTAAAGAAAGTGCACCACATAAGAGGCTTAAGTGATGTACTTTTCCATCACAAGTGGAGGTGCTGGTTATGGGGAACCAAACCCATACATTGCTTGTCATTGGGAGGGGAAAGCCATGCAAGAATACAGGTAACAGAAGCTAGCAAGAAGACAAATCAAAGTTCCCCTATAGAATAGGCATAACCAAATAGCTGCTTACCGCATTATTTGTAAGAGTTCATTTCACCAAATTTAGAGATCTAGCTGTTTATTTACACCTACCTGGCTTAATGGGCCCCTTTGGAATTAAGTAAACAGTCAGTGGGAAACTTAAAGGGGAAAGAAGCAAAGGGGAAGGCTGAGTATGATGAAGGCATGGGGATAAATTGGAGAGCACACAGAACAAAGGTAGGGACATATAAAATGTTCTGGCTAATAAAATGGAAGTAATACAGAAATAATAACCAAATTCAGAAAAATTTCACTTATTTATAGATTTCTTGCTTCATTTTTGTGAAAGAATAACTTAGAGAAGAGAGGACCAATTCCATTTTCTTTCATATTTTAAAACATTATTTACTGAATACAATGCATTTTTCTATTGTGAATGTTAGCTCCTGGATGTATCAAAGTAAATTTTATTTAGCATCTCTCATTAAAATATAAATTTTATAAGTCAAGGACTTTGCTCTGTCTTGTTCACTGCACTCTTCCTAGTGCTTGGAACAATGCCAAGAAAGCACTACTAGGTATTTAGTGAATTGATAAATAAATGATTCATTTTTGCTGATTATCTCTAATCCATCCTCCATATGACTGTCAAACTAATATGTCTAGAACCCAAATCAGATCATACTATCATCCTGACTAAATCTTTCAATGGCTTTTCATCTTTCTCAGGTGAAAATCCAAACTCTTTAGTATGCCACATAAAGCCTTTCATGATTCAGCTCTTGCTTGACTTTCCAGGCTTCTCACCTTTAATTAATTCAACAAATAAATAAATAAGTTATAGTGCAACTATGCTCCAGGCACTATAGTAGATCTTGAGGACACAATGGCAAACATAAGCAGACAACCCTTTCACTCATTACCATTAATGAAGAAATAAGATTGTGCGTAAAAATAAATCTGTCTCATGGGTCAAGAAGATAACACAGTAGAAGTTAGTAAATATGAAAGGTCATGTTCTTTTTCCTAATCCAATCTTGTGGAGGCAGACCCATTGTTTAGAGTGGAACCTTTTGATTAGGTTGTTTCCATGGACATATATCTCCTCCCATTCAAGGTGGGTCTTAATCCACTTACTGGAGTCCTTTAAGAGGGAACCATTTTGGAAAAAGCTTAGAGCCAACACAGGCAGAGACATTTGGACATGCAGAAAGAAAATGGCCCTGGGGAAGCTGTCTGAAACCAGAAGCTAAAGGACCAGCAGATGCCAGCCACATGCCTTTCTAGATCAGTCCTTCTTGCATCAAGGTATCTTTCTCTGGATACCTTAGTTAAGGCATTTTTATGGCCTTAGAACTGTAAACCTGTAACTTAATAAATTCCGTTTATAAAAACAAATCCATTTCTGGCAGTATTAGCAAACTAAAGCAATCAGATTTAAAAATATATATATATATATATATTTTTGAGAGTTTACCTGAATTTCTTAGTTTGCATTTATTGGCTATTGGGGATTGACTCATGCCCCCCCCAAAGGCATGCTCAGGTTCCAACCCCTGATTTGGTGGGTGTGAACCATTTGTAAGTAGGACCTTTGAATGTGTTATCGGTTAAGATACACCCTAACTGAATGAGGGTGACCTTAATCCAATATTGCTGAAGTCTTTATAAGCAAGGAAATTGGTTACAGAAAGACATTCTGAGGAAGTCAGCCCTTTAATCTCTGAAACCTGAGCCAATAAATTCCTGTTATTAAGCCAACCCAACCCACTGTATGACATTTGTTTTAGCAGCTAGGAAACTAAAACAGTATAAATGCAGTTTTATCTCATTTAATAGTGTAATAAGCATTACCATTATTTCCTTTTATTGGTGAGGAAATTGGTCTCAGTGAGGCCAAGTAATTTTCTCAAAATTACATTCAGAAACCATTTTTTTCAGTCTCTGAAACTCAAGCTATTTAGGTTACCTAAAGACAATTTTGGCTAATATCTCCTAAATGGGACATACTACTGGGAGATTTATTAATGACAATCAAGATTATACTTCACATCAATTAAAATTCATTAGCAGTACATCTGTTTTAAAGCAGCCTTTAATTAATTTCACCAAAACATAGTGAGTTTAAATTTCATAGGTAATTTCATTTGCAGTTCTTTAAATACTAATTAACAATCAATATTTTATAACATTATGGCACTTCATCAAAATTTCAAAGTTTATTTAAAGCTAAAGCTTCTCCCTTCCTCTGGTTCAGTTCTACTTTAAGCTGAAAACTTACATTGGGGAAGATTGGGCATGGTCTACCTCTCTACCTCTCTATTTCCCAGCCTTGTACTTTCCCCTTTCCCTCACCTTTCACAAACTCTCCAGAGTCAGAGCTTGGGGTGGGAATGGTAATTGCTAGGGGAAAGTTCTTACATGACTAGAAGAAATATAATCTGATACTGGTGTCCTCAGTTTACGGCAGGTCTTTAATACTGGGAAATGAACCTAGGTCTCCAGCATGGCAGGCAAGAATTCTGCCACTGAGCCACCGTCACACTGCCCGTAGCTTATTTTCTTAGTTGATCCGTTTATCCACTTCCTTATTGTTCAAAAATTAGTTCAACAAATTTGATATTAATCAAGCACTGATCATAAGGAAGACCCAGTAAGGAATACATGATTAGAGCTTCTAAAGAAGCCCAAATAGCTCATGAGCCAAAACTCCTTTCAGACCATGTGGAATTATATGTCATACAGGGAAGTTCCCACTTGAATATTGAATAAAATATTTCTGATTTTGAACTCCAGCACTACTGTTGCAATACTAGTTATGTGACCTTGGATAAATTACCTACCCTAAACTTCAGTTTCTCCTTCTATAAAAAGGGGTAATTTTTTTGGTTGCCATGAGGATTCTTGAGACAACAAAGCACACAGCCCTTGATCTATAGTGGCCATTAAAAAACAAAACAAAACAGTTAGTTCCTTCTCTTTATTCAGATATCCTTCCCATCTCTAGCCCCTTAGCTGCTATAATCCATCACTAACTCTCCATCTTAGATCAGGTATTGTGAAATCTGCATTCTGTCAGCATTTCATCTGAAAGTTCAAAATGGAGCTTGATATCTATCTTCAATTAGATTGTAAAGCAGGACATAACAACACCGGCAGTAGTAACAATAATTGCTAATGTTTTATTGAGATGTCACTAAGTACCTGCACTACCTCATTTAATCTTCACAACAACACTTTGTTCTAGGTGTAATTATTATCCTATTAACGTCTTTGTAAAAAAAATTTTTATTGAGAAATCTTCACACATATACAGTTCATCCAAATTAGTGGCTCACAATACCATCACATAATTGTGTATTCATCACCATGATCATTTTTAGAACATTCGTACCACTCCAGAAAAATAAATGAAAAGAAAAAAGAAAAAATTCATGCATCCAAGACCCCTCACCTCTCTCTCTCATTGACCTTTTTTTTTTTACCCCTTATTCCCCACTATTATTTATGTACTTTTTATCCTTATTTTTTTTACTTATCAATCCATACTCTGGATAAAAGGAGCATCAGACACAAAGTTTTCACAATCATATGGTCATACTGTAAAAACTATATAATTATACAGTCATCTTCAAGAATCAAGGCTATTAGAATATAGGTCAACAGTTTCAGGTACTTCCCTCTAGCCCCCCCAGTACACCATAAACTAAAAGGAATATCTATATAATACATAAGAATAGCCTCAAGGATAACATCTTGACTCTCAAATATCTCAGCCACTAAAATGTTATTTTGTTTCATTTCTCACTTCCCTGTTTTGGTCAGGAAGGCTTTCTCAATCTGTCAGGTCCTGGCTTACCCTGGGAGCCCTTTCCCATGTTGCCAGAGAGATTTACACCCCTGAAAGTCATGTCCCATATAGTGGGGAGGGCAGTGAGTTCACCTGCCAAGTTGGCTTAGAGAGAGAGAGAAGCACATCTGAGCAGCAAAAGAGGTTCTCTGGGGGTGACTCTTAGGCATAATTATAAGTAGGCGTAGTTTCTCCTTTGCAAGAATAAGTTTCTAGGGGCAAACCCAAAGATCTAGAGCTCATCCTACTGAATTGGTTGCCACACTGCTTGTGAAAATTCCAGGAATTCCCCTCAATCCTCCAAGGGGACTTTGCAAATACTCTTTATTATCATCTTGCAATTATTTTAGAGAGAGATAAAAGTAAGTTGCTCAAGTTCACACAGGTAGGTAAAAGGTGAATTTAGGAAAATAGATGTGATTCATATATACTAGCGTTATTTTACCACTCCAAGGACTAAGATAGAATTTTCATTCATTTTAAGTATCAGAAAAGCTCTCATTCTCTAACTTCTTATTGCTCTATTTAGAAACACTGATCTGGTCACAAATGGGAGAAGGGGAGGATATTCCTACTATGGAGACCATGGATTGTGGTAGCTCATAACTGGAATATGAAGGTAACATTTGGCTTAGTGGCCTTCTCTCTCCTCTGTACTCTACTATCCCTTTAGGCTCCCCCAAGTCCTTCAGAGCCTGGAATTTTTATGCTGCCCAGAGATCCCTGAGGTAGAAGAATGTTAGTATGATCATCAGTGTGATCCATCCATTCACATATAATTGTTAATTAATTACTTTCCAGAGGAATTTTATATTGTAAGTGAGGATTATTGAAAAAAAAAAGTCTGAATTATGCAGGAAAATGATTATTTAGTAGTAGAGTTTGAATCACCAGTGAAGTATGTTTTAATGGGGGTAAGTTCGTCTCTCAAATCACACTTCTCAGGGATCCCGTTACATATCAGAATAGTTATGCATGGTAAAAGAAAATCTCTCTTCTCCCAGATAAACAGCAAAGACTTCCTGATTTCCTCACAGATTATCCTCTCTAGTGAAGGAGCTCCACTATCCACATAAGAAGTTGTCTCATTAATTCAACTTAAAGGCCTGTACTGAATCCCTCCAAGCACCGTACTGCTTCAGATATGCAAAGGTAAGTAGAACAAACTCCTAGTAGACTCTAGAGCTTACAGTGGAGTGAATGAATTTTGGAGGTAGGACTTTTTAAGTAAGGTAAGGCAGTCAACTATATCTAAAATGCAAAGCAGAGTATTTTGTTGAATGGAACAGTACTCACAAAGTGCTTTCTTTTAAAATTTTTCTTCTTGATTACACCTTAAAGCAACCTACAAAGTAATTGATACTTTATTTCCATAGGACTGGGGTGCTGCCATAAATTTGCTGGGCAAATGTTCATGAATCCAGTTTCTTTCGAAGGGTTTTAAGCATAGATCAAGCATATTCTTTGCTATGAGGTCTGTGTGAAATGAATTGGTGCTACCAGAGAGGCAAAAGACACTCAGGTCTAGGGAGAAGGTAGAGAATGGAATTCTGGAGTCCAGGGAGAGAGCAATCTGAAGAACCCAATTTTTAAAATAGAAAAAAGAAAAAAGAAAAGCCTCACTGAGGCTGAGGATGCATTCTGGTTCTTATGATCACTTGTTCTCTAAACCATTTTAAAAATTAATTAACCAAAAAAAAAAAAATTAACCAGAGTCCTAGAGGTCACTGTTGACTAAGGATGATTATTACTTCCAGAAAGTTTTTTGTTTTGTTTTTAGCAAAGAAGTAAGAATTGCTCATATCTCAGAAACTGTCAGGGAGGAAATTTCCCAGTAAGAAAAAAATGCAAAAAGAAAATATTAGAATGGAGTCCTTCCATATATTTTACATGCTTGCCTTTGCTGAAGTTCATGAGATTTTGCAAAGTAAAAAAAAATTAGAACTATTTGTACTTAAGAGGAGAGGAAACAGCAAGATGTCCACAAAATAATTCCATATATCATCATGTGAATTCTCGGAAAATTCAGAGTATGTTCTGTTTTCAAAAGGAACCCCACAGGGCAATGGCTTTCCTGGGCATAAAAGGCAGAACTGAAATTATTTTTAAAGATGGAAGCCATAAAGATTAACAAGAAACAAACAGACAAGGCATTTGAATATTTTCTTCTTAACAAGGACTAGAAATATATAGGTTGGGGATGGGCACATATGTAACATTCAACCTGTATTTCTTAGGAGAAAAATATATCAAAACCATATTGTAAAGGAAAAATAATTAGAAGTGGAGGTGAGAGCCAAGAAAACAATAGATCTAGTTCTGATTCCATCAATGTGATATATGTAATATATACTTATCCCCCGACTTAATCTAAAACTAGGAAAGAGATGTGGTAGGAATGATTTTTCCTCCTCTTCCTCTTCCTGACATAGCCCATCATCTTCCTGGGGACTGGTATATGCTCATTTTCCTATAGGGAATAATACCATGTTTCTTTACTAATGAATCATAGATACACCATGAATAGTAGAGGCTGAGGAGAACAGCAAGGTGTTAAAGAGAAAAGAGGCTGCAAAGAAGGATTTTCTTTCCTTTTTCTTAAAAATTTCCTAATGATTACAAAAGGGGCAAAAATGTGGAAAAGGTAGTTTTTGAGAGTAGATGCTAAATGGGTAAAATCTATTGAGCAGTTGTTGGTGGGGGGCATGGTAGGGGTTGGAAATTGACCAGGAAGGAGGAGCCACTAAAATCTCCACTTTTTTTGTGGCCCTTTCATGGGTTGCAATTCTGAAGAAAATCTGTTTTTGTGTATATAGTTTTTTGAATTCCTTATCAACATATGGCTGGTTAATAATAATCAGTAAGGATGTTATTACTGATTAACTACCAGTTCTCCCTTCCACGAATGAGGAAAGGGACAATAGTATAGAGATCATGAATGAGAAAGTGCCACCCAAATGCAAAGTATTAATACCAATAAGTAAGTTAGCCTAATGCACTAGGTTGCAAATATCTCTGCACAGGGAATCATTCTAGACTGCAATATTCCTCATACATATAGTCACTGGGTTTTGTCAATTTTATCTCCTAAAAGTGACACAAATTCAGTAGGACAGGACTTCATTTCCCTCAAAGACCAACTAATAGGAACTGGCCATACCCTCCCCAGTGAAACAAATAAAACATGAACATATATATGGAACCACAGTTTTCAGACCTTGTATATCAGGATGACAAAACTGTGATCACTGAGATAGTGAAAATAAATTAGGTGTGCCCTACCATTGCACCACATTACTCTCTGGAGAGATTTTCCAGACCACAAATCAGGGCAGGAGACCCTGAGCAGAGCACAAAAGTCACTTGAGTTGAGGAGACAGGGCTGGGAATCCAGGGAGCTTAAGGTAAATATAGTATACTGGGAAAGTTGCACGGTGGGGGCAGGTAGCCCTGGATATCTGAAGAAGGTTCAACTCAAGTCTTCAGAAGAATATCAATAACATAGGCATGTGAGGAAACTACCCAAAGCTGGGAAAAGGAATACCCAAAAGGAGCAGAGGGAACAATCCCCAGAGCTCACACTGGAAGATGTTCATGTTCCAGCTATCCAGAATGTAACAACTCATAATTCATGCAGCAATTGATAAAATACTCAGATGATTGTTGAATCAGAAATGAGACAGAGTTAGCTTTAGAATAAAGCCTCTTACAGTTCCACATAATAAAGCTTAAAAGCAACCCTTGAAAGTATGAAACTGTTTCCAAATAATTAACTATAACTCAAAACTCTAAGAATATTTGTAGAAATAAAAAATATCAAGCACAAAACAAGGTAGAAAATTCACAAAGTCTGGAATCAAATATGTAATTACAAGTCATGCAAAGAAGCAGGAAAAATCACCTCCATAACTAAAAGAAAAATAAATTAATATATACAGATTCAGAAGTGACAGAGATGTTAGAATTAGTAGACAAAGAAATTAAAACAGTTATTATAACTATAATTTTATATGTTCAATGTGGTAATTAGAGTCAGTTGTCAACTTGGCCAGGTGAAGGGCACCTAGTTCTGTTGCTGTGGACATGAGTCAATGGTATGTGAACCTCATCTGTTGCTGATTACATCTGCAGTTGGCTAGGAGGTGTGCCTGCTGCAATGAATGATGTTTGACTTAATTGGCTGGTGCTTAAATGAGAGAGCACAATGTAGCACAGCCCAAGCAGCTCAGCATACCCCATCTCAGCACTTGCAGCTCAGCCCAGTTCTTTGGAGATGCAGAAAGAAATCACCCCAGGGAAAGTTGTTGGAACCCAGAGGCCTGGAGAGTTGGCCTGCAGAGACCATCCTGTGCCTTCCCACGTAAGAAAGAATTTCAGTTGAAAGTTAGCTGCCTTTCCTCTGAAGAACTAACAAAATAAATCCTCTTTTATTAAAAGTCAGTCCGTCTCTGGTGTGTTGCATTCCAGCAGCTAGCAAACTAGAACACTCAAGAAGGTAAAGAAAATATTTGGCCATAAATACAGAAATGGAAGAAATAAGAGACTGAAACTGAATTTCTAAACATGAAACTTACACTGTCTGAAATGAAAATAATATTAATTTGTTGATTAGATACTGTGGAAGAAAAGATTAGTGAACTCAAATATATAAAAATAGGAAACAGAAAAAACTGGAAAAAATATAAACAGTGAATTGTGAACCACAGGACAATTTCAAAGAGCTTTTATGTATATAATTAGAATTGGAGGGGGACTGAAAACTTATTGAAAAAGACATCCAAAAACTTTCCAAATTTAATGCAAACTCCAAGAAACTTAACAAATCCCAAACACAAGAAACAAGAAAACATACCAATGCAAATTATAAGCAAATTGATTAAAAGCAATGAAGAATGGAAAATCTTAAAAGTAGCCAAAGAAAGCAGACATTAGGTACAAAGAAAAAAATGGTAAGAATGACAGAACATTTATAAGAAGCAATGCAAACCAGAAGACAGTTGAACTGCATCTTAAAAGTAGTGGAAAAGAACAACAACATGTCAAACTAGAATTTTACAAAAAGGGAAATATCTTTGAAAAATAAGGCAAAAGTGAGATTTTTAAAAGATATATAAAATCTGAATTAATTAACCACCAGCAGACCTGCATTACAAGAAATATTAAAAAGAAGTCCTTCAGGCAGAAGGAAAAATGACACCAGAGGGAAATAATTATCTATTCAAAGAAATGAAGATCACCAGTAAAGGTAGATATGTGAATACATTTTTTTTTATTTTTGAAACTTCTTTGAAAGATAATTGGCCTGTTAAAGCAAAAATAATAATGTGTGGTAGAGTTAATAGCATGCAGAAGTAAAATGTATGACAACAAAGCACAAAGTCTAGGAGAGAGGAAAGTTATACTCTTGTAAAACTCTTCTACTACATGTGAAGTATAGCATTACTTGAAGATAGACAATGATAAATATACACTAGACTATAAATTAACTACTAAAAACAGGAAAAAGATTTATAGTCAATAAGCCAAAAAAAAAAAAGAGAGGGATGAAATGGAAACATAAAACTATGCAGTAATTCATGCCTATGAGTTACTTCTGCAGGACGTCTTGTTGCTCAGATGTGGCCTTTCCCTCTTTAAGCCCATCTTTGCAAGTGAAGTCATTGCCCTCCCCCATACATGGGACATGACATCCAGGGGTGAAAGTCTCCCCTGCAGCACGGAGATGACTTCCAGGGATGAGCTTGGCCCTGGAACCGTGGGATCAACAATGTCATCCTGACCAAAAGGGGGAAAAGAAGTGGCACAAATAAGGTATCAGTAGCTGAGAGAGTTCAAATACAGTCGAGAGGATACTCTGGAGGTCACTCTTATGCCAGCTTCAGTTAAACATCGCTACCTATCATAGCTTGCCAAACTCCAACCAAAACCATTCCTGACAATCCTAAAGAACACCTAGGGCATTATATAAGATTCCACAAAGGTTCCATGCCCTAGGGTAACTTTCCTGAAACCTACAACCTTAGTTGGGTCCCTAGATTAGATAAATCTTGAAATGCAGAGGAGCCAGCAGAGCATCAACTAGTTCCGTCCTCCTATCTCGTGTTATTGACGGCCCTTCCAACAAGAAAAAGTATAGGCACAGCCAAATACCCCTGAAGAGTGGGAGAAAGATCAATGGTAATGGAGTTATACAGAGAAGGTAGGGTTTAACAAATGAGTATGATTGTTGAATCATTATATTGATATTTCTTTTACTCTCTAGTGTCTTGGAGCGGCTAGTATAAAAAACCTAAAAATGTGAAATTGTAACCCATACTGAATACTAAAATCTGTTCTACAACTAATTGTTCTGAAGTGCTTTGAAACTTATTGCTTTTTTGGGTATGTATGTTATTTTTCACAAAAAAGGAAAAAAAAGTCAATTGTGATGATAAATGCATAGCTATATGATGATATTGTGAACCATTGGTTGTACACTTTGGCTGATTACATGGTATGTGAATATATTTCAATAAAAATATGCAGTAATTCAAAAGAAAACAGACAAAGAGGAAAAGGAAACAAAGAACAGATGGGAAAAACAGAAAATAATAAGGTTCTGGTATTTTAAACCTATCAAGAAACAGGTTAAATGTATATGGTCTAAATACTCCATTTTAAAGGCAGAGATAGAGACATTGGATAAAAAAGCAAGACCTAACTTAAATTTATATCTAACGCTCCTTAAATATAAAGCTACAAATAGTTAAAAGTAAAAGGATAGAGAAAAATATACTATGCTTTCACTACTAAGAAGAAACCTTGAGGTGCTGAAGCTGGAGCAGAGCAAGAAGGCAGCAAGAACAAGGTCACGGAGCACCATGTTCAGCAGCTGTGTAATGCATTCAAGACCTGCTGGTTATGACTCTTGCAATGCCAGGTGCAGCAGCTTGAGTCCCTGAGGAGGATGGTGCAGAAGCATGCAAAGGATATCCTGGCAGCCATTGCCACTGACCCATGCAAGAGAAAAGGCAACACATACAGTCAAGAAGTCCTTAGGGTCCTGTTTGATCTTTGATAAGGCAGTCAAGCCAACTCACCTGGGACAGAACAGTCTCTTCAATAAATGGTGCCTAGAGAACTGGATATCCATATGCAAAAGAATGAAAGAAGACCCATATCTCACACCCTACACAAAAGTTAACTCAAAATGGATCAAAGATCTAAACATTAGGTCTAAGACCATAAAACAGTTAGAGGAAAATGTAGGGAGATATCTTATGAATCTTACAATTGGAGGCAGTTTTATGGACCTTAAACCTAAAGCAAGAGCACTGAAGAAGGAAATAAATAAATGGGAACTCCTCAAAATTAAACACTTTTGTGCATCAAAGAACTTCATCAAGAAAGTAGAAAGACAGCCTACACAATGGGAATCAATATTTGGAAACAACATATCAGATAAAGGTCTAGTATCCAGCATTTATAATGAGATTGTTCAACTCAACAACAAAAAGAGAGCCAACCCAATTACAAAATGGGAAAAAGACTTGAATAGACACCTCTCAGAGGAGGAAATACAAATGGCCAAAAGGCACATGAAGAGATGCTCAATGTCCCTGGCCATTAGAGAAATGCAAATCAAAACCACAATGAGATATCATCTCACACCCACCAGAATGGCCATTATCAACAAAACAGAAAATGACAAGTGCTGGAGAGGATGCGGAGAAAGAGGCACACTTATCCACTGTTGGTGGGAATGTCAAATGGTGCAACCACTGTGGAAGGCAGTTTGGCGGTTCCTCAAAAAGCTGAATATAGAATTGCCATACGACCCAGCAATATCATTGCTGGGAATCTACTGAAAGGAATTAAGGGCAAAAACTCAAATGGACATTTGCACACCAATGTTTATAGCAGCGTTATTTACAATTGCAAAGAGATGGAAACAGCCAAAATGTCCATCAACAGATGAGTGGCTAAACAAACTGTGGTATATACATACGATGGAATATTATGCAGCTTTAAGGCAGGATAAACTTATGAAGCATGTAATAACATGGATGGACCTAGAGAACATTATGCTGAGTGAGTCTAGCCAAAAACTAAAAGACAAATACTGTATGGTCCCAATGATGTGAATCGACACTCGAGAATAAACTTGGAATATGTTATTGGTAACAGAGTTCAGCAGGAGTTAGAAACAGGGTAAGATAATGGGTAATTGGAGCTGATGGGATACAGACTGTGCAGTAGGACTAGATACAAAAACTCAAAAATGGACAGCACAATAATACCTAATTGTAAAGTAATCATGTTAAAACACTGAATGAAGCTGCATCCGAGCTATAGGTTTTTGTTTTGTTTTGTTTTGTTCTTACTATTATTACTTTTATTTTTTTTCTCTATATTAACATTCTATATCTTTTTCAGTTATATTGCTAGTTCTTCTAAACCGATGCAAATGTACTAAGAAACGATGATCATGCATCTATGTGATGATGTTAAGAATTACTGATTGCATATGCAGAATGGTATGATTTCTAAAAAAGAAAAAAAAATGGACAGCACAATACTACCTAATTGTAACGTAATTATGTTAAAACACTGAATGAAGCTGCATCTGAGCTATAGTTTTGTTTTTTTCTTATATATTTTTGTATTTTTTATTTTTATTTTTATTTTTTCTCTATATTATCATTTTATTTCTTTTTCTGTTGTCTTGCTATTTCTTTTTCTAAATCGATGCATATGTACTAAGAAATGATCATACATCTATGTGATGATATTAAGAATTACTGATTGCATATGTAGAATGGAATGATTTCTAAATGTTGTGTTAGTTAATTTTTTTAATTAATAAAAAAAAAAAAAAAGAGAAGTCCTTAGGGTCCTTAAAGAAATTGATAATGTGCTACAGAAGCTGCCTAATTAGCTGAGAAGAACCAGCTCACCATGTTGGATGAGGTCTATATTAATTCAGAGTCCCTGGGAGTCATACTGATTATTGGAGCTTGGAACTACCCGTTTGTTTTTGCCATTCAGCCACTCATAGGAGCCACCACTGTAGGAAATGCTGTGATTATAACGCCTTCTGAACTAAGTATGAATACAGCCAAGATCTTGGCTAGGCTCCTCCCTCAGTATTTAGACAAGGACCTGTATGTTGTTATTAATGAGCGTATTAAGGAAACCATGGAACTGCTGAGGCAGCGATTTGACCACGTTCTTTATATGGAAAATACTACAGTTGGAAACACTGTCATGGAAGCTGTTCCCAAGCACCTAATCCCAGAGACTGGAGCTAGGAGGGAAGAGTCACATTGCTACATTGATAAAGATTGTGACCCGGACATTACTAGCAGATAAATTACTTGGGGCTAGGACATGAATTATGGTCAAACTTGCATTGCTCCAGTCTACACTCTCTGTGAACCCTCCCTTCAGAACCAAAATATGCAGCAGATAAAGGAAAAATGAAGGAATTTTATGGAGAAAATGTAAAAGAGTCTCCTGATTATGAGAAGGTAATCAATACACGTCATTTCAAGAGGATATTAAGTTTGCTTGAAGGACAAAAGATAGCTTACAATGGGGAGACTGATGAGGTCACATGCTGTATAGCCCCAACTATACTTACTGATGTTCATCCTGAAACGAAGATGATGCAAGAAGAAATTTTTGGATCAGTTCTTCCAATAATGCTTGTGAAAAATGCAGATGAAGTCATAGAATTCACTATCAAGTGCAGGAGACCCCTAAGCTTTCTATATATTTTCTTATCTGATCAAACAGATGATTGACCAAACTTCCAGTGGTGGTGACACCAGCAATGATGTTATTATGCATTTCATACTCAATTATTTGCCCTTTGGAGGTGTGGGTGTCAGTGGGATGGGGGCTTATCATGTAAAACATAGTGTCAATACTTTTTCTCATCAATGAGCCTGTTTATTAAAAAGTTTAAAGAGAGAAAGTGCTTCTGGTATCTGTTGCTTCTGGTATCTTCCTAACAGCCAGTCAAAGGTAGACTTGGAAACATTTTTTCATTTTGAAACAATTCAACAAAGGAAAGCTTGGTCTTCTGTTGTTAGCTTTTCTGGGCATTGTAGCAGCCATGCTGGTCAAGGCTGGATGCTACTGAAGAATGATCCTGCTCAGTTGCCTCTACTTAATTATTTCTCCCCTCAAATTGTTAAACAGGCAGTAATTTAAAATCCCTACTAAAAATAGTAAGGTAAAATAAGCACATGCACTGTGATTAAACTCCCAAATCCATGCTATCCACCATTTATGCAACTTGCCCCTGCCCCATCATCTACATTCTGGGAAGCTTGTAACCCAGTCAGCCCTGAAGGCTGATTTGGTTAGGGCTGCATAGGGTTACCAGTAGTCTTCTGCTGTCCACAGAGGTGAGGCTAAATCTCCCCAGTTCCCTTTGAGGCCTGAAGCCCTAGAACTGGGTATGTGGGTGCCCACTCCTGGATCTGGCCTCCAGGAATTGGCCCTTGCTCAGACATGCCATCTGACCAGCAGCCCTCATACTTCCTCACCCAGCCATCATCTTCTGCTGTGTTTGCTTAATGGCAATCTGTTCACAGATACTTCTAGTGACTAATACCTCTAAAAGCATCCTGTAACTCCTAATGCTTCCTAGAAGTCAATTGCTGATTCCACACAAGTATCAGGTGTCATTCTTATGGCCTTGGGGTTGTAGAATTCTATACCTTATAAAAACTAACTGGCAATATTTAAAGGCTATAAGTAAAAGTACTTGCAAAAATACTCTCTCGGGGCCCTAAATTTGAAAGTTAATGGATATTTAAGGCTAAACCTCTGGGTTTCTTATTTCTGTAGCACAATGCAAGTAAATTGCACTTTTGAAGACTTCAGATAGATTCCTTTCAGCATAAATTCAACTCATAGAATTTAAAGTGGGGAACCACTTCCTCTCAATGAAAAGAGGCCTTGAATATTCAGGATTGAGGGGCTTGAGAGCCATCTGGGGCAGATGGTGGATTAGTTAGAGAAG
This sequence comes from Tamandua tetradactyla, assembly GCF_023851605.1. NCBI lineage: Eukaryota > Metazoa > Chordata > Mammalia > Pilosa > Myrmecophagidae > Tamandua > Tamandua tetradactyla. Next base: position 82,626,969 of record NC_135335.1, read on the forward strand.
TTTGAAGAATAACTCTATAAGCCTGGCAATTGACCATATAAAAGGGGATAGAGAACAAAGAAATAGGATCTATAAATATGGAGTTAGAGGATCTTGTAAGTAAGGGAGAAATTATTCTCCTCAGAGACTTACATGACCAAGAGCTGAGGCACTTCACCCATGCTGGGAACACACTACAGAAGAGGCCTCTTTGGAACCCAGCCTCTGAGGAAGATATTGAGCTGCGCTTCAGGGCCCCTGGCTCCCTTCCACCTCTCTGAGCATTCAATGAGAGAATACGATCCACTTTATAGAATGTATAATCAACTTTGCTAAATGAATTTCTTCTATAAAGGCTGACTGATGTATGTTATGCCATCTTTATTTATAATTCAAAGTGTCAGGATTTAATCTCTAGTCTAGTTTAGGGAAGGGTTGTTTAAGCTTTGGGTGTAACTGTCGGAATAATCAACTATTAAAAAATCTTAGACAAAATTTCAATGTAAAATTTCATCTTTAAACTGAATAATTGGCTTAGCTATGAGTGTGTTATGTTTCTGAATAAATACTTCATATTTGAAAAAATAAAAGAAACCTGAAGTGAGGATAGGACTTCTGGGATGGCGGAGTAAGGTCTTCTGAAAAATAGCATCTATAAAATCAATGGGAAAACTGGCAAAATATTGTCAAAATCAACTTTTGCAGATTTCTGGAAATTAATCAAAGACTCATGATACTTCAAGGAGCATTTGTTCAAGAGAAGCAGATGAATATCAGTAAGAATAGCAATTCTATGCCATTTTAACTTGCTTATTTCCATTCCTATCTCTCCAGATCTTCAGTAGCCTTGAAAACCTGTAGGCTAGAGCCACTTAAAGGACAATACTGGGTTGGGAGCTCCTCAAACAGTCACATTCCCAGAGAACTGGTACTATTTGACCTGTGTGAAAACTCCCTGGAAAAGACCCTAACATGGCTTGTCCTTATCTGACCTAATTTAGACCTCTCTCGGTGGAGTAAGCTTCATCCCAGGGCATTGGTTGAAAGCAATCAGTGATAAGTATTTAACATTGCAGCTGCTGAAGGAAACAATAACAGGGCAAACAAGGAGCTGGCCCCCAAATGTAAAAGGACGGTCTGGGGAATGAGATGTCCAGAGGGGTGCTTTGAAAAGCTTTGACATATTCCTGGGCTCTAGAAGGCCATGCACATTGCAAGGCTATGAGGATCCCCAAGAAAGATCTGAGAAGTCCCTAATCTCTCAATTTTGATGGACTCTGAGGCCCTGGGAAAGTAGGATGTAAAGGACAAAGCAGAATTGCAAACTACTGGAAGGTTGAAGTTGTTTTCAAATATATAAACAGAATTCCTCAGCAAAGCATTGAAGACTTATTGGTCCAAGGCATTTAAGGAAATATCTGTCCAATCATTAGCTGATAACTAAGTTAATCAAGAAGAGACTTTAGTGCTTACATATGGCAGGGAATATGTCCTTAGAGACTTAGCCCAAAAAAGTTGCTAAGTAAATGAATAGCAGCAATAACAATGACAACAACAAAACAGCAACAATAAAATACCCTGGGGGCAGGGATCTGATTTCCAGAATTGCCACATTATATTATTTAAAATGTTCAGTTTTCAACAAAATTGGTATAACTTTTCTTTTCTTATTTGATTTTAAAAGTTTACACAAAGCAAAAGTAATAAAACTGTGTTGATGGATTTATGTAAATATTTAATTTTGTTAATAATAATACAACAGAAGAAGGAGGGAGGTGGCTTTTTGTAAGCAATTACTTTGTTCATTACTGAAATTAAGTTAATATTAATATGAATTAGACTGTTTTAAACTAGGATGTTAATTTTAATCCTCATGACAACTATTTTTTTAACTTTTTTTATTAATTAAAAAAAATTAACAAAACATTTAGAAATCATTTCATTCTACATATATAATCAGTAATTCTTAATATCATCACATAGTTGCATATTCATCATTTCTTAGTACATTTGCATCGATTTAGAAAAAGAAATAAAAAGACAACAGAAAAAGAAATAAAATGATAATAGAGAAAAAAAAACTATACATACCATACCCTTTACCCCTCGCTTTCATTTACCACTATTTCAAACTGAATTTATTTTAACATTTGTTCCCCTTATTATTTATTTTTATTCCATATGTTCTACTCTTCTGTTGATATAGTTGCTAAAAGGAGCATCAGACATAAGGTTTTCACATTCACAGAGTCTCATTGTGAAAGCTGTATCATTGTTCAACCATCATCAAGAAACATGGCTACTGGAACACAGCACTACATTTTCAGGCAATTCCCTCCAGCCTCTCCACTACATCTTGAACAACAAGGTGATATCTACTTAATGCATAAGAATAACCTCCAGGATAACCTCTCGACTCTGTTTGGGATCTCTCAGCCATTGATACTTTGTCTCATTTTACTCTTCCCCCTTTTGGTCGAGAAGTTTCTCTCAATCCCTTGATGTTAATTCTCAGCCTATTCTAGGGTTTTTCTCAGTCCTTTGATGCTGAGTCTCAGCTCATTCCAGGATCTTTGTCCCACGTTGCCAGGAAGGTCCACACCCCTGGAGTCATGTCCCATGCAGAGAGGGGGAGGGTGGTGAGACTGCTCATCATATTGGCTGGAGAGACAGGCCACGTCTGAGCAACAAAAGAGGCTCTCTTGGAGGTGACTCTTAGGCCTAAATTTTAAGTAGACTTGACCTATCTTTTGTGGGGTTAAGTTTCATGTGAACAAACCCCAAGACTGGGGGCTCAGCCTATAGCTTTGGTTGTCCACACTGCTTGTGAGAATATCAAGAATTCAACTTGGGGAAGTTGAATTTCTCCCCACTCTCAGCATTCCCCGAAGGGGGCTTGCAAATACTTTTCCAGTCACTGATCAAATCATTCTGGGATTCATTGGGGGATCACTCTGGACAAACCAACAAAATCTCATGTGCTACCTGAGATTCCAAGTACTTATGACATTCAATCAAACTATCTACATGAGTTATATTAGGAAATGCTCTAGTCAAAATCTAAATTTTGTAACAAATAAACATTTTTTGCTTTAGTCTCACACATAAGGTGACATTTTAAAGTATTAGTTATCATCTATTTTCAGCACCCTGCAATAATGACGATCCTTTGTTCTTCCTCATGCAAAAACATTTTTAAAATTTGTACATTGTACATTTCACTATTATTAGACACTCTAGGAATTCCTAGATTATACCATCTCGATCTTTAACATCTATCTTTCTTTCTGATTTCATTTATGTCCCCAGCCCTCCTCCCTCTATCATTTTCACATGCAGCTTCATTCAGTGTTTTAACATAATTACATTACAATTAGGTAGTATTGTGCTGTCCATTTCTGAGTTTTTGTATCCAGTCCTGTTGCGCAGTCCATATCCCTTCAGCTCCAATTACCCACTATCTTATCCTATTTCTATCTCCTGATGGCTCATGACAACTATTAATGAAGTAACTTAAAAGATACAGTAAAAGGAAGAATAAAGGAATTAAAGTGTCATTCTAGAAAACATTTTACATGAAAGGAGAAAGTAATGGAGGAGTAAAGGATAAAAAAGATATATGACATACACAAAACAAATAGAAAAATGGCAGCTCTAAATTACTACTTTATCAGTAATTACATTAAATAAGAATGGGTTAAACATTCCAATTAAAATGCAGAACTTGAAAGAATGGATAAAATCATGCAATCCAACAATGTGCTGTCTACAAGAGAAACATAATAGATTCAAAGCCACAAATGGGTTACAAGTGAAAGGATGGATAAAAATATACCATACAAACAGCAACCAAAAGAGAACTAGAGTGGCTATACCAATATCAGCAAAATAGATTCTAAGAAAAAAAATCATTACTAGAGACAAAGAAAGACTATTAATGATGTTAAAGGGTCAATTCACCATAAATATTTAATAATTAGAAGCTTATATTCAACAGAATCCCAAATTCCATGAAGGAAAAATGGATAGAATTGAAGGGGAAAACAGATAATCCAACAAAAATAGCTGGAGATTTTAATATCCCAATTTCAATAATGGATATAGCAACTAGGCAGAATTTAAATCAGAAAATGAAAGATTAGACAAACAATAATCCATTTGGATCTATAGACATCTATAGAACACTCTACTCAACAAGAGACTATACATTACTCTCAAGTATACATAGAATGTTCTCTTGGATAGACCATATGTTAGAACATAAAACAAGCTCCAATAAAGTTAAAAAGATCTAGTCACATGGACATAAATTAGAAATCAATAGCAGAAGGAAATTTGGAAAACTGAAAAAATGCGGAATTTAAGCATTGCACTCCTAAATAGTCAATGGGTTGAAGAAATTAGAAAACCAAAACTTATGGGATACAGTTAAAGCAGTGCTCAGAGGGAAACTTATAGCTGTTTGTAACATATATAAATATATGGATTTGTAATATAAGAATTATATTAAAACATAAAGATCTCAAATCAATAACCATCTACTTTAAAAAACTAGAAAAATAAGAGCAAACTAAACCAATAGCAAGCCAAACAAAGGAAATAATAATAAGAACAAAAGTAAATGAAATACAGAATAGAAAAGCAATAGAGAAAAATCAACGCAACCAAAAGTTGGTTCTTTGAAAAGATCAACAAAATTAACAAATCTTTAGTTATATGGGACAATAATAAAAGAGAGAAGACTCAAATTATTAAAAACAGGAAAGAAAGAGGGGCATCACTAGCAACCTTACAGAAATAAGAGAGAATTATAAGAAACTATTATAAATAACTGTCTGGCAAAAATTAGATAACATAGAAAAAATGGACAAATTCCTAGAAAGGCAAAAACTGTAGAGATGGACCCAAGAAAGAATAGAAATTCTGAATAGACCTAAAACAAGTAGAGAGTCAAGTGAGTAATTAAAATCCACACACAAAGAAAAGCCCATGCCTAGATTGCTTCACTGGTGAAGTCCAACAAACATTTCAAGGAGATCTAGTACAAATACTTCACAAACTTTTCCAACAAATAGAAAAGGAGAAAACATATCCTTACTCATTCTATGAGGTCGAAATTACTCAAATCCAGACAAAGATATCACAAGAAAATAAAATTACAGAATATAGATACAAAAATTCTCAGCAAAATATTAGCAAGCCAAATCCAACAACATATAAAAAGAATTATAAACTGTGACCAAATAGGATCAGGCCCAAGAATACAAGGTTGGTATCCCATCTAAAAAGCAATCAGTGTAAGATACCATACTAATAAGTTAAACAGCAAAACCCCCATGGTTATCCAATAGATGCAGAAAAAGCATTGGACAAAATTCAACACCTTTAGTTATTATACAAACACTCAACAACAAAGAGTAGGAGGAAACTTTTTCAACTGATAAGAAGCATATATAAGAAGTCACAGACAGTCTTATCCTTAACGGTGATAGACTGAATGGATTTCCCCTTAAGTAAGAAACAAGGCAAAGATGTCTGCTTTTGCCACTTCTGTTTAATATTTCACTGGAATTCGTTACAGTGCAATTAGGCCAGAAAAGAAATAAAAGGTGCCAAGATTAGAAAGGAAGATATAGAACTACCTCTATTTGGAGGTGACATGATATATAGAAGATCTAAGGAATTCACAAAAACATTAAAACTAATAAGTGATGAGTTTAACAAGGTTGCAGAATATAAGATCAAAATACAATAACTGATAGCATTCTAAACACTAGCAATGAGAAATATGAAAATGAAATTAAGAAACCATTCCATTTACCACAGTATCAAAAATTCTTCTAAATTAATGTAACAAAAAAGGTGCCAGAATTGGACACTGTTTTGGTTTGCTAAGCTGCTGGAATGCAATATATCAAAAATGGGTTGGATTTTACAATGGGGATTTATTAGTTTACACATTTAGATTTCTAAGACCTTGAAGATGTCCAAATTAAGGCATCAAGAGGAAGTTATCTTCTCTGAGGAAAGGTTGCTGGCATCTGGGGTTCCTCTGTCACATGGCTGGCATCTGCTGGTCCTTCACTCCCAGGTTTCATTGCTTTCAGGTTCTGATTCCAATGGCTTTCTCTCTGAGCCTCTGTGAGTTCTCTTTTAGCATATCCAGGGCATTTCTCCTTCTGTGATCTGCGGGTTTTCTATCTTTAACCTCTCATAAAGGACTCCAGTAAAGGATTAAGTCCCATCTTAAATGGGGTGGGTAAATTCTCAACTGAAATAACCTAACCAAAAGTTCCCTCTGCAAAAGGTCTGCACCCACAAGAATGGACTAAAAGAACATGGCCTTTTCTGGTGTACATAACAGCTGCAAACTACTACAGATACTGAAAATTACAAAACATTGCTGAAAGAAAGAAAAGAAGACCTAAATAAATGGAAAGACACCCCATGTTCATGGATTGGAAGACTTAGTTTTGTTAAGATGGCACTGTTTCTCAAATTGATACAGAGTTAATGCAACCCCTATCAATATCCTAGCTTCCTTATTTTGTAGAAACTGGCAAGTGGATCTTAAAATTCATATGGAAATTCAGAGTCCTAGAATAGCCAAAACAATATTTAAAAAGAAAAAGTTGGAGGACTCATTTTCAACTTTAAAACTTACTACGAAGCTACAGTAATCAAGACTGTGAAGCAATGACGTAAGAATAGACACACTGATAAATAGAATGGAATTGAAAGTCCACAAGTAAACTCTTACATTTAAGGTCAAATGAATTTCAACAAGAGTTGCTAAGACCAAGAAATGGAGAAAAATTGTCTTTTGAGAAATGTTCCTGGGACACCTGGATATCCACATACAAAAGAATGATATTGGAGCCCTAACTCATACCATATTAAAAAATTAACTCAAAATGGATAAGAAAACTAAATGTAAGAGCTAAAACTGTACAACTCTTACAGTCATAGGAGTAAATATTTATGGCCTTGGATAAGGCAATGGTTTATTAAATATGACAATGAAAGCAAATGTGATAAAAGAAAAAGAAATGGATAAATTGGACTTGCCAAAATTATAAACTTCCATTCTTCAAATAACACCATCAAGAAGGTGATAAAACAATCAACAGATTGGGAGAAAATATTTGCATATTTTCTGCAAATATCTGTTAAAGAACTCACGTCCACAATGTGTAAAGAACTCTTATAACTTAGCAGTAAAAAGGCAAATAACCCAATTAGAAATGGGGAAAGGATTTCGGTGGACATTTCTCCTGAAAAGATAGAGAAATAGCCAATATGCACATGAAAAGATGTTCAACATCATTAGTCATCAGGAGAATGCAAAGCAAAACCATAATAAGCTACCTCTTTATACCCATTAGGGTGGCTAAAATTTGTAAGAGACAAGTGTGGGTAATGATGTGTAGAAAATAGAATCCTCATTGTTGTGGGGTTATAAAACAGTGTAAATTTTATGTGTGGCCCCTTTGGAAAACTGTTTACCAGTTCCTCAGAATGTTAAACAAAGAGTTACCATGTTATTCTACAGTTCCACTCCTAGGTATATATCCAAGAGAAATAAAAACATATGTTCATGCAAAAAATTCAGGTACAAGTGTTCATAGCAGCATTATTTATAATAGGCAAAAAGAGGAAACAATCAAAATGTCCCTCAACTGATGGTTGAATTAACAAAGTGTGGTCTAGTCATATGATGGAATATTATTTGCAAATATAGAGAAATGTAGTTCTGATGCATACTACAATATGAACGAAATTTGAAAGCATTAGGCAAGTGAAAGAAGCTTGTCACAAAACATCACATAATATATGATTCCATTTATATCAATTGTCAAAAATCCAAAATAGGCAAATCCATAGAGACAGAAAGTTGATTAATGGTTGCCAGGGACTAGGGGAAGGGAGAGTGGGAATGACTGCTAATTGGTGCGGGGTTTCTTTTTTGGGGTGATGAAAATGTTCTGAAATGAGATAGCAGGGATGGTTCCACAACTCTGTGGATATACTAAAAATTGCTGAATTGTACACTTTAGTAGAGTGAATTTTATGGTAAGTGAATTACATCTCAATAAAACTGTTAAATTTAATAAATTCATCAGGAGAACATAGCAATTTTAAATGTTCATACACCTAATAACATGATTAAAATTTCAGTGGAATATTTCTGTTTCTTCTCTGTTAATTGCCACAGTTTTGGCCTTTTGCTCTTGGGCTATAGAAATAGATTCTTCAGTGATCTCCAGTTCTCCAATTACACAAATTGGAGGACTTCTCAGTCCTCTTCAATTCTTCCATCCCCCCTCAAGACTTAGCATGTTCACACAAGAAAGTCCTCCAGACTTGAGACTTATGTCAAGAGGTTGCCTTCCTGATTACTGCCTTCCCCTCCGCACTCTCCCAGCTCCAACCTTTTGGCAGGTGGGGCTCAGGACCATAAGCCAACCCTGGTGGAGAGAGATTCTGCGGCTACTAAATTTCTAGCAGAAGGGACAAACTTCTATTTTTGAATATGTACTATGTACAATGGTAGGTATGAAATGGCTGTTTAGCAGGGTTACACAAGATATATTTTGGCATTCAATATTTCTAACGTGGGGGTCCATTTTCAATTTCCACAGAATCAAAACCTTATTATTTCAGAAAACATATGATAGGTTAAGAGGCGGTTTCTAGAGTACAGAAATAAGAGGCAGAGAGGATCCAGTGAGGAAGAAAAAGGGTTGCAGGGTCATCCTGAATAGGAAAAATCCTGTCAGCAAGTGTTTCAGTTTGTATTCAAAGAAACAAACCTCCTTTAGCTGCCATCACTCTTTTTTTATTTTTTTTATTTTAGTTATCCATGACTTCCTCTTGTGAGGGATGAATATTAATATAGATATTGCTATCCCCACCTCCCAAATGTTGGTGCATATCTGGCTAGTTTTAGTTTCCCACTGGATGCTCTTTAACTTAACATAACATAGCTAACCCTGCATTCTCGTAGCATTCCTCTGGTCTGGATGTCTGGCTCTGTAAGAAGTGAATATTATTGCTTTGCCCTTCCTCCACCTTTCCTCTTTCTGTTCCTTGCCATCACTCTTAATAATGCAATACCCTCCTGCTCTGCCCCAGACAATGTGAGGTCCTGAGCTTACGAAGATGTATAAGGTATGACTTCATATTTTAAATGGGAAAGAAACACAAACCAATTCCTTAGGAAAAATCATATTTAAATAACCCAAACCTACAGTAAATGTTTTGCACCTGCAAGTTAAATGTATAATTACATTCAGCAAATTACTTACACTATAATTTGACACACTTATGTTTAACTTCTGCTTAGTGTCTTTTTAACACTCCAAGTTAAAAAAAAAAACCAACCCAGTACCACTATAAATGCCTGGACCATGTGGATCCCAGCTAAGTATTGCAGTAAAAATTCAAGTGTCCAGAATAGGCAACATAGTTTATGATGCACTCCTCACAGAGGTTCATTAGCCAGGCTTTCCATGTAGGTGGGTGATGATTTAAGACCTACCACTTTATATGTGTTTTCTATTCACTGGACTATGCTTTCAATAATGACAGAAAGTATGTCTTTCATCTCTGAAGTTACAATGTCCTGGCCTGGATATACAGTAGGCAGACTAAACATATGTGTAGGGAACAAGAAAAATACAAGCTCCAGAAAGTGAGAAAAAAAGTTTCTGAAAAATTTGAACTTGGATATTTCTGAAAATTATAAAAATTTACCATGGGGTTGAGGGAATAGGAATTCTGATCATTTCCTTACATATTTTGCAGTTTAGTATTGTTTTCAGTTTAAATTATCTTTGGAGTGTTCATGGCAAGGGGGATGTTCTAGTTTGCAAGCTACCAGAATGTGATATATAAGAAACAGAATGACTTTTAAAAAGGGGAATTTAATAAGTTATAAGTTTATGGTTCTAAGGCTGTGAAGACGTCCCAATTAAAATCTATAAAAATGTCCAAATTAAGGCACCAACATGGGTTACCTTCACTCAATAATGGCTGATGAAATTCAAGGTGTCTTTCTCAACTGGAAAGGCACGTGGTGAGCATGGCGACATCTGCTAGCTTTCTTTCCGGCTTCTTGTCTCATGAAGCTCCCCCAGGGGCATTTTCCTTCTTTCCCTCCAAAGGTCTCTGACTATGTGGGCTCTCCTGGTTCTCATCACCCTGCCATGGCTCTGCTCTCATGGTTCTGTCATGGCTCTCAAGCTTTCTCCAAAATGCTTCCTCTTTTAGTGGGTTCCAGGAAACTAATGAAGACTCTCCTGGAATGGATGAAGTCACATTTTCATCTAATCAAGGTTAAAACCCACAAGTGGGTGAGTCATATCTCCTTGGGAACAATAAAATAGCTCCTAGCCAGCAATACTGAATGAGGATTAAAGGACCTGGCTTTTCTGGGGTCCACCACAGATTCGAACCAGCACAAGGGACATATAATTTTTTCAGTGCTCATGGCCTCTAACTGTCTTAATTGAGCTCTAACAATGTCTACTGCAGTGCCTATCAAATAGTAAATGTTCAATTAAAATGTGTTGAGCGAATAAAGTGTATGTGTCTATGTGATCAGCTTTATGATGAACAGTGGCTCAATAGATGCATTTTATTTGGTAGGCCATTGTTGGAATGCATACTGTGTTTTATACTGAGAAGTCAGATAATGAATACTTCAATTTAATCAAAATTCTTAGTTCTTTGTTGGTTACCTAAGCTAGAGGCAACCTGAGTACCAGCTATGAAACAAGGCCATCAAATTAATTATTTTTGAAGAATATAGACAGAAATGGTGATATCCCAGTGATTGAGGATTTTACTTTAAAAATCTTAGCAATAATAACAACATTTAAAATTAATTTAAACTCATTTTTTGTGCATTTAAAAAATGATTCAGAACATTTCTCAGTCATTTTATTAATTCCAGAGCAGATGGGAGATAAAGTTTTATAGGACTGACCATAGTGACAGATTTGAACAGTCCATTCAGACAGAAGCCAATTCTTTACTCTGAAAATAATTGAATTGGCTTTAACTAAATAGATTAAAAAAACCTTTGTTTTGGCATTGTTTATATACTGACTTGGTTTTCCCATTTTGCAGCAGAGGAAACTGCCTGCAGAAAAGTATTTGCAAAATGTCTCATAGAAAATCAGAATTAAAACACAAATCCTAGCCCAGAGATCTAATTCATAACTGCTATAGAACACTGTGTTTCTAACAGTAGGCCATTTCATAGTAGTTGGTCAAAAAACCAATTTTACAGATTAAGATCAGCATAAAAGATAGAAAATATCAAATTATGCCATATGTAGTAAAGGCATTTTTTTCAGAAATGTTTAATTCGGATGTGTGTGTATGTGAGTGTGAATATGTCAACATACTGGGTCAAAATGGAAAATGTATTTCTTATGTGGGTTGCTGTCAAAAAAGTTTGAAAAGTACTGTAGTAGTGCTTCTTTTCTCCAAGGCTATGTATGCAAAATACATATCTTAGTTCAGCCCAACGGCAACAGACTAATACTTAATACATACCAACTGGGTACTGCCCAATAAAAGATAACTCTCTAAGAGGTACTCTGGAAGAGCTAATGTAAGAGACCTGAGAAATATTTTATGCTCTCATTGTAGAGCTATGAATCTTCCACAATATTCAACAGATTGGTGAAAACTGAAAAATTCATCCATAAATTCCCAAACATCCAATAAGAAATACAGGTGATATAGACTAGAGTGAAACTAAAATTCTGAATGATTGATTCAATTTTTCCATCTTCCTATAAAAACTGGCTTTTTGCAGCAAAGATACTGCCTCAAATAAATTGACACTCCAAAAAGAATTGTTCTTTCATTCCAAACAATGCTTGCATTTCATTATTTTTTCTCTTAGATTTGCAAGAGGCATCCACTCCAATTCTCCTAGACTATTTGCGTAAAACAGAATGTGCTACTCATAAGTGACAGGTTAAAAATTAGATCTATGTTTGGAATTAATTCATCTTCCTTTTCCTGCCAAATCACCTTGTCTTGTGGGGAAATACTGAAGAGTGAGAGAAAGACATGCAGTAGAATCTGCCTTCCAGGGGATAATTAATTCCTCATTTTTGATATTTAAGCTCTTAACCCATAATTAAAGACAGAGGAAACACTCCTTGGTGCTCTGGGCACCCCACACCTGGTCCAGGTGTGAGCTCATGCTTCTAATTAACTTTTAAGGAAGCCTTAAAAGTATCTACCATGCAACATTTGTCCTCTGAACCTTCCTCTCTATATTATATATATTTTATAATATTATATAAAATTATATAATCTTATATAATACAACATAATTTATATTATATAATATATATTCTATATTGAGGACATATAATGTCTTCAATCATTCTAGCAATCCCTTCTCTAATATCCTATACTTTCACAAGGCCCACCCTGGCTAGCTCAGACACTCTGTTTCAGGTCCTGCAGTACCTGCCTTTCTTTATAACAGACATTCCTTCTTCCATTGAAGCTGACCTGATTTCAGTTTTCTGCTAGGTAATAATGTATGGTAATTAGTTTTCCAGATAAATGAAGCTTTAATGAGTGTGCTAACTAATGAGACTAGGCCTGCTCAATTCTAAGTAAAAGGCTCAAATAATTGCTATTCACTAGTGTTATTATCTATCAGTTCTTCAATAAGGAGAGCTAAATATTTCACAAGAGGGTAGGGATGGGAGACACTGATGCTGGGAAGGGAAATGACTTATCGCTGACATTCATTCCATTGGGATCTTATCCAGTCAGCTAACAATTGAGCCATAGAAACTAGCCGTGACATTTCGATGTAGCTGAGTCAGGAGGCCTAGATTTCATCACCATTCTGTATGGAACCTGTGGCTCGCTAATCTCTCTTTAGCTTCCTCATATGGTTGAACCAGAAGATTGCATGGTTCTTTCCTGCCCTAAGTTTCTATGTTCAAAGTAGTTCCAGCTGGGAAATTTCTTCTTTCTGACCTTTCCGTGATTTGACCCTTTACCTTCCATCACAACCTGCCTGTAGACCCCAAGCAGCTTAAGTTCTTTTACTTGAAAAGGAAATTTTGCTGAATATTTGATCGATCATTCATTTTAGTTTGCCTGGTTCAGTCCTGGTTTATGCCTGCTGTCTCAAGGTCTTTATTAATAGCACCCACTTTTGCTAAGTGTCTAGTTTGGATCACAAGTTGTATGACCATCTTAACTGAGGTAAGCAGAATCCAGGTGAGAAGACTAATTTTAAGAATTATAGTTGGTAACCAAGTTGTCATCATTTTATAGTTCAGAGGCCTTCAGATTTGCTGAAAAGATGACTAAAATGTACCTAACTTTCCCTACCAAAGAAGTGCTCTCAGCACATTTCTATTAAAGGATATTTCCTGCTTGTGTATGTATAAAGCTCCTAAATTGAAGTTTAGCTCAAGGCAAACCAATCCCTATGCTCTAACAACAAATCCCTTCCATGTTGAAGCCCCTTGTAGCTGGATTCCTTCCTCCTGTGTGAAGCATAAACATATTTACTATAGTTCCAGTTACAAGCTCTGCCTTGGGACTCTTCATATTTAGAGTATAACTCCGTAAGCAATAGTTTTTATCCCTGGAAAGAAGAAAAAAAATCTCAAACAAATAAATAAAGCATTTCATTTGATTTTTTTCCTGTGTTCCAAAATTAAAATGCGAATTCCTGGGCCTGGCAAGGAGGAGGTAGAAATATCATTTGCTTTCAAGACTAGGCCTCTAAGACCACAAGGAGGGAGGCAAAGATTAAAATAGAATCTGAACAGTCTTTTATCTGTCTGTACATTTCTATCTTAGAGAGGCCAGCAGAGTCTGAGTATTTTGAAAACCTGATTATTATTATACCTTGCATGTGGTGGAAGCTCACTATTCACCCAAACACATCAGGACTTTGCTCACAGTACATTTTTGTTTAATGGAAGTTTAGTCTTACATTTGTCATATTCAAGCCCCAACATGTCTGAACAAGGACCCCGAAGTTGCTATTCTAGTGAACATCTTACCTTTTTTAAAGAAGCCACTTTGAAAGTCATCAGTCTCTCACACACCACTAAGAAAAACAGACACTTACTCTGAGGTCTTAGCCTGGTGATTTTAATGGAATCCAGAAGCTTTCTGAATAAAAAAGAAAATAAACTTAAAAAAACATGAGATAGGGCAGATCACAGGTGGCTCAGCTGGCAGAGTTCTCACCTGCCATGCCAGAGACCCAGGTTCCATTTCTGGTGCCTGCCCATGCGAAAAAAAAAAAAGAGAGAGAGAGAGAGAGAGAGAGAGAGAGAGACATTGTTCCTATAGCAATTGAAAGACTAACTGAAGAGAAAGTGTTATCTCACCTGAATCACTCTTTCCGCTTCAGGGTTCAGGGGGTAGAAGGGTGTCTTAGCAATAGTATACATACATATCTATATATCTGCATACATACACACATACATACATACATGCATGCATTTCAGGATTCATATGAAACTACCCAAAGAACATGGGATTTGATGACCCTGGATTCCCTTAGATGTTCCGGGGATCAATTCCACCTTTAAAACACCTAATCCCTGTTGAAAAACAGGGGATGAGTTTCACCAAAATACAACAGAATGACTTTAGGCTCTTGAATGATAAGATCCCAGCACTGGGTCTTTCTGCTAGTGATAAGAAGTTTTAATGGAGGAGGGTGGGAGTGGGGAGCAAGAGCATGAGATTGTGGGTACTGAGGATGGTTAATTGTCTTCCTACAAATCATCATTAACAGGAGTACTTTAGTGTATCTAAGACTCTAAGACAGAAGGAAACCTACTCCCACTATGGATGTCAGAGGAGGGCTGTATTATAAGGCATTATTATAAAGCCTGGGTTGTTTAATCTGCAAGAGCAAATACCATCTGAATGGTTTCATCACTTACAGAGAAGACATTTACAGTTCAATAAACATTTATTGAATATGGCCACATATCAGCATCAAGCACAACCAAAGGGTGGATCTCTGACCTTTAAGAAATTGTTTCTCCTCTCCTCTCCTCCCCTCTCCTTCCTTCTACTCCCCTCCCCTCTTCAACTCTTCTCTACCTTCCACCCTCCCCCTTTTCTTTTCTTTCTCTCTCTCCTCCTCTCTCTCCCTTCCTTCCCTCCCCTGACCTTTCCTTCCTTCCTTCCTTCCTTCCTTCCTTCCTTCCTTCCTTCCACCCATCCTTTCTTAAGAGAGAGAGTAAAAGAAAGGAAACCTAGAGAAACCCAATCTAGGAGAATCAAATGACAGACCACAATGTAGGGTTAAGAGCCAAAACAAGATTTAAATAGATTGATTCCTTCAACCTACACTGCTTCTCCTGAACTCTTTTGTGATATTTTGTCTTAGCTAAATTATATTTCTAAAGCAAAGATTTCTCAATGTTGGACTGGCAGTGGTGAAAATTTTAAAGCTAAGAAAGACAAAAACATAAAACAAAAGCCAAGAAAAGGATAAATAATGAATATTTCACAAACAAATTTATTAAAATCAGTGTTTTTTATTTTTAGATTATATTCTTTCTTCCTTCCTTTTGTTTGGCATTAAAATATCCTTTTACTTTTTTGTTCGTTGGTTTGCTTGTTTTTGTTTTGCTTGGGTAGGCACTGGGAATCGAACCCAGGTCTCTGGCATGGCAAGTAAGAACTCTGCCACTGTGCCACCATTGCCTGCCTGATATCCTTTTACTTTTAATGAAACAAAATGATAACAGAGGATGGTGATATATTTAATGCTCCTAATCTGGCAAATTTAAAAGTTGGCAACTCTATGGAGGTCCCATCCCAATTTTATTGGTTAGGTTAAAAAGATAAGGACTGAATGGAAGAGTGTTTTTGTTAATAGTTATTTTTTTTTCTTTCTAAGAAACAAGAGGAATGTAATCAATATTAAACATTCATATCCATTTCAGCCAGTCTTTGGCTAGGGATCCCAGAGCCCCCAGGAGTGTGGTGCGGCTGGAGAAGCTCTCTTTGGTCAGTCTGTCCCAAGGCCTGCTTGTCCTGAGATTGTGCACTGCTGCACTGCCTTTTGGCTCTTTTCCTGCAGCTAGTCTCTGCTGCCACTTGCCACTTGCCATCCTTACTCCAAAAGGAGAACCGGTGAATATGGATTAAAATTATCTCATAGAAACCAACTAAATCAGTCCCTTCATTTTACAGATAAAACCCTAATTATTCTTTTAAGAGAAGAGAAAAGGTGATTCTTTTTGGTGTGGGGACTGAAATTATCCAGACACTGTCCTCATTTTTTCTACTTTGCTTTGCAAGTATGGCTATAGACTCTGAAACCATGAGGGAGGAGGCATTGCAGGGGGAAACTTTTGTCACTGGCATAGAACTTGCCAAGGAGAAATAACATGAGCTTGTTTTGGCTGCATTCTTTTACTAAGTCTCCAGCACTAGATCACAGAAAAAAGTAATATCCACTCAGGGATATTATCTTTATATTTCAAGACAAGTAAGTTTTTGTAAGTGCATTAATACTCAGCAAGCCCAGGCAAATTTCTGCTTCAGTAGAAAAAAATCACAACAGTCTCTGCTCTTCATCAATCTACCTATCTGTATTCTAATATGATGGCATTACCAAGAACAAATAATTAGTTGGAAGTAGCTAGTCAAATGCAAAGAGAGTCAAGTAAACCAGCTCCCATGAATTCATTTAGCTTATTTCAGATTTTCTGTTATTAAATTGCTTATGCAAAGTTGCTTATAATAAAACAAAATAAAGGATGGATTGAGGGCATCTTGTCAGATTTCAATCATTGTAGATTAATTATGTTTTTCAAAAACGAAGCACATTGTTTGAGATGTTTCCAAGCTCGGCAACACCCAGGATGACATGTCAAAAGGAAGATTGGTTTAGGCAAGTAAATGTTTGCAGATTACTTGTGGTTGAATGATTGCCAGGCTTCATACTTAGTAAATACAAAGTCTGATTTGTGGAGCCAAAACTATTCTACTGGGAGGCAGGCACTGACAGATCCAGTCATCAGGTAAGTTTGTGTAAAGATGCAGAAAGTCATTAGGGGATAAGTGTTTAACTACAAAATTTTCCTTGGCAATGCCAAACTGCTAGGCATCAACCATTTCTGGACAGGATCCTATGCAAGTTTTTTTTGATGGTATAGCTTGTATACCATGGGATTTTTCTTTTCTGGTAACTTGATGAAAGGGGATGGAGTAGCAGAGAGAAATTTAGAAAGCCACATCTCAAGGGGGATATTTAAGCATCAAAGATAGATAAAGTGTAAACCAACCACAGATTAACAGTATTTATACAAAGTAAGTTCTTTAGAAACATGACTTGGATATGGGCTGCTTTTCACTATTTTTCAGAGAAAGTTTTATGTGATGAAATTATGGACAAATTTGAGAAAGTACTCCTATATAAACTGCAGAGATAGTATAGAGAGTTCCCATATACCAAGATAAACATGTAGAACTTGTTAGCTGGGGAGTTAGAACAAGTAAAAAGGAACTAGGGAAAGGTTTAGATTCATGGTGTGAATAATAAAAAAAATGATGAAAATTCGGATTCATCTTTAACTTTTTAGTAAGGCTTTCCACAACATCAGACTGGGAAGGATGAACAAAGTGAAGCTGTAGAGAGTAAAGAAAAGAATACATGCATTTTGTCAAAAATTTTTTTCTGTATCCAATTAGAGACAGATATTCAAGACTGGAAAGTCCTCTAATTTCATAGAGCCCTCAGTGATTGTTATCCTTACAGTGGCTGCAAGTGCAAGTACTTCCTTTAACCCAGGAATTCTTAACTCTTAGTCCATGGTAGAATGAGAAGTGTGGCCTATGAACACGGAAGGGAAAAATTTGCAAATTTTTTTCACAACTACTAACTGAAATTTAACTCTTCCTTAAACTATGAATGTAGACAACAAATCACAGTAGTATTAGCAGCACCAATAGAAATGAAAAATATTTTCACTTCACATTTTAGTTGGTGTAGGTCTCTTGAAATATCATTCACACTCATCATGCTTCAAAATTACTGTAGGTAATAGACCTGTGACTAGATTTTGTAGTTAAGGCATTAGAGAAAAGCACACACATTACTACATCACAAATTTGGCTGTTTTTTTTTTTAAACTATTTCAATATAATTAATTTTGTATTTAATCATAATATTTTGATAACATTTCAATAGAATTGTTTTCCTTTGTAATCCTACATCTTTTATGCATTTTTACTCCCCCCAGACTGCCAAAGACATTCATGATAAACAGAAAAATGAAAAATTCCTGCCTTTGGAAAAAGCAAGAAGACTTGAGGGTCAAGAGGCCTGGATTTATCCCAAGATTAGTAATCAATTCGCTTAGAAAACCCAACTTTTTAAGAATGGTTTTAGATTTACAGAAAAACTGCAAAGGTAGTTTTTCTAGCTATCTAAAAACTAGAACCCAGTTTCACCTACAGTTACCATCTTGCATGGCATATTTGTTAAAATTAATGGATTAATATTGATACATCTTTCTTAACTAAAATCCATACTTCATTCAGATTTCCTTAGTTTTCACTTTATGTCACATCCAGAACATATCCAGAACACATTAGTTGTAATATCCTGAGGTTCCTTTTGGAACCTACTGCAAGTTATTTAATGCTTTGGTTCTTATTTTCCAATTTTAACTTCTATGTAAGAATCAGCAAACAGACATAACTCAATTCTTTTCAAATTATCTGTGCTAGAGGTTTCAGTAGAGGAGTTTTTACTAAGCAGACACTGTCTTTCATACCAGGTCTAGGTTGCAGATAAATTTGAAATGTTCTCTTCCCTCCAATGGATATAGAGGCTCACACCTGTTATAACTCCCAGCTGTCACTGACCATGGTCCACACCTTAGTCTGGAGTCCTTTCCATGTTCAATGCCTTGCCCTGTATATGACAGTAGCTAATAAGTTAAAATGCTACACTAAAGGAGTTTTTTATGATAAGAATCACAAAACGTAATTTCACAATGAATAAAGCTTACATTGGGCAGACAGCAATTAATACCACCATCAGCTTGTAATACCCTTTGAAGTAAATCCCATCTGATGGATTCAACAGATAGTATGTGCTAAGCATGTGTCATGTTATTGCATCCAGAATGGTAAAAATGATTTAAGGAGGAGCTTTAGGGACAAGTTGTCACTTGCCAGAGCCATCCCGTTCAAAAAAAGATGGGGGGGTGCACTTATTATCTCCAACATTTTGAAATTATCCTGTCTCTGATCTGGGAGGGTTAGGAAATACTGTTTATGATTATGAATTGTTGTGTGAAGATTACCCGGTAAGAAATAGTTTGCTTATTAAAGCTATCCATAGATTACTCTTTCTTTCTCTCTGTCCATCTAACATGAAAATATGGTAATTTCAACTTCATAAGTGCCTAAGATGGGCAGAAGACAGGATATTAGCTAATAATAATTCTAAAGATGAAGTGTAAATTAAGGGATGAAATAACAACTGAAGGAAAATCATCTGTAACACTAAGTGGTTCAGTCATTTCATTATTTGCTCTCAGATCCCTTCTCTACCCTTCTCTGCTTCTGCTTGGCATCACAGAGAACTACATTTTACAGGATCCCTTGCAAATTGGCTTGCTGCTAAGTTCAGCCAATGGGAGTTCTGGTGGGAGGTTAGAAGAAGGGAGGTAAGGAGAAGCCATAGTATATCAACACTTCCACCCCCACCCACCACTACTCTGCCTCAAGCACCATCTCTGACAAGGGCTGTATCTCCTCTGAGGCTATAGTTTCTGCTGGCTAGGCCCTCCCTTCATGATTCCAGCTCTGGTACAGCAGAACTTCCAGGTTAAAATTTCTGTCAGATGGCTACTGGGTTCCAAAAGTTCCAATAACACTCACTCAACCCTTTGTTTCTCTAGCCCTAGAAGATAGATTTTTCTATTAAATAGATGTTGCTGATCATCTCTGGGTTGCTTGCCTCATCCATGTTCAATTCCTCAGCTCTTTCACTACCTGCATAATCCAATTGCTGTCTAAAATTCTGTGTTTAAAATGTTGATTTAAGTGTAGATCATTTATCCCAGCAGATGGTACTGGCCATATGGGCTAGGACTCCCAACATGGGAAAAGGAATCAAGAGCTGGATGTCCCAGTTTCCAGCTAAAACCATCATACATCATGACTGTACCCACCTGAGTGGATAAAAGATACAACCAGTTACTCTGCAATGGAGCAGCTCCTTAGACAACTTCTACCTCTGAGTTTAGTGTTCTGTGAGAAGTATTTCAGCTTTCTGATTCTCTTCTGCCATTGAGCCCAGAGCTGCCCAGGCCTATAATAGTGTTTGAGGAGATGCCTTTATCTAAGTGCAAGTGAGCCAGAACCAATCTAACTGCATATGCCTCTTCTCCTTTCTTTTCTTCTCCAAACCTAGAGTAGTAGAAGGAAGAAATAATAAAGCAGCTTAGATGAGCCTAAAGCTTCTGCTTTCATATCATCTGGCTTTAAAACAAAAAGAATCTTGATTAGTGGATTAAAATTCTATTCAAACCTTAATATAACTATGTATCCATTCCATTTGCTCTCCAGAAAGAGCACTGTTTGCTGAAGCCAATTCTAAAATGTTTTTACTTGAAAGGCCAAAGGAGGGCTAAGAGGCCTGTAAGTCACAGAAGCCTTGACTTAGATTAACTGTGTGCTCAGCATGAGGAGGTTGTGCCTACAATTGTTACCAAGAATCTCCAGGGGGGTATTGAATGGCAAAAGTCAAATTCTTTATATCAATTGGTATTGCAATTGAATCCCTTTCTTCTTGTAAACCTCCATTCTTCAGCCCCCATTGTCTGGTTTGAGGGCTTGGAAATAGGGTGAAAGTAGATACAGAGGGAGTAGATGGTAAAAAGAGGAAAGGAATATAACTAAAGAAAAACACCTGGTTTAGAAAATATATAATGGAAAATAGTCCCTCCTAAATCGTGCCCTTGTATTTACTTCCTGTTCTATCACATTCTACCTCTTTCCCTCCCTTGCTTTCCTTGCAGCCCAGTCCCTGTTGCTTCTAATGATCCCCAGAGTACTGAAGAATCTTCCTGTGTCTCCTTGGTCCCAATTAATTGTGGCTCCACCGAGTTTGCTCCTAGGTCATGTTGTAATTGCCCCAAATTAGGCATCTTGTGGTCAGAGTATTTTCAAAGTGAGTTGAGAACTTGAGCCAATTTTCATCTTCTTTTGTAAAAAAGCCCATTCACCTCATAGGGAGGAGATGTGGGAGTGCTCCTACTTATCCACTCACTGGGACAGAGGTTATCCATCTATATGAGATTTCTCATACTGAGTTCTTCTTGGATGCTTTATTGGATGCTTGGCAAGTGTATTAGCTAGGGTTCTTTAGAGAAACACAATCAGCAGAAACTATCCATAAATATAAAATTTATAAAAATGTCTCACATAAGCATGGGAATGTAGAGTCCATGGTCTGTAGGGCAGGTCACAGCTGGCAACTCCGATGAAGTTCCTCAGTGAACTCTCAGGAGAGGCTAGCTGGACAACCATAGGAATGGAAGAGTCCAAAATCCATAGGGCAGGCTGTGAAGCTGACAACTCCAACGACGGTTCTGGATGAACTCCACAGGAGAGGCCCACCGGCTGAAGCAGGAAGGAAGCTCTCTTTTCTGAATCATCCTTTAAAGACTCCCAGTGATTAGATTAAGCATCACTCATTGCAGAAGACACTCCCTTTGGCTGATTAAATATATAATCAGCTGTGGATGCAGCAGACATAATCATGATTTAAGTTAATGAAATAACTTCATAGCAACAGATAGGCCAGCACTTACCTAACCAGATAAACAGGCACCACCACCTGGCCAAGTTGACACATGAACCTGACCATGACTTTCCACCCCTGGTCAACCTGGCAACATCATCTTAAACCATACTTAATCTCTAAATAGAAAACAATAACAGGCACGTTTTTTCCTCGCCTAACAATACTAAACTGTTTCACATACAACCGGAAATGTATTAAATTTTCCCAGATATGGGGCAAGTCCTTGGGTAATATTCATTTTTAATCTTGATCTCTTACAACTTAAATAGTATAACATGAACAAAACAGCATTACAGTCCTCATTTCTGTAGCTGATCACATGGTCATAGTTCATATTTATCACTACCTTCTTCCACTACCATATTCCCTTTACCCTCAGCAAGGACTTCAGCGGGCCATGGTTCTTTGCCTGGTGGGATGACACAAACCTTCATTCCTGAAGTTTCAGAGCTATTGGTAGTCCTGCCTGGATTGGGTTGTTGCAGTTTTCCATCTTTTTTTTTTTTTTTTATGGGTTACTTTTTTTTTTTAATTAAAGAAAAAAAAGAAATTAACACAACATTTAGAAATCATTCCATTCTACATTCCATCGATTTTAATCACAGGGCATGGCAGTAATAAAAGATGCCCTAGGGGATCTCCTATATTCCAGGAAAACTCTTCTTTACCTCCATTGTGTAGTTGCAGTCTTATTTCCCCCTGAAAGTCAGGGTCAATCACCCCGGCCAGTAAAGTAATCCCCTTCTTGGCTTGTTGATCCAGGGGCATCAGTAGCCCAAAGTGACCAGGTGGCAGACTTAAGATTCCAGTTCAATAGAACCATTATTGTTTCTCCTGGTGGAAGCACTCCCCCCTTCTGGAACTAAAGCCTATAGACCAGCAGAGCTCAAGGCTGCAGGGACAGGAAACAGATATTTCCTAGTGGATCACTAGGGGTAATAGTGAGTGGTGCCACTCCCATTTCCACCCCTTGGTTCCTGGACCCATGGATCCTGGCTATGGGAGAAACAGCACCATACAGCGGACGCTGATTCAGAGCATACACAGCTTCCTGGAGAACATTACCCCAGCCTTTCAAGTTTTTGCCACCTAGTTGGCACCGTAATTGAGTTTTCAAAAGGCCATTCCACCGTTCTATCAATCCAGCTGCTTCTGGATGATGGGGAACATGGTAAGACCAGAGAATTCCATGAGCATGTGCCCATTCCCGCACTTCATTTGCTGTGAAGTGTGTTCCTTGATCCGAAGCAATGCTATGTGGAATACCATGATGATGGATAAGGCATTCTGTAAGCCCATGGATAGTAGTTTTGGCAGAAGCATTGCGTGCAGGGAAAGCAAACCCATATCCAGAGTATGTGTCTATTCCAGTTAGAACAAATTGCTGACCCTTCCATGAAGGGAGTGGTCCAATGTAATCAACCTGCCACCATGTAGCTGGCTGGTCACCTCGGGGAATGGTGCCATATTGGGGGCTGAGTGTGGGTCTCTGCTGCTGGCAGATTGGGTACTCAGCAGCGGCTGTAGCCAGATCAGCCTTGGTCAGTGGAAGTCCATGTTGCTGAGCCCATGCATAACCTCCATCCCTACCACCATAACCACTTTGTTCATGAGCCCATTGGGCAATGACAGGAGTTGCTGTGGAAAGAGGCTGACTGTTACCCAAAGAATGGGTCATCTTATCCACTTGATTATTAAAACCTTTTTCTGCTGAAGTCACCCTCTGGTGCACCTTCACATGGGACACAAATATCTTAATGTTTTCAGCTTTACTCCTAGAAAAGTCTATCCACAAACATCTTCCCCAGACCTTTTTGTCACCAATTTTCCAGTTATGGTCTTTCCAAATCCTTGACCATGCAGCCAAACCATTAGCAACAGTCCATGAGTGAGTATACAAATGCACCAGTTCTCCTTCCAAGCAAAATGAACAACCAAGTGCACTGCTCGAAGTTCTGCCCACTGGGAGGATTTCCCTTCACCACTGTCCTTCAGGGACATTTGGGAAAGGAGTTGAAGTGCTGCAGCTGTCCACTTTCAGGCGGTACCTGCATATCATGCCGAACCATCTGTAAATCAGACCCGAGTTTTCTCTCCCTCAGTCAATTCACTGTAAGGGACTCCCCAAAAGGCCACAGCTCTGGTCTGGGAAAGAGAAGGTAATGTGGCAGGAGTGAAGACCATGGGCATTTGGGTCACTTCACCATGTAACTCACTTGTGCCTTCAGGATCTGCTCTGACCCTAGCTTGTATATACCATTTCCATTTTATGATGGAGTGCTGCTGCATACTCCAAACTTTATGGCTTGGTGGGTCAGACAACACCCAGTTAGTTTTAGGCAACTCAGGTCTCATGGTAACTTGGTGGTCCAAGGGTAAGCGTTCAGTCTCTACTAAGGCCCAGTAGTAGGCTAAAAGCTGTTTCTCAAAAGAAGAGTAGTTATCTGTAGGATATGGTAAAGCTTTGCTCCAAAATCCTAAGGGTCTGCATTGTAATTCTCCTATAGGGGCCTGCCAAAGGCTCCAGTCAGTGTTTCTAATTGCCCCTGACACTTCCAGTACCATTGGATCTGCTGGATCATATGGTCCAAGTGGCAGAGCAGCTTCTACAGCAGCCTGAATCTGTCACAGAGCCTCCTCTTGTTTCAGGTCCCCACTCAAAATGAGCTGCTTTTCTGGTCACTCGATAAATGAGTTGGGGTAGGACACCCAAGTGAGGAATATGTTGTCACCAAAATCCAAAGAGACCAACTAGGTGCTGTGTTTCTTTTTAGTTGTAGGAGAGGGCCACATGAAGCAACTTACCCTCCACCTTAGAAGGGATATTTCCATATGCCCCACACCACTGGACACCTAGAAATTTCACTGAGGTGGAAGGCCCCTGTATTTTTGTGGATTTATTTCCCATCCTCTGACATACAAATGCCTTATCAAGTCTAGAGTAGTTGCTACTTCTTGCTCACTAGGTCCAATCAACATGATATCATCAATATAATGGACCAGTGTGATGTCTTGTGGGAGGGAGAAATGATCAAGCTCCCTGCAGACAAGATATGACATACGGCTTGAGATTTGATATATCCCTGAGGTAGGACAGTGAAAGTATATTGCTGACCTTGCCAGCTGAAAGCAAACTGTTTCTGGTGGTGCTTATTAATAGCTATTGAGAAAAAAGCGCTTCCCAGATCATACCAGATACCAGGGGATGATGTATTGATTTGCTCAAGCCATGATACCACATCCCGAACAGCAGCTGCAATTGGAGTTACCACCTGGTTGAGCTTATGATAATCCACTGTCATCCACCAACACCCATCTGTTTTCTGCACAGGCCAAATGGGAGAGTTGAATGGGGATGTGGTGGGAATCACCACCTCTGCATCCTCCAAGTCCTTAAGAGTGGCAGTAATCTCGGCAGTCCCTCCAGGAATCTGGTATTGCTTCTGATTTACTAATTTGCTAGGTAGAGGCATTTCTATTGGCTTCCACCTTGCCTTTCCTACCATAATAACCCCCACTCCACAAGTTAGAGAGCCAATGTGGGGATTCTGCTAGTTGCTCAGTATGTCTATTCTAATTATGCATTCTGGAACTGGGAAAATAACTACAGAACAGGTCCAGTGGCCCACAGGACCTACTGTGAGATGGTCCTGAGCTAAAACTCCATTAGTTTCCTGACCACATAAGGCCCCACTCTGACTGGTGGACCAGAGTGATGTTTTGGGTACCCTGGAATTAATGTCACCTCTAAAACAGTGTCTACTAATCTGCAAAATATCTGATCATTTCCTTTTCTCCAATGCAAAGTTACCCTGGTAAAAGGCTGCTGGTCTCCTTGGGGAAGGCTTGGAGGAAGATTAACAGTATAAATTTGTGATATTGTAAAAAGGTCCTCCTCCAAAGGGACCTGGCCTTCCTCTCATTCAAGGGGCTCTGAGTCTGTAAACTGTCTTAAGTCTGGAAATTGATTAAGGAACCATGACTCTCTGTTTTTGTAATTCAAGTTAGACTTCTGTTCACTTGACCTAGAACACTTCTGTTTATACAGCTCAAACAAGAATTTAGTAGACTGCCTATCTATTGCACTTATAGGAACCCCATGATTTACTAGCCAATACCACAAGCATCTGCAAGTCATATTATTTTGACTCCTGCTTTGAGTCTGCTATTATTATAGCCATGCGAACCTCGTCTCTGGCAATTAAGTGCTGCCGCCTGGCTTCTGCCAAATCAGGGTCCAGTCATCCCCATTGTGTTTAACGATTCCAGCTCAGTGATAGCTGCTGTTCACAGTAATATCTGACCTACAGAGAAGGGTAACTGCAGAGCTCTTCAGGGATGATGCTGCTAGTCTCAGAAATTTATTTCTCACAGCTCTGGCAAAAGGTTCAACCTTCAGACATTCCTTGGGTGTATGAGCAGGCTTTCCATGATAAATCCACTCTAACATTCCAATCTCTCTAAGTCTCTGGATCCCCTCAACTACATTATACCATGGCAATTCTGGCATTTCAACCTCAGGTAATGTTGGCCACCTTTTGATCCATATTTCAGCCAACCATCCAAACAAACTGTTAATGCCTTTTCTAATCCCTCAAGTTATATAACTAATCTCTGCTTAGTGGGCCCATATCAATAAATTCAGCCTGATCCAGCTTTATATGCCTCCCACCATTATCCCACACCCTTAAAATCCATTGTCACACATATTCCCCTGATTTCTGCCTATATAAATTGGAAAATTCACAGAGTTCTTTCGGAATATAGTGTACCTCTTCATGGGTGATATTTGTACCTCACCTTTTTGGGCCTGCTGGGACTCTAGTCTAATTATAGGTCTGGAAGAAATGAGGGGTGGTGGGGGTGGGTCATGAAAAGAATTAGAAAAATCTTCTAAGCTATTTGCTTCAGGACATTAATATTCTGTTTCATCTTGTGAAACATGATTAATAACTCTAGAGCTAATCACTTAGGTGGTGGTTGGGTGATCAACTCCACAGGGCAGGCTGGAGGGGGAGCAGCTATGTCCTCAGGGCAGACTATTACAGTGTTATCTTGAGAAGACTCAGCATGACCTAGGATTTCAACTTCTCCACTGATATCATTATCAATCCATATGTCGCCATCCCATTTTTCAGAGTCCTACTCCTTTCCAATCAAGGCCCTCACTTTAATAGCAGACACGATGCAAGATTGAGATTTCAGTTTATGTTGTAAAGTTGCTACTCTGACAATAAGATTCTGAGTCTGATTTTTGGAGATCTCAAGCCAATGGCCATAGGAAATAAAATAATTTTCTTCAGGGCACTCATAGAAACATTTACATCTGTCAGATGGCACATAAGCTTTTCATTTGAAGCCTGAAGCCCATCCCTTTCACTCATTAGTGCATACAGCATATCTAACAACAACCAGCCAACATCTCTATGCCTCCTATTTCCACAAAACTCTGTAAAGGTGTTAAAAACATTATCCCCCAGAGCCTGGCTTCATACAAGTGAAGCATTAGAAGAATCCAATGGTGATATTTTGACTATCTCTTTTGCCAACTCACTCAATGGATTGGCAGTATCATTCTGATTATGGGAAACAGAGTTCTTAGTGCCTTTGAGTCCAGTCAGAGTAGAAAACTAATCATAAAAATCCATTTTTCAGATTCTGTTTCTTTTTTTTTCTTTTTTTTTTTTTTACTATTAGTACTACTTTTATTTCTTTTCTCTATATTAACATTTTATATCTTTTTCTGTTGTGTTGCTAGTTCCTCTAAACCGATGCAAATGTACTAAGAAACGATGATTCCGCATCTATGTGATGATGTTAAGAATTACTGAGTGCATACGCATAGATTCTGTTTCTTAAGAACCACTCCTGGTACCAAGCTGCATTAGCTAGGGTTCTCTAGACAAACAGGATTATCAGGAAATGTCCATAGGTATTAAAATTTATAGAAATGTCTCATGTAACCATGGGAACATAGAGTCCAAGGTCTGTAGGGCAGTTTGCAAGTTGGCAACTCTGATGATGTTCCTCAACAAACTTTCAGGAGAGGCTGACTGGACAACCATAGGAATGGAAGTCTAAAATCCACCAGGCAGGCTGTGGAGTTGATGACTCCGATGAAGAGTCTGGATGAACTCGAGAGGAGAGGCTTGTCAGCTGAAGCAGGAAGGAAGCTGTCTCTTCTGAATCCTCCTGAAAAGCCTTCCAGTGATTAGATTAAGCATCACTCACTGCAGAAGACACTCCCCTCAGCTGATTACAAATGCAATCAGCCGTGTATGGAGCCAACATAAACATGATCTATGTCCATGAAATGTCTTCATAGCCACAGACAGGACAGCACTTGCCCAACCAGAAAAACGGGCACCACCACCTGGCCTACTTGACATGTGAACCAGACCATGACAGTGAGGGATTAAAAAGAAGACTTGAAAAGGCCCTTTTCTCTATTTTTTGTCTATTTCCTACCCATCTTTTCCCTGCAATTCTACATTGAACTTTTCAATCTCTGAACTCATGCGGGCTCCTTCTTAGGCTTTAACTTTTATGTCAGTTTTATCTACTCTACCAATCCTTCTCTAAGGAAGCAATGGTCACTACACATGTATTACTTAATTGATTGATGCTCTAGTCTTTAAAGAATGTAGTTTAGGACAGGGTTCACATCTGGCATTGACTTGTTTACCAGGCAATGGCTTTTATTATAGAAATTTCATTTTGTTTCAGCTTGATTTAGTTTTTAATATGAATTTGAATTATTTTAGCCAGAGTGTGCAGGCTCTGGTTTAGTTCCAATTACCCAACCCTTGAAGCCCTCATTATATTATACTTGCCTGCTTTACTCATTTATGTAACTTGCCTGACCCCTGCCATCTTTTGTTTTCAATCCCTTGTGAAAGATCTTGGTTGTATTCTTTTCCTTAATAATTTGTGTTTTAGAGATTATTGAATGAAATTCTATGTTGCAAATAATGCCACATATTCGGAGAATGTCTCGGCAGGAATTTAGGGGTAGTAGGTCTGGGGGAATGGTGTTGCTGGGTGTTCTAGTGTGCCAGCTGCCAGAATGCAATGTACTGGAAACAAAGTGACTTTCAAAAGGGGGGATTTATTAAGTTGCATGTTTATTAAGTTTTCACTAAGGCAGTGAAAATGTCCCAATTATTATGATAATGTCCAGTCTAAGGCATCCATGGAAAGACACCTCAGACATTTAATAAGTTGCAAGTTTACAGTTCTAATGCCATGCAAGTCTATAAAAATGTCCAACTTAAGACACCAGCAAGAAGTTACCTTCACTTAAGATAGGTGATGAAGTTTCTTTCTCAACTGGAAAGGCACATGGCAAACATCAGGACATCTGCTAACTTTCTCTTCAGGCTTCTTGTTTCATGAAGCTCCCCCAGGGGTGTTTTCCTTCTTCATCTCCAAATGTCTCTGGCTATTTTGGCTCTCATCGTTCTTATGGCTTTCTCAGACGTCAAGCCTTTTCCAATATGCTTCCTCTTTTAAAGGATTCCAGAAGGTAATCAAGACCCACCTGGAATGGATGGACTCACATCTTCATCTAATCAAGAATAATAACCACAATTGGGTGAATCATATCTCTGTGGAGATAATCTAACCAACTTTCCAACCTATATAGTATTGAATAGGGATTGAAAGAAATGGTTACTTCCATGAGATGAATCAGGATTAAAACATGGCTTTTCTAGGGTACATAAATCCTCTCAAATTGGCACACTGGGATATTTAGTTTATTTTTATTGTGTCTTTCTTGTCGTCTCAACTAGATGTGAATATTTAGGATATAAACAATCTACTTTTCATTCTGTATATATGATTCTTTCCCTTTCCTTCTCACTTTCATAAGTACCTGCCGCGATTCCTGCCAGATAGGAGAGGGCTGAAATAATATTTTGTAAATTCCCTTTGGTATTATTTAATGCACCTTTCTTCCCTTCTTATCCAAGTTCAGTTATAGATGACTGGGTTGATCAATAAGTGGCATCACTGTTGCCGTGGCTACTGCTCCTCTTTTCCTAGATCTCTGCTTCTTGGTCGTGTCCCTGCTCATAGTTGCATCACCAAAAAGGCAGGAAAAGTGGCTGTTCATTTTTAACTGTGAAGAGGCTTGGATGAGGCTACAGGGTTTCCATGTGAATTCCAGGAACCTAAGCTAGACTTTTCCTTCAAGATGAGGCTCTGTACTAAGTACTGGGAATACAATGTAAACATGGGTTTAGCCCTGAGGGAACCTTCAGTTTAAAGTGGGGGAGAGATTATTAAACACACAACTTCTATATAGAGTATATAAGTGCTACATGAGGTAAGTATAAGAACCTTCCAGGAATGTATAAGAGGGACACATTATGAGAGGAAAGGATCAGGGAAAACATATTTTTTTTAGTTGAGGTCAGAGGAATAACCAAGAAACAGGGGCCTGGGGAAGGGATTAGAAGACAGTATAAGAAGAATGCTCTAGGAAGAAGAGAGACCATGGCAAAAGGACCAGCAGCAAAAAAGTTCATGCTCCTTTAGGGTGCATTAAAAATACAAGATCTTTAAGTTTTTCCTTCTAGAGTTCAAGCAGTTTGTTTTCTTCAATATTAAATGAGAACACATGGTTAAAATGCTTAGAACAGCAACTGGTATGTGTTACACATTTAGAAAAGATACTCATTTTTATATTCAGAGTCCTGGATTAAAGAGGACTTTTTTAAAAGCAATTTTATTGAGATATATTTATAGACCATACAATCCATTCAAAGTGTACAGTCCATGGCTTTCAGTATACTCACAGAGTTGTGCACTTATCACTACAATTAATTTTAGAACATATTCATTACTCAAAAAAAGAAAAAACCCATACCCTTTAGCAGTCACCAATCAGTCCCTCTATCATACCCCAGCCCTACATAATCACTACTCTAATTCTGTCTCTATAGATTTATATATATTTACATTTTATACAAATGAAATAATAAAATATGTAGTACTTTGCATCTGATTTCTTCCACTTAGCATAACGGTTTTTTAAAAAATTATTATTTTTTTTTGTTAGAGAAGTTGTAGATTTACAGAAAAGTCATGGAAAATATACAACATTCTATTGTTGACACTTTGCATTGGTGTGGTACCTTAGTTACAGTCACTGATAGAATATTAATATATTACTACTGACTATAATCCATAGTTGCATATGGTATATTTTTCCCATATTCCATCCTATTACTAACACCTTGTAATAGTGACACACATTTGTTATAATTGAAAGAACATTTTTATATTGGTACTATTAACCACAGTCATTGTTCATAGTAGGGTTCACTGTGTTATAAATTCCATGTTTTATTCTCTAACTTTCCTCCTAGTAAAATACACGACCTATAATTTCCACTTCACTGCATTCAAACACACAATTCTTTGCTGTTAACTACATTCACAATAATGTGCTACTATCACTCTATGCATTTCCAAACATTTACAATTGATTTATTTGAAATTCTGCACAAATTTAACAACAGTTACCCATTCTCTACCACTATCCTATGACCTAGTAACCTATATTCTAGTTTCAAACTCTGAGTTTGCTAGCTATAATTCATGTCAGTGAGATAATAAAATATTTGTCCTTTTGTGCCTGGCTTATTTCATTCAACACAATGACTTCAAGGTTTATCCATGTTTCACATGTATCAGGACTTCATTCCTTCCTAGAGCTGAATAATATTCCATCATATTTATATGCCACATTTTGTTTATCCATTCACCAGTTGGTAGGCACTTGGGTTGCTTCCCCTTTTTGGCAATTGTGAATAATGACACATGAACATCAGTATGCAAATATCTCTTCAGGTCCCTGCTTTCAGTTCTTCTGTGTATGTACCTAATAGCAGGATTGCCAGATCATATGGTAATTCTATACTTGGCTTTCTGAGGAACAGCCAAACTGTCTTCCACAGAGGCTGCACCATTTTACATTCCTACCAGCAGTGAATGAGTATTCCTATTTCTCCACATCCTCTCTAACTCTTCTAGTTTTCTGTTCCTTTTTTTTTTTTTAATAGTGGTCATTCTAGTAGGGGTGAAAGAATATGTCATATGGTTTTGATTTGCATTTCCCTAATAGCTAGTGATATTGAGCATATTTTCATGTACTTTTTAGCCATTCGTATTTCCTCTTTGGAAAAATATCTATTCCAAGTTCTTTGCCCATTTTTAATTGTGTTGTTTTCTTTTAATTGTTGAGCTGTAGGATTTATTTATATATTCTGGATATTAAATCCTTATGAGATATATGGTTCCTAAGTATTTTCTCCCATTGCGTAGGTTGCCTTTTCACTTTCTTGACAAAGTCCTTGATAAACTTTTAAGTTTTGTTGAAGTCCCATTTATTTTTTCTTTCATAGTTTGTGCTTTGGGTGGTTTCTAAGAAACCATTGCTTACCATAAAATCTTGAAGATGCTTGCTTACATTTTTTTCTATGAATTTTATGGTACTGGGATCTTATTTTAGGTCTTTGACTCATTTTGAGTTAATTTTTGTAGAAGGTGTGAGTTAGGGGACCTCTTTCATTCTTTTGCATATGGATATTTAATTCTACCAGAACCATTTGTTGAACAGATTAGTCTGTCTAAGTAGAGTGGACTTGGCCACCTTGTCAATTATCAATTGGCCATAGATGTAAGGGTCTATTTCTGAACTCTGAAATAAATTTCATTGGTCAATATATCTAGTTTTATGCCTTTACCATGTTGTTTTGACCATTGTAGCTTTGTAATATGTTTTAAAGACAGGAAGTGTGAGTCCTCCAACCTTCTTCCTTTTTTTTTTTTTATATGATTTTGTATACTCAGGTCTCCTTACACTTCCACATAAATTTGATAATTGGCTTTTCCATTTCTGCAATTAGGGCAGAATTTTGTTTGACGTGTGCTGAATTTGTAAATCACTTTGGGTAGAATCAACATCTTAATGATATTTAGTCTTTCAATCCATGAACATGGAATACTCTTCCATTTATCTAGACCTTCTTAGTTTCTTTTAGCAATGTTTTGTAGTTTTCTGGGTACAAATCCCTTACCTCCTTGGTTAAATATATTCCTAGATATTGATTATTTTAGTTGCTATTGTAAATGGAATTTTTTTTTTAATTTCTGCCTCAGATTGTCTATTACTAGTGTATAGAAACATGACTGATTTCTGTGTGTTGATCTTGTGTACTGCCACTTTCTTAAAGTTCATTAAAGCTCTAGTTGTTTTGTTGTAGAATTTTGGGGAGTTTCTGTATATAGGATCATGTCATCTACAAACAGTGAAAGTTTTACTTTTCCTTTCCAATGTAGATGCCTTTTATCTCTTTTTCTTGCCTAACTGCTCTAGCTAGAATTCCAGCATAATATTGAGTTACAATGGTGACAATGTGCATTTTCTTTTCTTGTTGCAGATCTTAGAGTGAAAGCTTTCAGTCTTTCACCATTGAGTATGACATTAGCTTTGGTTTTCCATTTATGCCTTTATCATGTTGAAGAAGTTTCCTTCTATTCCTATTGTTTGAAGTGTTTTTATCAAGAAAGGATGTTGGATTTTGTCAAATCACTCTTCTGCATCAACTGAGATGATCAAGTGTTTTTGTCCCTTTGATTTGTTAACATGAAGTACTACATGAATTGATTTTCTCGAGCTGAGGCACCCTTTGCATACCTGGGATAAAACCCACTTGATCATGGTGTAAATTATTTTAATGTGCTGTTGAATTCGATTTGAAAGTATTTTGTTGAAGATTTTTGCATCTAAACTAGTCTGTAATTTTCTTTCATTGTAGTTTGTGGAACAGTTTGAACAGATCTGGTATTAAATCTTCTTGGAAGGATTGGTAGAATTCACCTGTGAAGGCATCTGGTTTGGGGTTTTCTTTATTGGGAGGTTTTTGATAACCAATTCAATCTCTTTACTTGTTATTGGTCTATTAAGGTCTTCCATTTCTTTATAGAGTCAGTGTAGGTTGTTCATGTGTTTCTAGGAATTTGCCCATTTCAACTGTGTTGTCTAATTTGTTGACATACTGTTTTCCATAGTATCCTCTTATGATTCATTTCATTGCTGTGGGGTTAGTAGTAATGTCACTCCTCTCATTTGATTTTATTATCATCTTGTCTCCTTCTTTCTTTGTCATTCTAGCTGAGGGTTTGTCTATTTTATTGATCCTCTCAAAGAGCTAAATTTTGGTTTTGTTAATTCTCTCAACTGATTTTTTATTTTCAATTTCATTTATTTTTACTCTAAACTTTGTTGTTTATTTTCTGCTTGCTTTGGGATTAGTTTTCTGTTCCTTTTGTAGCTCTTCAAGGTGTGTAATTAGGTCTTTGATTTGAGCTCTTTCTTCTTTTTTAAAGTAGGCATTTGGAACTATAAATTTCCCTCTCAGCAATACCTTTGCTGCATCCCTAAAGTACCTTTTGTTTTATGGGCATAGTGCTGATAATAGCTACTTCATTTTAATTTTTTTAAAATTTTACCGAGTTGAACCATCAGTGGTTAATATTTATTCCTTTACTTCCAAGTTCTCAAGGGATATCTGTGTTAGTTATCTACTGCTGAATTACAAACTATCCCACAATTTAGTAGATTAGAACAACAATGAATAAGTGAATTCCTTTTTTTTCACTCAAAAGTGATGTATTTTTAAGCAGGGTAAAATAATGCTAGCTGTAAAATAAGCAAACCCAAACTCTCAGTGCTTAATCCAATAAACTTTGATTTCTCACTTAAAAACCCAATGAGGTTAGTAGGGGGTTCTCCTCCATGCAGTTATTCAAGGACCCAGGCCTTTCTATGCTGTGGCCACATTATCTACAACATGTGGCCTCAGTTGATGAAAGGAAGATGAAGCAATGATGGATGTAAGTTATATTCTTAATTTATTCATTTCTATTCATTCCATGAGTAAGAATTAGTTACATAGTCTAGAATATAAAGGGTCCAGGAAATGTAATTTAGCTGTGTGTCCAGGAAGAATAAACAAGTTTGGTGAGTATCTGCTCAATCTCTGCTAAGCAATTTTCTTTCATTACTTAAACAAGTATAAAAATATTCTTCACATATAATATGAAGAACTGCTTTGCCTTAGCATTCTTTCAAAATGTAGGCAGCTCCCTTAAGGGGATCTATGTTTGAGGTATTCTTAGTTTGAGATTATGTCTGCATGAATTTCGTAGATTTATAAAAATTCAGAAGAAAGCTGAGCAGAGAGATTTTCTTTCTAATGAGATCTATAAGAATTGTATATAACTTTTCTTTTCATATAATTTTGAGATTATAAAATAAGCATGCATATGTCTATAGCTATCTGTAGCAAAATCATGAAGGAAGTGAAGTTGCTTAATGCTTTTCCCTTTTCCTCCTTGGACTCCTCCCTCTCCATCCTCTCATTTCCAGGCCTCAAGACCCTTATGCTGGCTATCAAGCACCACATATCTCTCAAATTGCCAGCCTGTGTTCTGTCTGGGTTTTGTGTGCAGATAGGCTACCAAATGGGAGAAACTATTCCATAGACAGATATTGATGCTGATTAGCTTATAATGATATCACTTCCAAGAATATTTGCAAGTCAACAGGCATTCTTGGCAATATAACACTTAAAAAGAATGAAATCTCTGTCTACTCTTAGATTTGGAGAACTGCAGCAAGCCTACAGGGCTTTTCAGTGCAGCTTTCGATTCAAAACATTATAGCGTTTGCCTTGAGGCAATGTAAAGGAAGTTTACTTAGACCTCAGTGATGGCCCAATTTCCCTACTGAATAACTAGTGCTGGGGTTGGTAGTTGTCCATATCCTGTTCTTTTGTTAATTCTATTATGATACTGACCCACTTATCAGTCATCTTTCATTTTTAGCTATGGCTAACAAGTACCTGAAAAGAAGGGGAAAGATCTGAAATCTACTGAAGTAGCTTCCAGCAACACTAGCTCATGTCCTCAATTTCACTGAAAAGTCAGTTCTTATTTTATGCAGAATTTTAATAAGCCTAGAAATCTGATTTCTGACTTGAGACTCCAAAGGAGGCAACAAATAAGAGGAAGCTGAAAGAGGGCTTTCATAAATCAAGAACAATTTGGGCAACCTGAAGTGACAAATAACACTGATCTGGAAGAAAGAAAGAACAAACTAAAACAAAAACTGAGTCTGGAGGCATTTAAGGTGGAAGCAGACAACCTTATAACCTCGAAGAGCAAATTTGCAAAATAGTGTGTGAAATAGTAGCATTCAATAACATCCCAAAGAGATGAAGATGCAATTAGTATGCTCTAGTTAAAAAGACATTTTACTTAAATTTCTATGAAACAAATTAAAGGGTTTGGGTAAGATCACCAGGATCTGCTGAAAGGAACAGATATCTCGTGGGAGAGGGGAAAAAGTTAGGAAATATTGCAAGATTGAAGGGGGAGGGCTCTCCACCTCTACTCTCTTGGACAGCTATGAGTTACTGCAGAAAATCTGGAGTTGTTCATCTGGCCTTATCGTTTTTCTGCACAGTCTCCACTATTTTCTGACAGAGGTTTTATAGAACAGAATTGTCTAGAAGGTATACTAAAATAAAACTTTTTAAAATTAGGGACCCCACTTTAACAATGTGTGGGTGTGCTGGTTCTTCAAAGCATAACCTACTTGAGAAGACCACAGATTGTGTTGGCTCAACATCCACATGCTATGTAGCCATAGCGCTTACTAAAGCCATGGGATGATTCTACCTATCTATCCATCAATCCATCAACACATCCATTTGTCCATTCACCCATTATCTATCTATTCATTAATCTATTTTCTGAATGCTTGAGTGTAGGTTGTATACATCACATTCCCTGAATACTTAATACTTCCAAGCACATTTCTCAAGAACAAGAATACTCACCATGTATCCACCTGCAATACAGCTCTCAAGTTCAAGAAATTCACCATTGATATAAAGCTCATAGTCTGTGTGAGCTTTGCATGCTATATGTCTATATGCTAATTTTTAATGCAATTTTATTGAGATATATTAGATATTCAAATACCATATAATCATCCAAATTGTACAATCAGTGGTTCACAGTATCATCATATAGCTGTGTATTCATCACAATCCATTTTTGATTATTTTCATTACTTCAAAAACAATAAAGAATAAAAGTGAAAAAGAACACCCAAAACATTCACACACCCCTCCCTCTATTATTTGTTTATTTTTGGCCTTTTTTTTTCCTTAGTCATCTGGCCAAACACTGGATTATGGGAGAGTCAGCCACAAGGTTTTCAGAGTCACACAGCAACACCTTAAAAACTCTATAGGTATTCAGTCATCTTCAAGAATCAAGGCTATTGGACTACAGTTCAACAGTTTCATGTACTTTCCTCTAGCTACTTCAATACCCTCCAAAATGAAAACGGATATCTGTATACTGCATAAGAATAACCTCCAGAATGATCTCTCAACTCTATTTGAAATCTTTCAGTCACTGAAACATTAATTTGATTCATTTATCTTCTCCCTTTTGGTCAGTAAGTCTTTCTCAATCCCATGATACCAGAGCCAGATTCATCCCTGGGGGTCATGTCTCATGTTGCCAGGGAGATTTATACCCTTGGGAGTCATATCCCATATAGTGGGGGAGGACAGTGAGTTCACCTGTGGAGTTAGCTTAGAGTGAAAGTCCACATTTAAGCAACAAAAGAGGTTCTCTGGAGGGGACTCAGCATAATCATAAGTAGACTTAGATTCCTTCTTTGCACGGATAAGTTTCATAAGGGCAAGCCCCAAGATTGAGGGCTTGGCCATCAAATTGTAAGTCTCCAATGTTTGTGAGAATATTTAGTCGTACACAGGTGGGAAGTTTAATATTTTCACCTCTTTTCCCAGTCCTTCAAGGGGGCTTTGAAAATATTTTTAATCTTCTGCCCATATTATTCTGGGATGTATTGGGGCATCACACCAACCTGTACAAACCAACAAGATCTCACTCCCAATTTAAGATCCCATGAAGTTAATGGTGTATGAATAAGCTGACCATACAAGGTAAAGGAATGTATTACCAAAAATACAAATTTTGCATCAAATAAATCAAATCTCTTTCTTTCATCTCACTCAGAAGTTGAAGTTTTAAAATACAGTTAATATCATCCTCTAACCTTTGGTCTGAATTATCTTAGTCCTACCCAGATCAGTTTCATTCATATCTCTAATTGAAGTTTGACCACTTTTTCATTGTTTTTAACAGTTGCTGTACGGGGTAATGCTGACTTTCATAGCTGCAGAGCTCTAGCTCTGAGTCTCAGGCATCATACGAATACAAAGTTTCAGGGAACAACCAGGTTATACACAAAGAACTCAGCATCTCAGAATTTAGAAATAGCAGTTACAACTCCCGAATAGATGTGACTGTGTAAGAGGTTACAATCTAGGGACTTTAAAGTAGGCCTTCACCTGATAACCTAATTCAAAACCTGC
Organism: Tamandua tetradactyla; assembly: GCF_023851605.1. Classification (NCBI taxonomy): domain Eukaryota; kingdom Metazoa; phylum Chordata; class Mammalia; order Pilosa; family Myrmecophagidae; genus Tamandua; species Tamandua tetradactyla. Next base: position 82,665,300 of record NC_135335.1, read on the forward strand.
TCTTGAATTCAAGTCTCAGAGTTGACAAGTTATAGTTAGCCCACATTAGTGAGGTGTTATATTCGTATTTTCATTTCTGGTAATTTCATTCAACTTACAAGTTTCATTCATCTAGTCGCATGCCTCACAATTTCATTTCTTCTTGCAGCTGCTTAACGGTCCATTGTATGCATATACCACAGTTCCCCCTTCTTTTCTTTTTTTTACATGGGCAGCCACCGGGGAAGTTCTCCCTTCCTTTCATCAGTTGTGTGTCCTTAGGTCACCTCCATCCATTGTAAAACCTATATGTTAAATTTTTCAAATTTTCCAACAATGTCCTCTTGAGTCTTCTCTCCCTTGTTATTGCCTTTAGTTGTCATTGTCTCTTTGTTGTTCTTTCTTTTATGTGTGTGGCAATATCCATACAACATTAATATTCTCATGTCAACCACTCCCAAGAATACCATTCAATTGGATTAATCACATTCACTGTGTTCTGGTGCCCTCACCAACTTCCATTACTAAAATGTTCCCGTCTCCCCAAACAGAAATCCTATACCTGTTTTGCACTGATTCCACATTCTCCTGTCCCCTGCCCATGTCAAAATGTACTATAATTTCTGTCTCTGTGAGCTTGCATATTATCCAATACATTCTCTGTAGTTATCATTAAGATTAAATTTAACATTTTAAAGCTGCGACAATCTCCTTTGTTTGCTACAAACTTAACTTTAATAGTGTACGAACAATGCTCGTATACCCCTCCATTTACCCACCTTTATGTATTCTTGTCACAAATTACATGTTTATACATTATGGACTCCAAAATCACTGATTTCTCATTTCATATTATGCATTTGCTTTTTTTAGATCCTGTAGGAAGAAAAAAGTGGAGTTACAAACCCAAAATACAATATGGGCATTTATATTTACCCCTGCTGAAACCCTTACCAAACATCTTTATTTTTCATGTGGCTTCAATCTGTTATCTATTATCCTTTCCTTTCAACCTACAAAACTCTCTTTAGCATCTCCTTGCAGGCCTGGGTTAGTGCTGAAAAACTCAGAAGTTTTGTTTTTAATCTGGGAATTTCTTAATCTCTCTCATATGGAAAGACAGTGTTGCCAGGTATAAAATTTTTGGTTGGATTTCATTTGTCTTATCTTAATGTTCACTGGTTCTTTATTCTTCCAGCTCAAAATCTGCTGTTGAAAAACTATAGGTATTTTTAAAATTTCTACTACTGTGGTCTTCAACTTGGTTTGGTTTCTTTTCATGATTTCCATTCTTCTGTTGATTTTTCTGTGTGAATTCATCTATCATTTCCCTTTAGTATTTTGTTCATGTTTTCCATTAGCTCTTGGAACTTTATTTAGGACCATTTTAAAAAGCTCTGTCTGGTATGTCTCAGGTCTGGTCCTCCTCATCAATGATTAAAATGATTTAATCTTCTCCTTCCCTGGACCATCACTTCCTATATCTTTGTATGTTTTGCTGAAACCTGGACATTTTCATATTTTAATGTGTGATCACAGGAATAGGCTCTGAGGTGTGCTCCCTTTATTTTGTATCCAGCTAGTGTTATACCAGAGTTTTCCTTGAATGCCAGGAGATAATTTAAAAAATGGAAAAACATAAAATACCTTTTCCAGCCTTTGCAGATTAACATATAACAGTGTTCTCCTTCAGGGCTTATCTATATAATGAGTTGAGAGACTAGCTTGTAGGAGCCTCCCAGATCCTTTCTGTTCATGTGCTTAGTCTTGTATAGGTACACATGACCCTAGGAATCTCCCCATTTACAAGGATTAGAATGTCCCCTCTTCCTTGTGAAAGTTTCCTCATGGTCTGGCCACTGCACTGTATATCCTATAGTTAGTAATCCCTTGTCTTGTCCAGATAGCCATTTGACTGTCCTACAGCATTCTATAGTAGGGTTCAGTGAGCTGCCATCTTCATTTAGGGCAAGTTCTTGGAGGTGAGTCCCTCAGGTCACAGCAGAGATTCAGCCAGACATACATGCTTCCCATATGTGCACAAGGGTTACTCCACTCCCTTCAGAACCAGAATCATGGATCACTGGGAATGTAGGCTGGCTCCACACTGTTCTACTACAGTTCTCTAATGGAGCTTTGAGAAAGATGTTTCTGCCAGGACTTTGTTGGTTGTTTAAAGATTCTGTGGGGGAACAGAGCCCTGAAGCATCTTACTTTTCCATCTCCTTGGTTGACTTTTTAAAAGGGCCCTCTATGGCTGTTTTTAAGATTTTCTCTTCATTATTGGTTTTAAGCAATTTGTTATGTGACTTGGTACAGTTTTTCTTCATGTTTCCTGTGCTTGGGGTTTGCTGAGCTTCCTGGGTCTGTTTTTCATAGATTTCATCACACTTGTAACAATTCTGGACGTTTCTTCATCATTTTTTCTGCCCCACCCACCTTCCTTTGAAGACTCCAGTATTATGTATATTAGGCTGCTTGAAGTTGTTCTACAGCTCACTGATGCATATTTTTATTAAAAAGTCATCTTTCTGGGTGGGCCATGGTGACTCAGCAGGCACAGGTCTTGTCTGCCATGCTGGAAACCTGGGTTTGATTCCCAGTGCCTGCCCATGCAAAAAAAAAAAAAAAAAAAGTCATCTTTCTGTGTTTCATTTGGATAGTTTCCATTACTTTGCCTTCAAGCTCATTAACCTGTTTTGTAAAATGCCTAATCAGCTGCTAATCCTAAACAGTATAGTTTTCATCTCAAAAACTGTCATTTTCATCTCTAGAAACTTGATTTGTGGATTTTTCTAATCTTCCCTGTCTCTATTTAATGTTTTGAACATTTGGAACAGAGTTAAAATAACTGCTTTATGGTTCCTGTCTGCTAATTCTAACATCTGTATCACTCTGGGTTGGTTTCAATTGGCTGTTTTCGAATTCATTATTAGATGTATTTTCCTGATTCTTTGCATGTCTAATAATCTTTAATTGGATGCCAGGCATTGTGATTTTACCTTCTGGGGTCCTGCATATAATTATATTTCAAGGAATATCCTAAAGATTTGTCCTGAGATACATTAAAGTACATGTAAACAGTTTGATTCTTTTGAGTTTTCCTTTTAAGAGTAGTTTTGTAACCCAGAGGAGCATTTAGTCTAAGGCTATTTTTTTTTGTCTTTACTGAAGTAACTCCATTTTGGATTATTTCCCCATGTCCTGTGAATCATAAGGTCTTCCAGTCTGGTTAATGGAAACAGGCACTTTTCTGGCCCTGTCTGAGTGCTGGGCACTGTTCCCTATGATTTTCTCTTATTCTTTTCCTGGCCTTGGGTGGTTTCCTCATATGCATGTTCCAATCAGTACTTATCTCTGGAGTTCTCTGTGCATCTATCTCCTCTTCAGTACTTTGTCCTGTGAACTTTAGCTTTCTTGGACTTCCTTTATTCTTAACTCTGTTTCTTTACCTCAGGGAGTCCTCTGGCTTTTACTGGGGTTCCCCCTTTTTGCACTAAGGAATGGAAACTCTATCCAGGGTGTAAGGTAGGACTCACTTCATTTATTCTCTATCTCAGAGATTATTGCCTTTGTCCTGATTTTTATCATTTTGAAGATGGTTGTTCCGTGTATTTTGTATTTGTTGTTGTTGTCATTTCAGGTGTGAGAATCAGCCAGCTAACATTAGTCTATTACAGAAGCAGAAGTCACTGTGTTCTTTATTAAGTTGCTTTTTTGTTGTTTTATTATAAATTTATGGATTATAATTTTTTATGATTAGTGCTTTTTGTATTCTGTTTAAGTAATATTTGACTACCTCAAGGTCACATAGATATTCTTGCCTTTTCTTTAAAGGCTTTATTTGTTTTACCTTTCACATTTAGATCTGCAACCAATCTGGAATTGATCTTTGTATGTAACATGATAAAAAGGTCAAAAAATATTTTTTATATGGATATACAATCAAACCAGCACTACTTATCAAAAAGACATCCTTTTCATACTTCACTGTAGTGTCACCTTTACATAAATCAGATGAATGTATATATGTTTCTCTATTTATAAATTCTCTGTTCGGTTTCACTGCTCAGGTTACTTATTTCATTAATACCACACTCTTCTAATTAGTATAATTCATGATATACAGTATAAGTCCTGTGATATATAGTAATAAGTCCTCCAATATATTTTATTGTTGTTTCTCAAGCTTGCCTTGATTGTTTTTGGGCCTTTGAATTTCTCTGTGAATTTTAGAATCATGTTAATTTCTGAAAAAAAATCACTTGAGATTTTGACTAGATTACATTTAACTGATAAGATAAATTTGATGGAGAATTTCTAATCCATGGACAGGATATATCCTTCCATTAACTTGGCTTCTCTGATCTTCTCTCAAAAATGTTTGCAGTTTTCAGTGTAGAGGTATTAAAATTTTTGACTTGCTCAATATTTAAAATTTCCCATATTAATATGGATCATTCACTCATTTTCACATCAAATATTTCCTAAGACCTTACAATGATGAGAAAAACCAGACATGGTTGCTGACCTCATGAAGCTTATACTCTAATCATATAAAAAAGATGACAATATCTGTGGGCTAAGTAGTGAGTTTGAGTCTCTAAAACAATCATGTAACTCATATTAAATTAACACAGGTAATGTGAATTTTATGGATTTATGATCATGTGTTGGTTTGAAAGGACGTAGGTCCCCTAGAAAAGCCATGTTTTAATCTAAATCCCATTTCATAAAGGCAGAATAATCCCTATTCAATATTGTATGTTTGAAACTGTAATCAGATCATCTTCCTGGGGATGTAATTTAATCAAGAGTGGTTGTTAAACTGGATTAGGTGATGACATGTCTCTCCCCCAAAAGTAGGTCTTGATAAGTTTCTGGAGTCCTATAAAAAAGGAAACATTTTAGAGAATGAGAAGATTCAGAGAGAGCATAGAATGCTGCAGCACACGAAGCAGAGAGTCCACAAGCCAGTCACATTTGGAAATGAAGAAGGAAAATGCCTCCCGGGGAGCTTCATGAAACCAGAAGCCAGGAGAAGAAGCTAGCAGATGATGCCATGTCCATCATGTGCCCTTCCAGATGAGAGAGGAACCCTGTGTTCACCATGTGCCTTTCCAGATGAGAGAGAAACTGCGACTGTGTTTGCCATTTGCCTTCTTGCTTGAGAGAGAGACCCTGAACTTCACTGGCCTTCTTGAACCAAGGTATCTTTCCCAGGATGCCTTTGATGGGACATTTCTATAGACTTGCTTTTTTGGGACATTTTCTTGGCCTTAGAACTGTAAACTAGCAACTCATTAAATTCCCCTTTTTAAAAGCCATTCTGTTTCTGGTATATTGCATTCCGGTAGCTAGCAAACTAGAACAGATAATTTTTGTTTTATACATTTATTTTGATTTATTATGCAAAATCAACAAATGTTTAAATATCATAAAATATTTTAACATTGAGGATTTTACAATTTTTTTCTCTTTGAAAATGCTTATATATCACTCACTTGAAAAACAATTTAAGGGACTTTTTTTGGGCGAGTTTGTATTAATTGCCAAACATTATACATTAGTTGTGTTAAATGGCAAATAGGTATGTATAAATGTGGGCAAAAAACTTGAACTGTTCAGAAATAACCTCTAAATCTTTGGTTAAATATTTCAGTTGCTGATGAAGTTCTTCCTGAAGGTAGTAGAATAAAATTTTCAATCTAAAAACTCTGTTTTATTAAATATAAAGTGTAGAGAGGAAAAGGATAGCTTATAATAAAAGATAGTGTAAGTTTTGAGCCTATCATAGTTCATGGGAAATTAACTTGTGGTTTTAGTCATTTGTATTTGGACCATTGTTCATGCCTGATTAAAACACCAAAGTTACCTTGTTAGTGTTCATCTGAGAAACAAAAAGTATACAAATACATGAGCTATTTGTTTTGGACTGAGTTCAAAATCAGTGGTTTTAAAGA